>NW_027660032.1:0-1200000 GCF_963082525.1 Nesoenas mayeri
TGGAAAAGGCTTTGTGCCGTCCGTGCTCAGAGGGGATCCTCAGCACGGCCCTCAAGATCTGCACATAGGACACCAAAATGAACACAAAACATCCCTCAAAAAAAAAAAGCACTAAACATGAGAAGCCCAAATTCCCTGAGGTAGGAGTGTGAGCAGGAGAGCTTGAGGATCTGGGGGATTTCACAGAAGAACTGGCGCAGGGCATTGCCTTTGCACAGGGGCAGTGAAAATGTATTGGCCATGTGCAGCAGAGCATGGAGAAACCCAGTGGCCCAGGCAGCTGCTGCCATGTGGACACAAGCTCTGCTGCCCAGGAGGGTCCCATAGTGCAGGGGTTTGCAGATGGCAACGTAGCGGTCATAGGACATGATGGTGAGAAGAGAATACTCTGCACCAAACAAGAAAAATACAAAGAACACCTGGGCAGCACATCCTGCAAAGGAAATGACCCTGGAATCCCACAGAGAGTTGGCCATGGACTTGGGGACAGTGATAGAGATGGAGCCCAGGTCGAGGAGGGCGAGGTTGAGCAGGAAGAAGTACATGGGGGGTGTGGAGGTGCTGGTCCCAGGCTATGGTGGTGATGATGAGGCCGTTGCCCAGGAGGGCAGCCAGGTAGATGCCCAGGAAGAGCCACAAGTGCAAGAGCTGCAGCTCCCGTGTGTCTGTGAATGGCAGGAGGAGGAACTGGGTGATGGAGCTACTGTTGGACATTGGCTGCCTATGGGCATGAGGACCTGTGCAAGGAGGAAAGACAGTGACGTTTTGGGGGAGATTTCTCTGTGGAAAATAACATGCTGTTTCCCATGGAAAACCACCTCCCTGATGGAGGGATGCTTCCACTCAGTCTCTCTTTCTGCTAAGTGCTAAAAAAAAAGTTCATCACCGTTTAAAATGCAACTTGGGCATCTGGTTTCCATGAACACACTTCTGGGGCAAGACCCCTTGAGTTGATGTCAGAACAAGAAGTGACTGACACTCGCACACCAACCCCACAGAGCAAGAGCAGCAGGGACAGGTGGAGAAACAGGAAAGGACATTGCAGTGATACTAGAAAACAAAGCAGAGACAGAAAGGCAGACGGGCATGCTGTGGAACCCTCTCCTGACCCGGCTGTGCTGCTGCCACTCACATAATGACACTGGAGAGCAAGTACTTTTAGCACCTTTTTTGAGTACCATGTTCCAGGAACCCTTCACCTGGAGGTCCAGCTGCTGAGGTGGAGACTCGTGACCTGGACCCCATGGCTTTGGGGCAGCGGGTCTGCTGGGGAGGAGAGGAGACCAGGGTTTACACTGGGAAATGTGTCTGCACTGGAAAGGATGTGAGAGACATTCCTAAATCCCCTCGCCAGCATTTCTGGTAGCAGTTAACTCTCCCTGCCCATGTCTGTGCTGCCTGCAGCTGTGTGTCTGTCCCTGGTCTGCTCCCTGTCAGTGTCACAGACCCCGTCCCACCCGCTGTGTGCTCAGCTCTGTCCTGCTCACACCTCCTGGCACTGCCCAGGGGCAGCTTTGTGTGTGCAGGGGCTCAGGAGCAGCTCAGACAGGTCCTAACGAGAACTGGGGTCTCAGTGTCTTCTCTAAAGTGAGAAATAAATGGTCTGGACCATGTTCTTGTCCTCTGCATGAGAAATACTGTGAGAGAGAGCTGAAAGACCATTTAAATTGTGGGATGTATCATCTTTAGGAGATCCCTCCAGGAAATGTAGCTGCATTGTCCTACAGCCAGAGACTTACCGTGTTAGAACTGTGAAGATTTGTCTCTCAATGAGCCCTCAGCAACCAACCCCCTACATTGTCTTTCCCCTCTCTGTGCCTGGCTCCTGTGCCCTCGGTGCTGCAGGCAGAGCCCTCAGCCCTGCTGCGTGTGCAGAGGAGCTGCTCCTGGGCAGAGCTGTCTGTCTGCAGCGCTGCTGCTGCCATATGAGCTCCCTGTGTCCCAGGAGCCCAGCCCAGCTCAGCAGCACAGGAGCAGTCCATGATGTCCCTTGCTCTGTCTCCTCTGGGCTCCTCCAGGTGTCCCTGGGGCTCCAGTGGCACAACTTTTAAGTTGAAGTAATCAGTGATGTTGATTCTCTCTCCTCTTCAGAGACATTACTTTCCGGCATTGTATTTTTCATTTTAAAAAATAAATTGGTATGACAATCCTCTTTTCTTATCCCATCATTAGACAGGACACCAGGAATGTTACAGCAAATTATCTACTTTCTGCAAATTGGGAAAGGAATATCTTCAGTTAAAGGAATTCAGGCATTTTGTTCTGGTTTTATACTCCCAGGTCTAGAGAGACATTCATCAACCTTTGGCCATGTCATGTCTGTGCTCTGATTCAAAGCCTTTGCACACATGGGCTCTTGGACACTTGGTACCAGGTTTCTTGTGCAGGTCAGAGCTGGGCTGGTGCCACAGCTGGGGTGGCTCAGCCCAGATGTGAGGCCATGTCCTCAGCCAGGGACCTGACTGGGGAGCTGGAGCTGTCAGTGCTGCAGACAGAGCTGTGACACGGGTGGAATGAACTGCCAGGCAGGGTGGCAGGAGTGAGTTCATCTGGTCTGCAAGGACAGCAGCCTCCAAGCACAGCAACAGTCCAGATCAGAACTCAGTCTAGACCTGTAAGGCAATTCAAGGCCCATAATGAGCTGTTACTACTGCAGGAACAGTTAAAGAAGAAACAAACTCATTGTCTGGCCTCTGATGAATTTAATAAGAGAAAGAGGTGAGAATCCCTGTGTCCTCTTGTTCTCCCTCTTGTCCAGCAAGCTCTCCCAGGCCTCTGTGGCTGGAAGCAGAACAACCAGCAGTGGATGTGGTTCAAGTAAGGGGTCACTGGAACTAACACAATCCTCTCCAGTCTATGGGACAGCAGGGGCAGCATCCCAGGAGCTGGGACAGCAGGACCATGTCACAGTGAGGCCACTCTGCACCATCTGTGAAAGCTCATGGAGACTGGGGGGACTCCCTGACCACTGGCAGCTCTCACACAGTGTGTGCACTTTTCAAAATGGCCCATGGGTGAGCAGGGGAACTAAGGGCTGTGCCCCAGAGCATGGCCACTGGGACCCCATTGCTGGGTGTCTGGAAGAGAAGGTGACGGGGTTTGCCCAGGGCAGGTTGTGCCTGTCCATCCTCTTTGCTTTCTATGAGGAAAGGACAGGGTTGTGGACGTGAGGAGAATGTTGATGGTCTGTTACCTGGAAGTCAGCAAGGCATTCAGCATCATCCCCCCCAACATTCTTGTGCCCAAGGCAGGATATTATGGTTTGTGTTAGTGTTTAAGGAGATGGGTAAAAACAATCTGGATGGCTGGGCTTGGAAAGGTGCTGTAGAAAGGGAGAAACTTTCCAGTCATGAGGACAGTCCAGCACTGGAAGCTGTTTCCCAGGTGTGCGCACTCACTCTGTCCCAGAAAGTGACCAAGATGTGTTTGGATAAAGCCCTGAGCAATCTGGTCTGACCCTGCTGTGAGCAGGAGGTTGGTCAAGACACCTCCTGAGGTCCCATCCAGCCTGAATGACGCTGTCCTTCCTTCTCCTTCATGCTTTCAAATTAGGGAGAACTCTCAGGTTCTCCCAGACCACAGAAGTAATTCACATGAGGTGCAGGGCTGCTTTACAAGTGCCCCCAAACAGTCCTGGCCACAACTTTTCCATTCTTTTTATTTTGCCCTCAGCCAAGATCTTATTTTTTGCTGTCCTAATGCCTCTCCAGAAAGAAAAGCCTGTGTTGTTAACCCTTTCAGAGCAGGTTGTCCAAGAGGTGTCAGCATCCATGCACAGAGTCTGCACATCAGCCAGACACAAATCCATCATTATAGAAATGAAAATGAGGCACTTGACCAGCTCCTTGCACCCAGATATGAGCATGACATATCTGCTGAGATGCCAGGGAATACCTAAAATCTACGTGAAGGGTATGTGAGTCCTGGTTGGGTATCCTGGCTTGTCTCCTGACCCATGTGGTGCTTCAGGCTCTGAAGAGAATCAAAACTAGCCATTGGACTGGGGTAGTTCCATTTTACACGTGTCACACAGGGCAGATGAGGGAGCTCAGAACTCCAGACTCTGCTGCACAGTTGGGGCTGCAGAGACTGGAAATGCAGGTGACAGTGTGTGTCAGGGCACACACATACAGATTCTGGCTTCCTTTGGGCCTTTGCACTGACCTGGGATCTGTTCCTTGGCTGCCTTGGTCTCAAAAAGACTGTTCTCCTATGCAACCTCCACATCACACCACATAACAAATAATTAAAAGGTAGAAAAATAATGAAAGAAGTGAGAAAAAAAGCATTGTTCTAAGAAATTCTTTGAAGACACAACTACTGAGGTGTAGTAGATGCTTGGAAAAGTAAGAATGACTGTTAGGACTGAAATTAAAGAGATTTAAATCATTATCCTCATCAGTGAGAATGAGGAGTTCGCTGTTACTGTGACTAGTGACAGCACCACTGTTCACAAACATCCTTCAGAGCATCTCCATTTTTCCTGGCTTCAAAGCTCATCCTGCTCAGAGTTTGACAGGATTGCTGCAAACCCCTGTGACCCAGATCTCTGGAACTGTCTCTGCTCAACAGCCTCTTACTCCAGGAAGAGGAAAACTGCCAATGCAGACACCAACCCAGTGCCCAACCTGCCTGGAGAGCCAGGACAGTTGTGCCACACAACAGCCGCCTCTGAGGGAACCTGGAGGTGATGGAACTGAAATGGTTTCAACCCAAGTTATAGAATCATAGAATCATAGAATCATTTAGGCTGGAAAAGACTCTTAAGAACATGGAGTCAAACCATAAATCTAACACTCCCAAGTACTCCACCAAAACATGTCCCAAAGCGCCACATCTGCACATCTTTTAAACACCTCCAGCAATGGAAGCTCCAATCCTGAGCTGGCAGGACACCATTGGCTGCAGTTGGACATAAGATACTGGTCATGGCTGTGAGTTCAGCCCTCGCTGGCAGAATGTCTCACACCCTCACTGAGGAGGGCAGGGGGCTGGGAGATGGGAGCACGTTTCAGTTTCCAGATCCCAGCACAGAGCCCAAACCATCCTGCCCTTGGACATTCAAGACCCACCTGGACATGTTCCTGTGCAACCTCACTTAGGCGTTCCTGCTCCAGCAGGGGGATTGGACTACATGATCTTTTGAGGTCCCTTCCAATCCAGAACATACTGTGATACTGTGATACTGTGACTCTGGATCCCATTTCCTGAGATGCAAAGCTGGTGGCCTTCTGAGGATAATCATGTTAAAGGCATGAATAATCCTTCAGGTGTTTTTGTAATTAGTCTAGGAATGTCAGTTTTTAAAGAAAAATAAAATTTAACATGCTTACATTTAAATATCTGTAAAATAGTACTCTGCATCTATGCTAGCCTTTCTAGCAATGACAATTAAATAGGTATTTGCACTATAAGGCTCCATACCTCATCCACAAAAATATATCTAAGTGGTTCAGATGACGGGTGGTCTGGCAAACGTCACCCTTTGTGTCCCCAGGTGATGGACACTGCTCATGTGCCTCTGCAGAGAGTGGCAGGAGCTGGATCCCCTTCTCGGGACAGACTCCTTCCAGGAGAGACACAGACACAGGGGGAACTCATCGGGGCTTTACGGCATTTCACTGGGCATCAGTTTTGACATATTGGGTGCTGTCCTGTGACTGCCCTTTCTGCACAAATGGTCACACAAACACAACCATTTAGTGAGACATGGTCATAAAGGGCTGTTATGGACAAGAAAGCTCACTGTGAACTTCGGAGAGAGCGAGGAAGTTCATAATAAGCACCAGGAAGAACCAAGAAGCTCGAGACCTCTTCTGAAGAGCGGGAGGCCTGAGCAGCCATGATTGGCCATTGTAGGTGTGGGAGAGGGTCAGGGCATGTCAGGGAGAAGCAATGAGATGGCTGATGGCTTCAGTGAACCCTTCCAGCCATGTCTGAGCCCAGCAATGGAAAGCAGTTGATGTCTGCAGGTGGAGGAGGAACAGGAGGAAGATTTGCCTGGGAATACGGAAGGAGGAAAGGCCCCTCTTGGGCTAATGATGTATGGCAGTGCCATTTGCATGCTGTGGGCATGGCTGTGCCTGGGAGATGGGGAACGGCTGCTGCTGGGGTGGCTGTGCTCAGTCATGGCCCATGAGCTGACCCTGCTCTGCTCCTCTCTTACACTGCCCACACTTGGATGGACCTCAGGAATCATCCATGAACCTGGTGGATCCATGAACCTCCTGCAGTGATGCGGTACGGATCCAAATAGGGGATTCAAGCAAGTGTGGGACTGGGACATTGAGGTGATTCGTGACCATTGCCAGGTGTATGAAAGAAGCTGGATGAGTTGTGATTTGCTCACAGGCATTTCCAACTCAACAGAAAACCAGAGCCTTGCAGTTACAGCAACAGCACTTGACATAAAACCCACCCCAAAACACAAAACACTCACACTGACCACAGGAAAAGCCTTGAGAAACATTGGAGAAAAATCTACCAGGTCCCAGGGGTAAGGGCTCAGCCATTCTGGTGATGAACAAGTATCAAGGGCTGACATGGCACCAGAGCCACCTCCACATGGCCCTCACCACCTGGAACCAGTGTCTCCAAGTCTTTCCTTCACCACCCTCCAGGGACAGGGACCTGCACTGGTTGTTTCCTTCACAGCTGTGTCAGTGATGGCCCTTCGTGGGGTCCCAAACACCCTCAGAAACCTGGGGTTTGATTCTGCCTTTTGCTTCATTAGAGGTTTGTTCATTGTTTCAGTATCTGCAGTTCACGATCATGGCACCAGAGGGCTCACTAGCATCGAACATGCTCTTACAAGCCAAGGCTCTGTGCATCATTTTCCTAAAGGTTTCAAGGCTGGTGTGGATGATTAGGGAGATTTCAGGAAGAGCCAAACAGAGAGCATTTGCATAATATATGGCAATAAAGCCAAATTTCTTTTAATTCCGTCCCTGCTTGCCCTTCCCTCTCTTTCCAGAACAGGTGGCATCAGCAACGTCCAGTTCACATTGATGTGTTGCATCTCCTGATAAAGACTGAATATGTCAGAAAAGTGGGTGCCTAAATCACCATGTGAGTGAGGAGACAGGCCAGGACACCTCAAGAGGAGTCACACTCCTCTGGACCAAGAGGTGGGTGTCCCTGGCAATCTCAGGTGCCACAGCACAGTGATACTTGTGTTCAGGAGCTGGTCAAGTGACCCATCTCCTGTTCTGTAATGGTGTCTGAGTTTGCTCAGGTCACCCCTGACTTGAGCCCCATCCACTGCTGGGTGTTCTCCAGAGTCCTGCCTTCAGGAACCAAGTCCCAGGAGACCTTGCTGGTGAAGATGGAGACAAAGAAGCCTTGAACAACCTCAGTCCTGACTGTTTCTGCTCTTACGAAGTTCAGCAGCAGGCCCACGTTCACCCTGTCTATTCTCTTACTGCAAGTGAAGCTCTGTCAGCTCATCTTGCTGCCCTTCCCGTGCAGGTACCAAGTCGAGGGCAGCTTTGTCATCATCCCCACATCCATGGACAAGGTTTCTAAATTCCTCCTTTGCACCTTCCCCTGCTCCCACCTCCTGTGTGCTGCCTTTGTGCCCTGCAGCTCCATCAGTGCAGATGAGCAGCCTCATGACATAAATGTTTCTTTTCATGTGTGCTTGGGGTGATCATTCTTGTGCTTGGAGCAGCCTGTCCTGTAAGGATTATCAGATATCCTGAGCTCCTTCACCCTTCAGATCTACTTCCATGTCTCCACATTGACCATCATCCCCCAGTATGTCAAAGTCTTCTCCTCTGGATTCCACCAGCCTGTGCTCTGCTGCTGGCCTTCCTGCCTCCCTTCTGGTGCCTGGGACCCCACTGTGTCCTGGTCACAAAAGACAAGCTGGACCCTGATGTTCACATCCTTTACCAGGGTTTCTTTGTTTCCAGTTCCAGATCCAGGTGAGCATCACTCTCATTGGCCCACGATGTAGACATGTTAAGCAGTTGGCTCAAGATTCTCTGGACTGTTGGCACTTGCCGCTTTGTCAGGCCTGTGAATATCAGAGCAATTACAGTTCCACATAGGAACCTGCTCATTTACTGGAGAGTTTCTCCTTGAGTGGCTGACAGAAGATCTTGTCCATTTCTTCTACATGATCATGTAGTTTGTAACACCCAACACATTTTCACTCTCTGTTGGGTATACAGGACAAAGTCTTGGAACTGAGAGTGAGTGTGGGTATGCTATAGTTGCCACCTCTCTGAGAAGGCAACAGGAGTTTTACCAACGTCAGACAGAGCCGATTTCAGCTGCTCCAAGTTGAACCCACTCCTTGCCCAATCTGAGCCACTCAGTGATGCTGGCAGCACCTCTGGGATATTGTATTTGAGAAAGGGTAAAAAACGCTGCACAACAGCAGGTGGGAGAGAGGAGGGAGGAGATGGGAGAGAAAAGCTCTGCAGACACCAAGGTCATATCCCACAGGACCCAAGCAGGTCCCTCAGCAGGCCAAATCCTGCTCTCCTGAAACCCTGCTCTTGGCCTTGTTCTCATCTCCCAGGAGCCTCAGCTCCACTTTCCCATCCCTGACTGTTCCATCCTGACCAACTCTTTCTGGTTTGTAAGTGTGAAGTCTCACAGGGCACCTCACCCCACTGACTCCTCAGTCACCCGTGTCAGGAAGATGTTGACAATGGGTTTCAAACCCTCGTGGATGGCTGGTACCTTGCAGATATTGGGATATCTCAGGTCTGCCATGAGGACACTGCCCTGGAAACACGAGGCTTCTTTCATTTGCCTGAAGGAGACCTCATCTCATTCCCCTTCCTCATCAGTGAGTCTGTAGCTGATGTCCAGTCACCACAACACTGCCCATGTTGTTCTGCCCTCTCATGTTGACTCCTCAACGTTCAGCTGACATTGTCTGTCCCCAGGCAGAGCTCCACACATTCTTGCTGCTCACCCACATGAACAGGAACTCTCTCTTTGACTCCAGACCTCTGGCATTATGAGCACCAGACGCACAAGACCCCACAGTTTCTCCAGAAGATGGTATTTATAGTGTCCTATAACTCTTCATGCTGTTATGTTGGGAGATAAAACACCATCACGATAAACAATCTGCATGCAAACTTTAACAACTGAGTAAATGCAGATTCAGTCCAGGGAGAGTACAGACCTTGTGAATATCTGGTGTTTGCCCATCAGAAGTCTCTGAATTTTTACAAGGAGAAATGAGCAGTTCTGTAACAGGGTGGGACAACAACCCCATCCATCAGGACAGAGCAGGACCTGACACGCTGAGCAGTGACCCTGAGGAGAAGGGCCTGGGCACTACAAGGTCCCCACAGCAGCCCGTGGTGCACGCTCACCATGAACAAGGCAGCTGCACATGGGGCTGCATGAGGAGGAGCGTGGGGACCCAGACACCTGCAGTTCTCATCCCATTCGGTTCAGCACTGGTGTGACCCACACACACGAGTGGGTGCCAGTGTGCGGCTTCCCAGTCTGGAGCAGCAGGGAGGAACTGCAGAGTGCAGGGCTGTGCCAAGGCAGGTTCAGCACCTTGTGCACATGGTGTGGGGTGCTGAGGGACCTGGGCTGCTTTGGCCCAGCAGCGCTGGGGAGGCTGCAGCAGTGCAGGAGTAGCCTGAGAGTGCTTGAAGGGCGGTTTCAGAGGTGGTGGAGGTTTCTGCATAGTAGGAAAGAGCATGAGGAAGAAATAATGGCTCAAAGAGCAGCTGGGGAGGTCCAGGCTGGCCATGAGCAGAAAGGAATGTGATGGAAGGGCAGTGCTGTGGTGGAGCAGGTCAGCAGAGGGAGTCTGCATCAGCCCAAGGCTTTGTGCTTCAAGGAGCAGCTGGGGAGGATGGAGAGATCTCAGCAAAGGAAGGAAGATGCTCAGACAAGAGCAAGGTGGGGCAGCAGGGGGGATGTCTCCAGCCTGCAGGGACAGAGGTGCAGGGGATGCCACAGCACAGGACAGGCTGTCGTGGAGATGATCACGGGATGGAAAGAGGCTGAAAGCCCCACCAGACATGAGCTCCTTCTCCCCTTGGCTATGGCTGTTGTCTGCACCTCTGATGCCTGTGAGGAGACACCTTGTCCTTGCAGCACAGGGGCCTCATGGCCTCCTTGTCCCCAGCCAGGAACCTGGGAGGTGTGGGACCATAGTCCTGCCCTTGGCCTTGCACAGCCCCACATCACACTGTCCCAGGAAGGGCCCAGGGCAACGTGGGAGGGACAGGATCTGACTTCCCATGGTACAAGCTCAGGGCTTGGCTTTTGGTTAAAGAAACACAACCAAGTTTCCTCAGCATCAGAGCCACCTTTACTTTGCTTTTCCTGACCTCCAGTTTTCTTCTTTAACAAAACCTGGATATTGTTTCTCAGTAGGTTCCCTCAGAGGGGCCCCAGAAACTTTGGAGTTTGAATCTGACTTTGACTTCTTGAGAAGTTTCATCACCTTCCTCCAGGGTCTGTGGTCCATGGACTCAGCACCAAACCCACCAGAAGGGTCATTAAAGTGCCTTGGGCTGCTCCTGTGCTGCTGAGCTGGGCTGGGCTCCTGGGACACAGGGAGCTCATGGCAGCGGCAGCGCTGCAGAGAGACAGCTCTGCCCAGGAGCAGCTCCTCTGCACACGCAGCAGGGCTGAGGGCTCTGCCTGGGGATCTCAGCAGACGAGCAAGGCAGAGAGAGATTAAAGGTGGTCAGGACTGGAGGATGACTGAGAGCTCACTGGAGGAGAAACCTTTGCAGCCCTTGCCATGGTAAGTCTGTGGTGCAGGGCAGTGCAGCTGTAGCTCCTGGAGGCATCTCCTGAAACTGGCACAGGCACAGCTTGTGGGATCTGTAAGGACGGGGCTCTTGTCAGGCCATGTTGAACAGCTGTGAGGCCGGGTGAGCACCCAGGGGTGCCCAGGGCTGTCCTGCAGAGCAGGGTCCCTGCACCCCAGGGCTGTGCCGGGCAGGGACTCTGCCGCCTGCCAGGGTCAGCGCTCAGCCTGCCCGGGAGATCCCATGGCAGCAGCTGTGGGGGGAAGGAGCGACCCCTAGCAGGGCAGGCAGGGAGCTTGTGGGGCTGAAGGAGGCTGTGTGGGTCAGGGCTGCTCAGAGCTCCAGATCCCCCCACACACATGCCAGAGGGTCCATCTGAACAACAGCATTGATACAGCAACAGCTGCCAGGGAAGGAGTCTGTGCTTTCAGTTTTCCACTCTTGCTCGTCTGGGTGTGCAGTGGGAGATGGGGATTTATTTCTCTCTTTGGAGCAGACACTGAGACCTCAGTTCTCGTTAGGACTGGTCTGAGCTGCTCCTGAGCCCCTGCACACACAGAGCTGCCCCTGGGCAGTGCCAGGAGGTGTGAGCAGGACAGAGCTGAGCACACAGCACGTGGGGCGGGGTCTGTGACACTGACAGGGAGCAGACCAGGGACAGACACACAGCTGCAGGCAGCACAGACATGGGCAGGGAGAAGGAGCTCCTACCAGATATGCCAGGGACTGGATTTAGGAACCCCCCTGCAATCCCCTGCAGTGCAGACACATTTCCCAGTGCAACCCCTGGTCTCCTCTCCTCCCCAGCAGACCCTCTGCCCCAAAGCCATGGGGTCCAGGTCACGAGTCTCCACCTCAGCAGCTGGACCTCCAGGTGAAGGGTTCCTGAAACATGGTACACAAAAAAGGTGCCAAAAGTACTTGCTCTACAGTGTCATTATGTGAGTGGCAGCAGCACAAACGGGTCAGGAGAAGGTTCCACAGCATGCCCGTCTGCCTTTCTGTCCTTGCTTTATTTTCTGGTAGCACTGCAGTGCCCTTCCCTGTTTCTCCACCTGTCCCTGCTGCTCTTGCTCTCTGGGGTTGGAGTGCGAGTGTGAGTCAGTTTTTGTTCTCAAACCAACTCAGGGGGTCTTTCACAGAGCTGTGTTCATGGAAACCAGATGCCCAAGCTCCATTTTAAACTGTGATGAACTGTTTTTCTCAGCTGGTAGAAAGAGAGAATGAGCGGAAACATCCCTCCATCAGGAAGGGGGTTTTCCATGAGAAATAGCCTGTTTATTTTCTGCAGAGAAGTTTCCCCTTACTTGTCACTGTCCTTTCCTCCTTACACAGGTCCTCATGCCCACAGGCAGCCAATGTCCAACAGCAGCTCCATCACCCAGTTCCTCCTCCTGCCGTTCACAGACACACGGGAGCTGCAGCTCTTGCACTTCTGGCTCTTCCTGGGCATCTACCTGGCTGCCCTCCTGGGCAACGGCCTCATCATCACCACCATAGCCTGGGACCAGCACCTGCACACCCCCATGTACTTCTTCCTGCTCAACCTCGCCCTCATCAACTTGGGCTGTATCTCCAACATTCTCCCCAAGTCCATGGCCAACTATCTGTGGGATACCAGGGCCATTTTCTATGCAGGATGTGCTGCACAACTCTTTCTGTTTGTCTTTTTAGCTTCAGCAGAATTTTATCTTCTCACAGTCATGTCGTACGACCGCTACGTTGCCATCTGCAAACCCCTGCACTACGGGACCCTCCTGGGCAGCAGAGCTTGTGTCCACATGGCAGCAGCTGCCTGGGCCACTGGGTTTCTCACTGCTCTGCTGCACATGGCCAATACATTTTCACTGCCCCTGTGCAAAGGCAATGCCCTCGGCCAGTTCTTCTGTGAAATCCCCCAGATCCTCAAGCTCTCCTGCTCACACTCCTACCTCAGGGAACTTGGGCTTCTTGTGGTCAGTATCTGTTTATCATTTGTGTGTTTTGTGTTCATTGAGGTGTCCTATGTGCAGATCTTGAGGGCCATTCTGAGGATCCCCTCTGAGCAGGGACGGCACAAAGCCTTTTGCCACCTGCCTCTCTCACCTGGCCGTGGTCTCCCTGTTTGTCAGCACTGCCATGTTTGCCCACCTGAAGCCCCCCTCCATCTCCTCCCCATCCCTGGACCTAGTGGTGTCTGTTCTGTACTCGGTGGTGCCTCGAGCAGTGAACCCCCTCATCTACAGCATGAGGAACCAGGACCTCAAGGATGCTCTCTGGAAACTCATATCTTCGTGTTTTCCGAAGCAATAAACTGCTCTTCTGGTTCTACATAGAAGTTTTAATGTAACTTGTTACAGGTCCAGCTTGTCATCTGTATTTGCTGTTGTTGTTGGCATTTTTTATTCTGATAATGTTGCCATCCCCTTTCTAAACCACTGTCTGCTTTTCTTTTATAACCTCAGGTTGTGTAAATGAGGAGCCATGATCTGTGTGTATTTTATACAAAGTAAAGGGTCCTGTAGTTACTTGATTTTCACTAGATCCTTCCTGCAAGGCCTTTTTGGAGCTGCAGGGACAGTTCCTGTTCATGGGAGGAAGGTAAAACACTCCATCGTGGCAGCCCTGCCAGGGAGCAGCAGCGCTTGTTCTTCCCGAGCTGTTCTGGTTCCACTCCACACTCTCCTTCTCATCCCTGGTGTTGGTGCAAGGCCTGAGTGCTCTGGCAGCTTGGTCACCGTCCTGCTGTGTGTCAGTGCTGTGGGCGCAGGCAGGGACAGGCAATGGGCACTGCTGTGATAGAGCTGGCCTCATAATAGCCTTTCTACAGAGAAAGGTGATCTGGTCAGGGCAGGATCTGAAGGTTTAAGTCTTCTTAAAAAAATTATCTCAAGAACATGTCCAAGAAAGTGACCCACAGATGAAACCCCATTATACAGCTGAACAGGGTGTGTGTGCAGGGCTGGCACACAGCAGTGTCCTCTCACAGCCAGGCTCTTGCCAGAGACCTGCAGGACCAGCAGAGCAGGGCTGGGCTGTGCCCCTGTGCACTGGACACCCCGTGGAAGGAGCCCCAGGTCAATCACCATGGACTGGCCCCTCACAACCACCATTTCCAGCACTGGCCTCTCACCCACAGACGCTGTTCTTCCCTCCATGGAGGGACACTGAATGAGCAGGTCAGCAGTCCATGTTTGCATTGTACATATGAGTCGCAAGCATGCACATCATGTACGTGAGATGGCATGAACCTGAGTGAGCACAAACACCATCAGCTACTCCTGGGACTTCCATGAAGGCCTGCGGGACAGACAGTGTCTCGAGGTCACTTCACGTTGGGAGTAACAGCCCATGAGAAACCACCCACTGGGATTTTCTTCCTTGAACTGAGGTCCCCGTGTCCATTCCTCATGACGTGGGGCTGAGGTGCCTCCCATCCCTTTGGGGTAGCAACAGGAGGCCAGAGGTACAATGTTAGTCTTCTCTGTGAGTAAAAGCTACAGACTCTGTCTCTGAACATCTCTGGGTGCATAAGGAGTCCACGAGGCCAGCTCTGATGGAACCCTGGCATTTCTGTGTGTGACTCCAGGAACAACCCCAGTGGCCCAGTGAGATTCATCTCAGCTGCTGGGACGGCTCATTGCAAGTGCTCCTGTCTGCTACATCACCCTTGCCTGTGATTCTGGATTGTGCTTTCAAGAGCGACCACAGAATCAGAGAAGTTCTGAGGTCCTTGGGAAAGGAAGATGTCAAGCCCATCTTCAAGAAGGGCATGAAGGAGGATCTGAAGAATTCAGGGCTGATCAGCGTACCTCTGTCCCTGGGAAGGGGATAGGCAGCGTCTTCCTGCACCAGTTTCCGAGAACCTGAAGGACAAGGAAGGGATTGCTGAACCGAAATGAGTGTAAAACCCACTGAGTCCCAGGAAATACTCTTGACCCATTCCAGAGCTTTAGACCCCCAGGAATGAGCTCAGTGACAGTGCAGCCCATGCAGTTGCATCTGTGTCCCTCACTGAGCAGCACAACCAGTGTGCAGTCACCCCATGGTCCTGCAGCCAACCTGCTCTGCAGAGCATCCGTGCCAGGTTGGGGCCCTGTGGGGAGCACAGGATGGGGCCAGGAGCACCAGAGAGAGAAAAATGCCGGTCCTTATGCTCTGGTACTTCAGTCCTGGTGCTCATCACACGTCCTTAAGACAAACTTATGCACCCCTATTGCCAACCTTACTCGAGAAGTCATCACAGGACAAGGCTCCTGAGCTGGGGCCAAGCTGGAGAACTGGGGTCCAGCTGTGACCACAGTAAGGACAAGGCCTGTCCTGGGTCCTCTAAAGGGCTGGCAGCCTCTGTGATCTCCACCAGAAAAGGCAGCATGCAGGAAGCTGTAGACCATCCCCATGCCCATTGGAGGCCCTTAGGAAGAGGTCGTCTCTCCAAATATCCAGCCCAGCTTGTTGCTGCATGAACAACCAGGAAAAACTGCCCCTGGACCCTCATTCCAGACCCCATCTCCTCCACCCCATATAGGCCGTGCTCTCCCCCTTGGCACTGAGGTGGTTCCAGGGACCCAAGAGACACCTGTAGGAGGAGATGTTGGGTGGGGATATGGTGTCCTTCAGTGCTCCTCATGGTACCTCCTGCTGGGCTTTGTGCCACTGGTCACAACCCTCTGAGCCTGGATGTTCAGCCAGTTCTAAGTGGTGCTGAGCAGGAACATGCCCACGAGCACACTGGGCTGCACTGGGAGGAGCGTGGCCACCCAGACAAGGGCAGTTATTGCCCATCGTGACTCAGCACTGGTGTGGTCACATCTGGAGCCGAGTGTCCCAGTGTGCGGTTCCCCATTCTGGAGGAACGGGAGGAGCTGTCGTGTGGCCAGAGAAAGTCTGGGTCATGTGTGGAGATGTTGAGAGACCCAAACTTCTTTAGCCTGGTGAAGGGGAGGCTGAGGAAACGTGCTGGTTTTGCTGAAATTGAGTTAATTTTCTTCATGCATTTTGAACCTCTCTCCTTCACAGCCAGTACAGTCTTTTGTTCAGATTTCCTGTAAGAATAATGAGGTAACGCTGTTTCTTCCCTGGGATAGAGTTCATTTTGTCTTTTAGCAGCTTTAGAGTGTTTGCCATTTGCTATGAAAGGAATGTCAGAACTCACTGGTATCTTGACTTTTGTCAGGGAAACCAAGGACTTCTTTGGCCATCCAGCTGTGGATGCAGATTGGCAGGAGGGGATACAGACAGGACAGCACCTGGATTGACATGCAGGCTGATCAATGAAATATTCCCTATGATTAGCACCATGCTCAGTCTAAAGCTGGAGCCGGCTTTTAGGGCTTGTTACATCCGTTACTTTGAGTTTTGCAGCTGGTTTGGTCAGTTCCATTCAGAAGTTTCATCCTGTCAGGAGTTCGATGTCAGTTTGGCCTTTTGCCATTCTGCCATTTTGCCGTTGGCCTTTGGGCCTTTCTGCCTGTTGCCCTTTTGCTCTCTCTGGCTGGGATGGGCTGTTCAGGACCAAGGTGCTCCCTTCTGCAGGACGGGCTGCTCCGTGTGACTGGAGTTACACGGGGAATGGCACTGAGTATATTTTCTTAATTTATTCATCTATTTCTATTTAATTTATTTTGACTATTGTCAGTAAAACCAAGGACTTCTCTGGACTGCAGCTGCAGGTGCAAATTGGTAGGAGGGGGCACAGACAGGACAGCACCTTGATTGACATCCAGGTCAATCAACAAGCTATTCTCTGCCATTAGTGTCATGCTCGGTATAAAGCTGGAGATGCCTTTTCCATCCCGTTAGTTTTGGTTTTCTGGCTGCTTTGCTTAGCTCTGTTCGGAAGTTCCATTCGATTGGGAGTTCAGTGTTAGTTCAGTTTTACGATGTTTTGCTGTTTTTCAGTTGGCCCTTGGGCCTCTCTGCCTTTTGCACTTGTACTTTCTCTTGCCTGGATCAGCTGTTCAAAACTAGGGTGCTCTCTTCTTTTGGGCTGCCTGTTCAGCACAATGGGAGTTTTGTGGGGGATTGCACTGAGTGTTATATATTTTACTTTATGTATATCTTAGTATAAGTATGTTAGTAGTAGTAGTGTATTATTTTTATTGTCTTATTTATTATCTGTCTAAACCCACAAGTTTCTCCAGAGTGGAGCTCAGGATCAAGAAATGTCATTCTGAGCGCAGTGCTGTGGTCATTCAGGACTCTGGATCAGCCATGACTTTGTGTTTGCAGGAACAGCTGGTGAGGATGGAGAGACAGCAGCACAGGTGGGGACACACTGGGCTGACAACAAGGTGGAGAAGCACATGGGGTGTCTGCAGCCTGTGGGGAAACAGCCACAGGCCTGGGACAGTGCAGGATGGACTGTGGTGGACATGGCCAAGGGCGCTGGCAAGGCTGGATGTCCCTGCAAGAGCCAAGGTCTTTGTCCCCTTGGCTATGGCTGATGTCCCTGCCAGCGAGGCCTAAGAGGAGACACATGGTTGTCATGGCCATGGCACCCCATTGCCTCCTTGCACCCCCAGGCAGTGTCACACCATTGTCCTGCACTGGGCATCGCACTCCCCACAGCCCCAGGAAGAGCCCTGAGCCACACGTGAGGGACAGGATCTCCCTTCCAGGGGCAGGGGCTCAAGGCTTGGCCATTGTCCTTCAGCAGACAAACCAAGGGCTTTCTCAGCATCAGAGCTGCTGCACTTTGCCTGTGCCTGATGCAATCAGAGCCTCCAATTATCTGCTCTAAGGAGTCCCTGGGAGGCTTTGTCAGTAACAGCCCTCAGTGGGGCCCATTAATGCTTCAAGGCACTTTGGAGTGTGTTCTGACTTGGACTTCTTGAGCAGATTCTTCAGTCTGTGCTTGGTATCTGACGTTCACGGACTCATCACCAAATACACCATGGGGCTCATTAAAACACAGAAAGGCCTAAGGAGCAATGCTTCTTTCTGTAATTTCCTTCACATCTTCAAGCCTTGTAGAACTAACTGGAGAGGTTTCAATGGGACACTTGCTGATGAAGTTTTCAAAGAAGATTTCATAAAGGAGGGTTTTTTCTTTCAAGGGTATTTTCTCTCATTTTTCAGTGTATGGAAGCAGTGAAAGCAGCATTCTATACTGGACATTGATCCCGAGGGTCTCCTGAAGACATCTGGACAGACAGGAGAACAGTCCCTTGAGGCTGGACACTGTATGGACAAGCTAGCTCCTCACCCCCACCCCCAGTCTGCCGGTTCCCTCCTTGGCCACCAGAGATTGCATCACTTTTCCTCCATCAGACTTCTCCACTGAGCTCTGCAGGAGATGCTGCAGCTCCTGTGCACCAGCTCCACCTGCTCTCCTGTGCAAACACTGCACAGTTCAATCAACAGCAAAACACTTTCCTCAGCTGTGTGTGTAAGTGGATCTGATGAGGTCCAGCATCCACAAGGGACACCCACACAAGAACTGCTTTAGACAGAGAGACAGGAGAGGATAGAAATAAACACAATGAACGTGTTGACTGCCATGTCAATTAGAGCTCTGAAGAACAGGGCAAGTTTGTAACTCCCTGAAGCTCAAAGCAGAAACCAGACAGTTGAGAGGCCACTGAATGACCAAAGAGCAAGTGGAGGAGAAACCTGAGGGCACTGGGAAGGGCAAACGTCCAGACAGGGCTGGAAAGTTGTCCTTGGACAGGGACATTGAATCAGGAGAGGTGGGAACTCCTGAATGACGAGGGAGATGAAATCAGAGAGTGTTGGTAATAGAAGTCCAGGGGAAGACCAATATTTCTTCTCCTACCCTTAGTACATCTTTCATCAGCTGTCTCACCTTAAACAGTCAGGGCCATTTTAGCGCCCCAGTGTACCTGAGGTGCTGGCCTGGGATCGGCATCTCTCTACACAGGACCTGGGGAGACCAGAGCACGGTGCAGTGCAGGTGGAGCCTGAGCAGGGGTTCCCGGGGCATCTACACTGGCACCAGGTGTTTGTGTCCCTGGAGCTGAAGACTTTTGTGTCCTGTATCCATGCCCAGTTCTGAAAAACTCTTTCCTTTCCAAAGAAAAGAAACTCCCCTATAAAGACATTTAAATCAATAAATGAAATAAATGAATAAGTAAGTAAGAAAATAAATAAATGCATATGTAAGTAAATAAATAAATAAGTATGTACGTAAAATTAAATAAATAAATAATTAAATAAGTAAAAAAGTAAGTAAATAAGTAAATAAATATTTAAGTAAATAAATAAGTAAATAACTAAGTAAGCTAATTAATAAATAAGTAAGTAAATAAGTAAGCAAAAAAGTAAATAAATAAGTAAATAACATAAAAAGGAAGGAAGGAAGGAAGAAGGGAAGGAAGGAAGGAAGGAAGGAAGGAAGGAAGGAAGGAAGGAAGGAAGGAAGGAAGGAAGGGAGAAAGAGAGAGAGAGAAAGAAAGAGAGAAAGAAAGAGAGAAAGAGAGAAAGAAAGTTGACACCTTCCTTTGCTTTGGATCTTTGTCTTCAGTTCTTCTTATTTTAACTTTCATTGACATCAACTGACATCTGATGGGCCCGCAGGCATGAAGCCAAGATCATGTTGTGTCTTGCACAGCGCCCCATGCCCTCTGAACCTGCCCTGCCCAGGACTCCTCACACGTTGCCCAGAGCGAGTCACACTGAGGTGTTGGCTGGTTCCCTGGCTGAGATGTTGGTTTAGATGGTCACCTACAGCACAGGTGGGTCCTGCCCCATCATCGCCTGCTCTGCTCCAGTCTGAAACAGAGCCCAACATCACAATGGGATCATGAGAGAACTGAGGCTGAAGGGACCTCAGGAGTCTGCAGTCCAACCCGTCACCAACTGGGTCACACCAAGGTGTTCCAGCCTTGATTCAATCAGAGCTTTAGCCGGACTAGAGAAGTGATCATCCCTTTGTACTGGGCACTGGTGAGGCTGCACCTTGAATCCTGGGGTCAGTTTGAGGCCCCCTATGGCAAGGAAGATATTCAGGTGCTGGAGAGAGTTCAGAGGAGGGTGACAAGGCTGGTGAAGGGTCAGGAGCACCAGTCTCACGAGGAGCGGTTGAGGGAGCTGGGGCTGTTCAGCCTTGAGAACAGGGGGCTGAGGAGAGACCTTATTACTCTCTACAGCTGCCTGAAAGGAGGTTTTATCATGGGGGGTGTTGGTCTCTTGTCCCAAGTAGCAAGTGATAGAAAAAGAGGAGATGGCCTCAAGTTGCACACGGAGAGGCTTAGATTGGATATTAGGAAGAAATTCTTCAGGGAAAGGGTTTTGAAGCAATGGAGCAGACTGCCCAGTGAGGTTGTAGAGTTGCCATCACTGAAGGTGTTTAAAACACAGATAGATGGGGCTGTTAGGGACATGTTTTGGGGCCAGATTTAGGTTATGGTTGGACTCGATGATCTTAAGGGTCTCTTCCAACCACAATTATTCCATGATTCCATGATAAGTCATGTTTGCTATTTTCTCTCTCAGAGGACCATGCAGCCTCCCTGAGAGCCAGGACTTTTCTGAGGTGTTGGAGAGACATCTCACGGTCACACCAGCCAGTTCCACCAGCCCCTGTCTGTCCCTTCCCAGACCAAACCTCTTCTCCATATCCCAACCTTCCAGGCAAGTTTCTGGGACACAGCAAATGCTGTGCAGGTCCTCTGGGCCTGTTCAGAGAGAGCAGCTTGCCAACATGGTGATGCGCTCTCTGTGCACCTCAAAGCTTTCCTGACCATTTTTCTCAATGTCCCGCTTGTACCCAACCTTTCTGGTCCTTGAGCTGTACATGAGGGGATTGAGCAGGGATGTGGGGATGGAGTAGAAAAAAGGCTTTGTCAAACTGTCTTGGCAGGGCTGTTCTGGGCATCCCACAGTCCAGGATGAGGGTGCTGGAGAAACCAGTGGCATTGGTGAGAGGTCCAGGTGGAGAAGGCCTTGTGCCTGTCTACACTGGGGTAGAGCAGTGATGCATTCATGGGACGCCCATGTGATCAGGAAGGGGACAAATGGCTCTAAAATGCTTTCCAGCCAGTTCTTTACTCATCGCACATACACAATCCAGGCCAGGAGCTGCAGCTTCTCCAGGAGATGCTGTGGGACACGGTGTCACAGGCTTCACTGCAGTCTAAGGACACAACACCCACAGCCCGTGTGGCGGATTCACTGCCCACGACAGACTTTCCCTCATCTGCTCAGCGGTCACCTTGTCACAGAAGGAGATCAGGCTGGTCAAGCAGGACCTGCCTTTCATCAAGCCATGCTGATTGGGCCCCATTGCTCGTCTGGTGTGTGTGACCTCACAGTCCTTTGCCAGCCATGTTCCTGCTGTTGGCCAATCCCCTGCAGAGGCAGAAGTGACCTCACAGTGCCCTCCACACCCATTGGTTCCTACTGGACTATGAGTTCCTGAGACACAGTGATCACACAACATCGTACCCACCATCACCCTCCTTGTGGTCCAGAGTGTGAGCAGATCAAACTGAGCTGCTTTCATCAAATGTATCTGATAGATTTCCTATCAAGGGTTTGAGTGGAGAAACGTTCCTCAGAGGAGCTGCTGTATTTACTCTGGGGCATTTTATATCTCCAAGGAAAAGATTCATGGAAACCTACAATAACGCAGGTTGGAAGAGACCCCTGAACACCATCTCTGTCCCACTGACCTTTATGGCACCCCAAGGAACAGCTAATGGCGTTTGTGCTCCCTTAGGTTCATCTCACCACATGCATACACTGGACATGCACATGATGTGTGTGTTTACATCTCATCTGGACAATGAAAATAGGGACTTTTGACCTAGTGTTTCATAGAATTATAGAATGTCCTGAGTTGGAAGGACCCACAGGATCATGGAGTCCAAGTCCTGTCCCTGCACAGGACACCCCACAGGTCACCCCGTGTGTCTGAGAATGTTGTCCAGTCTCTTCTTGAACACTGTCAGGTTGGGGCCGGGGGCCCCCCCCCAGGGGAGCTTGGTCATTGTCCAACACCTCTGGGGAAAGAACCTTTTCCTCATGTCCCACTGATCCTCCCCTGGCACATCTTCCTGCCAATCCCTCATGTTCTGTCACTGGTCAAAAGAGAAAAGAGTACAGAACCATGAGGTCTCCTTTGAGTCTTTTCTTCAGCTCTGATGCTCAGAAACCCCTTGGTTTGCTTTCTGAAGCAGAAAGGAGGAGCCATGAGCTCCAGACAATGGGAAGGGAGATCCTGTCCCTCACACACGGCTCAGGGCTCTTCCTGGGACGGTGGGATGTGGGTGTGCAAGGCCCAGGGAAGGACAACACTGGGACAACAACTTCCAGCTTCCCCATGGGGCTGCAAGGAGGCAGCGAGGCCCCAGTGCCATGAGGACACCATGTCTGCTCCTGGGGTCAGTGGCAGAGACAACTGCCCTGGCCAAGGGGACACAGACCTGGGTTCTGTGGGTCCCTTCCAGCCTTACAGCGCCCTTTGCCATCTCCACCACAGGCTGTTCCACACGGTGCTGCCCCTGCCCCTCTTTCCCTGCAGGCTGCAGACACCCATCTCGCTTCCCACCTGCTCTCACCCCAGCATTTCTGCACCTTCACTGCTGTGTCTGCACCCTCACCGGCTGCTCTTTGGAACACAAACCATGGGCTGATCCAGCTCCCTCTGGGTCACCTCTTGCCCCACAGCACTGCCCTTCCAGTGACATTTCTTCCTCCTCATATCTATTCCTCACCTTCCAAGTAGACTTCTTTTTTCTCTTTCCTGCTTCTTCCCACTATCAAGAAAAGCTCGACCATCTCATAAACTGCCCTTCATGCAGGGAACCCAAACCGTTAGGCTTCTCGTGGTCTTTTACCTGACCAGAGAGAAGTCACCTCGCCATGATCTTCTAAATCCCATGAGTGCTGCTGGCCTTTCAGCTTCTCTGACAGACACGACCATGTCCCTGCCCATGTCCCGTCATGTTCTCAGGTGGGATGGACATGACAACCCGTCTCTCTTCCTGAGTAAGACCTGTGTGCCCTTGGGCAGAGGTTCTTTCCCAGCCATGTCCCTGCTGCTGGGCTGTCACCTCCAGACACAGAACTGACCCCACTGTCCCCTTCACAGCCACAGGATTCTGACTGGATTATGAGTGTCTGAGACACAACTGACCTCATAATACCACACACACCCATCACCCTCCTTAGCACCCAGGACCTGACCAAGACTGAACCGTGCTCTACACACTCCTACCCCTGCCCCTCTTTCCCACAGGCTGCAGACACCCATCTCGCTTCCTCACCTTGTTCAAATGTCAAATATGTTTTCTACTAGCAACGTGGGTGAAAAGCACTCCTCACTGGAACTGCGGGATTTACGTTAACACCTTCTAGATCTCCTCTTTTGCAATGTTTTTTACTTTTCCTCTACCTATTCTCTCTCCAGAAACCTCTCCAAGGCAAAAATTCTGTCAAATCACAGAATAACTCAGGTTTGCAGAGAGCCCTTGTCTCACTCATCTTGTCTCACTCCCCTGCTCAGGGCAGAGTGAACCAGGTGAGGCTGCTCAAGGCCTCCACTCAGGTTTGCATCATCCTCAAAGGCACTAAAGATTCACTCTGATACATCATAGAAGGGGAGAATAAAGATGTTCAACAGTGTTGTCCAAGTGCTGGTGACTGAGGGATGACACCAGTAACTGGCTGCATGAAGGACTTTGTACCACTGGTGATATTTGGGCTTGATGGTTCAGCCAATTTCCCACCCAGCACCCCCTTCTTGAGCCCCAACAGCACCACTCTGGCCAGAAGGAGACCATGGCTGAGCCTTGCAAACGCCCTGTGCACAACATGCCTTTCTTTCCCCTGTCCATTTGGGTTCAGCAATCTCTTCCTTGTCCTTCACATTCCTGGAAATGGCTGCAGGAGGACGTGTCCCATCCCCTTCCCAGGGAGGGAGGTAGGGTGGCCAGCCTGTTATTCTCCCTGTTCCTATTTCTGCTCTTCTTGAGGATGGGTTTGAGATCTGTGTTTTTTAAGGACCCCAGAATCATTCTGGTTTCTATGGAATTATTGAGATCACAATCTGGACTCACAAGCAAGGGTGACAGAGCAGACTGGAGCACTTGCAATGATCCTGTCCAAGGCAGCTGAGACGAATCTCACTGATCCAGTGAGGTTTGTTCATGAAGTCACACACAGGACTGTGAGGTTCTGTCAGGTGTCCACATCTGAGCTGTCCTCATGGACTCCTTATGCACCCAGGGATGCTCAGCGACAGAGCCTGTCACTTTTACACACAGAAGTAGCAGTTACAGGCCTTCATGGAACCCAAAGTAATAGTTGAAGTTGTTTGTTCTCACTCGGGTTCATATCACCTCATGTACATGATGTGCGTGCTCACATCTCATTTGTACAAAGCAAACATGGATTGCTTAACTACTCATTCAGTGTCTATCAAGGAGTGAAAAACAGCTTCTGGGGGTGAGTGGTCAGTGCTGGAAATGGTGGTTGTGAGGGGCCAGTCCATGGTGATTGACCTGGGGCTCCTTCCACGGGGTGTCCAGTGCACAGGGGCACAGCCTAGCCCTGCTCTGCTGGTCCTGCAGGTCTCTGGCAGGAGCCTGGCTGTGAGAGGACACTGCTGTGTGCCAGCCCTGCACACACACGGTGTTCAGCTGTACTCTGGGGTTTCATCTGTGGGCCAGTTTCTGGCGTATATTCCCCAGAGAAGGTTTGGAAGAAGACCTAAACCTTCAGGCCCTGCCCATAGTAGATCACCTTTCTCTGTGGAAAGGTTGTTGTGAGGCCAGCTCTGTCACAGCAGTGCCCATTGCCTGTCCCTGCCTGCGCCCACAGCACTGACACACAGCAGGACGGTGACCAAGCTGCCAGAGCACTCAGGCCTTGCACCAACACCAGGGATGAGAAGGAGAGTGTGGAGTGGAAGCAGAACAGCTCTGGAAGAACAAGCGCTGCTGCTCCCTGGCAGGGCTGCCACGATGGAGTGTTTTACCTTCCTCCCATGAACAGGAACTGTCCCTGCAGCTCTAAAAGGGGCTTGCAGGAAGGGTATAGTGAAAATCAAGTCTCTACAGGACAATTTATTTTGTTTAAATACAGAAAGATCATGGCTCCTCATTTACACAATCAGTGGTTATAAAAGAAAAGCAGACAGTGATTTAGAAAAGGCATGACAATATTATCACAATTTAAAAAATGCCAATAACAACAGAAAATAGAGATGAGAGGCTGGATCTGTAACTAGTTACATTAAAACTGCCATGTAGAAGCAGATGGACAGTTTATTTTTTCAGAACACACTGAGATATGAGTTTGCACAGAGCATCCTTGAGCTCCTGGTTCCTCATGCTGTAGATGAGGAGGTTCACTGCTGGAGGCACCACCGAGTACAGAACTGACACCACCAGGTCCAGGGATGGAGAAGAGATGGAAGGGGGCTTCAGGTGGGCAAACATGACAGTGCTGACAAACAGGGAGACCACGGCCAGGTGAGGGAGGCAGGTGGAAAAGGCTTTGTGCCGTCCCTGCTCAGAGGGGATCCTCAGCACGGCCCTCAAGATCTGCACATACGACACCACAATGAACACAAAACAGCCAAAACCGATTAACAGACTAAACACAATAAGCCCAAGTTCCCTGAGGTAGGAGTGTGAGCAGGAGAGCTTGAGGATGTGGGGGATTTCACAGAAGAACTGGCCCAGGGCATTGCCCTTGCACAGGGGCAGTGAAAATGTATTGGCCGTGTGCAGCAGAGAATAGAGAAACCCAGTGGCCCAGGCAGCTGCTGCCATGTGGACACAAGCTCTGCTGCCCAGGAGGGTCCCGTAGTGCAGGGGTTTGCAGATGGCAACGTAGCGGTCGTACGACATGATGGTGAGAAGAAAATACTCTGCTGTGATAAAGAATAGAAACAAAAAAAGTTGTGCAGCACACCCTTGATAGGAAATGTCCCTGGTGTCCCAGAGGGTATTGACCATGGACTTGGGGACAATGGTGGAGATGGAGCCCAGGTCCAAGAGGGCGAGGTTGAGCAGGAAGAAGTACATGGGGGTGTGCAGGTGCTGGTCCCAGGCTATGGTGGTGATGATGAGGCCGTTGCCCAGGAGGGCAGCCAGGTAGATGCCCAGGAAGAGCCAGAAGTGCAAGAGCTGCAGCTCCCATGTGTCTGTGAATGGCAGGAGGAGGAATTGGGTGATGGAGCTGCTGTTGGACATTGGCTGCCTCTGGGCACTGGGTGCTCTTACAGGAGAAAAAGTGAGTAACAATTTAGTGGAGATTTCTCTGACAAAAAACAAAGACGTCCTACAAACCCTCCCCTGTGACGCACAGACACCCTTTCCTTTTTCTACAAGACCTTTCTTCAGCACTGACTGGAGCCCTGCTTGGTGCTGGCTGAGAGAAAAACCAAGACAAAAGGTTATTTGCCCATGGACTCTTAGTAAGTCAACCCAGCTCTGCAGAATTGGGCTTGGGCAGGGGACAGTTCTGAGATTCAGTTTTTCATATGAAATCAGTGCTAATACAGTCTGGACTGTCAATACTCTCAGTGAAATAATTGTAAAGGCATTTTTAAAACTCCCAGGGTTTTTTTAACAGCTTCCCCACCATTTCTGCTGGCCAGTGTCCTTGGACATGAGAAACCCTCAGCATTTCTGCTACACTCAGTGAGAACAGAGCGAGTCCTGCAAGGCAAGAGGATGCCTGTGGGTCAGTGCAGAGTAAGGAGAGCTGCTCTGTCCCTCTGTCCTGCTCCAGCTGCCCTGGGCTGGCACCTTTCTGAGATGGAGGCTGATCACACTCCCATGTTACCCTGAAGAGCCACCAGGCACTGCTGAGAGCAGAGGGACCCACCTCAGACCATGACGTGTCCTAAACTTTCCTAAGTCTCAGCACCCCACGTTTATCCCAGAACAGACAGGGCTCATTTCACAAACCAAACAGCATTTTATCTGTTGTACAATCTCTGTGCTTCTCTATGGGGATTTCAGATAACACAGAGATGCTGTAGGACAGGTTTGTTTCCTGGAGGAAAGCTCACAGCTTGGAAGAAAACCCCAAGGAGACAGCCCAGGATACTAATGATGGCATTTGATTCAGGGAGACTCAGCTCAGTCCCCAGCCCCACAGACTGCATTGCCCACAGCCCACAGGTCAGAGCAAAGCTGGGACACGTGTGCCCATGGACACACCTGCAGGAAAGGACCCACAAGATCAGGCTGTGACTCTGCAGCTGAAACTGCCATCCCCAGAGAGCCTGACAGCAAGAACAAGATCCCAACAGCAGTGACCCAGAGCAGGGGAGCAAGAAGGAAAATGTGGTGAGGGTGGGGGTGAGAGAGGCCAGGGCAGAGGCAGCCGGGCACTCAGACAGCGTCCCCCTTCCCCAGCTGTGCAGCCACCTCCCAGACACCAACAGTGCCGGGCAGCTGCTCTCAGCCCCTGTGCTCTGCAGAGGAACTGCAGCTCTGGCTGCACAGGAGCTGCTTCATGCCTTGGAGCCCCCGGCCCTGGGGGCAGAGGCTTTGCTGGGTGGGACAGGAGGCCAGGGGGCTGCTCACAGGAGGGATCTGACCTGCAGGGGGTCACAGGGACTTATCTCTGTGCTCCTTCCCATAACAATTCCGGGTTCGGTTTCCTCTCATTTCTGATCATTTCCCTGCTGTCTGGAGATTCTCCCCTGGGAGGTGTTTCCCTGTCCATGTCTGTTCCCTGTCAGTGCTCACAGACCATCCCACCCTCTGTGCCCTCCCCCTGGCCCTACAGATCCTGCCTGTTCACAGGGCACTGCCTGGGGGCATATTCCTGTTTGCAGGCTGGGAAACAGATTAGAGATTAAGTGTACTCAGGGAGGTTCCTTATCTTTGTAGTACCCTTTGTCTTCTTCTTCTCCTTGAAACCTCCTCTTATTAATATTCTGGAATGAGCTGGAGCTGTGAGAAGCCTGGACCCACGGAGAACCCAGCAGCAGAAGGACCCTGCCCTGCCGGGGGTCGCTCCTTCCCCCCACAGCTTCTCCCCTCAGTGTTGCTGGGCTCTCCCGGGCAGGCTGAGCGCTGACCCTGGCAGGCGGCAGAGTCCCTGCCCGGCACAGCCCTGGGGTGCAGGGACCCTGCTCTGCAGGACAGCCCTGGGCACCCCTGCCTGCACATTGACATTTACACCCCACAGCCACCCTGGAGAGAACGCAGCATTCACGTCTTGTTACTGACAGTGCAGAAGGCAATTTCTGCTCTGCAGCACATCCTCCCCTCTGATCAGAGAACCTCTGAGAGCTGTACTTACATCTCTCGCAGGCTCTGAAACGTGACAGCTTTCTGATATCCTACCAAGATTTGCAGGTTCAATGCCCTGCAGCCACAGGCTTCATATCAGAGAGGATTTCATTTCCAGTGACCTCTCAGCATCCTCCCAGCCCAGAGTGCGTTTCCCTCTCTGTGCCTGGCTCCTGTGCCCTCGGTGCTGCAGGCAGAGCCCTCAGCCCTGCTGCGTGTGCAGAGGAGCTGCTCCTGGGCAGAGCTGTCTCTCTGCAGCGCTGCCGCTGCCATGAGCTCCCTGTGTCCCAGGAGCCCAGCACAGCTCAGCAGCACAGGAGCAGCCCATGATGTCCCTTTCTCTGTCTCCTCTGGGCTCCTCCAGGTGTCCCTGGGGCTCCAGGGGCACATCCTTTGAGACAACCTGAAGTAATCAGTGATGTTGATTACTTCTCTTATGAAGAGACACATCATTGTGTTCTTTGTATTAAACAGTTACTTAGTATGAGAATCAACTTTTCTTGTCCCATCATTTGGCATTTGTCCTAATGCCCTTCCAGAAAGAACAGCCCGTCTTGCTAATCCTTTCAGAGCAGGTTGTTCAAGAGGTGTCAGCATCCATGTACAGAGTCTATGCAGCAGCCAGGCAGGAAAGCCATTGTTACAGAAATGGAGACGAGACACTTGACCAGCTCCTTGCACCCAGATATCAGCGTGACATGTCTGCAGAGATTCCCAGGAACCCCTGAACTGTAAGTGCAGAGCATGTGAGTCCTGGTTGGGTATCCTGGCTTGTCTCCTGACCCATGTGGTGCTTCAGGCTGTGAAGAGAATCAAAACCAGCCATTGGACTGGGGTAGTTCCATTTTACACGTGTCACACAGGGCAGATGAGGGAGCTCAGAACTCCAGACTCTGCTGCACTGTTGGGACTGCAGAGACTGGAAATGCAGGTGACAGTGTGTGTCAGTGCACACACATACAGATTCTGGCTTCCTTTGGGCCTTTGCACTGACCTGGGATCTGTTCCTTGGCCTTCTTTGTCTCAGAAAGAAACTGTTCTCCTATGCAATCTCCACATCACACTACATAACAAATAATTAAAAGGTAGAAAAGTAATGAAAGGAGCACAATTTTGGGGTAATTCTGTCCAAGAGGTGTACTCTTTAAATGATTAAATCAAAAAAGAAGTGAGAGAGAAAGCATTGTTCTAAGAAAGTCTTTCAAGACACAACTGCTGAGGTGTAGTAGCTGCTTGGAAAAGCAAGTATGACTGATAGGACTGAAATTAAAGAGCTTTAGTTTATCATGATCATCTATGAGAATGAGGAGTTCCCTGTTACTGTTACTACCGACAGCACCACTGTTCACAAACATCCTTCAGAGCATCTCCATTTTTCCTGGCTCCAAAGCTCATCCTGCTCAGAGTTTGACAGGATTGCTGCAAACCCTTGTGACCCAAATCTCTGCAACTGTCTCTGCTCAACATCCTGTTACCCCAAGAAGGGGAAAACTGCCAATGCAGGAACCAACCCAACGCCCAACCGGCCTGGAGAGCCAGGACAGTTGTGCCACACAACAGCCGCCTCTGAGGGAACCTGGAGGTGATGGAACTGAAATGGTTTCAACCCAAATCATAGAATCAGAGAATCATTTAGGCTGGAATAGACCCTTAAGAACGTGGAGTCCAACCATAAGTCAAACATTGCCCAGTCCACCACCAAACCATGTCCCTAAGCGCCTCATCTCCACGTCTTTTAAACACCTCTCGCAATGGAAGCTCCAATCCTGAGCTGGCAGGACACCATTGGCTGCGGTTGGACATAAGATACTGGTCATGGCTGTGAGTTCAGCCCTGGCTGGCAGAATGTCTCACACCCTCACTGAGGAGGGCAGGGGGCTGGGAGATGGGAGCACGTTTCAGTTTCCAGATCCCAGCACAGAGCCCAAACCATCCTGCCCTTGGACTCTGGATCCCACTTCCTGAGATGTAAACCTGGTGGCCTTCTGAGAATAATCATGTTAAAAGGCATGAATAATCCTCAGGTGCTTATGTAATAAGTCTAGGAATGTCAGTCGTATATGCTTATATTTAAATAACTGTAAAATAGTACTCTGCATCAGTGGTAGCCCCTCTGGCAATGACAATTACATAGGTATTTGCACTATAAGACTCCATACCTCATCCACAAGCACACATCTAAGTGATTCAGATGAAGGGTGGTCTGGCAAACGTCACCCTTTGTGTCCCCAGGTGATGGACACTGCTCATGTGCCTCTGCAGAGAGTGGCAGGAGCTGGATCCCCTTCTCGGGAAAGACTCCTTCCAGGAGAGACACAGACACAGGGGAACTCATCGGGGCTTTACGGCATTTCACTGGGCATCGGTTTTGACATATTGGGTGCTGTCCTGTGACTGCCCTTTCTGCACAAATGATCATACAAACACAACCATTTAGTGAGACATGGTCATAAAGGGCTGTTATGGACAAGAAAGCTCACCGTGAACTCTGGAGAGAGTGAGGAAGTTTATAATCAGCACCAGGAAGAACCAAGAAGCTCGAGGCCTCTTCTGAAGAGCGGGAGGCCTGAGCAGCCGTGATTGGCCATTGTAGGTGTGGGAGAGGGTCAGGGCATGTCAGGGAGAAGCAATGAGATGGCTGATGGCTTCAGTGAACCCTTCCAGCCATGTCTGAGCCCAGCAATGGAAAGCAGTTGATGTCTGCAGGTGGAGGAGGAACAGGAGAGAGATTTTCCTGGGAATAGGGAAGGAAGAAAGGCCTCTCTTGGGCTAATCATGTATGGCAGTGCCATTTGCATGCTGTGGGCATGGCTGTGCCTGGGAGATGGGGAACGGCTGCTGCTGGGGTGGCTGTGCTCAGTCATGGCCCATGAGCTGACCCTGCTCTGCTCCTCTCTTACACTGCCCACACTTGGATGGTCCTCAGGAATCATCCATGAACCTGGTGGATCCATGAACCTCCTGGAGTGATGGGGTGTGGATCCAAATAGAGGATTCAAGCAAGTTTGGGACTGGGATATTGAGGTGACTGGTGACCATTGCCAGGTGTATGAAAGAAACTGGAGGAGTTGTGAGGAACTCACAGGCATTTCCAGCTCCACTTTAAACCTGAGCCTTGCAGTTAAAGCAACAGCACTTGACATAAAACCCACCCCCAAAAGACAAAACACTCACACTGACCACAGGAAAAGCCTTGAAAAACATTGGAGAAAGATCTACCAGGTCCCAGGGGTCAGGGCTCAGCCATTCTGATGATGAACAAGCATCAAGGGCTGACATGGCACCAGAGCCACCTCCACATGGCCCTCACCACCTGGAACCAGTGTCTCCAAGTCTTCCCTTCACCAGCCTCCAGGGACAGGGACCTGCACTGGTTGTTTCCTTCACAGCTGTGTCAGTGATGGCCCTTCGTGGGGTCCCAAACACCCTCAGAAACCTGGGGTTTGATTCTGCCTTTTGCTTCATTAGAGGTTTGTTCATTGTTTCAGTATCTGCAGTTCACGATCATGGCACCAGAGGGCTCACTAGCATAGAACATGCCCTTACAAGCCAAGGCTCTGTGCACCATTTTCCTAAAGGTTTCAAGGCTGGTGTGGATGATTAGAGAGATTTCAGGAATAGCCAAACAGAGAGCATTTGCATAATATATGGCAATAAAGCCAAATTTCTTTTAATTCCGTCCCTGCTTGCCCTTCCCTCCCTTTCCAGAACAGGTGGCATCAGCAACGTCCAGTTCACATTGATGTGTTGCATCTCCTGATAAAGACTGAATATGTCAGAAAAGTGGGTGCCTAAATCACCATGTGAGTGAGGAGACAGGCCAGGACACCTCAAGAGGAGTCACACTCCTCTGGACCAAGAGGTGGATGTTCCTGGGAATCTCAGGTGCCACAGCACAGCGATACTTGTGTTCAGGAAGCTGGTCAAGTGACCCATCTCCTGTTCTCTAATGGTGTCTGAGTTTGCTCAGGTCACCCCTGACTTGAGCCCCATCCACTGCTGGGTGTTCTCCAGACTCCTGCCTTCAGGAACAAAGTCCCAGGAGACCTTGCTGGTGAAGATGGAGACAAAGAAGCCTTGAACAACCTCAGTCCTGACTGTTTCTGCTCTTAGGAAGTTCAGCAGCAGGCCCACGTTCACCCTGTCTATTCTCTTACTGCAAGTGAAGCTCTGTCAGCTCATCTTGCTGCCCTTCCCGTGCAGGTATCAAGTCGAGGGCAGCTTTGTCATCATCCCCACATCCATGGACAAGGTTTCTAAATTCCTCCTTTGCAGCTTCCCCTGCTCCCACCTCCTGTGTGCTGCCTTTGTGCCCTGCAGCTCCATCAGTTCAGAGGAGCAGCCTCATGACATAAATGTTTCTTTTCATGTGTGCTTGGGGTGATCATTCTTGTGCTTGGAGCAGCCTGTCCTGTAAGGATTATCAGATATCCTGAGCTCCTTCACCCTTCAGATCTACTCCCATGTCTCCACATTGACCATCATCCCCCAGTATGTCAAAGTCTTCTCCTCTGGAGCCCACCAGCCTGTGCTCTGCTGCTGGCCTTCCTGCCTCCCTTCTGGTGCCTGGGACCCCACTGTGTCCTGGTCACAAAAGACAAGCTGGACCCTGATGTTCACATCCTTTACCAGGGTTTCTTTGTTTCCAGTTCCAGATCCAGGTGAGCATCACTCTCATTGGCCCACGATGTAGACATGTTAAGCAGTTGGCCCAAGATCCTCTGGACTGTTGGCACTTGCCGCTTTCTCAGGCCTGTGAATATCAGAGCAATTACAGTTCCACATAGGAACCTGCTCATTTACTGGAGAGTTCCTCCTTGAGTGGCTGACAGAAGATCTTGTCCATTTCTTCTACATGATCATGTAGTTTGTAACACCCAACACATTTTCACTCTCTGTTGGGTATACAGGACAAAGTCTTGGAACTGAGAGTGAGTGTGGGTATGCTATAGTTGCCACCTCTCTGAGAAGGCAACAGGAGTTTTACCAACGTCAGACAGAGCCGATTTCAGCTGCTCCAAGTTGAACCCACTCCTTGCCCAATCTGAGCCACTCAGTGATGCTGGCAGCACCTCTGGGATATTGTATTTGAGAAAGGGTAAAAAACGCTGCACAACAGCAGGTGGGAGAGAGGAGGGAGGAGATGGGAGAGAAAAGCACTGCAGACACCAAGGTCATGTCCCACAGGACCCAAGCAGGTCCCTCAGCAGGCCAAATCCTGCTCTCCTGAAATCCTGCTCTTGGCCTTGTTCTCATCTCCCAGGAGCCTCAGCTCCACTTTCCCATCCCTGACTGTTCCATCCTGACCAACTCTTTCTGGTTTGTAAGTGTGAAGTCCCACAGGGCACCTCACCCCACTGACTCCTCAGTCACCCGTGTCAGGAAGATGTTGTCAATGAGCTCCAAAACCTTCCTTGTCCCCAGCCAGGAACCTGGGAGGTGTGGGACCATAGTCCTGCCCTTGGCCTTGCACAGCCCCACATCACAGTGTCCCAGGAAGGGCCCTGGGCAACGTGGGAGGCACAGGATCTGACTTCCCATGGTACAAGGTCAGGGTTTGGCTTTTGGTTAAAGAAACACAACCAGGTTTCCTCAGCATCAGAGACATCTTTACTTTGCTTTTCCTGACCTCCAGTTTTCCTCTCTAACCAAACCTGGATATTGTTTCTCAGTAGGTTCCCTCAGTGGGACCCATTAACAGTACAAGAAACTTTGGAGTTTGAATCTAACTTTGACTTCTTGAGAAGTTTCATCACCTTCCTCCAGGGTCTGAGGTCCATGGGCTCAGCACCAAACCCACCAGAGGGGTCATTAAAGCGCCTTGTGCTGCTCCTGTGCTGCTGAGCTGGGCTGGGCTCCTGGGACACAGGGAGCTCATGGCAGCGGCAGCGCTGCAGAGAGACAGCTCTGCCCAGGAGCAGCTCCTCTGCACACGCAGCAGGGCTGAGGGCTCTGCCTGGGGATCTCAGCAGACGAGCCAGGCAGAGAGAGATTAAAGGTGCTCAGGACTGGAGGATGACTGAGAGCTCACTGGAGGAGAAACCGTTGCAGCCCTTGTCATGGTAAGTCTGTGGTGCAGGGCAGTGCAGCTGTAGCTCCTGGAGGCATCTCCTGAAACTGGCACAGGCACAGCTTGTGGGATCTGTAAGGACGGGGCTCTTGTCAGGCCATGTTGAACAGCTGTGAAGCCGGGTGAGCACCCAGGGGTGCCCAGGGCTGTCCTGTAGAGCAGGGTCCCTGCACCCCAGGGCTGTGCCGGGCAGGGACTCTGCCGCCTGCCAGGGTCAGCGCTCAGCCTGCCCGGGAGATCCCATGGCAGCAGCTGTGGGGGGAAGGAGCGACCCCCGGCAGGGCAGGCAGGGAGCTTGTGGGGCTGAAGGAGGCTGTGTGGGTCAGGGCTGCTCAGAGCTCCAGATCCCCCCACAGACATGGCACAGGGTCCTTCTGAACAAGGACTTCAATATAGGAACAGCTGCAAGGGAAGGAGTCTGTGCGTTCAGTTTTCCACTCTTGCTCGTCTGGGTGTGCAGTGGGAGATGGGGATTTATTTCTCTCTTTGGAGCAGACACTGAGACCCCAGTTCTCATTAGGACGTGTGTGAGCTGCTCCTGAGCCCCTGCACACACAGAGCTGCCCCTGGGCAGTGCCAGGAGGTGTGAGCAGGACAGAGCTGAGCACACAGCGGGTGGGACGGGGTCTGTGACACTGACAGGGAGCAGACCAGGGACAGACACACAGCTGCAGGCAGCACAGACATGGGCAGGGAGAGGGAGATGGACCAGAAATGCTGGGGAGGGGATTCAGGCCCCCCTGCAATCCCCTGCAGTGCAGACACATTTCCCAGTGCAACCCCTGGTCTCCTCTCCTCCCCAGCAGACCCTCTGCCCCAAAGCCATGGGGTCCAGGTCACGAGTCTCCACCTCAGCAGCTGGACCTCCAGCTGAAGGTTTCCTGGAATGTGGTACTCAAAAAAGGTGCTGAAAGTACTTGCTCTCCAGTGTCATTATGTGAGTGACAGCGGCACAGCCGGGTCAGGAGAAGGTTCCACAGCATGCCCTTTCTGTTCCTGCTTTATTTCCCGGGAACACTGCAGTGTTCTTCTCTGTTTCTCCACCTGTCCCTGGTGCTCTTGCTCTGTGAGGTTGGGGTGCAAGTGTCGGTCACTTCTTTTTCTGACACCAACTCACGGGATCTTGCCCCAAGGATGAGTTCATGGAAACCAGATGCCCAAACTGTCTTTTAAGCTGTGATGAACAGTTTTTTCTCACTTGGTAGAAAGAGAGAATGAGCTGAAACATCCCTCCATCAGGGAGGGGTTTTCCATGAGAAACAGCATGTTTATTTTCCTCAGAGAATTCTCCCCTAACTTGTAACTGTTTTTTACTCCTATGACAGGTCCTCATGCCCACAGGCAGCCAATGTCCAACAGCAGCTCCATCACCCAGTTCCTCCTCCTGCCGTTCACAGACACACGGGAGCTGCAGCTCTTGCACTTCTGGCTCTTCCTGGGCATCTACCTGGCTGCCCTCCTGGGCAACGGCCTCATCATCACCACCATAGCCTGGGACCAGCACCTGCACACCCCCATGTACTTCTTCCTGCTCAACCTCGCTCTCCTCGACCTGGGCTCCATCTCCACCACTCTCCTCAAATCCATGGCCAACTCTCTCTGGGATTCAAGGGTCATTTCCTATGCAGGGTGTGCTGCCCAAGTCTTCTTTGTATGTTTCTTGCTTGGTACAGACTTTTCTATGCTCACCGTCATGTCCTACGACCGCTACGTTGCCATCTGCAAACCCCTGCACTACGGGACCCTCCTGGGCAGCAGAGCTTGTGTCCACATGGCAGCAGCTGCCTGGGCCACTGGGTTTCTCAATGCTCTGCTGCACACAGCCAATACATTTTCACTGCCCCTGTGCAAGGGCAATGCCCTGGGCCAGTTCTTCTGTGAAATCCCCCACATCCTCAAGCTCTCCTGCTCACACTCCTACCTCAGGGAACTTGGCCTTCTCATGTTTAGTGCTTTGTTTTTTGAGGGATGTTTTGTGTTCATTGTGGTGTCGTATGTGCAGATCTTGAGGGCCGTGCTGAGGATCCCCTCTGAGCAGGGTCGGCACAAAGCCTTTTCCACCTGCCTCCCTCACCTGGCCGTGGTCTCCCTGTTTGTCAGCACTGGCGTATTTGCCAGCCTGAAGCCCCCCTCCATCTCCTCCCCATCCCTGGACCTGGTGCTGTCTGTTCTGTACTCGGTGGTGCCTCCAGCAGTGAACCCCCTCATCTACAGCATGAGGAACCAGGAGCTGAAAGTGGCACTGAAGAAGCTGATTCAGTCATTTTTCTTTCAGCAACAATAAGTTACCCATGTCTCTTCAGAAGTGATTTCCAGTTCATCTCAGAAACCTCCTGTGCATTGAGCATTTCATCTGTGATAACCATGTTTGTCAAGGAATTTCTTCTCCCATGGCTCTTCTCCAGAGCAGTGACTCAGAGGCCTGTCTACCTGTTTCTGGGGCCCTGGTACAGCTGGTGTCCTGTGTCACATCTCTGTAATACAGGTGTGGACCCATTTTGAAATCACTGTATTTCTGAAATTGCAGCCATCTTTTTGAAACACCCCACAAAACGGGATTTCCTCAGTCTCAGTCTTTGGGGCTTGATCTCTTCTTCCAACGCTGTGGTCAGCCTGAATAAATTTCCCCCACAAGGGCATGCTGCTGTGCTTTTTTTTTCATGGGCTCAGGGGAGGACATGGGGCACCACGTTACGTCATGGTGCTGGTCGGAGTGTCCATCTCTGGGTGCCCAGTGTTCCTGGAGATGGTGAAGGACCTTCCGTGATCTGCCTTGGACTGTCTCACTGTGGTTTCCAGGCACCACAGCCTGCTCCCTGTGCTCTGTGTTTCAACAGGGGAATGAATGACCCACAGAATCCTGTTTCTGCATTCCCCAGCTCAGGGCAGGCTGCTCTGTCACTGCGGTAGCAGGAGCAGCATGAAGAGCTCCTGGCCAGGAGTCGTGTGCTGGTGAGAGGGGCTGGCGCAGGAGGAAACAGGAGCAGGGGACAAAGCGGGGCTGGCCTTGCTTCCATCATGCCATGGCTGGCCCCAGCCCTAGGCTGATAGGCTGATCCCCCTCTCTGTCCCAATCCATCTATCTCTCCACCCATCTGTCCATCCATCCATCCCAGTACTCCATCTGGGAGAGCTGCCCCATCACGTTTCTCATCCCAAAGAGATCATAGAATAATTTAAGTTGGGAGAGACTCTCAAGATCATTGAGTCCAATTATTAACCTAACTCTGGCACTAAACCATGTCCCTAAGAACCTCATCTATATGTCCTTTAAACACCTCCAGGGATGGTCACTCAACCACTCCTTGGGCAGCCTGTTCCAATGCCTCACAAACTCTTCCATGAAGAATCTTTTCCTAATATATGAACTGAATATTCCCAGGTGCAACTTGAGGCCGTTTTCTCTCCTTCTACCACTTGCTAAACTGGAGAACAGACCAACACCCTCCATGTTCCAACCTCCTTTCAGGTAGCTGTAGACAGCTATAAGGTCTCCCCTCAGCCTCCTGTTCTCAAGGCTAAACAGCCCCAGTTACCTCCACTGCTCCCCGTCTGACTTGTTCTCCAGACTCCTCACCAGCTTTGTTGCCCTTCTCTGAACTCACTCCAGCACCCCAAGGTCTTTCTTGTAGTGAGGGGCCCAAAACTGAACACTGGATTTGAGGTGATGCCTCACCAGTGCCAAGAACAGAGGGATGATCACTTGCCTGGTCCTGCTGGCCACACTATTCCTGATGCATGCTGGGATGCTGGTGGCCTTCTTGGCCACCCGGGCACACGCTGGCTCACGTTCTGTCACTGTCCACCAACACCCCTGGGCCTTTTCCATTGGGCAGATTTCCAGCCGCTCTTCCCTGAGCCCGTAGTGCTGCCTGGGGTTGTTGTGACCCAAGTGCAGGACCCAGCACTGGGCATGAAACTGAACAAGTCCAAGAGTTGGATTGTTCACCTGGGATAGAGTAACACTGAGTGCAAGTGTAGATTGGGAGAGAGCGGCTGGAGAGCAGCCCTGCAGAGAGGGATCTGGCGTGATGGTTGGCCACAGGGTCAATAGGAGGCAACACTGTCCCCCAACAGTCAAGACAATAGCCCCCATCCTGGTTTGCATCAAACACAGCATGGCCATGTGGTCAAAAGAGGTGACTATGCTGCTGTATTCAGCATTAGTGCGGCCTCACCTTGAGTTCTGCGTGCAGTTCTGGGCCCCACATATTTTTACAACAAGGATGTAAAGGTCCTTGAATGCATCTAGACCATCCCCAAGCCCATTGGAGGCCCTTAGGAAGAGTTCCTCTCTCCAAATATCCAGCCCAGCTTGTTGCTGCCTGAACAACCAGGAGAAACTGCCCCTGGACCCTCATTCCAGACCCCATCTCCTCCACCCCATACAGGCCGTGCTCTCCCCTTGGCACTGAGGTGGTTCCAGGGACCCAAGAGACACCTGTAGGAGGAGATCTGGGTGGGGATATGGTGTCCTTCAGTGCTCCTCATGGTACCTCCTGCTGGGCTTTGTGCCACTGGTCACAACCCTCTGAGCCTGGATGTTCAGCCAGTTCTCAGTGGTGCTGAGCAGGAACATGCCCACGAGCACATTGGGCTGCACTGGGAGGAGCGTGGCCACCCAGACAAGGGCAGTTATTGCCCATCGTGACTCAGCACTGGTGTGGTCACATCTGGAGCCGTGTGTCCCAGTGTGAGGTTCCCCATTCTGGAGGAACGGGAGGAGCTGTCGTGTGGCCAGAGAAAGTCTGGGTCACGTGTGGAGATGTTGAGAGACCCAAACTTCTTTAGCCTGGTGAAGGGGAGCCTGAGGAAACGTGCTGTTTCTACTGAAACTGAATTTATTTTCTTCATGCATTTTGAATCTCTCTCCTTCAAAGCCAGTACAATCTTTTGTTTGGATTTACTATGAGAATAATGAAGTAACGCTCTTTCTTCCCTGGGATAGAGTTCATTTTGTCTTTTAGCAGCTTCACAGTGTTTGCCATTTGCTTTGAAAGGAATGTCAGAACTCACTGATATCTTGGCTGTTGTTAGCACCATGCTCAGTCTAAAGCTGGAGCCGACTTTTGGGCTTGTTACATCCGTCACTTTCGGTTTTCCAGCTGGTTTGGTCAGTTCCATTCAGAAGTTTCATTCTGTCAGGAATTCGATGTCAGTCCGGCCTTTTGCCGTTCTGCCATTTTGCCGTTGGCCTTTGGGCCTTTCTGCCTGTTGCCCTTTTGCTCTCTCTGGCTGGGATGGGCTGTTCAGGACCAAGGTGCTCCCTTCTGCAGGACTGGCTGCTCCGTGTGACTGGAGTTACATGGAGGATAGCACTGAGTGTATTTTCTTAATTTAATTTATCTATTTCTATTTAATTTACCTGGACTATTGTCAGTGAAACCAAGGACTTCTCTGGAGTGCAGCTGCAGGTGCAAATTGGTCAAGGGGACACAGACAGGACAGCACCTTGATTGACATCCAGGTCAATCAAGGAGCTATTCTCTGTCATTAGCATCATGCTCGGTATAAAGCTGGAGGTGCCTTTTCCAGTCCGTTAGTTTTGGTTTTCCGGCTGCTTTGCTTAGCACTGTTTGGAAGTCCCATTCTATTGGGAGTTCAGTGTTAGTTCAGTTTTATGATGTTTTGCTGTTTTTCAGTTGGCCCTTGGGCCTCTCTGCCTTTCGCACTTGTACTTTCTTTTGCCTGGATCAGCTGTTTGGGACCAGGGTGCTCTCTTCTTTTGGGCTGCCTCTCCAGCACAATGGGAGTTCTGTGGGGGATTGAACCTAGTGTCATATATTTTACTTTATGTATAACTTTGTAAAAGTATATTATTAGTAGTAGTGTATTATTTTTATTGTCTTATTAATTTTTTGTCTAAACCCACAAGTTTCTCCCTTCCCATTCAGTTCTCTCCCTTATCCCACCTGGGGACTGGGAGCAGGATGTGAGCAGCTCTCATGGTCTTGGTTGGTGGCTGTGGTAAAACCATGACAAGAAAGGGCAGTAGTAGCTTCAGAAATCTTGAAAATCACTTTCCAAGATGACGCCTTTTATTTTATTTTATTTTACTATTTTTGGTAGAGGGAACAGCAAGAGAAAGGAAAATCATCAGAAACTGCAGCTCTGGAGGTCAACAGTGGAGCTCAGGATCAAGAAATGTCATTCTGAGTGCAGTGCTGTGGTCATTCAAGGAGTCTGGATCAGCCATGGCTTTGTGTTTCCAGGAACAGCTGGTGAGGATGGAGAGACAGCAGCACAGGTAGGGACACACTGGGCTGAGAACAAGGTGGGGAAGCACATGGGGTGTCTGCAGCCTGTGGGGAAACAGCCACAGGCCTGGGACAGTGCAAGATGGACCATGGTGGAGATGGCCAAGGGCGCTGGCAAGGCTGGATGTCCCTGCAAGAGCCAAGGTCTTTGTCCCCTTGGCTATGGCTGATGTCCCTGCCAGCGAGGCCTAAGAGGAGACACATGGTTGTCATGGCCATGGCACCCCATTGCCTCCTTGCAGCCCCAGGGAGTGTCACACCATTGTCCTGCACTGGGCATCGCACTCCCCACAGCCCCAGGAAGAGCCCTGAGCCACACGTGAGGGACAGGATCTCCCTTCCAGGGGCAGGGGCTCAAGGCTTGGCCATTGTCCTTCAGCAGACAAACCAAGGGCTTTCTCAGCATCAGAGCTGCTGCACTTTGCCTGTGCCTGATGCAATCACTGCCTCCAATTATCTGCTCTAACGAGTCCCTGGGAGGCTTTGTCAGTAACAGCCCTCAGTGGGGCCCATTAATGCTTCAAGGTACTTTGGAGTTTGTTCTGGCTTGGACTTCTTGAGCAGATTCTTCAGTCTGTCCTTGGTATCTGAGGTTCATGGACTCAGCACCAAATACGCCATGGGGCTCATTAAAACACAGAAAGCCCTAACGAGCGATGTTCTTTTCTGTAATTTTCTTCAAATTTTCCAGACTTGTAGAACTAACTGGAGAGGTTTCAATGGGACACTTGCTGATGAAGGTTTCAAAGAAGATTTCATAAAGGAGGGTTTTTTCTTTCCAGGTTATTTTCAATCATTTTCTAGTTTATAGAAGAAGTGACAGCAGCATTCTACACTGGACATTGATCCCGAGGGTCTCCTGGAGACATCTGGACAGGCAGGAGAACAGTCCTTGAGGCTGGACACTGTATGGACAACCTGGGTCCTCACCCCCACCCCCAGTCTGCCGGTTCCCTCCTTGGCCACCAGAGATTGCATCACTTTTCCTCCATCAGACTTCTCCACTGAGCTCTGCAGGAGATGCTGCAGCTCCTGTGCACCAGCTCCACCTGTTCTCCTGTGCAAACACTGCACAGTTCAATCAACAGCAAAACACTTTCCTCAGCTGTGTGTGTAAGTGGATCTGATGAGGTCCAGCATCCACAAGGGACACCCACACAAGAACTGCTTTAGACAGAGAGACAGGAGAGCATAGAAATAAACACAATGAACGTGTTGACTGCCATGTCAATTAGAGCTCTGAAGAACGGGGCAAGTTTGTAACTCCCTGAAGCTCAAAGCAGAAACCAGACAGTTGAGAGGCCACTGAATGACCAAAGAGCAAGTGGAGGAGAAACCTGAGAGCACTGGGAAGGGCAAATGTCCAGACAGGGCTGGAAAGTTGTCCTTGGACAGGGACATTGAATCAGGAGAGGTGGGAACTCCTGAATGACGAGAGAGATGAAATAATAGAGTGTTGGTAATAGAAGTGCAGGGGAAGACCAATATTTCTTCTCCTTCCCTTGCTAAACTTCCCCATAATGCGCTTTTTGGCTTTTTTCTTTTAAATTTTAATATGTTGAAAAAACAACTAAACAAAAATCTCCAGTCAATGAAAAGAACAAACCAAACAAAATAAACAAAAACACCCACAAAACCAAAGCAAAACAAAATCCAAACCAACCATCCAAGAACAACAACCAAAAACAAAACCCAAACCAACCAACTGACCAACCAAACAAAAATACCAAAACAAAGAAACAACAACAAAAAAGTGGCGGTTTCGAGACAGACATCAGTCATCACTTGTCTCACCATAAACAGCCAGGGCCATTTTAGGGCCCAGTGTACCTGAGGTGCTGGCCTGGGATTGGCATCTGTCACACAGGACCTGGGGAGACCAGAGCACCGTGCAGTGCAGATGGAGCCTGGGCAGGGGTTCCCGGGGCATCTACACTGGCACCAGGTGTTTGTGTCCCTGGAGCTGAAGACATTTGTGTCCTGAATCCAACCCCAGTTCTGGAGAACTCTTTTCTTTTCAAAGAGACTCCCCTGAAAAGACTTTAAAATAAATAAATGAATAAGTAAGTAAGTAAATTAATGAATAAGTAAGTAAGTAAAGAAATAAATAAATAAATAAAAATAAATAAGTAAATAACTAAGTAAATAAGTAAGTAAATAATTAAATAAGTAAATAAATACATACATAAATACATAAATAAATACATAAATAAATACATACATAAATATATACATAAATACATACATAACAAGAAAGAAAGAAAGAAAGAAGGAAGGAAGGAAGGAAGGAAGGAAGGAAGAAAGGAAAAGAAAGAAAGAAAGGAAAAGAGAGAAAAAGAGAAAGAGAGAAAGAGAGAAAGAGAGAAAGAGAGAAAGAGAGAAAGAAAGAGAGAAAGAAAGAAAGAAAGAAAGAAAGAAAGAAGGAAGGAAAGAAAGAAAGTTACTTGACACCTTCCTTTGGATCTTTGTCTTCAGTTCTTCTTATTTTAACTTTCATTGACATTAACAGACATCTGATGGGCCTGCAGGCATGAAGCCAAGATCATGTTGTGTCTTGCACAGCGCCCCATGCCCTCTGAACCTGCCCTGCCCAGGACTCCTCACACGTTGCCCAGAGCGAGTCACACTGAGGTGTTGGCTGGTTCCCTGGCTGAGATGTTGGTTTAGATGGTCACCTACAGCACAGGTGGGTCCTGCCCCATCATCGCCTGCTCTGCTCCAGTCTGAAACAGAGCCCAACATCACAATGGGATCATGAGAGAACTGAGGCTGAAGGGACCTCAGGAGTCTGCAGTCCAACCCATCACCAACTGGGTCACACCAAGGTGTTCAAGCCTTGATTCAATCAGAGCTTTAGCCGGACTAGAGAAGTGATCATCCCTTTGTACTGGGCACTGGTGAGGCTGCACCTTGAATCCTGGGGTCATTTTGAGGCCCCTCATGGCAAGGAAGACATTGAGGTGCTGGAGAGAGTTCAGAGGAGGGTGACAAGGCTGGTGAAGGGTCTGGAGCACCAGTCTGACGAGGAGCGGTTGAGGGAGCTGGGGCTGTTCAGCCTTGAGAACAGGAGGCTGAGGAGAGACCTTATTACTCTCTACCGCTGCCTGAAAGGAGGTTTTATCATGGAGGGTGTTGGTCTCTTCTCCCAAGTAGCAAGTGATAGGACAAGAAGAAATGGCCTCAAGTTACGCACGGAGAGGTTTAGATTGGATATTAGGAAGAAATTCTTCAGGGAAAGGGTTTTGAAGCAATGGAGCAGACTGCCCAGTGAGGTTGTGGAGTCACCATCACTGAAGCTATCTAAAACACAGATAGATGGGGCTCTTAGGGACATGGTTTAGGGCCAAAATTAGGTTACGGTTGGACTCGATGATCGTAATGGTCTCTTACAACCGCAATTATTCTATGATTCCATGATAAGTCATGTTTGCTATTTTCTTTCTCAGAGGACCATGCAGCCTCCCTGAGAGCCAGGACTTTTCTGAGGTGTTGGAGAGACGTCTCACGGTCACACCAGCCAGTTCCACCAGCCCCTGTCTGTCCCTTCCCAGACCAAACCTCTTCTCCATATCCCAAACTTCCAGGCGAGTTTCTGGGACACAGCAAATGCTGTCCAGGTCCTCTGGGCCTGTTCGGAGAGAGCAGCTTGTCAACATGGTGATGGGCTCTCTGTGCACCTCAAAGCTTTCCTAACCATTTTTCTCAAAGCTCCACTTGTACCCAACCTTTCTGGTCCTTGAGCTGTACATGAGGGGATTGAACAGGGATGTGGGGATGGAGTAGAAAAAAGACTTTGTCAAACTGTCTCGGAAGGGCTGTTTTGGGCATTCCACAGTCCAGGATGAGGGATGCTATAGAAACCAGTGACATTGATGAGAGGTCCAGGAGGAGAAGGCCTTGTGCCTGTCTACACTGGGGTAGAGCAGTGATGCATTGATGGGACGCCCATCTGAACAGGAAGGGGACAAATGACTCTAAAATGCCTTCCAGCCAGTTCTTTACCCATCGCACATACACCATCCAGGCCATGAGCTGCAGCTTCTCCAGGAGATGCTGTGGGACACGGTGTCAAAGGCTTCACTGCAGTCTAAGGACACAACACCCACAGCCCGTGTGGCAGATTCACTGCCCACGACAGACTTTCCCTCATCTGCTCAGCGGTCACCTTGTCACAGAAGGAGATCAGGCTGGTCAAGCAGGACCTGCCTTTCATCAGGCCATGCTGACTGGGCCCCATTGCTCGTCTGGTGTGTGACCTCACAGTCCTTTGCCAGCCATGTTCCTGCTGTTGGCCAATCCCCTGCAGAGGCAGAAGTGACCTCACAGTGCCCTCCACAGCCATTGGCTCCTACTGGACAATGAGTTCCTGAGACACAGTGACCACACAACATCGTACCCACCATCACCCTCCTTGTGGTCCAGTGTGTGAGCAGATCAAACTGAGCTGCTTTCATCCAATGTATCTGATAGATTTCCTATCAAGGGTTTGAGTGGAGAAACGTTCCTCAGAGGAGCTGTTTTATTTACTCTGGGGCATTTTAGATCTCCAAGGAAAAGATTCATGGAATCCTACAATAACACAGGTTGGAAGAGACCCCCAAACACCATCTCTGTCCCACTGACCTTTATGGCACCCCAAGGAACAGCTGATGGCGTTTGTGCTCACTTGGGTTCATCTCACCACATGCACACAGTGGACATGCACATGATGTGTATGTTTTACATTTCATCTGGACAATGAAAACATGGACTTTTGACCTAGTATTTCACAGAATCATGGAATGTCCTGAGTTGGAAGGACCCACAAGGATCATGGAGTCCAACTCCTGTCCCTGCACAGGACACCCCACAGGTCACCCCGTGTGTCTGAGGACGTTGTTTGGTCTCTTCTTGAACACTGTCAGGTTGGGGCCGTGACACCTCCCTAGGGAGCCTGTTCAGTGTCCAGCACCTCTGGGTCAAAAACCATTTCCTCAAGTCCAACCTGACCCTTCACTGGCACATCTTCCTGCCATTCACTCGGGTTCCTTTATTGGTCACCACAGAGAAGAGATCAGTACCTTCCCTTCCTTCTTTCTTTGTGAGGAAGCTATAGCCACCATGAGGTCTCCTTTGAGTCTTTTCTTCAGCTCTGATCCTCAGAAACCCCTTGGTTTGCTTTCTGCAGCAGAAAGGAGAAGCCATGAGCTCCAGGCGATGGGAAGGGGGTTCCTGTCCCTCACACACGGCTCAGGGCTCTTCCTGGGACCGTGGGATGTGGGTGTGCAAGGCCCAGGGAAGGACAACACTGGGACAACAACTTCCAGCTTCTCCATGGGGCTGCAAGGAGACACCGAGGCCCCAATGCCATGAGGACAACATGTCTGCTCCTGGGGTCAGTGGCAGAGACAACTGCCCTGGCCAAGGGGACACAGACCTGGCTTCTGTGGGTCCCTTCCAGCCTTACAGCGCCCTTTGCCATCTCCACCACAGGCTGTTCCACACGGTGCTGCCCCTGCCCCTCTTTCCCTGCAGGCTGCAGACACCCATCTCGCTTCTCACCTGCTCTCACTCAGCATTTCTGCACCTTCACTGCTGTGTCTGCACCCTCACCGCCTGCTCTTTGGAACACAAACCATGGACTGATCCAGCTCCCTCTGGGTCACCTCTTGCCCCACAGCACTGCCCTTCCAGTGACATTTCTTCCTCCTCTTATCCAGTCCTCACCTTCCAAGTGGACTTCTTTTGTCTCTTTCCTGCTTCTTCCCACTATCAAGAAAAGCTCGACCATCTCATAAACTGCCCTTCATGCAGGGAACCCAACCCGTTAGGCTTCTTGTGGTCCCTGCTGATGTTCTGTCATGTTCTCAGGCGGAATGGACATGACAACCCATCTCCAAGGTCTCTTTCTGGATAGGACCTGTGGCCACTTGGGCAGAGGCTCTTTCCCAGCCATGTACCTGCTGCTGGACTGTCACCTCCAGACACAGAACTGACCCCACTGTCCCTTCATAGCCACATGATTCTGACTGGATTATGAGTGTCTGAGACACAACTGAACTCATAATACCATACCTATCCATCAACTTTTTCATGACCCAGGACTCGATCAGATCAAAGTATGCTTGTTTTGTCAAATTTATCAAATATATTCCCTACTAGAGATTCGAGTTCAAAAAGACTTTTCAGAGGAACTGCTGTATTTATGTTGATAACTTTTAGAACTCGTTTTATGTCTCTTATTCTTTTTATTCTTCCTCTTCTTATTTGTCTTCAAAATACTCTCCACAAAGGAAAGATTCATTTAGTCTCAGAATAACTTGAGGTTTGAAGAGAGTCCTTGTCCCACTTGTCTCACTGTCCTGCTCCAGGCAGGGTGAACCAGGTGAGGCTGTTCAAGGGTTCCTCCCAAATTTGCATCATTCACAGAGGAGCTGACAGTGCACTCGTCACATCACACAGAGGGAGAATAAAGATGTTTAACAGTGTTGGTCCAAGTGCTGGTCAGTGGGAGATGAAACTAGTAACTGGCTGCACGGAGGGCTTTGTACCACTGATGACATTTGGCTTGATTGTCCAGCCAACTTTCCACCCAGCTTCCAGTTCTCCAGCCCAGGGATCCCTGATCTGGCTACTGGGACACCATGGAACACCATGTCTGTGACCCTGCAAAATTCCAGGTATGGAGGCAGGTTGACCAGCCATTAATTCTCCTTTGTGCTTTTCATGCAGATGGGTTTGATATCTACCTTTTCCAAGGACCTCTAAACCCATGGGGTGTTCCTCCCAATGAAGTGACCTCAAGACCTTGTCTGTGCCACAGGCCTTAATGGAAGCACAAGGAATAGCTGAGAGTGTTTGTGCTCACTTGCGTTCATCTCACCTCACATCCATGATGTGCATGCTCACATCTCATCTGCACCTACTCATTCAGTGTCCCTCCATGGAGGGAAGAACAGCGTCTGTGGGTGAGAGGCCAGTGCTGGAAATGGTGGTTGTGAGGGGGCAGCTCCATGGTGATTGACCTGGGGCTCCTACCAAAGTGGTGTCCAGTGCACAGGGGCACAGCCCAGCCCCTGCTCTGCTGGTCCTGTAGGTCTCTGACAGGAGCCTGGCTGTGAGAGGACATTGCTATGTGCCAGCCCTGCACACACACTCTATTCAGCTGCACACTGGGGTTTGAATCTGTGGGACACTATTGTAAGCATATGCTTGAAGACATAAACTATCATGTATTGCCCATAGGAGATCACCTTTCTCTGTAGAAAGGCTGTTGTGAGGCCAGCGTTGTCACAGCAGTGCCCATTGCCTGTCCCTGCCTGTGCCCACAGCACTGGCACACAGCAGGACGGTGACCAAGCTGCCAGAGCACTCAGGCCTTGCACCAACTCCAGGGATGAGAAGGAGAGTGTGGGAGATGAACCAGAACAGCTCTGGAAGAACAAACGCTGCTGCTCCCTGGCAGGGCTCCAAGGCTGGATTTCTTTCCCCTCCTTCCATCACAGAAACTGTCCCTGCATCTCCAAACAGGCCTTGCAGCAAGGATATAGCAAAAATCAAGTCACTACGAGACACGTTATTTGTTTAAATACAACCAGACCATGGCTCCTCATTTACACAGCCAGTGGTTATAAAAGAAGAGCAGATAGTGAATTAGAAAGCGGATGACAAATTATCACAATAAAAAAAACAACCAATAAAAACAGATAACAGAGATCACAGGCTGCGCCGGTAATTCGTTACATTAAAACTGCTATGTAGAAGCAGATGGGCGGTTTAATGCTTCAGAAAAAACTAAGATATGAGTTTGCACAAAGCATCCTTGAGCTCCTGGTTCCTCATGCTGTAGATGAGAGGATTCACTGCTGGAGGCACCACCGAGTACAGAACAGACACCACCAGATCGAGGGATGGGGAGGATATAGAGGGGGGCTTCAGGTAGACAAACATGACAGTGATGATAAAGAGAGAGACAACGGCCAGGTGAGGGAGGCAGGTGGAAAAGGCTTTGTGCCGACCCTGCTCAGAGGGGATTCTCAGCACGGCCCTCAAGATCTGCACATAGGACACCACAATGAACACAAAACACCCAAATAACACTAAGACACTGACCACAAGAAGCCAGATTTCCCTGAGGTAGGAGTGTGAGCAGGAGAGCTTGAGGATGTGGGGGATTTCACAGAAGAACTGGCCCAGGGCATTGCCCTTGCACAGGGGCAGTGAAAATATATTGGCCGTGTGCAGAAGAGCATTGAGAAAACCTGAGGCCCAGGCAGCTGCTGCCATGTGGACACAAGCTCTGCTGTCCAGGAGGGTCCCGTAGTGCAGGGGTTTGCAGATGGCAACGTAGCGGTCGTACGACATGATGGTGAGGAGACAATACTCTGCACCAAAGAAGAAACCTACATGGAAGACCTGGGCAGCACATCCTATGTAAGAGATGGTCCTGCTGTCCCACAGAGAATTGGCCATAGACTTGGGGAGAGTGGTGGAGATGGAGCCCAGGTCGAGGAGGGCGAGGTTGAGCAGGAAGAAGTACATGGGGGTGTGGAGGTGCTGGTCCCAGGCTATGGTGGTGATGATGACGCCGTTGCCCAGGAGGGCAGCCAGGTAGATGCCCAGGAAGAGCCACAAGTGCAAGAGCTGCAGCTCCCGTGTGTCTGTGAACGGCAGGAGGAGGAACTGGGTGATGGAGCTGCTGTTGGACATCTGCAGCCTCTGGACACAGAGCAGTGACCAAAGAAGAAGAGACAGTGGCTAGATAGGGGAGATTTCTCTGAGGAAAATCAAAGCCATTTCTCACACACCCTCCCCCGCTGCACCCCGTTGTCCTTTTCCAGAACTTCCTCCAGCTCGGTGTCTGAGCCCTGGGTGGTGCTGGCTGGAGTTGCCGTGAGGAGCAGAGACTGTGCCCGCTGGCTGCCGAGTAGTCAGACCTGCTCTGCAGCAGGGGGCATGAGAACGGGGGACAGGGGACAGAACTGGGATTTAGCTGTGTCAGATGGACCCAGGAAATGTCTCAGCCTTCGCTAAGGTTTCAGCACCCCATGTTTAGCCCAGGACACACACGTCTTCTTTCACAAACCCAACAGCATTTTATCTGTTACAACATCTCTGTGGTTCTCCATGGGTCTTTCAGATAATGCACAGATGCTGTAGGACAGGTTTGCATCCTGGAGGGTAGTTCAGAACTTGGAAGGAAACTGTCAGAAGATATCCAGGTGTCCTAATGATGGCATTTGATTGAGGGAGACTCAGCTCATTCCCCAGCCCCACAGACTGCATTGCCCACAGCCCACAGGTCAGAGCAAAGCTGGGACACGTGTGCCCATGGACACACCTGCAGGAAAGGACACACAAGATCAGGCTGTGACTCTGCAGCTGAAACTGCCATCCCCAGAGAGCCTGACAGCAAGAACAAGATCCCAACAGCAGTGACCCAGAGCAAGGGAGCAAGAAGGAAAATGAGGTGAGGGTGGGGGTGAGAGAGGCCAGGGCAGAGGCAGCCAGGCACTCAGACAGCGTCCCCCTTCCCCAGCTGTGCAGCCACCTCCCAGACACCAACAGTGCCGGGCAGCTGCTCTCAGCCCCTGTGCTCTGCAGAGGAACTGCAGCTCTGGCTGCACAGGACCTGCTTCATGCCTTGGAGCCCCCGGCCCTGAGGGCAGAGGCTTTGCTGGGTGGGACAGGAGCCCAGGGGGCTGCTCACAGGAGGGATCTGACCTGCAGGGGGTCACAGGGACTTTTCTCTCTTCTCCCTCCCATAACCATTCCGGGTTCAGTTTCCTCTCATTTCTGATCATTTCCCTGCTGTCTGGAGATTCTCCCCTGGGAGGTGTTTCCCTGTCCATGTCTGTTCCCTGTCAGTGCTCACAGACCATCCCACCCTCTGTGCCCTCCCCCTGACCCTATAGATCCTGCCTGTTCACAGGCACTGCCTGGGGGCATCTTCCTGTCTGCAGGCTGGAAAACAGGACAGGTCAGACTAAGCGTAAGGTGTCCAGCAAAGATGATGCTGTTCCTGCATAGGCAGAGGAGAGGCTGAAGGCATGACAGCATTCTCTTAAAGGCCTACTGATCACACAGTTGCAGTTCTCAAACATTTGTTTAAAAATAGCAACTCCTTTTGCATTTATCCCCACCCATTCCCAAGAGTAGGAGACTGAAAACAAAGACTCAGTGAAGTTCCATGACTTTAAAATACTCCTTCTCTTGATTTTCTCCTTGAAACCTCTTGTTGTAAATATTCCGGTGGTGATCAGGAACTGTGAGCAGCCCTGACCCACACAGCACCCCATCAACAGCAGAAAGAACTTTCCTGCCCAATAGGGTTTGCTCCTTCCACCACATCTTCTCCCCTCAGTGTTGCTGGGATCTCCCGGGCAGGCTGAGCGCTGACCCTGGCAGGCGGCAGAGTCCCTGCCCGGCACAGTCCTGGGGTGCAGGGACCCTGCTCTGCAGGACAGCCCTGGGCACCCCTGGGTGCTCCCCCTGCAGTCACCCTCAGCAGAAGTTGTCGTCATTCCCTGTCCCTCTGACAGTGCAGCAGGGAAGCCCTGCTCTGGAGTGTGTTCTTCTCCTCTGCAACAGAGATACTGTGAGAGATCCTGTAAATTGTGGGATGTACCAGCTTAAGGTCTCCCACCAGGAAACGAAGCTGCATTGTCCTACAGCCAGAGACTTACCGTGTTAGAACTGTGACTTGTCTCATTGAATCCTCAGCAACCAATCACCCCACATTGCCTTTAATTTCTCTGTACCTGGCTCCTGTGCCCTTGGTGCTGCAGGCAGAGCCCTCAGCCCTGCTGCGTGTGCAGAGGAGCTGCTCCTGGGCAGAGCTGTCTCTCTGCAGCGCTGCCGCTGCCATGAGCTCCCTGTGTCCCAGGAGCCCAGCCCAGCTCAGCAGCACAGGAGCAGCCCATGATGTCCCTTTCTCTGTCCCCTCTGGGCTCCTCCAGGTGTCCCTGGGGCTCCAGGGGCACAACTTCAAAGTTGAAGTAATCAGTGATGTTGATTCTCTCTCCTCTTCAGAGACACTTCTTTCCAGCATTGTATTTTTCATTTAAAAAAGTAAATTGGTATGACAGTCATCTTTCTTGTCCCATCATTAGACAGGACACCAAGAATGTTACAGCAAAGCATCTAATTTCTCTAACCTAGGGGAGAAATATCTTCAGTTGAATGACTTTAGGCATTTTGTCCTGGTTTTACACTTTTAGGTCTAGAGAGACATTCATCAGTCTTTGCCCATGTCATGTCTGTGCTCTGCAGCAAAGCCTTTGCACACATGGGCTCTTGGACACTTGGTGCCAGGTTTCTTGTGGCAGGTCAGAGCTGGGCTGGTGCCACAGCTAGGGTGGCTCAGCCCAGATGTGAGGCCATGTCCTCAGCCAGGGACCTGACTGGGGAGCTGGAGCTGTCAGTGCTGCAGACAGAGCTGTGACACGGATGGAATGAACTGCCAGGCAGGGTGGCAGGAGTGAGTTCATCTGGTCTCAAGGACAGCAGCCTCCAGGCACAGCAACAGTCCAGATCAAAACCCAGTCTAAACATGTAAAGATGTTTACACAGGGTGCATTGTGCCTGTCCATTCTCTGTGCTTTCTGTGAGGAAACGTCAGGGTTGCTGGCTGTGAGGACAATAGTTATGGTATTTTACTTGCAAGTCAGCAAGGCATCCATCATCATCCCCTGCAATATTAATGTGTCCAAGACAGGATATTATGGTCTGCTTTGATGTTCAAGTAAATGGCTATAAAGCAAGCTGGATGGTTGGGCTTAGAAGGACAGTAGGTAAAAGGAGAAACTTTCCAGTCCTGAGGACAGTCCAGCACTGGAAGCTGTTTCCCAGGAGTGCGCACTCACTCTGTCCCAGAAAGTGACCAAGATGTGTTTGGATAAAGCCCTGAGCAATCTGGTCTGACCCTGCTGTGAGCAGAAGATTGGTCAAGACACCTCCTGAGCTCCCTTGGAGCCTGAATGACTCTGTCCTTCCTTCTCCTTCATGTTGCCCATTTAGGGAGATCTCTCAGGTTCTCCCTGAGCACAGGAATAATTCAGAGAAGGTCTAGGGCTGCATTACAAGTGCCCCCAAACAGCCCTGACAACAACTTTTCCATCCTTTTTCTTTTGCCCTGACCCAAAATCTTCTTTTTTGCTGTCCTAATGCCTTTCCAGAAAGAACTGCTCATGTTGTTAACCCTTTCAGAGCAGGTTGTTCAAGAGGTGTCAGCATCCATGTACAGAGTCTGCACAGCAGTCAGACATCAAATCCCTCATTACAGAAATGGAGACGAGGCTCTTGACCAGCTCCTTGCACCAAGCAATTGGCACAGCTTGTCCGCTGAGATTCCAAGGAACATCTGAACTTTAGGAAAGCGAGAATTTTTAGTCCTCTCTGAGCATTCTTGTTCATCTCCTGACCCATGTGGTGCTTCAGGCTGTGAAGAGAATCAAAACCAACTTCTTGACTGAGGTAGTTCCAGTTTTCAGGGTGCCAAACAGGGCTGACAAATGGGGCTTATAACTCCAATCTCTGCTGCACAAGTGGGACTTCAGTGATTAGAAATATAGGGAGTGATGTTGTGTCAGTGCACACCACATAAAGATTCTGGCTTCCTTTGTGCCTTTTCACTAACCTGGGATCTGTTCCTTGGCTTTCTATGGCTACAAAGGAAAGAACTCCCCTATGGCACCTGGCCCTCACACCAGAAAAAGAAGGACAAAATGTGTGGAAGAGGGATGAACTGGGAGAAATTCTGACCAAGAAGTGTATTCTTTCAATAATAAAAAAGGTAGAAGTGAGAGAAAGCACTGTTCTAAGAACTTCATACAAGAGGTCAACTACTGTAACACAACATATATTTTGAGAAGTGAGAATGACTGCTGGGAGCTTTAGTTCCTCACCATAACCAAGAATACGGAGTGTTCTGTTATGGTTATTAGTGATAGAACCACTATTCAAAAACATCCTTGAAAACGCCGCTGTCATCCCTTGGCTCCAAAGCTCAGCCCGCTCAGCATTTGACAAGACAGCTTCAAACATCTGTGACCCAAGTCTTGTACCCAAGGAAGGGAAAAACTTTCAGTGCAGGCACCAAACCAGTGCCCAACCTGCCTGGAGAGCCAGGACAGTTGTGCCACACAAGAGCCACTCTGGACAGAAGCCACGGTTAGTGAGAATTGATATTATTTAAACTCCAATCAGAGAATCACAGCATTATAGAATCATTTAGTTGGGAAAAGACACATAAGAACATGGAACTCCAACATAAGAACTCCACATAAGAACTCGAACAATAAACCATATCCCTATGTGCAACATCTGCACATCTTTTAAATACCTCCAGCAATGGAAGCTCCAATCCTGAGCTGGCAGGACACCATTGGCTGCAGTTGGACATAAGATACTGGTCATGGCTGTGAGTTCAGCCCTGGCTGGCAGAATGTCTCACACCCTCACTGAGGAGGGCAGGGGGCTGGGAGGTGGGAGCACGTTTCAGTTTCCAGATCCCAGCACAGAGCCCAAACCATCCTGCCCTTGGACTCTGGATCCCATTTCCTGAGATGCAAAGCTGGTGGCCTTCTGAGGATAATCATGTTAAAAGGCATGAAAAGTCCTTCAAGTGTTTGTGTAATTTGTCTAGGAATGTCAGTTTTATATGCTTATGTCTAAATATCTATAAAATAGTACACTGCATCAGTGGTAGCCCCTCTGACAATGACAATTACATAGGTATTTGCACTATAAGGCACCATACCCCATCCACAAGCACACATTTAAGTGGTTCAGATGACGGGTGGTCTGGCAAACGTCACCCTTTGTGTCCCCAGGTGATGGACACTGCTCATGTGCCTCTGCAGAGAGTGGCAGGAGCTGGATCCCCTTCTCCGGACAGACTCCTTCCAGGAGAGACACAGACACAGGGGGACTCATCGGGGCTTTACGGCATTTCACTGGGCATCAGTTTTGACATATTGGGTGCTGTCCTGTGACTGCCCTTTCTGCACAAATGATCATACAAACACAACCATTTAGTGAGACATGGTCATAAAGGGGCTGTTATGGACAATAAATGTAACCATGAACTCTGGAGAGAGCGAGGAAGTTCATAATAAGCACCAGGAAGAACCAAGAAGCTCGAGGCCTCTTCTGAAGAGCGGGAGGCCTGAGCAGCCGTGATTGGCCATTGTAGGTGTGGGAGAGGGTCAGGGCATGTCAGGGAGAAGCAATGAGATGGCTGATGGCTTCAGTGAACCCTTCCAACCATGTCTGAGCCCAGCAATGGAAAGCAGTTGATGTCTGCAGGTGGAGGAGGAACAGGAGGAAGATTTTCCTGGGAATACGGAAGGAAGAAAGGCCTCTCTTGGGCTAATCATGTATGGCAGTGCCATTTGCATGCTGTGGGCATGGCTGTGCCTGGGAGATGGGGAACGGCTGCTGCTGGGGTGGCTGTGCTCAGTCATGGCCCATGAGCTGACCCTGCTCTGCTCCTCTCTTACACTGCCCACACTTGGATGGTCCTCAGGAATCATCCATGAGCCTGGTGGATCCATGAACCTCCTGCAGTGATGGGTATGGATCCAAATAGAGGATTCAAGCAAGTGTGGGACTGGGACACTGAGGTGACTGGTGACCATTGCCAGGTGTATGAAAGAAACTGGATGAGTTGTGAGGAACTCACAGACATTTCCAACTCTACAGAAAACCAGAGCCTTGCAGTTAAAGCAACAACACTTTACGTAAACACCACCCCCAAAACAAAAAACACTCACACTGACCACAGGAAAAGCCTTGAAAAACATTTGAGAAAAATCTAGCAGGTCCCAGGGGTCAGGGCTCAGCCATTCTGGTGATGAACAAGAATCAACGGCTGACATTGCACCAAAGCCACCTCCACACGGCCCTCACCACCTGGAACCAGTGTCTGCAAGTCTTTCCTTCACCAGCCTCCAGGGACAGGGACCTGCACTGGTTGTTTCCTTCACAGCTGTGTCAGTGATGGCCCTTCATGGGGTCCAAACACCCTCAGAACTTGGGGTTTGCTTCTGCCTTTCACTTAATTGGAGGTTTGTTCATTCTTTCAGTATCTGCAGTTCAGGATAACGGCACCAGAGGGCTCATTAACATCGGAAATGTTCTTAATAGCCAAGGCTCTGTGCATCATTTTCCTAAAGGCTTCAAGTCTGCTGTGGTTAATTAGGGAGATTTCAGGAACAGACAAACAGAGACCATTTCCATAATAAATAGCAATAAAGCCAAATTTCTTCTATTCCCTTCCCTGCTCGCATTTCCCTCCCTTTCTAGAACAGGTGGTCTCAGCAGACTCCAGTTCATATCGATACGGAGCGTCTTCTGGTAAAGACTGAATATGTCAGAACAGTGGGTGCCTAAATCACCATGTGAGCGAGGAGATAGTCCAGGACAGCTCAAGAGGAGTCACACTCCTCTGGACCAAGAGGTGAGTGTCCCTGGCAATCTCAGGTGCCACAGCACAGTGATACTTGTGTTCAGGAGCTGGTCAAGTGACCCATCTCCTGTTCTGTAACGGTGTCTGAGTTTGCTCAGGTCACCCCTGACTTGAGCCCCATCCACTGCTGGGTGTTCTCCAGACTCCTGCCTTCAGGAACAAAGTCCCAGGAGACGTTGCTGGTGAAGATGGAGGCAAAGAAGCCATGAAGAACCTCAGTCCTGTCTGATTCTACTCTTATGAAGTTCAGCAGCAGGCCCACGTTCACCCTGTCTATTCTCTTACTGCAAGTTAAGCTCTGTCAGCTCATCTTGCTGCCCTTCTCGTGCAGGTATCAAGTCGAGGGCAGCTTTGTCATCATCCCTACATCAATGGACAAGGTTTCTAAATTCCTCCTTTGCAGCTTCTCCTGCTCCCACCTCCTGTGTGCTGCCTTTGTGCCCTGCAGCTCCATCACTGCAGAGGAGGAGCCTCACGAGATAAATGTTTCTGTTCATGGGTACTTGGAGAGATTATTCTTGTGCTTGGAGCAGCCTGTCCTGTAAGGATTATCAGATTTCCTGAGCTCCTTCACCCTTCAGATCTACTTCCATGTCTCCTCTTTGCCCACCATCCCCCAGTATGTCAAAGTCTTCTCCTCTGGATTCCACCAGCCTGTGCTCTGCTGCTGGCCTTCCTCCCTCCCCTCTGGTGCCTGGGACCCCTCTGTGTTCTGCTCACAACAGTCAAGGCGGACAATGATGTTCACATCCCTCACCAGGGTTTCCTTGTTTCCCAGTTCAAGATTAAGCTGAACATCACCCTTGTTGGCTCACCAGGCAGACATGTTAAGCAGTTGGCCCAAGATCCTCTGGAGTGTTGGCACCTGCCACTTTGAATGGTCAATGAATGCCAGGGCAATTACAGTTCCCCATAGGAACCTGCTCATTGACTGGTGACTTTCTTCAGTTGCCCACAGAAGATCTTTTCCATTCCTTCTCCATTATCAAGTAGTTTGCCAGAAATAACGCATTGTCACCCTGTGCTGGGCTTACATGGCAAAGTCTTGGAACTGAGAGTGAGTGTGGGTGTGCTACAGTTGTCACCTCTCTGACAATACAACAGGAGTTTGACCAACGTCAGACAGAGCCGATTTAAGCTGCTCCAGGATGGACCCACTCCTTGCCCAATCTGAGCCACTCAGTGATGCTGGCAGCACCTCTGGGATATTGTATTTGAGAAAGGGTAAAAAACGCTGCACAACAGCAGGTGGGACAGAGGAGAGAGGAGATGGGAGAGAAAAGCTCTGCAGACACCAAGGTCATATCCCACAGGACCCAAGCAGGTCCCTCAGCAGGCCAAATCCTGCTCTCCTGAAATCCTGCTCTTGGCCTTGTTCTCATCTCCCAGGAGCCTCAGCTCCACTTTCCCATCCCTGACTGTTCCATCCTGACCAACTCTTTCTGGTTTATAAGTGTGAAGTCCCACAGGGCACCTCACCCCACTGACTCCTCAGTCACCTGTGTCAGGAAGATGTTGTCAATGAGCTCCAACACTCTCCTTGTCCCAGCCAGGAACCTGGGAGGGGTGGGACCATAGTCCTGCCCTTGACCTTGCACAGCCCCACATCACACTGTCCCAGGAAGGAACCTGGGCAATGTGGGAGGGACAGGATCTGACTCCCCAGGGTTGGGGGTCAGGGCTTAGTCCTTTGGTTAATGAAACGCATCCAGGTTTACTCAGCATCAGAGACACCTTTACTTTGCTTTTCCTGACCTGTCATCACTGCCTCCAGTTTTCTGATCTAACCAAACTCTGGGGTCAGTTTTTCAGTTTTGTCCCTCAGTGGGACCCATGTATATTACAGGAAACTTTGGAGTTTGCATCTGAGTTTGACTTCTTGAGAAGTTTCTTCATGTTCCCCTGAGGGTCTGAGGTCCATGGACTCAGCACCAAACCCACCAGAGGGGTCATTAAAGTGCCTTGGGCTGCTCCTGTGCTGCTGAGCTGGGCTGGGCTCCTGGGACACAGGGAGCTCATGGCAGCGGCAGCGCTGCAGAGAGACAGCTCTGCCCAGGAGCAGCTCCTCTGCACACGCAGCAGGGCTGAGGTCTCTGCCTGGGGATCTCAGCAGACGAGCAAGGCAGAGAGAGATTAAAGGTGGTCAGGACTGGAGGATGACTGAGAGCTCACTGGAGGAGAAACCTTTGCAGCCCTTGCCATGGTAAGTCTCTGGTGCAGGGCAGTGCAGCTGTAGCTCCTGGAGGCATCTCCTGAAACTGGCACAGGCACAGCTTGTGGGATCTGTAAGGACGGGGCTCTTGTCAGGCCATGTTAAACAGCTGTGAAGCCGGGTGAGCACCCAGGGGTGCCCAGGGCTGTCCTGCAGAGCAGGGTCCCTGCACCCCAGGGCTGTGCCGGGCAGGGACTCTGCCGCCTGCCAGGGTCAGCGCTCAGCCTGCCCGGGAGATCCCATGGCAGCAGCTGTGGGGGGAAGGAGCGACCCCCGGCAGGGCAGGCAGGGAGCTTGTGGGGTTGAAGGGGGCTGTGTGGGTCAGGGCTGCTCAGAGCTCCAGATCCCCCCACAGACATGGCAGAGGGTCCTTCTGAAAAACAACATCAACACATGAACAACTGCAAGGGAAGGAGTCTGTGCTTTCAGTTTTCCACTCTTGGTTGGCTGAGTGTGCAGTGGAGATGGGGATTTATTTCTCTCTTTGGAGAAGACACTGAGACCCCAGTTCTCATTAGGACGTGTCTGAGCTGCTCCTGAGCCCCTGCACACACAGAGCTGCCCCTGGGCAGTGCCAGGAGGTGTGAGCAGGACAGAGCTGAGCACATAGCACGTGGGACGGGGTCTATGACACTGACAGGGAGCAGACCAGGGACAGACACACAGCTGCAGGCAGCACAGACATGGGCAGGAAGAGATAACTGCTATCAGAAATGCTGGAGATGGGATTTAGGAACGTCACTCACATCCTTTCCAGTGCAGACACATTTCCCAGTGCAACCCCTGGTCTCCTCTCCTCCCCAGCAGACCCTCTGCCCCAAAGCCATGGGGTCCAGGTCACGAGTCTCCACCTCAGCAGCTGGACCTCCAGGTGAAGGGTTCCTGCAATGTGGTACACAAAAAAGGTGCTAAAAGTACTTGCTCTCCAGTGTCATTATGTGAGTGGCAGCAGCACAGCCGGGTCAGGAGAAGGTTCCACAGCATGCCCGTCTGCCTTTCTGTCCTTGCTTTATTTTCTGGTAGCACTGCATTGTCCTTCCCTGTTTCTCCACCTGTCCCTGGTGCTTGTGCTCTCTGGGGTTGGGGTGCGAGTGTGGGTCAATTTTTGTTCTGAAACCAATTCAGTGGATCTTGCCTCACAGGTGTGTTAATGGAAAACAGATGCCCAAGCTGCATTTTAAACTGTGATGAATTGTTTTTCTCACTTGGTAGAAAGAGAGAATGAGCGGATACATCCCATCATCAGGGAGGGGTTTTTCCACGAGAAACAGCATGTTTATTTTCCTCAGAGAACTCTCTCATAACTTGTCACTGTCCTTTCCTCTTTGCACAGGTCCTCATGCCCACAGCAGCCCATGTCCAACAGCAGCTCCATCACCCAGTTCCTCCTCCTGCCGTTCACAGACACACGGGAGCTGCAGCTCTTGCACTTCTGGCTCTTCCTGGGCATCTACCTGGCTGCCCTCCTGGGCAATGGCCTCATCATCACCACCATAGCCTGGGACCAGCACCTGCACACCCCCATGTACTTCTTCCTGCTCAACCTCGCCCTCCTCGACCTGGGCTCCATCTCCACCATTGTCCCCAAATCCATGGCTAACTCTTTGTGGGACACCAGGGTCATTTCCTACAAAGGATGTGCTACACAACTCTTTCTGTTTGGCTTTTTAGCTTCAGCAGAGTTTTACCTTCTCACCATCATGTCGTACGACCGCTACGTTGCCATCTGCAAACCCCTGCACTACGGGACCCTCCTGGGCAGCAGAGCTTGTGTCCACATGGCAGCAGCTGCCTGGACCACTGGGTTTCTCACTGCTCTGCTGCACACGGCCAATACATTTTCACTGCCCCTGTGCAAGGGCAATGCCCTGGGCCAGTTCTTCTGTGAAATCCCCCACATCCTCAAGCTCTCCTGCTCACACTCCTACCTCAGGGAACTTGGGCTTCTTGTGATCAGTGTCTGTTTAGCACTTGGCTGTTTTGTGTTCATTGTGGTGTCCTATGTGCAGATCTTGAGGGCTGTGCTGAGGATCCCCTCTGAGCAGGGACGGCACAAAGCCTTTTCCACCTGCCTCCCTCACTTGTCCGTGGTCTCCCTGTTTGTCAGCACTGTCGTGTTTGCCTACCTGAAGCCCCCCTCCATCTCTTCTCCGTCCCTGGACCTGGTAGTTTCTGTTCTGTACTCTTTGGTTCCTCCAGCAGTGAACCCCCTCATCTACAGCATGAGGAACCAGGAGCTCAAGGATGCTCTGTGGAAACTCATAACTGAGTGTTTTCTGAGGCAATAAACTGCTCATCTGCTTCTGCATAGAAGTTTAAACGTAACTTGCTACAAGTTCAGCTTGTCATCTGTATTTGCTGTTGTTGTTGGCATTTTATTATTCTGATAATGTTGTCATCCCCTTTCTAAACCACTGGTTGTGTAAATGAGGAGCCATGATCTGTGTGTATTTATACAAAGTAAAGGGTCCTGTAGTGACTTGATTTTCACTAGATCCTTCCTGCAAGGCCTTTTGGAGCTACAGGGACAGTTCCTGTCCATTGGAGGAGGGGAGGAGAGGTCTCACATGTCAGCCCTGCCAGGGAGCAGCAGCGCTTGTTCTTCCAGAGCTGTTCTGCTTCCACTCCACACTCTCCTTCTCATCCCTGGTGTTGGTGCAAGGCCTGAGTGCTCTGGCAGCTTGGTCACCGTCCTGCTGTGTGTCAGTGCTGTGGGCGCAGGCAGGGACAGGCAATGGGCACTGCTGTGACAGAGCTGGCCCCAGAACAGCCTTTCCAAATAGAAAGGTGATCTTCTTTGGGCAGTGCATGATGGTTTATATCTTCTTGCAAAGTTTCTCTCAAGCATATTCCTACAAAAGTCACCCTCAGATTATACACCAATGTACAGCTGCACAGTGTGTGTGTGCAGGGCTGGCACACAGCAGTGTCTTCTCACAGCCAGGCTCCTGCCAGAGACCTGCAGGATCAGCAGAGCAGGGGCTGGGCTGTGCCCCTGTGCACTGGACACCCCACAGAAGGAGCCTCAGGTCAGTCATCATGGACTGGCCCCTCACAGCCATCATTTACAGCACTGGCTTCTCACACATGGAAGTTGTTCTTCCCTCCATGCATGGACACTGAATGAGTAGTTCAGCAGTCTGTGTTTGCTTTGTACAGATGAGATGTGAGCACACACATCATGGTTTTGAGGTGACATGACCATGAGCCAGCACTGTGCCCTGGTGGCCAGGAAGGCCAATGGCATCCTGGGGTGTATTAGAAGGGGGGTGTTTAGTAGATCGAGAGAGGTCCTCCTTCCCATCTACTCTGCCCTGGTGAGACCACAACTGGAATATTGTGTCCAGTTCTGGGCCCCTCAGTTCAAGAAGGACAGGGAACTGCTGGAGAGGGTCCAGCGTAGGGCAACAAAGATGATTAAGAGAGTGGAGCACCTCCCTTATGAGGAAAGGCTGAGGGAGCTGGGGCTCTTTAGTTTGGAGAAGAGGAGACTGAAGGGTGACCTTATTAATGTTTATAAATATATAAAGGGTGAGTGCTACGAGGATGGAGCCAGGCTCTTCTCGGTGGCAATGATAGGACAAGGGGTAATGGGATCAAGCTGTAACACAAGATGTTCCACTTAAATTTGAGAAAAAACTCCTTCTCAGTGAGGGTGACAGAGCCTGGAACAGGCTGCCCAGGGAGGTTGTGGAGTCTCCTTCTCTGGAGACATTCAAAACCCACCTGGACATTTTCCTGTGTGACCTCACCTGTGCGTTCCTGCTCCAGCAGGGGGATTGGACTAGATCATCTTTTGACGTTCCTTCCCATCCCAAACATACTGTGATACTGTGTGACATGAAGACGAGTGAGCACAAACACCATCAACTGTTCCTTGGGGGTCCATGAAAACCTGTGGCACACACAAGAACCGTGTAGAACAGCCTGGGATGGAGATGGCAAAGGGCACTGGTGAGACTGGAAGAGACCCACAGAACTCAGGTCTCTGTCCCCTTGGCCATGGCAGTTGTCTCTGCAAAAAAGTCTAAGAGAAGACATGTCCTCATGGCACTGGGGCCTCAGTGCCTCCTTGCAGCCCCATGGGGAAGCTGGAAGTTTTTGTACCAGTGTTGTCCTTCCCTGGGCCTTGCACACTCACATCCCATGGTCCCAGAATGAGCCCTGAGCCCTGTGTTTACATCTCAAATGTACAATGAAAACAGGGACTTTTGACCTAGTGTTTCATAGAGTGTCCTGAGTTGGAAGGACCCACAAGGATCATGCAGTCCAAGTCCTGTCCTTACACAGGACACCCCACAGGTCATCCCGTGTGTCTGAGGATGTTGTCCAGTCTCGTCTTGAACACTGTCAGGTTGGGGCCGTGACACCTCCCTGGGAGCCTGTTCAGTGTCCTGCACCTCTGGGGGAAGAACCTTTTCCTCATGTCCAACCTGACCCTCCCCTGGCACATCTTCCTGTCATTGTGTAGAGCAGCAATTTCAAGGATGTTTGAGGAGGTGCCTTTAAGATTTCACAAGTCTATGTTCTATAAAGACAGAGGTTCAAGTTGTGAAGCACACAGGGCTAAACCTGAATTAGTGTGATTTGTGTTTTCTAAACTCTGGGTACAGTCACTTAAGCGTATTTACAAATCTCCTTCTTGCCAATCTTCCCTTATATTCCCACACCTACAATTAGTGTCATGCTCAGTATAAGTTGGAGCTGACATTTCTGGCTGGTTACTTCCGTTAGGTCAGATTTGCCAGGTACTTTGGTTAGTTTAGTTTGGAAGTTCCGTTCTGCTGGGAGTTTGGAGTGAGTTTTTTGCTGTTCTGCCATTTTGCACTTGGTCCTTGGGCCTTTTTGCTCTGTCTTGCTGGGATTGCTTGTTTGGGACCAAGGTGCTACTTTCTCCAGGACTGGCTGTTCTGTGTGACTGGAGTTACATGACGGATTGCACTGACTATATTTTATTAATTTTATCTAGTTTGATTTTTTATATTTCATTTTATTTTTTAAATTTCATTTCATTTAATTATATACATAGTAGTAGTATATTATACTATTTTTATTGACTTATTAAAATGCTATTTCTGAACCCGCAGGTTTCTCCATTCCCTTCAGTTATCTTCCATATCACACTTAATAGGTTGGGGGACTACGTGAGCAGCTATTGTCGTCTTAGTTGCTGGATGGGGTAGAACATTGAGAGGGAAGGATAGTAGTAGGCTCAAGAACTCTTGAAAATCACTTTCCAAGATAATGGCGCTTCTTCTTTTTTTTTTTTTTTTTTTTTTTGGTAGTGGGAAACAGCATGAGAAAGGAAAACCATCAGAAACTGCAGCTCTGGAGGTCCAGAGTGGAGCTCAGGGTCAAGAAATGTCATCCTGAGCACAGTGCTGTGGTCATTCAGAGGGACTCTGGATCAGTCATGACTTTGTGTTTCCAGGAACAGCTGGTGAGGATGGAGAGACAGCAGCACAGGTGGGGACACACTGGGCTGAGAACAAGGTGGGGAAGCGCATGGGGTGTCTACAGCCTGTGGGGAAACAGCCACAGGCCTGGGACAGTGCAGGATAGACCATGGTGGACATGGCCAAGGGTGCTGGCAAGGCTGGATGTCCCTGCAAGAGCCAAGGTCTTTGTCCCCTTGGCTCTGGCTGATGTCCCTGCCAGCGAGGCCTAAGAGGAGACACATGGTTGTCATGGCCATGGCACCCCATTGTCTCCTTGCACCCTCAGGGAGTGTCATACCATTGTCCTGCACTGGGCATCGCACTCCCCACAGCCCCAGGAAGAGCCCTGAGCCACACGTGAGGGACAGGATCTCCCTTCCAGGGGCAGGGGCTCAAGGCTTGGCCATTGTCCTTCAGCAGACAAACCAAGGGCTTTCTCAGCATCAGAGCTGCTGCACTCTGCCTGTGCCTGATGCAATCACTGCCTCCAATTATCTGCTCTAAGGAGTCCCTGGGAGGCTTTGTCAGTAACAGCCCTCAGTGGGGCCCATTAATGCTTCAAGGTACTTTGGAGTTTGTTCTGGCTTGGACTTCTTGAGCAGATTCTGCGGTCTGTCCTTGGTATCTGAGGTTTATGGACTCAACACCAAATACGCCATGGGGCTCATTAAAACACAGAAAGCCCGAACGAGCAATGTTTCTTTCTGTAATTTCATTTAAATCTTCCAGACTTGTAGAACTAACTGTAGGGGTTTCAATGGGACACTTGCTGATGAAGGTTTCAAAGAAGATTTAATGAAGGAGGTTTTTTCTTTCCAGCTTGTTTTCTGTCATTTTTCAGTGTATGGAAGAAGTAACAGCAGCATTCTACACTGGACATTGATCCCGAGGGTCTCCTGAAGACATCTGGACAGACAGGAGAACAGTCCCTTGAGGCTGGACACTGTATGGACAACCTGGCTCCTCACCCCCACCCCCAGTCTGCCGGTTCCCTCCTTGGCCACCAGAGATTGCATCACTTTTCCTCCATCAGACTTCTCCACTGAGCTCTGCAGGAGATGCTGCAGCTCCTGTGCACCAGCTCCACCTGCTCTCCTGTGCAAACACTGCACAGTTCAATCAACAGCAAAACACTTTCCTCAGCTGTGTGTGTAAGTGGATCTGATGAGGTCCAGCATCCACAAGGGACACCCACACAAGAACTGCTTTAGACAGAGAGACAGGAGAGGATAGAAATAAACACAATGAACGTGTTGACTGCTATGTCCATTAGAGCTCTGAAGAACGGGGCAAGTTTGTAACTCCCTGAAGCTCAAAGCAGAAACCAGACAGTTGAGAGGCCACTGAATGACCAAAGAGCAAGTAGAGGAGAAACCTGAGAGCACTGGGAAGGGCAAACGTCCAGACAGGGCTGGAAAGTTGTCCTTGGACAGGGACATTTAATCAGGAGAATTGGGAACTCCTGAATGACGAGGGAGATGAAATAATAGAGTGTTGGTAATAGAAGTGCAGGGGAAGACCAATATTTCTTCTCCTACCCTTAATACATCAGTCATCAGCTGTCTCACAATAAACAGCCAGTGCCATTTTAGGGCCCAGTGTACCTGAGGTGCTGGCCTGGGATTGGCATCTCTCACACAGGACCTGGGGAGACCAGAGCACCGTGCAGTGCAGGTGGAGCCTGAGCAGGGCTTCCCGGGGCATCTACACTGGCACCAGGTGTTTGTGTCCCTGGAGATGAAGACATTTGTGTCCTAGATCCATCCCCAGTTATGGAGAACTCTTTCATTAACTGCCACCAGATGGCCCTACAAGCATTAAGCCAAGATCATGTTGTGTCTTGCACAGCGCCCCATGCCCTCTGAACCTGCCCGGCCCAGGACTCCTGACACGTTGCCCAGAGCGAGTCACACTGAGGTGTTGGCTGGTTCCCTGGCTGGGATGTTGGTTTAGATGGTCACCTACAGCACAGGTGGGTCCTGCCCCATCATCGCCTGCTCTGCTCCAGTCTGAAACAGAGCCCAACATCACAATGGGTTCATGAGAGAACTGAGGCTGAAGGGACCTCAGGAGTCTGCAGTCCAACCCGTCACCAACTGGGTCACACCAAGGTGTTCAAGCCTTGATTCAATCAGAGCTTTAGCAGGAGTAGAGAAGTGATCAGCCCTTTGTACTGGGCACTGGTGAGGCTGCAGCTTGAATCCTGGGGTCAGTTTGAGGCCCCTCATGGCAAGGAAGACATTGAGGTGCTGGAGAGAGTTCAGAGGAGGGTGACAAGGCTGGTGAAGGGTCTGGAGCACCAGTCTCACGAGGAGCGGTTGAGGGAGCTGGGGCTGTTCAGCCTGGAGAACAGGAGGCTGAGGGGAGACCTTGTCGCTGTCTACAACTACCTGAGAGGAGCTTTTATCATGGTGGGTGTTGATCTCTTTTCCCAAGTAATAAGTCATAGGACAAGAGGAAATGGCCTCAAGTTGCACATGAGTAGGCTTAGATTGGATATGAGGAAGAAATTCTTAAGGGAAAGGGTTTTGAAGCAATGGAGCAGACTGCCCAGTGAGGTTGTGGAGTCCCCATCACTGAAGCTATCTAAAACACAGATAGATGGGGCTCTTTGGGACATGTTTTAGGGCCAGATTTAGGTTATGGTTGGACTTGATCATCTTGAGGGTCTCTTCCAACCACAATTATTCTATGATTCCATGATAAGTCATGTTTGCTATTTTCTTTCTCAGAGGACCATGCAGCCTCCCTGAGAGCCAGGACTTTTCTGAGGTGTTGGAGAGACGTCTCACGGTCACACCAGCCAGTTCCACCAGCCCCTGTCTGTCCCTTCCCAGACCAAACTTTTTCTCCATATCCCAACCTTCCAGGCAAGTTTCTGGGACACAGCAAATGCTGTCCAGGTCCTGTGGGCCTGTTCAGAGAGAGCAGCTTGCCAACATGGTGATGGGCTCTCTGTGCACCTCAAAGCTTTCCTAACCATTTTTCTCAATGCCCCACTTGTACCCAAGTGGGTACTCCTTGAGCTGTACATGAGGGGATTGAGCAGGGATGTGGGGAAGGTGTAGAAAAAAGGCTTTGTCACACTGTCTTGGCAGGGCTGTTCTGGGCATCCCACAGTCCAGGATGAGGGTGCTGGAGAAACCAGTGGCATTGATAAGACATCCAGGTGGAGAAGGCCTTGTGCCTGTCTACACTGGGGCAGAGCAGTGATGCATTGATGGGACGCCCATCTGAACAAGAAGGGGATAAATGGCTCTAAAATGCCTTCCAGCCAGTTCTTTACCCATCGCACATACACCATCCAGGCCACGAGCTGCAGCTTCTCCAGGAGATGCTGTGGGACACGGTGTCAAAGGCTTCACTGCAGTCTAAGGACACAACAACCACAGCCCGTGTGGCGGATTCACTGCCCACGACAGACTTTCCCTCATCTGCTCAGCGGTCACCTTGTCACAGAAGGAGATCAGGCTGGTCAAGCAGGACCTGCCTTTCATCAAGCCATGCTGATTGGGCCCCATTGCTCATCTGTGTGTGTGACCTCACAGTCCTTTGCCAGCCGTGTTCCTGCTGTTGGCCAATCCCCTGCAGAGGCAGAAGTGACCTCACAGTGCCCTCCACATCCATTGGTTCCTACTGGACTACGAGTTCCTGAGACACAAGTGACCACACGACATCGTACCCACCATCACCCTCCTTGTGGTCCAGTGTGTGAGCAGATCAAACTGAGCTGCTTTCATCAAATATATCCAATATATTTCCTACCAAGGTTTGAGTGGAGAAACGTTCCTCAGAGGAGCTGCTGTATTTACTCTGGGGCATTTTATATCTCCAAGGAAAAGATTCATGGAATTCTACAATAACGCAGGTTGGAAGAGACCCCTGAACACCATCTCTGTCCCACTGACCTTTATGGCACCCCAAGGAACAGCTGATGGCGTTTGTGCTCCCTTGGGTTCATCGCACCACATGCATACACTGGACATGCACATGATGTGTGTGTTTACATCTCATATGTACAATGAAAACATGGACTTTTGACCTAGTGTTTCATAGAATCATAGAATGTCCTGAGTTGGAAGGACCCACAGGATCATGGAGTCCAAGTCCTGTCCCTGCACAGGACACCCCACAGGTCACCCCGTGTGTCTGAGGACGTTGTCCAGTCTCTTCTTGAACACTGTCAGGTTGGGGCCGTGACACCTCCCTGGGGAGCCTGTTCAGTGTCCAGCACCTCTGGGGGAAGAACCTTTTCCTCATGTTCAACCTGACCCTCCCCTGGCACATCTTCCTGCGATTCCCTCGGGTTCTGTCATTGGTCACCAGTGAGAAGAGATCAGTATCTTCCCCTCCTCCTCCCATTATGAGGAAGCTGTAGCCACCATGAGGTTTCCTTTGAGTCTTTTCTTCAGCTCCGATGCTCAGAAACCCCTTGGTTTGCTTTCTGCAGCAGAAAGGAGGAGCCATGAGCTCCAGGCAATGGGAAGGGGGATCCTGTCCCTCACATACGGCTCAGGGCTCTTCCTGGGACCGTGGGATGTGGGTGTGCAAGGCCCAGGGAAGGACAACACTGGGACAACAACTTCCAGCTTCCCCATGGGGCTGCAAGGAGGCAGCGAGGCCCCAGTGCCATGAGGACAACATGTCTGCTCCTGGGGTCAGTGGCAGAGACAACTGCCCTGGCCAAGGGGACACAGACCTGGCTTCTGTGGGTCCCTTCCAGCCTTACAGCGCCCTTTGCCATCTCCACCACAGGCTGTTCCACACGGTGCTGCCCCTGCCCCTCTTTCCCTGCAGGCTGCAGACACCCATCTCGCTTCCCACCTGCTCTCACCCAGCATTTCTGCACCTTCACTGCTGTGTCTGCACCCTCATCGGCTGCTCTTTGGAACACAAACCATGGGCTGATCCAGCTCCCTCTGGGTCACCTCTTGCACCACAGCACTGCCCTTCAGTGACATTTCTTCCTCCTGATATCCAGTCGTCACCTTCCAAGCTGTACTTTCTGACATTTTTTTGTCTTTCCTGCCTCTTCCCACTACCAAGGGAAGCTCAGCCACCTCAGAAACTGCTCTTCATGGAGAGAATCCCATCATCCGGCTTCTTGTGTTTTTTTACCTGACCATAGAGAAGTCACCTCCCCATGATCTTCTAAATCCAGGACTGCCACTGGCCTTTCAGCTTCTCTGACAGACACGACCATGTCCCTGCTGCTGTCCTGTCATGTTCTCAGGTGGGATGGACATGACAACCCATCTCCAGGGGCTCTTCCTGGGTAGGGCCTGTGGGTACCTTGGCAGAGGTTCTTTCCCAGCCATGTCCCTGCTGCTGGGCTGTCACCTCCAGACACAGAACTGACCCCACTGTCCCCTTCACAGCCACATGATTCTGACTGGATTATGAGTGTCTGAGACTCAGCTGACCTCATAATACCACAGCCATCCATCCCCCTCCTTAGCAGCCAGGACCTCCCCAGACTGAAGCATGTTCTATACATTCCAACATCTGCCCCTCTTTCCCACAGGCTGTAGACACCCATCTCGCTTCCTCACCTTGTTCAAATTTGTCAAATATATTTTCTACTAACACTGTGAGTGAAAAGCACTCCTCATGGGAACTCCTGTACTTCTGTTAACAACTTTCATATCTTCTGCCTTACTTTTTTTTTTTTTTTAGTTTCCTATTGTTCCACCTATTCTCTCTCCAGAAACCTCTCCAAGGCAAAAATTCTGTCAAATCACAAAATAACTCAGGTTTGCAGGGAGCCCTTGTCTCACTCATCTTGTCTCACTCTCCTGTTCAGGGTGAACCAGGTGAGGCTGCTTAAGGCCTCCACCCGGGTTTGTATCATCCTCAAGGCACTTCAAGTGCTGTCTCTTATATCTTGGAAAGGGAGAATAAAGACGTTCAACAATGTTGTCCAAGTGCTGGTCACTGAGGGATGACACCAGTAACTGGCTGCACACAGGACTTTGTACCACTGGTGACATTTGTGCTGGATGGTTCAGCCAACTTCCCACCCAGCATCCGCTTTTTGAGCCCCATCAACACCACTCTGGCCAGAAGGAGACCATGTCTGAGCCTTGCAAATGCCCTGTACACAACATGTCTTTCGTTCCCCTGTCCCGTTGGGTTCAGCAATCCCTTCCTTGTCCTTCACATTCCTGGAAATGGCTGCAGGAGGCTTGTCCCATCCCTTTCCCAGGGAGGGAGGTAGGGTGGCCAGCCTGTAGTTATCCCAGTTCCTATCCCTGCTCTTCTTGAAGATGGGTTTGAGGTCTGTGTTTCCTTACGACCCAAGAACCATTCTGGTTTCTATGGCACTTTTGAGATGACAATCTGGACTCACAAGCAAGGGTGACAGTGCAGACTGGAGCACTTGAAATGATCCTGTCCAAGGCAGCTGAGATGAATCTCACTGATCCAGTGGGGTTTGTTCCTGGAGTCACACACAGAAATGTCAGGTTCTGTCAGGCATCCATATCTGAGTTGGTCTCAGGACTCCTTGTTCACTCAGGGATGCTCAAAGACCGAGTCTGTCCCTATTACACACAGATGAAGGAGTCACAGTGTCCCTCTGGCGTCCCATTGCCACTCCCAATTGACGGGAGACACCTCAGCCCTGCGCTGTGTCACCTGCTCTGCACTCATCTGAGATGTCCCACGTCATGAGGAATGGACACAGGGAGCTCAGTTCAAGGAAGCACAACCCAGTGCAGCATTCAGGTGATTTCCCACAGGTTGTATTCCCAATATGAACTGACCTCAAGACCTCGTCAGTCTCTCAGACCTAAATAGAATGGAAAGGAATAGTTAATGCTGTTTGTGCTAAATCGTGTTCATGGTCACCTCTCCTACATGATGTGCATGCTCACATCTCATCTGTACAAGGCAAACATGGATTGCTGAACTATTCATTGAGTGTCCATCCACGGAGAGAAAACAGCCTCTGTGGATGAGAAGCCAGGGCTGGAAATGGTGGTTGTGAGGGGCCAGTCCATGGTGACTGACCTGGAGCTCCTTCCACGGGGTGTCCAGTGCACAGGGGCACAGCCCAGCCCCTGCTCTGCTGGTCCTGCAGGTCTCTGGCAGGAGCCTGGCTGTGAGAGGACACTGCTGTGTGCCAGCCTTGCACACACACGGTGTTCGGCTGTACTCTGGGGTTTCATATGTGGGTGACTTTTGTAGAAATATGCTTGAGAGAAACTTAGCAAGAAAATATAAACCATCATGCACTGCCCTAAGGAGATCACGTTTCTATCTGGAAAGGCTGTTGTGAGGCCAGCTCTGTCACAGCAGTGCCCATTGCCTGTCCCTGCCTGCGCTCACAATGCTGACACACAGCATGATGGTGACCAAGCTGCCAGAGCACTCAGGCCTTGCACCAACACCAGGGATGAGAAGGAGAGTGTGGAGTGGAACCAGAACAGCACTGGAAGAACAAGCACTGCTGCTCCCTGGCAGGGCTGCCATGAGAGAGCTGTTTTCCTCTCCACCCACCGAAGGAACTGTCTCTGCAGCTCCAAACCGGCCTTGGTGAAAGGATCTCAGGAAAAAATAGATGCTGCCAGGCCTTTTAATTTGTTGAAACACACATACAGCACAGCTTCTCATTTACTAAGCCCCTCAGTAAGCAAAGCAGACAATGAATTAGAAAGGGGATGACAATATTATCACATGTGAAAAACCACAAGGAGCAACAAAAAAAACAGAAGACAGGTTGGGCCTGCAACAATTTACACTGTAACTGTTATGCAGAAGATGATGGGCAGTTTATTGCTTCAGAAAATAATCCAGCCATCAGTTTCCACAGGGAATGCTTGAGCTCCTGCTTCCTCATGCTGTAGATGAGAGGATTCACTGCTGGAGGAACCCCCGAGTACAGAACAGACACCACCATGTCCAGGGATGGAGAAGAGATGGAGGAAGGCTTCAGGTGGGCAAACAAGGCAGTGCTGAGGAACAGGGAGACCATGGCCAGGTGAGGGAGGCAGGTGGAAAAGGCTTTGTGCCGTCCCTGCTCAGAGGGCATCCTCAGCACGGCCCTCAAGATCTGCACATAGGACATCACGATGAACACAAAACAGCCAAAAGTTAAACAGGCACTGACTACAAGAAGCCCAGGTGCCCTGAGGTAGGAGTGTGAGCAGGAGAGCTTGAGGATCTGAGGGATTTCACAGAAGAACTGGCCCAGGGCATTGCCCTTGCACAGGGGCAGTGAAAATGTATTGGCCGTGTGCAGGAGAGCAGTGAGAAACCCAGTGGCCCAGGCAGCTGCTGCCATGTGAACACAAGCTCTGCTGCCCAGGAGGGTCCCGTAGTGCAGGGGTTTGCAGATGGCAACGTAGTGGTCGTAGGACATGATGGTGAGGAGACAATACTCTGCTGTAGCACAGAAAAACAAAAGAAAGACCTGGGTAGCACATCCTGAGTATGAGATGGCCTTGGTGTCCCAGACGGAATTGGCCATGGACTTGGGGAGAATGGTGGAGATGGCACCCAGGTCAATGAGGGCGAGGTTGAGCAGGAAGAAGTACATGGGGCTGTGGAAATGCTGGTCCCAGGCTATGGTGGTGATGATGAGGCCGTTGCCCAGGAGGGCAGCCAGGTAGATGCCCAGGAAGAGCCAGAAGTGCAAGAGCTGCAGCTCCCGTGTGTCTGTGAACGGCAGGAGGAGGAGCTGGGTGATGGAGCTGCTGTTGGACATTTGCTTTTCCTGAGCACGGGGCGCTGTCATGAGAAAAAAAAAAACAAAAACAAACAGTGTCAAGCCAGGGAAGTTTTCTCTGACAAAAATCAAACTAACTCCCATAGACCCTCTCCTGTCACACACAGACATCTTTTTGTTTTTCTAGGACAAAATTCTTCAGCACTGTGCTTGGAGCTCTGTTTGGTGCTGAAAAATGTGCAACCAAGAGCAGGGGCTCTGCCCATGGGCCGTCGATAAGTCAGCCCAGCTCTGCAGAAGTGGGGCCACAGGAACAGTGGGGACTGTCCTGGTTCTGCTAACACAGAAGGGCTGTCAGCACTTGCTTTCCCAGTGATAACGAACAAGAGATGGTGAAGGCAATTTAAGAGTTCGAGATATTTTTACATCTACCCCCATATTCACTGCAGCTGCTCTCAGCCCCTGTGCTCTGCAGAGGAACTGCAGCTCTGGCTGCACAGGAGCTGCTTCATGCCTTGGAGCCCCCGGCCCTGAGGGCAGAGGCTTTGCTGGGTGGGACAGGAGCCCAGGGGGCTGCTCACAGGAGGGATCTGGCCTGCAGGGGGTCACAGGGACATTTCTCTATTCTCCCTCCCATAACAATTCCGGGTTCAGTTTCCTCTCATTTCTGATCATTTCCCTGCTGCCTGGAGATTCTCCCCTGGGAGGTGCTTCCCTGTCCATGTCTGTTCCCTGTCAGTGCTCACAGACCATCCCACGCTCTGTGCCCTCCCCCTGGCCCTACAGATCCTGCCTGTTCACAGGCACTGCCTGGGGGCATCTTCCTGTCTGCAGGCTGGAAAACAGGACAGGTCAGACTAAGGCTGACGGGTCCAGCCAAGGTGATGCAGGTGCTGTGCACAGGAAGAGGGGTGGGGAAGGGATGTCATGAGCCTTCTGGCAGATGTACTGATCACTGAGACTTGCAGTTCAGGAGTCTCAGTGACCTGTTTTAGCAAGAGAGCCCATTTTCATTTTATCCTTTCCTGCACCTCCCACCCCTTGGGAGAGGAAACTGAAAATACAGGCTCAGGAAAGCTCCTTATCTGTCTCCTAATGCTTGCATTGATCTTCTCCTTGAGGCATCTCTTTTGAAAAATGCTGGGAGTGATGTGGATGTGTAAACAGCGCTGACCCACACAGCACCCTCTCCACAGAAGAAGCACCTTTCCTGCCCAATAGGGTTTGTTCCTTCCCTCCACATCTTCTCCCCTCAGTGTTGCTGGGCTCTCCCGGGCAGGCTGAGCGCTGACCCTGGCAGGCGGCAGAGTCCCTGCCCGGCACAGCCCTGGGGTGCAGGGACCCTGCTCTGCAGGACAGCCCCGGGCACCCCTGCCTGCACATTGACATTTACACCCCACAGCCACCCTGGGGAGAATGCAGCATTCACGTCTCTTCACTCTGACAGTGCAGAAGGCAACCCCTGCTCTGCAGCACATCCTCCCCTCTGATCAGAGAACCTCTGAGAGCTGTACTTACATCTCTCGCAGGCTCTGCAATGTGACAGCTTTCTGAGATCCTACCAAGATTTGCAGATTCAATGCCCTGCAGCCACAGGCTTCATATCTGAGAGGATTTCATTTCCAGTGACCTCTCAGCATCCTCCCAGCCCAGACTGCGTTTCCCTCTCTGTGCCTGGCTCCTGTGCCCTCGGTGCTGCAGGCAGAGCCCTCAGCCCTGCTGCGTGTGCAGAGGAGCTGCTCCTGGGCAGAGCTGTCTCTCTGCAGCGCTGCCGCTGCCATGAGCTCCCTGTGTCCCAGGAGCCCAGCCCAGCTCAGCAGCACAGGAGCAGCCCATGATGTCCCTTTCTCTGTCCCCTCTGGGCTCCTCCAGGTGTCCCTGGGGCTCCAATGGCACAACTTTGAAGTTGAAGCAATCAGTGATGTTGATTCTCTCTCCTCTTCAGAGACACTTCTTTCCAGCATTGTATTTTTCATGTTAAAAAATAGATCGTTATGAGAATCATATTTTCTTGACCCATCATTAGACAGGACACCAGGAAGATTACAGCAAAGTATCTAATTTCTCCAAGCTAGGGGAGTAATATCTTAAGTTGAATGACTTTAGGCATTTTGTTCTGGTTTTACACTCCTAGTTCTAGAGAGACATTCATCATTCTCTGGCCATGTCATGTCTGTGCTCTGATTCAAAGCCTTTGCACACATGGGCTCTCGGACACTTGGTGCCAGGTTTCTTGTGCAGGTCAGAGCTGGGCTGGTGCCACAGCTGGGGTGGCTCAGCCCAGATGTGAGGCCATGTCCTCAGCCAGGGACCTGACTGGGGAGCTGGAGTTGTCAGTGCTGCAGACAGAGCTGTGACACGGATGGAATGAACTGCCAGGCAGGGTGGCAGGAGTGAGTTCATCTGGTCTGCAAGGACAGCAGCCTCCAAGCACAGCAACAGCCCAGATCAGAACTCATTCTAGACCTGGAAGGCAATTCAACGGCCCAAAATGAGCTGTTACTACTGCAGGAACACTTAAAGGAGAAACAAAGACACTGTGTGGCCACTGATGAATATAAGAGGTGAGAATCCCTGTGTCCTCTAGTCCTCACTCTTCACCAGCAAGCTCTCCCAGGCCTCTGTGACTGGAGGCAGAATAAGCAGCAGTGCATGGGGATCAAGTCAGGGGTCACTGGAACTAACACAATCCTCTCCAGTCTATGGGACAGCAGGGGCAGCATCCCAGGAGCTGGGACAGCAGGACCATGTCACAGTGAGGCCACTCTGCACCATCTGTGAAAGCTCATGGAGACTGGGGGGACTCCCTGAGCACTGGCAGCTCTCACACAGTGTGTGCACTTTTCAAAATGGCCCATGGGTGAGCAGGGGAACTAAGGGCTGTGTCCCAGAGCATGGCCACTGGGACCCCATGTCTGGGTGTCAGGAAGAGAAGGTGACGGGGTTTGCCCAGGGCAGGTTGTGCCTGTCCATCCTCTTTGCTTTCTGTGAGGAAAGGACAGGGTTGTGGACGTGGGGAGAACATTGATGGTCTGTTACCTGGCAGTCAGCAAGGCATCCAGCATCATCCCCTGCAATATTCTTGTGTCCAAGGTAGGATATTATGGTCTGTGTCAGTGTGCAAGCAGATGGGTAAAAACAATCTGGATGGTTGGGCTTGGAAAGGTGCTGTAGAAAGGGAGAAACTTTCCAGTCATGAGGACAGTGCAGCACTGGAAGCTGTTTCCCAGGAGTGCGCACCCACTCTGTCCCAGAATGTGACCAAGATGTGTCTGGATAAAGCCCTGAGCAATCTGGTCTGACCCTGCTGTGAGCAGGAGGTTGGTCAAGACACCTCCTGAGGTCCCATCCAGCCTCAATGACGCTGTCCTTTCATCCCCTTCATGTTTTCAAATTAGGGAAAACTCTCAGGTTATTCCAGAGCAGAGAAGTAAATCCCATGAAGTGCAAGGCTGCTTTACAAGTCCCCCCAAACAGTCCTGACCACATCTATTCCATCTTTTTTTCTTTTGCCCGGAGCCAAGATCTTACTTTTTACTGTCCTAATGACCTTCTAGAAAGAACAGCCTGTGTTGTTAACCCTTTCAGAGCAGGTTGCTCAACAGGTGTCAGCATCCATGCACAGAGTCTGCACAGCAGCCAGACACAAATCCATCATTATAGAAGTGGAGACGAGGTACTTGACCAGCTCCTTGCACCCAGACATCAGTGTGACATGTCTGCTGAGATGCCAGGGAACACCTAAAATCTACATCAAGGTTATGTGAATCCTGGTTGGGTATCCTTGCTTGTCTCCTGACCCATGTGGTGCTTCAGGCTGTGAAGAGAATCAAAACCAGCCATTGGACTGGGGTAGTTCCATTTTACACATGTCACACAGGGCAGATGAGGGAGCTCAGAACTCCAGACTCTGCGGCACTGTTGGGGCTGCAGAGACTGGAAATGCAGGTGACAGTGTGTGTCAGTGCACACACATAAAGATTCTGGCTTCCTTTGGGCCTTTGCACTGACCTGGGATCTGTTCCTTGGCCACCTTTGTCTCAAAAAGAAACTGTTCTCCTATGCAAACTCCACATGACACCACATAAGAAATAATTAAAAGGTAGAAAAATAATGAAAGCAGCACAATTTGGGAGTAATTCCGTCCAAGAGGTGTACTCTTTAAATGATTAAAACAAAAAAGAAGTGAGAGAAAAAGCATTGTTCTAAGAAATTCTTTCAAGACACAACTACTGAGGTGTAGTAGATGCTTAGAAAAGCAAGAATGACTGTTAGGACTGAAATTAAAGAGATTTAAATCATTATCCTCATCAGTGAGAATGAGGAGTTCACTGTTACTGTTACTAATGACAGCACCACTGTTCACAAACATCCTTCAGAGCATCTCCATTTTTCCTGGGCTCCAAAGCTCATCCTGCTCAGAGTTTGACAGGATTGCTGCAAACCCCTGTGACCCAAATCTCTGCAACTGTCTCTGCTCAACAGCCTTTTACCCCAGGAAGGGGAAAACTGCCAATGCAGACACCAAGCCAGTGCCCAACCTGCCTGGAGAGCCAGGACAGTTGTGCCACACAACAGCCGCCTCTGAGGGAAGCTGGAGGTGATGGAACTGAAATGGTTTCAACCCAAATCATAGAATCATAGATTCATTTAGGCTGGAAAAGACCCTTAAGATCATGGAGTCCAACCGTAAATCAAACATTGCCAAGACCACCACCAAACCATGTCCCAAAGCACCTCATCTCCATGTCTTTTAAACACCTCCAGCAATGGAAGCTCCAATCCTGAGCTGGCAGGACACCATTGGCTGCAGTTGGACATAAGATACTGGTCATGGCTGTGAGTTCAGCCCTGGCTGGCAGAATGTCTCACACCCTCACTGAGGAGGGCAGGGGGCTGGGAGATGGGAGCACGTTTCAGTTTCCAGATCCCAGCACAGAGCCCAAACCATCCTGCCCTTGGACTCTGGATCCCATTTCCTGAGATGCAAAGCTGGTGGGGCTTCTGAGGATAATCATGTTAAAAGGCATGAAAAGTCCTTCAAATTTTTGTGTAATTTGTCTAGGGATGTCAGTTTTATATGCTTATGTTTAAATATCTGTAAAATAATACTCTGCATCTCTGGTAACCCCTCTGGCAATGACAATTAAATAGGTATTTGCACTCTAAGGCACCATACCCCATCCACAAGCACACATCTAAGTGGTTCAGATGACGGGTGGTCTGGCAAACGTCACCCTTTGTGTCCCCAGGTGATGGACACTGCTCATGTGCCTCTGCAGAGAGTGGCAGGAGCTGGATCCCCTTCTCCGGACAGACTCCTTCCAGGAGAGACACAGACACAGGGGAACTCATCGGGGCTTTACGGCATTTCACTCGGCATCAGTTTTGACATATTGGGTGCTGTCCTGTGACTGCCCTTTCTGCACAAATGATCACACAAACACAACCATTTAGTGAGACATGGTCATAAAGGGGCTGTTATGGACAATAAATGTAACCATGAACTCTGGAGAGAGCGAGGAAGTTCATAATAAGCACCAGGAAGAACCAAGAAGCTCGAGGCCTCTTCTGAAGAGCGGGAGGCCTGAGCAGCCGTGATTGGCCATTGTAGGTGTGGGAGAGGGTCAGGGCATGTCAGGGAGAAGCAATGAGATGGCTGATGGCTTCAGTGAACCCTTCCAGCCATGTCTGAGCCCAGCAATGGAAAGCAGTTGATGTCTGCAGGTGGAGGAGGAACAGGAGAGAGATTTTCCTGGGAATAGGGAAGGAAGAAAGGCCTCTCTTGGGCTAATCATGTATGGCAGTGCCATTTGCATGCTGTGGGCATGGCTGTGCCTGGGAGATGGGGAACGGCTGCTGCTGGGGTGGCTGTGCTCAGTCATGGCCCATGAGCTGACCCTGCTCTGCTCCTCTCTTACACTGCCCACACTTGCATGGTCCTCAGGAATCATCCATGAGCCTGGTGGATCCATGAACCTCCTGCAGTGATGGGTATGGATCCAAATAGAGGATTCAAGCAAGTTTTGGAGTGGGACACTGAGGTGACTGGTGACCATTGCCAGGTGTATGAAAGAAGCTGGATGAGTTGTGAGGAACTCACAGACATTTCCAACTCTACAGAAAACCAGAGCCTTGCAGTTAAAGCAACAACACTTTACGTAAACACCACCCCCAAAACAAAAAACACTCACACTGACCACAGGAAAAGCCTTGAAAAACATTGGAGAAAAATCTACCAGGTCCCAGGGGTCAGGGCTCAGCCATTCTGGTGATGAACAAGAATCAACGGCTGACATTGCACCAAAGCCACCTCCACATGGCCCTCACCACCTGGAACCAGTGTCTGCAAGTCTTTCCTTCACCAGCCTCCAGGGACAGGGACCTGCACTGGTTGTTTCCTTCACAGCTGTGTCAGTGATGGCCCTTCATGGGGTCCCAAACACCCTCAGAAACTTGGGGTTTGCTTCTGCCTTTCACTTCATTAGAGGTTTGTTCATTCTTTCAGTAGCTGCAGTTCAGGATCACGGCAGCAGAGGGCTCATGAACATCGAAAATGCTCTTAAATGCCAAGGCTCTGTGCATCATTTTCCTAAAGACTGCAAGACTGGTGTGGATGATTAGAGAGATTTCTGGAATAGCCAAACAGAGACCATTTCTAAAATAAATAGCAATAAAGCCAAATTTCTTCTATTTCATTCCCTGCTCACCCTTCCCTCCCTTGCCTGAACAGTTGGCATCAGCAGCCTCCAGTTCATATTGATGTGGAATGTCTCCTAGTAGAGACTGAATATGTCAGAAAAGTGGGTACCTAAATCACCATGTGAGTGAGGAGACAGGCCAGGACACCTCAAGAGGAGTCACACTCCTCTGGACCAAGAGGTGGGTGTCCCTGGCAATCTCAGGTGCCACAGCACAGCGATACTTGTGTTCAGGAGCTGGTCAAGTGACCCATCTCCTGTTCTGTAACGGTGTCTGAGTTTGCTCAGGTCACCCCTGACTGGAGCCCCATCCACTGCTGGGTGTTCTCCAGACTCCTGCCTTCAGGAAGCAAGTCCCAGGAGACCTTGCTGGTGAAGATGGAGGCAAAGAAGCCATGAACAACCTCAATCTCATCTGATTCTACTCTTATGAAGTTCAGCAGCAGGCCGACGTTCACCCTGTCTATTCTCTTACTGAAAGTGAAGCTCTGTCAGATCATCTTGCTGCCCTTCCCGTGCAGGTATCAAGTGCAGGGCAGCTTTGTCATCATCCCCACATCCATGGACAAGTCTTTTAAATTCCTTCTTTTTTAGCTTCCCCTGCTCCCACCTCCTGTGTGCTGCCTTTGTGCCCTGCAGCTCCATCAGTGCAGATGAGCAGCCTCATGAGATAAATGCTTCTGTTCATGGGTACTTGGAGAGATCATTCTTGTGCTTGGAGCAGCCTGTCCTGTAAGGATTATCAGATTTCCTGAGCTCTTTCACCCTTCACACCTAGTTCTATGTCACCACTTTGCCCACCATCCCCCAGTATGTCAGAGTCTTCTCCTCTGGATTCCACCAGCCTGTGCTCTGCTGCTGGCCTTCCTCCCTCCCCTCTGGTGCCTGGGACCCCACTGTGTCCTGGTCACAACAGCCAAGGTGGACACTGATGTTCACATCCCTCACCAGGGTTTCCTTGTTTCCCAGTTCCAGATCTAGGTGAACATCAACCATCTTGGCCCATCAGGCAGCCATGTTAAGCAGTTGGCCCAAAATCCTCTGGACTGTTGGCAGCTGCAGCTTTTCCAGGCGAGTGAGTGTGAGGGCAATTACAATTCCCTATAGGTACGTACTCATTGACTGGTGACTTCTTCAGGTTACTGACAGATCTTTTCCATTTCTTCTCCATGATCAAGTAGTTTGCAACAGCCAACACACTGTTAGGCTGTACTGGGCTTACATGGCAAAGTTTTGGAACTGGGGATAGGTGTTGATGTGCTACAGTTGTCACCTCTCTGAGAAGACAACAGGAGTTTGACTGATGTCAGACAGAGCCGATTTCAGCTGCTCCAAGATGGACCCACTCCTTGCCCAATCTGAGCCACTCAGTGATGCTGGCAGCAACTCTGGGATATTGTATTTGAGAAAGGGTAAAAAACACTGCACAACAGCAGGTGAGAGAGAGTAGAGAGGAAATGTGAGAGAAAAGCACTGCAGACACCAAGGTCTGAAATACATGGACTCAGCACCAAACCCACCAGAGGGGTCATTAAAGCGCCTTGGGCTGCTCCTGTGCTGCTGAGCTGGGCTGGGCTCCTGGGACACAGGGAGCTCATGGCAGCGGCAGCGCTGCAGAGAGACAGGTCTGCCCAGGAGCAGCTCCTCTGCACACGCAGCAGGGCTGAGGGCTCTGCCTGCAGCACCGAGGGCACAGGAGCCAGGCACAGAGAGGGGAAAGGCAATGTGGGATGGTTTGTTGCTGAGGGCTCATTGAGAGACAAATCTTCACAGTTCTAACATGTTAAGTCTCTGGCTGTAGGACAATGCAGCTGCATTTCCTGGGGGGATCTAAAGATGATACATCCCACAATTTACAGGATCTGTCAGGTCTCTCTCACAGTATTTCTCATGTAGAGGACAAGAACATAGTCCAGACCAGCACTTCCCTGCTGCACTCTCAGAGGGACAGGGCATGATGGCAGCTTCTGCTGAGGGTGACTGCAGGGGGAGCACCCAGGGGTGCCCAGGGCTGTCCTGTAGAGCAGGGTCCCTGCACCCCAGGGCTGTGCCGGGCAGGGACTCTGCCGCCTGCCAGGGTCAGCGCTCAGTCTGCCCGGGAGATCCCATGGCAGCAGCTGTGGGGGGAAGGAGCGACCCCCGGCAGGGCAGGCAGGGAGCTTGTGGGGTTGAAGGGGGCTGTGTGGGTCAGGGCTGCTCAGAGCTCCAGATGCCCCCACAGACATGGCACAGGGTCCTTCTGAACAACGACATCAATACAGGAACAGCTGTAAGGGAAGGAGTCTGTGCTTTCAGTTTTCCACTCTTGGTTGTCTGGGTGTGCAGTGGAGATGGGGATTTATTTCTCTCTTTGGAGAAGACACTGAGACCCCAGTTCTCGTTAGGACGTGTCTGAGCTGCTCCTGAGCCCCTGCACACACAGAGCTGCCCCTGGGCAGTGCCAGGAGGTGTGAGCAGGACAGAGCTGAGCACACAGCGGGTGGGACGGGGTCTGTGGCACTGACAGGGAGCAGACCAGGGACACAGACACAGCTGCAGGCAGCACAGACATGGGCAGGGAGAGGGAGATGGACCAGAAATGCTGGGGAGGGGATTCAGGCCCCCCTGCCATCCCCTGCAGTGCAGACACATTTCCCAGTGCAACCCCTGGTCTCCTCTCCTCCCCAGCAGACCCTCTGCCCCAAAGCCATGGGGTCCAGGTCACGAGTCTCCACCTCAGCAGCTGGACCTCCAGGTGAAGGGTTCCTGAAACGTGGTACACAAAAAAGGTGCTAAAAGTACTTGCTCTACAGTGTCATTATGTGAGTTGTAACAGCACAGCTGGGTAAGGAGAAGGTTCCACAGCATGCCCATCTGCCTTTCTGTCCTTGCTTTTTTTTCTGGTAGCACTACAGTGTTCTTCCCTGTTTCTCCATTTGTCCCTGGTGCTCTTGCTCTCTGGGGTTGGGGTGCGAGTGTCGGTCACTTCTTGTTCTGATATCAACTCAAGGGGTCTTGCCCCAGAGGTGTGTCCATGGAAACCTGATGCCCAAGCTGTATTTTAAGCTGTGATGAACAGTTTTTCTCACTTGGTAGAAAGAGAGAATGAGCTGAAACATCCCTCCATCAGGGAGGGTGTTTTCCATGAGAAACAGCCTGTTTCCCCTAACTTGTCACTGTTCTTTCCTCCTTGCATAGGTCCTCATGCCCACAGGCAGCAAATGTCCAACAGCAGCTCCATCACCCAGTTCCTCCTCCTGCTGTTCACAGACACACGGGAGCTGCAGCTCTTGCACTTCTGGCTCTTCCTGGGCATCTACCTGGCTGCCCTCTTGGGCAACGGCCTCATCATCACCACCATAGCCTGGGACCAGCACCTGCACACCCCTATGTACTTCTTCCTGCTCAACCTCGCTCTCCTCGACCTGGGTGCCATCTCCACCATTGTCCCCAAGTCCATGCACAACTCTCTGTGGGATACCAGGGTCATTTCCTATGCAGGGTGTGCTTCACAACTCTTTCTGTTTGGCTTTTTAGCTTCAGCAGAATATTTTCTTCTCACCATCATGTCCTACGACCCCTACGTTGCCATCTGCAAACTCCTGCACTACGGGACCCTCCTGGGCAGCAGAGCTTGTGTCCACATGGCAGCAGCTGCCTGGGCCACTGGGTTTCTCTATTCTCTGCTGCACACGGCCAATACATTTTCACTGCCCCTGTGCAAGGGCAATGCCCTGGGCCAGTTCTTCTGTGAAATCCCCCACATCCTCAAGCTCTCCTGCTCACACTCCTACCTCAGGGAACTTGGGCTTCTTGTGGTTTTTATATTAGTAGTATTTGGGTGTTTTGTGTTCATTTTGTTGTCCTATGTGCAGATCTTGAGGGCCGTGCTGATGATCCCCTCTGAGCAGGGTCGGCACAAAGCCTTTTCCACCTGCCTCCCTCACCTGGCTGTGCTCTCCCTGTTCCTCAGCACTGCCACATTTGCTGACCTGAAACCCGCATCCATTTCCTCCCCATCCCTGGACCTCGTGGTGTCTGTTCTGTACTCAGTGGTGCCTCCAGCAGTGAACCCCCTCATCTACAGCATGAGGAACCAGGAGCTCAAGGATGCCCTGTGCAAACTCATATCCCTCTGTTTTCTGAAGCAATAAACTGCTTATCTGCTTCTACTTAGCAGTTTTAATGCAACTAGTTACAGGTCCAGCTCGTCATTTGTATTTTCTGTTGTTGATGGTGGTTTTTTATTGTAATAATTTTGTCATCCTCTTTCTAAATCGATGTCTGCTTTTCTTTTATAACCACTGGCTGTGTAAATGAGGAGCCATGATCTGTGTGTATTTTAACAAAGTAAAGGGTCCTTTAGTGACTTGTTTTTCACTATATCCTTCCTGTAAGGCCTTTTGGAGCTGCAAGGACAGTTTCTGTGTATATGGGTGGGAATAAAAGAGTTCATCCTGGCAGCCCTGCCAGGGAGCACCAGTGCTTGGTTTTCCAGAGCTGTTCTGGTTCCACTCCCACACTCTCCTTCTCATCCCTGGTGTTGGTGCAAGGCCTGAATGCTCTGGCAGCTTGGTCACCGTCCTGCTGTGTGTCAGTGCTGTGAGAGCAGGCAGGGACAGGCAATGGGCACTGCTGTGACAGAGCTGGCCTCACAACAGCCTTTCCAGATAAAAACGTGATCTCCTATAGGCAGGGACTGAAGGTTTAAGTCTTCTTACAAAGATTCTCTCAAGAACATGTCCAAGAAAGTGACCCACAGATGAAACCCCAGAGTACAGCTGAACAGTGTGTGTGTGCAGGGCTGGCACACAGCAGTGTCCTCTCACAGCCAGGCTCCTGCCAGAGACCTGCAGGACCAGCAGAGCAGGGGCTGGGCTGTGCCCAGGTTTACTGGACACCCTGGGAAAGCTGCACCAAGGGCATCAGCATGGACTGGCCCCTCACAACCACCATTTCCAGCCCTGGCCTCAAACACCACTCAGAGCTCTTTGTCCCTCCACAGACAGACACTAAAAGAGTAGTCCAGCAGACCATGTTTGCATTGTAGTGATGAGATATAAGCATGCACATCGTGTATGTGAGGTGACATGAACCTGAGTGAGCGCAAACACCATCAGTTATTCCTTGGGGCTTGTGGGGCAGACAGTTTATTAAGGTCACACCATTTTGGGACTAATATCCCATAGGAAGCTACCAGAATGCAGCACTGGGATATGCTTCCTTGAACCAATGTCTATTGCTAATGATGAGGGATATCATAATGAGTGCAGAACATGGTAACACACCACGGGGTTGAGGTGCCTCCCAGCCTTTGGGAAGAGGAAGAGAAGGCCAGAGAGACACCGTGACTCCTGCCTCTATGTGTAAAAGGGAAACTGTCTGTCCCTGAATATCTAAATGTGTTTTAAGATTCCATGAGGCCAGCTCAGATGTGGACATCTGACTGTGTGTGACTCCAGGGACAAACCCCAGTGGCACAGTGAGATTCATCTCAGCTCCCTTGGACAGGCTCATTGCAAGTGTCCTTATTTGCTCCACCACCTTTACCATCTCCATCACATGCTGTTCTACACAGTCCTACACCTGCCCCTCTTTCCCTGTGGGAAATTCTGGATCGTGGTCTCAGAAGTGGCAGAGTGATCAGAGAGGTTCAGAGATCCCTCAGAAAGGCAGACGTCAAACCCATCTTCAGGAATGGCAGGAAGGAGAACTGGAAGAATGACAGGATGCTCAGCCTACGTTTGTCCCTGGGAGGGTGACAGGTTACATTATTCTTCAGGCATCTCCAGGCAGCAGAAGGACAAGGAAGGAATTGCTGAACCCAAATGGGCAGGGGAAAGAAAGGCATGTTGAGTACATGGAGTTTTGCAAGGCCCCAGACATGGTCTCCTGTGGTGCCTTAGAGCAGATTGGTGAGATCTGGGATGCAGATGTGGATGTTGTGATGGGTGGGGAGTTGGCAGCATGACCAAACCCAAACACCATCAGTGGTACAAAGTCCTGTGTTCAGCCAGTTTCTAGTGGCATCCCTCAGTGATGAGTACTGGGGCCAACACTGTTGAACGGCTTCATTCTGCCTCTTCATTATGTCATGGAGCACATTTTCAGCTCCTTTGTGGATGATGCAAAGCTGGGCAGAGGCCTAGAACAACCTCACCTGGTGGAACCTGCCTTGAGCAGGAGAGGGAGACAAGATGATGTTCAGGGCTCTCTTCAAACCTGAGTTGTTCTATGGTTCAGTTATTCTATGGGGAGGATCAGTGGAACATGAGGAAAAGGTTCTTCCCCCAGAGGTGCTGGACATTGAACAGGCTCCCAGGGAGGTGTCACAGCCCCAACCTGACAGTGGTCAAGAAGAGACTGGACAACGTCCTCAGACACACGGGGTGACCTGTGGGGTGTCCTGTGCAGGGACAGGAGTTGGATTCCATGATCCTTGTGGGTCCTTCCAACTCAGGACATTCTATGATTCTATGAAATACTAGGTCAAAAGTCCATGTTTTCATTGTGCAGATGAGATGTAAACACACACATAATGTGCATGTCCAGTGTGTGCATGTGGTGAGATGAACCCAAGGGAGCACAAATGCCATCAGCTGTTCCTTGGGGTGCCATAAAGGTCAGTGGGACAGAGATGGTGTTCAGGGGTCTCTTCCAACCTGTGTTATTGTAGGATTCCATGAACCTTTTCCTTGGAGATATAAAATGTCCCAGAGTAAATACAGCAGCTCCTCTGAGGAACGTTTCTCCACTCAAACCCTTGATAGGAAATCTATCAGATACATTTGATGAAAGCAGCTCAGTTTGATCTGCTCACACACTGGACCACAAGGAGGGTGATGGTGGGTACGATGTCATGTGGTCACTTGTGTCTCAGGAACTCATAGTCCAGTAGGAGCCAATGGATGTGGAGGGCACTGTGAGGTCACTTCTGCCTCTGCAGGGGATTGGCCAACAGCAGGAACACGGCTGGCAAAGGACTGTGAGGTCACACACACAGACGAGCAATGGGGCCCAATCAGCATGGCTTGATGAAAGGCAGGTCCTGCTTGACCAGCCTGATCTCCTTCTGTGACAAGGTGACCACTGAGCAGATGAGGGAAAGTCTGTCGTGGGCAGTGAATCTGCCACACGGGCTGTGGGTGTTGTGTCCTTAGACTGCAGTGAAGCCTTTGACACCGTGTCCCACAGCATCTCCTGGAGAAGCGGCAGCTCGTGGCCTGGATGGTGTATGTGCGATGGGTAAAGAACTGGCTGGAAGGCATTTTAGAGCCATTTGTCCCCTTCCTGTTCACATGGGCATCTCATGAATGCATCACTGCCCTCTGTCACAGTGTAGACAGGCACAAGACCTTCTCCACCTGGATCTCTCACCCCACCAATGCCACTGGTTTCTTCAGCACCCTCATCCTTGACTGTGGGATGCCCAGAACAGCCCTGCCAAGACAGTGTGACAAAGCCTTTTTTCTACACCTTCCCCACATCCCTGCTCAATCCCCTCATGTACAGCTCAAGGATCAGAAAGGTTGGGTACAAGTGGGGCATTGAGAAAAATGGTCAGGAAGACTTTGAGGTGCACAGAGAGCCCATCACCATATTGTCAAACTGCTCTCTCTGAACAGGTCCAGAGGACCTGGACAGCATTTGCTGTGTCCCAGAAACTCGCCTGGAAGGTTGGGATATGGAGAAGAGGTTTGGTCTGGGAAGGGACAGACAGGGGCTGGTGGAACTGGCTGGTGTGACCGTGAGATGTCTCCCAAACACCTCAGAAAAGTCCTGGCTCTCAGGGAGGCTGCATGGTCCTCTGAGAAAGAAAATAGCAAACATGACTTATCATGGAATCATAGAATAATTGGGGCTGGAAGAGACCCTTAAGATCATCGAGTCCAACCATAAGCTAAATCTGGCACTAAACCATGTCCCTAAGAGCCCCATCTATCTGTGTTTTAAATACCTTCAGTGATGGTGACTCCACAACCTCACTGGGCAGTCTGCTCCATTGCTTCAAAACCCTTTCCCTGAAGAATTTATTCCTCATATCCAATCTAAACCTCCCCGTGTGCAACTTGAGGCCATTTCCTCTTGTCCTATCACTTGCTACTTGGTAGAAGAGGCCAACACCCACCATGATAAAACCTCCTTTCAGGCAGCTGTAGACAGCTATAAGGCCTCCCCTCAGCCTCCTGTTCTCAAGGCTAAACAGCCAACTCATGTACCTGTTCTGCATGCTCACATCCCATCTGCACAATGCGAGCATGGACTGATGACCTACTCATTCAGTGTAATTCCATGGAGGGACAAAGACCTCTGAGCTGGGGTGAGAGGCCAGTGCTGGAAATGGTGGTTGTGAGGGGCCAGTCCATGGTGACTGACCTGGGGCTCCTTCCACAGGGTGTCCAGTGCACAGGGGCACAGCCCAGCCCTGCTCTGCTGGTCCTGCAGGTCTCTGGCAGGAGCCTGGCTGTGAGAGGACACTGCTGTGTGCCAGCCCTGCACACACACACTGTTCAGCTGCACACTGATGTTTCATCTGTGGGCACTTCTGTAGGAATAAGCTTGAGAGAAACTTTGCAAGAAGATATAAACCATCATGCTCTGCCCAAAGAAGATCACTTTTCCTTGTGCAAGTACAGTTACTGAGGCCAACTCTGTCACAACAGTGCCCATTGCGTGTCCCTGCCTGCGCCCACAGCACTGACACACAGCAGGACGGTGACCAAGCTGCCAGAGCACTCAGGCCTTGCACCAACACCAGGGATGAGAAGGAGAGTGTGGAGTGGAACCAGAACAGCTCTGGAAGAACAAGCGCTGCTGCTCCCTGGCAGGGCTGCCATGACAGAGCTGTTTTCCCCTCCACCCACTCACAGGAACTGTCCCTGCAGCTCCAAAAAGCCCTTGCAGGAAGGATATAGTGAAAAACAAGTCACTAAAGAGCCCTTTATTCTGTTTAGAGAGAAGGAGAGCACTGCTGCTCATTTAAGCATCCAACAGTTAGAAAAGAAAAGCCAGCAGTGAATTAGAAAGGGGTTGACAACATTATCACAATAAGAAAATAACCAACAACACCAGAAAATCCAGTTGACAGGCTGGGCTTGTAATGAGCTACATTAAAACTCCTGTATAGAAGAAGATGGCCAGTTTATTGCTTCAGAAACCAGAGGGATATGAGTTTGCACAGGGCATCCTTGAGCTCCTGGTTCCTCATGCTGTAGATGAGGGGGTTCACTGCTGGAGGAACCACCGAGTACAGAACAGACACCATCAGGTCCAGGGATGGGGAAAACATGGAGGGGGACTTCAGGTAGGCAGACATGCCAGTGCTGACAAACAGGGAGACCACAGCCAGGTGAGGGAGGCAGGTGGAAAAGGCTTTGTGCCGTCCCTGCTCAGAGGGGATCCTCAGCACGGCCCTCAAGATCTGCACATAGGACACCATAATAAACACAAAAAACACAAATGCTACTAATACACCAGCCACAAGCAACCTAAGTTCCCTGAGGTAGGAGTGTGAGCAGGAGAGCTTGAGGATCTGGGGGATTTCACAGAAGAACTGGCCCAGGGCATTGCCCTTGCACAGGGGCAGTGAAAATGTATTGGCCGTGTGCAGCAGAGCATTGAGAAACCCAGTGGCCCAGGCAGCTGCTGCCATGTGGACACAAGCTCTGCTGCCCAGGAGGGTCCCGTAGTGCAGGGGTTTGCAGATGGCAACGTAGCGGTCGTAGGACATGACGGTGAGAAGATAAAATTCTGCTGAAGCTAAAAAGACAAACAGAAAGAGTTGTGTAGCACACCCTGCATAGAAAATGACCCTGGTATCCCACAGAGAGTTGGCCATGGATTTGGGGACAATGGTGGAGATGCAGCCCAGGTCGAGGAGGGCGAGGTTGAGCAGGAAGAAGTACATGGGGGTGTGCAGGTGCTGGTCCCAGGCTATGGTGGTGATGATGAGGCCGTTGCCCAGGAGGGCAGCCAGGTAGATGCCCAGGAAGAGCCAGAAGTGCAAGAGCTGCAGCTCCCGTGTGTCTGTGAATGGCAGGAGGAGGAACTGGGTGATGGAGCTGCTGTTGGGCATTTGCTGCCTGTGGGCATCAGGACCTGTGCAAGGAGAAAAAGGCAGTGATGGTTTAGATGAGACTTCTCTGCGAGACACCCAAGCCATTTCCCATAGACCCTCACACAAAGAGACACTTTTCTTTTTCCAGGAGAACGTCCTGGCTGGAGCCCTCGTCAGTGCTTGATGAGTGTGCAATGAAGAGCAGGGTCTCTGCCCAGGGTCTCCTGTGGAGTCAGCCTCATCCTGTGTGATCGGGTGGGCAGGGGCCAGTCCTGGGGTTCAGCTTTGTCAGCTGGAACTGCTCCTGGTGCAGAAGGGACTCTCAGCATCTGTACCCCCAGGCCTGAGAAACTGTGTTTGAGAGGTTTGGTGTTTCTACATCTCCTTGTAGATCTTCAACAGCCTCCAGGGACAGGGACCTGCTCTGCTTGTTTCCTTCTACAGCTGTGTCAGTGATGACCCTTCATGGGGTCCAAACACCCTCAGAAACTTGGGGTTTGCTTCTGCCTTTCACTTCATTAGAGGTTTGTTCATTCTCTCAGTAGCTGCAGTTCATGATCATGGCAGCAGAGGGCTCACTAACATCAAAAATGCTCCTACAAGCAAAGCCTCTGTGCATTATTTTCCTAAAGGCTTCAAGTCTGGTGTGGATGATTAGGGGGATTTCAGGAATAGCAAAACAGAGACATTTCCACAATAAATAGCAATAAAGCCAAATTTCTTCACTTCCCTTCCCTGCTTGACCTTCCCTCCCTTTCCAGAACAGGTGGCATCAGCAGCCTCCAGTTCATATTGGTGTGGAATGTCTCGTAGGAAAGACTGAATATGTCACAAATCTGGGTACCTAAATCACCATGTGAGTGAGGAGACAGGCCAGGACACCTCAAGAGGAGTCACACTCCTCTAGACCAAGAGGTGGGTGTTCCTGGCAATCTCAGGTGCCACAGCACAGCGATACTTGTGTTCAGGGAGCTGGTCAAGTGACCCATCTCCTGTTCTGTAACGGTGTCTGAGTTTGCTCAGGTCACCCCTGACTTGAGCCCCATCCACTGCTGGGTGTTCTCCAGAGTCCTGCCTTCAGGAACCAAGTCCCAGGAGACCTTGCTGGTGAAGATGGAGGCAAAGAAGCCATGAAGAATCTCAGTCCCGTCTGATTCTACTCTTAAGAATTTCAGCAGCAGTCCCACATTCACCCTGTCTGTTCTTTTACTGCAAGGAAGCAATGTCAGCTCATCTTGCTGGCCTCCGTCCAGGGCAGCTTTGTCATCATCCCCACATTCATGGACAAGTCTTTTAAATTCCTTCTTTTTTAGCTTCCCCTGCTCCCACCTCCTGTGTGCTGCCTTTGTGCCCTGCAGCTCCATCAGTGCAGAGGAGCAGCCTCACGAGATAAATGCTTCTGTTCATGGGTACTTGGAAAGATCATTCTTGTGCTTGGAGCAGCCTGTCCTTTAAGGATTATCAGATTTCCTGAGCTCCTTCACCCTTCAGATCTACTTCCATGTCTTCATTTTGCCCACCATCTGCCAGTATGTCAAAGTCTTCTCCTCTGGATCCCACCAGCCTGTGCTCTGCTGCTGGCCTTCCTCCATGCCCTCTGGTGCCTGGGATCCCACTGTGTCCTGATCACAACAACCAAGGTGGACACTGGTGTTCACATCCCTCACCAGCTCTTCCTTGTTTTCCAGTTCCAGATCCAGGTGAGCATCACCCTTGTTGGCCCATCAGGCAGATACGTTAAGCAGTTGGCCCAAGATCCTTTGGGCTGTTGGCAGCTGCAGCTTTGCCTGGTCAGTGAATGTCAGGGCAGTTACAGTTCCCCATAGGAACCTGCTCATTGACTGGTGACTTCCGAGGGTTACTGACAGAAGATCTTTGCCATTTCTTCACCATGATCAATTATTTTGTAACACCGAAAATGTTGTCACCCTGTACTGGGCTTACATGGCAAAGTCTTGGAACTGGGGGTGAGTGTGGCTGTGCTACAGTTGTCACCTCTCTGAGAAGACAATAGTAGTTTGACCATTGTCAGACAGAGACGATTTCAGCTGATCCAAGATGGACCCACTCCTTGCCCAATCTGAGCCACTCAGTGATGCTGGCAGCACCTCTGGGATATTGTATTTGAGAAAGGGTAAAAAACGCTGCACAACAGCAGGTGGGAGAGAGGAGGGAGGAGATGTGAGAGAAAAGCTCTGCAGACACCAAGGTCATATCCCACAGGACCCAAGCAGGTCCCTCAGCAGGCCAAATCCTGCTCTCCTGAAATCCTGCTCTTGGCCTTGTTCTCATCTCCCAGGAGCCTCAGCTCCACTTTCCCATCCCTGACTGTTCCATCCTGACCAACTCTTTCTGGTTTGTAAGTGTGAAGTCCCATAGGGCACCTCACCCCACTGACTCTTCAGTCACCCGTGTCAGGAAGATGTTGCCAATGAGCTCCAAAACCCGCCTTGTCCCCAGCCAGGAACCTGGGAGGGGTGGGACCATAGTCCTGCCCTTGGCCTTGCACAGCCCCACATGACACTGTCCCAGGAAGAGCCCTGGGCAATGTGGGAGGGACAGGATCTGACTCCTCAGGGTTGGGGGTCAGGGCTTAGTCCTTCGGTTAATGAAACACATCCAGATTTACTGAGCATCAGAGAGACCTTTACTTCGCTTTTCCTGACCTGTCATCACTGCCCCCAGTTTTCTGCTCTAACCAAACTCTGGGGTCAGTTCTTCAGTTGTGTCCCTCAGTGGGACCCGTGTGATTACAGGAAACTTTGGAGTTTGCATCTGAGTCTCGACTTCTTGAGAAGTTTCTTCATGTTCTCCTCACAGTCTGAGGTCCATGGACTCAGCACCAAACCCACCAGAGGGGTCATTAAAGTGCCTTGGGCTGCTCCTACGCTGCTGAGCTGCGCTGGGCTCCTGGGACACAGGGAGCTCATGGCAGCGGCAGCGCTGCAGAGAGACAGCTCTGCCCAGGAGCAGCTCCTCTGCACACGCAGCAGGGCTGAGGGCTCTGCCTGCAGCACCGAGGCCACAGGAGCCAGGCACAGAGAGATTAAAGGTGGTCAGAACTGGAGGGTGACTGAGAGCTCACTGGAGGAGAAACCTTTGCAGCCCTTGCCATGGTAAGTCTCTGGTGCAGGGCAGTGCAGCTGTAGCTCCTGGAGGCATCTCCTGAAACTGGCACAGGCACAACTTGTGGGATCTGTAAGGACGGGGCTCTTGTCAGGCCATGTTGAACAGCTGTGAAGCCGGGGGAGCACCCAGGGGTGCCCAGGGCTATCCTGCAGAGCAGGGTCCCAGCACCCCAGGGCTGTGCCGGGCAGGGACTCTGCCGCCTGCCAGGGTCAGCGCTCAGCCTGCCCGGGAGATCCCATGGCAGCAGCTGTGGGGGGAAGGAGCGACCCCCGGTAGGGCAGGCAGGGAGCTTGTGGGGCTGAAGGGGGCTGTGTGGGTCAGGGCTGCTCAGAGCTCCAGATGCCCCCACAGACATGGCACAGGGTCCTTCAGAACAAGGACATCAATACAGGAACAGCTGCCAGGGAAGGAGTCTGTGCTTTCAGTTTTCCACTCTTGCTCGTCTGGATGTGCAGTGGGAGATGGGGATTTATTTCTCTCTTTGGAGCAGACACTGAGACCCCAGTTGTCGTTAGGACGTGTCTGAGCTGCTCCTGAGCCCCTGCACACACAGAGCTGCCCCTGGGCAGTGCCAGGAGGTGTGAGCAGGACAGAGCTGAGCACACAGCGGGTGGGACGGGGTCTGTGACACTGACAGGGAGCAGACCAGGGACAGACACACAGCTGCAGGCAACACAGACATGGGCAGGGAGAGGGAGATGGACCAGAAATGCTGGGGAGGGGATTCAGGAACCCCTGCAATCCCCTGCAGTTCAGACACATTTCCCAGTGCAACCCCTGGTCTCCTCTCCTCCCCAGCAGACCCTCTGCCCCAAAGCCATGGGGTCCAGGTCATCAGTCTCCACCTCAGCAGCTGGACCTCCAGGTGAAGGGTTCCTGAAACGTGGTACACAAAAAAGGTGCTAAAAGTACTTGCTCTACAGTGTCATTATGTGAGTGGCAGCAGCACAAACGGGTCAGGAGAAGGTTCCACAGCATGCCCGTCTGCCTTTCTGTCCTTGCTTTATTTTCTGGTAGCACTGCAGTGTCCTTCCCTGTTTCTCCACCTGTCGCTGGTGCTCTTTCTGCCTGGGGTTGGGATGGGAGTGGGAGTCAGTTTTTGTTCTGACACCGACTCAGGGAGTCTTGTCCCAGAGGTGTGTTCATGGTATCTAGATGCCCAAGCTGCATTTTAAGCTGTGATGAACTGGTTTTTTCACTTAGTAGAAAGAGAGAATGAGCGGATACATCCCATCATCAGGAAGGGGGTTTTCCATGAGAAACAACATGTCTACTTTCCTCAGAGAAGTCTCCGCTGACTTGTCACTGTCTTTTCCTCCTTACACAGGTCCTCATGCCCACAGGCAGCCAATGTCCAACAGCAGCTCCATCACCCAGTTCCTCCTCCTGCCCTTCACAGACACACGGGAGCTGCAGCTCTTGCACTTCTGGCTCTTCCTGGGCATCTACCTGGCTGCCCTCCTGGGCAACGGCCTCATCATCACCACCATAGCCTGGGACCAGCACCTGCACACCCCCATGTACTTCTTCCTGCTCAACCTCGCCCTCCTTGACCTGGGCTCCATCTCCACCATTGTCCCCAAGTCCATGCACAACTCTCTGTGGGATACCAGGTTCACTTCCTACAGAGGATGTGCTACACAACTCTTTCTGTTTGTCTTTTTAGTTTCAGCAGAGTTTTACATTCTCACCATCATGTCGTACGACCGCTACATTGCCATCTGCAAACCCCTGCACTACGGGACCCTCCTGGGCAGCAGAGCTTGTGTCCACATGGCAGCAGCTGCCTGGGCCACTGGGTTTCTCAATGCTCTGCTGCACACGGCCAATACATTTTCACTGCCCCTGTGCAAGGGCAATGCCCTGGGCCAGTTCTTCTGTGAAATCCCCCACATCCTCAAGCTCTCCTGCTCACACTCCTACCTCAGGGAACTTGGGCTTATCATGTTTAGTGCTTTTTTTTGGGGGGGAAGTTTTGTGTTCATTGTGGTGTCCTATGTGCAGATCTTGAGGGCCGTGCTGAGGATCCCCTCTGAGCAGGGTCGGCACAAAGCCTTTTCCACCTGCCTCCCTCACCTGGCCGTGGTCTCCCTGTTCATCAGCACTGCAATGTTTGCCAACCTGAAACCCTCATCAATCTCCTCCCCATCCCTGGATCTGGTGGTCTCTGTTCTGTACTCGGTGATGCCTCCAGCAGTGAACCCCCTCATCTACAGCATGAGGAACAGGGAACTCAAGGAGTCTATAAGGAAAGTGATGACTGTTCGCTTTTCAAAAGCTGTAATGAAGTGACCTCCTGCTTTTGCATGTCACTTGTAATATAACACATTACTAGTTCAACCTGAATTCCGTAGCTTTTGTGTTTGTTTTATTTTTTTTTTGTTTTCTTTTTTTGTTTTGTTTGGTTTTGTTTTTTCTCTTCGGTATTTGCTTTTCTTGCTTGTATTAATGCTATCCACAAGCAAACTTATTTGTCTTCTTATGGCTGTGTCCATATGTACCTGTCTGGTGTGTCTTATGGTCTTTGTGTACATAAGGAGCTGTACTCTCCGTGTGTATAAAGTGAAATAAAGGACTCTGCACTGACTTGTTTGCCCAGCATCCTCTCTCTGGGATCTCTGGGGCTGCAGGAGCCATGTCTGTGTGCTGAGGGGGAGTGAGCAGGAGCCACCCTGAGCTGGGTCTTCCTCCCACCCTGACCAGCAGGAGCCTGCAGACTCACCCCATGGCCCTGGGCACCACAGCCCACTTGCTCTGCAGAGCAGCACCGCCAGGTCGCAGCTGTATGGAGCGTGGGAAGGGGAACAGGAACAGCTGGCCAGGTCAGCATAGCTCAGCTCTGTTGGGAAAGGGCTCTGTGGGGAAAGGTTTAACAAGACCAAGTTCTGGGTCCTGCACGTGGGTCACAACAACTCCATGAACACTACAGACTCAGAGAAGAGTGTCTGAAAAGCTGCCTGGTGGAAAGGGATCTGTGGGTATTGACTGACAGTACCTGAACAGGATCCAGCGTGTTCCCAGGTGGCCAAAATGACCCACAGCATCCTGGCTTGTATCAGGAATAGTGTGGCCAGCAGGACTAGAGAAGTGATTGTGCCACTGTACTCAGCACTGGTGAGGCTGCACCTTGAATTCTGTGTTCAGTTTGGGGGCCCTCATCATAAGAAGAACATTGAAATAATAGAGAGAGTGCAGAGGAGGCAACAAAGCTGCTGAGTGTCCAGAGCACAAGTGTGTCGAGCAGCGGTTGAGGGAGCTGGGGCTGTTCAGCCTGGGGAACAGGAGATTGAGGGGAGACCTTCTCACTGTCCACAACTGCCTGACAGAAGGGTGTTGGTCTCTTCTCCCAAGTAGCAGGTGATAGGACAGGAGGAAATGGCCCCAAATTGCACCAGGGAAGGTTTAGATTGGATATTAGGAAAAAAATATTTCCTGGAAGGGGTTGTCAGGCATTGGAACAGGCTGCCCATGGCAATGGGGAAGTCACCACCCCTGGAGGGGTTTAAACGTGTTTAGACGAGTTTCTTTGGTACATGGTTTAGTGTGAGAGCTGGGCTGTGGTTGGACTCAATGATCCCAAGGCTCTCTTCCTATCAGAGTATTCTATAATTCTATGATTCTGCCTCAGATGAGAGTCCACAAAGCCAACTCAGTTATGGACACCTGGCACAACTCTGACATTTGTGTGTGTGACTCTGGGAACAAACCCCAAAGATCCAGGGCAGGGGAAAGACAGGCATGTTGTGTGTATGAAATTGTGCCAGGCCTTGGACATGGTCTCTTGTGGTGTCCTTCTAGATGGATTGATGCTGTTTGGGCTGAAGAAGTGGATGCTTGGTGGGAAGTTCACTGAAACATCAAGCCCAAATATCATCTGCGATGCAGTGTCCTCTGTGCAGTTAGTGTGTCATCCCCTAGTGACCAGCATTTGGGCCAAAACTGCTGAAGGTCTTTATTCTCCCTTCTGTGCTGTGATGGAGATGATGCAAAGCTGAGCGAAGACCTTGAAGAACCTCACCTGGTCACCCTGCTTTTGGAAGGAGAGTGAAGCAAGAAGATGTTCGGGGCTCTCTTCAAACCTGACTGACTCTATGATTCAATGAATCTTTCCCCTGGACACGTTTTTGAATATACAATATTTGCAGAAAGTTAAAAAAAAAAAAATAGGCAGAAGAGGAGATAGAAATGATATCAACATAAAAACAACAACAGTCACTGCAAAGAAAGTTTATCCACTCAGACATTTAGAGGGAAATACATTTGTTTAAATTGATAAAACAAGCATACAATTATCTGGTCGGGCTGCGGGCTATGGGGAGGGGGATGAATGGGTTCAGTATTATGAGGTCAGTTGTGTCTCAGACACTCATAGTCCAGGCGGAATCCTGTGGCTGTGAAGGGACAGTGGGGTCAGTTCTGTGTCTGGAGGTGACAGCCCAGCAGCAGGGACATGGCTGGGAAAGAACCTCTGCCCAAGGGCACACAGGTCTTACCCAGGAAGAGAGACGGGTTGTCATGTCCATCCCACCTGAGAACATGACGGGACATGGGCAGGGACATGGTCGTGTCTGTCAGAGAAGCTGAAAGGCCAGCAGCACTCATGGGATTTAGGAGATCATGGCGAGTTGACTTCTCTCTGGTCAGGTAAAAGACCACGAGAAGCCTAACGGGTTGGGTTCCCTGCATGAAGGGCAGTTTCTGAGGTGGTCGAGCTTTTCTTGATAGTGGGAAGAAGCAGGAAAGAGAAAAAAGAAGTCTACTTGGACGGTGAGGAATGGATATGAGGAGGAAGAAATGTCACTGGAAGGGCAGTGCTGTGGGGCAAGAGGTGACCCAGAGGGAGCTGGATCAGCCCATGGTTTGTGTTCCAAAGAGCAGCCAGTGAGGGTGCAGACACAGCAGTGAAGGTGCAGAGATGCTGGGTGAGAGCAGGTGGGAAAGAGAGATGGGTGTCTGCAGCCTGCAGGGAAAGAGGCTGGAGGACATGGTTTCTTCTTTCTGCTTCAGAAAGCAAACCAAGGGGTTTCTCACTATCAGAACTGAAGAAAATACTCAAAGGAGACCTCATGGTGGCCACAGCTTCCTCACAAGAAGACAAGGAAAAGAAGGCACTGATCTCTTTTCTGTGGTAACTAGTGAAGGAGCCCAAGGTAATGGCAGGAAGGTGTGTCAGGGGAGGTTTAGGTTGGACATGAGGAAAAGGTTCTTCCCCCAGGGGTGCTGGACACTGAACAGGCTCCCCAGGGAGGTGTCACGGCCCCATCCTAACAGTGTTCAAGAAGAGACTGGACAACGTCCTCAGACACACGGGGTGACCTGTGGGGTGTTCTGTGCAGGGACAGGACTTGGACTCCATGATCCTTGTGGGTCCTTCCAACTCAGGAGATGCCATAATTCTATGAAATACTAGGTCAAAAGTCCCTGTTGTCATTGTCCAGATGAGATGTAAACACACACATCATGTGCATGTCCATTGTGTACATGTGGTGAGATGAACCCAAGGGAGCACAAATGCCATCAGCTATTCCTTGGGGTGCCATAAAGGTCAGTGGGACAGAGATGGTGTTCAGGGGTCTCTTCCAACCTGCGTTACTGTAGGATTCCATGAATCTTTTCCTTGGAGATCTAAAATGCCCCAGAGTAAATACAGCAGCTCCTCTGAGGAACGTTTCTCCACTCAAACCTTGATAGGAAATCTATCAGATATATTTGATGAAAGCAGCTCAGTTTGATCTGCTCACACACTGGACCACAAGGAGAGTGATGGTGGGTACCATGTCGTGTGGTCAATTGTGTCTCAGGAACTCATAGTCCAGTAGGAACCAATGGCTGTGGAGAGAACTGTGAGGTCACTTCTGCCTCTGCAGGGGATTGGCCAACAGCAGGAACATGGCTGGGAAAGGACTGTGAGGTCACACACACAGACGAGCAATGGGGCCCAATCAGCATAGCTTGATGAAAGGCAGGTCCTGCTTGACCAGCCTGATCTCCTTCTGTGACAAGGTGACCGCTGAGCAGATGAGGGAAAGTCTGTCGTGGGCAGTGAATGCGCCACACGGGCTGTGGGTGTTGTGTCCTTAGACTGCAGTGAAGCCTTTGACACCGTGTCCCACAGCATCTCCTGGAGAAGCTGCAGCTCGTGGCCTGAATGGTGTACCTGCGATGGGTAAAGAACTGGCTGGAAGGCATTTTAGAGCCATTTGTCCCCTTCCTGTTCACATGGGCATCCCATGAATGCATCACTGCTCTCTGTCCCAGTGTAGACAGGCACAAGGCCTTCTCCTCCTGGACCTCTCACCTATGCCACTGGTTTCTCCAGCAGCCTCATCCTGGACTGTGGGATGCCCAGAACAGCCCTCTCAAGACAGTTTGACAAAGCCTTTTTTCTACTCCATCCCCACATACCTGTTCAATCCCCTCATGTACAGCTTAAGGACCAGAAAGGTTGGGTATAAGTGGGGCATTGAGAAAAATGGTCAGGAAGACTTTGAGGTGCACATAGAGCCCATCACCATGTTGACAAGCTGCTCTCTCTGAACAGGCCCAGAAGATCAGCACAGCATTTGCTGTGTCCCAGAAACTCGCCTGGAAGGTTGGGATATGGAGAAGAGGTTTGGTCTGGGAAGGGACAGACAGGGGCTGGTGGAACTGGCTGGTGTGACCGTGAGACGTCTCCCAAACACCTCAGAAAAGTCCTGGCTCTCAGGGAGGCTGCATGGTCCTCTGAGAAAGAAAACAGCAAACATGACGTATCATGGAATCATAGAATAATTGTGGTGGAAGAGACCCTTAAGATCATCGAGTCCAACAATAACCCAAATCTGGCACTAAACCATGTCCCTAAGAGCCCCATCTATCTGTGTTTTAAACACCTTCAGTGATGGGGACTCCACAACCTCACTGGGCAGTCTGCTCCATTGCTTCAAAACCCTTTCCCTGAAGCATTTATTCCTCATACCCAATCTAAACCTCCCCATGTGCAACTTGAGGCCATTTCCTCTTGTCCTATCACTTGCTACTTGGGAGAAGAGACCAACATCCTCCACGATAAAACCTCCTTTCAGGCAGCTGTAGGGAGTAATAAGGTCTTCTCTCATCCTCCTGTTCTCAAGGCTGAACAGCCCCAGCTCCCTCAACCGCTCCTCGTGAGACTGGTGCTCCAGACCCTTCACCAGCCTTGTCACCCTCCTCTGAACTCTCTCCAGCACCTCAATGTCTTCCTTGCCATGAGGGGCCTCAAACTGACCCCAGGATTCAAGGTGCAGCCTCACCAGTGCCCAGTACAAAGGGGTGGTCACTTCTCTAGTCCTGCTAAAGCTCTGATTGAATCAAAGCTGGAACACCTTGGTGTGACCCAGTTGGTGGCAGGTTGGACTGCAGACTCCTGAGGTCCCTTCAGCCTCAGTTCTCTCATGATCCCATTGTGATGTTGGGCTCTGTTTCAGACTGGAGCAGAGCAGGCGATGATGGGGCAGGACCCACCTGTGCTGTAGGTGACCATCTAAACCAACATCCCAGCCAGGGAACCAGCCAACACCTCAGTGTGACTCGCTCTGGGCAACGTGTGAGGAGTCCTGGACAGGGCAGGTTCAGAGGGCATGGGGCGCTGTGCAAGACACAACAAGATCTTGGCTTCATGCTTGTAGGGCCATCAGAAGTCAGTTAATGAAAGAGTTCTCCAGAGCTGGGGATGGATTTAGGACACAAATGTCTTCAGCTCCAGGGACACAAACACCTGGTGCCAGTGTAGATGCCCCGGGAAGTCCTGCCCAGGCTCCACCTGCACTGCACGGTGCTCTGGTCTCCCCAGGTCCTGTGTGAGAGATGCCAGTCCCAGGCCAGCACCTCAGGTACACTGAGGGGGGCTCTAAAATGGCCCTGGCTGTTTATGGTGAGACAAGTGATGACTGATGTCTGCCTGGAAATGTCCACTTTTTTGTTGTTGTTTTTTCATTTTGGGATTTTTGTTTGGTTGGTTCATTGGTTGGTTTGAGTTTTGGTTTTGGTTGTTGTTCTTGGTTGGTTGGTTTGGGTTTTGTTTTGCTTTGGTTTTGTGGGTTTTTTTGTTTATTTTGTTTGGTTCGTTATTTTCTTTGATTGGAGATTTTTGTTTTGTTGTTTTTTCAACATATTAAAATTTAAAAGAAAAAAGCCAAAAAGGGAATTATGGGGAAGTTTAGCAAGGGAAGGAGAAGAAATATTGGTCTTCCCCTGTACTTCTATTACCAGCACTCTCTGATTTCATCTCCCTCGTCATTCAGGAGTTCCCACCTCTCCTGATCAAATGTCCCTGTCCAAGGACAACTTTCCAGCACTGTCTGGACGTTTGCCCTTCCCAGTGCTCTCAGGTTTCTCCTCCACTCGCTCTTTGGTCATTCAGTGGCCTCTCAACTGTTTGGTTTCTGCTTTGAGCTTCAGGGAGTTACAAACTTGCCCCGTTCTTCAGAGCTCTAATTGACATGGCAGTCAACACGTTCATTGTGTTTATTTCTATCCTCTCCTGCCTCTCTGTCTAAAGCAGTTCTTGTGTGGGTGTCCCTTGTGGATGCTGGACCTCATCAGATCCACTTACACACACAGCTGAGGAAAGTGTTTTGCTGTTGATTGAACTGTGCAGTGTTTGCACAGGAGAGCAGGTGGAGCTGGTGCACAGGAGCTGCAGCATCTCCTGCAGAGCTCAGTGGAGAAGCCTGATGGAGGAAAAGTGATGCAATCTCTGGGGGGCAATGAGGGAACCGGCAGACTGGGGGTGGGGGTGAGGAGCCAGGTTGTGCATACAGTGTCCAGCCTCAAGGACTGTTCTCCTGCCTGTCCAGATGTCTCCAGGAGACCCTCGGGATCAATGTCCAGTGTAGAATGCTGCTGTCACTTCTTCCATACACTGAAAAATGACAGAAAATATCCTTGAAAGAAAAAACCCTCCTTTATGAAATCTTCCTTGAAACCTTCATCAGCAAGTGTCCCATTGAAACCTCTGCAGTTAGTTCTACAAGTCTGGAAGATCTGAAGAAAATTACGGAAAGAAACATCGCTCGTTAGGGCTTTCTGTGTTTTCATGAGCCCCATGGTGTATTTGGTGCTGAGTCCATGAACCTCAGATACCAAGCACACAATGAAGAATCTGCTCAAGAAGTCCAAGGCAGAAGCAAACTCCAAAGTACCTTGAAGCATTAATGGGCCCCACTGAGGGCTGTTACTGACAAAGCCTCCCAGGGACTCGTTAGAGCAGATAATTGGAGGCAGTGATTGCATCAGGCACAGGCAGAGTGCAGCAGCTCTGATGCTGAGAAAGCCCTTGGTTTGTCTGATGAAGGACAATGGCCAAGCCTTGAGCCCCTGCCCCTGGAAGGGAGATCCTGTCCCTCACGTGTGGCTCAGGGCTCTTTCTGGGGCTGTGGGGAGTGCGATGCCCAGTGCAGGACAATGCTGTGACACTCCCTGGGGGTGCAAGGAGGCAATGGGGTGCCATGGCCATGACAACCATGTGTTTCCTCTAAGGCCTCGCTGGCAGGGACATCAGCCAGAGCCAAGGGGACAAAGACCTTGGCTCTTGCAGGGACATCCAGCCTTGCCAGCGCCCTTGGCCATGTCCACCACAGTCCATCCTGCACTGTCCCAGGCCTGTAGCTGTTTCCACACAGGCTGCAGACACCCCATGCACTTCCCCACCTTGTTCTCAGCCCAGTGTGTCCCCACCTGTGCTGCTGTCTCTCCATCCTCACCAGCTGTTCCTGGAAACACAACGTCATGGCTGATCCAGAGTCCCTCTGAATGACCACAGCACTGCGCTCAGAATGACATTTCTTGACCCTGAGCTCCACTCTGGACCTCCAGAGCTGCAGTTTCTGATGGTTTTCCTTCCTCATGCTGTTTCCCTGATCCCATCATCTTGGAAAGTGATTTTCAGAATTTCTGAAGCTACTACTGCCCTTTCTTGTCATGGTTTTACCACAGCCACCGACTAATACCATGAGAGCTGCTCACATCCTGCTCCCAGTCCCCAGGTGGGATAAGGGAGAGAACTGAATGGGAAGGGAGAAACTTGTGGGTTTAGACAAAAAATTAATGAGACAATAAAAATATTACACTACTACTACTAATATACTTATACTAAGATATAGATAAAGTAAAATAAATTACACTAAGTGCAATCCCCCAAAGAACTCCCATTGTGCTGGAGAGGCAGCCCAAAAGAAGAGAGCACCCTGGTCCTGAACAGCTGATCCCAGCAAGAGAAAGTACAAGTGCGAAAGGCAGAGAGGCCCAAGGGCCAATTGAAAAACAGCAAAACATCGTAAAACTGAACTAACACTGAACTCCCAATAGAATGGAACTTCCAAACAGAGCTAAGCAAAACAGCCAGAAAACCAAAACTAACAGGCTTGAAAAGGCACTGCCAGCTTTATACCGAGCATGACGGTAATGGCAGAGAATAGCTCATTGATTGACCTGGATGTTAATCAATGTACTGTCCTGTCTATGCCTCCTCTTACCAGTTTGCACCTGCAGCTGCACTCCAGAGAAGTCCTTGGTTTCACTGACAACAGTCAAGGTAATTTAAATATTAATAGATAAATGAAATTAAGAAAATACACTCAGTGCTACCCCCTGTGTAACTCCAGTCACACGGAGCAGCCCGTCCTGCAGAAGGGAGCACCTTGGTCCTGAACAGCCAATCCCAGCCAGAGAGAGCAAAAGGGCAACAGGCAGAAAGGCCCAAAGGCCAACGGCAAAATGGCAGAACGGCAAAAGGCCAAACTGACCTCGAACTCCTGACAGGATGAAACCAGCTGGAAAACCCAAAGTAACGGATGTAACAAGCCCAAAAGCCAGGTCCAGCTTTAGACTGAGCATGACGCTAATCATAGAGAATATGTCATTGATCAGCCTGCATGTCAATCCAGGTGCTGTCCTGTCTGTGTCCCCTCCTGCCAATCTGCATCCGCAGCTGAATGGCCAAAGAAGTCCTTGGTTTCCCTGACAACAACCAAGATATCAGTGAGTTCTGACATTCTCGACAAATGATGTTGAGACCCTGTCTGTCCCACAGGCCATCATGGAACCCCAAGGAATAGCTGATGGTGTTTGTGCTGACTCAAGTTCATGTCAACTCATGTTCTGCATGCTCACATCCCATCTGTACAATGCAAACATGGATTTCTGACCTACTCATTCAGTGTAATTCCATGGAGGGACAAAGACCTCTGAGCTGTGGTGAGAGGCCAGTGCTGGAAATGGTGGTTGTGAGAGGCCAGTCCATGGTACTGACCTGGGGCTCCTTCCACAGGGTGTCCAGTGCACACGGACACAGCCCAGCCCTGCTCTGCTGGTCCTGCAGGTCTCTGGCAGGAGCCTGGCTGTGAGAGGACACTGCTGTGTGCCAGCCTTGCACACACACACTGTTCAGCTGCATGCTGATATTTCATCTGTGGCCACTTCTGTATGAATAACTTTGAGAGAAACTTTGCAAGAAGATATAAACCATTACGCACTGTCCAAAGAAGATCACTTTTCCTTGTGCAAGTACTGTTACTGAGGCCAGCTCTGTCACAGCAGTGCCCATTGCCTGTCCCTGCCTGCGCCCACAGCACTGACACACAGCAGGACGGTGACCAAGCTGCCAGAGCACTCAGGCCTTGCACCAACACCAGGGATGAGAAGGAGAGTGTGGAGTGGAACCAGAACAGCTCTGGGAGAACAACCGCTGCTGCTCCCTGGCAGGGCTACCATACCAGAGCTGTTTTCCCCTCCACCCACACACAGGAACTGTCCCTGCAGCTCCAAAAAGCCTTTGCAGGAAGGATATAGTGAAAAACAAGTCACTAAAGAGCCCTTTATTCTGTTTAGAGAGAAGGAGAGCACTGCTGCCCATTTAAGCAGCCAACAGTTATAAAAGAAAAGCCAGGAGTGAATTAGAAAGGGGATGACAACATTATCACAATAAGAAAACAACCAACAACACCAGAAAATCCAGCTGACAGGCTGGGCTTGTAATTAGCTACATTAAAACTCCTGTATGGAAGAGGATGGCCAGTTTATTGCTTCTGAAAACAGAGGGATATGAGTTTGCACAGGGCATCCTTGAGCTCCTGGTTCCTCATGCTGTAGATGAGGGGATTCACTGCTGGAGGCACCACCGAGTACAGAACTGACACCACCAGGTCCAGGGATGGGGAAGAGATGGAGTGGGGCTTCAGGTAGGAAAACATGGCAGTGCTGATGAACAGGGAGACCATGGCCAGGTGAGGGAGGCAGGTGGAAAAGGCTTTGTGCCGTCCCTGCTCAGAGGGGATCCTCAGCACGGCCCTCAAGATCCGCACATAGGACACCACAATGAACACAAAACATTCTAAAAAGACAAAAGTACTGAAAACAATAAGTTTAAATTCCCTGAGATAGGCATCTGAGCAGGAGAGCTTAAGGATCTGGGAAACTTCACAAAAGAACTCTTCAACAGTATTACCTTGGCAAAGTGGTAGTGAAAATGTATTGGCCGTGTGCAGCAGAGCATTGAGAAACCCAGCGGTCCAGGCAGCTGCTGCCATGTGGACACAAGCTCTGCTGCCCAGGAGGGTCCCGTAGTGCAGGGGTTTGCAGATGGCAACGTAGCGGTCATACGACATGATGGTGAGAAGAAAATATTCTGCTGAAGCTAAAAAGCCAAACAGAAAGAGTTGTGTAGCACATCCTGTATAGGAAATGACCCTGGTACCCCACAGAGAGTTGGCCATGGACTTGGGGAGAATATTGGAGATGGAGCCCAGGTCAAGGAGGGCGAGGTTGAGCAGGAAGAAGTACATGGGTGTGTGCAGGTGCTGGTCCCAGGCTATGGTGGTGATGATGAGGCCGTTGCCCAGGAGGGCAGCCAGGTAGATGCCCAGGAAGAGCCAGAAGTGCAAGAGCTGCAGCTCCCGTGTGTCTGTGAATGGCAGGAGGAGGAACTGGGTGATGGAGCTGCTGTTGGACATTTGGTTTTCCTGAACATGGGGCGCTGTCATGAGAAAAAAAAAGACAGTGAGAATCCAGGGCAGAGTTCTCTGACAAAAATCAAACCAAGTCCCATAGACCCTTCCCTGTCACACACAGACACTCTTGTGTTTTTCTAGGAGTACCTTCTTAAGCTCTGTGGCTGCAGCCCTGCTTGGGGCTGGAGAATGTGCAACCAAGAGCAGGGACTCTGCCCATGGGTCATTGATAAGTGAGCCCAGCTCTGCAGAAGTGCGGCCACGGGAACGGTGGGGACTGTCCTGGTTCTGCTAACACAGAAGGGCTGTCAGCACTTGCTTTCCCAGTGATAGGGAACAGAGATGGTGAAGGCAGTTTAAGAGTTCCAGGTTTTTTTACACCTCCCCCCATATTCACTGCAGAGTGTTGTTTGGTGTCAGAAACCCTCAGCATTTCTGCTGCACTCAGGGAGAACAGAGCGAGTCTTGCAAGACTAGAGGGTGCCTGTGGGTCAGTGCAGAGTGAGGGCAGCTGCTCTGTCCCTCTGTCCTGCTCCAGCTGCCCTGGGCTGGCACCTTTCTGAGATGGGGGCTGATCACACTCCCATGTTACCCGGAAAAGCCACCAGGCACTGCTGAGAGCAGAGGGACCCACCTCAGACCATGACAAGTCTCATCCATTCCTAAGGTCTCAGCACCCAACGTTTAGCCCAGGACACACACGCCTCATTCCCCAGCCCCCCAGACTGCATTGCCCACAGCCCACAGGTCAGAGCAAAGCTGGGACACGTGTGCCCATGGACACACCTGCAGGAAAGGACTCACGAGATCAGGCTGTGACTCTGCAGCTGAAACTGCCATCCCCAGAGAGCCTGACAGCAAGAACAAGATCCCAAGAGCAGTGACCCAGAGCAGGGGAGCAAGAAGGAAAATGCGGTGAGGGTGGGGGTGAGAGAGGCCAGGGCAGAGGCAGCCAGGCACTCAGACAGCGTTCCCCTTCCCCAGCTGTGCAGCCACCTCCCAGACACCAACAGTGCCGGGCAGCTGCTCTCAGCCCCTGTGCTCTGCAGAGGAACTGCAGCTCTGGCTGCACAGGAGCTGCTTCATGCCTTGGAGCCCCCGGCCCTGAGGGCAGAGGCTTTGCTGGGTGGGACAGGAGGCCAGGGGGCTGCTCACAGGAGGGATCTGACCTGCAGGAGGTCACAGGGACTTTTCTCTGTTCTTCCTCCCATAACCATTCCGGGTTTGGTTTCCTCTCATTTCTGACCATTTCCCTGCTGCCTGGAGATTCTCCCCTGGGAGGTGTTTCCCTGTCCATGTCTGTTCCCTGTCAGTGCTCACAGACCATCCCACCCTCTGTGCCCTCCCCCTGGCTCTACAGATCCTGCCTGTTCACAGGCACTGCCTGGGGGCATCTTCCTGTCTGCAGGCTGGAAAAAAGGACAGGTCAGACTAAGTGTAAGGTGTCCAGCAAAGGTGATGCTGGTTCTGCATGGGCAGAGGAGAGGCAAGGATTCTCTTGAAGACCTACTGCACTTCATGTGTCTCAAGTATTTGTTTAAAATTAAGAACAGCCTTAATCACCACCCATTCCCCAGAGTAGGAGACTGAAAACACAGACTCAGGGAGGTTCCTTATCTTTGTAGTACCCTTTGTCTTCTTCTTCTCCTTGAAATCTCCTCTTGTCAATATTCTGGAATGAGCTGGAGCTGTGAGCAGCTCCGACCCACGGAGAACCCAGCAGCAGAAGGACCCTGCCCTGTCGGGGGTCGCTCCTTCCCCCCACAGCTTCTTCTCTCAGTGCAGAAGGCAATCCCTGCCCTGCAGCACATCCTCCCCTCTGATCAGAGAACCTCTGAGAGCTGTACTTACATCTCTCGCAGGCTCTGCAATGTGACAGCTTTCTCAGATCCTAGCATGATTTGCAGATTCCATGTCCTGCAGCCACAGGCTTCCTATCTCTGAATTCTGATTTCTCTCCAAGTGACCTCTCAGCATCCTCTCAGCCCAGACTGCGTTTCCCTCTCTGTGCCTGGCTCCTATGCCCTCGGTGCTGCAGGCAGAGCCCTCAGCCCTGCTGCGTGTGCAGAGGAGCTGCTCCTGGGCAGAGCTGTCTCTCTGCAGCGCTGCTGCTGCCATGAGCTCCCTGTGTCCCAGGAGCCCAGCCCAGCTCAGCAGCACAGGAGCAGCCCATGATGTCCCTTTCTCTGTCCCCTCTGGGCTCCTCCAGGTGTCCCTGGGGCTCCAGGGGCACATCCTTTGAGACAACCTGAAGTAATCAGTGATGTTGATTACTTCTCTTATGAAGAGACACATCATTGTGTTCTTTGTATTAAACAGTTACTTAGTATGAGAATCAACTTTTCTTGTCCCATCATTTGACATGACACCAGCAATATTACAGCAAAGTATCTAATTCCTCCAAGCCGGGGGAGGAATATCTTCAACTGAATGAGTTCAGGCATTTTATTCTGGTTTTATACTCCCAGGTCTAGAGAGACATTCATCAATCTTTGGCCATGTCATGTCTGTGCTCTGATTCAAAGCCTTTGCACACATGGGCTCTTGGACACTTGGTACCAGGTTTCTTGTGGCAGGTCAGAGCTGGGCTGGTGCCACAGCTGGGGTGGCTCAGCCCAGATGTGAGGCCATGTCCTCAGCCAGGGACCTGACTGGGGAGCTGGAGCTGTCAGTGCTGCAGACAGAGCTGTGACACGGATGGAATGAACTGCCAGGCAGGGTGGCAGGAGTGAGTTCATCTGGTCTCAAGGACAGCAGCCGCCAGGCACAGCAACAGTCCAGATCAGAACTCAGTCCAGACCTGGAAGGCAATTCAAGGGCCCATAATGAGCTGTTACTACTGCAGGAACAGTTAGGCGAGAAACAAAGACACTGTGTGGACACTGATGAATATAATAAGAGAAAGAGGTGAGAATCCCTGTATGCTCTTGTCCTTCCTGTTCACCAGCCATGTGTCCCAGGCCTCTGTGAATGGAGGCAGAACAACCAGCAGTGGATGTGGATCAAGTCAGGGGTCACTGGAACTAACACAATCCTCTCCAGTCTATGGGACAGCAGGGGCAGCATCCTAGGAGCTGGGACAACAGGACCATGTCACAGTGAGGCCACTCTGCATCATCTTGGAAAGCTCATGGAGACTGGGGGGACTCCCTGAGCACTGGCAGCTCTCACACAGTGTGTGCACTTTTCAAAATGGCCCATGGGTGAGCAGGGGAACTAAGGGCTGTGCCCCAGAGCATGGCCACTGGGACCCCATTGCTGGGTGTCAGGAAGAGAAGGTGACGGGTTTTACCCAGGGCAGGTTGTGCCTGTCCATCCTCTTTGCTTTCTGTGAGGAAAGGACAGGGTTGTGGACGTGAGGAGAACGTTGATGGTCTGTTACCAGTGATGGTCTGTTACCTGGAAGTCCGCAAGGCATTCAGCACCATTCCCCACAACATTCTTGTGCCCAAGGTAGGATATTATGGTCTGTGTCAGTGTGGAAGTAGATGGGTAAAAACAATCCGGATTGTTGGGGTTGGAAAGGTGCTGTAGAAAGGGAGAAACTTTCCAGTCCTGAGGACAGTCCGGCACTGGAAGCTGTTTCCCAGGAGTGCGCACTCACTCTGTCCCAGAAAGTGACCAAGATGTGTTTGGATAAAGCCCTGAGCAATCTGGTCTGACCCTGCTGTGAACAGGAGGTTGGTCAAGACATGTCTTGAGGTCCCTTTGAGCCTGAATGACGCTGTCCTTCCTTCCCGTCCATGTTTTCAAATTAGGGAGAACTCTCAGGATCTCCCAGACCACAGAAGTAATTCACATGAGGTCCAGGGCTGCTTTACAAGTGCCCTCGAACAGTCCTGACCACATATTTTCCATCCTTTTTCTTTTGCCCTCTGCCAAGATCTTATTTTTTGCTGTCCTAATGCCTCTCCAGAAAGAACAGCCTGTGTTGTTAACCCTATCAAAGCAGGTTCACAGGTTCACAGGTTCACAGTATGTTTGGGATTGGAAGGGACCTCAAAAGATCATCTAGTCCAATCCCCCTGCTGGAGCAGGAACGCCTAGGTGAGGTTGCACAGGAACATGTCCAGGTGGGTCTTGAATGTCTCCAGAGAAGGAGACTCCACAACCTCCCTGGGCAGCCTGTTCCAGTGCTCTGTCACCCTTACTGAGAAGAAGTTTTTTCTCAAATTTAAGTGGAATCTCTTGTGTTCCAGCTTGATCCCATTGCCCCTTGTCCTATCATTGTTTGCCAATGAGAAGAGCCTGGCTCCATCCTCATGGCACTCACCCTTTATATATTTATAAACATTAATAAGGTCACCCCTCAGTCTCCTCTTCTCCAAACTAAAGAGACCCAGCTCCCTCAGCCTTTCCTCATAAGGGAGGTGCTCCACTCCCTTAATCATCTTGGTTGACCTACGTTGGACCCTCTCCAGCAGTTCCCTGTCCTTCTTGAACTGAGGGGCCCAGAACTGGACACAATATTCCAGATGGGGTCTCACCAGGGCAGAGTAGAGGGGAAGGAGGACCTCTCTTGATCTACTAACCACCCCCCTTCTAATACATCCCAGGATGCCATTGGCCTTCCTGGCCACAAGGGCACAGTGCTGGCTCATGGTCATCCTGTTGTCCACCAGGATCCCCAGGTCCCTTTCCCCTACACTGCTCTCTAATATGTAATTTCCCAATCGATACTGGAACCTGGGGTTGTTCCTGCCCAGATGCAGGACTCTACACTTTTCCTTGTTAAATTTCATTAGGTTATTCCCCGCCCAACTCTCCAGCCTGTCTAGGTCTCGCTGGATGGCAGCACAGCCTTCTGGCGTGTCAGCCACTCCTCCCAGCTTAGTGTCATCAGCAAACTTGCTGATAGTACACTCTATTCCCTCGTCTAAGTCGTTAATGAATATATTGAATAATACTGGCCCCAGTACTGACCCCTGAGGTACTCCACTAGATACTGGTCTCCAACTAGACTCCGCACCATTGACTACCACTCTCTGGCTTCTCTCCTTAAGCCAGTTTGTAACCCACCTCACTACTCTATTGTCTAGACCACACCTCCGCAACTTAGCAACTAGGATGCTGTGGGAGACTGTGTCAAAGGCTTTACTGAAGTCAAGGTAGACCACATCCACGGCTCTGCCATCATCCATCCACCTTGTAACATTCTCATAAAAGGCTATGAGGTTGGTCAAGCATGACCTACCCTTGGTAAAGCCATGCTGACTGCCCCTAATAACCTTCTTATCCTTGATATGCCTTGAGATAGCACCAAGGATAAGTTGTTCCATTACTTTCCCAGGCACAGAGGTGAGGCTGACCGGTCTGTAGTTACCCGGGTCCTCCTTCTTGCCCTTTTTGAAGATTGGAGTGACATTTGCTTTCCTCCAATCCTCGGGCACCTCTCCCGTTTCCCAAGACTTGGCAAAGACGATGGAGAGCGGTCCAGCAATGACCTCAGCCAGCTCCCTCAGCACTCGCGGGTGCATCCCATCTGGACCCATGGATTTATGGATGTCCAGTCTATTTAATTGCTCCTTAACCCAGTCCTCATCAACTAAAGCAAGCTCCTCCATTGACCTGGCTTCATCTGGGGTCTCAGGGGTACAGGGCTCCCCAGGACAGCCTCCGGCAGAGTAGACAGAGACAAAGAAGGCATTCAGTAATTCTGCCTTCTCTGTATCTTCCGCCACCAGGGCACCCACCCCATTCCTCAGTGGGCCTACATTGCCTCTGGTATTAGTTTTATCCGCTATGTATTTGAAAAAGTTCTTTTTGCTGTCCTTGACCCCTCTCGCCAGCTGTAATTCTAAGGAGGCCTTGGCTATCCTAGCTGCCTTCCTACATCCTCTAACAGCAGCCTTATATTCTTCCCAAGTGGCCAGCCCCTGCTTCCATGACCTGTAAACTCTCCTCTTCTGCTTGAGCATACTCAATAGATTCCTATTCAACCACGCAGGCCTCCTGGCTCCCTTCCTTGACTTCCTACGTGTGGGGATGCTCTGATCCTGAGCGTGGAAGAAGCAATCTCTGAATGCAATCCAGCTCTTTTGGGCCCCTTTTCCTTCAAGCAGTCTTGCCCATGGGATTTCCCCCAGCAATTGCTTGAAAAGGCCAAAGTTAGCCCTGCTAAAGTCCAGGTTTGCAATTCTACTTGCTATTCTGTTCCTGCCACACAAGATGCTGAACTCCACCATCTCATGGTCACTGCAACCCAGGCAGCCCTCAACCTTTACTGCTTCGACCAGACCCTCCTTGTTAGTGAGGATGAGATCCAGCAGTGCACCTCTCCTAGTCGGCTCCTCCACCATCTGCATGAGGAAGTTCTCATCAATGCACTGGAGGAACCTCCTGGACTGTGGCTGGCTGGCTGAATGGTTCTTCCAGCAAACATCAGGGAAGTTAAAATCACCCACAACAACCAGGGCCTGTGACTGTGAGGCCACTCTCAGCTGCCCATAGAAGGCCTCATCAACTTCCTCAGCCTGATCTGGTGGCCTGTAACAGACACCCACAACAGTGTCACCCCTGCCAGCCTGCCCCTTGATCCTGACCCATACACTCTCAACTCGCTCATCATCCACTCCTGGGCAGAATTTAGTACATTGTAGTTGCTCTCTCACATAGAGAGCAACTCCACCACCACGTCTGGCTGGCCTGTCTTTTCTGAAAAGGGCATAGCCATCCATGACCACATTCCAGTCATGTGAACTGTCCCACCATGTTTCTGTAATTGCCACCAGGTCATAATCTCCCAGCCGAACATAGGATTCTAACTCCTCCTGCTTATTCCCCATGCTGCGCGCATTGGTGTACAGGCATTTCAGGGAGCGAGCAGAGCACTCCCATTTCTCTCTAGGAGCATAGGAGGCCACCTGGTCCTCATCAGTTTTAGAATGCTGCCCCACTGGGACAAGGCCAGCTACAACCCCATCCCCCTTCGAGCCTAGTTTAAAGCTCTCCAAATGAGCCCAGCTAATTCCTGCCCCAGCATTCTTTTGCCCCTCTGAGATAAACCTTTCCCACGTGACATTGTCCGGACTGGTGTCTTATAGAACCAACCATTATCAAAAAATCCAAAGCCCTGCCTGTAGCACCACTCTTGGAGCCAACCATTTAGAGAATGAATTTTCCTATTCCATCCCACATCATCACTTGAAGATGGAAGGAGTGAAGAAAAGATCACTTGAGCCCCTGAGTCTTTCACCATCCTTCCCAAGACCTTGAAATCATTCTTCATTGCCCTCAGACTACGGGAAGCAGCTTCCTCCCCATCTCTCTGGAAGACCAGCAGCGGGTAGTAGTCTGTCGGGTGCACCAGTCTTGGGAGCTCTCTAGCAATATCCTTGATTTGGGCTCCAGGTAGACTACAAACTTCCCTAAGATGAGGGTCAACTCTGCATATTGGGCCCTCTGTTCCTTTCAGAAGGGAATTTCCTATTACTATCACCCTTCTCTCTTTCTTAACAGAGGCAGTCTTAAGTTGTGGAGTCAACCGCCTCTTCCTATGTGATCTTGTAGGCAGGCTTGGCACTGCCTCCTCACCTACCTCTTCTTCAAGATCCAGGGCCTCAAACCTATTACGGAGGGGCACCTGGGGAGGCAAAGCAGGCAGAGAGGGGGGCTGCCTGTGACGCCGAATTGGAATACGCCTCCAACCCTCGTCGTCTTTTAGGTCCCCTACCTGAGCCCGACAGCAACAAGGGTGGGGCCGTCTCAGTACTTCCGCCTCTGTCCGAGAGGACAGGAGGTCCATCTCTTTTTGGGGGGTACCTCCCTGGGACTTTTCCGACTGGCACGTCAGGGTGTTACTCCACCAGTCAATCTCCCTTTCGCACTCCCTGATGGTCCTCAGCATCTCAATTTCCTCCTTAAGCTTCACCACCATGCTGAGCAGATCTTGCACCTGCTCACACCTCACGCAGGTGGAGTGCTGGCCTCCCTCCCCCGGCAGCAGCAGGCTCTGGCACTCCCTGCAGCCGGAGACCTGAACAGCCACCGTTCGGGACAGAACCTCAGTCTGCGTAGCCACCGTCTGTTTGAGACAAGCTCTCCTCCTGGACGCGACCATGGTCGTCAGTAGTCTGGTTCAAGAGGTGTCAGCATCCATGTACAGAGTCTGCACATCAGCCAGGCAGCAAAGCCACCATTGCAGAAATGGAGATGAGACACTTGACCAGCTCCTTGAACCCACGGATCAGCGTGACTTGTCTGCTGAGACTGCCGGGAACACCTGAACTGTAAGTGCAGAGCATGTGAGTCCTGGTTGGGTATCCTGGCTTGTCTCCTGACCCATGTGGTGCTTCAGGCTGTGAAGAGAATCAAAACCAGCCATTAGACTGGGGTAGTTCCATTTTACACGTGTCACACAGGGCAGATGAGGGAGCTCAGAACTCCAGACTCTGCTGCACAGTTGGGGCTGCAGAGACTGGAAATGCAGGTGACAGTGTGTGTCAGTGCACACACATACACATTCTGGCTTCCTTTGTGCCTTTGCACTGACCTGGGATCTGTTCCTTGGCCTTCTTTGTCTCAAAAAGAAACTGTTCTCCTATGCAACCTCCACATCACACCACATAAAAATAATTAAAAGGTAGAACAATAATGAAAGAAGCACAATTTTAGGGTAATTCTGTCCAAGAGGTGTGCTCTGTAAATGATTAAAACAAAAAAGAAGCGAGAGAAAAAGCATTGTTCTAAGAAATTCCTTCAAGATAAAACTGCGGAGGTGTAGTAGATGCTTGGAAAAGCAAGAATGACTGTTAGGACTGAAGTTAAAGAGATTTAAATCATCATGATCATCAGTCAGAATGAGGAGTTCCCTGTTACTGTTACTAGTGACAGCACCACTGTTCACAAACATCCTTCAGAGCATCTCCATTTTTCATGGGCTCCAAAGCTCATCCTGCTCAGAGTTTGACAGGATTGCTGCAAACCCCTGTGACCCAAATCTCTACAACTGTCTCTGCTCAACAGCCTTTTACCCCAGGAAGGGGAAAACTGCCAATGCAGGGACCAACCCAGGGCCCAACCTGCCTGGAGAGCCAGGACAGTTGTGCCACACAACAGCCACCTCTGAGGGAAACTGGAGATGATGGAACTGAAATGGTTTCAACCCAAATCAGAGAATCATAGAATCATTTAGGCTGGAAAAGAGAACGCGGAGTCCAATCCTAAATCAAACACTGACCACCACTAAACCATGTCCCAAAGCGCCACATCTGCACATCTTTTAAACACCTCCAGCAATGGAAGCTCCAATCCTGAGCTGACAGGACACCATTGGCTGCAGTTGGACATAAGATACTGGTCATGGCTGTGAGTTCAGCCCTGGCTGGCAGAATGTCTCACACCCTCACTGAGGAGGGCAGGGGGCTGGGAGATGGGAGCACGTTTCAGTTTCCAGATGCCAGCACAGAGCCCAAACCATCCTGCCCTTGGACTCTGGATCTCATTTCCTGAGATGCAAAGCTGGTGGCCTTTTGTGGATAATCATGTTAAAAGGCATGAAATGTCCTTCAGGTGTTTGTGTAATTTGTCTAGGAATGTCAGTTTTTAAAGAAAAATAAAAGTTTAATATGCTTATATTTAAATATCTGTAAAATAGTACTCTATATCTGTGGTAGCCCCTCTGACAATGACAATTAAATAGGTATTTGCACTATAAGGCTCCATACCCCATCCACAAGCACACATCTAAGTGGTTCAGATGAAGGGTGGTCTGGCAAACGTCACCCTTTGTGTCCCCAGGTGATGGACACTGCTCATGTGCCTCTGCAGAGAGTGGCAGGAGCTGGATCCCCTTCTCGGGACAGACTCCTTCCAGGAGAAACACAGACACAGGGGAACTCATCGGGGCTTTACGGCATTTCACTGGGCATCAGTTTTGACATATTGGGTGCTGTCCTGTGACTGCCCTTTCTGCACAAATGATCATACAAACACAACCATTTAGTGAGACATGGTCATAAAGGGGCTGTTATGGACAAGAAATGTAACCACGAACTCTGGAGAGAGCGAGGAAGTTCATAATAAGCACCAGGAAGAACCAAGAAGCTCGAGGCCTCTTCTGAAGAGCGGGAGGCCTGAGCAGCCGTGATTGGCCATTGTAGGTGTGGGAGAGGGTCAGGGCATGTCAGGGAGAAGCAATGAGATGGCTGATGGCTTCAGTGAACCCTTCCAACCATGTCTGAGCCCAGCAATGGAAAGCAGTTGATGTCTGCAGGTGGAGGAGGAACAGGAGGAAGATTTTCCTGGGAATACGGAAGGAAGAAAGGCCTCTCTTGGGCTAATCATGTATGGCAGTGCCATTTGCATGCTGTGGGCATGGCTGTGCCTGGGAGATGGGGAACGGCTGCTGCTGGGGTGGCTGTGCTCAGTCATGGCCCATGAGCTGACCCTGCTCTGCTCCTCTCTTACACTGCCCACACTTGGATGGTCCTCAGAAATCATCCATGAGCCTGGTGGATCCATGAACCTCATGGAGTGATGGGGTGTGGATCCAAATCGAGGATTTAGGCAAGTGTGTGACTGGAACACTGAGGTGACTGGTGACCATTGCCAGGTGTATGAAAGAAGCTGGATGAGTTGTGAGGAACTCATGGGCGTTTCCAACTCCACAGAAAATCAGAGCCTTGCAGTTAAAGCAACAGCACTTGATATAAACACCACCCCCAACACACAAAACACTCACACTGACCACAGGAAATGCCTTGAAAAACATTTGAGAAAGATCTACCAGGTCCCAGGGGTCAGGGCTCAGCCATTCTGGTGATGAACAAGCATCAAGGGCTGACATGGAACCAGAGCCACCTCCACATGGCCCTCACCACCTGGAAGCAGTGTCTCCAAGTCTTCCCTTCACCAACCTCCAGGGACAGGGATCTGCTCTGGTTGTTTCCTTCACAGCTGTGTCAGTGATGGCCCTTCATGGGGTCCCAAATACCCTGAGAAACTTGGGGTTTGCTTCTGCCTTTCACTTCATTACAGGTTTGTTCATGCTTTCAGTATCTGCAGTTCACGATCATGGCACCAGAGGGCTCACTAACATATAAAATGTTCTTACAAGCCAAGGCTCTGTGCATCATTTTCTTAAAGGCTTCATGTCTGGTGTGGATGATTAGAGAGATTTCAGGAATAGCCAAACAGAGACCATTTCCATAATAAATAGGAACAAAGCAGTATTTCTTCTATTTCATTCTCTTCTCGCGCTTCTCTCCCTTTCCAGAACAGGTGGTATCAGCAACCTCCTGTATATATTGATGTCGTACATCTCCTGATAAAGTCTGAATATGTCAGAAAAGTGGGTGCCTAAGTGGGTGAGGAGACAGGCCAGGACACCTCAAGAGGAGTCACACTCCATCTATAATCAGCTCCCAAAAACCCTTGTTTCACTCATTGCCCCCCTGGGATTTCCAGCACATTTCTTTACATCTGATTCTACACTGAAGTTCACACTGATTGTTACAGCTTCTTTGCAGGAATTGCTTCATGTTTCCTTAGAGAACTGGATGTAAACAGGCACCGGGGAATTTTTAATTAGAGGAAACAAAAAAGGAGAAAAAAAAAAACAAAAAAACACACAATAGAACTTAATGATGTTTCTCAGTTCTGTGGTTAAATTAAGTAGTTTCCAGCGAGGTTGAAGAGTTGCCCGTAGGGAGTACGAGAGCAACTGCTGAAAGACTTGACCTGCCTGAAGCTCAAAGCAGAGTGAGAGCTGAGAGGCTCTGAATGAGCCAAGAGTGAGAGGGGAAGAACCTCTGGGGAGCGATGGAAAGTGCAAATGTGCAGACAGGCTTCTGAAGAGATGAGTTCAGACACGGTGAGCTGGGTAAGGACAGCTGGAAACTCCTGCATGTCCAGGGGCTTAAATACACGTAGTGATAGACAGAGTTCTGGCACTGCAAGCACAGGGAAAGGCCAACGTTTCATCTCCCACAGTCCATACACATTCTGAAAATTCATATTTTGGAAGGATAGAAATTCCACAGACATTTTATTGGAAATATTTAATTATTTCATCTGATGAAAAAAAGAGTGTGGAGTTTTTCGTTCTTTTTGTAGTTGTTTTTGGTTTCGTTTCTAAGTTTTGAGGGGAGTTCTCAGGTTTTTGGGCTGAGCTCCATGGTCTCACTATAAGCACCCAGTGCAAACCCCGAGAGGCCCCGTGTACCTGAGGTGTTTGCCTGGGACGGGCAGGTATCAGACCAGACTGATAAAGCCATGTCGCTTCCATCATTTACATCTGGTATTCAAGACTTGTGTGCTTAATTAGAAAACTTACAGGACTGTAGGTGAAGAGGCAGGTACGTGAAGAGCACTTAGAAGAAGTGATAGAAGAATTATGCATTTGATATCACAGAATCATGGAATTGTTTCAGGTGAAAGAGACGCTCAGGATCATCGAGTTGAACCATAAGATGACTCAAGAACTAAACCATCTTCCTTAAGAACCTCGTCTAAACTCCTTTTAAACCCCTGCAGGGATGGTGACTCCCCCACTGCCCCGGGCAGCCTGTTCCAATGCCTGACAGCCCGTTCCAGGAAGAATTTTTTCCTAATATCCAATCTAAACCTTCCCTGGCACAACTCGAGGCCATTTCCTCTTGTCCTATAACTTGTTAGTCATGAGAAGAGACCAACACTCTCCATGTTCCAACCTCCTTTTGGGCAGTTGTAGACAGTGATAAGTCTCCCCTCAGCCTTCTCTTCTCCAGCTGAACCCACCAGTTCCCTTAACCGCTCCTCATCACACTTGTGCTCCAGCCCCTCAGCAGCTTTGTCACCTCCTCTGCACTCTCTCTAGTGCCTCAATGTCCTTATGATAAGGACCAGATTCAAGGTGCAGCCACACCAGTTCCAAGTACAGCGGCACAATCACTTCTCTAGTCCCACTGGCCACACTATTCCTGATACAAGCCAAGATACTATTGGTGACCTTTTTGGCCACCTGGGCACACGCTGGCTCCTGTTCAGCTGCTGTCGACCAACACGCCCATATCCTTCTCCACCAGAAAATTTTCCAGCCATTCTTTCCTGAGCCTGTAGCGCTGCCTGGGGTTGTTGTGACACAAGTGCAGGACCTGGCACTTGCTCTGGTTAAACCTCAGACAATTGTCCTCAGCCTAAAGATCCAGTTGGTCCAGATCCCTAAACATGGCCCTCCCACCCTCCAGCAAATCAACACTCCCACCCAACCTGGTGTCATCTGCAAACTTACTAAGGGTGTCCTGGATCACCTCACCCAGTTCATTGATAGAGATTAAACAGAACTGGCCCTGATACTGAGTCCTGGGGACACCACTCATGACCAGCCACCAATTGGGTTTGGCTCCATTCACCATAAATCTTTGGGCCCGGCCCTCCAGCCAGTTCTTGATCCATCACAGGTACACCATCCAGGCCATGAGCTGCAGCTTCTCCAGGAGATGCTGTGGGATACGGTGTCAAAGGCTTCACTGCAGTCTAAGTGCACAACATCCACAGCCTTTCCCTCATCTACTAGGGGGGTCACCTTGTCATAGAAGGAGATCAGGTTGGTTAAAAAACACCTGTCTTTCATAACCTCATGTTAACTGAGCCCGATCACATGGTTCTCTTGTAAGTGCAATGTGATGTTACTCAAGATCATCTGCTCCATGACCTTGCCCAGCACAGAAGTTAGGCTAACAGTAGTTCCCCAGATCCTCCTTTTGGCCATTCCTGTAGATGGGCATCACATTTGCCAACTACAGAAAAGCTGTAACAACCAGGCGCAAACTTCAGTGGAGAATCTGATGTAAAGACAAGTGATGTAACTCCCAGGGGGAATTTGTTTGGAGTTTGTTTGGTTTGCTTTCTGCAGCAGAAAGGAGGAGCCATGAGCTCCAGGCAATGGGAAGGGGGATCCTGTCCCTCACACACGGCTCAGGGCTCTTCCTGGGACCGTGGGATGTGGGTGTGCAAGGCCCAGGGAAGGACAACACTGGGACAACAACTTCCAGCTTCCCCATGGGGCTGCAAGGAGGCAGCGAGGCCCCAGTGCCATGAGGACACCATGTCTGCTCCTGGGGTCAGTGGCAGAGACAACTGCCCTGGCCAAGGGGACACAGACCTGGGTTCTGTGGGTCCCTTCCAGCCTTACAGCGCCCTTTGCCATCTCCACCACAGGCTGTTCTACACGGTGTTGCCCCTGCCCCTCTTTCCCTGCAGGCTGCAGACACCCATCTCGCTTCCCACCTGCTCTCAGCCCAGCATTTCTGCACCTTCACTGCTGTGTCTGCACCCTCACCGGCTGTTCTTTGGAACACAAACCATGGGCTGATCCAGCTCCCTCTGGGTCACCTCTTGCCCCACAGCACTGCCCTTCCAGTGACATTTCTTCCTCCTCATATCCATTCCTCACCTTCCAAGTAGACTTCTTTTTTCTCTTTCCTGCTTCTTCCCACTATCAAGAACAGCTCGACCATCTCATAAACTGCCCTTCATGCAGGGAACCCAACCCGTTAGGCTTCTTGTGGTCTTTTACCTGACCAGAGAGAAGTCACCTCGCCATGATCTTCTAAATCCCATGAGTGCTGCTGGCCTTTCAGCTTCTCTGACAGACACGACCATGTCCCTGCCCATGTCCCGTCATGTTCTCAGGTGGGATGGACATGACAACCCGTCTCTCTTCCTGGGCAGGGCCTGTGGGCCCTTGGCAGAGGTTCTTTCCCAGCCATGTCCCTGCTGCTGGGCTGTCACCTCCAGACACAGAACTGACTCCACTGTCCCCTTCACAGCCACAGGATTCTAACTGGATTATGAGTGTCTGAGACACAACTGACCTCATAATACCACACCCATCCATCCCCCTCCTTAGCTCCCAGGAATGGGAGAATAAAGACGTTTAACAGTGTTGTCCAAATGCTGGTCACTGATGGATGACACTAGTAACTGGCTGCACACAGGACTTTGTATCACTGCTGATATTTGTGCTGGATGGTTCAGCCAACTTCCCACCCAGCATCCACTTCTTGAGCCCCATCAGCACCACTCTGGCCACAAGGAGACCATGTCTGAGCCTTGCAAATGCCCTGTACACAACATGCCTTTCTTTCCCCTGTCCATTTGGGTTCAGCAATCCCTTCCTTGTCCTTCACATTCCTGGAAATGGCTGCAGGAGGCTTGTCCCATCCCCTTCCCAGGGAGGGAGGTAGGGTGGCCAGACTGTAGTTATCCCAGTTCATATTCCTGCTCTTCTTGAAGATGGATTTGAGGTCTGCGTTTTCTTAGGACCCAAAAACCATTCTGGTTTCTATGGCACTTTTGAGATCACAATCTGGAATCACAAGAAAGGGTGACAGAGCAGAGTGGAACACTTGAAATGATCCTGTCCAAGGCAGCTGAGATGAATCTCACTGATCCAGTGGGGTTTGTTCATGGAGTCGCACACAGAAATGTCAGATTCTGTCAGGCATCCATATCTGAGTTGGTCTCAGGACTCCTTGTTCACCCAAGGATGCTCAGAGACAGAGTCTGTTCCTTTTACACACAGAGGCAGGAGTCACAGTGTCCCTCGGGCCTCCAGTTGCCACTCCCAAACAGGACACATCTTACCTCTGTGCTGTGTCACCTGCTCTGCACTCATCTGAGATGTCCCACGTCATGAGGAATGGACACAGGGAGCTCAGTTCAAGGAAGCACAACCCAGTGCAGCATTCAGGTGATTTCCCATAGGTTGTTCCTCCCAAAATGAAGTGACCTCAAGACCTTGTATGTCTCACAGGTCTTCACGGAATGGAAAGGAGTAGTTGATGGTGTTTCTGCTCACTCAGGTCCATGTCACCTCACGTACATGATGTGCGTGCTCACATCTCATCTGTACAAAGCAAACATGGATTGCTGAACTATTCATTGAGTGTCCATACATGGAGGGAAGAAAAACCTCTGTGGGTGAGAGGCCAGTGCTGGAAATGGTGGTTGTGAAGGGCCAGTCCATGGTGACTGACCTGGGGCTCCTTCCACGGGGTGTCCAGTGCACAGGGGCACAGCCTAGCCCTGCTCTGCTGGTCCTGCAGGTCTCTGGCAGGAGCCTGGCTGTGAGAGGACACTGCTGTGTGCCAGCCCTGCACACACACACTGTTCAGCTGCACAATGGTGTTTCATCTGTGGCCACTTCTGTAGGAATAAGCTTGAGAGAAACTTTGCAAGAAGATATCAACCATCATGCACTGACCAAAGAAGATCACTTTTCCTTGTGCAAGTACTGTTACTGAGGCCAGCTTTGTCACAACAGTGCCCATTGCCTGTCCCTGCCTGCGCCCACAGCACTGACACACAGCAGGACGGTGACCAAGCTGCCAGAGCACTCAGGCCTTGCACCAACTCCAGGGATGAGAAGGAGAGTGTGGAGTGGAACCAGAACAGCTCTGGAAGAACAAGCGCTGCTGCTCCCTGGCAGGGCTGCCATGCCAGAGCTGTTTTCCCTCCTCCCATGAACACAGGAATTGCCCCTGCAGCTTGAAAAAGCCTTTGCAGGAAGGATATAGTGAGAATCAAGTCACTAAAGAGCCCTTTATTCTGTTTAGAGAGAAGGAGAGCACTGCTGCTCATTTAAGCATCCAACAGTTAGAAAAGAAAAGCCAGCAGAATATTAGAAAGGAAATGACAACATTATCACAATAAAAAAAACATCCAACAACACCAGAAAATCGAGTTGACAGGCTGGGCTTGTAATTAGCTACATTAGAAATCCTGTATAGAAGAAGATGGCCAGTTTATTGCTTCAGAAAACAGAGGGACATGAGTTTCCACAGGGCATCCTTGAGCTCCTGGTTCCTCATGCTGTAGATGAGGGGATTCACTGCTGGAGGCACCACCGAGTACAGAACAGAAACCAGCAGGTCCAGGGAAGGAGAGGATATAGAGGGGGGCTTCAGGTAGGCAAACACGACAGTGCTGACAAACAGGGAGACCACGGCCAGGTGAGGGAGGCAGGTGGAAAAGGCTTTGTGCCGTCCCTGCTCAGAGGGGATCCTCAGCACAGCCCTCAAGATCTGCACATAGGACACCACAATGAACAAAAACCAGCCTAATGCTAAACAGACACTAACCACAAGGAGCCCAAGTTCCCTGAGGTAGGAGTGTGAGCAGGAGAGCTTGAGGATGTGGGGGATTTCACAGAAGAACTGGCCCAGGCTATTGCCCTTGCACAGGGGCAGTGAAAATGTATTGGCTGTGTGCAGCAGAGCATTGAGAAACCCAGTGGCCCAGGCAGCTGCTGCCATGTGGACACAAGCTCTGCTGCCCAGGAGGGTCCCGTAGTGCAGGGGTTTGCAGATGGCAATGTAGCGGTCGTACGACATGATGGTGAGGAGAGAATACTCTGCACCAAACAAGAAAAATACAAAGAAGATCTGGGCAGCACATCCTGTGTACGAAATGACCCTGGAATCCCACAGAGAGTTGGCCATGGATTTGGGGACAGTGATAGAGATGGAGCCCAGGTCGAGGAGGGCGAGGTTAAACAGGAAGAAGTACATGGGGGTGTGGAGGTGCTGGTCCCAGGCTATGGTGGTGATGATGAGGCCGTTGCCCAGGAGGGCAGCCAGGTAGATGCCCAGGAAGAGCCAGAAGTGCAAGAGCTGCAGCTCCCGTGTGTCTGTGAATGGCAGGAGGAGGAACTGGGTGATGGAGCTGCTGTTGGGCATTTGCTGCCTGTGGGCATCAGGACCTGTGCAAGGAGAAAAAGGCAGTGATGGTTTAGATGAGACTTTTCTGGGAATAATCAAAACCATTTCCCACAGACCCTCACACACAGAGACACTTTTCTTTTTCCAGGAGAACGTCCTGGCTGAGCCCTCGTCCATGCTTGATGAGTGTGCAATGAAGAACAGGGCCTCTGCCCAGGGGCTCCTGAGCACTCAGCCTGACCCTGTGTGATCGGGTGGGCAGGGGCCCGTCCTGGGGTTCAGCTATGTCAGCTGGAACCGCTCCTGGTGCAGAAGGGACTGTCAGCATCTGCACCCCCAGGCCTGAGAAACTGAGTTGGAGAGGTTTGGTGTTTCTACAGCTCCTTCTGTCCTCCCACCCTGGGGAGTGTTGTTGGGTGTCAGAAACCCTCAGCATTTCGGCTGCACTCAGGGAGAACAGAGCGAGTCCGGTGAGACCAGAGGGTGCCTGTGGGTCAGTGCAGAGTGAGGGCAGCTGCTCTGTCCCTCTGTCCTGCTCCAGCTGCCCTGGGCTGGCACCTTTCTGAGATGGGGGCTGATCACACTCCCATGTTACCCTGAAAAGCCACCAGGCACTGCTGAGAGCAGAGGGACCCACCTCAGACCATGACAGGTCTGACCCTTTCCTAAGGTCTCACCACCCCACGTTTAGTCCAGGACACACACAGCTCATTCCCCAGCCCCACAGACTGCATTGCCCACAGCCCACAGGTCAGAGCAAAGCTGGGACACGTGTGCCCATGGACACACCTGCAGGAAAGGACTCACGAGATCAGGCTGTGACTCTGCAGCTGAAACTGACATCCCCAGAGAGCCTGACAGCAAGAACAAGATCCCAAGAGCAGTGACCCAGAGCAGGGGAGCAAGAAGGAAAATGCGGTGAGGGTGGGGTGAGAGAGGCCAGGGCAGAGGCAGCCGGGCACTCAGACAGCGTCCCCCTTCCCCAGCTGTGCAGCCACCTCCCAGACACCAACAGTGCCGGGCAGCTGCTCTCAGCCCCTGTGCTCTGCAGAGGAACTGCAGCTCTGGCTGCACAGGAGCTGCTTCTTGCCTTGGAGCCCCCGGCCCTGAGGGCAGAGGCTTTGCTGGGTGGGACAGGAGGCCAGGGGGCTGCTCACAGGAGGGATCTGACCTGCAGGGGGTCACAGGGACTTTGCTCTCTTCTCCCTCCCATAACCATTCCGGGTTCAGTTTCCTCTCATTTCTGATCATTTCCCTGCTGCCTGGAGATTCTCCCCTGGGAGGTGTTTCCCTGTCCATGTCTGTTCCCTGTCAGTGCTCACAGACCATCCCACCCTCTGTGCCCTCCCCCTGGCCCTACAGATCCTGCCTGTTCACAGGCACTGCCTGGGGGCATCTTCCTGTCTGCAGGCTGGAAAACAGGACACCTCAGATTAAGTGTAAAGTGTCCGCCAAAGGTGATGCTGGTTCTGCATAGGCAGAGGAGAGACAAGGCATGCCAGGATTCTCTTGAAGACCTACTGCAGTTCATGTGTCTCAACTATTTCTTTAAAATTAAGAACAGCCTTAGTCACCACCCATTCCCCAGAGTAGGAGACTAAAAACACATACTCAGGGAGGTTCCTTATCTTTGTAGTACTCTTTGTCTTCTTCTTCTCCTTGAAACCTCCTCTTGTCAATATTCTGGAATGAGCTGGAGCTGTGAGCAGCCCCGACCCACGGAGAACCCAGCAGCAGAAGGACCCTGCCCTGCCGGGGGTTGCTCCTTCCCCCCACATCTTCTCCCCTCAGTGTTGCTGGGCTCTCCCGGGCAGGCTGAGCACTGACCCTGGCAGGCGGCAGAGTCCCTGCCCGGCACAGCCCTGGGGTGCAGGGACCCTGCTCTGCAGGACAGCCCTGGGCACCCCTGCCTGCACATTGACATTTACACCCCACAGCCACCCTGGGGAGAACGCAGCATTCACGTCTTGTCACTCTGACAGTGCAGAAGGCAACCCCTGCTCTGCAGCACATCCTCCCCTCTGATCAGAGAATCTCTGAGAGCTGTACTTACATCTCTCGCAGGCTCTGCAATGTGACAGCTTTCTGAGATCCTAGCATGATTTGCAGATGCAATGCCTTGCAGCCACAGGCTTCATATCTGAGAGGATTTCATTTCCAGTGACCTCTCAGCATCCTCCCAGCCCAGACTGCGTTTCCCTCTCTGTGTCTGGCTCCTGTGCCCTCGGTGCTGCAGGCAGAGCCCTCAGCCCTGCTGCGTGTGCAGAGGAGCTGCTCCTGGGCAGAGCTGTCTCTCTGCAGCGCTGCCGCTGCCATGAGCTCCCTGTGTCCCAGGAGCCCAGCCCAGCTCAGCAGCACAGGAGCAGCCCAAGGCGCTTTAATGACCCCTCTGGTGGGTTTGGTGCTGAGTCCATGGACCTCAGACCCGGGAGGAAGGTGATGAAACTTCTCAAGAAGTCAAAGTCAGATTCAAACTCCAAAGTTTCTTGTACTGTTAATGTGCCCCACTGAGGGAACCTACTGAGAAACAATATCGAGGTTTGGTTAGAGAAGAAAACTGGAGGTCAGGAAAAGCAAAGTAAAGATGTCTCTGATGCGGCGTAAACCTGGTTGTGTTTCTTTAACCAAAAGCCAAGCCCTGACCTTGTACCATGGGAAGTCAGATCCTGTCCCTCCCACGTTGCCCAGGCCCTTCCTAGGACAGTGTGATGTGCGGCTGTGTAGGGCCAAGGGCAGGACTATGGTCCCACCCCTCCCAGGTTCCTGGCTGGGGACAAGGAGGCCATGAGGCCCCTGTGCTGCAAGGACAAGGTGTCTCCTCACAGGCATCAGAGGTGCAGACAACAGCCATAGCCAAGGGGAGAAGGAGCTCATGTCTGGTGGGGCTTTCAGCCTCTTTCCATCCCGTGATCATCTCCACGACAGCCTGTCCTGTGCTGTGGCATCCCCTGCACCTCTGTCCCTGCAGGCTGGAGACATCCCCCCTGCTGCCCCACCTCGCTCCTCTCTGAGCATCTTCCTTCCTTTGCTGAGGTCTCTCCATCCTCCCCAGCTGCTCCTTGAAGCACAAAGCCTTGGGCTGATGCAGACTCCCTCTGCTGACCTGCTCCCCCACAGCACTGCCCTTCCATCACATTCCTTTCTGCTCATGGCCAGCCTGGACCTCTCCAGCTGCACTTTGGGCCATTATTTCTTTCTCATGCTCTTTCCCACTATGCAGAAACCTCCACCACCTCTGAAACCGCCCTTCAAGCACTCTCAGGCTACTCCTGCCCTGCTGCAGCCTCCCCAGCGCTGCTGGGCCAAAGCAGCCCAGGTCCCTCAGCACCCCACACCATGTGCACAAGGTGCTGAACCTGCCTTGGCACAGTCCTGCACTCTCCAGTTCCTCCCTGCTTCTCCAGACTGGGAAGCCACACACTGGCACACACCCGTGTATGGGTCACACCAGTGCTGAACCGAATGAGGTGAGAACTGCAGGTGTCTGGGTCCCCACGCTCCTCCTCATGCAGCCCCGTGTGCAGCTGCCTTGTTCATGGTGAGCGTGCACCACGGGCTGCTGTGGGGACCTTGTAGTGCCCAGGCCCTTCTCCTCAGGGTTACTGAGAACTCCTCATTTCATCTTGTCACAATTTAGACATTTCTGATGGGCGAACTCCAGATATTCACAAGGTCTGGACTCTCCCTTGACTGAAGCTCCATTTGCTCAGCTATTAAAGTTTGCACGCAGATGGCTTATGCTGATGAGGGTGTCTTTCCCAACATAACAGCATGAGGAGTTACAGGACACTATAAATATCATCTCCTGGGGAAAAGTGGGGTCTTGAATGCCTGATACTCATTATGCCAGAGGTCTGGAGTCAAAGCAATAGCTTCCCTTCATATGGTAGTGCAGTAGGATTACGTGGAGCTTTGCCTGGGGACAGACAATGTCAGCTGAACGTTGAAAAGTCAGCATGAGAGGGCAGAACAACATGGGCAGTGTTGTGGTGACTGGACATCAGCTACAGACTCACTGATGAGGAAGAGGAATGAGATGAGGCCTCCTTCAGACAAATGAAAGAAGCCTCATGTTTCCAGGGCCGTGTCCTCATGGCAGACCTGAGATATCCCAATATCTGCAAGGTACCAGCCACCCAGGAGGGTTTGGAGCTCATGGACAACATCTTCCTGACATGGGTGACTGAGGAGTCAGTGGGGTGAGGTGCCCTGTGGGACTTCGCACTTACAAACCAGAAAGAGTTGGTCAGGATGGAACAGTCAGGGATGGGAAAGTGGAGCTGAGGCTCCTGGGAGATGAGAACAAGGCCAAGAGCAGGATTTCAGGAGAGCAGGATTTGGCCTACTGAGGGACCTGCTTGGGTCCTATGGGATATGACCTTGGTGTCTGCAGAGCGTTTCTCTCCCATCTCCTCCCTCCTCTCTCCCACCTGCAGTTGTGCAGCGTTTTTTACCCTTTCTCAAATACAATATCCCAGAGGTGCTGCCAGCATTACTGAGTGGCTCAGGTTTGGTAATGAGTGGGTCCAACTTGGAGCAGCTGAAATCGGCTCTGTCTGACGTTGGTCAAACTCCTGTTGTCTTTTTAGAGAGGTGACAACTGTAGCACATCAACACCTACCCCCAGTTCCAAGACTTTGTCATGTAAACCAATAGAGAGTGACAACATGTTGGGTGTTAAAAACTACATGATCATGTAGAAGAAATGGACAAGATCTCTCATGAGCAACTCACGGAGGAAGTCTCCAGTCAATGAGCAGGTTCCTATGGGGAACTGTAATTGCTCTGATATTCACTGGACTGACAAAGTGGCAAGTGCCAACAGTCCAAAGGATGTTGGGCCAACTGCTTAACATGTCTGCATCATGGGCCAATGAGAGTGATGCTCACCTGGATCTGGAACTGGGAAACAAGGAAACCCTGGTGAGGGATGTGAACATCAGTGTCCATCTTGACTGTTGTGACCAGGACACAGTGGGGTTCCAGGCACCAGAGGGGAGGGAGGAAGGCCAGCAGCAGAGCACAGGCTGGTGGAATCCAGAGGAGAAGACTTGGACATACTAGGGGATGGTGAGCATAGTGGTGACATGGAAGTAGATCGGAAGGGTGAAGGAGCTCAGGAAATCTGTTAATCCTTACAGGACAGGCTGCTCCAAGCACAAGAATGATCTCTCCAAGTACCCATGAACAGAAACATTTATCTCATGAGGCTGCTCCTCTGCACTGATGGAGCTGCAGGGGACAAAGGCAGCACACAGGAGGTGGGAGCAGGGGAAGCTGCAAAGGAGGAATTTAGAAACCTTGTCCATGGATGTGGGGATGATGACAAAGCTGCCCTGGACTTGATACCTGCACGGGAAGGGCAGCAAGATGAGCTGACAGAGCTTCACTTGCAGTAAGAGAATAGATAGGGTGAACGTGGGCCTGCTGCTGAACTTCGTAAGAGTAGAATCAGACAGGACTGAGGTTCTTCATGGCTTCTTTGCCTCCATCTTCAGCAGCAAGTTCTCCTGGGACTTGGTTCCTGAAGGCAGGAGTCTGGAGAACACCCAGCAGTGGATGGGGCTCGAGTCAGGGGTGACCTGAGCAAACTGAGACACCGTTACAGAACAGGAGATGGGTCACTTGACCAGCTCCTGAACACAAGTATCACTGTGCTGTGGCACCTGAGATTGCCAGGAACACCCACCTCTTGGTCTAGAGGAGTGTGACTCCTCTTGAGGTGTCCTGGCCTGTCTCCTCATTCACATGGTGATTTAGGTACCCACTTTTCTGACATATTCAGTCTTTATCAGGAGATGCAACACATCAGTATTACCTGGCGGCTGCTGATGCCACCTGTTCTGGAAAGGGAGGGAAGGGCGAGCAGGGAAGCAAATAGAAGAAATTTGGCTTTATTGCTATTTATTATGGAAATGCTCTCTGTTTGGCTATTTCTGAAATCTCCCTAATCATCCACACCAGACTTGAAGCCTTTAGGAAAATGATGCACAGAACCGTGGCATTTAGAGCATTTTAGATGTTAGTGAGCCCTCTGGTGCCACGATCCTGAACTGCAGCTGCTGAAAGAATGAACAAACCTCTATTGAAGTGAAACGCAAAAGGAAACCCCAAGTTTCTGCCATGTGAGCCCTTGATGCTTGTTCATCACCAGAATAGCTGAGCCCTGACCCCTGGGACCTAGTAGATCTTTCTCAAATGTTTTTCAAGGCTTTTCCTGTGATCAGTGTGAGTGTTTTGTGTTTTGGTTGTGGGTTTTATGTCAAGTGCTGTTGCTTTAACTGCAAGGCTCTGGTGTTCTGTGGAGTTGGAAATGCCTGTGAGTTCCTCACAACTCATCCAGCTTCTTTCACACACCTGGCAATGGTCACGAATCACCTCAATGTCCCACTCCAAAACTTGCTTGAATCCCCTATTTGGATCCATACCCATCACTCCAAGAGGCTCATGCATCCACCAGGTTCATGGATGATTCCTGAGGTCCATCCAAGTGTGGGCAGTGTAAGAGAGAAGCAGAGCAGGGTCAGCTCATGGGCCATGACTGAGCACAGCCACCCCAGCAGCAGCCGTTCCCCATCTCCCAGGCACAGCCATGCCCACAGCATGCAAATGGCACTGCCATACATGATTAGCCCAAGAGAGGCCTTTCTTCCTTCCGTATTCCCAGGAAAATCTTCCTCCTGTTCCTCCTCCACCTGCAGACATCAACTGCTTTCCATTGCTGGGCTCAGACATGGCTGGAAGGGTTCACTGAAGCCATCAGCCATCTCATTGCTTCTCCCTGACATGCCCTGGCCCTCTCCTACACCTACAATGGCCAATCACGGCTGCTCAGGCCTCCCGCACTTCAGAAGAGGCCTCGAGCTTCTTGGTTCTTCCTGGTGCTTATTATGAACTTCCTCGCTCTCTCCAGAGTTCATGGTTACATTTCTTGTCCATAACAGCCCTTTATGACCATGTCTCACTAAATGGTTGTGTTTGTATGATCATTTCTGCAGAAAGGGCAGTCACAGGACAGCACCCAATATGTCAAAACTGATGCCCAGTGAAATGCCGTAAAGCCCCGATGAGTCCCCCTGTGTCTGTGTCTCTCCTGGAAGGAGTCTGTCCCGAGAAGGGGATCCAGCTCCTGCCACTCTCTGCAGAGGCACATGAGCAGTGTCCATCACCTGGGGACACAAAGGGTGACGTTTGCCAGACCACCCTTCATCTGAACCACTTAGATGTGTGCTTGTGGATGGGGTATGGAGCCTTATAGTGCAAATGCCTATTTAATTGTCATTGCCAGAGGGGCTACCACTGATGCAGTGTACTATTTTATAGATATTGAAATAAAAGCATATAAAACTGACATTCCTAGACAAATTACACAAACACTTGAAGGACTTTTCGTGCCTTTTAACATGATTATCCTCAGAAGGCCACCAGCTTTGCATCTCAGGAAATGGGATCCAGAGTTGGGCAGGATGGTTTGGGCTCTGTGCTGGGATGTGGAAACTGAAAAGTGCTCCCATCTCCCAGCCCCCTGCCCTCCTCAGTGAGGGTGTGAGACATTCTGCCAGCCAGGGCTGAACTCACAGCCATGACCAGTATCTTATGTCCAACTGCAGCCAGTGGTGTCCTGCCAGCTCAGGATTGGAGCTGCCATTGCTGGAGGTGTTTAAAAGATGTGCAGATGTGGCGCATAGGGATATGGTTTATTGTTGGAGTTCTTATGTGGAGTTCTTACGTTGGAGTTCCATGTTCTTATGTGTCTTTTCCAAACTAAATGATTCTATAACGCTGTGATTCTATGATTGGAGTTTAAATAATTTCAATTCTCACTAACCGTAGCTTCTGTCCAGGGTGGCTCTTGTGTGGCACAACTGTCCTGGCTCTCCAGACAGGTTGGGCACTGGGTTGGTGCCTGCACTGGACGTTTTTCCCTTCCTTGGGTAAAAGACTTGGGTCACAGATGTTTGAAGCAGTCCTGTCAAATGCTGAGCGGGCTGAACTTTGGAGCCAAGAGATGACAGCGACGTTTGCAAGGATATTTTTGAACAGTGGTACTATCACTAATAACAGCAACAGAATACTCCGTATTCTTGGTTATGTTGATGAATTAAAGCTCTTTAATTTCTCTCCCAGCAGTCATTCTTACTTCTCAAAATACATATTGCATCTCAGTAGTTGGCCTCTTGTATGAAGTTCTTGGAACAGTGCTTTCTCCCACTTCCACGTTTTTATTATTGAAAGAATACACCTCTTGGTCAGAATTTTTCCCAAATCATCCCTCGTCCATCCATTTTCTCCCTTTTTTTCTGGTGTTGGGGGCAGGCGGCATAGGGGAGTTGTTTCCTTTGTAGCCATAGAAAGCCAAGGAACAGATCCCAGCTTATTGAAAAGGCACAAAGGAAGCCAGAATTTTTATGTGGTGTGCACTGACACAACATCATTCCTTATATTTCTAATATCTGAAGTCCCAACTGTGCAGCAGAGATTGGAGTTACAAGCCCCATTTGTCTGCCCTGTTTGGCACCATGTAAAATGGAGCTACCCCAGTCAAGAGGTTGGTTTTGATTCTCTTCACAGCCTGAAGCACCACATGGATCAGGAGATGAACCAGGATGCTCAGAGAGGACTGAAAATTCTTGGTTCTTAAAGTTCAGGTGTTCCCTGGAATCTCAGCAGATAAGTTGTGCTAATTGCTCGGTGCAAGGAGCTCGTCAAGTGCCTTGTCTCCATTTCTATAATGATGGATTTGATGTCTGGCTGTTGTGCAGACTCTGTACATGGATGCTGACACCTCTTGAAAAACCTGCTCTGAAACGGTTAACCAGATGAGCAGTTCTTTCTGGAAAGGCATTAGGACAACAAAAAAAGAAGATTTTGGGCACTTGTAATGCAGCCCTAGACCTTCTCTGTATTATTCATGTTCTCAGGGAGAACCTGAGAGCTGTCCTTAAATTGAAAACATGAAGGGGAAGGAAGGACAGCGTCATTCAGGCTCCAAGGGAGCTCAGGAGGTGTGTTGATCAACCTCCTGCTCACAGCAGGGTCAGACCAGATTGCTCAGGGCTTTATCCAGACACATCTTGGTCACTTTCTGGGACAGAGTGAGTGCGCACTCCTGGGAAACAGCTTCCAGTGCTGGACTGTCCTCAGGACTGGAAAGTTTCTCCCTTTCTACAGCACCTTTCCAAGCCCAACCATCCAGATTGGTTTTACCCATCTGCTTGCACACTGACACAGACCATAATATCCTACCTTGGGCACAAGAATATTGCAGGGGATGATGCTGGATTCCTTGCTGACTTCCAGGTAACGGACCATCTATGTTCTCCCCACATCCACAACCCTGTCCTTTCCTCACAGAAAGCAAAGAGGACGGACAGGCACAACCTGCCCTGGGCAAACCCCGTCACCTTCTCTTCCAGACACCCAGAAATGGGGTCCCAGTGGACATGCTCTGGGGCACAGCCCTTAGTTCCCCTGCTCACCCATGGGCCATTTTGAAAAGTGCACACACTGTGTGAGAGCTGCCAGTGCTCAGGGAGTCCCCCCAGTCTCCATGGGCTTTCACAGATGGTGGAGAGTGGCCTCACTGTGACATGGTCCTGCTGTCCCAGCTCCTGGGATGCTGCCCCTGCTGTCCCATAGACTGGAGAGGATTGTGTTAGTTCCAGTGACCCCTGACTTGATCCCCATGCACTGCTGATTGTTCTGCCTCCAGCCACAGAGGTCTGGGAGACCTTGCTGGTGTAGAGTGAGGACAAGAGGACACAGAGATTCTCACCTCTTATTAAATTCATTAGTGTTTATACAGCGTCTTTGTTTCTCCTTTAACTGTTCCTGCAGTAGTAACAGCTCATTATGGGCCCTTGAATTGCCTTCCAGGTCTGGACTGAGTTCTGATCTGGACTGTTGCTGTGCTTGGAGGCTGCTGTCCTTGAGACCAGATGAACTCACTCCTGCCACCCTGCCTGGCAGTTCATTCCATCCGTGTCACAGCTCTTTCTGCAGCACTGACAGCTCCAGCTCCCCAGTCAGGTCCCTGGCTGAGGACATGGCCTCACATCTGGGCTGAGCCACCCCAGCTGTGGCACCAGCCCAGCTCTGACCTGCACAAGAAACCTGGCACCAAGTGTCCAAGAGCCCATGTGTGCAAAGGCTTTGCTGCAGAGCACAGACATGACATGGCCCAAGACTGATGAATGTCTCTCTAGACCTGGGAGTATAAAAGCAGAACAAAATGCCTGAATTCCTTTAACTGAAGATATTCCTTTCCTAGTTTGCAGAAATTAGATAATTTGCTGTAACATTCCTGGTGTCCTGTCTAATGATGGGACAAGAAAAGATTATTCTCATACCGATTCATTTTTTAAAATGAAAAATACAATGCTGGAAAGAAGTGTCTCTGAAAAAGAGAGAGAATCAACATCACTGATAACTTCAACTTTGAAGTTGTGCCCCTGGAGCCCCAGGGACACCTGGAGGAGCCCAGAGGGGACAGAGAAAGGGACATCACGGGCTGCTCCTGTGCTGCTGAGCTGGGCTGGGCTCCTGGGACACAGGGAGCTCATGGCAGCGGCAGCGCTGCAGAGAGACAGCTCTGCCCAGGAGCAGCTCCTCTGCACACGCAGCAGAGCTGAGGGCTCTGCCTGCAGCACCGAGGGCACAGGAGCCAGGCACAGAGAGGGAAACGCAGTCTGGGCTGGGAGGATGCTGAGAGGTCACTGGAAATGAAATCCTCTCTGATATGAAGCCTGTGGCTGCAAGGCATTGCATCTGCAAATCATGGTAGGATCTCAGAAAGCTGTCACATTGCAGAGCCTGCGAGAGATGTAAGTACAGCTCTCAGAGGTTCTCTGATCAGAGGGGAGGATGTGCTGCAGAGCAGGGGTTGCCTTCTGCACTGTCAGTGACAAGACGTGAATGCTGCATTCTCCCCAGGGTGGCTGTGGGGTGTAAATGTCAATGTGCAGGCAGGGGTGCCCAGGGCTGTCCTGCAGAGCAGGGTCCCTGCACCCCAGGGCTGTGCCGGGCAGGGACTCTGCCGCCTGCCAGGGTCAGCGCTCAGCCTGCCCGGGGAGAGCCCAGCAACACTGAGGGGAGAAGCTGTGCTGGAAAGAGCAAACTCTATTAGCAGTAAAGTTGCTTCTGCTGTGGAGAGGGTGCTGTGTGGGTCAGGGCTGCTCACACATTCAGATGACAGCCAGGATTATTCCATGGGAATGCCTCAAAGAGAAGATCATTGAAAGGATTACCAGGCAGATAAGAATCTTTCCTGAGCTTGTCTCTTCAATTTCCTCTCCCAAGGGGTGGGGGGTGTAGGAAAGGATAAAATGAAAATGAGCTCTCATGCTGAAACAAGTCACTGAGACTCCTGAACTGCAACTCTGAGTGATCAGTACATCTGCCAGAAGGCTCATGACATCCCTTCCCCACCCCTCTGCCTGTGCACAGCACCTGCATCACCTTGGCTGGACCCGTCAGCCTTAGTCTGACCTGTCCTGTTTTCCAGCCTGCAGACAGGAAGATGCCCCCAGGCAGTGCCTGTGAACAGGCAGGATCTGTAGGGCCAGGGGGAGGGCACAGAGGGTGGGATGGTCTGTGAGCACTGACAGGGAACAGACATGGACAGGGAAACACCTCCCAGGGGAGAATCTCCAGGCAGAAGGGAAATGATCAGAAATGAGAGGAAACTGAACCCGGAATTGTTATGGGAGGGAGAAGAGAGCAAAGTCCCTGTGACCCCCTGCAGGTCAGATCCCTCCTGTGAGCAGCCCCCTGGCCTCCTGTCCCACCCAGCAAAGCCTCTGCCCTCAGGGCCGGGGGCTCCAAGGCATGAAGCAGCTCCTGTGCAGCCAGAGCTGCAGTTCCTCTGCAGAGCACAGGGGCTGAGAGCAGCTGCCCGGCACTGTTGGTGTCTGGGAGGTGGCTGCACAGCTGGGGAAGGGGGACGCTGTCTGAGTGCCCGGCTGCCTCTGCCCTGGCCTCTCTCACCCCCACCCTCACCGCATTTTCCTTCTTGCTCCCCTGCTCTGGGTCACTGCTCTTGGGATCTTGTTCTTGCTGTCAGGCTCTCTGGGGATGGCAGTTTCAGCTGCAGAGTCACAGCCTCATCTTGTGGGTCCTTTCCTGCAGGTGTGTCCATGGGCACACGTGTCCCAGCTTTGCTCTGACCTGTGGGCTGTGGGCAATGCAGTCTGTGGGGCTGGGGAATGGGCCGTGTGTGTCCTGGGCTAAACGTGGTGTGCTGAGACCTTAGGAAAGGTTGGGACATGTCATGGTCTGAGGTGGATCCCTCTGCTCTCAGTAGTGCCTGGTGGCTTTTCAGGGTAACATGGGAGTGTGATCAGCCCCCATCTCAGAAAGGTGCCAGTCCAGGGCAGCTGGAGCAGGACAGAGGGACAGAGCAGCTGCCCTCACTCTGCACTGACCCACAGGCACCCTCTGGTCTCGCAGGACTCGCTCTGTTCTCCCTGAGTGCAGCAGAAATGCTGATGGTTTCTGACAACCAACAACACCCCCCAGGGTGAGAGGGCAGAAGGAGCTGTAGAAACGCCAAACCTCTCCAACTCAGTTTCTCAGGCCTGGGGGCGCAGATGCTGACAGTCCCTTCTGCACCAGGAGCGGCTCCAGCTGACAAAGCTGAACCCCAGGACGGGCCCCTGCCCATCCGATCACACAGGGTCAGGCTGAGTCCTCAGGACCCCCTGGGCAGAGACCCTGCTCTTCATTGCACACTCATCAAGCACTGACGAGGGCTCAGCCAGGACGTTCTCCTGGAAGAAGAAAAGTGTCTCTTTGTGTGACGTGGTGTGAGGGTCTGTGGGAAATGGTTTTGATTATTCCCAGAAAAGTCTCATCTAAACCTTCACTATCTTTTCCTCCTATGACAGGTCCTCATGCCCACAGGCAGCCAATGTCCAACAGCAGCTCCATCACCCAGTTCCTTCTCCTGCCCTTCACAGACACACGGGAGCTGCAGCTCTTGCACTTCTGGCTCTTCCTGGGCATCTACCTGGCTGCCCTCCTGGGCAACGGCCTCATCATCACCACCATAGCCTGGGACCAGCACCTGCACACCCCCATGTACTTCTTCCTGCTCAACCTCGCCCTCCTCGACCTGGGCTCCATCTCCACCATTGTCCCCAAATCCATGGCCAACTCCCTCTGGGACACCAGGGCCATTTCATGCTCAGGATGTGCTGCACAGCTCTTTTCATTTGCCTTCTTGATCACAGCAGAGTATTCTATGCTCATAGTCATGTCGTACGACCGCTACGTTGCCATTTGCAAACCCCTGCACTACGGGACCCTCCTGGGCAGCAGAGCTTGTGTCCACATGGCAGCAGCTGCCTGGGCCTCTGGGTTTCTCAATGCTCTGCTGCACACGGCCAATACATTTTCACTGCCACTCTGCCAAGGTAATACCATTGAACAGTTCTTCTGTGAAGTTTCCCAGATCCTTAAGCTCTCCTGCTCAGATGCCTATCTCAGGGAATTTAAACTTCTTGTTTTCAGTACTTTTGTCTTTTTAGGATGTTTTGTGTTCATTGTGGTGTCGTATGTGCAGATCTTGAGGGCCGTGCTGAGGATCCCCTCTGAGCAGGGACGGCACAAAGCCTTTTCCACCTGCCTCCCTCACCTGGCCGTGGTCTCTCTGTTCATCAGCACTGCCATGTTTGCCTACCTGAACCCCCCCTCTATCTCTTCCCCATCCCTGAATCTGATGGTGTCAGTTCTGTACTCAGTGGTTCCTCCAGCAGTGAACCCCCTCATCTACAGCATGAGGAACAAGGAGCTCAAGGAATCTATAAGGAAAGTGATGACTGTTCACTTCTCAAAAGCTGTAATGAAGTGACCTCCTACTTCTGCATGTCACTTGTAATGTAACGCATTACTAGTTCAACTTGAGTTTTGTATATTTTATTTTTTTTCTTTGGTTTTAGGTGTTCCTTGTTGTATTCATGCTACCCACAAGCAAAATTATTTTTCATCTTATATCTATGTCCGTATCTACGTGTCTGGTGTGACCCGTTTTCTTTTTCTAAATGATGAGCTCTACTCTCTGTATAAATGAAATGAAGGATCCCGCGGTGACTTGTTTGCCCAGAACCCTCTCTCTGGGATCTCTGGGGCTGCAGGAGCCATGCCTGTGTGCTGAGAGGGAGTGAGTAGGAGCCACCCTGAGCTGAGTCTTCCTCCCACCCTGACCAGCATGAGCCTGCGGACTCACCCCATGGCCCTGGGCACCACAGCCCACTTGCTCTGCAGAGCAGCACTGCCAGGTTGCAGCTGTATGGAGCATGGGAAGGGGGGCAGGAACAGCTAGCCAGGTCAGCATAGCTCAGCTCTCTTGGGAAAGGGCTCTGTGGGGAGACGGGATGTTCCAGGAGAAGAGTGGGGCACTGTATGTGTGCAGGAAAGACATGGAAAGAGAAACCCTTTGCTGCAGGTGGCAGCTTGGGGCAGGTGGCCCTGGCACTGTGGCCGCAGGACCTTCCTGAGGATCCCCTAGGTCAAATCCTCATACTGTCCTGGGGAGCCAGTCTGGACCTGGGTCTGCCAGCTGCCTGTGCTGGAGACCCACTCAGCTTGCCGGCTGGATGGACATTCTCACTGCCCTTCATTCTCACTGGTCCCCACTGCTGTGGGACCAGTTCCAGTTCCAGTGTGGCTGCTCTGCCGGGCTGGGCTGGGGAGAGGGCAGGGGGTGGCACAATTCAGGAGGGGGTGGGAGGGCTGAACTGGCAAATGCCCCAGAGAAGAAAATACCAGTGAAGGGCTGAAGTGTGTGAGTGTGCAGGGCTGGCACACAGCAGGGTCCTCTCCCAGCCAGGCCTCCTGGGAGAGCCCTGAAGCACCAGCAGAGCAGGGGCTGCTGTGTGCCCATGTTCATGGGACAACCTGGGGAAACTGGCCCAGCACAGTCACCACAGACCAGCCCCTCAAAACCACCATTTCCAGCACTGGCCCTTCACCCCAGCTGAGAGAGGTTGTTCATCCCTCAACACAAGGACACTGAATGAGTAACTCAGAAGCCAATGTTTCCACTGTATGGATGAGATATGAGCATGCATATCATGGACATAAGATGCATCCTGGCTTGTATCAGGAATGGTGTGGTCAGCAGGACTAGAGAAGGGATATTGCCAATGCTCTCAGCACTGGTGAGGCCGCACCTTGATTCCTGTGTTCAGTTTTGGGCCCCTCATCTCAAGGACATTGAGGTACTAGAGAGAGTGCAGAGGAGGTGACAAAGCTGCTGAGTGTCCGGAGCACAAGTGTGATGAGGAGCGGTTGATGGAGCTGGGGCTGTTCAGCCTGGAGAACAGGAGGCTGAGGGAAGCCTTATTGCTGTCTACAACTGCCTGAAAAGAGGTTGAACATGGAGGGTGTTGGTCTCTTCTCCCACGTAGCAAGTGATAGGACAGGAGGAAATGGCCCTAATTTGCACCAGGGAAGGTTTAGATTGGATATTAGGAAAAAGTATTTCCTGGAAAGGGCTGTCAGGCATTGGAACAGGCTGCCCAGGGCAGTGGGGGAGTCACCACCCCTGGAGGGGTTTAAAGGTGTTTACACGAGGTTCTCAGGGACATGGTTTAGTGTGAAAGCTGGGCTGTGGTTGGACTCAATGATCCCAAGGCTCTCTTCCAATCAGAGTATTCTATGGTTCTATGATTCTGCCTGAGATGAGAGTCCACAAAGCCAACTCCGTTATGGACACCTGGCACAACCCTGACATTTGTGTGTGTGACTCTGGGAACAAACCCCACTGACCCAGTGAGATTCACCTCAGTTGCCCTGTGATTCTGGATTATGTTTTCAAAATGACAGTGCAATCGAGGAGGTCCTGGCATCCGTCAAACCCGTCTTCAAGAAAGGCAGGAAGGAGAATGGGGAGAATCACAGGCTGCTCAGCTTGTCTCTGTCCCTGGGAAGATCATGGGACAAGTCCTCCTGCAGCCATTTGCAGGCACTTGAACGACAAGAAAGAGACTTGTGAACCAAAATGGGCGGGGGAAAGACAGGAACGTTGTGTGTATGGAAATGTGCCAGGCCTTGGACATGGTCTCTTGTGGTGTCCTTATAGCCCGATTGATGCTGTTTGGGCTGAAGAAGTGGATGATTGGTGGGAAGTTCACTGAAACATCAAGCCCAAATATCATCTGCGATGCAGTGTCCTCTGTGCAGTTAGTGTGTCATCCCCCAGTGAGCAGCATTTGGGCCAAAACTGCTGAAGGTCTTTATTCTCCCTCTGTGCTGTGATGGAGATGATGCAAAGCTGAGCAAAGACCTTGAAGAACCTCACCTGGTCACCTGCTTTGGGAAGGAGAGTGAAGCAAGAAGATGTTCAGGGCTGTCTTCAAACCTGACTGACTCTATGATTGAACGAATCTTTCCTCTGGACACGTTTTTGAATATAGAATATCTGCAGAAAAGAAAAAAAAAAAAAAAAAAAGAGGCAGAAAAGGAGATAGAAATGATGTCAACATAAAAACAACAGTTACTGCAAAGAAAGTTTATCTACTCAAACATATAGAGGGAAATACATTTGTTTAATTTGATACAACAAGCATACTATTATCTGGTCAGGCCGCGGGCTATGGGGAGGGTGATGGATGGGTTCGGTATTATGAGGTCAGCTGAGTCTCAGACACTCATAATCCAGGCGGAATCCTGTGGCTGTGAAGGGACAGTGGGGTCAGTTCTGTGTCTGGAGGTGACAGCCCAGCAGGGACATGGCTGGGAAAGAACCTCTGCCCAAGGGCCCACAGGTCTTACCCAGGAAGAGAGACGGGTTGTCATGTCCATCCCACCTGAGAACATGACGGGACATGGGCAGGGACATGGTCGTGTCTGTCAGAGAAGCTGAAAGGCCAGCAGCACTCATGGGATTTAGAAGACCACGGCGAGGTGACTTCTCTCTGGTCAGGTAAAAGACCACAAGAAGCCTAACGGGTTGGGTTCCCTGCATGAAGGGCAGTTTATGAGATGGTCGAGCTTTTCGTGATAGTGGGAAGAAGCAGGAAAGAGAAAAAAGAAGTCTACTTGGAAGGTGAGGACAGGATATGAGGAGGAAGAAATGTCACTGGAAGGGCAGTGCTGTGGGGCAAGAGGTGACCCAGAGGGAGCTGGATCAGCCCATGGTTTGTGTTCCAAAGTGCAGCTGGTGAGGGTGCAGACACAGCAGTGAAGGTGCAGAGATGCTGGGGTGAGAGCAGGTGGGGAAGCGAGATGGGTGTCTGCAGCCTGCAGGGAAAGAGACTGGAGGTCATGGCTCCTCCTTTCTGCTTCAGAAAGCAAACCAAGGGGTTTCTCACCATCAGAGCTGAAGAAAAGACTCAAAGGAGAACTTATGGTGGCTACAGCTTCCTTACAAGGGGAGGAGGAGGGGAAGGCACTGATCTCTTCTCTCTGGTGACTAGTGAAGGAGCCCAAGGTAATGGCAGGAAGATGTGTCAAGGGAGGTTTAGGTTGGACATGAAAACAAGGTTCTTCCCCCAGAGGTGCTGGACACTGAACAGGAGAGTGATGGTGGGTACTATGCCATGTGGTCACTTGTGTCTCAGGAACTCATAGTCCAGTAGGAACCAATGGCTGTAGAGGGCACTGTGAGGTCACTTCTGCCTCTGCAGGGGATTGGCCAACAGCAGGAACATGGCTGGCAAAGGACTGTGAGGTCACACACACAGACGAGCAATCGGTCCCAATCAGCATGGCTTGATGAAAGGCAGGTCCTGCTTGACCAGCCTGATCTCCTTCTGTGACAAGGTGACCGCTGAGCAGATGAGGGAAAGTCTGTCGTGGGCAGTGAATGCGCCACACGGGCTGTGGGTGTTGTGTCCTTAGACTGCAGTGAAGCCTTTGACACCGTGTCCCACAGCATCTCCTGGAGAAGCTGCAGCTCCTGGCCTGGATGGTGTATGTGCGATGGGTAAAGAACTGGCTGGAAGGCATTTTAGAGCCATTTGTCCCCTTCCTGTTCACATGGGCATCCCATGAATGCATCACTGCTCTCTGTCTCAGTGTAGACAGGCACAAGGCCTTCTCCTCCTGGACCTCTCACCAATGCCACTGGTTACTCCAGCAGCCTCATCCTGGACTGTGGGATGCCCAGAACAACCCTCCCAATACAGTTTGACAAAGTCTTTTTTCTACTCCATCCCCACATCCCTGCTCAACCCCCTCATGTACAGCTCAAGGACCAGAAAGGTTGGGTACAAGCGGGACATTGAGAAAAATGGTCAGGAAAGCTTTGAGGTGCACAGAGAGCCCATCACCATGTTGTCAAGCTGCTCTCTCTGAACAGCCCAGAGGACCTGGACAGCATTTGCTGTGTCCCAGAAACTCGCCTGGAAGGTTGGGATATGGAGAAGAGGTTTGGTCTGGGAAGGGACAGACAGGGGCTGGTGGAACTGGCTGGTGTGACCGTGAGACGTCTCCCAAACACCTCAGAAAAGTCCTGGCTCTCAGGGAGGCTGCATGGTCCTCTGAGAAAGAAAATAGCAAACATGACTTATCATGGAATCATAGAATAATTGTGGTTGGAAGAGACCATTACGATCATCGAGTCCAACCATAACCTAAATCTGGCACTAAACCATGTCCTAAGAGCCCCATCTATCTGTGTTTTAAACGCCTTCAGTGATGGGGACTCCACAACCTCACTGGGCAGTCTGCTCCATTGCTTCAAAACCCTTTCCATGAAGAATTTCTTCCTAATATCCAATCTAAACCTTCCCGTGTGCAACTTGAGGCCATTTCCTCTTGTCCTATGACTTGTTACTTGGGAGAAGACACCAAAAACCCTCCATGACAAAACCTCCCTTCAGGCAGCTGTAAAAAGTAATCAGGTCTCCCCTCAGCCTCCTGTTCTCCAGGCTGAACAGCCCCAGCTCCCTCAACCGCTCCTCGTGAGACTGGTGCTCCAGACCCTTCACCAGCCTTGTCACCTCCTCTGAACTCTCTCCAGCACCTCAATGTCTTCCTTGCCATGAGGAGCCTCAAACTGACCCCAGGATTCAAGGTGCAGCCTCACCAGTGCCCAGTACAAAGGGGTGATCACTTCTCTAGTCCTGCTAAAGCTCTGATTGAATCAAGGCTTGAACACCTTGGTGTGACCCAGTTGGTGACGGGTTGGACTGCAGACTCCTGAGGTCCCTTCAACTTCAGTTCTCTCATGATCCCATTGTGATGTTGGGCTCTGTTTCAGACTGGAGCAGAGCAGGCGATGATGGGGCAGGACCCACCTGTGCTGTAGGTGACCATCTAAACCACCATCCCAGCCAGGGAACCAGCCAACACCTCAGTGTGACTCGCTCTGGGCAACGTGTGAGGAGTCCTGGGCAGGGCAGGTTCAGAGGGCATGGGGCGCTGTGCAAGACACAACGTGATCTTGGCTTCATGCTTTTAGGGCCATCAGATGTCAGTTGATGTCAATGAAAGTTAAAATAAGAACTGAAGACAAAGATCCAAAGCAAAGGAAGGTGTCAACGTTCTTTCTTTCTTTCCTTCTTTCTTTCTTTCTTCCTTCCTTCATTTCTTTCTTTCTTTCTCTATCTTTCTTTCTTTCTCTTTCTCTCTCTTTCTCTCTCTCTTTCTGTCTCTCTTTCTCTTTCTCTCTCCATATTCATGTATGTATTTATTTATTTATGTATTTTTATGTGTTTATCTATTTATTTTTTTACTTATTTAGTTCTTTACTTATCTAGTTACTTGTTTACTTACTTATTCACATACTATTTATTTGCTTATTTATGTATTTACTTACTTATTTACTTATTTATTTATTTACTTATTTACCTATTTATTTATTTATTTATTTATTTATTTGCTTATTAATTAATTAATTAATTAATTAATTATAAAGTCTTTGCAGGGGAGTCTCTTTTCTTTGGAAAGGGAAGAGTTCTCCAGAACTGGGCATGGATTTAGGACACAAATGTCTTCAGCTCCAGGGACACAAACACCTGGTGCCAGTGTAGATGCCCCGGGAACCCCTGCCCAGGCTCCACCTGCACTGCACGGTGCTCTGGTCTCCCCAGGTCCTGTGTGAGAGATGCCAGTCCCAGGCCAGCACCTCAGGTACACTGAGGGGGGCTCTAAAATGGCCCTGGCTGTTTATGGTGAGACAAGTGATGACTGATGTCTGCCTGGAAATGTCCACTTTTTTGTTGTTGTTTTTTCATTTTGGGATTTTTGTTTGGTTGGTTCGTTGGTTGGTTTGGGTTTTGGTTTTGGTTGTTGTTCTTGGTTGGTTGGTTTGGGTTTTGTTTTGCTTTGGTTTTGTGGGTGTTTTTGTTTATTTTGTTTGGTTCGTTATTTTCTTTGATTGGAGATTTTTGTTTTGTTGTTTTTTCAACATATTAAAATTTAAAAGAAAAAAGCCAAAAAGGGAATTATGGGGAAGTTTAGCAAGGGAAGGAGAAGAAATATTGGTCTTCCCCTGTACTTCTATTACCAGCACTCTCTGATTTCATCTCCCTCGTCATTCAGGAGTTCCCACCTCTCCTGATTCAATGTCCCTGTCCAAGGACAACTTTCCAGCCCTGTCTGGACGTTTGCCCTTCCCAGTGCTCTCAGGTTTCTCCTCCACTTGCTCTTTGGTCATTCAGTGGCCTCTCAACTGTCTGGTTTCTGCTTTGAGCTTCAGGGAGTTACAAACTTGCCCCGTTCTTCAGAGCTCTAATTGACATGGCAGTCAACACGTTCATTGTGTTTATTTCTATGCTCTCCTGTCTCTCTGTCTAAAGCAGTTCTTGTGTGGGTGTCCCTTGTGGATGCTGGACCTCACCAGATCCACTTACACACACAGCTGAGGAAAGTGTTTTGCTGTTGATTGAACTGTGCAGTGTTTGCACAGGAGAGCAGGTGGAGCTGGTGCACAGGAGCTGCAGCATCTCCTGCAGAGCTCAGTGGAGAAGTCTGATGGAGGAAAAGTGATGCAATCTCTGGGGGGCAATGAGGGAACCGGCAGACTGGGGGTGGGGTGAGGAGCCAGGTTGCCCATACAGTGTCCAGCCTCAAGGACTGTTCTCCTGCCTGTCCAGATGTCTTCAGGAGACCCTCGGGATCAATGTCCAGTGTAGAATGCTGCTGTCACTTCTTCTATACAGTGGAAAATGACGGAAAACACCCTGGAAAGAAAAAACCTCCTTCATTAAATCTTCTTTGAAACCTTCATCAGCAAGTGTCCCATTGAAACCTCTGCAGTTAGTTCTACAACTCTGGAAGATCTGAAGAAAATTACGGAAAGAAACATTGATCGTTAGGGCTTTCTGTGTTTTAATGAGCCCCGTGGCATATTTGGTGCTGAGTCCATGAACCTCAGATACCAAGCACACAATGAAGAATCTGCTCAAGAAGTCCAAGCCAGAACAAACTCCAAAGTACCTTGAAGCATTAATGGGCCCCACTGAGGGCTGTTACTGACAAAGCCTCCCAGGGACTCGTTAGAGCAGATAATTGGAGGCAGTGATTGCATCAGGCACAGGCAAAGTGCAGCAGCTCTGATGCTGAGAAAGCCCTTGGTTTGTCTGATGAAGGACAATGGCCAAGCCTTGAGCCCCTGCCCCTGGAAGGGAGATCCTGTCCCTCACGTGTGGCTCAGGGCTCTTCCTGGGGCTGTGGGGAGTGCGATGCCCAGTGCAGGACAATGCTGTGACACTCCCTGGGGGTGCAAGGAGGCAATGGGGAGCCATGGCCATGACAACCATGTGTCTCCTCTTAGGCCTCGCTGGCAGGGACATCAGCCATAGCCAAGGGGACAAAGACCTTGGCTCTTGCAGGGACATCCAGCCTTGCCAGCGCCCTTGGCCATGTCCACCATGGTCCATCCTGCACTGTCCCAGGCCTGTGGCTGTTTCCCCACAGGCTGCAGACACCCCATGCTCATCCCCACCTTGTTCTCAGCCCAATGTGTCCTCACCTGTGCTGCTGTCTCTCCATCATCACCAGCTGTTCCTTCAAACACAAAGTCATGACTGATCCAGAGTCCTGAATGACCACAGCACTGCGCTCAGAATGACATTTCTTGATCCTGAGCTCCACTTTGGACCTCCAGAGCTGCAGTTTCTGATGGTTTTATTTCCTCATGCTGTTTCCCTCTTCCCATCATCTTAGGAAGTGATTTTCAAGATTTCTGAAGCTACTACTGCCCTTTCTTGTCATGGTTTTACCACAACCACCAACTGAGACCATGACAGCTGCTCACATCTTGCCCCTAGTCGCCAACTGGGCCAAGGGAGAGAAATGAAAGGGAAGAGAAAAGCTCGTGGGCTACGAAAATAAAATTAATAAGACAATTAAAAAAATAATAATACACTACTACTTATATATATAGTATTATTCAAGATATTCATTAACGATTTAGACAAGGGAATAGAGTGCACTATCAGCAAGTTTGCTGATTACACTAAGCTGGGAGGAGTGGCTGACACGCCAGAGGCTGTGCTGCCATCAGAGACCTGGACAGGCTGGAGAGTTGGGCGGGGAATAACCCGATGAAATTTAACAAGGGCAAGTGCAGAGTCCTGCATCTGGGCTGGAACAACCCCAGGTTCCAGTGTAGGTTGGGAAATTACATATTAGAGAGCAGTGTAGGGGAAAGGGACCTGGGGATCCTGGTGGACAACAGGGTGACCATGAGCCAGCACTGGGCCCTTGTGGCCAGGAAGCCAATGGGACCTGGGGTGTATTAGAAGGGGGGTGGTCAGTAGGTCAGAGAGGTTCTCCTTCCCCTCTACTCCGCCCTGGGGAGACCACACCTGGAATCTTGTGTCCAGTTGTGGCCCCTCAGTTCCAGCAGGACAGGGAACTGCTGGAGAGAGTCCAGCGTAGGGCAACAAAGATGAGGAAGGGAGTGGAGCATCTCCCGTGTGAGGAAAGGCTGAGGGAGCTGGGTCTCTTTAGTTTGGAGAAGAGGAGACTGAGGGGTGACCTTATTAATGTTTATAAATATATAAAGGGTGAGTGCCATGAGGATGGAGCCAGGCTCTTCTCGGTGGCAAACAATGATAGGACAAGGGGTAATGGGATCAAGCTGGAACACAAGAGGTTCCACTTAAATTTGAGAAAAAACAACTTCTCAGTGAGGGTGACAGAGCCTGGAACAGGCTGCCCAGGGGGTTGTGGAGTCTTCTTCTCTGCAGACATTCCAACTCGCCTGGACATGTTCCTATGCCACCTCACCTGGGCGTTCCTGCTCCAGCAGGGGGATTGGACTAGATGATCTTTTGAGGTCCCTTCCAATCCCAAACATACTGTGATACTGTGATACTGTGATACTGTGATACTGTGATACTGTGATACCAATACACATGCTTGTTGAGAGAGGGTCCCGGGCTGAGCCTGGGGCTCCCGTCCTGGGGATGTGTGTTTTAGTATTAGAATGAGCGTAAAAGGAGCAAAGCTCAGCTAAAGGACACTTTATGTAACTGTCTTGAGACAGATGTTAAAACAAGACACAGCTAATTGTGCAGGCTGCAGAGTGTCTGCGCTGCAAGGACAGTATTCTTTGCAGGTTGTGATTAGGTGTTTTAAACGTCACTTTTATCTTTGTTAGAGCAGCAGACTGACCAAAACTAAGAGGATTTACATATTTTAGGTTAGCGATTGTAGGCAGGATTCATTCTTTTAACTGGTAAGGACTACATCTTCTGTCTTCAAACGTCTCTCCAAGGTAAAGATTCATTGAACCATAGAATAACTCAGGTGTGAAGAGAGCCCTGAACATCATCTTGTCTCCCTCTCCTGCTCAAGGCAGGGTGCACCAGGTGATGTTGTTCTAGTCTTCTGCCCAGCTTTGCATCATCCACAAAGGAGCTTTAAATGTCGTCCATGACATAATGAAGAGGCAGAACAAAGCCGTTCAACAGTGTTGGCCCAAGTACTCATTACTGATGGATGCCACAAGAAACTGGCTGAACACAGGACTTTGTGCCACTGATGATGTTTGAGTTTGGTCATGCTGCCAATTCCCCACCCATCACAACATCCACATCTGCATCCCAGATCTCACCAATCTGCTCTAAGGCACCACAGGAGACCATGTCTGGAGCCTTGCAAAACTCCATGTACTCAACATGCCCTTCTTTCCCCTGCCCATTTGGGTTCAGCAATTCCTTCCTTGTCCTTCAAATGCCTGGAGTTGCCTGCAGAATAATGTAACCTGTCACCCACCTGGGGACAGACGTAGGCTGAGCATCCTGTCTTTCTCCCAGTTCTCCTTCCTGCCATTCCTGAAGATGGGTTTGACGTCTGCCTTTCTGAGGGACCTCTGAACCTCTCTGATCACTCTGGCACTTCTGAGACCACGATCCAGAACTTCCCACAGGGAAAGAGGGGCAGGTGTAGGACTGTGTAGAACAGCATGTGATGGAGATGGTAAAGGTGGTGGAGCAAATAAGGACACTTGCAATGAGCCTGTCCAAGGGAGCTGAGATGAATCTCACTGTGCCACTGGGGTTTGTCCCTGGAGTCACACACAGTCAGATGTCCACATCTGAGCTGGCCTCATGGAATCTTAAAACACATTTAGATATTCAGGGACAGACAGTTTCCCTTTTACACATAGAGGCAGGAGTCACGGTGTCTCTCTGGCCTTCTCTTCCTCTTCCCAAAGGCTGGGAGGCACCTCAACCCCGTGGTGTGTTACCATGTTCTGCACTCATCTTTGATGTCTCTCATCATTAGCAATGGACATTGGTTCAAGGAAGCATATCCCAGTGCTGCATTCTGGTAGCTTCCTATGGGATATTAGTCCCAAAATGGTGTGACCTTAATAAACTGTCTGCCCCACAAGCCCCAAGGAATAACTGACGGCGTTTGTGCTCACTCAGGTTCATGTCACCTCACGTACACGATGTGCATGCTTATATCTCATCACTACAATGCAAACATGGTCTGCTGGACTACTCTTTTAGTGTCTGTCTGTAGAGGGACAAAGAGCTCTGAGTGGTGTTTGAGGCCAGGGCTGGAAATGGTGGTTGTGAGGGGCCAGTCCATGCTGATGCCCTTGGTGCAGCTTTCCCAGGGTGTCCAGTAAACCTGGGCACAGCCCAGCCCCTGCTCTGCTGGTCCTGCAGGTCTCTGGCAGGAGCCTGGCTGTGAGAGGACACTGCTGTGTGCCAGCCCTGCACACACACACTGTTCAGATGTACTATGGTGTTTCATCTGTGGGTCACTTTCTTGGACATGTTCTTGAGAGAATCTTTGTAAGAAGACTTAAACCTTCAGGCCCTGCCCATAGGAGATCACCTTTCACTCTGAAGAGGCTGTTGTGAGGCCAGCGTTGTCACAGCAGTGCCCATTGCCTGTCCCTGCCTGCGCCCACAGCACTGACACACAGCAGGACGGTGACCAAGCTGCCAGAGCACTCAGGCCTTGCACCAACACCAGGGATGAGAAGGAGAGTGTGGAGTGGAACCAGAATAGCTCTGGAAAACCAAGCACTGGTGCTCGCTGGCAGGGCTGCCAGGATGGACTCTTTTACCGCCACCCATATACACAGAAACTGTCCTTGCAGCTCCAAAAGGCCTTGCAGGAAGGATATAATGAAAAACAAGTCACTAAAGAACCCTTTACTTTGTTAAAATAAACACAGATCATGGCTCCTCATTTACATAGCCAGTGGTTGTAAAAGAAAAGCAGACATCGATTTAGAAAGAGGATGACAAAATTATTACAATAAAAAACCACCATCAACAACAGAAAATACAAATGACGAGCTGGACCTGTAACTAGTTGCATTAAAACTGCTAAGTAGAAGCAGATAAGCAGTTTATTGCTTCAGAAAACAGAGGGATATGAGTTTGCACAGGGCATCCTTGAGCTCCTGGTTCCTCATGCTGTAGATGAGGGGGTTCACTGCTGGAGGAACCACTGAGTACAGAACAGACACCACCAGGTCCAGGGATGGGGAGGAAATGGATGCGGGTTTCAGGTCAGCAAATGTGGCAGTGCTGAGGAACAGGGAGAGCACAGCCAGGTGAGGGAGGCAGGTGGAAAAGGCTTTGTGCCATCCCTGCTCAGAGGGGATCCTCAGCACGGCCCTCAAGATCTGCACATAGGACACCACAATGAACACAAAACACCCAAATACTACTAATATAAAAACCACAAGAAGCCCAAATTCCCTGAGGTAGGAGTGTGAGCAGGAGAGCTTGAGGATCTGGGGGATTTCACAGAAGAACTGGCCCAGGGCATTGCCCTTGCACAGGGGCAGTGAAAATGTATTGGCCGTGTGCAGCAGAGCAGTGAGAAACCCAGTGGCCCAGGCAGCTGCTGCCATGTGGACACAAGCTCTGCTGCCCAGGAGGGTCCCGTAGTGCAGGGGTTTGCAGATGGCAACGTAGCGGTCGTACGACATGATGGTGAGAAGAAAATATTCTGCTGAAGCTAAAAAGCCAAACAGAAAGAGTTGTGAAGCACATCCTGTATAGGAAATGACCCTGGTATCCCACAGAGAGTTGGCCATGGACTTGGGGACAATGGTGGAGATGGCACCCAGGTCAAGGAGGGCGAGGTTGAGCAGGAAGAAGTACATGGGGGTGTGGAGGTGCTGGTCCCAGGCTATGGTGGTGATGATGAGGCCGTTGCCCAGGAGGGCAGCCAGGTAGATGCCCAGGAAGAGCCAGAAGTGCAAGAGCTGCAGCTCCCGTGTGTCTGTGAATGGCAGGAGGAGGAACTGGGTGATGGAGCTGCTGTTGGACATTGGCTGACTGTGGGCATGAGGACCTGTGCAAGGAGGAAAGGACAGTGACAAGTTAGGGCAGACATCTCTGAGAAAAATAAACATGCTGTTTCTCATGGAAAACCCCCTCCCTGATGGAGGGATGTTTCTGCTCATTCTCTCTTTCTACCAGCTGAGAAAAACAGTTCATCACAGTTTAAAATGCAGTTGGGAATCTGGTTTCCATGAACACAGCTCTGGGGCAAGACCCCCTGAGTTGTTGTCAGAACAAAAACTGACCCACATTCCCATTCCAACCCCATATAGCAAGAGCACCAGAGACAGGTGGAGAAACAGGGAAAGACACTGCAGTGCTACCAGAAAATAAAGCGAAGACAGAAAGCAGACAGGCATGCTGTGGAACCTTCTCCTGACCCGGCTGTGCTGCTGCCACTCACATAATGGCATTTTGGAGCAAGTACTTCTAGCATCTTTTTAGAGTACCACGTTCCAGGAGCCCTTCACCTGGAGGTCCAGCTGCTGAGGTGGAGACTCGTGACCTGGACCCCATGGCTTTGGGGCAGAGAGTCTGCTGGGGAGGAGAGGAGACCAGGGGTTGCACTGGGAAATGTGTCTGAACTGCAGGGGATGGCAGGGGTGTCACGAATTCCATCTCAAGCATTCCAGGATCCCTGAAATATCCCATCCCTGGCATATCTGGTAGGAGCTCCTTCTCCCTGCCCATGGCTGTTCTGCCTGCAGCTGTGTGTCTGTCCCTGGTCTGCTCCCTGTCAGTGTCACAGACCCCGTCCCACCCGCTGTGTGCTCAGCTCTGTCCTGCTCACACCTCCTGGCACTGCCCAGGGGCAGCTCTGTGTGTGCAGGGGCTCAGGAGCAGCTCAGACACGTCCTAATGAGAACTGGGGTCTCAGTGTCTTCTCCAAAGAGAGAAATAAATCCCCATCTCCCACTGCACACCCAGACGAGCAAGAGTGGAAAACTGAAAGCACAGACTCCTTCCCTTGCAGCTATTTCTGTATTGATGTCATTGTTCAGAAGGACCCTGTGCCATGTCTGTGGGGGGATCTGGAGCTCTGAGCAGCCCTGACCCACACAGCCCCCTTCAACCCCACAAGCTCCCTGCCTGCCCTACCGGGGGTCGCTCCTTCCCCCCACAGCTGCTGCCATGGGATCTCCCGGGCAGGCTGAGCGCTGACCCTGGCAGGCGGCAGAGTCCCTGCCCGACACAGCCCTGGGGTGCAGGGACTCTGCTCTGCAGGACAGCCCTGGGCACCCCTGGGTGCTCCCCCTTCACTCATACTCAGCAGAAGGTGCCATCATGCCCTGTCCCTCTGACAATGCAGCAGGGAAGCGCTGCTCTGGACCATGTTCTTGTCCTCTACATGAGAAATACTGTGAGAGAGACCTGACAGATCCTGTAAATTGTGGGATGTATCATCTTTAGGAGATCCCTCCAGGAAATGCAGCTGCATTGTCCTACAGCCAGAGACTTACCGTCTAAGGACTGTGAAGAATTGTCTCTCCATGAGCCCTTAGCAACCAACCCCCTACATTGCCTTTCCCCTCTCTGTGCGTGGCTCCTGTGCCCTCGGTGCTGCAGGCAGAGCCCTCAGCCCTGCTGCGTGTGCAGAGGAGCTGCTCCTGGGCAGAGCTGTCTCTCTGCAGCGCTGCCGCTGCCATGAGCTCCCTGTGTCCCAGGAGCCCAGCCCAGCTCAGCAGCACAGGAGCAGCCCAAGGCGCTTTAATGACCCCTCTGGTGGGTTTGGTGCTGAGTCCATGGACCTCAGACCCGGGAGGAAGGTGATGAAACTTCTCAAGAAGTCAAAGTCAGATTCAAACTCCAAAGTTTCTTGTACTGTTAATGGGTCCCACTGAGGGAACCTACTGAGAAACAATATCCAGGTTTGGTTAAAGAAGAAAACTGGAGGTCAGGAAAAGCCAAGTAAAGATGTCTCTGATGCTGAGGAAACCTGGTTGTGTTTCTTTAACCAAAAGCCAAGCCCTGGCCTCGTAGCATTGGAAGTCAGATCCTGTCCCTCCCACGTTGCCCAGGGCCCTTCCTGGGACAGTGTGATGTGGGGCTGTGCAAGGCCAAGGGCAGGACTATGGTCCGACACCTCCCAGGTTCCTGGCTGGGGACAAGGAAGGTTTTGGAGCTCATTGACAACATCTTCCTGACACGGGTGACTGAGGAGTCAGTGGAGTGAGGTGCCCTGTAGGACTTCACACTTACAAACCAGAAAGAGTTGGTCAGGATGGGACAGTCAGAGGTGGGCAAGTGGAGCTGAGGCTCCTGGGAGATGAGAACAAGGCCAAGAGCAGGATTTCAGGAGAGCAGGATTTGGCCTGCTGAGGGACCTGCTTGGGTCCTATGGGATATGACCTTGGTGTCTGCAGTGCTTTTCTCTCCCATCTCCCCCTTCCTCTCTCCCACCTGCAGTTGTGCAGCGTTTTTTACCCTTTCTCAAATACAATATTCCAGAGGTGCTGCCAGCATCACTGAGTGGCTCAGATTGGGCAAGCAGTGGGTCCATCTTGGAGCAGCTGAAATCAGCCCTCTCTGACATCAGTCAAACTCCTGTAATTGCCTTGACATTCATTGATCAGTCAAAGCTGTAGGTGCCAACATTCTAGAAGATCTTGGGACAACTTCTTAATGTGGCTCTCTGGTGGGCCAACAAGAGTGATGCTCACCTGAATCTGTAACTGGGAAAAAAGAAAGAGCTGGTGAGGGATGTGAACATCAGTGTCCACCTTGGCTGTTGTCACCAGGACACAGTGGGATCCCAGGCACCAGAGGGGAGGGAGGAAGGCCAGCAGCAGAGCACAGGCTGGTGGAATCCAGAGGAGAAGACTTGGACATACTGGGGGATGGTGGGCAAAGTGGTGACATGGAAGTAGATCTGAAGGGTGAAGGAGCCCAGGAAATCTGATAATCCTTACAGGACAGGCTGCTCCAAGCACAAGAATGATCTCTCCAAGTACTCATGAACAGAAGCATTTATCTTGTGAGGCTGCTCCTCTGCACTGATGGAGCTGCAGGGCACAAAGGCAGCACACAGGAGGTGGGAGCAGGGGAACCTGCAAAGGAGGAATGTAGAAACCTTGTCCATGGATGTGGGGATAATGACAAAGCTGCCCTGCACTTGATACCTGCATGAGAAGGGCAGCAAGATGAGCTGACAGAGCTTCACTTGCAGTAAGAGAATAGACAGGGTGAACGTGGGCCTGCTGCTGAACTTCATAAGAGTAGAATCAGATGGGACTGAAGTTCTTCATGGCTTCTTTGCCTCCATCTTCACCAGCAAGGTCTCCTGGGACTTTGTTCCTGAAGGCAGGAGTCTGGAGAACACCCAGCAGTGGATGGGGCTCAAGTCAGGGGTGACCTGAGCAAACTCAGACACCGTTACAGAACAGGAGATGGGTCACTTGACGAGCTCCCTGAACACAAGTATCACTGTGCTGTGGCACCTGAGATTGCCAGGAACACCCACCTCTGGGTCCAGAGGAGTGTGACTCCTCTTGAGCTGTCCTGGCCTGTCTCCTCACTCACATGGTGGTTTAGGCACCCACTTTTCTGACATATTCAATCTTTATCAGAAGATGCAACACATCAATATGAACTGGAGGCTGCTGATGCCACCCGTTCTGGAAAGGGAGGGAAGGGGAAGCAGAGAAGGAAACAGAAGAAATTTGGCTTTATTGCTATTTATTGTGGAAATGGTCTCTGTTTGTCTGTTCCTGAAATCTCCCTAATCATCCACACCAGACTTGAAGCCTTTAGGAAAATAATGCCCAGAGCATTGGCATTTAAAAACATTTTCGATGTTGATGAGCCCTCTGCTGCCGTGATCCTGAATTGCAGCTACTGAAACAACGAAAAAACCTCTGATGAAGTGAACGGCAGAAGCAAACCCCAAGTTCTGAGGGTTTTTGGACCCCATGAAGGGCCATCGCTGACACAGCTGTGAAGGAAACAACCAGAGCAGGTCCCTGTCCCTGGAGGCTGATGAAGGGAAGACTTGGAGACACTGGTCACAGCTGGTGAGGGCCATGTGGAGGTGGCTCTGATGCCATGTCAGCCCCTGATGCTTGTTCATCACCAGAATGGCTGAGCCCTGACCCCTGGGACCTGGTAGATCTTTCTCCAATATTTTTCAAGGCTTTTCCTGTGGTCAGTGTGAGTGTTTTGGGGGTAGTGTTTATGTCAAGTGCTGTTGCTTTAACTGCAAGACTCTGCTTGTCTGTGGAGTTGGAAATGCCCGTGAATTCCTCACAACTCCTCCAGCTTCTTTCATACACCTGGCAATGGTCACCAATCACCTCAGTGTTCCAGTCCCAAACTTGCTTGAATCCCCTATTTGTTTCCATAGCCCATCACTGCAGGAGGTTCATGGATCTACCAGGCTCATGGATGATTCCTGAGGACCATCCAAGTGTGGGCAGTGTAAGAGAGGAGCAGAGCAGGGTCAGCTCATGGGCCATGACTGAGCACAGCCACCCCAGCAGCAGCCGTTCCCCATCTCCCAGGCACAGCCATGCCCACAGCATGCAAATGGCACTGCCATACATGATTAGCCCAAGAGAGGCCTTTCTTCCTTCCGTATTCCCAGGAAAATCTTCCTCCTGTTCCTCCTCCACCTGCAGACATCAACTGCTTTCCATTTCTGGCCTCAGACGTGGCTGGAAGGGTTCACTGAAGCCATCAGCCATCTCATTGCTTCTCCCTGACATGCCCTGACCCTCTCCCACACCTACAATGGCCAATCACGGCTGCACAGGTCTCCCGCACTTCAGAAGAGGCCTCGAGCTTCTTGGTTCTTCCTGCTGCTTATTATGAACTTCCTCGCTCTCTCCAGAGTTCATGGCTACATGTCTTGTCCATAACAGCCCTTTATGACCAGGTCTCACTAAATGGTTGTGTTTGTGTGACGATTTGTGCAGAAAGGGCAGTCACAGGACAGCACCCAATATGTCAAAACTGATGCCCAGTGAAATGCCGTAAAGCCCCGATGAGTTCCCCTGTGTCTGTGTCTCTCCTGGAAGGAGTCTGTCCCGAGAAGGGGATCCAGCTCCTGCCACTCTCTACAGAGGCACATGAGCAGTGTCCATCATCTGGGGACACAAAGGGTGACGTTTGCCAGACCACCCGTCCTCTGAACCACTTAGATGTGTGCTTGTGGATGGGGTATGGAGCCTTAGAGTGCAAATACCTATTTAATTGTCATTGCCAGAGGGGCTACCACTGATGCAGTGTACTATATTACAAATATGTAAATATAAGCATATACCACTGACATTCCTAGACATATTACACAAACACTTGAAGGATTATTCATGCCTTTTAACATGATTATCCTCAGAAGGCCACCAGCTTTGCATCTCAGGAAATGGGATCCAGAGTCCTAGGGCAGGATGGTTTGGGCTCTGTGCTGGGATCTGGAAACTGAAACGTGCTCCCATCTCCCAGCCCCCTGCCCTCCTCAGTGAGGATGTGAGACATTCTGCCAGCGAGGGCTGAACTCACAGCCATGACCAGTATCTTATGTCCGACTGCAGCCAATGGTGTCCTGCCAGCTCAGGATTGGAGCTTCCATTGCTGGAGGTGTTTAAAAGATGTGCAGATGTTGTGCATAGAGATATGGTTTACTGTTGGAGTTCTTATGTGGAGTTCCTATGTTGGAGTTCCATGTTCTTACCTGTCTTTTCCCAACTAAATGATTCTATAACGCTGTGATTCTATAATTGAACTTTAAATAATTTCAATTCTCACTAACTGTAGCTTCTGTCCAGGGTGGCTCTTGTGTGGCACAACTGTCCTGGCTCTCCAGGCAGGTTGGGCACTGGTTTGGTGCCTGCACTGGAAGTTTTTCCCTTCCTTGGGTAAAAGACTTGGGTCACAGATGTTTGAAGCAGTCCTGTCAAACACTGAGCGGGCTGAACTTTGGAGCCAAGGCATCACAGCGACGTTTTCAAGGATGTTTTTGAATAATGTTACTATCACTAATAACAGTAACAGAACACTCCGTATTCTTGGTTATGGTGAGGAACTAAAGCTCCCAGCAGTCATTCTCACTTCTCAAAATATATGTTGTGTTACAGTAGTTGGCCTCTTGTACGAAGTACTTAGAATAGTGCTTTCTCTCACTTCTACCTTTTTTATTATTGAAAGAATACACCTCTTGGTCAGAATTTCTCCCAGTTCATTCCTCTTCCATACATTTTCTCCTTTCTTTCTCTGGTGTGAGGGGCAGGCGGCATAGGGGAGTTGTTTCCTTTGTAGCCAATGAAAGCCAAGGAACAGATCCCAGCTTAGTGAAAAGGCACAAAGGAAGCCAGAATCTTTATGTGGTGTGCACTGACACAACATCATTCCCTATATTTCTAATCTCTGAAGTCCCACCTGTGCAGCAGAGATTGGAGTTATAAGCCCCATTTGTCTGCCCTGTTTGGCACCATGAAAACTGGAACTACCCCAGTCAAGAAGTTGGTTTTGATTCTCTTCACAGCCTGAAGCACCACATGGATCAGGAGATGAACCAGGATGCTCAGAGAGGACTAAAAATTCTCGCCTTCCTGAAGTTCAGGTGTTCCCTGGAATCTCAGCAGACAAGTTGTGCCAATTGCTTGATTCAAATTGCTCGTCAAGTGCCTCGTCTCCATTTCTGTAATGAGGGATTTGATGTCTGGCTGTTGTGCAGACTCTGTACATGGATGCTGACACCTCTTGAACAAGCTGCTCTGAAAGAGTTGACAACATGAGCAGTTCTTTCTGGAAAGGCATTAGAACAGCAAAAAAAGAAGATTTTGGGTCAGGGCAAAAGAAAAAGGATGCAAAAGTTGTGGTCAGGGCTGTTTGGGGGCACTTGTAATGCAGCCCTAGACCTTCTCTGAATTATTCCTGTGCTCAGGGAGAACCTGAGAGCTGTCCCTAAATGGAAAACATGAAGGGGAAGGAAGGACAGCGTCATTCAGGCTCCAAGGGAGCTCAGGAGGTGTCTTGACCAACCTCCTGCTCACAGCAGGGTCAGACCAGATTGCTCAGGGCTTTGGTCACTTTCTGGGACAGAGTGAGTGCGCACTCCTGGGAAACAGCTTCCAGTGCTGGACTGTCCTCAGGACTGGAAAGTTTCTCCTTTTACCTACTGTCCTTCTAAGCCCAACCATCCAGCTTGCTTTGTAACCATTTACTTGAACATCAAAGCAGACCATAATATCCTGTCTTGGACACATGAATATTGCAGGGGATGATGATGAATGCCTTGCTGACTTGCAAGTAAAATACCATAACTATTGTCCCCACATCCAGCAACCCTGTCGTTTCCTCACAGAAAGCAAAGAGAATGGACAGGCACAATGCACCCTGTGTAAACATCTTTACATGTTTAGACTGGGTTTTGATCTGGACTGTTGCTGTGCCTGGAGGCTGCTGTCCTTGAGACCAGATGAACTCACTCCTGCCACCCTGCCTGGCAGTTCATTCCATCCGTGTCACAGCTCTGTCTGCAGCACTGACAGCTCCAGCTCCCCAGTCAGGTCCTTGGCTGAGGACATGGCCTCACATCTGGGCTGAGCCACCCCAGCTGTGGTACCAGCCCAGCTCTGACCTGCACAAGAAACCTGGTACCAGGTGTCCAAGAGCCCATGTGTGCAAAGGCTTTGAATCAGAGCACAGACATGACATGGCCAAAGACTGATGAATGTCTCTCTAGACCTGGGAGTGTAAAACCAGGACAAAATGCATAAAGTCAATCAGCTTAAGATATTCCTCCCCTAGCTTGGAGAAATTAGATACCTTGCTATAATATTCCTGGTGTCCTGTCTAATGAAAGGACAAGAAAATATGATTCTCATACCGATTCATTTTTTAAAATGAAAAATACAATGTTGGAAAGAAATGTCTCTGAAAAGGAGAGAGAATCAACATCACTAATTACGTCAACTTTGAAGTTGTGCCACTGGAGCCCCAGGGACACCTGGAGGAACCCAGAGGGGACAGAGCAAGGGACATGATGGGCTGCTCCTGTGCTGCTGAGCTGGGCTGGGCTCCTGGGACACAGGGAGCTCATGGCAGCGGCAGCGCTGCAGAGAGACAGCTCTGCCCAGGAGCAGCTCCTCTGCACACGCAGCAGGGCTGAGGGCTCTGCCTGCAGCACCGAGGGCACAGGAGCCAGGCACAGAGAGCAGAAAGGCAATGTAGGGGGTTGGTTGCTGAGGATTCAATGAGACAAATCACAGTTCTAACACGGTAAGTCTCTGGCTGTAGGACAATGCAGCTGCATTTCCTGGAGGGAGACCCTAAGCTTGTACATTCCATGATTTATAGGATCTGTCAGGTTACTCTCACAATATCTCTGTTGTAGAGGAGAAGAACAGACTCCAGAGCAGGGCTTCCCTGCTGCACTGTCAGAGGGACAAAGAATGACGACAACTTCTGCTGAGGGTGGCTGCAGGGGGAGCACCCAGGGGTGCCCAGGGCTGTCCTGGAAAGCAGTGTCCCTGTCTGGGGGAGATCCTCATGGTGCTGTGGGGAGAAGCTTTGGGGGGAAGGAGCATCCCTGATAAGGGCAGGAAAGGTGCTTCTGCTGTGGAGAGGATGCTGTGTGGGTCAGGGCTGCTCACAGCTCCAGATCACCTGCAGGATTTTGCCCCAATGAAAAGATCAGTGCAAGGATTACCAGACAGATAAAGAGCTTTCCTGAGTCTGTCTTTTCAGTTTCCTCTCCCAAGGGCTGGGGGGTGCAGGAAAGGATGAGATGAAAATGAGCTTTTATGCTTAAACAAGTCACGGAGACTCCTGAACTGCAACTGTTAGTGATCAGTACATCTGCCAGGAGGCTCATGACATCCCTTCCCCACTCCTCTGCCTGTGCACAGCACCTACATCGCCTTGGCTGGACCCGTCAGCCTTAGTCTGACCTGTCCTGTTGTCCAGCCTGCAGACAGGAAGATGCCCCCAGGCAGTGCCTGTGAACAGGCAGGATCTGTAGGGCCAGGGGGAGGGCACAGAGGGTGGGATGGTCTGTGAGCACTGACAGGGAACAGACATGGACAGGGAAACACCTCCCAGGGGGAGAATCTCCAGGCAGCAGGGAAATGATCAGAAAGGAGAGGAAACCAAACCCGGAATTGTTATGGGAGGGAGAAGAGAGCAAAGTCCCTGTGACCCCCTGCAGGTCAGATCCCTCCTGTGAGCAGCCCCCTGGCCTCCTGTCCCACCCAGCAAAGCCTCTGCCCTCAGGGCCGGGGGCTCCAAGGCATGAAGCAGCTCCTGTGCAGCCAGAGCTGCAGTTCCTCTGCAGAGCACAGGGGCTGAGAGCAGCTGCCCGGCACTGTTGGTGTCTGGGAGGTGGCTGCACAGCTGGGGAAGGGGGACGCTGTCTGAGTGCCCGGCTGCCTCTGCCCTGGCCTCTCTCACCCCCACCCTCACCACATTTTCCTTCTTGCTCCCCTGCTCTGGGTCACTGCTCTTGGGATCTTGTTCTTGCTGTCAGGCTCTCTGGGGATGGCAGTTTCAGCTGCAGAGTCACAGCCTGATCTTGGGGGTCCTTTCCTGCAGGTGTGTCCATGGGCACACGTGTCCCAGCTTTGCTCTGACCTGTGGGCTGTTGCCAATGCAGTCTGTGGGGCTGGGGAATGAGGCGTGTGTGTCCTGGGCTAAACGTTGGGTGCTGAGACCTTAGGAATGGATGAGACTTGTCATGGTCTGAGGTGGGTCCCTCTGCTCTCAGCAGTGCCTGGTGGCTTTTCCGGGTAACATGGGAGTGTGATCAGCCCCCATCTCAGAAAGGTGCCATCACAGGGCAGCTGGAGCAGGACAGAGGGACAGAGCAGCTGCCCTCACTCTGCACTGACCCACAGGCACCCTCTGGTCTTGCAAGACTCGCTCTGTTCTCCCTGAGTGCAGCAGAAATGCTGAGGGTTTCTGACACCCAACAACACTCTGCAGTAAATATGGGGGGATATGTAAAAAAAACTGGAACTCCTAAACTGCCTTCACCATCTCTGTTCCCTGTCACTGGGAAAGCAAGTGCTGACAGCCCTTCTGTTTTAGTAGCACCAGGACAGTCCCCACTGTTCCCGTGGCCCCACTTCTCCAGAGCTGGGCTGACTTATCGACGGCCCATGGGCAGAGTCCCTGCTCTTGGTTGCACATTTTCCAGCCCCAAGCAGGGCTGCAGCCACAGTGCTGACAAAGGTACTCCTAGAAAAACACAAGAGTGTCTGTGTGTGACAGGGGAGGGTCTATGGGAGTTGGTTTGATTTTTATTATATAACTCTGCCCTGGATTTTCGCTGTCTTTTTTTTTCTCATGACAGCGCCCTGTGCTCAGGAAAAGCAAATGTCCAACAGCACCTCCATCATCCAGTTCCTCCTCCTGCCCTTCACAGACACACGGGAGCTGCAGCTCTTGCACTTCTGGCTCTTCCTGGGCATCTACCTGGCTGCCCTCCTGGGCAACGGCCTCATCATCACCACCATAGCCTGGGACCAGCACCTCCACACCCCCATGTACTTCTTCCTGCTCAACCTCGCACTCCTCGACCTGGGCTCCATCTCTATCACTGTCCCCAAATCCATGGCCAACTCTCTGTGGGATTCAAGAGTCATTTCCTATGCAGGGTGTGCTGCCCAGGTCTTCTTTGTATTTTTCTTGCTTAGTGCAGAGTATTCTCTCCTCACCATCATGTCGTTCGACCTCTACGTTGCCATCTGCAAACCCCTGCACTACGGGACCCTCCTGGGCAGCGGAGCTTGTGTCCACATGGCAGCAGCTGCCTGGACCACTGGGTTTCTCAATGCTCTGCTGCACACGGCCAATACATTTTCACTGCCCCTGTGCAAGGGCAATGCCCTGGGCCAGTTCTTCTGTGAAATCCCCCACATCCTCAAGCTCTCCTGCTCACACTCCTACCTCAGGGAAGTTGAGCTTCTGATGGTCAGTGTCTGTTTAGGATTTGGCTGTTTTGTGTTCATTGTGGTGTCCTATGTGCAGATCTTGAGGGCCGTGCTGAGGATCCCCTCTGAGCAGGGACGGCACAAAGCCTTTTCCACCTGCCTCCCTCACCTGGCCGTGGTCTCCCTGTTCCTCAGCACTGGCATATTTGTCTACCTAAAACCCTCATCCATTTCCTCCCCATCCCTGGATCTGGTGGTGTCTGTTCTATACTCGGTGGTGCTTCCAGCAGTGAACCCCCTCGTCTACAGCATGAGGAACAGGGAACTCAAGGAGTCTATAAGGAAAGTGATGACTGTTCTCTTTTCCAAAGCTGTAATGAAGTGACCTCCTGCTTCTGCATGTCACTTGTAATGTAATGTTTTTACATAGTTCATCCTGAATTCTGTACCTTTTGTGGTGTTTTTTGTTTTTATTGTTTTTGTTTTGTTTTTTTTTTTTGGTTCTTGTTGTTTTTTTTTTCTCTTCGATGTTGCTTTTCTTGGTTGTATTAATGCTATCCACAAGCAAAATTACGTCTTCTTATGGCTGTGTCCATATCTACCTGTCTGGTGTGTCCCATAGTCTTTGTGTAAATAAGAACCCGTACTCTCCATGTGTATAAAGTGAAATAAAGGACCCCGCAGTGACTTGTTTGCCCAGAATCCTCTCTCTGGGATCTCTGGGGCTGCAGGAGCCATGTCTGTGTGCATACTATTATCTGGTCAGGCCCTGGGCTATGGGGAGGGGGATGGATGGGTTCGGTATTATGAGGTCAGCTGAGTCTCAGACACTCATAATCCAGTCAGAATCATGTGGCTGTGAAGGGATAGTGGGGTCAGTTCTGTGTCTGGAGGTGACAGCCCAGCAAAGAGAAAAAAGAAGTCTACTTGGAAGGTGAGGAATGGATATGAGGAGGAAGAAATGTCACTGGAAGGGCAGTGCTGTGGTGCAAGAGGTGACCCAGAGGGAGCTGGATCAGCCCATGGTTTGTGTTCCGAAGAGCAGCCGGTGAGGGTGCAGACACATGAGGAGGAGCACTCCAGTGAGGAGAGCTTTTCACTCACAGTGTTAGTAGAAAATGTATTTCACAAATATGAACAAGGTGAGGAAGCGATATGGGTGTCTGCAGCCTGTGGGAAAGAGGGGCACGGGTAGGACTATGTAGAACACGGTTCAGTCTTTGTCAGGTCCCGGGTGCTAAGGAGGGTGATGGGTGTGTGTGGTATTATGAGTTCAGTTGTGTCTCAGACACTCATAATCCAGTCAGAATCCTGTGGCTGTGAAGGAACAGTGATGTCAGTTCTGTGTCTGGAGGTGACAGCCCAGCAGCAGGGACATGGCTGGGAAAGAACCTCTGCCAAGGTACCCACAGGCTCTACCCAGGAAGAGCCCTTGGAGATGGGTTGTCATGTCCATCCCACCTGAGAAAATGACAGGACAGCAGCAGGAACATGGTCGTGTCTGTCAGAGAAGCTGAAAGGCCAGCAGCACTCAAGGGATTTAGAAGACCATGGCGAGGTGACTTCTCTATGGTCAGGTAAAAAAACACAAGAAGCCTGATGATGGGATTCTCTGCATGAAGAGCAGTTTCTGAGGTGGCTGAGCTTCCCTTGGAAGTGGGAAGAGGCAGGAAAGATGACTTGGAAGGTGAGGAGTGGATATGAGGAGGAAGAAATGTCACTGGAAGGGCAGTGCTGTGGGGCAAGAGGTGACCCAGAGGGAGCTGGATCAGCCCATGGTTTGTGTTCCAAAGAGCAGCCAGTGAGGGTGCAGACACAGCAGTGAAAGTGCAGAAATGCTGGGGTCAGAGCAGGTGGAAAGCAAGATGGGTGTCTGCAGCCTGCAGGGAAAGAGGGGCAGGGGCAGCACCGTGTGGAACAGCCTGTGGTGGAGATGGCAAAGGGCGCTGTAAGGCTGGAGGGGACCCACAGAACCCAGGTCTCTGTCCCCTTGGACAGGGCAGTTGTCTCTGCCACTGACCCCCGGAGCAGACATGTTGTCCTCATGGCACTGGGGCCTCGCTGCCTCCTTGCAGCCCCATGGGGAAGCTGGAAGTTGTTGTCCCAGTGTTGTCCTTCCCTGGGCCTTGCACACCCACATCCCACGGTCCCAGGAAGAGCCCTGAGCCATGTGTGAGGGACAGGATCCCCCTTCCCATTGCCTGTGTTATTGTAGGATTCTATGAATCTTTTCCTTGGAGAGCTCTTTCACATCAGAATAGACAGAGGAAGATGAAGAAAAAAAAAAAGAGGCAGAATCAGAGATGTAAAATGCCACAGAATAAATACAGCAGCTCCTCTGAGGAACGTTTCTTCACTCAAACCCTTGATAGGAAATCTATAGGATACATTTGATGAGAGCAGCTCAGTTTGATCTGCTCACACACTGGACCACAAGGAGGGTGATGGTGGGTACGAAGTCATGTGGTCACTTGTGTCTCAGGAACTCATAGTCCAGTAGGAACCAATGGGTGTGGAGGGCACTGTGAGGTCACTTCTGCCTCTGCAGGGGATTGGCCAACAGCAGGAACATGGCTGGCAAAGGACTGTGAGGTCACACACACAGACGAGCAATGGGACCCAATCAGCATGGCTTGATGAAAGGCAGGTCCTGCTTGACCAGCCTGATCTCCTTCTGTGACAAGGTGACCGCTGAGCAGATGAGGGAAAGTCTGTCGTGGGCAGTGAATGCGCCACACGGGCTGTGGGTGTTGTGTCCTTAGACTGCAGTGAAGCCTTTGACACCGTGTCCCACAGCATCTCCTGGACAAGCTGCAGCTCGTGGTCTGGATGGTGTATGTGCGATGGAGGGCTGGACCAAAAGAATTGTGGTGAACAGAGCCAAATCCAGTTGGCGTCCGGTCACAAGTGGTGTCCCCAGGGCTCGGTATTTGACTCAGTTCTATTTAAGCTTTATCAATGATGTGGATGAGGGGATCGAGTGCACCCTCATTAAGTTTGCAGATGACACCAAGTTGGGTGGGAGTGTTGATCAGCTGGAGGGTGGGAAGGCCATTCAGAGGGATCTGGACCCGCTGGATCATTGGACTGAGGCCATTTGTATGAGGTTTGACCAGACCAAGTGCCGAGTCCTGCACTTGGGTCACAACAACCCCAAGCTCAGGGAAGAGTGGCTGGAAAATGGCCTGGTGGAAAGGGATCAGGGGCTGTTGGTCGACAGCAGCTGAACATGAGCCTGTGTGTGCCCAGGTGGCCAAAAGGGCCACCAGCATCCTGGCTTGTATCAGGAATGGTGTGGCCAGCAGGACTAGCGTGATTGTGCCACTGTTCTCAGCGCCGATGAGGTCGCACCTTGAATCCTGTGTTCAGGTTTGGGCCCTTCATCATAAGAAGGACATTGAGGCACTAGAGAGAGTGCAGAGGAGGTGACGAAGCTGCTCAGTGCCTGGAGCACAAGTGTGATGAGGAGCGGCTGAGGGAACTGGTGGGTTCAGTCTGGAGAACAGGAGGCTGAGGGGAGACCTTCTCGCTGTCCACAACTGCCTGAAAGGAGGTTGAACATGGAAGAGAAGAAATGCCCTCAAATTGTTCCAGGAGAGATTCAGATTGGATATTAGGAAAATAATTCTTCCTGGAAAGGGCTGTCAGGCATTGGAACAGGCAGCTCAGGGCAGTGGTGAAGTCACCATTCCTGCAGGGGCTTATAAGATGTTTAGACGAGGTTCTTAGGGACACGATTTAGTTCTAGATTTAGGTTGTGGTTGGACTCAATGGTCCTGAGGGTCTCTTCCAACTAAAATAATTCTATGATTCTCTATCATCACCTGAAATATTCTTCTATCACATCTTCTAAGTGCTCTTCACATATCTGCCTCTTCACCTACAGTCCTGAAACTTCTCTAATTAGATGCACAAGTGTTGAACACTAATTGTAAATGATGAAAGAACCATGGCTCTATCAGTCTGGTCTGATACCTGCCCGTCCCAGGCAAACACCTCAGGTACATGTGGGGCTCTTCAGGTTTGCACTGGGTGCTTATAGTGAGACCATGGAGCTCAGCCCAAAAACCTGAGAACTCCCCTCAATACTGAAAACCAAACCCAACCAAATTGAACTAAAGCAACAACAACAACAAGAACAAGAAATTTCCACTTTTTAAATCAGATTAAATAATTCAATATTTCCAGTAAAATGTCTGCAGAATTTCTACCCTGCCAAAATATGAATTTTCAGCATGTGTATGGACTGTGGGAGATGACACGTTGGCCTTTCCCTGTGCTTGCAGTGCCAGAACTCTGTCTATCACTACGTATATTTGATCCCCTGGACACCCAGGAGTTTCCAGCTGTCCTTACCCAGCTCACCGTGTCTGAACTCATCTCTTCAGAAGCCTGTCTGCACATTTGCACTTTCCATCGCTCCCCAGAGGTTCTTCCCCTCTCACTCTTGGCTCATTCAGAGCCTCTCAGCTCTCACTCTGCTTTGAGCTTCAGGCAGGTCAAGTCTTTCAGCAGTTGCTCTCGTACTCCCTACAGGCAACTCTTCAATTCTGGCAACGGACCTCGCTGGAAACTACTTAATTTAACCACAGAACTGAGAAACATCATTAAGTTCTATTGTGTTATCCTTTTTTTTCCCCTTATTTGTTTCCTCTAATTAAAAATTCCCTGGTGCCTGTTTACATCCAGTTGTCTAAGGAAACATGAAGCAATTCCTGCAAAGAAGCTGTAACAATCAGTGCGAACTTCAGTGCAGAATCTGATGGAAAGAAATGTGCTGGAAATCCCAGGGGCCAATGAGCAGAACAGGGAGTTTGGGGAGCTGGTTATAGATTTCCTGCTAACAATCTGAGCAGAGAAACATTCTTCACAGAACTGCTCTGTTTATTTGACACCTTTTAGGTCTCCTCCTCTGCCTGTATTTTTAGTTTCTTGTTCCTCCACCTCTTCCTTCTTCCAAAACGTTTCCAAGGGAAAGATTCCTGGAATCACAGAGCAGCTCAGGTTTGAACATCATCTTGTCTCACTGTCCTGCTCAGGGCAGGGTGACCCAGGTGAGGTTGTCCAAGGCCTCTGCCCAGCTTTGCACCATCCACTGAGGAGCTGAAGGTTCACTGTGTCACATCATACAGGGGGAGAATAGAGACGTTCAACAGTGTTGGCCCAAGTGCTGGTCCCTGAGGGATCCCACTGGTAACTGGCTCTGTGGGCACTTTGTACCACTGGCGACATTTGGGCTTCATCATCCATCCAACTTCCCATCCAGCATTCACTTCTTTACCCAGAGAGCACCAATCACATTATAAGGACACCACAGGAAACCATGTCTGACACCTTGTGAAATCCCATGTGCACAACCTGTCTTTGCTTCCCTGCCCATTTGGGTTCAGCAATCCCTTCCCTGTTTTCCAAGCGCCTGGACATGGCTGCAGGAAGACTTGTCTTATTTCCTTCCCAGGGACAGAGGTAGGCTCACTAGCCCATAATTCTCCCAGTTCTCATTTCTGCCCTTCTTAAGACAGGTTTGACAACTGCCTTTTCCAAGGACCTGAGTACCTCTCTGGTTGCTCTAACACATTTGAGACCACAATCCCGACTCACGGGTAAGGACAACATAGCAGACAGGAGCATGTGAGATTGATCTGTCTGGGCCAGTGAGGTTTGTTCTGGAGTCACATACAGAAATGTCAGTGTCTGTCAGGTGTCCACATCTGAGCTGGTCTCATGAGCTCCTTATGCACCCAGAGATGTTCAGAGACAGAGTCTGTCCCTATTACACACAGTGGCAGAAGTCACAGTGTCCCTCTGGACTCCTGTTGCCACTCCCAAAGGATGGGAGACACCTCAGCCCTGTGGTGTGTCACCTGCTCTGCACTCGTCTGACATGTCCCACGTCGTGAGGAATGGACACAGGGACATTGGTTAAAGGAAGCACACCCCATTGCTGCATTCAGTTTCCATGCAATGTTTTTGCCAATGAGAAATGACCTCGAGACCCTGTCTGTCCCACAGGCCATCATGGAACCCCAAGGAATAGCTGATGGTGTTTGTGCTGACTCAAGTTCGTGTCAACTCATGTACCTGTTCTGCATGCTCACATCCCATCTGTACAATGCAAACATGGGTTTCTGACCTACTCATTCAGTGTAATTCCATGGAGGGACAAAGACTTCTGAGCTGGGGTGAGAGGCCAGTGCTGGAAATGGTGGTTGTGAGGGGCCAGTCCATGGTGATTGACCTGGGGCTCCTTCCACGGGGTGTCCAGTGCACAGGGGCACAGCCCAGCCCTGCTCTGCTGGTCCTGCAGGTCTCTGGCAGGAGCCTGGCTGTGAGAGGACACTGCTGTGTGCCAGCCCTGCACACACACACTGTGCAGCTGCACGCTGATGTTTCATATGTGGCCACTTCTGTAGAATAACCTTGAGAGAAACTTTGCAAGAGGATATAAACCATCATGCACCGCCCAAAGAAGATCACTTTTCCTTGTGCAAGTACTGTTACTGAGGCCAGCTCTGTGACAGCAGTGCCCATTGCCTGTCCCTACCTGCGCCCACAGCACTGACACACAGCAGGACGGTGACCAAGCTGCCAGAGCACTCAGGCCTTGCACCAACACCAGGGATGAGAAGGAGAGTGTGGAGTGGAACCAGAACAGCTCGGGAAGAACAAGCGCTGCTGCTCCCTGGCAGGGCTGACATGCGAGAGATCTTTTCCCCTCCTCCCATGAACAGGAACTGTCTCTGCAGCTCCAAAAGGCCTTGCAGGAAGGGTATAGTGAAAATCAAGTCTCTACAGGACCATTTATTTTGTCTAAATACAGAAAGATCATGGCTCCTCATTTACACAATCAGTGGTTATAAAAGAAAAGCAGACAGTGATTTAGAAGGGGCATGACAATATTATCACAATTTAAAAAATGCGAATAGCAACAGAAAATATAGATGAGAGGCTGGATCTGTAACTAGTTACATTAAAACTGCCATGTAGAAGCAGATGGGCAGTTTATTTCTTCAGAACACACTGAGCTATGAGTTTGCACAGAGCATCCTTGAGCTCCTGGTTCCTCATGCTGTAGATGAGGGGGTTCACTGCTGGAGGCAACACCGAGTACAGAACTGACACCACCAGGTCCAGGGAAGGAGAGGAGATGGAGGGGGGCTTCAGGTAGGCAAACATGCCAGTGCTGACAACGAGAGAGACCACAGCCAGGTGAGGGAGGCAGGTGGAAAAAGCTTTGTGCCGACCCTGCTCAGAGGGGATCCTCAGCACGGCCCTGAAGATCTGCACATAAGAGAAAAGAATGAAAACAAAACACCCAATTATTGCTAAGAGACTAACCACAAGGAGCTCAACTTCCCTGAGGTAGGAGTGTGAGCAGGAGAGCTTGAGGATGTGGGGGATTTCACAGAAGAACTGGCCCAGGGCATTGCCCTTGCACAGGGGCAGTGAAAATGTATTGGCCGTGTGCAGCAGAGCAGTGAGAAACCCAGTGGCCCAGGCAGCTGCTGCCATGTGGACACAAGCTCTGCTGCCCAGGAGGGTCCCGTAGTGCAGGGGTTTGCAGATGGCAACGTAGCGGTCGTACGACATGATGGTGAGAAGTGAATATTCTGCTGTAGCACAGAAAAAAAAAAAAAAAAGATCTGAGCAGCACATCCTTTGTAGGAAATGGCCCTCCTGTCCCAGAGGGAAATGGCCATGGACTTGGGAACAATGGTGGAGATGGAGCCCAGGTCGAGGAGAGCGAGGTTGAGCAGGAAGAAGTACATGGGGATGTGCAGGTGCTGGTCCCAGGCTATGGTGGTGATGATGAGGCCGTTGCCCAGGAGGGCAGCCAGGTAGATGCCCAGGAAGAGCCAGAAGCGCAAGAGCTGCAGGTCCTGTGTGTCTGTGAACGGCAGGAGGAGGAACTGGGTGATGGAGCTGCTGTTGGACATCTGCAGCCTCTGGACACAGAGCACTGACCAAAGAAGAAGAGACAGTGGCTATATAGGGGAGATTTCTCTGAGGAAAATCAAAGCCATTTCTCACACACCCTTCCGTGCTCCACCCCCTTGTCCTTTTCCAGACCTTCCTCCAGCTCGGTGTTTGAGCCCAGGGTGGTGCTGGCTGGAGGTGCCGTAAAGAGCAGACACTGTGCCCGCTGGCTGCCGAGGAGTCAGCCCTGCTCTGCAGCAGGGGGCATGGGAACGGGGGGCAGGGGATGGAACTGAGATTGAGCTGTGTCAGATACCCAGGAAATGTCTCAGCCTTCCCTAAGGTTTCAGCACCTCACGTATAGCCCAGGACACATACGGCTTCTTTGACAAACCCAACGGCATTTTATCTGTTAGAACATCTCTGTGGTTCTCCATGGGTCTTTCAGATAATGCACAGATGCTGTAGGACAAGTTTGCATCCTGGAGGGTAGTTCAGAACTTGGAAGGAAGCTGTCAGGAGATATCCAGTGTCTTAATGATGGCATTAGATTGAGGGAGATTCAGCTCATTCCCCAGCCCCACAGACTGCATTGCCCACAGCCCACAGGTCAGAGCAAAGCTGGGACACGTGTGCCCATGGACACACCTGCAGGAAAGGACCCCCAAGATCAGGCTGTGACTCTGCAGCTGAAACTGCCATCCCCAGAGAGCCTGACAGCAAGAACAAGATCCCAAGAGCAGTGACCCAGAGCAGGGGAGCAAGAAGGAAAATGCGGTGAGGGTGGGGTGAGAGAGGCCAGGGCAGAGGCAGCCGGGCACTCAGACAGCGTCCCCCTTCCCCAGCTGTGCAGCCACCTCCCAGACACCAACAGTGCCGGGCAGCTGCTCTCAGCCCCTGTGCTCTGCAGAGGAACTGCAGCTCTGGCTGCACAGGAGCTGCTTCATGCCTTGGAGCCCCCGGCCCTGAGGGCAGAGGCTTTGCTGGGTGAGACAGGAGGCCAGGGGGCTGCTCACAGGAGGGATCTGACCTGCAGGGGGTCACAGGGACTTATCTCTGTGCTCCTTCCCATAACAATTCCGGGTTCGGTTTCCTCTCATTTCTGATCATTTCCCTGCTGTCTGGAGATTCTGCCCTGGGAGGTGTTTCCCTGTCCATGTCTGTTCCCTGTCAGTGCTCACAGACCATCCCACCCTCTGTGCCCTCCCCCTGGCCCTACAGATCCTGCCTGTTCACAGGCACTGCCTGGGGGCATCTTCCTGTTTGCAGGCTGGAAAACAGGACAGGTCAGACTAAGGCTGACGGGTCCAGCCAAGGTGATGCAGGTGCTGTGCACAGGCAGAGGGATGGGGAGGGGATGTCATGAGCCTCCTGGCAGATGTACTGATCACTAACAGTTGCAGTTCAGGAGTCTCAGTGACTTGTTTCAGCATGAGAGCTCATTTCCATTTTATTCTTTCCTGTACCCCCCACCCCTTGGGAGTGGAAACTGAAAAGACAGGCTCAGGAAAGCTCCTTATCTGTCTGGTAATCCTTGCAATGATCTTTTCATTGGGGCATCCACTTGGAAAAATCCTGCAGGTGATCTGGAGCTGTGAGCAGCACCAACCCACACAGCACCCTCTCCACAGTAGAAGCACCTTTCCTGCCCTTATCAGGGATGCTCCTTCCCCCCACAGCTTCTCCCCACAGCACCCTGGGGATCTCCCCGAGACAGGGACCATGCTCTGCAGAACAGCCCTGGGCACTCCTGGGTGCTCCCCCTTCACTCATGCTCAGCAGAAGGTGTCGTCATTCCCTGTCCCTCTGACAGTGCAGCAGGGAAGCCCTGCTCTGGAGTGTGTTCTTCTCCTCTACAACAGAGATATTGTGAGAGAGACCTGAAAGATAAATTGTAAATTGTGGGATGTACGAGCTTAGGGTCTCCCTCCAGGAAATGCAGCTGCATTGTCCTACAGCCAGAGACTTACCGTGTTAGAACTGTGATTTGTCTCATTGAATCCTCAGCAACCAACCCCCTACATTGCCTTTCTGCTCTCTGTGCCTGGCTCCTGTGCCCTCGGTGCTGCAGGCAGAGCCCTCAGCCCTGCTGCGTGTGCAGAGGAGCTGCTCCTGGGCAGAGCTGTCTCTCTGCAGCGCTGCCGCTGCCATGAGCTCCCTGTGTCCCAGGAGCCCAGCCCAGCTCAGCAGCACAGGAGCAGCCCATCATGTCCCTTTCTCTGTCCCCTCTGGGCTCCTCCAGGTGTCCCTGGGGCTCCAGGGGCACAACTTCGAAGTTGAAGTAATCAGTGATGTTGATTCTCTCTGCTCTGAAGAGACACATCATTGGTTTTTTTGTATTAAACAATGAATTAGTAGGAGAATCAACTTTTCTAGTCCCATCATTAGACAGGATACTAGCAATATTACAGCAAAGAATCTAATACCTCCAAGCCGGGGGAGGAATATCTTCAGTTGAATGACTTCAGGCATTTTGTTCTCATTTTATACTCCTAGATCTAGGGAGACATTCATCAGTCTATGGCCATGTCATGTCTGTGCTCTGATTCAAAGCCTTTGCACACATGGGCTCTTGGACACTTGGTACCAGGTTTCTTGTGCAGGTCAGAGCTGGACTGGTGCCACAGCTGGGGTGGCTCAGCCCAGATGTGAGGCCATGTCCTCAGCCAGGGACCTGACTGGGGAGCTGGAGCTGTCAGTGCTGCAGACAGAGCTGTGACACGGGTGGAATGAACTGCCAGGCAGGGTGGCAGGAGTGAGTTCATCTGGTCCTCAAGGACAGCAGCAACAGTCCAGATCAAAACCCAGTCTAAACATGTAAAGAGGTTTACGCAGGGTGGATTGTGCCTGTCCATCCTCTTCCCTATCTGTGAGGAAACGACAGAGTTGCTGGATGTGGGGACAATAATTATGGTATTTTACTTGCAATTCAGCAAGACATCCATCATTATCCCCTGCAATATTCATGTGTCCAAGGCAGGATATTATCGTCTGCTTTGATGTTCAAGTAAATGGCTACAAAGCAAGCTGGATGGTTGCGCTTAGAAGGACAGTAGGTGAAAGGAGAAACATTCCAGTCCTGTGAACACTCCAGCACTGGAAGCTGTTTCCCAGGAGTGCGCACCCACTCTGTCCCAGAAAGTGACCAAGATGTGTTTGGATAAAGCCCTGAGCAATCTGGTCTGACCCTGCTGTGAGCAGGAGGTTGGTCAGGATGCCTCCTGAGGTCCCTTTGAGCCTGAATGACGCTGTCCTTCCTTCCCCTTCATGTTTTCCATTTAGGGACAGCTCTCAGGTGCTCCCTGAGAACATGAATAATTCAGAGAAGGTCTAGGGCTGCATTACAAGTGCCCTCAAAAAGCCCTGACCACAACTTTTCCATTCTTTCTCTTTTGCCCTGAGCCAAGATCTTCTTTTTTGCTGTCCTAATGCCCTTCCAGAAAGAACAGCCCATGTTGTTAACCCTTTCAGAGCAGGTTGCTCAACAGATGTCAGCATCCATGTACAGAGTCTGCACATCAGCCAGGCAGCAAATCCATCATTATAGAAATGGAGACGAGGCTCTTGGCCAGCTCCCTGCAGCGAGCAATTGGCACAACTTGTCTGCTGAGATTCCAGGGAACACCTGAACTTTAAGAACCGAGAAGTTTTAGCCCTCACTGAGTATCCTGGTTCACCACCCATGTGGTGCTTCTGGCTTTGAAGAGAATCAAAACCAACTTCTTGACTGGGCTAGTTCCATTTTACATGGTGCCAACCAGGGCAGATGAAGGGGGCTTATAAATCCAATCTCTGCTGCACAGGTGGGACTTCAGAGATTAGAAATATAGGGAATGATGTTGTGTCAGTGCACACCACATAAAGATTCTGGCTTCCTTTGTGCCTTTTCACTAAGCTGGGATCTGTTCCTTGGCTTTCATTGGCTACAAAGGAAACAACTCCCCTATGCCGCCTGCCCCTCACACCAGAGAAAGAAAGGAGAAAATGTATGGAAGAGGAATGAACTGGGAGAAATTCTGACCAAGAGGTGTATTCTTTCAATAATAAAAAAGGTAGAAGTGAGAGAAAGCACTATTCTAAGTACTTCGTACAAGAGGCCAACTACTGTAACACAACATATATTTTGAGAAGTGAGAATGACTGCTGGGAGCTTTAGTTCCTCACCATAACCAAGAATACGGAGTGTTCTGTTACTGTTATTAGTGATAGTAACATTATTCAAAAACATCCTTGAAAACGTCGCTGTGATGCCTTGGCTCCAAAGTTCAGCCCGCTCAGTGTTTGACAGGACTGCTTCAAACATCTGTGACCCAAGTCTTTTACCCAAGGAAGGGAAAAACTTCCAGTGCAGGCACCAAACCAGTGCCCAACCTGCCTGGAGAGCCAGGACAGTTGTGCTACACAAGAGCGACCCTTGACAGAAGCTACGGTTATTGAGAATTGAAAATATTTAAACTCCAATCATAGAATCACAGCATTATAGAATCATTTAGTTGGGAAAAGACACATAAAAACATGGAACTCTAACATAAGAACTCCACATAAGAACTCCAACAATAAAACATATCCCTAAGTGCCACATCTGCACATCTTTTAAATACCTCGAGCAATGGAAGCTCCAATCCTGCTGTAGTTGGACATAAGATACTGGTCATGGCTGTGAGTTCAGCCCTCGCTGGCAGAATGTCTCACATCCTCACTGAGGAGGGCAGGGGGCTGGGAGATGGGAGCACGTTTCAGTTTCCAGATCCCAGCACAGAGCCCAAACCATCCTGCCCTTGGACTCTGGATCCCATTTCCTGAGATGCAAAGCTCGCGGCCTTCTGACGATAATTATGTTAAAGGCATGAATAATCCTTCAGGGGCTTCTGTAATTTGTCTAGGAATGTCAGTTTTTAAAGAAAAATAAAAGTTTAACATGCTTATATTTAAATATCTGCTAAATAGTTCTCTGCATCCATGGTAGCCCCTCTGACAATGACAATTAAATAGTTATTGGCACTGTAAGGCTCCATACCTCATCCACAAGCACACATCTAAGTGGTTCAGATGACGGGTGGTCTGACAAACGTCACCCTTTGTGTCCCCAGGTGATGGACACTGCTCATGTGCCTCTGCAGAGAGTGGCAGGAGCTGGATCCCCTTCTCGGGACAGACTCCTTCCAGGAGAGACACAGACACAGGGGAACTCATCGGGGCTTTATGGCATTTCACTGGGCATCAGTTTTGACATATTGGGTGCTGTCCTGTGACTGCCCTTTCTGCACAAATGGTCACACAAACACAACCATTTAGTGAAGCATGGTCATAAAGGGCTGTTATGGACAAGAAAGCTCACCGTGAACTCTGCAGAGAGCGAGGAAGTTCATAATAAGCACCAGGAAGATCCAAGAAGCTCGAGGCCTCTTCTGAAGAGCGGGAGGCCTGAGCAGCCGTGATTGGCCATTGTAGGTGTGGGAGAGGGTGTGAGATTCAAACAAGTTTTGGACTGGGACACTGAGGTTACTGGTGACCATTGCCAGGGGTATGAAAGAACCTGGATGACTTATAAGGAATTCACGGGCATTTCCAACTCCACAGAAAACCAGAGCCTTGCAGTTAAAGCAACAGCACTTGACATAAACACCACCCCCAAAACACAAAACATTCACACTGACCAAAGGAAAAGCCTTGAAAAACATTGGAGAAAGATCTACCAGGTCCCAGGGGTCAGGGCTCAGCCATTCTGGTGATGAACAAGCATCAAGGGCTGACATGGCATCAGAGCCACCTCCACACGGCCCTCATCACCTGGAACCAGTGTCTCCAAGTCTTCCCTTCACCAGCCTCCAGGGACAAGGACCTGCACTGGTTGTTTCCTTCACAGCTTTGTCAGTGATGCTCCTTCATGGGGTCCAAACACCCTCAGAACTTGGGGTTTGCTTCTGCCTTTCACTTAATTGGAGGTTTGTTCATTCTTTCAGTAGCTGCAGTTCAGGATAACGGCACCAGAGGGCTCATTAACATCGGAAATGTTCTTAATAGCCAAGGCTCTGTGCATCATTTTCCTAAAGGCTTCAAGTCTGCTGTGGTTGATTAGGGAGATTTCAGGAACAGACAAACAGAGACCATTTCCATAATAAATAGCAATAAAGCCAAATTTCTTCTATTCCCTTCCCTGCTCGCATTTCCCTCCCTTTCCAGAACAGGTGGTCTCAGCAGACTCCAGTTCATATCGATACGGAGCGTCTTCTGGTAAAGACTGAATATATCAGAACAGTGGGTGCCTAAATCACCATGTGAGCGAGGAGATAGTCCAGGACAGCTCAAGAGGAGTCACACTCCTCTGGACCAAGAGGTGAGTGTCCCTGGCAATCTCAGGTGCCACAGCACAGTGATACTTGTGTTCAGGAGCTGGTCAAGTGACCCATCTCCTGTTCTGTAACGGTGTCTGAGTTTGCTCAGGTCACCCCTGACTTGAGCCCCATCCACTGCTGGGTGTTCTCCAGACTCCTGCCTTCAGGAACAAAGTCCCAGGAGACCTTGCTGGTGAAGATGGAGGCAAAGAAGCCATGAAGAACCTCAGTCCTGTCTGATTCTACTCTTATGAAGTTCAGCAGCAGGCCCACGTTCACCCTGTCTATTCTCTTACTGCAAGTGAAGCTCTGTCAGCTCATCTTGCTGCCCTTCCCGTGCAGGTATCAAGTCCAGGGCAGCTTTGTCATCATCCCTACATCAATGGACAAGGTTTCTAAATTCCTCCTTTGCAGCTTCTCCTGCTCCCACCTCCTGTGTGCTGCCTTTGTGCCCTGCAGCTCCATCACTGCAGAGGAGGAGCCTCATGAGATAAATGTTTCTGTTCATGGGTACTTGGAGAGATTATTCTTGTGCTTGGAGCAGCCTGTCCTGTAAGAATTATCAGATTTCCTGAGCTCCTTCACCCTTCAGATCTACTTCCATATCTCCACTTTGCCCACCATCCCCCAGTATGTCAAAGTCTTCTCCTCTGGAATCCACCAGCCTGTGCTCTGCTGCTGGCCTTCCTCCCTCCCCTCTGGTGCCTGGGACCCCTCTGTGTTCTGCTCACAACAGTCAAGGCGGACAATGATGTTCACATCCCTCACCAGGGTTTCCTTGTTTCCCAGTTCAAGATTAAGCTGAACATCACCCGTGTTGGCTCACCAGGCAGACATGTTAAGCAGTTGGCCCAAGATCCTCTGGAGTGTTGGCACCTGCCACTTTGAATGGTCAATGAATGCCAGGGCAATTACAATTCCCCATAGGAACCTGCTCATTGACTGGTGACTTTCTTCAGTTGCCCACAGAAGATCTTTTCCATTCCTTCTCCATTATCAAGTAGTTTGCCAGAAATAACGCATTGTCACCCTGTGCTGGGTTTACATGGCAAAGTCTTGGAACTGAGAGTGAGTGTGGGTGTGCTACAGTTGTCACCTCTCTGACAATACAACAGGAGTTTGACCAACGTCAGACAGAGCCGATTTAAGCTGCTCCAGGATGGACCCACTCCTTGCCCAATCTGAGCCACTCAGTGATGCTGGCAGCACCTCTGGGATATTGTATTTGAGAAAGGGTAAAAAACGCTGCACAACAGCAGGTGGGACAGAGGAGACAGGAGATGGGAGAGGAAAGCTCTGCAGACACCAAGGTCATATCCCATAGGACCCAAGCAGGTCCCTCAGCAGGCCAAATCCTGCTCTCCTGAAATCCTGCTCTTGGCCTTGTTCTCATCTCCCAGGAGCCTCAGCTCCACTTGCCCATCCCTGACTGTTCCATCCTGACCAACTCTTTCTGGTTTATAAGTGTGAAGTCCCACAGGGCACCTCACCCCACTGACTCCTCAGTCACCTGTGTCAGGAAGATGTTGTCAATGAGCTCCAACACTCTCCTTGTCCCCAGCCAGGAACCTGGGAGGGGTGGGACCATAGTCCTGCCCTTGACCTTGCACAGCCCCAGATCACACTGTCCCAGGGAGGAACCTGGGCAATGTGGGAGGGACAGGATCTGACTCCCCAGGGTTGGGGGTCAGGGCTTAGTCCTTTGGTTAATGAAACGCATCCAGGTTTACTCAGCATCAGAGACACCTTTACTTTGCTTTTCCTGACCTGTCATCAATGCCTCCAGTTTTCTGATCTAACCAAACTCTGGGGTCAGTTTTTCAGTTTTGTCCCTCAGTGGGACCCATGTATATTACAGGAAACTTTGGAGTTTGCATCTGAGTTTGACTTCTTGAGAAGTTTCTTCATGTTCCCCTGAGGGTCTGAGGTTCATGGACTCAGCACCAAACCCACCAGAGGGGTCATTAAAGTGCCTTGGGCTGCTCCTGTGCTGCTGAGCTGGGCTGGGCTCCTGGGACACAGGGAGCTCATGGCAGCGGCAGTGCTGCAGAGAGACAGCTCTGCCCAGGAGCAGCTCCTCTGTACACGCAGCAGGGCTGAGGGCTCTGCCTGGGGATCTCAGCAGACGAGCAAGGCAGAGAGAGATTAAAGGTGGTCAGGACTGGAGGATGATTGAGAGCTCACTGGAGGAGAAACCTTTGCAGCCCTTGCCATGGTAAGTCTCTGGTGCAGGGCAGTGCAGCTGTAGCTCCTGGAGGCATCTCCTGAAACTGGCACAGGCACAGCTTGTGGGATCTGTAAGGATGGGGCTCTTGTCAGGCCATGTTGAAGAGCTGTGAAGCCGGGGGAGCACCCAGGGGTGCCCAGGGCTGTCCTGCAGAGCAGGGTCCCTGCACCCCAGGGCTGTGCCGGACAGGGACTCTGCCGCCTGCCAGGGTCAGCGCTCAGCCTGCCCGGGAGATCCCATGGCAGCAGCTGTGGGGGGAAGGAGCGACCCTCGGCAGGGCAGGCAGGGAGCTTGTGGGGCTGAAGGGGGCTGTGTGGGTCAGGGCTGCTCAGAGCTCCAGATGCCCCCACAGACGTGGCACAGGGTCCTTCAGAACAACGATATCAATACAGGAACAGCTGCCAGGGAAGGAGTCTGTGCTTTCAGTTTTCCACTCTTGCTCGTCTGGATGTGCAGTGGGAGATGGGGATTTATTTCTCTCTTTGGAGCAGACACTGAGACCCCAGTTCTCGTTAGGACGTGTCTGAGCTGCTCCTGAGCCCCTGCACACACAGAGCTGCCCCTGGGCAGTGCCAGGAGGTGTGAGCAGGACAGAGCTGAGCACACAGCGCGTGGGACGGGGTCTATGACACTGACAGGGAGCAGACCAGGGACAGACACACAGCTGCAGGCAGCACAGACATGGGCAGGAAGAGATAACTGCTATCAGAAATGCTGGGGATGGGATTTAGGAACGTCACTCACATCCTTTCCAGTGCAGACACATTTCCCAGTGCAACCCCTGGTCTCCTCTCCTCCCCAGCAGACCCTCTGCCCCAAAGCCATGGGTTCCAGGTCACAAGTCTCCACCTCAGCAGCTGGACCTCCAGGTGAAGGGTTCCTGTAATGTGGTACACAAAAAAGGTGCTAAAAGTACTTGCTCTCCAGTGTCATTATGTGAGTGGCAGCAGCACAGCCGGGTCAGGAGAAGGTTCCACAACATGCCCGTCTGCCTTTCTGTCCTTGCTTTATTTTCTGGTAGCACTGCAGTGTCCTTCCCTGTTTCTCCACCTGTCCCTGGTGCGTGTGCTCTCTGGGGTTGGGGTGCGAGTGTGGGTCAATTTTTGTTCTGAAACCAATTCAGTGGATCTTGCCTCACAGGTGTGTTAATGGAAAACAGATGCCCAAGCTGCATTTTAAACTGTGATGAATAGTTTTTCTCAATTGGTAGAAAGAGAGAATGAGCGGATACATCCCATCATCAGGGAGGGGTTTTTCCACGAGAAACAGCATGTTTATTTTCCTCAGAGAACTCTCTCATAACTTGTCACTGTCCTTTCCTCTTTGCACAGGTCCTCATGCCCACAGCAGCCCATGTCCAACAGCAGCTCCATCACCCAGTTCCTCCTCCTGCCGTTCACAGACACACGGGAGCTGCAGCTCTTGCACTTCTGGCTCTTCCTGGGCATCTACCTGGCTGCCCTCCTGGGCAATGGCCTCATCATCACCACCATAGCCTGGGACCAGCACCTGCACACCCCCATGTACTTCTTCCTGCTCAACCTCGCCCTCCTCGACCTGGGCTCCATCTCCACCATTGTCCCCAAATCCATGGCTAACTCTTTGTGGGACACCAGGGTCATTTCCTACAAAGGATGTGCTACACAACTCTTTCTGTTTGGCTTTTTAGCTTCAGCAGAGTTTTACCTTCTCACTATCATGTCGTACGACCGCTACGTTGCCATTTGCAAACCCCTGCACTACGGGACCCTCCTGGGCAGCAGAGCTTGTGTCCACATGGCAGCAGCTGCCTGGGCCACTGGGTTTCTCTATTCTCTGCTGCACACGGCCAATACATTTTCACTGCCCCTGTGCAAGGGCAATGCCCTGGGCCAGTTCTTCTGTGAAATCCCCCACATCCTCAAGCTCTCCTGCTCACACTCCTACCTCAGGGAACTTGGGCTTCTTGTGATCAGTGTCTGTTTAGCACTTGGCTGTTTTGTGTTCATTGTGGTGTCGTATGTGCAGATCTTGAGGGCTGTGGTGAGGATCCCCTCTGAGCAGGGACGGCACAAAGCCTTTTCCACCTGCCTCCCTCACTTGTCCGTGGTCTCCCTGTTTGTCAGCACTGTCGTGTTTGCCTACCTGAAGCCCCCCTCCATCTCTTCTCCGTCCCTGGACCTGGTAGTTTCTGTTCTGTACTCTTTGGTTCCTCCAGCAGTGAACCCCCTCATCTACAGCATGAGGAACCAGGAGCTCAAGGATGCTCTGTGGAAACTCATAACTGAGTGTTTTCTGAGGCAATAAACTGCTCATCTGCTTCTGCATAGAAGTTTAAACGTAACTTGCTACAAGTTCAGCTTGTCATCTGTATTTGCTGTTGTTGTTGGCATTTTATTATTCTGATAATGTTGTCATCCCCTTTCTAAACCACTGGTTGTGTAAATGAGGAGCCATGATCTGTGTGTATTTATACAAAGTAAAGGGTCCTGTAGTGACTTGATTTTCACTAGATCCTTCCTGCAAGGCCTTTTGGAGCTACAGGGACAGTTCCTGTCCATTGGAGGAGGGGAGGAGAGGTCTCACATGTCAGCCCTGCCAGGGAGCAGCAGCGCTTGTTCTTCCAGAGCTGTTCTGCTTCCACTCCACACTCTCCTTCTCATCCCTGGTGTTGGTGCAAGGCCTGAGTGCTCTGGCAGCTTGGTCACCGTCCTGCTGTGTGTCAGTGCTGTGGGCGCAGGCAGGGACAGGCAATGGGCACTGCTGTCACAGAGCTGGCCCCAGAATAGCCTTTCCAAATAGAAAGGTGATCTCCTCAGAGCAGTGCATGATGGTTTATGTCTTCTTGCAAAGTTTCTCTCAAGCATATTCCTACAAAAGTCACCCTCAGATTATACACCAATGTACAGCTGCACAGTGTGTGTGTGCAGGGCTGGCACACAGCAGTGTCTTCTCACAGCCAGGCTCCTGCAAGAGACCTGCAGGATCAGCAGAGCAGGGGCTGGGCTGTGCCCCTGTGCACTGGATACCCCACAGAAGGAGCCTCAGGTCAGTCATCATGGACTGGCCCCTCACAGCCATCATTTACAGCACTGGCTTCTCACACATGGAAGTTGTTCTTCCCTCCATGCATGGACACTGAATGAGTAGTTCAGCAGTCTGTGTTTGCTTTGTACAGATGAGATGTGAGCACACACATCATGGTTTTGAGGTGACATGACCATGAGCCAGCACTGTGCCCTGGTGGCCAGGAAGGCCAATGGCATCCTGGGGTGTATTAGAAGGGGGGTGTTTAGTAGATCGAGAGAGGTCCTCCTTCCCATCTACTCTGCCCTGGTGAGACCACAACTGGAATATTGTGTCCAGTTCTGGGCCCCTCAGTTCCAGAAGGACAGGGAACTGCTGGAGAGGGTCCAGTGTAGGGCAACAAAGATGATTAAGAGAGTGGAGCACCTCCCTTATGAGGAAAGGCTGAGGGAGCTGGGGCTCTTTAGTTTGGAGAAGAGGAGACTAAGGGGTGACCTTATTAATGTTTATAAATATATAAAGGGTGAGTGCTACGAGGATGGAGCCAGGCTCTTCTCGGTGGCAAACAATGATAGAACAAGGAGTAATGGGATCAAGCTGTAACACAAGATGTTCCACTTAAATTTGAGAAAAAACTCCTTCTCAGTGAGGGTGACAGAGCCTGGAACAGGCTGCCCAGGAAGGTTGTGGAGTCTCCTTCTCTGGAGACATTCAAAACCCACCTGGACATTTTCCTGTGTGACCTCACCTGTGCGTTCCTGCTCCAGCAGGGGGATTGGACTAGATCATCTTTTGACGTTCCTTCCCATCCCAAACATACTGTGATACTGTGTGACATGAAGACGAGTGAGCACAAACACCATCAACTGTTCCTTGGGGGTCCATGAAAACCTGTGGCACACACAAGAACCGTGTAGAACAGCCTGGGATGGAGATGGCAAAGGGCACTGGTGAGACTGGAAGAGACTCACAGAACTCAGGTCTCTGTCCCCTTGGCCATGGCAGTTGTCTCTGCAAAAAAGTCTAAGAGAAGACATGTCCTCATGGCACTGGGGCCTCAGTGCCTCCTTGCAGCCCCATGGGGAAGCTGGAAGTTTTTGTACCAGTGTTGTCCTTCCCTGGACCTTGCACACTCACATCCCATGGTCCCAGGATGAGCCCTGAGCCCTGTGTTTACATCTCAAATGTACAATGAAAACAGGGACTTTTGACCTAGTGTTTCATAGAGTGTCCTGAGTTGGAAGGACCCACAAGGATCATGGAGTCCAAGTCCTGTCCTTACACAGGACACCTCACAGGTCATCCCGTGTGTCTGAGGATGTTGTCCAGTCTCGTCTTGAACACTGTCAGGTTGGGGCCGTGACACCTCCCTGGGGAGCCTGTTCAGTGTCCAGCACCTCTGGGGGAAGAACCTTTTCCTCATGTCCAACCTGACCCTCCCCTGGCACATCTTCCTGTCATTGTATAGAGCAGCAATTTCAAGGATGTTTGAGGAGGTGCCTTTAAGATTTCACAAGTCTATGTTCTATAAAGACAGAGGTTCAAGTTGTGAAGCACACAGGGCTAAACCTAAATTAGTGTGATTTGTGTTTTCTAAACTCTGGGTACAGTCACTTAAGCGTATTTACAAATCTCCTTCTTGCCAATCTTCCCTTATATTCCCACACCTACAATTAGTGTCATGCTCAGTATAAGTTGGAGCTGACATTTCTGGCTGGTTACTTCCGTTAGGTCAGATTTGCCAGGTACTTTGGTTAGTTTAGTTTGGAAGTTCCGTTCTGCTGGGAGTTTGGAGTGAGTTTTTTGCTGTTCTGCCATTTTGCAGTTGGTCCTTGGGCCTTTTTGCTCTGTCTTGCTGGGATTGCTTGTTTGGGACCAAGGTGCTACTTTCTCCAGGACTGGCTGTTCCGTGTGACTGGAGTTACATGACGGATTGCACTGACTATATTTTATTAATTTTATCTAGTTTGATTTTTTTATATTTCATTTTATTTTTTACATTTCATTTCATTTAATTATATACATAGTAGTAGTATATTATACTATTTTTATTGACTTATTAAAATGCTATTTCTGAACCCGCAGGTTTCTCCATTCCCTTCAGTTATCTTTCATATCACACTTAATAGGTTGGAGGACTACGTGAGCAGCTATTGTCGTCTTAGTTGCTGGATGGGGTAGAACATTGAGAGGGAAGGATAGTAGTGGCTCAAGAACTCTTGAAAATCACTTTCCAAGATAATGGCGCTTCTTCTTTTTTTTTTTTTTTTTTTTTTTGGTAGTGGGAAACAGCATGAGAAAGGAAAACCATCAGAACTGCAGCTCTGGAGGTCCAGAGTGGAGCTCAGGGTCAAGAAATGTCATCCTGAGCACAGTGCTGTGGTCATTCAGAGGGACTCTGGATCAGTCATGACTTTGTGTTTCCAGGAACAGCTGGTGAGGATGGAGAGACAGCAGCACAGGTGGGGACACACTGGGCTGAGAACAAGGTGGGGAAGCGCATGGGGTGTCTACAGCCTGTGGGGAAACAGCCACAGGCCTGGGACAGTGCAGGATGGACCATGGTGGACATGGCCAAGGGTGCTGGCAAGGCTGGATGTCCCTGAAAGAGCCAAGGTCTTTGTCCCCTTGGCTCTGGCTGATGTCCCTGCCAGCGAGGCCTAAGAGGAGACACATGGTTGTCATGGCCATGGCACCCCATTGTCTCCTTGCACCCCCAGGTAGTGTCACACCATTGTCCTGCACTGGACATCGCACTCCCCACAGCCCCAGGAAGAGCCTTGAGCCACACGTGAGGGACAGGATCTCCCTTCCAGGGGCAGGGGCTCAAGGCTTGGCCATTGTCCTTCATCAGACAAGCCAAGGGCTTTCTCAGCATCAGAGCTGCTGCACTCTGCCTGTGCCTGATGCAATCAGAGCCTCCAATTATCTGCTCTAACGAGTCCCTGGGAGGCTTTGTCAGTAACAGCCCTCAGTGGGGCCCATTAATGCTTCAAGGTACTTTGGAGTTTGTTCTGGCTTGGACTTCTTGAGCAGATTCTGCGGTCTGTCCTTGGTATCTGAGGTTTATGGACTCAACACCAAATATGCCATGGGGCTCATTAAAACACAGAAAGCCCGAACGAGCAATGTTTCTTTCTGTAATTTCATTTAAATCTTCCAGACTTGTAGAACTAACTGTAGGGGTTTCAATGGGACACTTGCTGATGAAGGTTTCAAAGAAGATTTAATGAAGGAGGTTTTTTCTTTCCAGCTTGTTTTCTGTCATTTTTCAGTGTATGGAAGAAGTAACAGCAGCATTCTACACTGGACATTGATCTCGAGGGTCTCCTGAAGACATCTGGACAGGCAGGAGAACAGTCCCTTGAGGCTGGACTCTGTATGGACAACCTGGCTCCTCACCCCCACCCCCAGTCTGCCGGTTCCCTCCTTGGCCACCAGAGATTGCATCACTTTTCCTCCATCAGACTTCTCCACTGAGCTCTGCAGGAGATGCTGCAGCTCCTGTGCACCAGCTCCACCTGCTCTCCTGTGCAAACACTGCACAGTTCAATCAACAGCAAAACACTTTCCTCAGCTGTGTGTGTAAGTGGATCTGATGAGGTCCAGCATCCCCAAGGGACACCCACACAAGAACTGCTTTAGACAGAGAGACAGGAGAGGATAGAAATAAACACAATGAACGTGTTGACTGCCATGTCAATTAGAGCTCTGGAGAATGGGGCAAGTTTGTAACTCCCTGAAGCTCAAAGCAGAAACCAGACAGTTGAGAGGCCACTGAATGACCAAAGAGCAAGTGGAGGAGAAACCTGAGAGCACTGGGAAGGGCAAACATCCAGACAGTGCTGGAAAGTTGTCCTTGGACAGGGACATTTAATCAGGAGAATTGGGAACTCCTGAATGACGAGGGAGATGAAATTATAGAGTATTGGTAATAAAAGTACAGGGGAAGACCAATATTTCTTCTCCTACCCTTAATACATCAGTCATCAGTTGTCTCACAATAAACAGCCAGTGCCATTTTAGGGCCCAGTGTACCTGAGGTGCTGGCCTGGGATTGGCATCTCTCACACAGGACCTGGGGAGACCAGAGCACCGTGCAGTGCAGGTGGAGCCTGAGCAGGGTTTCCCGGGGCATCTACACTGGCACCAGGTGTTTGTGTCCCTGGAGCTGAAGACATTTGTGTCCTAGATCCATCCCCAGTTATGGAGAACTCTTTCATTAACTGCCACCAGATGGCCCTGCAAGCATTAAGCCAAGATCATGTTGTGTCTTGCACAACGCCCCATGCCCTCTGAACCTGCCCTGCCCAGGACTCCTCACACGTTGCCCAGAGCGAGTCACACTGAGGTGCTGGCTGGTTCCCTGGCTGGGATGTTGGTTTAGATGGTCACCTACAGCACAGGTGGGTCCTGCCCCATCATCGCCTGCTCTGCTCCAGTCTGAAACAGAGCCCAACATCACAATGGGATCATGAGAGAACTGAGGCTGAAGGGACCTCAGGAGTCTGCAGTCCAACCCGTCACCAACTGGGTCACACCAAGGTGTTCAAGCCTTGATTCAATCAGAGCTTTAGCAGGACTAGAGAAGTGATCATCCCTTTGTACTGGGCACTGGTGAGGCTGCACCTTGAATCCTGGGGTCAGTTTGAGGCCCCTCATGGCAAGGAAGACATTGAGGTGCTGGAGAGAGTTCAGAGGAGGGTGACAAGGCTGGTGAAGGGTCTGGAGCACCAGTCTGACGAGGAGCGGTTGAGGGAGCTGGGACTGTTCAGCCTTGAGAACAGGAGGCTGAGGGGAGACCTTGTCGCTGTCTACAACTACCTGAGAGGAGCTTTTATCATGGTGGGTGTTGATCTCTTTTCCCAAGTAATAAGTCATAGGACAAGAGGAAATGGCCTCAAGTTGCACATGGGTAGGCTTAGATTGGATATGAGGAAGAAATTCTTCAGGGAAAGGGTTTTGAAGCAATGGAGCAGACTGCCCAGTGAGGTTGTGGAGTCCCCATCACTGAAGGTGTTTAAAACACAGATAGATGGGGCTCTTTGGGACATGTTTTAGGGCCAAATTTAGGTTATGGTTGGACTTGATGATCTTGAGGGTCTCTTCCAACCACAATTATTCTATGATTCCATGATAAGTCATGTTTGCTATTTTCTTTCTCAGAAGACCATGCAGCCTCCCTGAGAGCCAGGACTTTTCTGAGGTGTTGGAGAGACGTCTCACGGTCACACCAGCCAGTTCCACCAGCCCCTGTCTGTCCCTTCCCAGACCAAACCTTTTCTCCATATCCCAACCTTCCAGGCAAGTTTCTGGGACACAGCAAATGCTGTCCAGGTCCTGTGGGCTTGTTCAGAGAGAACAGCTTGCCAACATGGTGATGGGCTCTCTGTGCACCTCAAAGCTTTCCTGACCATTTTTCTCAATGCCCCACTTGTACCCAAGTGGGTACTCCTTGAGCTGTACATGAGGGGATTGAGCAGGGATGTGGGGAAGGTGTAGAGAAAAGGCTTTGTCACACTGTCTTGGCAGGGCTGTTCTGGGCATCCCACAGTCCAGGATGAGGGTGCTGGAGAAACCAGTGGCATTGATAAGACGTCCAGGTGGAGAAGGCCTTGTGCCTGTCTACACTGGGGCAGAGCAGTGATGCATTGATGGGACGCCCATCTGAACAAGAAGGGGATAAATAGCTCTAAAATGCCTTCCAGCCAGTTCTTTACCCATCGCACATACACCATCCAGGCCACGAGCTGCAGCTTCTCCAGGAGATGCTGTGGGACACGGTGTCAAAGGCTTCACTGCAGTCTAAGGACACAACACCCACAGCCCGTGTGACGGATTCACTGCCCACGACAGACTTTCCCTCATCTGCTCAGCGGTCACCTTGTCACAGAAGGAGATCAGGCTGGTCAAGCAGGACCTGCCTTTCATCAAGCCATGCTGATTGGGCCCCATTGCTCGTCTGGTGTGTGTGACCTCACAGTCCTTTGCCAGCCGTGTTCCTGCTGTTGGCCAATCCCCTGCAGAGGCAGAAGTGACCTCACAGTGCCCTCCACACCCATTGGTTCCTACTGGACTATGAGTTCCTGAGACACAGTGACCACACGACATCATACCTACCATCACCCTCCTTGTGGTCCAGAGTGTGAGCAGATCAAACTGAGCTGCTTTCATCAAATTTATCCTATAGATTTCCTATCAAGGGTTTGAGTGGAGAAACGTTCCTCAGAGGAGCTGCTGTATTTACTCTGGGGCATTTTATATCTCTGTTTCTGCCTCTGCTTTTGTTCTCCTTCCTCTGTCTATTCTGACGTGAAAGAGCTCTCCAAGGAAAAGGTTCATGGAATCCTACAATAACACAGGTTGGAAGAGACCCCCAAACACCATCTCTGTCCCACTGACAGTTATGGCACCCCAAGGAATAGCTGATGGCATTTGTTCTCTCTTGGGTTCATCTCACCACATGCACACAGTAGACATGCACATCTCATCTGCACAATGAAAACATGGACTTTTGACGTAGTGTTTCATAGAATCATAGAATTTCCTGAGTTGGAAGGACCCACAAGGATCATGGAGTCCAACTCCTGTCCCTGCACAGGACACCCCACAGGTCACCCCGTGTGTCTGAGGACGTTGTCCAGTCTCTTCTTGAACACTGTCAGGTTGGGGCCGTGACACCTCCCTGGGGAGCCTGTTCAGTGTCCAGCACCTCTGGGGGAAGAACCTTTTCCTCATGTCCAACTCGACCCTTTACTGGCACACCCTTCTTCCATTCCCTTGGGTTCTGTCATTGGTCACCAGAGAGAAGAGATCAGTACCTTCCCCTCCTTGTCCCCTTGTGAGGAAGCTGTAGCCACCATGAGGTCTCCTTTGAGTCTTTTCTTCAGCTCGGATGCTCAGAAACCCCTTGCTTTGCTTTCTGAAGCAGAAAGGAGGAGCCATGAGCTCCAGGCAATGGGAAGGGGGATCCCGTCCCTCACACACGGCTCAGGGCTCTTCCTGGGACCATAGGATGTGGGTGTGCAAGGCCCAGGGAAGGACAACACTGGGACAACAACTTCCAGCTTCCCCATGGGGCTGCAAGGAGGCAGCGAGGCCCCAGTGCCATGAGGACAACATGTCTGCTCCTGGGGTCAGTGGCAGAGACAACTGCCCTGGCCAAGGGGACACAGACCTGGGTTCTGTGGGTCCCTTCCAGCCTTACAGTGCCCTTTGCCATCTCCACCACAGGCTGTTCTACATGGTGCTGCCCCTGCCTCTCTTTCCCTGCAGGCTGCAGACACCCATCTCGCTTCCCACCTGCTCTCACCCAGCATTTCTTCACCTTTACTGCTGTGTCTGCACCCTCACTGGCTGCTCTTTGGAACACAAACCATGGGCTGATCCAGCTCCCTCTGGGTCACCTCTTGCACCACAGCACTGCCCATCCAGTGACATTTCTTCCTCCTCATATCCAGTCCTCACCTTCCAAGTAGACTTCTTTTTTCTCTTTCCTGCTTCTTCCCACTATCAAGAAAACTCGACCATCTCATAAACTGCCCTTCATGCAGGGAACCCAACCCGTTAGGCTTCTTATGGTCTTTTACCTGACCATAGAGAAGTCATCTCGCCATGACCTTCTAAATCCCATGAGTGCTGCTGGCCTTTCAGCTTCTCTGACAGACATGATCATGTCCCTGCTGCTGGGCTGTCACCTCCAGACACAGAACTGACCCCACTGTCTCTTCACAGCCACTCGCTTCTGATTGAATTATAAGTTAGTTATTGCTGCCTGGCTGAAGTCTGTGCGTGGATGCTGAAACCTCTTCAGTAACCTGTTCTGAAACAATCAACAAGGTGGGCATGAATAGAGCAAAAAAAGAAGACCCTTGGGTGGGGGCAAATGGAAAGGGATGCATAAGATGTGGTCAGGGCTGTTTGGGGGCACTTGTAAAGCAGCTCTGCACCTCATGTGAATAATTTCTGTGATCAGAGAAAACCTGAGAGATTTGTCTAATTTTAGAACATGAAGGGGAAGGAAGGACAGCGTCATTCAGGCTCCAAGGGACATCAGGAGGTGTCTTGACCAAACTCCTGCTCACAGCAGGGTCAGACCAGATTGCTCAGGGCTTTATCCAAACACATCTTGGTCACTTTCTGGGACAGAGTGAGTGCGCACTCCTGGGAAACAGCTTCCAGTGCTGGACTATCCTCAGGACTGGAAAGTTTCTCCCTTTCTACAGCACCTTTCCAAGCCCAACCATCCAGATTGTTTTTACCCATCTACTTGCACACTGACACAGACCAGAATTTACTGCCTTGGGCAAAAGAATGTTGTGGGGTATGATGCTGAATACCTTGCTGACTTCCAGGTAACGGGCCATTGTTGTTCTCCCCACATCCACAACCCTGTCCTTTCCTCACAGAAAGCAAAGAGGATGGACAGGCACAACCTGCCCTGGCCAAACCCCGTCACCTTCTCTTCCAGACACCCAGAAATGGGGTCCCAGTGGCCATGCTCTGGGGCACAGCCCTTAGTTCCCCTGCTCACCCATGGGCCATTTTGAAAAGTGCACACACTATGTGAGAGCTGCCAGTGGTCAGGGAGTCCCCCCAGTCTCCATGAGCTTTCACAGATGGTGGAGAGTGGCCTCACTGTGACATGGTCCTGCTGTCCCAGCTCCTGGGATGCTGCCCCTGCTGTCCCATAGACTGGAGAGGATTGTGTTAGTTCCAGTGACCCCTGACTTGATCCGTATGCACTGCTGGTTGTTCTGCCTCCAGCCACAGAGGCCTGGGAGACCTTGCTGGTGAAGAGTGAGGAAAAGAGGACACAGAGATTCTCACCTCTTATTAAATTCATCAGTGGCCACACAGTGTATTTGTTTCTCCTTTAACTGTTCCTGCAGTAGTAACAGCTCATTATGGGCCCTTGAATTGCCTTCCAGGTCTAGACTGAGTTTTGATCTGGGCTGTTGCTGTGCTTGGCGGCTGCTGTCCTTGCAGACCAGATGAACTCACTCCTGCCACCCTGCCTGGCAGTTCATTCCATCCGTGTCACAGCTCTGTCTGCAGCACTGACAGCTCCAGCTCCCCAGTCAGGTCCCTGGCTGAGGACATGATCTCACATTTGGGCTGAGCCACCCCAGCTGTGGCACCAGCCCAGCTCTGACCTGCACAAGAAACCTGGTACCAAGTGTCCAAGAGCTCATGTGTGCAAAGGCTTTGAATCAGAGCACAGACATGACATGGCCAGAGATTGATGAATGTCTCTCTCGACCTAGGAGTATAAAACCAGAACAAATTGCCTGAATTCCTTTAACTGAAGATATTCCTTCCCTAGTTTGCAGAAATTAGATAATTTGCTGTTACATTCCTGGTGTCCTGTCTAATGATGGGTCAAGAAGAGATGATTCTCATACCGATTCATTTTTTAAAATGAAAAATACAATGCTGGAAAAAAGTGTCTCTGAAGAGGAGAGAGAATCAACATCACTGATTACTTCAACTTCGAAGTTGTGCCACTGGAGCTTGAGAGACACCTGAAGGAGCCCAGAGGGGACAGAGAAAGGGACATGATGGGCTGCTCCTGTGCTGCTGAGCTGGGCTGGGCTCCTGGGACACAGGGAGCTCATGGCAGCGGCAGCGCTGCAGAGAGACAGCTCTGCCCAGGAGCAGCTCCTGCAGCTTCCTGCAGGTGTGTCCATGGGCACACGTGTCCCAGCTTTGCTCTGACCTGTGGGCTGTGGGCAATGCAGTCTGTGGGGCGGGGGAATGAGCTGAGTCTCAATCAAATGCCATCATCTGTCTTTACTATCGCCTTGAGGTTTTCTTCCAAGCTGTGAAATTCCCTCCAGGATGCAAACTTGTCTTACAGCATCTTTGTTTTATCTGAAAGCCCCATGGAGAAGCAAAGAGATGCTGTGATGAGAAAATAAAGTTGGGTTTTTGAAAGGAGTCGTGGGTGTCATTGGCCAAACATGGGGTGCCCAGCCCTTAGGAAAGTGATATATGTTGTGGCTCCATCTGACAAAGCTGAACCCCAGTTCTGTTCCCTGCCCCCCGTTCTCATGCCCCCTGCTGCAGAGCAGGGCTGACTCCTCGGCAGCCAGAGGGCACAGGCCCTGCTCCTCACGGCCCCTCCAGCCAGCACCACCCAGGGCTCAGACACTGAGCTGGAGAAAGGTCTGGAATAGGACAAACGGTGTGGAGCAGGGGAGGGTGAATGAGAAATGGCTTTGGTTTTCCTCAGAGAAATCTCCCCTATCTAGTCACTGTCTCTTCTTCTTTGGTCAGTGCTCTCTGTCCAGAGGCTGCAGATATCCAACAGCAGTTCCATCACCCAGTTCCTCCTCCTGCCGTTCACAGACACACGGGAGCTGCAGCTCTTGCACTTCTGGCTCTTCCTGGGCATCTACCTGGCTGCCCTCCTGGGCAACGGCCTCATCATCACCACCATAGCCTGGGACCAGCACCTCCACACCCCCATGTACTTCTTCCTGCTCAACCTCGCCCTCCTCGACCTGGGCTCCATCTCCACCATTGTTCCTAAGTCCATGGTGAACTCTCTGTGGGACACCAAGGTCATTTCATACACAGGATGTGCTACACAACTCTTTCTGTTTGTCTTTTTAGCTACTGCAGAGTTTTACCTTCTCACTATCATGTCCTATGACCGCTACGTTGCCATCTGCAAACCCCTGCACTACGGGACCCTCCTGGGCAGCAGAGCTTGTGTCCACATGGCAGCAGCTGCCTGGGCCACTGGGTTTCTCTATTCTCTATTGCACACGGCCAATACATTTTCACCGCCCCTGTGCAAGGGCAATGCCCTGGGCCAGTTCTTCTGTGAAATCCCCCACATCCTCAAGCTCTCTTGTTCAAGCACCTACCTCAGGGAACATGTGCTTCTTGTGGTTAGTATATTTTTTGACCTCTGGTGTTTTGTGTTCATAGTGGTGTCCTATGTGCAGATCTTGAGGGCCGTGCTGAGGATCCCCTCTGAGCAGGGACGGCACAAAGCCTTTTCCACCTGCCTCCCTCACCTGGCCGTGGTCTCCCTGTTCATCAGCACTGCTTCATTTGCCTACCTGAAGCCCCCCTCTATATCCTCCCCATGGCTGGACCTGGTGGTGTCTGTTCTGTACTCAGTGGTGCCTCCAGCAGTGAACCCCCTCGTCTACAGCATGAGGAACCAGGAGCTCAAGGATGCCCTCTGGAAACTCATATCTTATTGTTTTGTAAAGCAATAAACCACCCATCTGCTTTTACATAGGCGTTTTAATGTAGCTAATTACAGGTCCATCCTGTCATCTGGATTTTTTGTTATTATTGGTTGTGTTCTTATTGCGATAATGTTGTCATCCCCTTTCTAATTCACTATTGGGTTTTTTTTTATAACTGTTGGCTGTGCAAAGGAGGAGCCGTGCTCTCCTTCTCTCCAAACAAAATACAAGGCTCTTTAGTGACTTGTTTATCACTATATCCTTCCTGCAAGCACATTTTTAAAGCTCCAGGGATGGTTCCTGTGTTCATGAGAGGAGGGTAAAAGAGTCCATCCTGGCAGCCCCGCCAGGGAGCAGCAGCGTTTGTTCTTCCAGAGGTGTTCTGGTTCCACTCCACACTCTCCTTCTCATCTCTGATGTTGGTGCAAGGCCTGAGTGCTCGGGCAGCTTTGTCACCGTCCTGCTGTGTGTCAGTGCTGTGGGCGCAGACAGGGACAGGCAATGGGCACTGCTGTGACAGAGCTGGCCTCACAACAGCCTTTCCAGATAGAAAGGTGATCTCCTATGGGCAGGGCCTGAAGGTTTAGTTCTTCTTACAAAGATTCTCTCAAGAACATGCCCAAGAAAGTGACCTATATATGAAAAAGTGTACGTCTGAACAGTGTGTGTGTGCAGGGCTGGCACACAGCAGTGTCCTCTCACAGCCAGGCTCCTGCCAGAGACCTGCAGGACCAGCAGAGCAGGGGCTGGGCTGTGGACCTGTGCATTCGACACCCCATCAAGTTTGCCCCAATCGTCATGGACTAATCCCTCACAACCTTCATTTCCAGCCCGGACCTCTCGCTCGAGTTCAGAGAGGTTCTTTTTCCTCATCTGAATAGACCCTGAATGAGTAGGTCAGATGTCCATGTTTGCATTGTACAGATGAGATGTGAGCGTGAACATCATGTATGTGAGGTGAGATGAACCGAAGTGAGCGCCAATGCTGTCAGATATTCTGGGGTGCCATTTTGCACCTGGGACACGTCAACCCTGTCTGTACATACAGACTGGGAGATGAGATGCTGAAGAGCAGCTCTGCAGAGACGGATCTGAGGGTCTGGTCAACAGCAAGTTGAACATGAGCCACCAGTGTCCCTGGAACCAAGAGGGACCATGTCCTGGGTGCAGCCAGCACAGCACGGCCAGCCGGGCAGGGAGGGGATTGTCCCACTCTGCTCTGTGCTGGGGCGGCCTCACCTGCAGCATTCACTGTGTGCAGGGCTGGGGACACAGGATAAAAGGAGATAAAGCTACTGGAGAGTGCTCAGAAGAAGCTATGAACTTGGTGAAGGGTTTGGAGGAAAAGCAGCTGAAGTCCCTGGGTTTGTTCAGCCTGGAGAAGATGTGACTGAGGGCAGAGCTCATGGGGCTGCAGGTTCCTCAGAAGGGAGCAGGGCTGAGCTCTTCTCTCTTGTCTCTGGTGACCAATGACAGAACCCAAGGGAATGGAAGAAGGTTGTGCCAGGGGAGGTTCAGGTTGGACATAGGAAAAGGTTCTTCCCCCAGAGGTGCTGGACACTGAACAGGCTCCCCAGGGAGGTGTCACGGCCCCAACCTGACAGTGTTCAAGAAGAAACTGGACAACATCCTCAGACACACGGGGTGAGCTGTGGGGTGTCCTGTGTAAGGACAGGAGTTGGACTGCATGATCCTCGTGGGTCCCTTTCAGCTCAGGATATTGTATGATTCTATGAAGGGCTGTGGGACAGACAGCATCCCGAGGTCATTTTACATTGGGAGGAACATCATATGGAAACCAAATGCAGCACTGGGTTGTGCTTCCTTTAACCAATGTCCACGTGTCCATTCCCCATAACGTGGGACATGTCAGATGAGTGCAGAGCAGGTGACACAGCACAGGGTTGAGGTGTCTCCCACCCCTTTGGAGTGGCAACAGGAGTCCAGAGGGACACTGTGACTCCTGCCTCTGTGTGTAAAAGGGACGGACTCTGTCTCTGAGCATCCCTGGGTGAACAAGGAGTCCTGAGACCAACTCAGATATGGATGCCTGACAGAAAATGACATTTCTGTGTGTGACTCCATTAACAAATCCCACTGGATCAGTGAGATTCATCTCAGCTGCCTTGGACAGGATCATTTCAAGTGCTCCAGTCTGCACTGTCACCCTTTCTTGTGATTCCAGATTGTCATCTCAAAAGTGCCATAGAAACCAGAATGGCTCTAGGGTCCTTAGAAAACTCAGACCTCAAACCCATCTTCAAGAAGAGCAGGGATAGGAACTGGGATAACTACAGGCTGGCCACCCTTCCTCCCTCCCTGGGAGGGGGATGGGACAAGCCTCCTGCAGCCATTTCCAGGAATGTGAGGGACAAGGAAGGGATTGCTGAACCCAAAGGGACAGGGGAAAGAAAGGCATGTTGTGTACAGGGCGTTTGCAAGGCTCAGCCATGGTCTCCTTCTGGCCAGAGTGGTGCTGATGGGGCTCAAAAAGTGGATGCTGGGTGGGAAGTTGGCTGAAGCATCAAGCCCAAACATCACCAGTGGTACAAAGTTCTGTGTGCAGCCAGATACTGGTGTCATCCCTCAGTGACGAGCAACTGGACAACACTGTTGAGCATCTTTATTCTCCCCTTCTATGATGTAACAGAGTGAATCTTTAGTGCTTTTGAGGATGATGCAACCTGAGTGGAGGCCTTGAGCAACCTCACCTGGTTCACTCTGCCCTGAGCAGGAGAGTGAGACAAGATGAGTGAGACAAGGGCTCTCTGCAAACCTGAGTTATCCTGTGATTTGACAGAATTTTTGCCTTGGACAGGTTTCTGGAGAGAGAATAGGTGGAAGAATAGGAAAAAAAAAAAAAAGGCAAAAGAGGACATATGTGCTGTGTTAACAGAAGTATCACAGTATCACAGTATCACAGTATCACAGTATCACAGTATGTTCTGGATTGGAAGGGACCTCAAAAGATCATCTAGTCCAATCCCCCTGCTGGAGCAGGAACGCCTAAGTGAGGTTGCACAGGAACATGTCCAGGTGGGTCTTGAATGTCTGCAGAGAAGGAGACTCCACAACCCCCCTGGGCAGCCTGTTCCAGTGTCTGTCACCCTCACTGAGAAGGAGTTTTTTCTCAAATTTAAGTGGAACCTCTTGTGTTCCAGCTTGATCCAATTGCCCCTTGTCCTATCATTGTTTGCCAACGAGAAGAGCCTGGCTCCATTCTCATGGCACTCACCCTTTATATATTTATAAACATTAATAAAGTCACCCCTCAGTCTCCTCTTCTCCAAACTAAAGAGACCCAGCTCCCTCAGCCTTTCCTCATAAGGGAGGTGCTCCACTCCCTTAATCATCTTTGTTGCCCTACGCTGGACCCTCTCCAGCAGTTCCCTGTCCTTCTTGAACTGAGGGGCCCAGAATTGGACACAATATTCCAGATGGGGTCTCACCAGGGCAGAGTAGAGGGGAAGGAGGACCTCTCTTGATCTACTAACCACCCCCCTTCTAATACATCCCAGGATGCCATTGGCCTTCCTGGCCACAAGGGCACAGTGCTGGCTCATGGTTATCCTGTTGTCCACGAGGATCCCCAGGTCCCTTTCCCCTACACTGCTCTCTGTACAGCAGTTCCAGTGAGGAGTGCTTTTCACTCTCGTTGTTAGGAAATATATTGGAATAATTTGAACAAGGTGAGAAAGCGAGATGGATGTCTACAGCCTGTAGGAAAGATGGGAAGGGGTAGGAGTGTGTAGAGCACGGTTCAGTCTTGGTCAGGTCCTGGGTGCTAAGGAGGGGGATGGGTGTGTGTGGTATTATGAGGTCAGTTGTGTCTCAGACACTCATAATCCAGGCGGAATCCTGTGGCTGTGAAGGGGACAGTGGGGTCAGTTCTGTGTCTGGAGGTGACAGCCCAGCAGCAGGGACATGGCTGGGAAAGAACCTCTGCCCAAGGGCCCACAGGCCCTACCCAGGAAGAGACCTTGGAGATGGGTTGTCATGTCCATTCCACCTGAGAACATGACGGGACATGGGCAGGGACATGGTCGTGTCTGTCAGAGAAGCTGAAAGGCCAGCAGCACTCATGGGATTTAGAAGACCATGGGGAGGTGACTTCTCTCTGGTCAGGTAAAAGACCACAAGAAGCCTAACGGGTTGGGTTCCCTGCATGAAGGGCAGTTTATGAGATGGTCGAGCTTTTCTTGATAGTGAGAAGAAGCAGGAAAGAGAAAAAAGGAGTCTACTTGGAAGGTGAGGAATGGATATGAGGAGGAAGAATTGTCACTGGATGGGCAGTGCTGTGGGGCAAGAGGTGACCCAGAGGGAGCTGGTTCGGCCCATGGTTTGTGTTCCAAAGAGCAGCCAGTGAGGGTGCAGACACAGTAGTGAAGGTGCAGAGATGCTGGGGTGAGAGCAGGTGGGGAAGCGAGATGGGTGTCTGCAGCCTGCAGGGAAAGAGACTGGAGGTCATGGCTCCTCCTTTCTGCTTCAGAAAGCAAACCAAGGGGTTTCTCACCATCAGAGCTGAAGAAAAGACTCAAAGGAGACCTCATGGTGGCTACAGCTTCCTCACAATGGGAGGAGGAGGGGAAGGCACTGATCTATTCTCTCTGGTGACTAGTGAAGGAGCCCAAGGTAATGGCAGGAAGATGTGTCAGGGGAGGTTTAGGTTGGACATGAAAACAAGGTTCTTCCCCCAGAGGTGCTGGACACTGAGCAGGAGAGTGATGGTGGGTATGATGCCATGTGGTCACTTGTGTCTCAGGAACTCATAGTCCAGTAGGAACCAATGGGTGTGGAGGGCACTGTGAGGTCACCTCTGCCTCTGCAGGGGATTGGCCAACAACAGGAACATGGCTGGCAAAGGACTGTGAGGTCACCCACACAGACGAGCAATGGGGCCCAATCAGCATGGCTTGATGAAAGGCAGGTCCTGCTTGACCAGCCTGATCTCCTTCTGTGACAAGGTGACCGCTGAGCAGATGAGGGAAAGTCTGTCGTGGGCAGTGAATGCGCCACACGGGCTGTGGGTGTTGTGTCCTTAGACTGCAGTGAAGCCTTTGACACCGTGTCCCACAGCATCTCCTGGAGAAGCTGCAGCTCCTGGCCTGGATGGTGTATGTGCGATGGGTAAAGAACTGGCTGGAAGGCATTTTAGAGCCATTTGTCCCCTTCCTGTTCACATGGGCATCCCATGAATGCATCACTGCTCTACCCCAGTGTAGACAGGCACAAGGCCTTCTCCACCTGGACCTCTGACCTCACTTGTGCCACTGTTTTCTCCAGCACCCTCATCGTTGACTGTGGGATGACCAGAACAGCCATCCCGATACAGTTTAACAAAGCCTTTTTTCTACACTATACCCACATCCCTGCTCAATCCCCTCATGTACAGCTCAAGGACCAGAAAGGTTGTGTACAAGGGGGACATGGAGAAAAATGGTCAGGAAAGCTTTGAGGTGCACAGAGAGCCCATCACCATGTTGGCAAGCTGCTCTCTCTGAACAGGCCCAGAGGACCTGGACAGCATTTGCTGTGTCCCAGAAACTCGCCTGGAAGGTTGGGATATGGAGAAGAGGTTTGGTCTGGGAAGGGACAGACAGGGGCTGGTGGAACTGGCTGGTGTGACCGTGAGACGTCTCTCCAACACCTCAGAAAAGTCCTGGCTCTCAGGGAGGCTGCATGGTCCTCTGAGAAAGAAAATAGCAAACAGGACTTATAGTGGAATCATAGAATAATAGTGGCTGGAAGAGACCCTCAAGATCATTGAGTCCAACCATAACCTAAATCTGGCATTAAAACATGTCCCTAAGAGCCCCATCTATCTGTGTTTTAAACACCTTCAGTGATGGGGACTCCACAACCTCACTGGGCAGTCTGCTCCATTGCTTCAAAACCCTTTCCCTGAAGAATTTATTCCTAATATCCAATCTAAACCTCCCCGTGTGCAACTTGAGGCCATTTCCTCTTGTCCTATCACTTTTTACTTGAGAGAAGAGACCAACACCCTCCATGATAAAACCTCCTTTCAGGTAGCTGTAGACAGCTATAAGGTCTCCCCTCAGCCTCCTGTTCTCCAGGCTAAACAGCCCCAGTTACCTCCACTGCTCCCCGTCTGACTTGTTCTCCAGACCTCTCACCAGCTTTGTTGCCCTTCTCTGAACTCACTCCAGCACCCCAAGGTCTTTCTTGTAGTGAGGGGCCCAAAACTGAACACTGGATTTGAGGTGCATCCTCATCAGTGCCGAGAACAGAGGGATGATCACTTGCCTGGTCCTGCTGGCCACACTATTCCTGATGCATGCTGGGGTGCTGGTGGCCTTCTTGGCCACCCAGGCACACGCTGGCTCATGTTCTGTCACTGTCCATCAACACCCCCAGGGCCTTTTCCATTGGGCAGATTTCCAGCCGCTCTTCCCTGAGCCCGTAGTGCTGCCTGGGGTTGTTGTGACCCAAGTGCAGGACCCAGCACTGGGCATGAAACTGAACAAGTCCAAGAGTTGGATTGTTCACCTGGGATAGAGTAACACTGAGTGCAAGTGTAGATTGGGAGAGAGCGGCTGGAGAGCAGCCCTGCAGAGAGGGATCTGGCGTGATGGTTGGCCACAGGGTCAATAGGAGGCAACACTGTCCCCCAACAGTCAAGACAATAGCCCCCATCCTGGTTTGCATCAAACACAGCATGGCCAGGTGGTCAAAAGAGGTGACTATGCTGCTGTATTCAGCATTGGTGCGGCCTCACCTTGAGTTCTGTGTGCAGTTCCTGGCCCCACATATAATTACAACAAGGATGTAAAGGTCCTTGAATGCATCTAGACCATCCCCAAGCCCATTGGAGGCCCTTAGGAAGAGTTCCTCTCTCCAAATATCCAGCTTAGCTTGTTGCTGCATGAACAACCAGGAGAAACTGCCCCAGGACCCTCATTCCAGACCCCATCTCCTCCACCCCATACAGGCAGAGGTCTCCCCCTTGGCACTGAGGTGGTTCCAGGGACCCAAGAGACACCTGTAGGAGGAGATGTTGGGTGGGGATATGGTGTCCTTCAGTGCTCCTCATGGTACCTCCTGCTGGGCTTTGTGCCACTGGTCACAACCCTCTGAGCCTGGATGTTCAGCCAGTTCTCAGTGGTGCTGAGCAGGAACATGCCCACGAGCACATTGGGCTGCACTGGGAGGAGCGTGGCCACCCAGACAAGGGCAGTTATTGCCCATCGTGACTCAGCACTGGTGTGGTCACATCTGGAGCCGAGTGTCCCAGTGTGAGGTTCCCCATTCTGGAGGAACGGGAGGAGTTGTCGTGTGGCCAGAGAAAGTCTGGGTCACGTGTGGAGATGTTGGGAGACCCAAACTTCTTTAGCTTGGTGAAAAGGAGGCTGAGAAAACATGCTGGTTTTACTGAAATTGGGTCAATTTTCTTCATGCATTTTGAACCTCTCTCCTTCACAGCCAGTACAGTCTTTTGTTCAGATTTACTATGAGAATAATGAGGTAACGCTGTTTCTTCCCTGGGATAGAGTTCATTTTGTCTTTTAGCAGCTTTTCAGTGTTTGCCATTTGTTATGAAAGGAATGTCAGAACTCACTGGTATCTTGGCTGTTGTCAGGGAAACCAAGGACTTCTTTGGCCATCCAGCTGTGGATGCAGATTGGCAGGAGGGGACACAGACAGGACAGCACCTGGATTGACATGCAGGCTGATCAATGACATATTCCTTATGATTAGCACGATGCTCAGTCTAAAGCTGGAGCCGGCTTTTGGGCTTGTTACATCCGTTACTTTGGGTTTTGCAGCTGGTTTGGTCAGTTCCATTCAGAAGTTTCATCCTGTCAGGAGTTCGATGTCAGTTCGGCCTTTTGCCGTTCTGCCATTTTGCCGTTGGCCTTTGGGCCTTTCTGCCTGTTGCCCTTTTGCTCTCTCTTGCTGGGATGGGCTGTTCAGGACCAAGGTGCTCCCTTCTGCAGGACTGGCTGCTCCGTCTGACTGGAGTTACACGGGGAATGGCACTGAGTATATTTTCTTAATTTATTCATCTATTTCTATTTAATTTATTTTGACTATTGTCAGTAAAACCAAGGACTTCTCTGGACTGCAGCTGCAGGTGCAAATTGGTAGGAGGGGGCACAGACAGGACAGCACCTTGATTAACATCCAGGTCAATCAACAAGCTATTCTCTGCCATTAGTGTCATGCTCGGTATAAAGCTGGAGATGCCTTTTCCATCCCGTTAGTTTTGGTTTTCTGGCTGCTTTACTTAGCTCTATTCGGAAGTTCCATTCTATTGGGAGTTCAGTGTTAGTTCAGTTTTATGATGTTTTGCTGTTTTTCAGTTGGCCCTTGGGCCTCTCTGCCTTTTGCACTTGTACTTTCTCTTGCTGGGATCAGCTGTTCAGGACCAGGGTGCTCTCTTCTTTTGGGCTGCCTGTTCAGCACAATGGGAGTTTTGTGGGGGATTACACTGAGTGTCATATATTTTACTTTATGTATATCTTAGTATAAGTATGTTAGTAGTAGTAGTGTATTATTTTTATTGTCTTATTTATTATCTGTCTAAACCCACAAGTTTCTCCAGAGTGGAGCTCAGGATCAAGAAATGTCATTCTGAGCGCAGTGCTGTGGTCATTCAAGGAGTCTGGATCAGCCATGACTCTGTGTTTCCAGGAACAGCTGGTGAGGATGGAGAGACAGCAGCACAGGTGGGGACACACTGGGCTGACAACAAGGTGGGGAAGCACATGGGGTGTCTGCAGCCTGTGGGGAAACAGCCACAGGCCTGGGACAGTGCAGGATGGACTGTGGTGGACATGGCCAAGGGTGCTGGCAAGACTGGATGTCCCTGCAAGAGCCAAGGTCTTTGTCCCCTTGGCTCTGGCTGATGTCCCTGCCAGCGAGGCCTAAGAGGAGACACATGGTTGTCATGGCCATGGCTCCCCATTGCCTCCTTGCACCCCCAGGGAGTGTCACAGCATTGTCCTGCACTGGGCATCGCACTCCCCACAGCCCCAGGAAGAGCCCTGAGCCACACGTGAGGGACAGGATCTCCCTTCCAGGGGCAGGGGCTCAAGGCTTGGCCATTGTCCTTCATCAGACAAGCCAAGGGCTTTCTCAGCATCAGAGCTGCTGCACTTTGCCTTTGCCTGATGCAATCACTGCCTCCAATTATCTGCTCTAACGAGTCCCTGGGAGGCTTTGTCAGTAACAGCCCTCAGTGGGGCCCATTAATGCTTCGAGGTACTTTGGAGTTTGCTTCTGCCTTGGACTTCTTGAGCAGATTCTTCAGTCTGTGCTTGGTATCTGACGTTCACGGACTCATCACCAAATACGCCATGGGGCTCATTAAAACACAGAAAGCCCTAACGATCAATGTTTCTTTCCGTAATTTTCTTCACATCTTCAAGCCTTGTAGAACTAACTGGAGAGGTTTCAATGGGACACTTGCTGATGAAGTTTTCAAAGAAGATTTAATGAAGGAGGTTTTTTCTTTCAAGGGTATTTTCTCTCATTTTTCAGTGTATGGAAGGAGTGAAAGCAGCATTCTACACTGGACATTGATCCCGAGGGTCTCCTGGAGACATCTGGACAGGCAGGAGAACAGTCCTTGAGGCTGGACACTGTATGGACAACCTGGGTCCTCACCCCCACCCCCAGTCTGCCGGTTCCCTCCTTGGCCACCAGAGATTGCATCACTTTTCCTCCATCAGACTTCTCCACTGAGCTCTGCAGGAGATGCTGCAGCTCCTGTGCACCAGCTCCACCTGCTCTCCTGTGCAAACACTGCACAGTTCAATCAACAGCAAAACACTTTCCTCAGCTGTGTGTGTAAGTGGATCTGGTGAGGTCCAGCATCCACAAGGGACACCCACACAAGAACTGCTTTAGACAGAGAGACAGGAGAGCATAGAAATAAACACAATGAACGTGTTGACTGCCATGTCAATTAGAGCTCTGAAGAACGGGGCAAGTTTGTAACTCCCTGAAGCTCAAAGCAGAAACCAGACAGTTGAGAGGCCACTGAATGACCAAAGAGCAAGTGGAGGAGAAACCTGAGAGCACTGGGAAGGACAAACGTCCAGACAGTGCTGGAAAGTTGTCCTTGGACAGGGACATTGAATCAGGAGAGGTGGGAACTCCTGAATGACGAGGGAGATGAAATCAGAGAGTGTTGGTAATAGAAGTCCAGGGGAAGACCAATATTTCTTCTCCTACCCTTAGTACATCTTTCATCAGCTGTCTCACCTTAAACAGTCAGGGCCATTTTAGGGCCCCATTGTACCTGAGGTGCTGGCCTGAGATCGGCATCTCTCACACAGGACCTGGGGTGACCAGAGCACCTTGCAGTGCAGGTGGAGCCTGGGCAGGGTTTCCCGGGGCATCTACACTGGCACCAGGTGTTTGTGTCCCTGGAGCTGAAGACATTTGTGTCCTGTATCCATGCCCAGTTCTGGAAAACTCTTTCCTTTCCAAAGAAAAGAAACTCCCCTATAAAGACATTTAAATCAATAAATGAAATAAATGAATAAGTAAGTAAGAAAATAAATAAATGCATATGTAAGTAAATAAATAAATAAATAAGTATGTACGTAAAATTAAATAAATAAATAATTAAATAAGTAAAAAAGTAAGTAAATAAGTAAATAAATATTTAAGTAAATAAATAAGTAAATAACTAAGTAAATTAATAAAAAAGTAAGTAAATAAGTAAGTAAAAAAGTAAATAAATAAGTAAATAACATAAAAAGGAAGGAAGGAAGGAAGGAAGGAAGGAAGGAAGGAAGGAAGGAAGGAAGGAAGGAAGGAAGAAAGGAAGGAAGGGAGAAAGAGAGAGAGAGAAAGAAAGAGAGAAAGAAAGAGAGAAAGAGAGAAAGAAAGTTGACACCTTCCTTTGCTTTGGATCTTTGTCTTCAGTTCTTCTTATTTTAACTTTCACTGACATCAACTGACATCTGATGGGCCTGCAGGCATGAAGCCAAGATCATGTTGTGTCTTGCACAGCGCCCCATGCCCTCTGAACCTTCCCTGCCCAGGACTCCTCACACGTTGCCCAGAGCGAGTCACACTGAGGTGTTGGCTGGTTCCCTGGCTGGGATGTTGGTTTAGATGGTCACCTACAGCACAGGTGGGTCCTGCCCCATCATCGCCTGCTCTGCTCCAGTCTGAAACAGAGCCCAACATCACAATGGGATCATGAGAGAACTGAGGCTGAAGGGACCTCAGGAGTCTGCAGTCCAACCCGTCACCAACTGGGTCACACCAAGGTGTTCCAGCCTTGATTCAATCAGAGCTTTAGCAGGACTAGAGAAGTGATCATCCCTTTGTACTGGGCACTAGTGAGGCTGCACCTTGAATCCTGGGGTCAGTTTGAGGCCCCTCATGGCAAGGAAGACATTGAGGTGCTGGAGAGAGTTCAGAGGAGGGTGACAAGGCTGGTGAAGGGTCTGGAGCACCAGTCTCACGAGGAGCGGTTGAGGGAGCTGGGGCTGTTCAGCCTTGAGAACAGGAGGCTGAGGGGAGACCTTATTACTCTCTACAGCTGCCTGAAAGGAGGTTTTATCATGGAGGGTGTTGGTCTCTTCTCCCAAGTAGCAAGTGATAGAAAAAGAGGAAATGGCCTCAAGTTGCACACGGAGAGGCTTAGATTGGATATTAGGAAGAAATTCTTTGGGGAAAGGGTTTTGAAGCAATGGAGCAGACTGCCCAGTGAGGTTGTAGAGTCGCCATCACTGAAGGTGTTTAAAACACATATAGATGGGGCTGTTAGGGACATGGTTTAGTGCCAGATTTACGTTATGGTTGGACTCGATGATCTTAAGGGTCTCTTCCAGCCACAATTATTCTATGATTCCATGATAAGTCATGTTTGCTATTTTCTTTCTCAGAGGACCATGCAGCCTCCCTGAGAGCCAGGACTTTTCTGAGGTGTTTGGGAGACGTCTCACGGTCACACCAGCCAGTTCCACCAGCCCGTCTGTCCCTTCCCAGACCAAACCTCTTCTCCATATCCCAACCTTCCAGGCGAGTTTCTGGGACACAGCAAATGCTGTCCAGGTCCTCTGGGCCTGTTCAGAGAGAGCAGCTTGCCAACATGGTGATGCGCTCTCTGTGCACCTCAGAGCTTTCCTGACCATTTTTCTCAATGTCCCGCTTGTACCCATCCTTTCTGATCCTTAAGCTGTACATGAGGGGATTGAACAGGGATGTGGGGAAGGAGTAGAAAAAAGGCTTTGTCAAACTGTCTTGAGAGGGCTGTTCTGGGCATCCCACAGTCCAGGATGAGGGTGCTGTAGAAACCAGTGGCATTGGTGAGAGGTCCAGGAGGAGAAGGCCTTGTGCCTATGTACACTGGGGTAGAGCAGTGATGCATTCATGGGACGCCCATGTGATCAGGAAGGGGACAAATGGCTCTAAAATGCTTTCCAGCCAGTTCTTTACTCATCGCACATACACCATCCAGGCCACGAGCTGCAGCTTCTCCAGGAGATGCTGTGGGACACGGTGTCAAAGGCTTCACTGCAGTCTAAGGACACAACACCCACAGCCCGTGTGGCGCATTCACTGCCCACCACAGACTTTCCCTCATCTGCTCAGCGGTCACCTTGTCACAGAAGGAGATCAGGCTGGTCAAGCAGGACCTGCCTTTCATCAAGCCATGCTGATTGGGCCCCATTGCTCGTCTGTGTGGGTGACCTCACAGTCCTTTGCCAGCCATGTTCCTGTTGTTGGCCAATCCCCTGCAGAGGCAGAAGTGACCTCACAGTCCCCTCCACAGTCATTGGTTCCTACTGGACTATGAGTTCCTGAGACACAGTGACCACACGACATCGTACCCACCATCACCCTCCTTGTGGTCCACTGTGTGAGCAGATCAAACTGAGCTGCTTTCATCAAATGTATCTGATAGATTTCCTATCAAGGGTTTGAGTGGAGAAACGTTCCTCAGAGGAGCTGCTGTATTTACTCTGGGGCATTTTATATCTCCAAGGAAAAGATTCATGGAAACCTACAATAACGCAGGTTGGAAGAGACCCCTGAACACCATCTCTGTCCCACTGACCTTTATGGCACCCCAAGGAACAGGTAATGGCGTTTGTGCTCCCTTAGGTTCATCTCACCACATGCACACACTGGACATGCACATGATGTGTGTGTTTACATCTCATACGTACAATGAAAATAGGGACTTTTGACCTAGTGTTTCATAGAATTATAGAATGTCCTGAGTTGGAAGGACCCACAGGATCATGGAGTCCAACTGCTGTCCCTGCACAGGACACCCCACAGGTCACCCCGTGTGTCTGAGAATGTTGTCCAGTCTCTTCTTGAACACTGTCAGGTTGGGGCCGGGGGCCCCCCCCCAGGGGAGCTTGGTCATTGTCCAACACCTCTGGGGAAAGAACCTTTTCCTCATGTCCCACTGATCCTCCCCTGGCACATCTTCCTGCCAATCCCTCATGTTCTGTCACTGGTCAAAAGAGAAAAGAGTACAGAACCATGAGGTCTCCTTTGAGTCTTTTCTTCAGCTCTGATGCTCAGAAACCCCTTGGTTTGCTTTCTGCAGCAGAAAGGAGGAGCCATGAGCTCCAGGCAATGGGAAGGGGGATCCTGTCCCTCACACACACTCAGGGCTCTTCCTGGGACCGTGGGATGTGGGTGTGCAAGGCCCAGGGAAGGACAACACTGGGACAACAACTTCCAGCTTCCCCATGGGGCTGCAAGGAGGCAGCGAGGCCCCAGTGCCATGAGGACAACATGTCTGCTCCTGGGGTCAGTGGCAGAGACAACTGCCCTGGCCAAGGGGACACAGACCTGGGTTCTGTGGGTCCCTTCCAGCCTTACAGCGCCCTTTGCCATCTCCACCACACGCTGTTCCACACGGTGCTGCCCCTGCCCCTCTTTCCCTGCAGGCTGCAGACACCCATCTCGCTTCCCACCTGCTCTCACCCCAGCATTTCTGCACCTTCACTGCTGTGTCTGCACCCTCACCGGCTGCTCTTTGGAACACAAACCATGGGCTGATCCAGCTCCCTCTGGGTCACCTCTTGCCCCACAGCACTGCCCTTCCAGTGACATTTCTTCCTCCTCATATCTATTCCTCACCTTCCAAGTAGACTTCTTTTTTCTCTTTCCTGCTTCTTCCCACTATCAAGAAAAGCTCGACCATCTCATAAACTGCCCTTCATGCAGGGAACCCAACCCGTTAGGCTTCTTGTGGTCTTTTACCTGACCAGAGAGAAGTCACCTCCCCATGATCTTCTAAATCCCATGAGTGCTGCTGGCCTTTCAGCTTCTCTGACAGACACGACCATGTCCCTGCCCATGTCCCGTCATGTTCTCAGATGGAATGGACGTGACAACCCATCTCCAAGGGCTCTTCCTGGGTAAGACCTGTGTGCCCTTGGGCAGAGGTTCTTTCCCAGCCATGTCCCTGCTGCTGGGCTGTCACCTCCAGACACAGAACTGACCCCACTGTCCCCTTCACAGCCACAGGATTCCGCCTGGATTATGAGTGTCTGAGACACAACTGACCTCATAATACCTCACACACCCATCACCCTCCTTAGCACCCAGGACCTGACCAAGACTGAACCGTGCTCTACACAGTCCTACCCCTGCCCCTCTTTCCCACAGGCTGCAGACACCCATCTCGCTTCCTCACCTTGTTCAAATGTCAAATATGTTTTCTACTAGCAACGTGGGTGAAAAGCACTCCTCACTGGAACTGCGGGATTTACGTTAACACCTTCTAGATCTCCTCTTTTGCAATGTTTTTTACTTTTCCTCTACCTATTCTCTCTCCAGAAACCTGTCCAAGGCAAAAATTCTGTCAAATCACAGGATAACTCAGGTTTGCAGAGAGCCCTTGTCTCACTCATCTTGTCTCACTCCCCTGCTCAGGGCAGAGTGAACCAGGTGAGGCTGCTCAAGGCCTCCACTCAGGTTTGCATCATCCTCAAAGGCACTAAAGATTCACTCTGATACATAATAGAAGGGGAGAATAAAGATGCTCAACAGTGTTGTCCAAGTGCTGGTCACTGAGGGATGACACCAGTAACTGGCTGCATGAAGGACTTTGTACCACTGGTGATATTTGGGCTTGATGGTTCAGCCAATTTCCCACCCAGCACCCCCTTCTTGAGCCCCATCAGCACCACTCTGGCCAGAAGGAGACCATGGCTGAGCCTTGCAAATGCCCTGTACACAACATGCCTTTCTTTCCCCTGTCCATTTGGGTTCAGCAATCTCTTCCTTGTCCTTCACATTCCTGGAAATGGCTGCAGGAGGACGTGTCCCATCCCCTTCCCAGGGAGGGAGGTAGGGTGGCCAGCCTGTTATTCTCCCTGTTCCTATTCCTGCTCTTCTTGAGGATGGGTTTGAGATCTGTGTTTTTTAAGGACCCCAGAATCATTCTGGTTTCTATGGAATTATTGAGATCACAATCTGGACTCACAAGCAAGGGTGACAGAGCAGACTGGAGCACTTGCAATGATCCTGTCCAAGGCAGCTGAGACGAATCTCACTGATCCAGTGAGGTTTGTTCATGAAGTCACACACAGGACTGTGAGGTTCTGTCAGGTGTCCACATCTGAGCTGTCCTCATGGACTCCTTATGCACCCAGGGATGCTCAGCGACAGAGCCTGTCATTTTTACACACAGAAGTAGCAGTTACAGGCCTTCATGGAACCCAAAGTAATAGTTGAAGTTGTTTGTTCTCACTCGGGTTCATATCACCTCATGTACATGATGTGCGTGCTCTCATCTCATTTGTACAAAGCAAACATGGATTGCTTAACTACTCATTCAGTGTCTATCAAGGAGTGAAAAACAGCTTCTGTGGGTGAGTGGTCAGTGCTGGAAATGGTGGTTGTGAGGGGCCAGTCCATGGTGATTGACCTGGGGCTCCTTCCACGGGGTGTCCAGTGCACAGGGGCACAGCCCAGCCCTGCTCTGCTGGTCCTGCAGGTCTCTGGCAGGAGCCTGGCTGTGAGAGGACACTGCTGTGTGCCAGCCCTGCACACACACACTGTTCAGCTGTACTCTGGGGTTTCATCTGTGGGCCAGTTTCTGGCGTATATTCCCCAGAGAAGGTTTGGAAGAAGACCTAAACCTTCAGGCCCTGCCCATAGTAGATCACCTTTCTCTGTGGAAAGGTTGTTGTGAGGCCAGCTCTGTCACAGCAGTGCCCATTGCCTGTCCCTGCCTGCGCCCACAGCACTGACACACAGCAGGACGGTGACCAAGCTGCCAGAGCACTCAGGCCTTGCACCAACACCAAGGATGAGAAGGAGAGTGTGGAGTGGAACCAGAACAGCTCTGGAAGAACAAGCGCTGCTGCTCCCTGGCAGTGCTGCCACGATGGAGTGTTTTACCTTCCTCCCATGAACAGGAACTGTCCCTGCAGCTCTAAAAGGGGCTTGCAGGAAGGGTATAGTGAAAATCAAGTCTCTACAGGACAATTTATTTTGTTTAAATACAGAAAGATCATGGCTCCTCATTAACACAATCAGTGGTTATAAAAGAAAAGCAGACAGTGATTTAGAAAAGGCATGACAATATTATCACAATTTAAAAAATGCCAATAACAACAGAAAATAGAGATGAGAGGCTGGATCTGTAACTAGTTACATTAAAACTGCCATGTAGAAGCAGATGGACAGTTTATTTTTTCAGAACACACTGAGATATGAGTTTGCACAGGGCATTCTTGAGCTCCTGGTTCCTCATGCTGTAGATGAGGGGGTTCACTGCTGGAGGCACCACCGAGTACAGAACTGACACCACCAGGTCCAGGGATGGAGAAGAGATGGAAGGGGGCTTCAGGTGGGCAAACATGACAGTGCTGACAAACAGGGAGACCACGGCCAGGTGAGGGAGGCAGGTGGAAAAGGCTTTGTGCCGTCCCTGCTCAGAGGGGATCCTCAGCACGGCCCTCAAGATCTGCACATAGGACACCACAATGAACACAAAACAGCCAAAACCGATTAACAGACTAAACATAATAAGCCCAAGTTCCCTGAGGTAGGAGTGTGAGCAGGAGAGCTTGAGGATGTGGGGGATTTCACAGAAGAACTGGCCCAGGGCATTGCCCTTGCACAGGGGCAGTGAAAATGTATTGGCCGTGTGCAGCAGAGCACTGAGAAACCCAGCGGCCCAGGCAGCTGCTGCCATGTGGACACAAGCTCTGCTGCCCAGGAGGGTCCCGTAGTGCAGGGGTTTGCAGATGGCAACGTAGCGGTCGTACGACATGATGGTGAGAAGACAATACTCTGCTGTGATAAAGAATAGAAACAAAAAAAGTTGTGCAGCACACCCTTGATAGGAAATGTCCCTGGTGTCCCAGAGGGTATTGGCCATGGACTTGGGGACAATGGTGGAGATGGAGCCCAGGTCCAAGAGAGCGAGGTTGAGCAGGAAGAAGTACATGGGGATGTGGAGGTGCTGGTCCCAGGCTATGGTGGTGACGATGAGGCCGTTGCCCAGGAGGGCAGCCAGGTAGATGCCCAGGAAGAGCCAGAAGTGCAAGAGCTGCAGCTCCCGTGTGTCTGTGAATGGCAGGAGGAGGAATTGGGTGATGGAGCTGCTGTTGGACATTGGCTGCCTCTGGGCACTGGGTGCTCTTACAGGAGAAAAAGTGAGTAACAATTTAGTGGAGATTTCTCTGACAAAAAACAAAGACGTCCTACAAACCCTCCCCTGTGACGCACAGACACCCTTTCCTTTTTCTACAAGACCTTTCTTCAGCACTGACTGGAGCCCTGCTTGGTGCTGGCTGAGAGAAAAACCAAGACAAAAGGTTATTTGCCCATGGACTCTTAGTAAGTCAACCCAGCTCTGCAGAATTGGGCTTGGGCAGGGGACAGTTCTGAGATTCAGTTTTTCATATGAAATCAGTGCTAATACAGTCTGGACTGTCAATACTCTCAGTGAAATAATTGTAAAGGCATTTTTAAAACTCCCAGGGTTTTTTTAACAGCTTCCCCACCATTTCTGCTGGCCAGTGTCCTTGGACATGAGAAACCCTCAGCATTTCTGCTACACTCAGTGAGAACAGAGCGAGTCCTGCAAGGCAAGAGGATGCCTGTGGGTCAGTGCAGAGTAAGGAGAGCTGCTCTGTCCCTCTGTCCTGCTCCACCTGCCCTGGGCTGGCACCTTTCTGAGATGGAGGCTGATCACACTCCCATGTTACCCTGAAGAGCCACCAGGCACTGCTGAGAGCAGAGGGACCCACCTCAGACCATGACGTGTCCTAAACTTTCCTAAGTCTCAGCACCCCACGTTTATCCCAGAACAGACAGGGCTCATTTCACAAACCAAACAGCATTTTATCTGTTGTACAATCTCTGTGCTTCTCTATGGGGATTTCAGATAACACAGAGATGCTGTAGGACAGGTTTGTTTCCTGGAGGAAAGCTCACAGCTTGGAAGAAAACCCCAAGGAGACAGCCCAGGGTACTAATGATGGCATTTGATTCAGGGAGACTCAGCTCAGTCCCCAGCCCCACAGACTGCATTGCCCACAGCCCACAGGTCAGAGCAAAGCTGGGACACGTGTGCCCATGGACACACCTGCAGGAAAGGACCCCCAAGATCAGGCTGTGACTCTGCAGCTGAAACTGCCATCCCCAGAGAGCCTGACAGCAAGAACAAGATCCCAAGAGCAGTGACCCAGAGCAGGGGAGCAAGAAGGAAAATGCGGTGAGGGTGGGGGTGAGAGAGGCCAGGGCAGAGGCAGCCGGGCACTCAGACAGCGTCCCCCTTCCCCAGCTGTGCAGCCACCTCCCAGACACCAACAGTGCCGGGCAGCTGCTCTCAGCCCCTGTGCTCTGCAGAGGAACTGCAGCTCTGGCTGCACAGGAGCTGCTTCATGCCTTGGAGCCCCCGGCCCTGGGGGCAGAGGCTTTGCTGGGTGGGACAGGAGGCCAGGGGGCTGCTCACAGGAGGGATCTGACCTGCAGGGGGTCACAGGGACTTATCTCTGTGCTCCTTCCCATAACAATTCCGGGTTCGGTTTCCTCTCATTTCTGATCATTTCCCTGCTGTCTGGAGATTCTGCCCTGGGAGGTGTTTAGCTGTCCATGTCTGTTCCCTGTCAGTGCTCACAGACCATCCCACCCTCTGTGCCCTCCCCCTGGCCCTACAGATCCTGCCTGTTCACAGGGCACTGCCTGGGGGCATATTCCTGTTTGCAGGCTGGGAAACAGATTAGAGATTAAGTGTACTCAGGGAGGTTCCTTATCTTTATAGTACCCTTTGTCTTCTTCTTCTCCTTGAAACCTCCTCTTATCAATATTCTGGAATGAGCTGGAGCTGTGAGAAGCCTGGACCCACGGAGAACCCAGCAGCAGAAGGACCCTGCCCTGCCGGGGGTCGCTCCTTCCCCCCACAGCTTCTCCCCTCAGTGTAGCTGGGCTCTCCCGGGCAGGCTGAGCGCTGACCCTGGCAGGCGGCAGAGTCCCTGCCCGGCAGAGCCCTGGGGTGCAGGGACCCTGCTCTGCAGGACAGCCCTGGGCACCCCTGCCTGCACATTGACATTTACACCCCACAGCCACCCTGGAGAGAACGCAGCATTCACGTCTTGATACTGACAGTGCAGAAGGCAATCCCTGCTCTGCAGCACATCCTCCCCTCTGATCAGAGAACCTCTGAGAGCTGTACTTACATCTCTCGCAGGCTCTGAAACGTGGCAGCTTTCTGAGATCCTACAATGATTTGCAGGTTCAATGCCCTGCAGCCACAGGCTTCATATCGGAGAGGATTTCATTTCCAGTGACCTCTCAGCATCCTCCCAGCCCAGACTGCGTTTCCCTCTCTGTGCCTGGCTCCTGTGCCCTCGGTGCTGCAGGCAGAGCCCTCAGCCCTGCTGCGTGTGCAGAGGAGCTGCTCCTGGGCAGAGCTGTCTCTCTGCAGCGCTGCCGCTGCCATGAGCTCCCTGTGTCCCAGGAGCCCAGCCCAGCTCAGCAGCACAGGAGCAGCCCATGATGTCCCTTTCTCTGTCCCCTCTGGGCTCCTCCAGGTGTCCCTGGGGCTCCAGGGGCACATCCTTTGAGACAACCTGAAGTAATCAGTGATGTTGATTACTTCTCTTATGAAGAGACACATCATTGTGTTCTTTGTATTAAATAGTTACTTAGTATGAGAATCAACTTTTCTTGTCCCATCATTTGGCATTTGTCCTAATGCCCTTCCAGAAAGAACAGCCCGTCTTGCTAATCCTTTCAGAGCAGGTTGTTCAAGAGGTGTCAGCATCCATGTACAGAGTCTATGCAGCAGCCAGGCAGGAAAGCCATTGTTACAGAAATGGAGACGAGACACTTGACCAGCTCCTTGCACCCAGATATCAGCGTGACATGTCTGCAGAGATTCCCAGGAACCCCTGAACTGTAAGTGCAGAGCATGTGAGTCCTGGTTGGGTATCCTGGCTTGTCTCATGACCCATGTGGTGCTTCAGGCTGTGAAGAGAATCAAAACCAGCCATTGGACTGGGGTAGTTCCATTTTACACGTGTCACACAGGGCAGATGAGGGAGCTCAGAACTCCAGACTCTGCGGCACTGTTGGGACTGCAGAGACTGGAAATGCAGGTGACAGTGTGTGTCAGTGCACACACATACAGATTCTGGCTTCCTTTGGGCCTTTGCACTGACCTGGGATCTGTTCCTTGGCCTTCTTTGTCTCAGAAAGAAACTGTTCTCCTATGCAATCTCCACATCACACTACATAACAAATAATTAAAAGGTAGAAAAGTAATGAAAGGAGCACAATTTTGGGGTAATTCTGTCCAAGAGGTGTACTCTTTAAATGATTAAATCAAAAAAGAAGTGAGAGAGAAAGCATTGTTCTAAGAAAGTCTTTCAAGACACAACTGCTGAGGTGTAGTAGCTGCTTGGAAAAGCAAGTATGACTGATAGGACTGAAATTAAAGAGCTTTAGTTTATCATGATCATCTGTGAGAATGAGGAGTTCCCTGTTACTGTTACTACCGACAGCACCACTGTTAACAAATATCATTCAGAGCATCTCCATTTTTCCTGGGCTCCAAAGTTCATCCTGCTCAGAGTTTGACAGGATTGCTGCAAACCCTTGTGACCCAAATCTCTGCAACTGTCTCTGCTCAACATCCTGTTACCCCAAGAAGGGGAAAACTGCCAATGCAGGAACCAACCCAACGCCCAACCGGCCTGGAGAGCCAGGACAGTTGTGCCACACAACAGCCGCCTCTGAGGGAACCTGGAGGTGATGGAACTGAAATGGTTTCAACCCAAATCATAGAATCAGAGAATCATTTAGGCTGGAATAGACCCTTAAGAACGCGGAGTCCAACCATAAGTCAAACATTGCCCAGTCCACCACCAAACCATGTCCCAAAGCGCCTCATCTCCACGTCTTTTAAACACCTCCCGCAATGGAAGCTCCAATCCTGAGCTGGCAGGACACCATTGGCTGCAGTTGGACATAAGATACTGGTCACGGCTGTGAGTTCAGCCCTGGCTGGCAGAATGTCTCACACCCTCACTGAGGAGGGCAGGGGGCTGGGAGATGGGAGCACGTTTCAGTTTCCAGATCCCAGCACAGACCCCAAACCATCCTGCCCTTGGACTCTGGATCCCATTTCCTGAGATGCAAAGCTGGTGGGGCATCTGAGGATAATCATGTTAAAAGGCATGAAAAGTCCTTCAAATTTTTGTGTAATTTGTCTAGGGATGTCAGTTTTATATGCTTATGTTTAAATATCTGTAAAATAATACTCTGCATCTCTGGTAGCCCCTCTGGCAATGACAATTAAATAGGCATTTGCACTGTAAGGCTCCATACCCCATCCACAAGCACACATCTAAGTGGTTCAGATGACGGGTGGTCTGGCAAACGTCACCCTTTGTGTCCCCAGGTGATGGACACTGCTCATGTGCCTCTGCAGAGAGTGGCAGGAGCTGGATCCCCTTCTCGGGACAGACTCCTTCCAGGAGAGACACAGACACAGGGGAACTCATCGGGGCTTTACGGCATTTCACTGGGCATCAGTTTTGACATATTGGGTGCTGTCCTGTGACTGCCCTTTCTGCACAAATGATCACACAAACACAACCATTTAGTGAGACATGGTCATAAAGGGGCTGTTATGGACAAGACATGTAACCATGAACTCTGGAGAGAGCGAGGAAGTTCATAATAAGCAGCAGGAAGAACCAAGAAGCTCGAGGCCTCTTCTGAAGAGCGGGAGGCCTGAGCAGCCGTGATTGGCCATTGTAGGTGTGGGAGAGGGTCAGGGCATGTCAGGGAGAAGCAATGAGATGGCTGATGGCTTCAGTGAACCCTTCCAGCCATGTCTGAGCCCAGCAATGGAAAGCAGTTCATGTCTGCAGGTGGAGGAGGAACAGGAGGAAGATTTTCCTGGGAATATGGAAGGAAGAAAGGCCTCTCTTGGGCTAATCATGTATGGCAGTGCCATTTGCATGCTGTGGGCATGGCTGTGCCTGGGAGATGGGGAACGGCTGCTGCTGGGGTGGCTGTGCTCAGTCATGGCCCATGAGCTGACCCTGCTCTGCTCCTCTCTTACACTGCCCACACTTGGATGGTCCTCAGGAATCATTCATGAACCTGGTGGATCCATGAACCTCCTGGAGTGATGGGTATGGATCCAAATAGGGGATTCAAGCAAGTTTGGGACTGGGACATTGAGGTGATTGGTGACCATTGCCAGGTGTGTGAAAGAAGCTGGATGAGTTATGAGGAACTCACAGGCATTTCCAAGTCCACAGAACACCAGAGCCTTGCAGTTAAAGCAACAGCACTTGACATAAAACCCACAACCAAACACAAAACACTCACACTGACCACAGGAAAAGCCTTGAAAAACATTGGAGAAAGATCTACTAGGTCCCAGGGGTCAGGGCTCAGCCATTCTGGTGATGAACAAGCATCAAGGGCTCACATGGCAGAAACTTGGGGTTTCCTTCTGCCTTTCACTTCATTAGAGGTTTGTTCATTCTTTCAGTAGCTGCAGTTCAGGATCGTGGCAGCAGAGGGCTCACTAACATCTAAAATGCTCTAAATGCCACGGTTCTGTGCATCATTTTCCTACAGACTTCAAGTCTGGTGTGGATTATTAGGGAGATTTCAGGAATAGCCAAACAGAGAGCATTTCCATAATAAATAGCAATAAAGCTAAATTTCTTCTATTTGCTTCCCTGCTCGCCCTTCCCTCCCTTTCCAGAACAGGTGGCATCAGCAGCCGCCAGGTAATACTGATGTGTTGCATCTCCTGATAAAGACTGAATATGTCAGAAAAGTGGGTACCTAAATCACCATGTGAATGAGGAGACAGTCCAGGACACGTTAAGGGGAGTCACACTCCTCTGGACCAAGAGGTGGGTGTCCATGGCAATCTCAGGTGCCACAGCACAGCGATACTTGTGTTCAGGGAGCTGGTTAAGGGACCCATCTCCTGTTCTGTAACGGTGTCTGAGTTTGCTCAGGTCACCCCTGACTTGAGCCCCATCCACTGCTGGGTGTTCTCCAGACTCCTGCCTTCAGGAACAAAGTCCCAGGAGACCTTGCTGGTGAAGATGAAGGCAAAGAAGCCATGAAGAACCTCAGTCCTGTCTGATTCTACTCTTATGAAGTTCAGCAGCAGGCCGACGTTCACCCTGTCTATTCTCTTACTGAGAGTGAAGCTCTGTCAGCTCATCTTGCTGCCCTTCCCGTGCAGGTATCAAGTCGAGGGCAGCTTTGTCATCATCCCCACATCCATGGACAAGGTTTCTAAATTCCTCCTTTGCAGGTTCCCCTGCTCCCACCTCCTGTGTGCTGCCTTTGTGCCCTGCAGCTCCATCAATTCAGAGGAGCAGCCTCATGAGATAAATGTTTCTGTTCATGGGTACTTGGAGAGATCATTCTTGTGCTTGGAGCAGCCTGTCCTGTAAGGATTATCAGATTTCCTGAGCTCCTTCACCCTTCCGATCTACTTCCATGTCACCAGTTTGCCCACCATCCCCCAGTATGTCCAAGTCTTCTCCTCTGGATCCCACCAGCCTGTGCTCTGCTGCTGGCCTTCCTCCGTGCCCTCTGGCGCCTGGAACCCCACTGTGTCCTAGTCACAACAGCCAAGGTGGACACTGATGTTCACATCCCTCACCAGGGTTTCCTTGTTTCCCAGTTCCAGATCCAGGTGAGCATCACTCTCATTGGCCCATGATGCAGACATGTTAGGCAGTTGACCCAACATCCTTTGGACTGTTGGCACTTGCCACTTTATCAGTCCAGTGAATATCAGAGCAATTACAGTTCCCCATAGGAACCTGCTCATTGACTGGAGACTTCCTCCGTGAGTTGCTCATGAGAGATCTTGTCCATTTCTTCTACATGATCATGTAGTTTTTAACACCCAACATGTTGTCACTCTCTATTGGTTTACATGACAAAGTCTTGGAACTGGGGGTAGGTGTTGAAGTGCTACAGTTGTCACCTCTCTAAAAAGACAACAGGAGTTTGACCAACGTCAGACAGAGCCGATTTCAGCTGCTCCATGTTGGACCCACTCATTACCAAACCTGAGCCACTCAGTGATGCTGGCAGCACCTCTGGGATATTGTATTTGAGAAAGGGTAAAAAACGCTGCACAACAGCAGGTGGGAGAGAGGAGGGAGGAGATGGGAGAGAAAAGCTCTGCAGACACCAAGGTCATATCCCACAGGACCCAAGCAGGTCCCTCAGCAGGCCAAATCCTGCTCTCCCAAAATCCTGCTCTTGGCCTTGTTCTCATCTCCCAGGAGCCTCAGCTCCACTTTCCCATCCCTGACTGTTCCATCCTGACCAACTCTTTCTGGTTTGTAAGTGTGAAGTCCCACAGGGCACCTCACCCCACTGACTCCTCAGTCACCCGTGTCAGACAGATGTTGTCAATGGTCTCCAAACCCTCCTGGATGGCTGGTACCTTGCAGATATTGGGATATCTCAGGTCTGCCATGAGGACACGGCCCTGGAAACATGAGGCTTCTTCCATTTGTCTGAAGGAGGCCTCATCTCATTCCTCTTCCTCACCAGTGAGTCTGTAGCTGATGTCCACTCACCACAACACTGCCCATGTTGTTCTGCCCTCTCCTGCTGACTCCTCAACGTTCAGCTGACATTGTCTGTCCCCAGACAGAGCTCCTCGTAATCCTACTGCTCTCCCACATGTACAGAAACTCTCTCTTTGACTCCAGACCTCTGGCATTATGAGCACCAGACACACAAGTCCCCACAGTTTCTCCAGGAGATGGCATTTATAGTGTCCTATAACTCCTCATGCTGTTATGTTGGGAGATACATCCCCATCAGGATGAACAATCTGCATGCAAACCTTAACAGATCAGCAAATGGAGATTCAGTCCAGGGAGGTTCCAGACCTTGAGAAAATCTGGGATTTACCCAACAGAAAACTCTTAATTTGTAGAAGAAGAAATGGGCAGTGATGTATCAGGGGGGACAATAACCCCATTGATCAGGACAGAGCAGGAACTGACATGCTGAGCAGTGACCCTGAGGAGAAGGGCCTGGGCACTACAAGGTCCCCACAGCAGCCCGTGGTGCACGCTCACCATGAACAAGGCAGCTGCACACGGGGCTGCATGAGGAGGAGCGTGGGGACCCAGACACCTGCAGTTCTCATCCCATTCGGTTCAGCACTGGTGTGACCCACACACACGGGTGTGTGCCAGTGTGCGGCTTCCCAGTCTGGAGCAGCAGGGAGGAACTGGAGAGTGCAGGGCTGTGCCAAGGCAGGTTCAGCACCTTGTGCACATGGTGTGGGGTGCTGAGGGACCTGGGCTGCTTTGGCCCAGCAGCGCTGGGGAGGCTGCAGCAGTGCAGGAGTAGCCTGAGAGTGCTTGAAGGGTGGTTTCAGAGGTGGTGGAGGTTTCTGTATAGTGGGAAAAAGAATTGGAATGAAGTAAAGGGACAGAGTGCAGCTGGGGAGATCCAGGCTGGACATGAGCAGAAAGGCATGTGATGGAAGGGCAGTGGTATGGTGGAGCAGGTCAGCAGAGGGAGTCTGCATCAGCCCAAGGCTTTGTGCTTCAGGGACCAGCTGGGGAGGATGGAGAGACCTCAGCAAAGGAAGGAAGATGCTCAGACAGGAGCAAGGTGGGGCAGCAGGGGGGATGTCTGCAGCCTGCAGGGACAGAGATGCAGGGGATGCCACAGCACAGGACAGGCTGTCGTGGAGATGATCACGGGATGGAAAGAGGCTGAAAGCCCCACCAGACATGAGCTCCTTCTCCCCTTGGCTGTGGCTGTTGTCTGCACCTCTGATGTCTGTGAGGAGACACCTTGTCCTTGCAGCACAGGGGCCTCATGGCCTCCTTGTCCCCATCCAGGAACCTGGGAGGGGTGGGACCATAGTCCTGCCCTTGGCCTTGCACAGCCCCACATCACACTGTCCCAGGAAGGGCCCTGGGCAACGTGGGAGGGACAGAATCTGATTTCCAAGGCGCGTCAAGTTTTGGTCCTTTGGTTAATGAAACACATCCAGATTTACTAAACATCAGAGACACCTTTACTTTGCTTTTCCTGATCTGTCATCACTGCCTCCAATTTTCTGCTCTAAACAGACCCTGGGACAGTTTCTCAGTAGGTTCCCTCAGTGGGATTCATTAACATTACAAGAAACTTTGGAGTTTACATCTGACTTTGATTTCTTGAGAAGTTTCATCACCTTCCTCCAGGGTCTGAGGTCCATGGACTCAGCACCAAACCCACCAGAGGGGTCATTAAAGCACCTTGGGCTGCTCCTGTGCTGCTGAGCTGGGCTGGGCTCCTGGGACACAGGGAGCTCATGGCAGCGGCAGCGCTGCAGAGAGACAGCTCTGCCCAGGAGCAGCTCCTCTGCACACACAGCAGGGCTGAGGGCTCTGCCTGCAGCACCGAGGGCACAGGAGCCAGGCACAGAGAGATTAAAGGCAATGTGGGGAGTTGGTTGCTGAGGGCTAATTAGAGACAAATCTTCACAGTTCTAGCACGGTAAGTCTCTGGCTGTAGGACAATGAAGCTGCATTTCCTGGAGGGATCTCCTAAAGATGATACATCCCACAATTTACAGGAGCTGTCAGGTCTCTCTCACAGTATTTCTCATGTAGGGGACAAGAACATGGTCCAGAGCAGCGCTTCCCTGCTGCACTGTCAGAGGGACAGGACATGACGGCAGCTTCTGCTGAGGGTGACTGCAGGGGGAGCACCCAGGGGTGCCCAGGGCTGTCCTGCAGAGCAGGGTCCCTGCACCCCAGGGCTGTGCCGGGCAGGGACTCTGCCGCCTGCCAGGGTCAGCGCTCAGCCTGCCCGGGAGATCCCAGCAACACTGAGGGGAGAAGATGTGGAGGGAAGGAACAAACCCTATTGGGCAGGAAAGGTGCTTCTTCTGTGGAGAGGGTGCTGTGTGGGTCAGCGCTGTTTACACATCCACATCACTCCCAGCATTTTTCAAAAGAGATGCCTCAAGGAGAAGATCAATGCAAGCATTAGGAGACAGATAAGGAGCTTTCCTGAGCCTGTATTTTCAGTTTCCTCTCCCAAGGGGTGGGAGGTGCAGGAAAGGATAAGATGAAAATGGGCTCTCTTGCTGAAACAAGTCACTGAGACTCCTGAACTGCAAGTCTGAGTGATCAGTACATCTGCCAGAAGGATCATGACATCTCTTCCCCACCCCTCTGCCTGTGCACAGCACCTGCATCACCTTGGCTGGACCCGTCAGCCTTAGTCTGACCTGTCCTGTTTTCCAGCCTGCAGACAGGAAGATGCCCCCAGGCAGTGCCTGTGAACAGGCAGGATCTGTAGGGCCAGGGGGAGGGCACAGAGCGTGGGATGGTCTGTGAGCACTGACAGGGAACAGACATGGACAGGGAAGCACCTCCCAGGGTAGAATCTCCAGGCAGCAGGGAAATGATCAGAAATGAGTGGAAACTGAACCCGGAATTGTTATGGGAGGGAGAACAGAGAAATGTCCCTGTGACCCCCTGCAGGTCAGATCCCTCCTGTGAGCAGCCCCCTGGCCTCCTGTCCCACCCAGCAAAGCCTCTGCCCTCAGGGCCGGGGGCTCCAAGGCATGAAGCAGCTCCTGTGCAGCCAGAGCTGCAGTTCCTCTGCAGAGCACAGGGGCTGAGAGCAGCTGCAGTGAATATGGGGGTAGATGTAAAAATATCTCGAACTCTTAAATTGCCTTCACCATCTCTTGTTCGTTATCACTGGGAAAGCAAGTGCTGACAGCCCTTCTGTGTTAGCAGAACCAGGACAGTCCCCACTGTTCCTGTGGCCCCACTTCTGCAGAGCTGGGCTGACTTATCGACAGCCCATGGGCAGAGCTCCTGCTCTTGGTTGCACATTTTCCAGCACCAAACAGAGCTCCAAGCACAGTGCTGAAGAATTTTGTCCTAGAAAAACAAAAAGGTGTCTGTGTGTGACAGGAGAGGGTCTATGGGAGTTGGTTTGTTTTTTGTCAGAGAACACTTCCCTGGCTTCACACTGTTTTTTTTTTTTTTTTTCCTCATGACAGCGCCCCGTGCTCAGGAAAAGCAAATGTCCAACAGCAGCTCCATCACCCAGTTCCTCCTCCTGCCCTTCACAGACACACGGGAGCTGCAGCTCTTGCACTTGTGGCTCTTCCTGGGCATCTACCTGGCTACCCTCCTGGGCAACGGCCTCATCATCACCACCATAGCCTGGGACCAGCACCTGCACACCCCCATGTACTTCTTCCTGCTCAACCTCGCCCTCCTTCACCTGGGCACCATCTCCACCATTCTCCCCAAGTCCATGGCCAATTCCGTCTGGGACACCAGGGCCATCTCATACTCAGGATGTGCTACCCAGGTCTTTCTTTTATTTTTCTGTGCTACAGCAGAGTATTGTCTCCTCACAATCATGTCGTACGACCGCTACGTTGCCATCTGCAAACCCCTGCACTACGGGACCCTCCAAGGCAGCAGAGCTTGTGTCCACATGGCAGCAGCTGCCTGGGCCGCTGGGTTTCTCAATGCTCTGCTGCACACGGCCAATACATTTTCACTGCCCCTGTGCAAGGGCAATGCCCTGGGCCAGTTCTTCTGTGAAATCCCTCAGATCCTCAAGCTCTCCTGCTCACACTCCTACCTCAGGGCACCTGGGCTTCTTGTAGTCAGTGCCTGTTTAACTTTTGGCTGTTTTGTGTTCATCGTGATGTCCTATGTGCAGATCTTGAGGGCCGTGCTGAGGATCCCCTCTGATCAGGGTCGGCACAAAGCCTTTTCCACCTGCCTCCCTCACCTGGCCGTGGTCTCCCTGTTTGTCAGCACTGCCTTGTTTGCCTACCTGAAGCCCCCCTCCATCTCTTCTCCATCCCTGGACATGGTGGTGTCTGTTCTGTACTCGGGGGTTCCTCCAGCAGTGAATCCCCTCATATACAGCATGAGGAATCAGGAGCTCAAGCATTCCCTGTGGAAACTGATGGCTGGATTATTTTCTGAAGCAATAAACTGCCCATCATCTTCTGCATAACAGTTACAGTGTAAATTGTTGCAGGCCCAACCTATCTTCTGTTTTTTTTGTTGCTCCTTGTGGTTTTTCACATGTGATAATATTGTCATCCCCTTTCTAATTCATTGTCTGCTTTGCTTACTGAGGGGCTTAGTAAATGAGAAGCTGTGCTGTATGTGTGTTTCAACAAATTAAAAGGCCTTGCAGCATCTATTTTTTCCTGAGATCCTTTCACCAAGGCCGGTTTGGAGCTGCAGAGACAGTTCCTTCGGTGGGTGGAGAGGAAAACAGCTCTCTCATGGCAGCCCTGCCAGGGAGCAGCAGTGCTTGTTCTTCCAGAGCTGTTCTGGTTCCACTCCACACTCTCCTTCTCATCCCTGGTGTTGGTGCAAGGCCTGAGTGCTCTGGCAGCTTGGTCACCATCATGCTGTGTGTCAGCACTGTGAGCGCAGGCAGGGACAGGCAATGGGCACTGCTGTGACAGAGCTGGCCTCACAACAGCCTTTCCAGATAGAAACGTGATCTCCTTAGGGCAGTGCATGATGGTTTATATTTTCTTGCTAAGTTTCTCTCAAGCATATTTCTACAAAAGTCACCCACATATGAAACCCCAGAGTACAGCCGAACACCGTGTGTGTGCAAGGCTGGCACACAGCAGTGTCCTCTCACAGCCAGGCTCCTGCCAGAGACCTGCAGGACCAGCAGAGCAGGGGCTGGGCTGTGCCCCTGTGCACTGGACACCCCGTGGAAGGAGCTCCAGGTCAGTCACCATGGACTGGCCCCTCACAACCACCATTTCCAGCCCTGGCTTCTCACCCACAGAGGCTGTTTTCTCTCCGTGGATGGACACTCAATGAATAGTTCAGCAATCCATGTTTGCCTTGTACAGATGAGATGTGAGCATGCACATCATGTAGGAGAGGTGACCATGAACACGATTTAGCACAAACAGCATTAACTATTCCTTTCCATTCTATTTAGGTCTGAGAGACAGACGAGGTCTTGAGGTCAGTTCATATTGGGAAAACAACCTGTGGGAAATCACCTGAATGCTGCACTGGCTTGTGCTTCTTTGAACTGAGCTCCCTGTGTCCATTCCTCATGACGTGGGACATCTCAGATGAGTGCAGAGCAGGTGACACAGCACAGGGCTGAGGTGTCTCCCGTCAATTGGGAGTGGCAATGGGACGCCAGAGGGACACTGTGACTCCTTCATCTGTGTGTAATAGGGACAGACTCGGTCTTTGAGCATCCCTGGGTGAACAAGGAGTCCTGAGACCAACTCAGATATGGATGCCTGACAGAACCTGACATTTCTGACATTTCTCCATTAACAAACCCCACTGGGTCAGTGAGATTCCTCTCAGCTGCCTTGAAGAGGCTCATTGCAAGTGCTCCAGTCTGTTCTATCACCCTTTCTTGTGATTCCAGATTGTGCTGTCATAAGTGTCAAGGAAACCAGAATGGCTCTGGGGTCCTAAGAAAACTCAGACCTCAAACCCATCTTCAGGAAGAGCAGCAATAGGAATGGGGAGAATAACAGGCTGGTCATGCTTCCTCCATTCCTGGGAAGGGGATGGGACAAGCCTCCTGCAGCCATTTCCAGGAATGTGAAGGACAAGGAAGGGATTGCTGAACCCAAATGGACAGAGGAAAGAAAGGCATGTTGTGTACAGGGCGTTTGCAAGGCTCAGCCATGGTCTCCTTCTGGCCAGAGTGGTGCTGATGTGGCTCAAAAAGCAGGTGCTGGGTGGGAAGTTGGCTGAACCATGCAGCACAAATGTCACCAGTGGTACAAAGTCCTGTGTGCAGCCAGTTACTGGTGTCATCCCTCAGTGACCAGCACTTGGACAACACTGTTGAATGTCTTTATTCTCCCTTTCCAAGATATAAGAGACAGCACTTTAAGTGCCTTGAGGATGATGCAAACCTGGGTGGAGGCCTTGAGCAGCCTCACCTGGTTCACCCTGAGCAGGAGAGTGAGACAAGATGAATGAGACAAGGGCTCTCTGCAAACCTGAGTTATTCTGTGATTCGATAGAATTTTTGCCTTGGAGAGGTTTCTGGAGAGAGAATAGGTGGAAGAATAGGAAAAAAAAAAAAAAAGGCGAAAGAGGACATATGTGCTGTGTTAACAGAAGTACAGCAGTTCCAGTGAGGAGAGCTTTTCACTCTCATTGTTAGCAAATATATTGGAATAATTTGAACAAGGTGAGAAAGCGAGATGGGTGTCTGCAGCCTGTAGGAAAGATGGGAAGGGGTAGGAGTGTGTAGAGCACGGTTCAGTCTTGGTCAGGTCCTGGGTGCTAAGGAGGGGGATGGGTGTGTGTGGTATTATGAGGTCAGTTGTGTCTCAGACACTCATAATCCAGACGGAATCATGTGGCTCTGAAGGGGACAGTGGGGTCAGTTCTGTGTCTAGAGGTGACAGCCCAGTAGGGACATGGCTGGGAAAGAACCTCTGCCAAGGTACCCACAGGCTCTACCCAGGAAGAGAGACGGGTTGTCATGTCCATCCCACCTGAGAACATGAAAGGACAGCAGCAGGGACATGGTCGTGTCTGTCAGAGAAGCTGAAAGGCCAGTGGCAGTCCTGGATTTAGAAGATCATGGGGAAGTGACTTCTCTCTGGTCAGGTAGAAAAACACAAGAAGCCTGATGATGGGATTCTCTGCATGAAGAGCAGTTTCTGAGGTGGCTGAGCTTCCCTTGGTAGTGGGAAGAGGCAGGAAAGACAAACAAATTTCAGAAAGTACAGCTTGGAAGGTGAGGACTGGATATGAGGAGGAAGAAATGTCACTGGAAGGGCAGTGCTGTGGGGCAAGAGGTGACTCAGAGGAAGCTTTTGAGAGAGTGCAGAGGAGACGATGAAGCTGCTCAGTGCCTGGAGCACAAGTGTGATGAGGAGCGGCTGAGGGAACTGGTGGGTTCAGCTGGAGAACAGAAGGCTGAGGGGAGACCTTCTCGCTGTCCACAACTGCCTGAAAGGAGGTTGAACATGGAGGGGGTTGGTCTCTTCTCATGAGTAGTAAGTGATAGGACAAGAGGAAATGGCCTCGAGTTGTGCCAGGGAAGGTTTAGATTGGGTATTAGGAAAAAAATTCTTCCTGGAAAGGGTTGTCAGGCATTGGAACAGGCTGCCCAGAGAAATGGTGGAGTCACCATCCCTACAGAGGTTTAAAAGTAGTTTAGACGAGGTTCTTAAGGAAGACGGTTTAGTTCTTGAGTCAGGTTATGGTTCAACTCGATGATCCTGAGCGTCTCTTTCACCTGAAACAATTCCATGATTCTGTGATATCAAATGCATAATTCTTCTATCACTTCTTCTAAGTGCTCCTCACGTACCTGCCTCTTTACCTACAGTCCTGAAAGTTTTCTAATTATGCACAAAAGTCTTGAATATCAGGTGTAAATCATGGACGCGACATGTCTCTATCAGTCTGGTCTGATACCTGCCCGTCCCAGGCAAACACCTCAGGTACACGGGGCCTCTCGAGGTTTGCACTGGGTGCTTATAGTGAGACCATGGAGCTCAGCCCAAAAACCTGAGAACTCCCCTCAAAACTTAAAAACCAAACCAAGAACAACAACAATAAAAAGAACAAAAAATCCCCCACTCTTTTTTTCATCACATGAAATAATTCAAAATTCCCAATAAAATGTCTGTGGAATTTCTATCCTGCCAAAATAGGAATTTTCAGCATGTGTATGGACTGTGGGAGATGACACGTTGGCCTTTCCCTGTGCTTGCAGTGCCAGAACTCTGTCTATCACTACGTGTATTTGATCCCCTGGACATGCAGGAGTTTCCAGCTGTCCTTACCCAGCTCACCGTGTCTGAACTCATCTCTTCAGAAGCCTGTCTGCACATTTGCACTTTCCATCGCTTCTCAGAGGTTCTTCCCCTCTCACTCTTGGCTCATTCAGAGCCTCTCAGCTCTCACTCTGCTTTGAGCTTCAGGCAGGTCAAGTCTTTCAGCAGTTGCTCTCGTACTCCCTACAGGCAACTCTTGACTCATGGCAACGGACCTCGCTGGAAACTACTTAATTTAACCACAGAACTGAGAAACATCATTACGTTCTATTGTGTGTTTTGTTTTGTTTCCTCTAATTAAAAATTCCCCGGTGCCTGTTTACATCCAGTTCTCTAAGGAAACATGAAGCAATTCCTGCAAAGAAGCTGTAACAATCAGTGCCAACTTCAGTGCAGAATCTGATGTAAAGAAATGTGCTGGAAATCCCAGGGGGGCAATGAGTGAAGCAAGGAGTTTGGGGAGCTGATTATAGATTTGAGTAGAGAAACATTCTTCACAGAACTGCTCTGTTTATTTGACACCTTTTAGTTCTCCTCCTCTGCCTGTATTTTTAGTTTCTTGTTCCTCCACCTCTTCCTTCTTCCAAAATGTTTCCAAGGGAAAGATTCCTGGAATCACAGAGCAGCTCAGGTTTGAACATCATCTTGTCTCACTGTCCTGCTCAGGGCAGGGTGACCCAGGTGAGGTGTCCAAAGCCTCTGCCCAGCTTTGCACCATCCACTGAGGAGCTGAAGGTTCACTGTGTCACATCATACAGAGGGAGAATAGAGACGTTCAACAGTGTTGGCCCAAGTGCTGGTCCCTGAGGGATCCCACTGGTAACTGGCTCTGTGGGCACTTTGTACCACTGGTGACGTTTGGGCTTCATCATCCAGCCAACTTCCCATCCAGCATCCACTTCTTCAGCCCAGAGGTCACCAATCGCATTATAAGGACACCACCGGAAACCATATCTGACACCTTGTGAAATTCCATGTGCACAACGTGTCCTTCTTTCCCTGCCCATTTGGGTTCATCAATCCCTTCCTTGTTTTCCAAATGCCTGGACATGGCTGCAGGAGGACTTGTCCCATCCACTTCACGTGGAAGGACACAGTGTGTTGGGGGGGTATCTCCATTGGGTTGCAGGATCTCCAAGGGCTTGGGGGGGATCTCAAGTGGGTTGGCGGGATCTCCCATGGGTTTGGAGGGATCTCCAGTGGTTTGGGGGGGATCTCCAATAGTTTTGGGGATCTCCAATAGTTTTGGGGATCTCCAATGGGTTTGGGGGATCTCCAGTGGGTCAGGGGGATTTCCAATGAGTTCAGGGTTCTCCAATAGGTTTGAGGGGATATCCAATGGGTTGGGTGATCTCCCATGGTAGGGTTTGGAGGGTCTCCAATGGCTTGGGGGATCTTTAATGGGTTGGGGGGGGAATCTCCAGTCAATTGGAAGATCTCCAATGGGTTGAGGGATCTCCCATGGTTGGGTTGAGGGGGTCTCCAATGGGTTGGGGGATCTCCAATGGGTTTAGGGGATCTCCCATGGCTGGGTTTGTGGAATCTCTAATGGGTTTGGGGGATCTTCAATGGGTTGGGGGATCTCCAATGGGTTGGGCAATCTCCAATGGGTTTGAGGGGATATCCAATGGGTTGGGGGATCTCCCATGGTTGGGTTGGGGGGGGTCTCCAAAGGGTTGGGGGATCTCCAATGGGTTTGGGGAATCTCCCATGCTTGGAGGATCTCCAATGGTTGGGAGATCTCCAATGGCTTGGGGGGATCTCCAATGGGTTGGGGATCTCCAATGGGTTGGGGGATTGTGAGAGTTGGTCTGAAGATGGAGCAGTATTTGCCTGACCATCACCATCAAGAACTGAGAGAACTGAGGCCCTGACTGAAAGAACAGATGGACAATGACTTGGAGAGAGGCCCGAGGAGAAGCATTGTGTTGAACCGTTTTCTCCGATACGGGGGGGCTCCTGCTTACAATGGCTACTGTGTGGACTTTGCTGCTGCTTCAGCTAAACCAGTCCCCGCCTCGTGAAGGCTATTGTCATGAGGGTCTCTTTGACCCAGGGACAACAGCTGCCGTCCAGAAGATGTGTTCTCACCTGCAACCTCAGTTACACGTGTCCCTCACCTGCTCCCTCAAACAGTGGCCAACAAAAAGGAGCATGCCCAGCAGCTCGCCAAGGGTCCTGAGGTCACCCAATGGACCAGGGAAAGACCCCTGAATGCTGGACACGTAAGCGCTGGCAAAAGAAAGCGTGGATCTGTCAAGCCTGCGCAGTACGAGCCTGGGTTGTGAAATCAAGGCAGAGACTGGCCTGAAACAATGGGAGCAAGGGGGGGTGAAGAAGCATAAAAGGTGACTTCAGAATGGACACCGTTGAAGATCTTCCCACCAGAGGATCCTGAACCATGGCAGAGAACCGGCCGGACTCCATGGGACCGGAGACCAGAGGGAGCTTCTGGAACTGGACTGGTGATAAATGCAACCTCATTTCTCATCTTTTCCTTTATTTTTCCCCATTTCTTTCCCCTTTCTCTTTCTTACTCTCTCTCTATCGCATGCCGTTTTACGGGCAAAGTAATAAAGCAACACTGCTTGATTGAATTATAACCCCTTGGCTTTTTGGTCGCCTTAACTTTGCGCTCTGAGATCAAGTTAAAAGAACCATCACGAGTCCATCATCGAATGGACCGTGACACCCGCCCGCTCCCATCCCTCCCGTCCCTGCACACAAGTGCTGCCCCAACACAAACCCGCACTGACGCCCCGGCGAGGCAGCAGGAGGGCAGGGCGGGGGCTGCAAGCAGCAGGAGGACGGGGTCCCAGGGCTGCCGTGGGGCTCACAGCCCCTGCTCAGGAAGAACACGGCTCTGTGGCTGTGACGAGAGTGCTCGGGGTCTGTGACGGCCCAAGGCGGCAGGAGCAGCCCATGGAGACTGGGGCTCTGGCAGAGCCAGAGGAGAGGGAACCCCAGCCCTGCGTGTCCCAGAAATTGGCTCCGCAACCTGTGCCGGGCACTGGGGAGCACAGCTGCCTGCTGACCATTGTGGGAGGTGAGCTGGGGTGTGATTCCCTCTGGGCCATCTGGAGTTTGAAGGGCACGGTGATCACCTTGGGGTTCACATCTGTGGGGTCGCAGCCAGGACTTGCCCTGGCACAGCAGCTCTGTCATGGCCTCTGCACTGTGGGACCAGCCTGGCCCAGGCAGGGCCTGGGGGAAAGAGCAGCTGGGGAATCTCAGGGTGAAGAGATGGGCACTGGGGAGCATCATGGGACCTGTTAGAGAGTCATTTTGGCTAGAAACTGCCTGTGGCAAGCAGGATGGAAACCACCCCAGGGGTGTTTTTGGTCTCTGCTGCCCCAGATCAAACTCAGGAAGATTTCCTGATGCCTGGGCAGACACAAACCAGCTCCAAGTCAAAGTCCACCGACACTTTTAATAAGAACAAATATGATACGCAGTGGAAAAAAGGGGAAAGTAGAGGAAACTCGGTGCTGTTTGTGCTGCCCATGGGCAAAGGGAGGCGGTTCCCGGTGCTCGCGGCTCTCCCAGCTGCACGGACCTCTCGTCTCTCCCGGCTGCACCCACCTGCACAGCAGGGACGGGCTCTCCTGGCCGGGGGCTCGGGGGCTGCTGTGCGCCCAGCTCTGTCACAGCCTTCGTGTGTCACAGATGTGCCAGAGAGATCTCTTCAGCGTCATCATAGCCCATGCTCCCCGGGGACAGGGACGCGGTGTTTCCTTCAGCTCCAGGGAACCCGGCGCTTCTCTGGGAGCACAGGCTGCCCCCTGCAAGCAGCAATGCGGGACATTGCAGCTCACCCCATGGGGCCTGTGCATCACTTTCCCCCCTGCTCCTCACCACACTCAGCTCCTTCTCCCACCCTTCGGTCCCTCCATGGGAAACTCCTGGGGCAGGTTCCCCCTTCCCAGGAGGTTTAGGTCTCAGTGCAGCAGCGACCAGGGTGGCAGTGGGAATGGCACCCCGGGAACCAGCAGTGCTGAGTTTCCCTCTCACCTCTGGGTGCATCGCTGGGTCCTGCTCCCTCCGCTGGCACCCTGGGCATTTCCCAAGCTCCCTGTCCAGGGCCATCGTCCTCCCCAGGGTCAGAAACCTCCCTGGCATCATCATAGCCATCCACTGGGTCACCCCCAGGCAGAACAGGAACATCTGAAGAGAGAGGGGAGCTGGTGACGGTGAGCAGATCCATCCTGCACAGCAGAGGATAGGAAGCGCTGGTGTTGGCAGCAGCACAGGAGACCCCCAGGTCCTCCCCATCTCTGATGGTGACACCCAGTGACACCTCTGTCCTTCACTTGTCTGCAGGCAGATCAGCCCCTTCCTGCTTCATTACCTGGTGCTGATCCCAGACCATCCTCCTCCTCTCGGTGCCCAGGGTAGGGCTGCAACTGGGTCAGGGACTGCTCTGAAGAGGAGCCTGGAGAAATGCGCAGTGAGAGCTATGGGGCGAGCCCACTGACCTTGTTCGTGGCCAGTGCTGCTGGGGAGGGGGACCCACAGAGCTGGGGCTGCATGAGGAGGAGGGCTGGGAATTCACCCCGCTCCCTGGGACAAGCCCTGTCTCAAAGGTGCTCCCAGAGCGGCCCCAGGACAGCTCTTCCCTCACTCGTCAATGGGTGCAGGGGCAGGAAGAGAGGGGCTGTCCAGCTGCGATGGGCAAAGCGGGTTGGGAGGCAGCTCCTCTCCCAGGCCCAGGGCTGGGTGCTCTCCCCACAGACCACACAACCCTAGCACTGCAGGGACCACGGGCTGGGGGCTTCAGGGGATCAGCCCTGGGGAGGGGCCAGGGGAAAGGGTCCTGCAGATGTGCCCACACCCACCTGAGCGACCAAACCTCGCCTGCTTCTCCCACGCTGGGCTGTGACCGATCTCCTCGTACACGGCCTCGGGGAAGAGCTCCTGGGCTGTCCTGGAGCCTGGGGACAGAGGCAGAGCTGGCATGGGGACAGGCAGAGGGGCAATGGGACCCCACTGTGCTCCCCAAACCTGTTCCTTGGCCCAGCCCAGGCCTGCTCCAACAGCACAGCCCCAGGGTGCTGCCCAGGAACAGCTGCCACATCCCCAGCGAGGGCCACATCACTGTGGAGATAATCTGGGGCAGCATCACCCTCACATCAGCCCCTTGGAGACAGTGCTCAAGTGCCTCTGGCCCCTAGGTCACCCCCTTGTCTGACCCCAGAGCAGCTCCCGTGTTTCCCCTCCACCTGGAGCTGACCCCTCTCTGCCCCCCAAGTCCATAGCAGGGACTCGCCCTACCAAGGGCAGGCAGGGCTGGGCAGAGGGTCAGCCTGGGGCCTGACTCCATGGAGATGGGCCTTGCTGCCCTGTGTTCCTCCCGTCTTCTCCTTTGCCCCAGAGTGGCCTCCAGCACTACCCAGAGCACTGCCAGCCTTGGCCATCTCCTCCAGGATGACATCTCCCCCAGGATGACATCTCCTACAGGATAGCATCTCCCCCAGGGTAACTTCTCCCCCAGGATGACATCTCCCCCAGGATGACATCTCCCCCGGAATAACTTCTCCTACAGTCCTTGTCTGCCATGTCTCTCCTTGCTCCATCTCTTGCTCCCACCACCTCTGTGCTCTCTCCAGCCCTTTGTTGCTGGTGCCCTATGGCCAGACAGTCAATGGGGTGCGTGGGGCAGGTGGCAGCACACAGTCTCCTCCCCTCAGCTCTGCTTGTGCCCCTTACTGACCCCTCGCAGCACCCCCAGCGCTTCCAGGAGGCACCACTGGGAGCTCTGTGGAAGGACCCACCTCTGCGCCCAGCCCTGGCCCTGAGCGCTTACCTGGCCAGCAGGGCCAGGAGCAGGCAGAGAAGGGCCCCCAGGATGATGCAGATGATGACGGGCACTGAGATTCTCCCACTGGCAGTCGGACGGCCCCGGGTGGGATCTGCACGGGCAAGAACATGGAAGAACAGCACCAGCCCTGGGAGAGGTGGAGGCAGCACCAGACCTGACCCCCATCATACATGGCAGCAGGGAGTGGAGGGCCCCAGGGGGGATGATGGAGAAGCTTCCACCCTGCTGAGTGAATTTCACCCCCTCCTCAACCCCCACACAACCACCCCAGTGCCTCCTCCTGGGAGTTTCACACCCCAGCAAGGAGCCCCTTGCACCCCACTGTGGGTCAGAGCCCGGCCCTGGGATACCCAGCCCTGGGGAGGACGAGTTACCTGCTCGGGGTGGGGACGCTGCTGTCCTGGGCGCAGCTGCAGAGGAGGAAAAGGAGAGCTGGGCTGAGAGGGTGGGAGTGCACGTACCAGGGAGCCTCCCCTGCAACACCTCGGTGTGTGTCTGTAGTGTCCCTGACACATCCCACCCCGATTGCCCCTCCCGTAGTGCTAGAAAGGGACCCAGGACAGGGCCCGGGGCCTCTGCTCTGGGCGGCGGGCAGGGTGGCACAGGCAGCCCGGGGGATGGATGGTCCTGGAGCTGCAGGGCCCCACGGGCAGTGGCCCAAGGACACCCAGTTCCACCGAGGCTGCTCCCTGCTTGGCACCAGGCTGCTGCCCCCCACAGGAACGTTCCTGCTCTCGGGAGCTCAGGGGCCGTGCCAGGACCAAGCGGGTGAAAGGCCTTTCCCAGCTCCCTGCCAATACCTGACCAAGGGGTCCCAGCCCCCGCTCACCCGAGCAGCGCACGGCAGCGTCTTCCTTATGCCGGCAAGCACGTCCGTCCCCAGGCCGGGCCCAGCAGTCCTGCAGAGACGACTCCGTCCCCCGGCACTCCACCCGCTCCAGCCAGATGGGGCCCTGGCCCACCCCAAAAGCAGCCTCATGCAGGGCAGACACCGCGGGGCCACAGCCCAGCTGCCTGCACGCCACCCGGGCATCCCGCATGTCCCAGGAGTCATCGCACACTGTCCCCCAGGAGCCGCAATGCCAGAGCTCCACTCTGCCCGAGCACCCATCCTCGCCTCCCACGGCACGGATCTTCTCCCTGTCTGGAGAGGGCAAAGAGCTCCCACGGCACTCACAGCAGGGGAACTGGGCAAGAGGAGCACGCGGAGGAGCAGCTCCCTACCTGTGCAGCTGCTGGAGTTGGGGCACGGGGCCAAAGGCTCTGGGGGCATTTCTGGGCGTCCCCCTGAAGAAGGAAACACTGTGGTGAAGGGGCTGGCTCGGGGGATTGTGCAGAAGAGAGCGGGGCTGAGCTCTGCTTATGCCTGTGTGTGCCATCTTGGTCACAGAGCAGCAGGAGGGTGCCCATGGAGGGGAGGCTCCTCTGAACCCTCTCTGGTCTCTGCTGAGACCACCTGGAGATGTCGCTGCCTCCTCCAGGCACTGCGGGGTGGCAACTGCTGCTGGACATGTGGGACACTGAGAACTGTGGTCACATCTGTGCCACCAGCAGCACAAGAGTCTGACATGGAAACCAAACCCCCTCCAAGCTCCTTCTGTGCATTTGGCCGTGCCCAGAGGGGAGCAGAAGCTGGGGTGGCACTGATGCCTGAGTGGCTCAGAGTTACCATTGCAGGTGATGTGGGTCTCATCTCGCAGGTCATCGCACGACTGTGGGTCCCAGGGGGTGGATGGACACTGCCAGAAGGAGCTGGTTCCCTTCTCACACTGCACGTAATCCAGCCAGGCAGTGCCAGACACCCTGCCATAGGGCAGGCCTGTTTCCAGGGATCCTCCGTCCCCGCAGCCCAGCTCCTTGCACGCCAACGACACCGTGTCAGGAGTCATCGAGCTGGAGCAAACGCTCCCCCACGTCCCGTTGTAGAAAACCTGGAGGCGCCCGGAGCAGCCGTCACTGTTCTCCAGCCTCAGGGCCACGAACTCTGGGAGGAAAGGCAGCAAGAGAACAGGCTGGTGTGGGGCTGTTGGAGCCAGGACACCCCTGCGCTCCCCAGGCCCCCAGCCAGGCAGGGCAGGGCCAGCAAGTCCCCCTTGCACCCAGGGCAGAGACAAGTCTCTGATGGACACAGCCCCTGCTCTCCCCGCTCACCCTGGGGGACACTGAGCTCCCCAGGGACCCCGGTGAACTGAGGGCACCCGTGCACGGGTGTCTGTAGGCCGGGCTCAGGCAGGGGCTCAGCCAGGGACAGCCTTGGCCATGCCCGGCTTTCCCTGCGTCCCGGCCTCCCGGGAACCATCCCGGCACAGCTCCCGGCACACACCTGAGCACATGACGCCCGCGTCCTCTTTGTGCCCGCAGTCGTGCTGCCCCCAGGGCCCGGCAGCGCAGTCCCAGAGAGCAGCTTCGGCCCCGGAGCAGTTCACACCGTCCAGCCAGATCTGCCCGGAGCCTTCCCCGAAGCGAGCGGAGCCGGCCGCCTCCACCGTCCCCCCGCAGCCCAGCTGGTGGCAAACGACGGCGGCATCAGACAGGTCCCAGCCATCGTCACAGACGGTCCCCCAGCTGCCCTGGTAGTAGATCTCCACTCTCCCTGCGCAGCGCCCGGGCCCGTTCACCAGCCGGACCCGCCGGCTCCCTGCAGTGGGGAGAAAGCCCAGGAGCTGTCAGGGGGTGGCTGCCCCCCCACCCCATCATCTGGGGGCTCGTGCAGCGCCGCTCACCCCAGCAAATGACTCCCACGTCCTCCACAACCCCTCCCAGCAGGGCACTCCCAGGCAGGGAGGTGTTGCAGAGGGTCAGGCTGGCCTTGTGCCCTGCGCACCGGACCCCTCGCAGCCCCACGGGGCCCGTCCCTCGCTCAGGCTTTGGGGGGCTGTAGGCTTTTTCTGCCTCTCCACACCGCAGCTGCCGGCACACCACGCTGGCCTCCCGCACGTCCCACTGGTCGTCCAGCACTCTGCCCCACGTCCCGCGCTGGAAGATCTCCACTCGCCCGTCGCACCGGCTCCCGCCGCCCACCAGCCGCAGGGACGCAGGGTCGGCTGGGCCTGGGGAGAGCAGAGGAGCCGCAGCCATCAGCGGCACCGGGCAGCACGGCAGCCTCCAGGGAGGAGGGCAAGGGGGCTCGTCCGACCAAACAGGGCGAGAGCGAGCCCTGTGCTGACAAGAAGCGAGGGCAAAGGCCAGGCCCTGTCTGCAGCTCACACCGGGTCTGCTGCTGTGGAGGGGTGGGATGAGGCTCTGCAGGGCTCTCTGTGGGGATGGGATGTGTTTGTCTGCAGCCACAGGGATGGAGCAGAGCCCCACCAGCCTGTCCTGGGCTTATCCTATGGAACCCGGGCCGGGCAGTGGTACCAGGGCCTAAGGCGCTGCCCTGGGGACAGGTGTCTGTGTCTGTTCAGAGCTCAGCTCTCCCAGAGCAGAGCGGTCAGTCTGAGCAGGGAAAGCCCCCCAGGGATCCTCCAGGGAGAAATTCAGCCCGGTGCTGCCATGGGACCCCTGCTTTGGGTGGCCGTGCCTCACACAAAGGGAAACAGAGCTAATGCACCATTTTCCCAGCACTCACCTGAGCAAATGACAGCAGCGTTGTTCCCGGGGGAGCACGGGGAGGCCCCCAGGGTGGCCACTGGGCACTGTCCCAGGTGGGCTTCAGTCCCGTCACAGTGGAATGAGTCTCTCCAGACAGGGCCAGTCTCCCTCCCAAAGTGCTCTCCTCCAGGAATGGACTCGGCAAACCCACAGTTGAGTTGACGACACAGAACGTGGGCATCCGAGAGATCCCAGTGGGAGGCACAGAGAGTCCCCCAGCTCCCCAGCACCTGGACCTCCACCCTCCCCGCACACGCTGTGCTGCCGTTCGCCAGCCTGAACCCTGTGTACTCTGGGGACAGAGGAGGAGAGAATCACAGAATCACACAATGTCAGGGGTTGGAAGGGACCTCAAAGCTCATCCAGTCCAACCCTCCCGCTGGAGCAGGAACACCCAGATGAGGTTACACAGGAAGGTGTCCAGGCGGGTTTTGAATGACTACCGAGTAGCAGACTCCAGAACATCCCTGGGCAGTCTGGTCCAGTGTTCTGTCACCATCACTGCAGACCACGCTCCCTCAGTTCAGCTGTGAGGATGCTGTGGGAGACTGTGTCAAATGCCTTACTCAAGTCAAGGTAGATCAGTCCACTGCTCTACCATCACCCATCCATCTTGTTATGTCCTCATAAATGTCAATGAGGTTGGTCAAGCACGACTTCCCCTTGGTGAAGCCTTGTTGACTGCCCCTAATGACCCTCTTATCCCTGATGTGCCTTGAGACGGCACCAAGGAGAAGTCGTTCCATCAGTTTCCCAGGAACAGAGGTGAGGCTGACCGGTCTAGAGTTCCCCGGGTCCTCCTTCTTGCCCTCTTTGAAGCCTGCAGTGACATTTGCTTTCCTCCAGTCCTCAAACACCTCTCCTATTGGCCACAACTTAGCAAAGATGATGGAGAGCGGCCCAGCAATGACCTCAGCCAGCTCCCTCAGCACCCGCGGGTGCATCCCATCCGGACCCATGAATTTATGGTGTCCAAATTGCCTAACTGCTCCCTAACCCAGTCCTCATCAACGCAGGCAAACTCCTCCATTGTCCTGCCTTCCCCTGGGGTCTCAGCGGTGCGGGGCTCCTAGGACAGCCATGGGAGAGCAGACAGAGACAAAGAAGCATTCAGAGAGGGGGGGTTGGTGCTTTGGTACCCTCGGTAGCTGGTGGAAACGCCAGAGGGACAGAGGTCTTTCTTCTCCTTCTGCACAGTTTTCATGCTGCAGACTGTCCCATGACCCCTCCTGCCCTACACCCACCCAGCACAGTCCTTGCTCTGTCCCCAGCCCCCGGCACAGCCCCAGCGTTCAGCACCCCGCCCCGAGTCCTCACGTGTGCAGCTGACAGCAGCGCTGTTCATCTGGGGGCAGGCCTGGTCCCTGGAGGACCCCGTGGGGCAGGAGGACAGGAGGGACTCATTCCCCACACACTGCAGCTCTCCATCCCACATGGGACCAGCCCCTTCTCCAAAGTGACCTCCTCCAGACACAGGCAGGGCCACGCCGCACTGCAGCTCCCTGCACACCACCTCAGCAGCCTTGGGGCCAAAGCGGGAACCACAAACAGTTTTCCACTGGTTCCCATCACGGATCTCCACACGTCCTGAGCAGCGGCTCTTCCCATCCACCAGACGGACAAATCCTGGAAAAAAACACCAAAAAGCAAATCATACAACCCTGTGGTGAGGCAGGAGGGGTTGGGCAGCTGGTCAGCGCTGCCTGCGCAGGGTCCTGTGCCCACTGGCCTGTCACAGCTTTCCCCAAGGACTGGTTACACCAGCAATGACAGTTCCTGCTCAGCAGACTGGTTGGCCACACTGAGACCTGGTCCAGCACGTTTGTTGTTCCCTGAGAGCACAGCCAGGCCCTTCCCCTATGCCAGCCCCAAAGGTGGGAACAGGCTGACCCCTTACCTGAACACGTCACTCCAGCATCCTCATAATGATCACAGTTATGTTCACCCCATCCTGCGTGTCTGCAGTCAGACAGGGCAGACTCGGCGCCATCACAGCTGACATCATCCATCCAAATGGGGCCAGATCCTGCCCCAAAGTGTCCGTACTGAGGAGCTCCAACAGCAGACCCACAGCCCAGCTGCTTACAAACCACTGCTGCATCATTCATGCCCCAGTAGTCACCACACACGGTCCCCCACTGTCCCTGGTGTTTCACCTCCACTCTCCCGGCACAGCGCCCGTCACCATCCGCCAGCCTCACCTCCGCAGCACCTTCAGACACCAACACGGGATGAGTCAGGAGAGCACCGAGCCCCAGTGCTGCAGCTCTGGGGGAACCTCCTGCCTGGGCAGAGTCAGGGGCACCAGGGTGGGAGCCCCCTCCCCTGCAGGTCCCCAGAGCAGTGTGAGGGTCCCTTCTGTCCCCACAGCTGCACAATGATGGGGGTGCCCATGTCCAGACCTGCTAGATCATTCTCCCTCCCACCACAGAGGGCACCTCTTCCCACTCCCACGGCCACCTGCCCCCCACCCATGCCCACCCACACACTGCACAGCTCTGCACTTGGCACCTGTTGCCCCCAGCCCAGCACCCTCTGAACAGCCTTGTGTACCCAGGGCTGCAGCTTCCCATGTAAACCACCTGCCCCAGCACCATCCAAAGCAACCCCATCCCCAGGGCGTTCCCTGTTCCCACTGAGATGATCCAGAGGATCCCACCTCCCCTCCTCTCTCCTGGCATCAGCCCTGGGCCAGGCCCCCCAGAAGGACATGTCTCTACTGCAGATGTCCCCGTCCTCTTCTGTCTGTGGGGCACAAACTGCCCTCGTGGGGTCAGGTTTCCCTTTGAACAAGGGGCAGTGAGCAGCACACAAACCCTCTGGGCACCCAAGAGGTTGCTAGTGCCCTGAGGATGTCTGGGTGCTGCCATCACCAGTGAGGCCACCACTGGTCCAGAGGCAGAGTGCTGGGAACAAGGGGTCCCCAAAGGTACCCCAGGACAGGGGAGCTGTGAATCCAGCCAGGCACAGAACACTGGAGCCCCAGAAAAGGACATAGTGTCTCCCACCCAGATGGGCACAGGGAAAGGCACAGGCTCCGTGGAACCGAGCACCTTCTGCCCCCTGTGTCAGCAGCACCTGCAAAGGAACCCCATTCCCAGACCCATGACCACACTGGTACCTGCTGGCCCTGGGCGGTGGGACAAGGGAGTCAGCACTTACCCCTGCACAGCTGTACCCAGAGGAGCAGCCACAGCGTCTGAGGGGACACGAGTCCCTCTGTGCCCATCCTGAGCCTCCTGCCCTGATGGCACATCCCTCTGTGCCGCGCTCCCTGCCACAGCTCCAGGGACTCGTGGGAGCAATGATGACAGGAGGGCAATATATCTCTGCAGATGCCCCCCGGTTACAGGAGGAGCCAATCGAAGCAGCAGCACCTTTTTAGACATTATCGGGAGCTATCTCCCCTCCGACACGGCCCAGGCCTCCAATGAACTTCTCCAGCGCTGTTCATGACCATATATGAAGGACAGCTCTGCTGCAGGTGTCACAGCACTGCAATGGTAGAACATCACAGGACAGGGCTGGCTGTAGTGGGGCAAACAGTTTTTCACCCCTTGAGCTCTGAGTGTGGACCAGGAGCACTGAGCATGTGCTGCAACAGGCACAGCCAAGAGCCCGAGGTGAGAGTGTCCAGTCACCCCGGTGCCATAAGACCCAGGGGGCTGGGACTGCACCGGGCTGTGTCAGAAAGGGAAGGAAACAGCCCCTGTGACAGAGCCCGCTGTGCGGGGAGCAGCAGCGGGGAAAGGGCCTTAGCCCAGGGCAGAGCCCCATCCCAGGAGCGCTGGCTCACCCACCGCTCCCTGGAGAGCCCGCGGAAGGTCCCTCACAGGAGCTGGAGCTGGGACACGTCCCTGTCCTGGCAGCAGACGTGCAGCCCAGAGGCTCAGACGTGTCCCTGCCTGTCAGCGTGTCACCGAGGGGCCGTTATTCCCCACGGGTGGATCAGAGCTGCAGCCTGCAGGTGCACAAACCACAGCCCCCGCGCTCCCCCCGCGGCGCCCGGGCAGGAAGTCTGTGGTTTCCTCCTGGCGCCGTGCCCGGGCACATCCCTGCGGTGCCCCCGAGACACCCCCAGCCTGACGGCTGCAGCCAGGGCTGCAGGGGCTGCTCCTTCAGCCTCACAGGCACGGGGCAGGGCAGCTCCTGTACCTGCTGGGGACCCTGTGACAGCACATGGACAGTCAGCACCGAGCTCCATGGCCATGGGGTGTCACCGGTGACGTGAGCACTGCTGCTTCTACTGCCACCGCTGTGTGCTCATTGGTTACACTGACAGTGACCTCATACCCTCTACTGCCACTGCTGTGTGCTCATTGGTTACACTGACAGTGACCTCACACCCTCTACTGCCACCGCTGTGTGCTCATTGGTTATACTTACAGGGACCTCACACCCTCTACTGCCACTGCTGTGTGCTCATTGGTTACACTGACAGTGACCTCACATCCTCTACTGCCACTGCTGTGTGCTCATTGGTTACACTGACAGTGACCTCACACCCTCTACTGCCACTGCTGTGTGCTCATTGGTTATACTGACAGTGACCTCACACCCTGTACTGCCACTGCTCTGTGCTCATTGGTTATACTGACAGTGACCTCACATCCTCTACTGCCACCGCTGTGTGCTCATTGGTTACACTGACAGTGACCTCACATCCTCTACTGCCACCGCTGTGTGCTCATTGGTTACACTTACAGGGACCTCACACCCTCTACTGCCAGCACTGTGTGCTCATTGGTTTTACTGACAGTGACCTCACATCCTCTACTGCCACCGCTGTGTGTTCATTGGTTACACTGACAGTGACCTCACACCCTCTACTGCCACCGCTGTGTGCTCATTGGTTACACTGACAGTGACCTCACCAGCCCCTGTAAGGACGTGCACCTGGTCCTGGCCTACCAGCTCTTCAGCCAGGAGCAACATCATCGCCCCTTGTCCTGTCACTGGTTGTCACCGAGAAGAGCCTGGGTCCATTCTCCTGACACTCCTCCTTTCCATCTTGATCCCCAGGAATGAGTCCCCCCTCAATGTCCTCTTGTCCAGCTCCAGAGCCCCAGCTCCCTCAGCCTTTCCTCACACGGGAGATGCTCCACTCCCTGCAGCATCTTGGTGGCTGCGCTGGACTCTCTACAGCAGTTCCCTGTCCTACTGGAACTGAGGGGCCACAACTGGACACAAGATTCCAGGTGTGGTCTCCCCAGGGCAGAGCAGAGGGGCAGGAGAACCTCTCTGACCTACTGAGCACCCCCTTCTAACCCACCCCAGGTACCATTGGTCTTTACGGTCTCCCATCCAAGCACTGACCAGGCCCGACCCTGCTTAGCTTCCCAGAGCAGATGAGACGTTCTCGGGGCGATGTGGCTGCATATATTTTATATATATATATATGTTCCTCAAGTATATTCTGGTAGTATCCAAACTAAACCCTTTTTTCAAGGGCAGAATTCTGGACAGGCGAACCTCTCTGACCTACTGACCATCCCCTTCTAATCCCCCCCAGGTCCCATTGGCTTCCTGGCCGCAAGGTCTCTCATCCAAGTACTAACCGGACCCGACCCTGCTTAGCTTCCGAGATCAGCCATTCTCAGGGTGCTATGGCTGTATATATTATATATATGTATATGATCCCCAAGTTTATCGTGATAGTAACTGAACTAAACCCTTTATTCAAGGGCAGATTAGAGGGGCAGGAGAACCTCTCTGACCTACTTACCACCCCCTTCTAATCCACTCCAGGTCTCATTGGCTTCCCGGCCAAAAGGACTCAGTGCTGGCTCATGGTCACCCTGCTTTCCCCAGGACCCCCAGGTCCCTTTCCCCTACGCTGCTCTCTAATAGGTCATTCCCCAACTTAGACTGGAACCTGGGGTTGTTCCTGCCCAGATAAAAGACTCTACTGAGACCCCAGGGACCTCACCAGCACAACCTGTTTGCTCTGTGCACATGTTAGAATGACCCCATCTGGCGGCGCCCACCCAATCACTTGCTCACACCCCACAAGTGGGACTGAGCAGGAACTGGAAGGGCAGAAGCAAGAAAGAAAACCTCATGGGTCAAGATAAAGACAATTTAATAAGTGGAGAAATAGTTACTGACAGCAGGAGATACATATGCCCAGCCTGTCTCTGAGCAAAGGATGTTTTGAAGAACACACCTGCCTCCTCAGTTTTATTGCTGACCCTGACACCATATGGTGTGGAATATCCCTTTGGTCAGTTGGGGTCAGCTCTCCTGGCTTCGTCCCCTCCAGCCTCTTGTCACCTCCAGCCTCCACACTGTTAGGGCAGCGTGAGAAACAGCGGAGGCCTCAAGGCTGTGCCAGTGCTGCTCAGCAACTGCTACAACGTCAGTGTTGTCAGAGCTGTTCTGGGCACCATCAGCAGGGGTTGTGAAGAGGAAAATCAGCTCCATCCCAGCCAGTACCATCCCCAGCCCTTGTTCCACACCATGTGCACCCTGCTCAGGTCCTACAGCGTTCAGACATTGACATCCACCACCACCCTTTCCCCAGCCCTTGCCATGACACACGCACACACTGCTTTGGCTGGTGTGGTTCAGGTGGACCAGGGCAGGTCCCAGCACTCCTGACTTCTCCCCTCGCTCAGCCAGAGCAGTTGGGAACATTCAGTCAGGTTATGAGCCTAAGGACAACGTGTCCCGTCCCAACAGATGGGATGAGGGATGAGTTAATCCTGACTCAACAGATGGGATGAAGAGGGAAGAAGGAAGAGAGAGAGAGAAGAGGAAAACTAAGGTATCAGGAAGAGAAAGGGGGAGAGAGAGATCTCAGATATCACCACCCCATGGGTACATTGGTCCCGGGATGACTCTATGGGTCTCTATGGATCTCTATGGTCCCTATGGGTCTCTATGGTCTCTATGGTCTCCGTGGGTCTCTATGGTCTCTATGGGTCTCTATGGGTCTCTATGGTCTCTACGTGTCTCTATGGGTGTCTCTGGGTATCTATGTGTCCCTATGGGTCCCTATGGGTCTCTATGGTCTCCATGGGTCTCTATGGGTCCCTATGGGTCTCTGTGGTCTCTATGGTCTCCATGGGTCTCTACGGTCCATATGTGTCTCTATGGGTGTCTACGGTCCCTATGGGTCTCTATGGTCTCTATGGTCTCCATGGATCTCTACAGTCCATATGGGTCTCTATGGGTGTCTACGGTCCCTATGGGTCTCTAGGGTCTCTATGGTCTCCGTGGTTCTCTATGGGTCTATATGGTCTCCATGGGTCTCTATGGATGGTTCGTGGTTTCTTCTGGTAGTTGGTTGTCAGACAGATGGTTCATCTCTATCATCTCCATTAGGCCATGAGGCCTTTCACGGCAACACTGTTAATTGTCCTTATCTTCTGCCTCCATGGCCATAAAACTTCGGGAAAGACGAGGTGTCATCTAGCTCTTCCTCCCAAATCAACAAAACCCAGATGTTTAAGGCATAACAAGGTCTTTGTTCTGCTAAGGATGGGGGGAGCGCTTCAAGGTTGTCACACAATGAAACCTGTTTATCACCAGCCTGCACCCCCCATTGGCCCTACAGGTGGCTGGGAGACCCACACAACCAGGGGGGTGCCTCTGTTTGGCACCTTAACATCTAATTTGTGGTTCAGGGTTCATTGGCGAGTTCCTCTGCTTCACGTGGTCTATTTTGAGATCCCCTCTGAGATCCTAAGGACAAGGAAACCTATTTATCACCAGCCTGCACCCCACAGTGCCCTTACAAGCAGCTGTAAGATCCCCTACAACCATGGGGAAAGGCAGTTCCCCACCACCCTTCCTCTGGCACCTCAAAATCCAATTTGTGGGCCATCAGTTCATTGACAAGTTCCTCTGCTTCACGTGGTCTATTTTGAGATCCCCTTTGGGTCTTTTCCATACTGTCCCCATGCACATGTTTTTCTGAAGCTGGCGTTTTCTCCTGGTTTCCCATGTTCACAAACGGTTTCCCTGTGTCTCGCAGCATCAAGAAGAGCTCAAAGTCTGACCCAGTAATCCTGCAAGGCCCGTCCTGCTGGGCTGGACTTGGATGTGGGGACCTTCCAGTCCAGCTCACAGGACTCAGCTTTTCTTTGTATGTTAAAGGATTTGCGCTGAGGGTCCATTGGTGGCCCCCTTGGGGGATCTTGGCCCTTGGGCATGATCCAACTTGCCTGTGCGCTTCCCATCCTCTAGAAGTTCCTCCACCCCACACATCTGTGGGTGCTTCTGCACCTGATGAAGTGGGGAATGTGGACCCATCCTTGTACTTTTCTTTCTACTCTCATTAAAATCTACTTCTTCATTCCATTATGTCTTATTGGAGAAGGTGTTACCCATTTTATATGTACATTATAATGGTTATGTATATTTAATTTCTCTGGTTTTATACATACCTATATAAAATGTATACAAATATACATATATAGAGAGGTATATATGCATTTTAAATACCGTATTTATTCATAAATAAAATGAAACAAAATAATAAAACAAAAATATTGGCTGCTCATGGCTTATGACCATTGGTGGCTGGCGGCCATGGTGGTGACGTGCAAGCACATGGCTGGTGGCCATGGTGGCATCTCATGGCCGTGGGTGGTTGGTGATCATGGTGGCATCTCATGGCCATGGGTGGTTGGTGGCCATGGTGACAACCTGAAAGCACATGGCTGGTGGCCATGGTGGCATTTCATGGCCATGGGTGATTGGTGGCCATGGTGGTCAGCTGCAAGCACATGGCTGGTGGCCATGGTGGCATCTCATGGCCATGGGTGGTTGGTGGCCATGGTGACAACCTGAAAGCACATGGCTGGTGGCCATGGTGGTCAGCTGCAAGCACATGGCTGGTGGCCATGGTGGCATTTCATGGCCGTGGGTGATTGGTGGCCATGGTGGCAACCTGAAAGCACATGACTGGTGGCCATGGTGGCATCTCATGGCCGTGGGTGGTTGGTGGTCATGGTGGCATCTCATGACCATGGGTGGTTGATGGCCACGGTGACAACCTGAAAGCACATGGCTGGTGGCCATGGTGGCATCTCATGGCCGTGGGTGGTTGGTGATCATGGTGGCATCTCATGGCCATGGGTGGTTGGTGGCCATGGTGACAACCTGAAAGCACATGGCTGGTGGCCATGGTGGCATTTCATGGCCATGGGTGATTGGTGGCCATGGTGGTCAGCTGCAAGCACATGGCTGGTGGCCATGGTGGCATCTCATGGCCATGGGTGGTTGGTGGCCATGGTGACAACCTGAAAGCACATGGCTGGTGGCCATGGTGGTCAGCTGCAAGCACATGGCTGGTGGCCATGGTGGCATTTCATGGCCGTGGGTGATTGGTGGCCATGGTGGCAACCTGAAAGCACATGACTGGTGGCCATGGTGGCATCTCATGGCTGTGGGTGTTTGGTGGCCATGATGTTGACTCGTAACCATGACCTGGTGGCCATGGTAATGACCTGCACATCTGGTGCTGGTGGTCATGGTGGCATCTCATAGCCATGGGTGGTTGGTGGCCATGGTGGTGACTTCCAACCATGATTTGGTGGTCATGGTCATGACCTACAGCCACACGTCTGGGCTGATGAAAATGAGTTTGACAACCCTGGGCTAAGGCCAATTGTCTGAGGTACAACAAGGCCAAGTGCCGAGTCCTGCACTTGAGTCATAACAACCCCATGAACGCTACAGGCTTGGGGAAGAGCGGCTGGGTAGCTGCCTGGTGGAAAGAGACCTGGGGGTGTTGGTGACAGCAGCTGAACATGAGCCAACATGTGCTCAGGTGGCCAAAACTGCCACCAGCATCCTGACTTGTATCAGGAATAGAGTGTCCAGCAGGACCAGAGCCGTGGTTGTGCTGAGGCTGCACCTCAAATCCTGGGGTCAGTTTTGGACCCATCACAATTGAGGCGCTGGAGTGAGTTCAGAGAAGGGAACGGAGCTGGAGAAGGGTCCGGAGCACAGGTTTGATTGTGGGTTGTGGGACACTGGAACAGGCTGCCCAGGGGAGTGGTGGAGTCATCCACGTCAATCAACAAGCTCTTCTCTACCATGAGTGTCATGTTCGATATAAAGCTGGAGACGCATTTTCCAGCCAGTTCGTTCGTGTTTTCCGGATCTTCTGTTAGTTCTGTTCAGCAGTTCCATTCCATTGGGAGTTCAGTCTTAGTTCAGTTTTACGATGTTTTGCTGTTTTGCAGTTGGCCCTTGGGCCTCTCTGCCTTTTGCACTTGTACTTTCTCTTGCTGGGATCAGCTGTTCAGGACCAGGGTGCTCTCTTCTTTTGGGCTGCCTGTCCAGCACAATGGGAGTTCTGTGGGGGATTGCACTGAGTGTCAAATATTTTACTTTATGTATATTGTCGTATATTATTAGTGGTAGTGTATTATTTTTATTGTCTTATTAATTTTTTGTCTAAACCCACAAGTTTCTCCCTTCCCATTCAGTTCTATCCCTTATCCCACCTGGGGACTGGGAGCAGGATGTGAGCAGCTCTCATGGTCTTAGTTGGTGGCTGTGGTAAAACCATGACAAGAAAGGGCAGTAGTAGCTTCAGAAATCTTGAAAATCACTTTCCAAGATGACGCCTTTTATTTTATTTTATTTTACTATTTTTGGTAGAGGGAACAGCAAGAGAAAGGAAAATCATCAGAAACTGCAGCTCTGGAGGTCAACAGTGGAGCTCAGGATCAAGAAATGTCATTCTGAGTGCAGTGCTGTGGTCATTCAAGGAGTCTGGATCAGCCATGGCTTTGTGTTTCCAGGAACAGCTGGTGAGGATGGAGAGACAGCAGCACAGGTAGGGACACACTGGGCTGAGAACAAGGTTGGGAAGCACATGGGGTGTCTGCAGCCTGTGGGGAAACAGCCACAGGCCTGGGACAGTGCAAGATGGACCATGGTGGAGATGGCCAAGGGCGCTGGCAAGGCTGGATGTCCCTGCAAGAGCCAAGGTCTTTGTTCCCTTGGCTATGGCTGATGTCCCTGCCAGCGAGGCCTAAGAGGAGACACATGGTTATCATGGCCATGGCACCCCATTGCCTCCTTGCAGCCCCAGGGAGTGTCACACCATTGTCCTGCACTGGGCATCGCACTCCCCACAGCCCCAGGAAGAGCCCTGAGCCACACGTGAGGGACAGGATCTCCCTTCCAGGGGCAGGGGCTCAAGGCTTGGCCATTGTCCTTCATCAGACAAACCAAGGGCTTTCTCAGCATCAGAGCTGCTGCACTTTGCCTGTGCCTGATGCAATCACTGCCTCCAATTATCTGCTCTAACGAGTCCCTGGGAGGCTTTGTCAGTAACAGCCCTCAGTGGGGCCCATTAATGCTTCGAGGTACTTTGGAGTTTGTTCTGACTTGGACTTCTTGAGCAGATTCTGCGGTCTGTCCTTGGTATCTGAGGTTCATGGACTCAGCACCAAATACGCCATGGGGCTCATTAAAACACAGAAAGCCCTAACGAGCGATGTTCTTTTCTGTAATTTTCTTCAAATTTTCCAGACTTGTAGAACTAACTGGAGAGGTTTCAATGGGACACTTGCTGATGAAGGTTTCAAAGAAGATTTCATAAAGGAGGGTTTTTTCTTTCCAGGGTATTTTCAATCATTTTCTAGTTTATAGAAGAAGTGACAGCAGCATTCTACACTGGACATTGATCCCGAGGGTCTCCTGGAGACATCTGGACAGGCAGGAGAACAGTCCTTGAGGCTGAACACTGTATGGACAACCTGGCTCCTCACCCCCACCCCCAGTCTGCCGGTTCCCTCCTTGGCCACCAGAGATTGCATCACTTTTCCTCCATCAGACTTCTCCACTGAGCTCTGCAGGAGATGCTGCAGCTCCTGTGCACCAGCTCCACCTGTTCTCCTGTGCAAACACTGCACAGTTCAATCAACAGCAAAACACTTTCCTCAGCTGTGTGTGTAAGTGGATCTGATGAGGTCCAGCATCCACAAGGGACACCCACACAAGAACTGCTTTAGACAGAGAGACAGGAGAGGGTAGAAATAAACACAATGAACGTGTTGACTGCCATGTCAATTAGAGCTCTGAAGAACGGGGCAAGTTTGTAACTCCCTGAAGCTCAAAGCAGAAACCAGACAGTTGAGAGGCCACTGAATGACCAAAGAGCAAGTGGAGGAGAAACCTGAGAGCACTGGGAAGGGCAAACGTCCAGATAGGGCTGGAAAGTTGTCCTTGGACAGGGACATTGAATCAGGAGAGGTGGGAACTCCTGAATGACGAGGGAGATGAAATCAGAGAGTGTTGGTAACAGAAGTACAGGGGAAGACCAATATTTCTTCTCCTACACTTAGTACATCAATCATCAGGTGTCTCACCATAAACAGCCAGGGTCATTTTAGGGCCCAGTGTACCTGAGGTGCTGGCCTGGGATTGGCATCTGTCACACAGGACCTGGGGTGACCAGAGCACCTTGCAGTGCAGGTGGAGCCTGAGCAGGGTTTCCCGGGGCATCTACACTGGCATCAGGTGTTTGTGTCCCTGAAGCTGAAGACATTTGTGTCCTAAATCCATCCCCAGTTCTGGAAAACTCTTTCCTTTCCAAAGAAAAGAAACTCCCCTACAAAGACTTTAATAAGTAAATAAGTAAATGAACAAGTAAATAACTAAATAAGTAATAAGTAAATAAATAAATAAATAAACAAGTAAATAAGTAAGTAAATAAGTAAGTGAATACATGAATACATAAATAAATACTTAAATACATAAAAAAAATATAAATACATAAATACATACATTAAGAGAAAGAAAGAAAGAAAGAAAGAAAGAAAGAAAAGAAAAGAAGAAAAAGAAAGACGGTTGACACCTTCCTTTGCTTTGGATCTTTGTCTTCAATTCCTCTTATTTTAATTGTCATTGACATTAACTGACATCTGATGGGCCTGCAGGCATGAAGCCAAGATCATGTTGTGTCTTGCACAGCGCCCCATGCCCTCTGAACCTGCCCTGCCCAGGACTCCTCACACGTTGCCCAGAGCGAGTCACACTGAGGTGTTGGCTGGTTCCCTGGCGGAGATGTTGGTTTAGATGGTCACCTACAGCACAGGTGGATCCTGCCCCATCATCGCCTGCTCTGCTCCAGTCTGAAACAGAGCCCAACATCACAATGGGATCATGAGAGAACTGAGGCTGAAGGGACCTCAGGAGTCTGCAGTCCAACCCGTCACCAACTGGGTCACACCAAGGTGTCCAAGCCTTGATTCAATCAGAGCTTTAGCAGGACTAGAGAAGTGATCATCCCTTTGTACTGGGCACTGGTGAGGCTGCACCTTGAATCCTGGGGTCAGTTTGAGGCCCCTCATGGCAAGGAAGACATTGAGGTGCTGGAGAGAGTTCAGAGGAGGGTGACAAGGCTGGTGAAGGGTCTGGAGCACCAGTCTCACGAGGAGCGGTTGAGGGAGCTGGGGCTGTTCAGCCTGGAGAACAGGAGGCTGAGGGGAGACCTTATTACTCTCTACAGCTGCCTGAAAGGAGGTTTTATCATGGAGGGTGTTGGTCTCTTGTCCCAAGTAACAAGTGATAGGACAAGAGGAAATGGCCTCAAGTTGCACACGAGGAGGTTTAGATTGGATATGAGGAATAAATTCTTCAGGGAAAGGGTTTTGAAGCAATGGAGCAGACTGCCCAGTGAGGTTGTGGAGTCCCCATCACTGAAGGTGTTTAAAACACAGATAGATGGGGCTCTTAGGACATGGTTTAGTGCCAGATTTAGGTTATGGTTGGACTCGATGATCTTAAGGGTCTCTTCCAGCCACAATTATTCTATGATTCCATGATAAGTCATGTTTGTTATTTTCTTTCTCAGAGGACCATGCAGCCTCCCTGAGAGCCAGGACTTTTCTGAGGTGTTGGAGAGACGTCTCACGGTCACACCAGCCAGTTCCACCAGCCCCTGTCTGTCCCTTCCCAGACCAAACCTCTTCTCCATATCCCAACCTTCCAGGCGAGTTTCTGGGACACAGCAAATGCTGTCCAGGTCCTCTGGGCCTGTTCAGAGAGAGCAGCTTGCCAACATGGTGATGGGCTCTCTGTGCACCTCAAAGCTTTCCTGACCATTTTTCTCCATGTCCCCCTTGTACACAACCTTTCTGGTCCTTGAGCTGTACATGAGGGGATTGAGCAGGGATGTGGGGAAGGTGTAGAAAAAAGGCTTTGTCAAACTGTCTTGTGAGGGCTGTTCTGGGCATCCCACAGTCCAGGATGAGGCTGCTGTAGAAAACAGTGGCATTGGTGAGAGGTCCAGGAGGAGAAGGCCTTGTGCCTGTCTACACTGGGGTAGAGCAGTGATGCATTCATGGGATGCCCATGTGAACAGGAAGGGGACAAATGGCTCCAGGGGACAAAATGCACTCCAGCCAGTTCTTTACCCATTGCACATACACCATCCAGGCCATGAGCTGCCGCTTCTCCAGGAGATGCTGTGGGACACGGTGTCAAAGGCTTCACTGCAGTCTAAGGACACAACACCCACAGCCCGTGTGGCGGATTCACTGCCCACAACAGACTTTCCCTCATCTGCTCAGCGGTCACCTTGTCACAGAAGGAGATCAGGCTGGTCAAGCAGGACCTGCCTTTCATCAAGCCATGCTGACTGGGCCCCATTGCTCGTCTGTGTGTGTGACCTCACAGTCCTTTGCCAGCCGTGTTCCTGCTGTTGGCCAATCCCCTGCAGAGGCAGAAGTGACCTCACAGTGCCCTCCACACCCATTGGCTCCTACTGGACTATGAGTTCCTGAGACACAAGTGACCACATGGCATCGTACCCACCATCACTCTCTTGTTCAGTGTCCAGCACCTCTGGGGGAAGAACCTTTTTGTCATGTCCAACCTAAACCTCCCCTGACACATCTTCCTGCCATTACCTTGGGCTCCTTCACTAGTCACCACAGAGAAGAGGTCAGTGCCTTCCCTTTGTTCTCCCCTTGTGAAGAAGCTGTAGCCACCATGAGGTCTCCTTTGAATCTTTTATTCAGCTCTGATAGTGAGAAACCGCTTGGTTTGCTTTCTGAAGCAGAAAGGAGGAGCCATGACCTTCAGGCTCTTTCTCTCCAGGCTGCAGACACCCATCTCGCTTCCCCACCTGCTCTCACCCCAGCATCTCTGCACCTTCACTGCTGTGTCTGCACCCTCACTGAGCTGCTGGTTATTGTGCTGTTTTTTTTTCTTTTCTGCAGATATTCTATATTCAAAAACGTGTCCAGGGGAAAGATTCGTTGAATCATAGTGTCAGTCAGGTTTGAAGAGAGCCCTGAACATCTTCTTGTTTCACTCTCCTTCCCAAAGCAGGTGACCAGGTGAGGTTCTTCAAGGTTCCACTCAGCTTTGCATCATCTCCATCACAGCACAGGAGGGAGAATAAAGACCTTCAGCAGTTTTGGCCCAAATGCTGGTCACTGAGGGATGCCACACTAACTGCACAGAGGACACTGCATCGCAGATGATATTTGGGCTTGATGTTTCAGTGAACTTCCCACCAAGCATCCACTTCTTCAGCCCAAACAGCATCAATCCGGCTATAAGGACACCATAGCATCAATCCGTCTATAAGTATACCACAAGAGACCATGTCCAAGGCCTGGCACAATTTCATACACACAACATGCATGTCTTTCCCCCGCCCATTTTGGTTCACAAGTCTCTTTCTTGTCCTCCAAGTGCCTACAGATGGCTGCAGGAGGACTTGTCCCATCACCTTCCCAGGGACAGAGACAAGCTGAGCAGCCTGTGATTCTCCCCATTCTCCTTCCTGCCTTTCTTGAAGATGGGTTTGATGGATGCCAGGACCTCCTCGATTGCACTGTCATTTTGAAAACACAATCCAGAATCACGGGGCAACTGAGGTGAATCTCACTGGGTCAGTGGGGTTTGTTCCCAGAGTCACACACACAAATGTCAGGGTCCATAACTGAGTTGGCTTTGTGAACCCTCATCTGATGCAGAATCATAGAATACTCTGATAGGAAGAGAGCCTTGGGATCTAAACACCTTTAAACCCCTCCAGTGGTGGTGACTCCCCCACTGCCCTGGGCAGCCTGTTCCAATGCCTGACAACCCTTTCCAGGAAATACTTTTTTTCCTAATATCTGATCTAAACTTCCCCTGGTGCAAATTGTGGCCAATTCTTCTTGTCCTATCACTTGCTACTTGGGAGAAGAGACCAAGACTCCCCATATTGCAACCTGCTGTCAGGCAGTTGTGGACAGTGAGAAGGTCTCCCCTCAATCTCCTGTTCTCCAGGCTGAATAGCCCCAGCTCCCTCAACCGCTCCTCATCACACTTGTGCTCCAGCCCCTCAGCAGCTTTGTCACCTCCTCTGCACTCTCTCTAGTACCTCAATGTCCTTCTTGAGATGAGGGGCCCAAAACTGAACACAGGATTCCAGGTGCGGCCTCACCAGTGCTGAGAGCAGTGGCACAGTCGCTTCTCTAGTCCTGCTGGCCACACCATTCCTGATACAAGCCAGGATGCTGGTGGCCTTTTTGGCCACCTGGAAACATTCTGGCTCATATTCAGGCAGCTATCGATCAACAACCACACATCCCTTTCCACCAGGCAGCTTTGCAGCCACTCCTCCCTGAGCCTCTAGTGCTGCCTGGGGTTGTTGTGACCCAAGTGTAGGACCCAGCACTTGGCTTTGTTAAGCCTCAGACAATAGGCCTCAGCCCCATGATCCAGCATGTCCAGATCCTTAGGCATGGCCATCCTCATGTCCCACGTCATGAGGAATGGACATGGGGACCTCAGTTCAAGGCAGAACATCCTAGTGCTGCATTCAGGCCCTCATGGAACCTACAGGAATAGCTGATGGTGTTTGTATTGAGTCCGGTTAATCTTATGTACATGATATGCATGCTCATATCTCATCCATACAGTGGAAACATTGCCTTCTGAGTTACTCATTCAGTGTCCTTGTGTTGAGGGATGAACAAGCTCTCTCAGCTGGGGTGAAGGGCCAGTGCTGGAAATGGTGGTTTTGAGGGGCTGGTTCGTGGTGACTGTGCTGGGCCAGTTTCCCCAGGTTGTCCCATGAACATGGGCACACAGCAGCCCCTGCTCTGCTGCTGCTTCAGGGCTCTCCCAGGAGGCCTGGCTGGGAGAGGACCCTGCTGTGTGCCAGCCCTGCACACTCACACACTTCAGCCCTTCACTGGTATTTTCTTCTCTGGGGCATTTGCCAGTTCAGCCCTCCCACCCCCTCCTGAATTGTGCCACCCCCTGCCCTCTCTCCAGCCGAGTCCGCAGAGCAGCCACACTGGAACTGGAACTGGTCCCACAGCAGTGGGGACCAGTGAGAATGAAGGACAGTGAGAATGTCCATCCAGCCAGCAAGCTGAGTGGGTCTCCACCACAGGCAGCTGGCAGACCCAGGTCCAGACTGGCTCCCCAGGACAACATGAGGCATTTGACCTAGGGGATCCTCAGGAAGGTCCTGCGGCCACAGTGCCAGGGCCACCTGCCCCAAGCTGCCACCTGCAGCAAAGGGTTTCTCTTTCCATGTCTTTCCTGTACACATAAAGTGCCCCACGCTTCTTCCATCTCCCCACAGAGCCCTTTCCCAAGAGAGCTGAGCTATGCTGACCTGGCCAGCTGTTCCTGTCCCCCTTCCCATACTCCACACAGCCCCGACCTGGCAGTGCTGCTCTGCAGAGCAAGTGGGCTGTGGTGCCCAGGGCCATGGGGTGAGTCTGCAGGCTCATGCTGGTCAGGGTGGGAGGAAGACCCAGCTCAGGGTGGCTCCTGCTCACTCCCCCTCAGCACACAGACATGGCTCCTGCAGCCCCAGAGATCTCAGATAGAGGATTCTGGCAAACAAGGCAGTGCAGGGTCCTTCATTTCATTTAAACACACAGAGAGTTCAGCTCTGCATTTACACAAAGATTATGGGTCACATAAGACAGGTAGATATGGACATAGACATAAGATGATAAATGATTTTGCTTGTGGAGAGCATTAATACAACCAAGAAAAGCTAAAACCAAAGAAAACAAAAAAAAAACCTACAAAACTCAGGCTGAGCTGTTTATGAGTTATATTACAGATAACATGCAGAAGAAAGAGGTCAGCTCATGACTGCTTTTGGAAAGCAAACAGTCATCAGTTTCCTTATGGCATCCTTGAGCTCCTGATTCCTCATGCTGTAGATGAGGGGATTCAGTGCTGGAGGAATCACTGAGTACAGAACAGACACCACCAGGTCCAGGGATGGGGAGGAGATGGAGGGGGGCTTCAGGTAGGCAAACATGGCAGTGCTGACAAACAGGGAGACCACGGCCAGGTGAGGGAGGCAGGTGGAAAAGGCTTTGTGCCGTCCCTGCTCAGAGGGGATCCTCAGCACGGCCCTCAAGATCTGCACATAAGACACCACTATGAATACAAAACACAGAAAAGCTAAAGAGGCATTGACCACAAGCAACCCAAATTCCCTGAGGTAGGAGTGTGAGCAGAAGAGCTTGAGGATCTGGGGGATTTCACAGAAGAACTGGCCCAGGCTATTGCCCTTGCACAGGGGCAGTGAAAATATATTGGCCGTGTGCAGCAGAGCATTGCGAAACCCAGTGGCCCAGGCAACTGCTGCCATGTGGACACAAGCTCTGCTGCCCAGGAGGGTCCCGTAGTGCAGGGGTTTGCAGATGGCAACGTAGCGGTCGTAGGACATGATGGTGAGCATAGAATATTCTGCTACTATCAAGAATGCAAATGAAAAGAGCTGTGCAACACAACCCGAGTATGATATGGCCCTAGAATCCCACAGAGAGTTGGCCATGGACTTGGGGACAGTGATGGAGATGAATCCTAGGTCGAGGAGAGCGAGGTTGAGCAGGAAGAAGTACATGGGGGTGTGGAGGTGCTGGTCCCAGGCTATGGTGGTGATGATGAGGCCGTTGCCCAGGAGGGCAGCCAGGTAGATGCCCAGGAAGAGCCAGAAGTGCAAGAGCTGCAGCTCCCGTGTGTCTGTGAACGGCAGGAGGAGGAACTGGGTGATGGAGCTGCTGTTGGACATTGGCTGCCTGTGGGCATGAGGACCTGTGCAAGGAGGAAAGGACAGTGACAAGTTAGAGGAGAATAAACAGACTGTTTCTCATGGAATACCCCTTCACCGATGGATCGAGGTTTCAGCTCATTCTTTGTTTTTACAAAGTGAGAAAAACAGTTCATCACGGTTTAAAATGCAGCTTGGGCATCTTGTTTCCATAAACACACCTCTGGGTCAAGACCCCCTAAATTGGTGTCAGAACAAAAACTGACCCACACTCGTACCCCAGCCCCAAAAAGCAAGAGCAGCAGGGACAGGTGGAGAAACAGGGAAGGACACTGCAGTGCTACCAGAAAATAAAGCAAGGACAGAAAGGCAGACGGGCATGCTGCGGAACCTTCTCCTGACCCGGCTGTGCTGCTGCCACTCACATAATGACACTGGAGAGCAAGTACTTTTAGCACCTTTTTTGTGTACCACGTTGCAGGAACCCTTCACCTGGAGGTCCAGCTGCTCAGGTGGAGACTCGTGACCTGGACCCCATGGCTTTGGGGCAGAGGGTCTGCTGGGGAGGAGAGGAAACCAGGGGTTGCACTGGGAAATAGGTCTCCACTGGAAAGGATGTGAGAGACGTTCCTAAATCCCCTCCCCAGCATTTCTGGTAGCAGTTAACTCTCCCTGCCCATGTCTGTGCTGCCTGCAGCTGTATGTCTGTCCCTGGGTCTGCTCCCTGTCAGTGTCACAGACCCCGTCCCACGCGCTGTGTGCTCAGCTCTGTCCTGCTCACACCTCCTGGCACTGCCCAGGGGCAGCTCTGTGTGTGCAGGGGCTCAGGAGCAGCTCAGACACATCCTAATGAAAACTGGGGTCTCACAGTCTGCTCCGAAGAGAGAAATAAATCCCCATCTCCCACTGCACACCCAGACGAGCAAGAGTGGAAAACAGAAAGCACAGACTCCTTCCCTTGCGGCTCTTCTTGTATTTATGTCGTTGTTCAGAAGAACCCTGTGCCATGTCTGTGGGGGATCTGGAGCTCTGAGCAGCCCTGACTCACACAGCCCCCTTCAACCCCACAAGCTCCCTGCCTGCCCTGTCGGGGGTCGCTCCTTCCCCCCACAGCTGCTGCCATGGGATCTCCCGGGCTAGCTGAGCGCTGACCCTGGCAGGTGGCAGAGTCCCTGCCCGGCACAGCCCTGGGGTGCAGGGACCCTGCTCTGCAGGACAGCCCTGGGCACTCCTGGGGCTTCACAGCTGTTCAACATGGCCTGACAAGAGCCCCGTCCTTACAGATCCCACAAGCTGTGCCTGTGCCAGTTTCAGGAGATGTATCCAGGAGCTACAGCTGCACTGCCCCGCACCAGAGACTTACCATGGCAAGGGCTGCAAAGGTTTCTCCTCCAGTGAGCTCTCAGTCACCCTCCAGTCCTGACCACCTTTAATCTCTCTGTGCCTGGCTCCTCTCCCCTCGGTGCTGCAGGCAGAGCCCTCAGCGCTGCTGTGTGTGCAGAGGAGCTGCTCCTGGGCAGAGCTGTCTCTCTGCAGCGCTGCCGCTGCCATGAGCTCCCTGTGTCCCAGGAGCCCAGCCCAGCTCACCAGCACAGGAGCAGCACAAGGCGCTTTAATGACCTCTCTGGTGGGTTTGGTGCTGAGTCCATTGACCTCAGAACCTGGAGGAAGTTGAAGAACCTTCTCAAGAAGTCAAACTCAGATTCAAACTCCAAATTTTCTTGTACTGTTAATGGGTACCACTGAGGGAACCTACTAAGAAACAATATGCAGGTTCGGTTAGAGAAGAGAACTGGAGGTCAGGAAAAGCAAAGTAAAGATATCTCTGATACTGAGGAAACCTGGTTGTGTTTCTTTAACCAAAAGCCAAGCCCTGACCTTGTACCATGGGAAGACAGATCCTATCCCTCCCACGTTGCCCAGGGCCCTTCCTAGGACAGTGTGATGTGGGGCTGTGCAAGGCCAAGGGCAGGACTACGGTCCCACACCTCCCAGGTTCCTGGCTGGGGACAAGGAGGCCATGAGGCCCCTGTGCTGCAAGGACAAGGTGTCTCCTCACAGGCATCAGAGGTGCAGACAACAGCCATAGCCAAGGGGAGAAGGAGCTCATGTCTGGTGGGGCTTTCAGCCTCTTTCCATCCCGTGATCATCTCCACGACAGCCTGTCCTGTGCTGTGGCATCCCCTGCACCTCTGTCCCTGCAGGCTGCAGACATCCCCCCTGCTGCCCCATCTTGCTCCCGTCTGAGCATCTTCCTTCCTTTGCTGAGATCTCTCCATCCTCCCCAGCTGCTCCTTGAAGCACAAAGCCTTGGGCTGATGCAGACTCCCTCTGCTGACCTGCTCCACCACAGCACTGCCCTTCCATCACATTCCTTTCTGCTCATGGCCAGCCTGGACTTCCCCAGCTGCTCTTTGCGCCATTATTTCTTCCTCATGCTCTTTCCTACTATGCAGAAACCTCCACCACCTCTGAAACCGCCCTTCAAGCACTCTCAGGCTACTCCTGCACTGCTGCAGCCTCCCCAGCGCTGCTGGGCCAAAGCAGCCCAGGTCCCTCAGCACCCATGTGCACAAGGTGCTGAACCTGCCTTGGCACAGCCCTGCACTCTCCAGTTCCTCCCTGCTGCTCCAGACTGGGAAGCCGCACACTGGCACACACCCGTGTGTGTGGGTCACACCAGTGCTGAACCGAATGGGATGAGAACTGCAGGTGTCTGGGTCCCCACGCTCCCCCTCATGCAGCCCCGTGTGCAGCTGCCTTGTTCATGGTGAGCGTGCACCACGGGCTGCTGTGGGGACCTTGTAGTGCCCAGGCCCTTCTCCTCAGGGTCACTGCTCAGCGTGTCAGGTCCTGCTCTGTCCTGATGGATGGCGTTATTGTTCCACCCTCATACAGCTCTGCTCATTTCTTTATGTACAACTTGGAGACCTTTCTGATGGGTAAATCCCAGATTTTCTCAAGGTCTGGAGCCTCCTTTGACTGAATCTCCATTTGTTTAGCTGTTAATATTGGCATGCAGATTATTTATCCTGATGGGTTGCTTCTCCCATAACAGTATGAGGAGTCATAGGATACTATAAATACCATCTCCTGGAGAAACTCTAGGTTCTTGGGGCTCTGGTGCTCATAATACCAGAGATCGGGATTTAGAGAGCAAGTTTCCCTTCATGTGGGAGAGCAGCAGGAATGTGTGGAGCTCTGCCTGGGAACAGACAATGTCAGCTGAACGTTGAGGAGTCAGCAGGAGAGGGCAGAACAACATGGGCAGTGTTGTGGTCACTGGACATCAGCTACAGACTCACTGGTGAGGAAGAGGAATGAGATGAGGCCTCCTTCAGACAAATGAAAGAAGCCTCATGTTTCCAGGGCCGTGTCCTCATGGCAGACCTGAGATGTCCCAATATCTGCAAGGTACCAGCCATCCAGGAGGGTTTGGAGCCCGTTGACAAACATCTTCCTGACACGGGTGACTGAGGAGTCAGTGGGGTGAGGTGCCCTGTGGGACTTCACACTTAGAAACCAGAAAGAGTTGGTCAGGATGGAACAGTCAGGGATGGGAAAGTGGAGCTGAGGCTCCTGGAAGATGAGAACAAGGCCAAGAGTAGGATTTCAGGAGAGCAGGATTTGGCCTGCTGAGGGTCCTGCTTGGGTCCTGTGGGATATGACCTTGGTGTCTGCAGAGCTTTTCTCTCCCATCTCCTCCCTCCTCTCTCCCACCTGCTGTTGTGTAGCGTTTTTTACCCTTTCTCAAATACAATATCCCAGAGGTGCTGCCAGCATCACTGAGTGGCTCAGATTGGGCAAGGATTGGCTCCATCTTGGAGCAGCTGAAATCGGCTCTGTCTGACATTGGTCAAACTCCTGTTGTCTTGTCAGAGAGGTGACAACTGTAGCACAGCCACACTCACCCCCAGTTCCAAGACTTTGCCATGGAAACACAGTACAGGGTGACAATGTTTTGGGTGTTACAAACTACTTGATCATAGAGCAGAAATGGAAAAGATCTTCTGTCAGCAACTCGAGAAGGAAATCCCCAGTCAATGAGCAGGTTCCTATGGGGAACCGTAAGTGCCCTGACATTCACTGGCCAGGCAAAGCTGCAGGCACCATCTGCTTAACACGGCTGCCTGATGGGCCAACAAGGGTGATGTTCACCATCTCTGAAACTGGCAAACAAGGAAACGCTGGTGAGAGATGTGAACATCAGTGTCCACCTTGGCTGTTGTGACCAGGACACAGAGGGGTCCCAGGCACCAGAGGGAAGGGAGGAAGGCCAGAAGCAGAGCACAGGCTGGTGGGCTCCAGAGGAGAAGACTTTGAAATAATGGGGCATGGTGGGCAAATTGGAGACATGGAAGTAGATCTGAAGGGTGAAGGAGCTCAGGAAATCTGATAATCCTTACCGAATATCCTACTCCAAGCACAAGAATGATCCCTCTAAGTACCCATGAACAGAAGAATTTATCTCGTGAGGCTGCTCCTCTGCACTGATGGAGCTGCAGGGCACAAAGGCAGCACACAGGAGGTGGGAGCAGGGGAAGCTGCACAGGAGGAATTTAGAAACCTTGTCCATGGATGTGAGGATGATGACAAAGCTGCCCTGGACTTGATACCTGCACGGGAAGGGCAGCAAGATGAGCTGACAGAGCTTAACTTGCAGTGAAAGAATAGACAGGGTGAATGTGGGCCTGGTGCTGAACTTTGTAAGAGCAGAATCAGACAGGACTGAGGTTCTTCATGGCTTCTTTGTCTCCATCTTCACCAGCAAGGTCTCCTGGGACTTGGTTCCTGAAGGCAGGAGTCTGGAGAACACCCAGCAGTGGATGGGGCTCAAGTCAGGGGTGATCTGAGCAAACTCAGACACCGTTACAGAACAGGAGATGGGTCACTTGACCAGCTCCTGAACACAAGTATCGCTGTGCTGTGGCACCTGAGATTGCCAGGAACACCCACCTCTTGGTCCAGAGGAGTGTGACTCCTCTTGAGGTGTCCTGGCCTGTCTCCTCATTCACAAGGTGATTTAGGTACCCACTTTTCTGACATATTCAGTCTTTCTCAGGAGATACTCCAGATCAATATGAACAGCACACTGCTGAGACCACCAGTACTGGAAAGGGGAAGAAGGGCGAGCAGAGAATTAAATAGAAGAAATTTGGGTTTATTGCTCTTTGTTTTGGAAATGCTCTCTGTTTGACTGTTCCTGAAATCTCCCTAATCATCCTCGACAGACTTGAAGCGTTTAGGAAAATGATGCACACAGCCTTGGCTTGTAAGAGAATTTTGTATGTCAATGAGCCCTCTGCTGCCATGAGCCTGAACTGCAGCTACTGAAAGAATGAACAAACCTCTAATGAAGTGAAAGGCAGAAGCAAACCCCAAGTTTCTGAGGGTGTTTGGACCCCATGAAGGGCCATCACTGACACAGCTGTGAAGGAAACAACCAGTGCAGGTCCCTGTCCCTGGAGGCTGGTGAAGGGAAGACTTGGAGACACTGGTTCCAGGTGGTGAGGGCCATGTGGAGGTGGCTCTGATGCCATGTCAGCCCTTGATGCTTGTTCATCACCAGAATGGCTGAGCCCTGACCCCTGGGACCTGGTAGATCTTTCTCCAATGTCTTTCAAGGCTTTTCCTGTGGTCAGTGTGAGTGTTTCGTGTTTTGGTTGTGGTTTTTATGTCAAGTGCTGTTGCTTTAACTGCAAGGCTCTGGTGTTCTGTGGAGTTGGAAATGCCCGTGTATTCCTCACAACTCATCCAGTTTCTTTCATACACCTGGCAATGGTCACCAGTCACCTCAATGTCCCACTCCCACACTTGCTCGAATCCTCTGTTTGGATCCACACTCCATCACTGCAGGAGGTTCATGGATCCACCAGGGTCATGGATGATTCCTGAGGACCATCCAAGTGTGGGCAGTGTAAGAGAGGAGCAGAGCAGGGTCAGCTCATGGGCCATGACTGAGCACAGCCACCCCAGCAGCAGCCGTTCCCCATCTCCCAGGCACAGCCATGCCCACAGCATGCAAATGGCACTGCCATACATCATTAGCCCAAGAGAGGCCTTTCTTCCTTCCGTATTCCCAGGAAAATCTTCCTCCTGTTCCTCCTCCACCTGCAGACATCAACTGCTTTCCATTGCTGGGCTCAGACATGGCTGGAAGGGTTCACTGAAGCCATCAGCCATCTCATTGCTTCTCCCTGACATGCCCTGACCCTCTCCCACACCTACAATGGCCAATCACGGCTGCTCAGGCCTCCCGCTCTTCAGAAGAGGCCTCGAGCTTCTTGGTTCTTCCTGCTGCTTATTATGAACTTCCTCGCTCTCTCCAGAGTTCATGGTTACATGTCTTGTCCATAACAGCCCCTTTATGACCATGTCTCACTAAATGGTTGTGTTTGTATGATCATTTGTGCAGAAAGGGCAGTCACAGGACAGCACCCAATATGTCAAAACTGATGCCCAGTGAAATGCCGTAAAGCCCCGATGAGTTCCCCTGTGTCTGTGTCTCTCCTGGAAGGAGTCTGTCCCGAGAAGGGGATCCAGCTCCTGCCACTCTCTGCAGAGGCACATGAGCAGTGTCCATCACCTGGGGACACAAAGGGTGACGTTTGCCAGACCACCCGTCCTCTGAACCACTTAGATGTGTGCTTGTGGATGGGGTATGGAGCCTTGTAGTGCAAATGCCTATTTAACTGTCATTGCTAGAGGGGCGACCACAGATGCAAAATACAATTTTACAGATATTTAAATATAAATATATAAAACTGACATTCCTAGACAAATTACACAAGCATTTCAAAGACTTTTCGTGCCTTTTAACATGATTATCCTCAGAAGGCCACCTGCTTTGCATCTCAGGAAATGGGATCCAGAGTCCAAGGGCAGGATGGTTTGGGCTCTGTGCTGGGATCTGGAAACTGAAACGTGCTCCCATCTCCCAGCCCCCTGCCCTCCTCAGTGAGGGTGTGAGACATTCTGCCAGCGAGGGCTGAACTCACAGCCATGACCAGTATCTTATGTCCAACTGCAGCCAATGGTGTCCTGCCAGCTCAGGATTGGAGCTTCCATTGCAGGAGGTGTTTAAAAGACATGGAGATGAGGCGCTTTGGGACATGGTTTGGTGGTGGACTGGGCAGTGTTTGATTTATGGTTGGACTTCATGTTCTTAAGGGGCTTTTCCAGCCTAAATGATTCTCTGATTCTATGATTTGGGTTGAAACCATTTCAGTTTCATCACCTCCAGGTTCCCTCAGAGGCGGCTGTTGTGTGGCACAACTGTCCTGGCTCTCCAGGCAGGTTGGGCACTGGATTGGTGTCTGCATTGGCAGTTTTCCCCTTCCTGGGGTAAAAGGCTGTTGAGCAGAGACAGTTGTAGAGATTTGGGTCACAGGGGTTTGCAGCAATCCTGTCAAACTCTGAGCAGGATGAGCTTTGGAGCCCAGGAAAAATGGAGATGCTCTGAATGATGTTTTTGAACAGTGGTGCTGTCACTAGTAACAGGAACAGGGAACTCCTCATTCTCACTGATGATGGTGATGATTTAAATCTCTTTAATTTCAGTCCTAACAGTCATTCTTGCTTTTCCAAGCATCTAATACACCTCAGCAGTTGTGTCTTGAAAGAATTCTTAGAACAATGCTTTTTCGCTCACTTCTTTTTTGTTTTAATCATTTAAAGAGTACTCCTCTTGGACAGAATTACTCCAAAATTGGGCTTCTTTCATTATTTTTCTACCTTTTCATTATTTCTTATGTGGTGTGATGTGGAGGTTACATAGGAGAACAGTTTCTTTTTGAGACAAAGAAGGCCAAGGAACAGATCCCAGGTCAGTGCAAAGGCCCAAAGGAAGCCAGAATCTTTATGTGTGTGCACTGACACACACTGTCACCTGCATTTCCAGTCTCTGCAGTCCCAACAGTGCCGCAGAGTCTGGAGTTCTGAGCTCCCTCATCTGCCCTGTGTGACATGTGTAAAATGGAACTACCCCAGTCCAATGGCTGGTTTTGAGTCTCTTCACAGCCTGAAGCACCACATGGGTCAGGACACAAGCCAGGATACCCAACCAGGACTCACATGCTCTGCTCTTACAGTTCAGGGGTTCCCGGCAATCTCAGCAGACATGTCACGCTGATATCTGGGTGCAAGGACCTGGTCAAGTGTCTCTTCTCCATTTCTGCAATGGTGGCTTTGCTGCCTGGCTGCTGTGCAGACTCTGTACATGGATGCTGACACCTCTTGAACAACCTGCTCTGAAAGGATTAACAAGGAGGGTTGTTCTTTCTGGAAGGGCATTAGGACAGCAGAAAAAGACCCTGGGTTGGGGCAAATGAAAAGGGATGCAAAAGTTGTGGTCAGGACTGTTTGGGGGCACGTATAAAACAGCCCTGCACCTCATGTGAATTATTCCTGTGGTCAGAGAGAACCTGAGAGCTGTCCCTAATTTGAAAACATGAAGGGGAAGGAAGGAGAGCGTCATTCAGGCTCCGAGGGAGCTCAGGAGGTGTCTTGACCAACCTCCTGCTCACAGCAGGGTCAGACCAGATTGCTCAGGGCTTTATCCAGACACATCTTGGTCACTTTCTGGGACAGAGTGGGTGCGCACTCCTGGGAAACAGCTTCCGGTGCTGGACTGTCCTCAGGACTGGAAAGTTTCTCCCTTTCTACAGCACCTTTCCAAGCCCGTCTGCTTGCACACTGACACAGACCATAATATCCTACCTTGGACACAAGAATATTGCAGGGGATGATGCTGGATTCCTTGCTGACTGCCAGGTAACAGACCATCAATGTTCTCCCCATGTCCACAAGCCTTTCCTTTCCCCACAGAAAGCAAAGAGGATGGACAGGCACAACCTGCCCTGGGTAAACCCCATCACCTTCTCTTCCAGACACCCAGAAATGGGGTCCCAGTGGCCATGCTCTGGGGCACAGCCCTTAGTTCCCCTGCTCACCCATGGGCCATTTTGAAAAGTGCACACACTGTGTGAGAGCTGCCAGTGGTCAGGGAGTCCCCCCAGTCTCCATGAGCTTTCCAAGATGGTGGAGAGTGGCCTCACTGTGACACGGTCCTGCTGTCCCAGCTCCTGGGATGCTGCCCCTGCTGTCCCATAGACTGGAGAGGATTGTGTTAGTTCCAGTGACCCTGAATTGATCCCCATCCACTGCTGGTTGTTCTGACACCGCTCACGGAGACCTGGGAGACCTTGCTGGTGAAGAGGAAGGACAAGAGGACACAGGGATTTTCACCTCTTTCTCTTATTAAATTATTCAGTGGCCACACAGGGTCTATGTTTCTCCTTTAAGTGTTCCTGCAGTAGTAACAGCTCATTTTGGGCCCTTGAATTGCCTTACAGGTCTAGACCGAGTTCTGATCTGGGCTGTTGCTGTGCTTGGAGGCTGCTGTCCTTGAGACCAGATGAACTCACTCCTGCCACCCTGCCTGGCAGTTCATTCCATCCGTGTCACAGCTCTGTCTGCACCACTGACAGCTCCAGCTCCCCAGTCAGGTCCCTGGCTGAGGACATGGCCTCACATCTGGGCTGAGCCACCCCAGCTGTGGCACCAGCCCAGCTCTGACCTGCACAGGAAACCTGGTACCAAGTGTCCAAGAGCCCATGTGTGCAAAGGCTTTGAATCAGAGCACAGGCATGACATGGCCCAAGACTGATGAATGTCTCTCTAGACCTGGGAGTGTAAAACCAGAACAAAATGCCTGAACTCATTCAACTGAAGATATTCCTCCCCTAGCCTGGAGATATTAGATGCTTTGCTGTAACATTCCTGGTGTCCTGTCTATTGATGGGACAAGAAAAGTTGATTCTCATACGAATTCATTGTTTAACACAAAGAACACACTGATGTGTCTCTTCAGAGGAGAGGGAATCAACATCACTGATTAATTGAGGTTGTTTCAAAGGATGTTCCAGTGGAGCCTAAGGGACACCTGGAGGAGCCCAGAGGGGACAGAGAAAGGGACATCATGGGCTGCAACTGTGCTGCTGAGCTGGGCTGGGCTCCTGGGACACAGGGAGCTCATGGCAGCGGCAGCGCTGCAGAGAGACAGCTCTGCCCAGGAGCAGCTCCTCTGCACACGCAGCAGGGCTGAGGGCTCTGCCTGCAGCACCGAGGGCACAGGAGCCAGGCACAGAGAGGGGAAAGGCAATGTAGGGGATTGGTTGCTAAGGGCTCATGGAGAGACAATTCTTCAAAGTGCTTAGACGGTAAGTCTCTGGCTGTAGGACAATGCAGCTGCATTTCCTGGAGGGATCTCCTAAAGATGACACATCCCACAATTTACAGGATCTGTCAGGTCTCTCTCACAGTATTTCTCATGTAGAGGACAAGAACATGGTCCAGAGCAGCGCTTCCCTGCTGCACTGTCAGAGGGACAGGGCATGATGGCACCTTCTGCTGAGTATGAGTGAAGGGGGAGCATCCAGGGGTGCCCAGGGCTGTCCTGCAGAGCAGGGTCCCTGCACCCCAGGGCTGTGCCAGGGCAGGGACTCTGCCGCCTGCCAGGGTCAGTGCTCAGCCTGCCCAGGAGATCCCATGGCAGCAGCTGTGGGGGGAAGGAGCGACCCCCGGCAGGGCAGGCAGGGAGCTTGTGGGGTTGAAGGGGGCTGTGTGGGTCAGGGCTGCTCAGAACTCCAGATCCCCCCACAGACATGGCACAGGGTCCTTCTGAACAATGACATCAATACAGAAATAGCTGCAAGGGAAGGAGCCTGTGCTTTCAGTTTTCCACTCTTGCTCGTCTGAGTGTGCAGTGGGAGATGGGGATTTATTTCTCTCTTTGGGGAAGACACTGAGACCCCAGTTCTCATTAGGACGTGTCTGAGCTGTTCCTGAGCCCCTGCACACACAGAGCTGCCCCTAGGCAGTGCCAGGAGATGTGAGCAGGACAGAGCTGAGCACACAGCGGGTGGGACGGGGTCTGTGACACTGACAGGGAGCAGACCAGGGACAGACACACAGCTGCAGGCAGCACAGACATGGGCAGGGAGAAGGAGCTCCCACCAGATATGCCAGGGATGGGATATTTCAGGGATCCTGAAATGCTTGAGATGGGATTCATGACACCCCTGCCATCCCCTGCAGTTCAGACACATTTCCCAGTGCAACCCCTGGTCTCCTCTCCTCCCCAGCAGACCCTCTGCCCCAAAGCCATGGGGTCCAGGTCACGAGTCTCCACCTCAGCAGCTGGACCTCCAGGTGAAGGGTTCCTGGAACGTGGTACTCTAAAAAGATGCTAGAAGTACTTGCTCCAAAATGCCATTATGTGAGTGGCAGCAGCACAGCCGGGTCAGGAGAAGGTTTCACAGCATGCCTGTCTGCTTTCTGTCTTCGCTTTATTTTCTGGTAGCACTGCAGTGTCTTTCCCTGTTTCTCCACCTCTCCCTGGTGCTCTTGCTATATGGGGTTGGAATGGGAATGTGGGTCAGTTTTTGTTCTGACAACAACTCAGGGGGTCTTGCCCCAGAGGTGTGTTCATGGAAACCAGATTCCCAATTGCATTTTAAACTGTGATGAACTGTTTTTCTCAGCTGGTAGAAAGAGAGAATGAGCAGAAACATCCCTCCATCAGGGAGGGGGTTTTCCATGAGAAACAGCATGTTTATTTTTCTCAGAGATGTCTGCCCTAACTTGTCACTGTCCTTTCCTCCTTGCACAGGTCCTCATGCCCACAGGCAGTCAATGTCCAACAGCAGCTCCATCATCCAGTTCCTCCTCCTGCCCTTCACAGACACACGGGAGCTGCAGCTCTTGCACTTCTGGCTCTTCCTGGGCATCTACCTGGCTGCCCTCCTGGGCAACGGCCTCATCATCACCACCATAGCCTGGGACCAGCACCTGCACACCCCCATGTACTTCTTCCTGCTCAACCTCGCCCTCCTTGACCTGGGTGCCATCTCCACCATTGTCCCCAAGTCCATGGCCTACTCTCTGTGGGATACCAGGGTCATTTCCTATACAGGATGTGCTTCACAACTCTTTCTGTTTGGCTTTTTAGCTTCAGCAGAATATTTTCTTCTCACCATCATGTTGTACGACCGCTACGTTGCCATCTGCAAACTCCTGCACTACGGGACCCTCCTGGGCAGCAGAGCTTGTGTCCACATGGCAGCAGCTGCCTGGGCCACTGGGTTTCTCAATGCTCTGCTGCACACGGCCAATACATTTTCACTGCCCCTGTGCAAGGGCAATGCCCTGGGCCAGTTCTTCTGTGAAATACCTCAGATCCTCAAGCTCTCCTGCTCACACTCCTACCTCAGGGAATTTAGGCTTCTTGTGGTTTTTATATTAGTAGTATTTGGGTGTTTTATGTTCATTGTGGTGTCCTATGCGCAGATCTTGAGGGCTGTGCTGAGGATCCCCTCTGAGCAGGGACGGCACAAAGCCTTTTCCACCTGCCTCCCTCACCTGGCCGTGGTCTCCCTGTTCCTCAGCACTGCCACATTTGCTGACCTGAAACCTGCATCCATTTCCTCCCCATCCCTGGACCTGCTGGTGTCTGTTCTGTACTCAGTGGTGCCTCCAGCAGTGAACCCCCTCATCTACAGCATGAGGAACCAGGAGCTCAAGGATGCCCTGTGCAAACTCATATCCCTCTGTTTTCTGAAGCAATAAACTGCTTATCTGCTTCTACTTAGCAGTTTTAATGCAACTAGTTACAGGTCCAGCTCGTCATTTGTATTTTCTGTTGTTGATGGTGGTTTTTTATTGTAATAATTTTGTCATCCTCTTTCTAAATCGATGTCTGCTTTTCTTTTATAACCACTGGCTGTGTAAATGAGGAGCCATGATCTGTGTGTATTTTAACAAAGTAAAGGGTCCTTTAGTGACTTGTTTTTCACTATATCCTTCCTGCAAGGCCTTTTGGAGCTGCAAGGACAGTTTCTGTGTATATGGGTGGGAATAAAAGAGTCCATCCTGGCAGCCCTGCCAGGGAGCGCCAGTGCTTGGTTTTCCAGAGCTGTTCTGTTTCCACTCCCACACTCTCCTTCTCATCCCTGGTGTTGGTGCAAGGCCTGAATGCTCTGGCAGCTTGGTCACCGTCCTGCTGTGTGTCAGTGCTGTGGGCGCAGGCAGGGACAGGCAATGGGCACTGCTGTGACAGAGCTGGCCTCACAACAGCCTTTCCAGATAAAAACGTGATCTCCTATAGGCAGGGACTGAAGGTTTAAGTCTTCTTAAAAAGATTCTCTCAAGAACATGTCCAAGAAAGTGACCCACAGATGAAACATCATCGTACAGCTGAACAGTGTGTGTGTGCAGGGCTGGCACACAGCAGTGTCCTCTCACAGCCAGGCTCCTGCCAGAGACCTGCAGGACCAGCAGAGCAGGGGCTGGGCTGTGCCCAGGTTTACTGGACACCCTGGGAAAGCTGCACCAAGGGCATCAACATGGACTGGCCCCTCACAACCACCATTTCCAGCCCTGGCCTCAAACACCACTCAGAGCTCTTTGTCCCTCCACAGACAGACACTAAAAGAGTAGTCCAGCAGACCATGTTTGCATTGTAGTGGTGAGATATAAGCATGCACATCGTGTACGTGAGGTGACATGAACCTGAGTGAGCGCAAACGCCATCAGTTATTCCTTGGGGCTTGTGGGGCAGACAGTTTATTAAGGTCACACCATTTTGGGACTAATATCCCATAGGAAACTACCAGAATGCAGCACTGGGATATGCTTCCTTGAACCAATGTCTATTGCTAATGATGAGGGATATCATAATGAGTGCAGAATATGGTAACACACCACGGGGTTGAGGTGCCTCCCATCCTTTGGGAAGAGGAAGAGAAGGCCAGAGAGACACCATGACTCCTGCCTCTATGTGTAAAAGGGAAACTGTCTGTCCCTGAATATGTAAATGTGTTTTAAGATTCCATGAGGCCAGCTCAGATGTGGCCATCTGACTGTGTGTGACTCCAGGGACAAACCCCAGTGGCACAGTGAGATTAATCTCAGCTCCCTTGGACAGGCTCATTGCAAGTGTCTCTGTTTGCTCCACCACCTTTACCATCTCCATCACATGCTGTTCTACACAGTCCTACACCTGCCCCTCTTTCCCTGTGGGAAATTCTGGATCGTGGTCTCAGAAGTGCCAGAGTGATCAGAGAGGTTCAGAGGTCCCTCAGAAAGGCAGACGTCAAACCCATCTTCAGGAATGGCAGGAAGGAGAACTGGAAGAATGACAGGATGCTCAGCCTACGTTTGTCCCTGGGAGGGTGACAGGTTACATTATTCTTCAGGCATCTCCAGGCAGCAGAAGGACAAGGAAGGAATTGCTGAACCCAAATGGGCAGGGGAAAGAAAGGCATGTTGAGTACATGGAGTTTTGCAAGGCCCCAGACATGGTCTCCTGTGGTGCCTTAGAGCAGACTGGTGAGATCTGGGATGCAGATGTGGATGTTGTGATGGGTGGGGAGTTGGCAGCATGACCAAACCCAAACACCATCAGTGGTACAAAGTCCTGTGTTCAGCCAGTTTCTAGTGGCATCCCTCAGTGATGAGTACTGGGGCCAACACTGTTGAACGGCTTCATTCTGCCTCTTCATTATGGCATGGAGCACATTTTCAGTTCCTTTGTGGATGATGCAAAGCTGGGCAGAGGCCTATAACAACCTCACCTGGTGTACCCTGCCTTGAGCAGGAGAGGGAGACAAGATGATGTTCAGGGCTCTCTTCAAACCTGAGTTGTTCTATGGTTCAGTTATTCTATGGGGAGGATCAGTGTAACATGAGGAAAAAGTTCTTCCCCCAGAGGTGCTGGACACTGAACAGGCTCCCCAGGGAGGTGTCACGGCCCCAACCTGACAGTGTTCAAGAAGAGACTGGACAACGTCCTCAGACACATGGGGTGACCTGTGGGGTGTCCTGTGCAGGAACAGGAGTTGGACTCCATGATCCTGGTGGGTCCTTCCAACTCAGGACATTCTATGATTCTATGAAACACTTGGTCAAAAGTCCATGTTTTCATTGTGCAGATGAGATGTAAACACACACATCATGTGCATGTCCACTGTGTGCATGTGGTGAGATGAACCCAAGGGAGCACAAATGCCATCAGCTGTTCCTTGGGGTGCCATAAAGGTCAGTGGGACAGAGATGGTGTTCAGGGGTCTCTTCCAACCTGTGTTATTGTAGGATTCCATGAATCTTTTCCTTGGAGATATAAAATGTCCCAGAGTAAATACAGCAGCTCCTCTGAGGAACGTTTCTCCACTCAAACCCTTGATAGGAAATCTATCAGATACATTTGATGAAAGCAGCTCAGTTTGATCTGCTCACACACTGGACCACAAGGAGGGTGATGGTGGGTACGATGCCGTGTGGTCACTTGTGTCTCAGGAACTCATAGTCCAGTAGGAGCCAATGGGTGTGGAGGGCACTGTGAGGTCACTTCTGCCTCTGCAGGGGATTGGCCAACAGCAGGAACATGGCTGGGAAAGGACTGTGAGGTCATCCACACAGATGAGCAGTGTGGCCCAATCAGCATGGCTTGATGAAAGGCAGGTCCTGCTTGACCAGCCTGATCTCCTTCTGTGACAAGGTGACCACTGAGCAGATGAGGGAAAGTCTGTCGTGGGCAGTGAATCCGCCACACGGGCTGTGGGTGTTGTGTCCTTAGACTGCAGTGAAGCCTTTGACACCGTGTCCCACAGCATCTCCTGGAGAAGCGGCAGCTCGTGGCCTGGATGTTGTATGTGCGATGGGTAAAGAACTGGCTGGAAGGCATTTTAGAGCCATTTGTCCCCTTCCTGTTCACATGGGCATCCCATGAATGCATCACTGCCCTCTGTCACAGTGTAGACAGGCACAAGACCTTCTCCACCTGGATCTCTCACCCCACCAATGCCACTGGTTTCTCCAGCACCCTCATCCTGGACTGTGGGATGCCCAGAACAGCCCTGCCAAGACAGTGTGACAAAGCCTTTTTTCTACACCTTCCTCACATCCCTGCTCAATCCCCTCATGTACAGCTCAACAAACAGAAAGGTTGGGTACAAGTGGGGCATTGAGAAAAATGGTCAGGAAGACTTTGAGGTGCACAGAGAGCCCATCGACATGTTGGCAAGCTGCTCTCTCTGAACAGGCCCAGAGGACCTGGACTGCATTTGCTGTGTCCCAGAAACTCGCCTGGAAGGTTGGGATATGGAGAAGAGGTTTGGTCTGGGAAGGGACAGACAGGGGCTGGTGGAACTGGCTGGTGTGACCGTGAGACGTCTCTCCAACACCTCAGAAAAGTCCTGGCTCTCAGGGAGGCTGCATGGTCCTCTGAGAAAGAAAATAGCAAACATGACTTATCATGGAATCATAGAATAATTGTGGTTGGAAGAGACCCTTAAGATCATCGAGTCCAACCATAACCTAAATCTGGCACTAAACCATGTCCTAAGAGCCCCATCTATCTGTGTTTTAAACACCTTCAGTGATGGGGACTCCACAACCTCACTGGGCAGTCTGCTCCATTGCTTCAAAACCCTTTCCCTGAAGAATTTATTCCTCATACCCAATCTAAACCTCCCCGTGCGCAACTTGAGGCCATTTCCTCTTGTCCTATCACTTGCTACTTGGGAGAAGAGACCAACACCCTCCATGATAAAACCTCCTTTCAGGTAGTTGTAGACAGCGACAAGGTCTCCCCTCAGCCCCCTGTTCTCAAGGCTGAACAGCCCCAGCTCCCTCAACCGCTCCTCGTGAGCCTGGTGCTCCAGACCCTTCACCAGCCTTGTCACCCTCCTCTGAACTCTCTCCAGCACCTCAATGTCTTCCTTGCCATGAGGGGCCTCAAACTGACCCCAGGATTCAAGGTGCAGCCTCACCAGTGCCCAGTACAAAGGGATGATCACTTCTCTAGTCCTGCTAAAGCTCTGATTGAATCAAGGCTTGAACACCTTGGTGTGACCCAGTTGGTGACGGGTTGGACTGCAGACTCCTGAGGTCCCTTCAGCCTCAGTTCTCTCATGATCCCATTGTGATGTTGGGCTCTGTTTCAGACTGGAGCAGAGCAGGCGATGATGGGGCAGGACCCACCTGTGCTGTAGGTGACCATCTAAACCAACATCTCCGCCAGGGAACCAGCCAACACCTCAGTGTGACTCGCTCTGGGCAACGTGTGAGGAGTCCTGGGCAGGGTAGGTTCAGAGGGCATGGGGCGCTGTGCAAGACACAACATGATCTTGGCTTCATGCTTGTAGGGCCATCAGATGTCAGTTGATGAAAGAGTTTTCCAGAACTGGGGATGGATTTAAAACACAAATGTCTTCAGCTCCAGGGACACAAACACCTGGTGCCAGTGTAGATGCCCCGGGAACCCCTGCCCAGGCTCCACCTGCACTGCAGGGTGCTCTGGTCTCCCCAGGTCCTGTGTGACAGATGCCAATTCCAGGCCAGCACCTCAGGTACACTGGGGCCCTAAAATGGCCCTGGCTGTTTATGGTGAGACACCTGATGACTGATGTTTATCTGAAAATGTCCACTTTATTGTTGTTGTTTTGTTTGTGGTTTGTTTTGTTGTTTTTGTTGCTGTTTTGTTTTTGTTTTTGGTTGTTGTTATTAATTGGTTTGAGGGTTTTTTGCTTTGTTTTTTAGGGTTTTTTTGTTTCTTTTGTTTGGTTGGTTTCTTTGTTTGATTGGAGATCTTTGTTTAGTTGTTTTTTTAACATATTAAAATTAAAAAGAAAAAAGCTAAAAAGTGAATTATGGGGAAGGAGAATAAATTCTGGTCTTCTCCTGTACTTCTATTACCGAGTCTCTGGTGGCCAATGAGGGAACCGGTAGACTGGGGGTGGGGGTGAGGAGCCAGGTTGTCCATACAGTGTTCAGCCTCAAGGACTGTTCTCCTGCCTGTCCAGATGTCTTCAGGAGACCCTCGGGATCAATGTCCAGTGTAGAATGCTGCTGTCACTTCTTCTATACACTGGAAAGTGATTGAAAATACCCTTGAAAGAAAAAAACCCTCCTTCATGAAATCTTTGAAATCATCATCACTAAGTGTCCCATTGAAACCTCTACAGTTAGTTCTGCAAGTCTGGAAAATTTGAAGAAAATTACAGAAAAGAACATCGCTCGTTAGGGCTTTCTGTGTTTTAATGAGCCCCATGGTGTGTTTGGTGCTGAGTCCATGAACCTCAGATACCAAGCACAGACTGAAGAATCTGCTCAAGAAGTCCAAGCCAAAACAAACTCCAAAGTACCTTGAAGCATTAATGGGCCCCACTGAGGGCTGTTACTGACAAAGCCTCCCAGGGACTCGTTAGAGCAGATAATTGGAGGCTGTGATTGCATCAGGCAAAGGCAAAGTGCAGCAGCTCTGATGCTGAGAAAGCCCTTGGTTTGTCTGATGAAGGACAATGGCCAAGCCTTGAGCCCCTGCCCCTGGAAGGGAGATCTTGTCCCTCACGTGTGGCTCAGGGCTCTTCCTGGGGCTGTGGGGAGTGCGATGCCCAGTGCAGGACAATGGTGTGACACTCCCTGGGGGTGCAAGGAGGCAATGGGGTGCCATGGCCATGACAACCATGTGTCTCCTCTTAGGCCTCACTGGCAGAGACATCAGCCAGAGCCAAGGGGACAAAGACCTTGACTCTTGCAGGGACATCCAGTGTCACCCTTGGCCATGTCCACCATGGTCCATCCTGCACTGTCCCAGGCCTGTGGCTGTTTCCCCACAGGCAGCAGACACCCCATGCGCTTCCCCACCTTGTTCTCAGCCCAGTGTGTCCCCACCTGTGCTGCTGTCTCTCCATCCTCACCAGCTGTTCTGGAAACACAAAGCCATGGCTGATCCAGAGTCCCTCTGAATAACCACAGCACTGTGCTCAGAATGACATTTCTTGATCCTGAGCTCCACTCTGGACCTCCAGAGCTGCAGTGTCTGATGGTTTTCCTTTCTCATGCTGTTTCCCTCCTCTCATCATCTTGGAAAGGGATTTTCAGGATTTCTGGAGCTACTACTGCCCTTTCTTGTCATGGTTTCACCACAACCACCAACTAAGATTATGAGAGCTGCTCACATCCTGCCCCCAGTCCCCAAGTGGGGTAAGGGAGAGAACTGAAAGGGAAGGGAGAAACTTGTGGGTTTATATTAAAAAAAAAAAAAAAAAAAAAAAAGGACAATAGAAATAATAAAAGAAACACATTACTAATAATAATATCCTTATGCTATTTCTATTTACATAAAGTAAAATATGTGATACTCAGTGCAATCCCCCACATAACTCCAGTTGTGCTGAACAGGCAGCCCAAAAGATGAGAGCACCCTGGTCCTGAACAGCTGATCCCAGCAAGAGAAAGTACAAGTGCAAAAGGCAGAGAGGCCCAAGGGCCAACTGCAAAACAGCAAAATGTCATAAAACTGAACGAACACTGAACTCCCAGTGGAATGGAACTGCTGAACAGAACTAACAGAGGATCCAGAAAACGCGAACGAACTAGCTGGAAAAGGCGTCTCCAGCTTTATATAGAACATGACACTCATGGTAGAGAAGAGCTTGTTGATTTACCTGGATGACTCCACCACTCCCCTGGGCAGCCTGTTCCGGTGTCCCACAACCCACAATCAAACCTGTGCTCAGGACCCTTCCCCAGCTCCATTCCCTTCTCTGAACTCACTCCAGCGCCTCAATTGTGATGGGTCCAAAACTGACTCCAGGATTTGAGGCGCAGCCTCAGCACAACCACGGCCCTGGTCCTGCTGGACACTCTATTCCTGATACAAGTCAGGATGCTGGTGGCAATTTTGGCCACCTGGGCACACGCTGGCTCATGTTCAGCTGCTGTCACCAACACCCCCAGGTCTCTTTCCACCAGGCAGCTACCCAGCCGCTCTTCCTCAAGCTTGTAGCATTCATGGGGTTGTTATGACTCAAGTGCAGGACCCAGCACTTGACCTTGTTGTACCTCAGACAATTGGCCCTAGCCCAGGTTTGTCAAACTCATTTTCAACGGGGGCCACATCAGCCCAGACATGTGGCTGCAGGTCATGACCATGGCCACCAGATCATAGTTGGAAGTCACCACCATGGCCACCAACCACCCACAGACATGGGATGCCACCATGACCACCAGCACCAGATGTGCAGGTCATGACCATGGCCACCAGACCATGGTTACGAGTCACCACCATGGCCACCAACCACCCACAGCCATGAGATGCCACGATGGCCACCAGCCATGTGCTTGCAGGTGACCACCATGGCCACCAGGCATGTGCTTTCAGGTTGTCACCATGGCCACCAACCACCCACAGCCATGAGATGCCACCATGGCCACCAGCCATGTGCTTGCAGGTGACCACCATGGCCACCAGGCACGTGCTTTCAGGTTGTCACCATGGCCACCAGTCACTCATGGCCATGAGATGCCACCATGGCCACCAACCACCCACGGCCATGAGATGCCACCATGGCCACCAGCCATGTGCTTGCAGGTCACCACCATGGCCACCAGCCACCAATGGTCATGAGTTCCCAGAAATACTCATGAGTTGCCTCCATGTCCACCAGCACCAGCCGTGTGGCTGCAGGTCATGACCATGGCCACCAGAACTGCTCAAGTAGGAGTAGTAACATTTATACAGTCCTAAAATTACATTTGGTCCTTTGAAGGCAACCGTGAGGCTGATGTGGCCCCCAGTGAAATAAGTTTGGTAGCCCTGCTTTAGCTCATCGATAGAGCTGGTCCAGATCCCTCTGCATGGCCTTCCCACCCTCCAGCACATCAACACTCCCACCCAACTTGGTGTCATCTGCAAACTAAGTGTGCACTTGATCCCCTCATCCAGATCATTGATAAAGAGACTACACAGAACTGGCCCCAATACTGAACCCTGGGGACACCACTCGTGAGCGGCCACCAGCTGGATCTGACTCCTTTCACTACAACTCTTCAGGCCCAGCCCTCCAGCCAGTTCTTTACCCAGCAGGAGTGCACCTGGTCAAGCCATGAGCAGCCAATATTTTTGTTTTATTATTTTGTTTCATTTTATTTATCAATAAATATGGTATTTAAAATGTGTATATACCTCTATATATATGTATATTTGTATACATTTTATATAGATATGTATAAAACCAGAGAAATTAAATATACATAACCATTATAATGTACATATAAAATGAGTAACACCTTCTCCAATAAGACATAATGGAATGAAGAAGTAGATTTTAATGAGAGTAGAAAGAAAAGTACAAGGATGGGTCCACATGCCCCACTTCATCAAGTGCAGAAGCACCCACAGATGTGTGGGGTGGAGGAACTTCCAGAAGGTGGGAAGCACACAGGCAAGTTGGATCATGCCCAAGGGCCAAGATCCCCCAAGGGGGCCACCAATAGACCCTCAGCGCAAATCCTTTAACATACAAAGAAAAGCCCAGTCCTGTGAGCTGGACTGGAAGGTCCCCACATCCAAGCCCAGCCCAGCAGGACGGGCCTTGCAGGATTACTGGGTCAGACTTCGAGCTCCTCTCGATGCTGCGAGACACAGGGAAACCATCTGTGAACATGGGAAACCAGGAGAAAACGCCAGCTTCAGAAAAACATGTGCATGGGGACAGTATGGAAAAGACACAAAGGGGATCTCAAAATAGACCACGTGAAGCAGAGGAACTTGTCAATGAACTGATGGCCCACAAATTGGATTTTGAGGTGCCAGAGGAAGGGTGGTGGGGAACTGCCTTTCCCCATGGTTGTAGGGGATCTTACAGCTGCTTGTAAGGGCACTGTGGGGTGCAGGCTGGTGATAAATAGGTTTCCTTGTCCTTAGGATCTCAGAGGGGATCTCAAAATAGACCACGTGAAGCAGAGGAACTCGCCAATGAACCCTGAACCACAAATTAGATGTTAAGGTGCCAAACAGAGGCACCCCCCTGGTTGTGGGGGTCTCTCAGCCACCTGTAGGGCCAATGGGGGTGCAGGCTGGTGATAAACAGGTTTCATTGTGTGACAGCCTTGAAGTGCTCCCCCCATCCTTAGCAGAACAAAGACCTTGTTATGCCTTAAACATCTGGGTTTTGTTGATTTGGGAGGAAGAGCTAGATGACACCTCGTCTTTCCCGAAGTTTTATGGCCATGGAGGCAGAAGATAAGGACAATTAACAGTGTTGCTGTGAAAGGCCTCATGGCCTAATGGAGATGATAGAGATGAACCATCTGTCTGACAACCAGCTACCAGAAGAAACCACGAACCATCCATAGAGACCCATGGAGACCATAGAGACTCATAGAGACCCATAGAGACCATAGAGACCATAGAGACCCATAGGGACCCATAGAGACCCATAGAGACCCATGGAGACCATAGAGACCCATAGGGACCGTAGACACTCGTAGAGACTATAGAGACTCATAGAGACCCATAGAGACCCATAGGGACCCATAGGGACTCATAGAGACCCATGGAGACCATAGAGACCCATAGGGACCCATAGAGCCCCATGGAGACCCATAGGGACCCATAGAGACCATAGAGACCCATGGAGACCATAGAGACCCATAGGGACCCATAGAGACCATAGAGACCCATAGGGACACATAGATACCCAGAGACACCCATAGAGACATGTAGAGACCATAGAGACCCATGAAGACCCATAGAGACCCATAGAGACCATAGAGACCCACGGAGACCATAGAGAACATAGAGACCCATAGGGACCATAGAGATCCATAGAGACCCATAGAGTCATCCCGGGACCAATGTACCCGCGGGGTGGTGATATCTGAGATCTCTCTCTCCCCCTTTCTCTTCCTGATATCTTAGTTTTCCTCTTCTCTCTCTCTCTTCCTTCTTCCCTCTTCATCCCATCTGTTGAGTCAGGATTAACTCATCCCTCATCCCATCTGTTGGGACGGGACACGTTGTCCTTAGGCTCATAACCTGACTGAATGTTCCCAACTGCTCTGGCTGAGCGAGGGGAGAAGTCAGGAGTGCTGGGACCTGCCCTGGTCCACCTGAACCACACCAGCCAAAGCAGTGTGTGCGTGTGTCATGGCAAGGGCTGGGGAAAGGGTGGTGGTGGATGTCAATGTCTGAACGCTGTAGGACCTGAGCAGGGTGCACATGGTGTGGAACAAGGGCTGGGGATGGTACTGGCTGGGATGGAGCTGATTTTCCTCTTCACAACCCCTGCTGATGGTGCCCAGAACAGCTCTGACAACACTGACGTTGTAGCAGTTGCTGAGCAGCACTGGCACAGCCTTGAGGCCTCCGCTGTTTCTCACGCTGCCCTAACAGTGTGGAGGCTGGAGGTGACAAGAGGCTGGAGGGGACGAAGCCAGGAGAGCTGACCCCAACTGACCAAAGGGATACTCCATACCATATGATGTCAGGGTCAGCAATAAAACTGAGGAGGCAGGTGTGTTCTTCAAAACATCCTTTGCTCAGAGACAGGCTGGGCATATGTATCTCCTGCTGTGAGTAACTATTTCTCCACTTATTAAATTGTCTTTATCTTGACCCATGAGGTTTTCTTTCTTGCTTCTGCCCTTCCAGTTCCAGCCCAATCCCACTTGTGGGGTGTGAGCAAGTGATTGGGTGGGCGCCGCCAGATGGGGTCACTCTAACATGTGCACAGAGCAAATAGGTTGTGCTGGTGAGGTCCCTGGGGTCTCAGTAGAGTCTTTTATCTGGACAGGAACAACCCTAGGTTCCAGTATAAGCTGGGGAATGACCTATTAGAGAGCAGCGTAGGGGAAAGGGACCTGGGGGTCCTGGGGACAGCAGGGTGACCATGAGCCAGCACTGAGTCCTTGTGGCCAGGAAGCCAATGGTACCTGGGGTGGATTAGAAGGGGGGTGGTAAGTAGGTCAGAGAGGTTCTCCTGCCCCTCTACTCTGCCCTTGAATAAAGGGTTTAGTTCAGTTACTATCAGGATAAACTTGAGGATCATATACATATATATAATATATACAGCCATAGCACCCTGAGAATGGCTGATCTGGGAAGCTAAGCAGGGTTGGGCCCGGTTAGTACTTGGATGAGAGACCTTGTGGCCAGGAAGCCAATGGTACCTGGGGGAGATTAGAAGGGGATAGTCAGTAGGTCAGAGAGGTTCGCCTGTCCAGAACTCTACCCTTGAAAAAAGGGTTTAGTTTGGATACTACCAGAATATACTTGAGGAACATATATATATATATATATATATATATATATATATATATATATATATATATATATAAAATATATATATAAAATATATGCAGCCACATCACCCCGAGAACATCTCATCTGCTCTGGGAAGCTAAGTAGGGTCGGGCCTGGTCAATGCTTGGATGGGAGACCGTAAAGACCAATGGTACCTGGGGTGGGTTAGAACCGGATGGTCAGTAGGTCAGAGAGGTTCTCCTGCCCCTCTGCTCTGCCCTGGGGAGACCACACCTGGAATGTTGTGTCCAGTTGTGGCCTCTCAGTTCCAGCAGGACAGGGAACTGCTGGAGGGAGTCCAGCGCAGCCACCAAGATGCTGCAGGGAGTGGAGCATCTCCCGTGTGAGGAAAGGCTGAGGGAGCTGGGGCTCTGGAGCTGGACAAGAGGACACTGAGGGGGGACTCATTCATGGGGATCAAGATGGAAAGGAGGAGTGTCAGGAGGATGGACCCAGGCTCTTCTCGGTGACAACCAGTGACAGGACAAGGGGCTTCTGGCTGAACGGCTGGTAGGCCAGGACCAGGTGCACGTCCTTACAGGGGCTGGTGAGGTCACTGTCAGTGTAACCAATGAGCACACAGCAGTGGCAGTAGGAGGAGCAGTGCTCACGTCACCGGTGACACCCCATGGCCATGGAGCTCAGTGCCGACCGTCCATGTGCTGTCACAGGATCCCCAGAAGGTACAGGAGCTGCCCTGCCCCGTGCCTGTGAGGCCGAAGGAGCAGCCCCTGCAGCCCTGGCTGCAGCCGTCAGGCTGGGGGTGTCTCGGGGGCACCGCAGGGATGTGCCCGGGCACGGCGCCAGGAGGAAACCACAGACTTCCTGCCCGGGCGCCGCGGGGGGAGCGCGGGGGCTGTGGTTTGTGCACCTGCAGGCTGCAGCTCTGATCCACCCGTGGGGAATAACGGCCCCTCGGTGACACGCTGACAGGCAGGGACACGTCTGAGCCTCTGGGCTGCACGTCTGCTGCCAGGACAGGGACGTGTCCCAGCTCCAGCTCCTGCGAGGGACCTTCCGTGGGGTCTCCAGGGAGCGGTGGGTGAGCCAGCGCTCCTGGGATGGGGCTCTGCCCTGGGCTAAGGCCCTTTCCCCGCTGCTGCTCCCCGCACAGCGGGCTCTGTCACAGGGGCTGTTTCCTTCCCTTCCTGACACAGCCCGGTGCAGTCCCAGCCCCCTGGCTCTTATGGCACCGGGGTGACTGGACACTCTCACCTCGGGCTCTTGGATGTGCCTGTCGCAGCACATGCTCAGTGCTCCTGGTCCACACTCAGAGCTCAAGGGGTGAAAAACTGTTTGCCCCACTACAGCCAGCCCTGTCCTGTGATGTTCTACCATTGCAGTGCTGTGACACCTGCAGCGGAGCTGTCCTTCATATATGGTCATGAACAGCGCTGGAGAAGTTCATTGGAGGACTGGGCCGTGTCGGAGGGGAGATAGCTCCCGATAATGTCTAAAAAGGTGCTGCTGCTTCGATTGGCTCCTCCTGTAACCAGGGGGCATCTGCAGAGATATATTGCCCTCCTGTCATCATTGCTCCCACAAGTCCCTGGAGCTGTGGCAGGGAGCGCGGCACAGAGGGATGTGCCATCAGGGTAGGAGGCTCAGGATGGGCACAGAGGGACTCGTGTCCCCTCAGACGCTGTGGCTGCTCCTCTGGGTACAGCTGTGCAGGGGTAAGTGCTGACTCCCTTGTCCCACCGCCCAGGGCCAGCGGGTACCAGTGTGGTCATGGGTCTGGGAATGGGGTTCCTTTGCAGGTGCTGCTGACACAGGGGGCAGAAGGTGCTCGGTTCCACAGAGCCTGTGCCTTTCCCTGTGCCTGTCTAGGTGGGAGACACTATGTCCTTTTCTGGGGCTCCAGTGTTCTGTGCCTGGCTGGATTCACAGACCCACTGTCCTGGGGTACCTTTGGGGACCCCTTGTTCCCAGCACTCTGCCTCTGGACCAGTGGTGGCCTCACTCACGATGGGAGCACCTAGAGATCCCCAGGGCACTGCCAACCTCTGGGGTGCCCAGAGGGTTTGTGTGCTGCTCACTGCCCCTTGTTCAAAGGGAAACCTGACCCCATGAGGGCAGTTTGTGCCCCACAGACAGAAGAGGACGGGGACATCTGCAGTAGAGACATGTCCTTCTGGGGGGCCTGGCCCAGGGCTGATGCCAGGAGAGAGGAGGGGAGGTGGGATCCTCTGGATCATCTCAGTGGGAACAGGGAACGCCCTGGGGATGGGGTTGGTTTGGATGGTGCTGGGGCAGGTGGTTTACATGGGAAGCTGCAGCCCTGGGTACACAAGGCTGTTGGTGTTGGGCTGAGGGCAACAGGTGCCAAGTGCAGAGCTGCGCAGTGTGTGGGTGGGCATGGGTGGGGGGCAGGTGGCCGTGGGAGTGGGAAGAGGTGCCCTCTGTGGTGGGAGGGAGAATGACCCAGCAGTGCTGGACATGGGCACCCCCATCATTGTGCAGCTGTGGGGACAGAAGGGACCCTCACACTACTCTGGGGACCTGCAGGGGAGGGGGCTCCCACCCTGGTGCCCCTGACTCTGCCCAGGCAGGAGGTTCCCCCAGAGCTGCAGCACTGGGGCTCGGTGCTCTCCTGACTCATCCCGTGTTGGTGTCTGAAGGTGCTGCGGAGGTGAGGCTGGCGGATGGTGACGGGCGCTGTGCCGGGAGAGTGGAGGTGAAACACCAGGGACAGTGGGGGACTGTGTGTGATGACTACTGGGGCATGAATGATGCAGCAGTGGTTTGTAAGCAGCTGGGCTGTGGATCTGCTGTTGGAGCTCCTCAGCATGGACATTTTGGGCAAGGATCTGGCCCCATTTGGATGGATGGTGTCAGCTATGATGGCACCGAGTCTGCCCTGTCTGACTGCAGACACGCAGGATGGAGTGAACATAACTGTGGTCATGATGAGGATGCTGGAGTGACGTGTTCAGGTAAGGGGTCAGCCTGTTCCCACCTTTGGGGCTGGCATGGGGGAAGACCCTGGCTGTGCTCTCAGGGAACAACAAACGTGCTGGACCAGGTCTCAGTGTGGCCAACCAGTCTGCTGAGCTGGGACTGTCATTGCTGGTGTAACCAGTCCTTGGGGAAAGCTGTGACAGGCCAGTGGGCACAGGACCCCCTGCAGGCAGCGCTGACCAGCTGCCCAACCCCTCCTGCCTCACCACAGGGTTGTATGATTTGCTTTTTGGTGTTTTTTTCCAGGATTTGTCCGTCTGGTGGATGGGAAGAGCCGCTGCTCAGGACGTGTGGAGATCCGTGATGGGAACCAGTGGAAAACTGTTTGTGGTTCCCGCTTTGGCCCCAAGGCTGCTGCGGTGGTGTGCAGGGAGCTGCAGTGCGGCGTGGCCCTGCCTGTGTCTGGAGGAGGTCACTTTGGAGAAGGGGCTGGTCCCGTGTGGGATGGAGAGCTGCAGTGTGTGGGGAATGAGACCCTCCTGTCCTCCTGCCCCACGGGGTCCTCCAGGGACCAGGCCTGCCCCCAGATGAACAGCGCTGCTGTCAGCTGCACACGTGAGGACTCGGGGCGGGGTGCTGAACACTGGGGTGAAACCCAGACTGAGGAGGGGACAGTTTGGGATTGTGGAGACAGGGAACTGGGGCGTCTGTTCCCATGGGCTGGCAGAGACCTGCAGGGCTGTGCTGGTGCCCCAGGACAAAGAGGGCCATGAGGTGGGAGGGGTCCCTGGGATCAACATGTTGCTCCACAGGGGATACACAAAGGCCTGAGATGATGAGCTGGGAGGTGCCCAGGACAGACTGTGGTCCAGGGGAGCTGGGGGCCGTGGAGAAGCAGCAGCGTGTGCTTGGGGATCCCTGGGGACAGGTCTCTTCCCAGGGTGCTGGCTGGGGAGGAGTGGGTGCTCTAGGTGGGCCTGGGCCAGGGGCAGGTTGAAGGATCTGTAAGAGTAGAAGGAACTGCTGAAAGCTCTGGGGTCACAAATGACTCAGCAGGGCTGGAGCTGGTCACCCCAGCCTTGCACAGCCCGTGGGGAAACAAGGGACCTCTGCACCACCCTGGGGACAGCGTGCAGGGGAGGGGGCTCCCACCCTGACACCCACAATACTGGGACTTGGCGCTGATCTGACTGGTCCTGTGTCAGTGTTTGAAGGTGCTGCGGAGGTGAGGCTGGCGGATGGCGGCAGGCGCTGTGCCGGGAGAGTGGAGGTGAAACAGCAGGGACAGTGGGGGACCGTGTGTGGTGGTTACAATTGGGACATGAACGATGCAGCAGTGGTTTGTAAGCAGCTGGGCTGTGGGTCTGCTGTTGGAGCTCACCAGTACGGACACTTTGAGGCAGGATCTGGCCCCATTTGGATGGATGATGTCGGCTGCAACGGAACTGAATCTGCCCTGTCTGACTGCAAACACGCAGGATGGGGTGAACATAACTGTGTGCACGTTCTCGATGCTGGAGTGACGTGTTCAGGTAAGGGGTCAGTTTGTTCCCCACCTTTGGGTCTCAGATGGTGGAAGGCCCCTGGCAGTGCCATAGGGTGCAACAAACATGCTGGATCTGGGCCAAGTGTGGCCAGTCGTGCTGCTGAGCTGGGACTGTCATTGCTGGTGTAACCGGTCCCTGGGGAAAGCTATGACAGCCCTGTGGGGACAGGACCCTGTGCAGGCAGCGCTGACCAGCTGCCCAACCCCTCTTCGTGCCCACAGCTCCCCACACTGACCCATGAAACAGGCTCTTTGCCAGCACTTGCCGACTCTCGTCTGTGCTGCTGTCACCCTCTGAGGCAGCGGGAGGCCAGGAGGACATATGGGTCTCCTGTCCCCAGCCTGGCCATTGGCCTGGGACCTGTGCACCCCAGATATCGGTGTCCCTGGATGAGAACATCCCCCTGGAACAGGCAGGGGAGGGCTCTGGAAAGCACCGGCCGTGATAACAGCTGCTCCAATTCTGTGCTCTGGGACACCTCCCACCTAAAAGGAACCTCCCAACACTCAGTAACACCCTGGGGTCAGAGTGAGCCTCTGGTGGCACCAGGTGATGATGGTCCTGCCTGGCCCAAGCTCTGCAGGGTTGAGCAGCTGCAGCTTCGTCATCATCTGGGCCAGTTCTCCTGGACCCCAACGGCTCACAGAGCTGCGGTGCTGGGGGAGTGTGCCGGGCAGCACAGAGGACCTTGTGTGGGACCCTTTGTCTGAGCACACCTGTGGCTGTGAGTGTGTGGCAGACACACACCTCGAGTGCTCTGGTGCTGTAGACAAGGGGAGGAGGGTCTTGGATGTGTTTGTGTCACCAGCACTTCCCCAACAGCTTCCCCTGGGATAGGCAATGGCAGTTTGGCCATGGCTTGCTTGGGGTGACGTGGGATGTGGACATCTAACTGTCAGAGATTTCTGGGGTGGTGTTGGGTTTGTATGTTTGGTTTCTTTTTGTTTCTTTGTTTGGTTAGGTTTGATTCCTTATTTTATTTTGGTTTGTTTCTCCCTCATCCAGGATTTGTCCATCTGGTGGACGGGAAGAGCCGCTGCTCAGGACGTGTGGAGATCCGTGATGGGAACCAGTGGAAAACTGTTTGTGGTTCCCGCTTTGGCCCCAAGGCTGCTGAGGTGGTGTGCAGGGAGCTGCAGTGCGGCGTGGCCCTGCCTGTGTCTGGAGGAGGTCACTTTGGAGAAGGGGCTGGTCCCGTGTGGGATGGAGAGCTGCAGTGTGTGGGGAATGAGTCCCTCCTGTCCTCCTGCCCCACGGGGTCCTCCAGGGACCAGGCCTGCCCCCGGATGAACAGCGCTGCTGTCAGCTGCACACGTGAGGACTCGGGGTGGGGTGCTGAACACTGGGGCTGTGCTGGGGGTTGGAGACAGAGCAAGGACTGTGCTGGGTGGGTGTAGGGCAGGAGGGGTCATGGGACAGTCTGCAGCATGAAAACTGTGCAGAAGGAGAAGAAAGACCTCTGTCCCTCTGGCTTTTCCACCAGCTACCAAGGGTACAAAAGCACCAACCCCCCCTCTCTGAATGCTTCTTTGTCTCTGTCTGCTCTCCCATGGCTGTCCTAGGAGCCCCGCACCGCTGAGACCCCAGGGGAAGGCAGGACAATGGAGGAGTTTGCCTGCGTTGATGAGGACTGGGTTAGGGAGCAGTTAGGCGATTTGGACACCATAAATTCATGGGTCCGGATGGGATGCACCCGCAGGTGCTGAGGGAGCTGGCTGAGGTCATTGCTGGGCCGCTCTCCATCATCTTTGCTAAGTTGTGGCCAATAGGAGAGGTGCCTGAGGACTGGAGGAAAGCAAATGTCACTGCAGGCTTCAAAGAGGGTAAGAAGGAGGACCCGGGGAACTCTAGACTGGTCAGCCTCACCTCTGTCCCTGGGAAACTGATGGAACGACTTCTCCTTGGTGCCGTCTCAAGGCACATCAGGGATAAGAGGGTCATTAGGGGCAGTCAACATGGCTTCACCAAGGGGAAGTCGTGCTTGACCAACCTCATTGACATTTATGAGGACATAACAAGATGGATGGGTGATGGTAGAGCAGTGGACTGATCTACCTTGACTTGAGTAAGGCATTTGACACAGTCTCCCACAACATCCTCACAGCTGAACTGAGGGAGCTCGGTCTGCAGTGATGGTGACAGAACACTGGACCAGACTGCCCAGGGATGTTCTGGAGTCTGCTACTTGGCAGTCATTCAAAACCCGCCTGGACACCTTCCTGTGTAACCTCATCTGGGTGTTCCTGCTCCAGCGGGAGGGTTGGACTGGATGAGCTTTGAGGTCCCTTCCAACCCCTGCCATTGTGTGATTCTGTGATTCTCTCCTCCTCTGTCCCCAGAGTACACAGGGTTCAGGCTGGCGAACGGCAGCACAGCGTGTGAGGGGAGGGTGGAGGTCCAGGTGCTGGGGAGCTGGGGGACTCTCTGTGCCTCTCGCTGGGATCTCTCGGATGCCCACATTCTGTGTCGTCAACTCAACTGTGGGTTTGCCGAGTCCATTCCTGGAGGAGAGCACTTTGGGAGGGAGACTGGCCCTGTCTGGAGAGACTCATTCCATTGTGACGGGACTGAAGCCCACCTGGGACAGTGCCCAGTGGCCACCCTGGGGGCCTCCCCGTGCTCCCCCGGGAACAACGCTGCTGTCATTTGCTCAGGTGAGTGCTGGGAAAATGGTGCATTAGCTCTATTTCCCTTTGTGTGAGGCACGGCCACCCAAAACAGGGGTCCCATGGCAGCACCGGGCTGAATTTCTCCCTGGAGGGGCCCTGGGGGGCTTTCCCTGCTCAGACTGACCGCTCTGCTCTGGGAGAGCTGAGGTCTGAACAGACACAGACACCTGTCCCCAGGGCAGCGCCTTAGGCCCTGGTACCACTGCCCGGCCCGGGTTCCATAGGATAAGCCCAGGACAGGCTGGTGGGGCTCTGCTCCATCCCTGTGGCTGCAGACAAACACATCCCATCCCCACAGAGAGCCCTGCAGAGCCTCATCCCACCCCTCCACAGCAGCAGACCCGGTGTGAGCTGCAGACAGGGCCTGGCCTTTGCCCTCGCTTCTTGTCAGCACAGGGCTCGCTCTCGCCCTGTTTGGTCGGACGAGCCCCCTTGCCCTCCTCCCTGGAGGCTGCCGTGCTGCCCGGTGCCGCTGATGGCTGCGGCTCCTCTGCTCTCCCCAGGCCCAGCCGACCCTGCGTCCCTGCGGCTGGTGGGCGGCGGGAGCCGGTGCGACGGGCGAGTGGAGATCTTCCAGCGCGGGACGTGGGGCAGAGTGCTGGACGACCAGTGGGACGTGCGGGAGGCCAGCGTGGTGTGCCGGCAGCTGCGGTGTGGAGAGGCAGAAAAAGCCTACAGCCCCCCAAAGCCTGAGCGAGGGACGGGCCCCGTGGGGCTGCGAGGGGTCTGGTGCGCAGGGCACGAGGCCAGCCTGACCCTCTGCAACACCTCCCTGCCTGGGAGTGCCCTGCTGGGAGGGGTTGTGGAGGACGTGGGAGTCATTTGCTGGGGTGAGCGGCGCTGCACGAGCCCCCAGATGATGGGGTGGGGGGGCAGCCACCCCCTGACAGCTCCTGGGCTTTCTCCCCACTGCAGGGAGCCGGCGGGTCCGGCTGGTGAACAGGCCCGGGCGCTGCGCAGGGAGAGTGGAGATCTACTACCAGGGCAGCTGGGGGACCGTCTGTGACGATGGCTGGGACCTGTCTGATGCCGTCGTCGTTTGCCACCAGCTGGGCTGCGGGGGGGCGGTGGAGGCGGCCGGCTCCGCTCGCTTCGGGGAAGGCTCCGGGCAGATCTGGCTGGACGGTGTGAACTGCTCCAGGGCCGAAGCTGCTCTCTGGGACTGCGCTGCCGGGCCCTGGGGGCAGCACGACTGCGGGCACAAAGAGGACGCGGGCGTCATGTGCTCAGGTGTGTGCTGGGAGTTGTGCCGGGATGGTTCCCGGGAGGCCGGGATGCAGGGAAAGCCGGGCATGGCCAAGGCTGTCCCTGGCTGAGCCCCTGCCTGAGCCCGGCCTACAGACACCCGTGCACGGGTGCCCTCAGTTCACCGGGGTCCCTGGGGAGCTCAGTGTCCCCCAGGGTGAGCGGGGAGAGCAGGGGCTGTGTCCATCAGGGACTTCTCTCTGCCCTGGGTGCAAGGGGGACTTGCTGGCCCTGCCCTGCCTGGCTGGGGGCCTGGGGAGCGCAGGGGTGTCCTGGCTCCAACAGCCCCACACCAGCCTGTTCTCTTGCTGCCTTTCCTCCCAGAGTTCGTGGCCCTGAGGCTGGGGAACAGTGACAACTGCTCCGGGCGCCTCCAGGTTTTCTACAACGGGACGTGGGGGAGCGTTTGCTCCAGCTCGATGACTCCTGACACGGTGTCGTTGGCGTGCAAGGAGCTGGGCTGCGGGGACAGAGGATCCCTGGAAACAGGCCTGCCCTATGGCAGGGTGTCTGGCACTGCCTGGCTGGATTACATGCAGTGTGGAGAGGGAAACATCTCTTTTTGGCAGTGTCCGTCTGCTCCCTGGGACCCACAGTCGTGCGATGACCTGCGAGATGAGACCCACATCACCTGCAATGGTAACTCTGAGCCACTTGGGCACCAGTGTTACCTCAGCTTCTGCTCCCCTCTGGACATGGCCAAATGCAGAGAAAGAGCTTGGAGGGGGTTTGGTTTCCATGTCAGACTCCTGTGCTGCTGGTGGCACAGATGTGACCACAGTTCTCAGTGTCCCACATGTCCAGCAGCAGTTGCCACCCCACAGTGCATGGGGGAGGCAGCGACATCTCCAAGTGGTCTCAGCAGAGACCAGAGAGGGTTCAGAGGAGCCTCCCTTCCATGGGCAACCTCCTACTGCTCTGTGACCAAGATGGCACACACAGGCACAAGCAGAGCTCAGCCCCGCTCTCTTCTACACAATCCTCCGAGCCAGCCCCTTCACCACAGTGTTTCCTTCTTCAGGGGGACGCCCAGAAATGCCCCCAGAGCCTTTGGCCCCGTGCCCCAACTCCAGCAGCTGCACAAGTAGGGAGCTGCTCCTCCGCCTGCTCCTCTTGCCCAGTTCCCCTGCTGTCTGAGTGCCGTGGGAGCTCTTTGCCCTCTCCAGACAGGGAGAAGATCCGTGCCGTGGGAGGCGAGGACGGGTGCTCGGGCAGAGTGGAGCTCTGGCATCGCGGCTCCTGGGGGACAGTGTGCGATGACTCCTGGGACATGCGGGATGCCCGGGTGGCGTGCAGGCAGCTGGGCTGTGGCCCCGCGGTGTCTGCCCTGCATGAGGCTGCTTTTGGGGTGGGCCAGGGCCCCATCTGGCTGGAGCGGGTGGAGTGCCGGGGGACGGAGTCGTCTCTGCAGGACTGCTGGGCCCGGCCTGGGGACGGACGTGCTTGCCGGCATAAGGAAGACGCTGCCGTGCGCTGCTCGGGTGAGCGGGGGCTGGGACCCCTTGGTCAGGTATTGGCAGGGAGCTGGGAAAGGCCTTTCACCCGCTTGGTCCTGGCACGGCCCCTGAGCTCCCGAGAGCAGGAACGTTCCTGTGGGGGGCAGCAGCCTGGTGCCAAGCAGGGAGCAGCCTCGGTGGAACTGGGTGTCCTTGGGCCACTGCCCGTGGGGCCCTGCAGCTCCAGGACCATCCATCCCCGGGCTGCCTGTGCCACCCTGCCCGCCGCCCAGAGCAGAGGCCCCGGGCCCTGTCCTGGGTCCCTTTCTAGCATTACGGGAGGGGCAATCGGGGTGGGATGTGTCAGGGACACTACAGACACACACCGGGGTGTTGCAGGGGAGGCTCCCTGGTACGTGCACTCCCACTCTCTCAGCCCAGCTCTCCTTTTCCTCCTCTGCAGCTGCACCCAGGACAGCAGCGTCCCCACCCCGAGCAGGTAACTCGTCCTCCCCAGGGCTGGGTATCCCAGGGCCGGCTCTGACCCACAGTGGGGTGCAAGGGGCTCCTTGCTGGGGTGTGAAACTCCCAGGAGGAGGCACTGGGGTGGTTGTGTGGGGGTTGAGGAGGGGGTGAAATTCACTCAGCCGGGTGGAAGCTTCTCCATCGCTCACCCCCCTGCTGCCTTGTGCGATGGGGGTCAGACCATTTTGAGAGGAAATGGCCTCAAGTTGGCCCAGCGAAGGTTCAGATTGGATATTAGGAAAACATTTGTCACAGAAAGGATTGTGAAGCAGCGGAACAGGCTGCCCAGGAAAGTGATTGAGTTGCCATGCCTGGAGGGGTTGAAAAGGCATTTAGATGAGGTTCTTAAGGACATGGCTTAGTGCTAGACTTAGGTTATGTTTGGACTCAATGATCTTGAGGGTCAGTCGTGGTTGAGACGGACAAACGACATGGACCAAGTTCTTCCAGGATGAAAGTAGTAGATGCCATTTATTGCCACAAGTGCATTTTTATACAGTTTTACCAATTCATGTGTCTCTTCACTATTTGTTAGAAGTTACAGTAGTAACATGTCATTGGCTATTTTTGCTCTCATCTGTGTTACTCTTCTACTCCCTTCTCTCTCACGGGTACATCCTGAACATCTGCAGATACTCCTTTACTCTCATCTTTCTCATGGGTAGGCCTTCATACCTTCAAGGCTGATTTCTGTTCCCATGCCCTTCATCAGGGAACCCACGGACCCACCGTAGTCCCCCACAAGGGTGTCTTCCAACTGAAATGATTCTATGATTCTATGACTGGTGCTGCCTCCACCTCTCCCAGGGCTGGTGCTGTTCTTCCATGTTCTTGCCCGTGCAGATCCCACCCGGGGCCGTCCGACTGCCAGTGGGAGAATCTCAGTGCCCGTCATCATCTGCATCATCCTGGGGGCCCTTCTCTGCCTGCTCCTGGCCCTGCTGGCCGGGCAAGCGCTCAGGGCCAGGGCTGGGCGCAGAGGTGGGTCCTTCCACAGAGCTCCCAGTGGTGCCTCCTGGAACGGCTGGGGGTGCTGCGGGGGGTCAGTAAGGGGCACAAGCAGAGCTGAGGGGAGGAGACTGTGTGCTGCCACCTGCCCCACGCACCCCATTGACTGTCTGGCCATAGGGCACCAGCAACAAAGGGCTGGAGAGAGCACAGAGGTGGTGGGAGCAAGAGATGGAGCAAGGAGAGACATGGCAGAGCAGGACCAGGGGAGATGTTGTCCTGGGGGAGAAGTTATTATGGGGGAGAAGTTATAATAGGGGAGAAGTTATTATGGGTGAGAAGTTATTATGGGGGAGAAGTTATAATAGGGGAGAAGTTATTCTGGGGGAGAAGTTATTCTGGGGGAGAAGTTATTATGGGGGAGAAGTTGTTATGGGGGAGAAGTTGTTATGGGAGAGAAGTTATAATAGGAGTGAAGTTATTATGGGAGAGAAGATATTATGGGGGAGAAGTTATTCTGGGGGAGATGTTATTATGGGGGAGACGTTATTATGGGGGAGGGGAAACACGGGAGCTGCTCTGGGGTCAGACAAGGGGGTGACCCAAGGGCGAGAGGCGCTTGAGCGCTGTCTCCAAGGGGCAGATGTGAGGGTGATGCTGCCCCAGATCTTCTCCACAGTGATGTGGCCCTCGCTGGGGATGTGGCAGCTGTTCCTGGACAGCACCCTGGGGCTGTGCTGTTGGAGCAGGCCTGGGCTGGGCCAAGGAACAGGTTTGGGGAGCACAGTGGGGTCCCATAGCCCCTCTGCCTGTCCCCATGCCAGCTCTGCCTCTGTCCCCAGGCTCCAGGACAGCCCAGGAGCTCTTCCCCGAGGCCGTGTACGAGGAGATCGGTCACAGCCCAGCGTGGGAGAAGCAGGCGAGGTTTGGTCGCTCAGGTGGGTGTGGGCACATCTGCAGGACCCTTTCCCCTGGCCCCTCTCCAGGGCTGATCCCCTGAAGCCCCCAGCCCGTGGTCCCTGCAGTGCTGGGGTTGTGTGGTCTGTGGGGAGAGCACCCAGCCCTGGGCCCGGGAGAGGAGCTGCCTCCCAACCCGCTTTGCCCATCGCAGCTGGATAGCCCCTCTCTTCCTGCCCCTGCACCCATTGACGAGTGAGGGAAGAGCTGTCCTGGGGCCGCTCTGGGAGCACCTTTGAGACAGGGCTTGTCCCAGGGAGCGGGGTGAATTCCCAGCCCTCCTCCCCATGCAGCCCCAGCTCTGTGGGTCCCCCTCCCCAGCAGTGCTGACCACAGACCAGGTCAGTGGGCTCGCCCCATAGCTCTCACTGCGCATTTCTCCAGGCTCCTCTTCAGAGCAGTCCCTGACCCAGCTGCAGCCCTACCCTGGGCACCGAGAGGAGGAGGATGGTCTGGGATCAGCACCAGGTAATGAAGCAGGAAGGGGCTGATCTGCCTGCAGACAAGTGAAGGACAGAGGTGTCACTGGGTGTCACCGTCAGAGATGGGGAGGACCTGGGGGTCTCCTGTGCTGCTGCCAACACCAGCGCCTCCCATCCGCTGCTCTGCAGGATGGATCTGCTCACTGTCACCAGCTCCCCTCTCTCTTCAGATGTTCCTGTTCTGCCTGGGGGTGACCCAGTGGATGGCTATGATGATGCCAGGGAGGTTTCTGACCCTGGGGAGGACGATGGCCCTGGACAGGGAGCTTGGGAAATGCCCAGGGTGCCAGCGGAGGGAGCAGGACCCAGCGATGCACCCAGAGGTGAGAGGGAAACTCAGCACTGCTGGTTCCCGAGGTGCCATCCCCACTGCCACCCTGGTCGCTGCTGCACTGAGACCTAAACCTCCTGGGAAGGGGGAACCTGCCCCAGGAGTTTCCCGTGGAGGGACTGAAGGGTGGGAGAAGGAGCTGAGTGTGGTGAGGAGCAGGGGGGAAGGTGATGCACAGGCCCCATGGGGTGAGCTGCAATGTCCCCCATTGCTGCTTGCAGGGGGCAGCCTGTGCTCCCAGAGAAGCGCCGGGTTCCCTGGAGCTGAAGGAAACACCGCGTCCCTGTCCCCGGGGAGCATGGGCTATGATGACGCTGAAGAGATCTCTCTGGCACATCTGTGACACACGAAGGCTGTGACAGAGCTGGGCGCACAGCAGCCCCTGAGCGCCCGGCCAGGAGAGCCCGTCCCTGCTGTGCAGGTGGGTGCAGCCGGGAGGGAGGAGAGGTCCGTGCAGCTGGGAGAGCCGCGAGCACCGGGAACCGCCTCCCTTTGCCCATGGGCAGCACAAACAGCACCGAGTTTCCTCTACTTTCCCCTTTTTTCCACTGCGTATCATATTTGTTCTTATTAAAAGTGTCGGTGGACTTTGACTTGGAGCTGGTTTGTGTCTGCTCAGGCGTCAGGAAATCTTCCTGAGTTTGATCAGGGGCAGCAGAGACCAAAAAACACCCCTGGGGTGGTTTCCATCCTGCTTGCCACAGGCAGTTTCTAGCCAAAATGACTCTCTAACCGGTCCCATGATGCTCCCCAGTGCCCATCTCTTCACCCCGAGATCCCCCAGCTGCTCTTTCCCCCAGGCCCTGCCTGGGCCAGGCTGGTCCCACAGTGCAGAGGCCATGACAGAGCTGCTGTGCCAGGGCAAGTCCTAGCTGCGACCCCACAGATGTGAGCCCCAAGGTGATCACCATGCCCTTTAAACTCCAGATGGCCCAGAGGGGATCACACCCCAGCTCACCTCCCACAATGGTCAGCAGGCAGCTGTGCTCCCCAGTGCCCGGCACAGGGTGCGGAGCCACTTTCTGGGACACGCAGGGCTGGGGTTCCCTCTTCTCTGGCTCTGCCAGGGCCCCAGTCTCCATGGGCTGCTCCTGCCGCCTTGGGCCGTCACAGACCTCGAGCACTCCTGTCACAGCCACAGAGCCGTGTTCTTCCTGAGCAGGGGCTGTGAGCCCCACGGCAGCCCTGGGACCCCGTCCTCCTGCTGCTTGCAGCCCCCGCCCTGCCCTCCTGCTGCCTCGCCGGGGCGTCAGCGCGGGTTTGTGTTGGGGCAGCACTTGTGTGCAGGGACGGGAGGGATGGGAGCGGGCGGGTGTCACGGGCCATTCGATGATGGACTCGTGATGGTTCTTTTAACTTGATCTCAGAGCGCAAAGTTAAGGCGACCAAAAAGCCAAGGGGTTATAATTCAATCAAGCAGTGTTGCTTTATTAATTTGCCCGTAAAGTGTCACGCGATAGAGAGAGAGTAAGAAAGAGAAAGGGGAAAGAAACAGGGAAAAGTAAAGGAAAAGATGAGAAATGAGGTTGCGTTTATCACCAGTCCAATTCCAAAGGCGTCCCTCTGGTCTCCAGTCCCATGGAGTCCGTCCGGTCCTCCGTTGTGGTTCAGGATCCTCTGGTGGGAAGATCTTCAATGCTGTCCATTCTGGAGTCACCTTTTATGCTTCTTCACCCCCCCTTGCTCCCATTGTTTCAGGCCAGTCTCTGCCTTGATTTCACAACCCAGGCTCGTACTGCGCAGGCTTGACAGATCCACGCTTTCTTTTGCCAGCGCTTACGTGTCCAGCATTCAGGGGTCTTTCCCTGGTCCATTGGGTGACCTCAGGACCCTTGGCGAGCTGCTGGGCATGCTCCTTTTTGTTGGCCATTGTTTGAGGGAGCAGGTGAGGGACACGTGTAACTGAGGCTGCAGGTGAGAACACATCTTCTGGATGGCAGCTGTTGTCCCTGGGTCAAAGAGACCCTCATGACAATAGCCTTCAGGAGGCAGGGGCTGGTTTGGCTGAAGCAGCAGCAAAGTCCACGCAGCAGCCATTGTAAGCAGGAGCCCCCCCGTATTGGAGAAAACAGTTCAACACAATGCTTCTCCTCGGGCCTCTCTCCAAGTTATTGTCCATCTGTTCTTTCAGTCAGGGCCTCAGTTCTCTCAGTTCTTGATGGCGATGGTCAGGCAAATACTGCTCCATCTTCAGACCAACTCTCACAATCCCCCAACCCATTGGAGATCCCCAACCCACTGGAGATCCCCCCAAGCCATTGGAGATCCCCCAACCATTGGAGATCCCTCAAACATGGGAAATTCCCCAAACCCATTGGAGATCCCCCAACCCATTGGAGACCCCCCCATCCCAACCATGGGAGATCCCTCAACCCATTGGATATCCCCTCAAACCCATTGGAGATCGCCCACTCCATTGGAGATCTCCTAACCCATTGAAGATCCCCCAAACCCATTAGAGATTCCACAAACCCAGCCATGGGAGATCCCCTAAACCCACTGGAGATCCCCCAACCCATTGGAGACCCCCCAACCCAACCATGGCAGATCCCTCAACCCATTGGAGATCTTCCAATTGACTGGAGATCCCCCCCCAACCCATTGGAGATCCCCCAAGACATTGGAGACCCTCCAAACCCTACCATGGGAGATCACCCAACCCATTGGATATCCCCTCAAACCTATTGGAGATCCCTGAACTCAGTGGAGATCCCCCCGACCCCTTGGAGATCCCTCAAATCCATTGGAGATCCTCAAACCTATTGGAGATCCCCAAACCTATTGGAGATCCCCCCCAAACCACTGGAGATCCCTCCAAACCCCTGGGAGGTCCCACCAACCCACTTGAGATCCCCTCCAAGCCCATTGGAGATCCCCCAACCCAATGGAGATCCCCCCCAACCCACTGTGTCCTTCCACGTGAAGTGGATGGCAAAAGTCCTCCTGCAGCCATGTCCAGGCATTTGGAAAACAAGGAAGGGATTGCTGAACCCAAATGGGCAGGGAAAGAAGGACACGTTGTGCACATGGAATTTCACAAGGTGTCAGATATGGTTTCCGGTGGTGTCCTTATAATGCGATTGGTGACCTCTGGGCTGAAGAAGTGGATGCTGGATGGGAAGTTGGCTGGATGATGAAGCCCAAACGTCACCAGTGGTACAAAGTGCCCACAGAGCCAGTTACCAGTGGGATCCCTCAGGGACCAGCACTTGGGCCAACACTGTTGAACATCTCTATTCTCCCTCTGTATGATGTGACACAGTGAACCTTCAGCTCCTCAGTGGATGGTGCAAAGCTGGGCAGAGGCTTTGGACACCTCACCTGGGTCACCCTGCCCTGAGCAGGACAGTGAGACAAGATGATGTTCAAACCTGAGCTGCTCTGTGATTCCAGGAATCTTCCCCTTGGAAACGTTTTGGAAGAAGGAAGAGGTGGAGGAACAAGAAACTAAAAATACAGGCAGAGGAAGAGACCTAAAAGGTGTCAAATAAACAGAGCAGTTTTGTGAAGAATGTTTCTCTACTCAAATCTATAATCAGCTCCCCAAACTCCTTGTTTCACTCATTGCCCCCCTGGGATTTCCAGCACATTTATTGACATCAGATTCTGCACTGAAGTTCGCACTGATTGTTACAGCTTCTTTGCAGGAATTGCTTCATGTTTCCTTAGAGAACTGGATGTAAACAGGCACCGGAGAATTTTAAATTAGAGGAAACAAAACAAAAAACACAATAGAACTTAATGATGTTTCTCAGTTCTGTGGTTAAATTAAGTAGTTTCCAGCGAGGTCCGTTGCCGTAATTGAAGAGTTGCCTGTAGGGAGTACGAGAGCGACTGCTGAAAGACTTGACCTGCCTGCAGCTCAAAGCAGAGTGAGAGCTGAGAGGCTCTGAATGAGCCAAGAGTGAGAGGGGAAGAACCTCTGGGGAGTGATGGAAAGTGCAAATGTGCAGACAGGCTTCTGAAGAGATGAGTTCAGACACGGTGAGCTGGGTAAGGACAGCTGGAAACTCCTGGGTGTCCAGGGGATCAAATACACGTAGTGATAGACAGAGTTCTGGCACTGCAAGCACAGGGAAAGGCCAACGTTTCATCTCCCACAGTCCATACACATTCTGAAAATTCATATTTTGGAAGGATAGAAATTCCACAGACATTTTATTGGAAATATTGAATTATTTCATCTGATGAAAAAAAGAGTGTGGGGTTTTTCGTTCTTTTTGTAGTTGTTTTTGGTTTCGTTTCTAAGTTTTGAGGGGAGTTCTCAGGTTTTTGGACTGAGCTCCATGGTCTCACTATAAGCACCCAGTGCAAACCCCGAGAGGCCCCGTGTACCTGAGGTGTTTGCCTGGAACGGGCAGGTATCAGACCAGACTGATAAAGCCATGTCGCTTCCATCATTTACATCTGGTATTCAAGACTTGTGTGCTTAATTAGAAAACTTACAGGACTGTAGGTAAAGAGGCAGGTACGTGAAGAGCACTTAGAAGAAGTGATAGAAGAATTATGCATTTGATATCACAGAATCATGGAATTGTTTCAGGTGAAAGAGACGCTCAGGATCATCGAGTTGAACCATAAGATGACTCAAGAACTAAACCATCTTCCTTAAGAACCTCGTCTAAACTCCTTTTAAACCCCTGCAGGGATGGTGACTCCCCCACTGCCCCGGGCAGCCTGTTCCAATGCCTGACAGCCCTTTCCAGGAAGAATTTTTTCCTAATATCCAATCTAAACCTTCCCTGGCACAACTCGAGGCCATTTCCTCTTGTCCTATAACTTGTTAGTCATGAGAAGAGACCAACACCCTCCATGTTCCAACCTCCTTTTGGGCAGTTGTAGACAGTGATAAGGTCTCCCCTCAGCCTCCTCTTCTCCAGCTGAACCCACCAGTTCCCTTAACCGCTCCTCATCACACTTGTTCCAGCCCCTCAGCAGCTTTGTCACCTCCTCTGCACTCTCTCTAGTGCCTCAATGTCCTTATGATAAGGACCAGATTCAAGGTGCAGCCACACCAGTTCCAAGTACAGCGGCACAATCACTTCTCTAGTCCCGCTGGCCACACTATTCCTGATACAAGCCAGGATACTATTGGTGACCTTTTTGGCCACCTGGGCACACGCTGGCTCCTGTTCAGCTGCTGTCACCAACACGCCCATATCCTTCTCCACCAGAAAATTTTCCAGCCATTCTTTCCTGAGCCTGTAGCGCTGCCTGGGGTTGTTGTGACACAAGTGCAGGACCTGGCACTTGTTCTGGTTAAACCTCAGACAATTGTCCTCAGCCTAAAGATCCAGTTGGTCCAGATCCCTAAACATGGCCCTCCCACCCTCCAGCAGATCAACACTCCCACCCAACCTGGTGTCATCTGCAAACTTACTAAGGGTGTCCTGGATCACCTCACCCAGTTCATTGATAGAGATTAAACAGAACTGGCCCTGATACTGAGTCCTGGGGACACCACTCATGACCAGCCACCAATTGGGTTTGGCTCCATTCACCATAAATCTTTGGGCCCGTCCCTCCAGCCAGTTCTTGATCCATCACAGGTACACCATCCAGGCCATGAGCTGCAGCTTCTCCAGGAGATGCTGTGGGATACGGTGTCAAAGGCTTCACTGCAGTCTAAGGACACAACACCCACAGCCTTTCCCTCATCTACTAGGGGGGTCACCTTGTCATAGAAGGAGATCAGGTTGGTGAAAAAACACCTGTCTTTCATAAACTCGTGTTAACTGAGCCCGATCACTTGTTCTCTTGTAAGTGCAGTGTGATGTTAGTCAAGATCATCTGCTCCATGACCTTGCCCAGCACAGCAGTTAGACTGACAGTAGTTCCCCAGATCCTCCTTTTGGCCATTGCTGTAGATGGGCATCACATTTGCCAACTGCAGAAAAGCTGTAAAAACCAGGCACAAACTTCAGTGGAGAATTTGATGTAAAGACAAGTGATGTAACTCCCAGAGGGAGTTTGCTTGGTTTGCTTTCTGAAGCAGAAAGGAGAAGGCATGACCTCCAGGCAATGGGAAGGGGGATCCTGTCCCTCACACATGACTCAGGGCTCTTCCTGGGACCGTGGGATGTGGGTGTGCAAGGCCCAGGGAAGGACAACACTGGGACAACAACTTCCAGCTTCCCCATGGGGCTGCAAGGAGGCACCGAGGCCCCAGTGCCATGAGGACAACATGTCTGCTCCTGGGGTCAGTGGCAGAGACAACTGCCCTGGCCAAGGGGACACAGACCTGGGTTCTGTGGGTCCCTTCCAGCCTTACAGCACCCTTTGCCATCTCCACCACAGGCTGTTCCACACGGTGCTGCCCCTGCCCTTCTTTCCCTGCAGGCTGCAGACACCCATCTCGCTTCCCACCTGCTCTCACCCAGCATTTCTGCACCTTCACTGCTGTGTCTGCATCCTCACCGGCTGCTCTTTGAACACAAACCATGGGCTGATCCAGCTCCCTCTGGGTCACCTCTTGCCCCACAGCACTGCCCTTCCAGTGACATTTCTTACTCCTGATAACCACTCTCTACTTCCACATCTGCACTTGCTGGCTTTATTTTTTTTCTCTGCTGTTTTTTCCCAGTGCTTTGGAAGCTTTACCACCTCAGAAACTGCCCATCAAGCAGAGATCCAACCTGTTATTTTTCTAGTTGTCTGCACTTGACCAAAGAGAAGTAATCTTACCATGATCTCCTAAATCCCATGAGTGCTGCTGGCCTTTCAGCTTCTCTGATACACACGACCATGTCCCTGCTGCTGTCCCGTCATGTTCTCAGGTGGGATGGATGTGACAACCTGTCTCCAAGATCTCTTCCTGGGTAGGATCTGTCAGACTTAGGCTGAGGTTCTTTCCCAGCCATGTCCCTGCTGCTGGGCTGTCACCTCCAGACACCGAACTGACCCCACAGTTCCCTTCACAGCCACAGGATTCTGACTGGATTATGAGTGTCTGAGACACAACTCACCTCATAATACCATAACTATCCATCACCTTTTTTATGGCCCAGGACCCAATCAGATAAAGGTATACTTGTTTTATCAAATTTATCAAATATATTCCCTACTAGAGATTTGAGTTGAAAAACACTCTTCAGAGGAACTGCTGTATTTTTGTTGACAACATTTAGAAATACTTTTCTGTTTTTTATTCTTTTCATTCTTTTTCTGCCTATTCTGCCTTCAAAATCCTCTCCAAGGGAAAGATTCATTGAACGCAGAATAACTTCAGGTGTGAAGAGAGGCCTTGTCTCACTTGTCTCACTGTCCTGCTCCAGGCACGGTTAACCAGGCGAGGTTGTTCAAGGGTTCCTCACAACTATGCATCATCCACAGAGAAGCTGAAAGTGCACTCGTCACAGCATACAGAGGGAGAATAAAGACGTTTAACAGTGTTGGTCCAAGTGCTGGTCACTGAGAGATGAAACTAGTAACTGGCTGCACGGAGGGCTTTGTACCACTGATGACATCTGGCTTGATCGTCCAGCCAACTTCCCACCCAGCTTCCAATTCTCCAGCCCAGAGATCACTGATCTGGCTACTAGGACACCAAGGAACACCATGTCTGTGACCCTGCAAAATTCCAGGTTGACCAGCTGTTATTTCTCCTTCATGCTTTTCATGCAGATGGGTTCGATATCTGCCTTTTCCAAAGACCTCGGAAACCCTCTTAACACTTTGTCTCACTTTTCAGAGCACAACCCAGAATCACAGGTGAGGGTGACAGAGCAGACAGGAGCACTTGCAATGAGCCTGTCCTAGCAGCTGAGATGAATCTCACTGGGTCACTGAGGTTTGTTCCTGGAGTCACACACAGAAATGCCAGGGTTCCATCAGGTATCCATATCTGAGTTGATCTCAGGACTCCTTCTGCACCCAGAGATGCTCAGAGACAGAGTCTGTCCCTATTACACACAGAGGCAGGAGTCACAGTGTCCCTCTGGCCTCCTGTTGCCACTCCCAAAGGACAGGAGAAACCTCAGCCCTGTGGTGTGTCACCTTCTCTGCACTCATCTGAGATGTCCCATGTCATGATGAATGGACACAGGGAGCTCAGTTCAAGGAAGCACAACCCAGTGCAGCATTCAGGTGATTTCCCGTAGGTTGTTCCTCCCAATATGAAGTGACCTCAGGACCTCACCTGTCTCACAGGCCTTCACGGAATGGAAAGGAATAGTTGATGGTGTTTGTGCTCACTCAGGTTCATGTCACCTCACATACATGATGTGCATGCTCACATCTCATCTGTACAAAGCAAACATGGACTGCTGAACTATTCATTGAGTGCCCATCCATGGATGGAAGAAAAACCTTTGTGGGTGAGAGGCCAGTTCTGGAAATGGTGGTTGTGAGGGGCCAGTCCGTGGTGATTGACCTGGGGCTCCTTCCACGGGGTGTCCAGTGCACAGGGGCACAGCCTAGCCCTGCTCTGCTGGTCCTGCAGGTCTCTGGCAGGAGCCTGGCTGTGAGAGGACACTGCTGTGTGCCAGCCCTGCACACACACACTGTTCAGATGTACACTGGGGTTTCATCTCTGGGTCACTTTCTTGGACATATTCTTGGGAGAATCTCTGATAGAAGACTTAAACCTTCAGTCCCTGCCTGTGGCAGAATGCAATCCCCCCCTCGCCTCTCTCCCCCTCCCTCCTTCAGTATGGAGGAGTGGGCACATCCCCCTCTCTCCTGGCTGCCATGGGCCTAACAGCTTCTTTGTCTGGCCCCAGAGCATCCATACCAGAGTCGTTAAGGGCAAAAGCCGCTGGGCGCCCACACCCAGGGTGGGGGATGTTTTTGGGGGGCTTCCGGGAATAGGAGGAATGGCTGCAGTCAGGTCAAGCTCTTAAAAAATGGGACACTCGTCGAAAACTTCCCTTTGGTTGGAGTTTTCTCAGAGAACGAGCTTAGCCACTGCCGCCAGGAGCCACGGCCCCCCCCAGCTCCCCGGAACGGAGTCTCCACTTGCCTCGCCGCCACGGCCGTGAGTAAAACCTCGCAGGATTGCGAGCATATTCATACTTTCTGTGCACGTTTGCACACATACTTTAAATTATCTCTTTAAAATAATTACGGATAGGCTTGGGCAAGTGTGTGCTTCTCCGGGACTCAGGGGCGACTCCGGCATTGTTTTGAGTGAAGCCACGTGCATGCACTCTGTGGACCGCCTGCTGTAGTGGTTGCCGCCCCTAAATAAGTTTCCAGCTGATATTCGAACCTGTATTTAAGTCACTTTGGAATATTAAAACCCTGTTTCACCAGTTTAATAAAGGCTGCTTTGGACCCTGTTGTCCTTCGGGGTAATATTCCGTGACACTGCCCATAGGAGATCACCTTTCTATCTGGAAAGGCTGTTCTGCAGGCCAGCTCTGTCACAGCAGAGCCCATTGCCTGTCCCTGCCTGCGCCCACAGCACTGACACACAGCAGGACGGTGACCAAGCTGCCAGAGCACTCAGGCCTTGCACCAACACCAGGGATGAGAAGGAGAGTGTGGAGTGGAACCAGAACAGCTCTGGAAGAACAAGCGCTGCTGCTCCCTGGCAGGGCTGCCAGGGTGGACTTTTTTCCCCTCCTCTCATGAACACAAAAACCATCCCTGGAGCTCTAAAAATGTGCTTGCAGGAAGGATATAGTGAAAAACAAGTCACTAACGAGCCTTTTATTTTGTTTAGAGACAAGGAGAGCATTGCTCCTCCTTTACACAGCCAATAGTTATAAAAGAAAATCCAATAGTGAATTAGAAAGGGGATGACAACATTATCACGATAAAAAAACAACTAATAACAACAGAAAAAACAGGTGACAGGCTGGACCTGTACTTAGCTACATTAAAACGCCTATGTAGAAGCAGATGGGCGGTTTATTGCTTTACAAAACAATAAGATATGAGTTTCCAGAGGGCATCCTTCAGCTCCTGGTTCCTCATGCTGTAGATGAGGGGGTTCACTGCTGGAGGCACCACCAAGTACAGAACAGACACCACCAGGTCCAGCCATGGGGAGGAGATGGAGGGGGGCTTCAGGTGGGCAAACATGGCAGTGCTGACAAACAGGGAGACCACGGCCAGGTGAGGGAGGCAGGTGGAAGAGGCTTTGTGCCGTCCCTGCTCAGAGGGGATCCTCAGCACGGCCCTCAAGATCTGCACATAGGACACCACAATGAAAACAAAACACACAAAAGCCAAACAGGCACTGACCACAAGAAGCCCAAGTTCCCTGAGGTAGGAGTGTGAGCAGGAGAGCTTGAGGATCTGGGGGATTTCACAGAAGAACTGGCCCAGGGCATTGCCCTTGCACAGGGGCAGTGAAAATGTATTGGCCATGTGCAGCAGAGCATTGAGAAACCCAGTGGCCCAGGCAGCTGCTACCATGTTGACACAAGCTCTGCTGCCCAGGAGTGTTCCGTAGTGCAGGGGTTTGCAGATGGCAATGTAACGGTCGTACGACATGATGGTGAGCATAGAACAGTCTGCTGCTGTGAAGAAGGCAAATGAAAATATCTGTGCAGCACATCCTGTATATGTCCCAGACAGAGTTTGCTATGGATTTAGGAACAGTGGTAGAGATAAAGCCCAGGTCCAAGAGGGCGAGGTTGAGCAGGAAGAAATACATGGGGGTGTGCAGGTGCTGGTCCCAGGCTATGGTGGTGATGATGAGGCCGTTGCCCAGGAGGGCAGCCAGGTAGATGCCCAGGAAGAGCCAGAAGTGCAAGAGCTGCAGCTCCCATGTGCCTGTGAACGGCAGGAGGAGGAACTGGGTGACGGAGCTGCTGTTGGACATTTGCTGCCTGTAGGCATGAGGACCTGTGCAAGGAGGAAAAGGCAGTGAAAAGTTAGAGAATAAACAGGCTGTTTCTCATAGAATACAACTTCACCGATGGAGGGATGTTTCAGCTCATTCTCTCTTTCTACCAAGTGAGAAAAAACTGTTAATCACAGCTTAAAATGCAGCTTGGGCATCTGGTTTCTATGAACACACCTCTGGGGCAAGACCCCCTGAGTTTGTATCAGAACAAGAAGTGACTGACACCCACACCCCAGCCCCAGAGAGCAAGAGCAGCGGGGACAGGTGGAGAAACTGGGAAGGACACTGCAGTGCTACCAGAAAATAAAGCAAGGACAGAAAGGCAGATGGGCATGCTGTGGAACCTTCTCCTGACCCGGCTGTGCTGCTGCCACTCACATAATGACACTGGAGAGCAAGTACTTTTAACACCTTATTTGTGTACCCCGTTGCAGGAACCCTTCACCTGGAGGTCCAGCTGCTGAGGTGGAGACTCGTGACCTGGACCCCATGGCTTTGGGGCAGAGGGTCTGCTGGGGAGGAGAGGAGACCAGGGGTTGCACTAGGAAATGTGTCTGCACTGCAGCGGATTGCAGGGGGGCCTGAATCTCTTCCCCCCAAAATTTCAGGTTCATCTTCCTCTCCCTGCCCATGTCTGTGCTGCCTGCAGCTGTGTGTCTGTCCCTGGTCTGCTCCCTGTCAGTGTCACAGACCCTGTCCCACCCGCTGTGTGCTCAGCTCTGTCCTGCTCACACCTCCTGGCACTGCCCAGGGGCAGCTCTGTGTGTGCAGGGGCTCAGGAGCAGCTCAGACACGTCTTAACAAGAACTGGGGTCTCAGTGTCTTCTCCAAAGAGAGAAATAAACCCCATCTCCCACTGCACAGCCAGACGAGCAAGAGTGGAAAACTGAAAGCACAGACTCCTTCCCTGGCAACTGTTGCTGTATGAATGTTGTTGTTCAGAAGGACCCTCTGCCATGTGTGTGGGGGGATCGGGAGCTCTGAGCAGCCCTGACCCACACAGCCCCCTTCAACCCCACAAGCTCCCTGCCTGCCCTGTCGGGGGTCGCTCCTTCCCCCCACAGCTGCTGCCATGGGATCTCCCGGGCAGGCTGAGCGCTGACCCTGGCAGGCGGCAGAGTCCCTGCCCGGCACAGCCCTGGGGTGCAGGGACCCTGCTCTGCAGGACAGCCCTGGGCACCCCTGCCTGCACATTGACATTTACACCCCACAGCCACCCTGGGGAGAACGCAGCATTCTCATCTTGTCACTGACACTGCAAAAGGCAATCCCTGCTCTGCAGCACATCCTCCCCTCTCATCAGAGAACCTCTGAGAGCTGTACTTACATCTCTTGCAAGCTCTGCAATGTGACAGCTTTCTGATATCCTACCAAGATTTGCAGATGCAATGCCCTGCAGCCACAGGCTTCATATCTGAGAGGATTTCATTTCCAGTGACCTCTCAGCATCCTCCCAGCCCAGACTGCGTTTCCCTCTCTGTGCCTGGCTCCTGTGCCCTCGATGCTGCAGGCAGAGCCCTCAGCCCTGCTGCGTGTGCAGAGGAGCTGCTCCTGGGCAGAGCTGTCTCTCTGCAGCGCTGCCGCTGCCATGAGCTCCCTGTGTCCCAGGAGCCCAGCCCAGCTCAGCAGCACAGAAGCAGCCCATGATGTCCCTTACTCTGTCCCCTCTGGGCTCCTCCAGGTGTCCCTGGGGCTGCAGGGTCACATGCTTTCATACAACCTGAAGTAATCAGTGATGTTGATTCCCTCTCCTCTGAAGAGACACATCATTTTGTTCTTTGTATTAAACAATGAATTAGTATGAGAACCAACTTTTCTTGTCCCATCATTAGACAGGACACCAGCAATATTATAGCAAAGGATCTAATAACTCCAAACCGAGGGAGGAATATCTTCAGTTGAATAAGTTCAGGTATTTCGTTCTCATTTTATACTCCTAGGTCTAGAGAGACATTCATCAGTCTTTGGCCATGTCATGTCTGTGCTCTGCAGCAAAGCCTTTGCACACATGGGCTCTTGGACACTTGGTACCAGGTTTCTTGTGCAGGTCAGAGCAGGGCTGGTGCCACAGCTGGGGTGGCTCAGCCCAGATGTGAGGCCATGTCCTCAGCCAGGGACCTGACTGGGGAGCTGGAGCTGTCAGTGCTGCAGACAGAGCTGTGACACGGATGGAATGAACTGCCAGGCAGGGTGGCAGGAGTGAGTTCATCTGGTCTGCAAGGACAGTAGCAACAGTCCAGATCAAAACCCAGTCTAAACATGCAAAGAGGTTAATGCAGGGTGGATTGTGCCTGTCCATCCTCTTTCCTATCTTTGAGGAAACAACAGGGTTGCTGGATGTGGGGACAATAGTTATGGTATTTTACTTGCAAGTCAGCAAGGCATCCATCATCATCCCCTGCAATGTTAATGTGTCCAAGACAGGATATTATGGTCTGCTTTGATGTTCAAGTAAATGGCTATAAAGCAAGCTGGATGGTTGGGTTTAGAAGGACAGTAGGTAAAAGGAGAAACTTTCCAGCCCTGAGGACAGTCCAGCACTGGAAGCTGTTTCCCAGGAGTGCGCACCCACTCTGTCCCAGAAAGAGACCAAGATGTGTTTGGATAAAGCCCTGAGCAATCTGGTCTGACCCTGCTGTGAGCAGGAGATTGGTCAAGACACCTCCTGAGCTCCCTTGGAGCCTGAATGACTCTGTCCTTCCTTCTCCTTCATGTTGTCCATTTAGGGAGAGCTCTCAGGTTCTCCCTGAGCACAGGAATAATTCAGAGAAGGTCTAGGGCTGCATTACAAGTGCCCCCAAACAGCCCTGACAACAACTTTTCCATCCTTTTTCTTTTGCCCTGACCCAAAATCTTCTTTTTTGCTGTCCTAATGCCTTTCCAGAAAGAACTGCTCATGTTGTTAACCCTTTCAGAGCAGGTTGTTCAAGAGGTGTCAGCATCCATGTACAGAGTCTGCACAGCAGCCAGACATCAAATCCCCCATTACAGAAATGGAGACGAGGCTCTTGACCAGCTCCTTGCAGCGAGCAATTGGCACAACTTGTCCGCTGAGATTCCAAGGAACATCTGAACTTTAGGAAAGCGAGAATTTTTAGTCCTCTCTGAGCATTCTTGTTCATCTCCTGACCCATGTGGTGCTTCAGGCTGTGAAGAGAATCAAAACCAACTTCTTGACTGGGGTAGTTCCAGTTTTCATGGTGCCAAACAGGACAGACAAATGGGGCTTATAACTCCAATCTCTGCTGCACAGTTGGGACTTCAGAGATTAGAAATATAGGGAATGATGTTGTGTCAGTGCACACCACATAAAGATTCTGGCTTCCTTTGTGCCTTTTCACTAACCTGGGATCTGTTCCTTGGCTTTCATTGGCTACAAAGGAAACAACTCCCCTATGCCACCTGCCCCTCACACCAGAGAAAGAAAGGAGAAAATGTATGGAAGAGGGATGAACTGAGAGAAATTCTGACCAAGAGGTGTATTCTTTCAATAATAAAAAAAGTAGAAGTGAGAGAAAGCACTATTCTAAGTACTTCGTACAAGAGGCCAACTACTGTAACACAACATATATTTTGAGAAGTGAGAATGACTGCTGGGAGCTTTAGTTCCTCACTATAACCAAGAATATGGAGTGTTCTGTTATGGTTATTAGTGATAGTACCACTGTTCAAAAACATCCTTGAAAACGTCACTGTCATCCCTTGGCTCCAAAGCTCAGCCCGCTCAGCATTTGACAAGACAGCTTCAAACATCTGTGACCCAAGTCTTTTACCCAAGGAAGGGAAAATCTTCCAGTGCAGGCACCAAACCAATCCCCAACCTGCCTGGAGAGCCAGGACAGTTGTGCCACACAAGAGCCACCCTGGACAGAAGCTACGGTTAGTGAGAATTGAAATTATTTAAACTCCAATTATAGAATCACAGCGTTATAGAATCATTTAGTTGGGAAAAGACAGGTAAGAACATGGAACTCCAACATAGGAACTCCACATAAGAACTCCAACAGTAAACCATATCTCTATGCACAACATCTGCACATCTTTTAAACACCTCCAGCAATGGAAGCTCCAATCCTGAGCTGGCAGGACACCATTGGCTGCAGTTGGACATAAGATACTGGTCATGGCTGTGAGTTCAGTCCTCGCTGGCAGAATGTCTCACACCCTCACTAAGGAGGGCAGGGGGCTGGGAGATGGGAGCACGTTTCAGTTTCCAGATCCCAGCACAGAGCCCAAACCATCCTACCCTAGGACTCTGGATCCCATTTGCTGAGATGCAAAGCTGGTGGCCTTCTGAGGATAATCATGTTAAAGGCATGAATAATCCTTCAAGTGTGTGTGTAAATTGTCTAGGAATGTCAGTGGTATATGCTTATATTTACATATTTGTAATATAGTACACTGCATCAGTGGTAGCCCCTCTGGCAATGACAATTAAATAGGTATTTGCACTCTAAGGCTCCATACCCCATCCACAAGCACACATCTAAGTGGTTCAGATGACGGGTGATCTGGCAAACGTCACCCTTTGTGTCCCCAGGTGATGGACACTGCTCATGTGCCTCTGCAGAGAGTGGCAGGAGCTGGATCCCCTTCTCGGGACAGACTCCTTCCAGGAGAGACACAGACACAGGGGAACTCATCGGGGCTTTACGGCATTTCACTGGGCATCAGTTTTGACATATTGGGTGCTGTCCTGTGACTGCCCTTTCTGCACAAATGATCATACAAACACAATCATTTAGTGAGACATGGTCATAAAGGGCTGTTATGGACAAGAAAGCTCACCGTGAACTCTGGAGAGAGTGAGGAAGTTTATAATCAGCACCAGGAAGAACCAAGAAGCTCGAGGCCTCTTCTGAAGAGTCGGAGGCCTGAGCAGCCGTGATTGGCCATTGTAGGTGTGGGAGAGGGTCAGGGCATGTCAGGGAGAAGCAATGAGATGGCTGATGGCTTCAGTGAACCCTTCCAGCCATGTCTGAGCCCAGCAATGGAAAGCAGTTGATGTCTGCAGGTGGAGGAGGAACAGGAGGAAGATTTTCCTGGGAATATGGAAGGAAGAAAGGCCTCTCTTGGGCTAATCATGTATGGCAGTGCCATTTGCATGCTGTGGGCATGGCTGTGCCTGGGAGATGGGGAACGGCTGCTGCTGGGGTGGCTGTGCTCAGTCATGGCCCATGAGCTGACCCTGCTCTGCTCCTCTCTTACACTGCCCACACTTGGATGGTCCTCAGGAATCATCCATGAGCCTGGTGGATCCATGAATCTCCTGCAGTGATGGGTATGGATCCAAACAGAGGATTCAAGCAAGTTTGGGACTGGGACACTGAGGTGACTGGTGACCATTGCCAGGTATATGAAAGAAGATGGATGAGTTGTGAGGAATTCACGGGCATTTCCAACTCCACAGAAAACCAGAGCCTTGCAGATGAGGCAACAGTACTTGACATAAATACCACCTGCAAAACACAGAACACTCACACTGACCACAGGAAAAGTGTTGAAAAACATTGGAGAAAAATCTACCAGGTCCCAGAGGTCAGGGCTCAGCCATTCTGGTGATGAACAAGCATCAAGGGCTGACATGGCATGAGAGCCACCTCCACATGGCCCTCACCACCTGGAACCAGTGTCTCCAAGTCTTCCCTTCACCAGCCTCCAGGGACAGGGACCTGCTCTGGTTGTTTCCTTCACAGCTGTGTCAGTGATGGCCCTTCATGGGGTCCCAAACACCCTCAGAAACTTGGGTTTTGCTTCTGCCTTTCACTTAATTGGAGGTTTGTTCATTCTCTCAGTAGCTGCAGTTCAGGATCATGGCAGCAGAGGGCTCACTAACATCTAAAATGATCCTACAAGCAAAGGCTCTGTGCATTATTTTCCTAAAGGCTTCAAGTCTGGTGTGGATGATCAGGGGGATTTCAGGAACAGCCAAACAGAGACCATTTCCACAACAAATAGCAATAAAGCCAAATTTCTTCTATTCCCTTCCCTGCTTGCCCTTTCCACCCTTTCCAGAAGAGGTGGCATCAGCAGCCTACAGTTCATACTGATGTGGAATGTATCCTAGGAAAGACAGAATATGTCAGAAAACTGGGTGCCTAAATCACCATATGAGCAAGGAGACAGGCTAGGACACCCCAAGAGGAGTCACACTCCTCTGGACCAAGAGGTGGGTGTTCCTGGCAATCTGAGGTGCCACAGCACGGTGACACTTGTGTTCAGGAGCTGGTCAAGTGACCCATCTCCTGTTCTGTAACGGTGTCTGAGTTTGCTCAGGTCACCCCTGACTTGAGCCCCATCCACTGCTGGGTGTTCTCCAGACTCCTGCCTTCAGGAACCAAGTCCCAGGAGACCTTGCTGGTGAAGATGGAGGCAAAGAAGCCATGAAGAACCTCAGTCCCGTCTGATTGTACTCTTAGGAAGTTCAGCACCAGGCCCACGTTCACCCTGTCTATTCTATTACTGCAAGTGAAGCTCTGTCAGCTCGTCTTGCTGCCCTTCCCCTGCAGGTATCAAGTCCAGAGGAGCTTTGTCATCATCCCCACGTCCATGGACAAGGTTTCTAAATTACTCCTTTGCAGCTTCCCCTGCTCCCACCTCCTGTGTGCTGCCTTTTGCCCTGCAGCTCCATCAGTGCAGAGGAGCAGCCTCATGAGATAAATGTTTCTGTTCATGGGTACTTGGAGAGATCATTCTTGTGCTTGGAGCAGCCTGTCCTGTAAGGATTATCATATTTCCTGAGATCCTTCATGGATCTACTTCCATGTCACCACTTTGTCCACCATCCCCCAGTATGTCCAAGTCTTCTCCTCTGGATTCCACCAGCCTGTGCTCTGCTGCTGGCCTTCTTCCCTCCCCTCTGGTGCCTGGGACCCCACTGTGTCCTGGTCATGACAGCCAAGGTGGACACTGGTGTTCACATCCGTCATCAGGATTTCCTTGTTTTCCAGTTCCAGATCTAAGTGAGCATCACCCATGTTGGCCCACCAGGCAGACATGTTAAGCAGTTGGCCCAAGACCTTTTGGACTGTTGGCAGCTGCAGCTTTGCCTGGCCAGTGAATGTCAGAACAATTACAGTTTCCCATAGGAACCTGCTCATTGACTGGTGACTTCCTAAGTTTACTGACAGAAGATCTTTTCCATTTTTTCACCACGATCAAGTAGTTTGTAACAGGCAACACACTATTAGCCTGTACTAGGTTTACATGGCAAAGTCTTGGAACTGAGGGTGAGTGTGGGTGTGCTACAGTTGTCACCTCTCTGAGAAGACAACAGGAGTTTGACCATTGTCCGAAAGAGCCGATTTCAGCTGCTCCAAGATGGACCCACTCCTTGCCCAATCTGAGCCACTCAGTGATGCTGGCAGCACCTCTGGGATATTGTATTTGAGAAAGGGTAAAAAACGCTGCACAACAGCAGGTGGGAGAGAGGAGGGAGGAGATGTGAGAGAAAAGCTCTGCAGACACCAAGGTCATATCCCATAGGACCCAAGCAGGTCCCTCAGCAGGCCAAATCCTGCTCTCCTGAAATCCTGCTCTTGGCCTTGTTCTCATCTCCCAGGAGCCTCAGCTCCACTTTCCCATCCCTGACTGTTCCATCCAGACCAACTCTTTCTGGTTTGTAAGTGTGAAGTCCCACAGGGCACCTCACCCCACTGACTCCTCAGTCACCCGTGTCAGGAAGATGTTGTCAATGGGCTCCAACACCCTCCTGGATGGCTGGTTCCTTGCAGATATTGGGATATCTCAGGTCTGCCATGAGGACACGGCCCTTGAAACATGAGGCTTCTTTCATTTATCTGAAGGAGGCCTCATCTCATTCCTCTTCCTCACCAGTGAGTCTGTAGCTGATGTCCAGTCACCACAACACTGCCCATGTTGTTCTGCCCTCTCATGCTGACTTTTCAACGTTCAGCTAACATTGTCTGTCCCCAGGCAAAGCTCCACGTAATCCTACTGCTCTACCATATGAAGGGAAGCTATCCCTTTGACTCCAGACCTCTGGCATTATGAGTATCAGACATCCAAGACCCCACTTTTTCCCAGGAGATGATATTTATAGTGTCCTGTAACTCCTCATGCTGTTATGTTGGCAGAGACACCCTCATCAGCATAAGCCATCTGCGTGCAAACTTTAATAGCTGAGCAAATGGAACTTCAGTCCAGGGAGAGTCCAGACCTTGTGAATATCTGGTGTTCGCCCATCAGAAATCTCTGAATTGTGACAAGGTGAAATAACGAGTTCTCAGTGACCCTGAGGAGAAGGGCCTGGGCACTACAAGGTCCCCACAGCAGCCCGTGGTGCACGCTCACCATGAACAAGGCAGCTGCACACGGGGCTGCATGAGGAGGAGCGTGGGGACCCAGACACCTGCAGTTCTCATCCCATTCGGTTCAGCACTGGTGTGACCCACATACACGGGTGTGTGCCAGCGTGCGGCTTCCCAGTTTGGAGCAGCAGGGAGGGACTGGAGAGTGCAGGGCTGTGCCAAGGCAGGTTCAGCACCTGCCCTGCACATGGTGTGGGGTGCTGAGGGACCTGGGCTGCTTTGGCCCAGCAGCACTGGGGAGGCTGCAGCAGTGCAGGAGTAGCCTGAGAGTGCTTGAAGGGTGGTTTCAGAGGTGGTGGAGGTTTTCTGCATAGTGGGAAACAGCATGAGAAAGAAATAATGGCGCAAAGAGCAGCTGGGGAGGTCCAGGCTTGATGTGAGCAGAAAGGAATGTGATGGAAGGGCAGTGGTGTGGTGGAGCAGGTCAGCAGAGGGAGTCTGCATCAGCCCAAGGCTTTGTGCTTCAAGGAGCAGCTGGGGAGGATGGAGAGACCTCAGCAAAGGAAGGAAGATGCTCAGACGGGAGCAAGGTGGGGCAGCAGGGGGGATGTCTCCAGCCTGCAGGGACAGAGGTGCAGGGGATGCCACAGCACAGGACAGGCTGTCGTGGAGATGATCACGGGATGGAAAGAGGCTGAAAGCCCCACCAGACATGAGCTCCTTCTCCCCTTGGCTGTGGCTGTTGTCTGCACCTCTGATGCCTTTGAGGAGACACCTTGTCCTTGTAGCACAGGGGCCTCATGGCCTCCTTGTCCCCAGCCAGGAACCTGGGAGGGGTGGGACCATAGTCCTGCCCTTGGCCTTGCACAGCCCCACATCACACTGTCCCAGGAAAGGGCCCTGGGCTATGTGAGAGGGATTGAATCTGACTTCCCATGGTACAAGGTCAGGGCTTGGCTTTTGGTTAAAGAAACACAACCAGGTTTCCTCAGCATCAGAAATATCTTTACTTTGCTTTTCCTGACCTCCAGTTTTCTTCTCTAACCAAACCTGGATATTGTTTCTCAGTAGGTTCCCTCAGTGGGGCCCATTAACAGTACAAGAAACTTTGGAGTTTGAATCTGACTTTGACTTCTTGAGAAGTTTCATCACCTTCCTCCAGGGTCTGAGGTCCATGGACTCAGCACCAAACCCACCAGAGGGGTCATTAAAGCGCCTTGTGCTGCTCCTGTGGTGCTGAGCTGGGCTGGGCTCCTGGGACAGAGGGAGCTCACGGCAGCGGCAGCGCTGCAGAGAGACAGCTCTGCCCAGGAGCAGCTCCTCTGCACACGCAGCAGGGCTGAGGGCTCTGCCTGGGGATCTCAGCAGACGAGCAAGGCAGAGAGAGATTAAAGGTGGTCAGGACTGGAGGATGACTGAGAGCTCACTGGAGGAGAAACCTTTGCAGCCCTTGCCATGGTAAGTCTCTGGTGCAGGGCAGTGCAGCTGTAGCTCCTGGAGGCATCTCCTGAAACTGGCACAGGCACAGCTTGTGGGATCTGTAAGGACGGGGCTCTTGTCAGGCCATGTTGAACAGCTGTGAAGCCGGGTGAGCACCCAGGGGTGCCCAGGGCTATCCTGCAGAGCAGGGTCCCTGCACCCCAGGGCTGTGCCGGGCAGGGACTCTGCCGCCTGCCAGGGTCAGCGCTCAGCCTGCCCGGGAGATCCCATGGCAGCAGCTGTGGGGGGAAGGAGCGACCCCCGGCAGGGCAGGCAGGGAGCTTGTGGGGCTGAAGGGGGCTGTGTGGGTCAGGGCTGCTCAGAGCTCCAAATCCCCCCACAGACATGGCAGAGGGTCCTTCTGAACAATGACATCAATACAGCAACAGCTGCCAGGGAAGGAGTCTGTGCTTTCAGTTTTCCACTCTTGCTCGTCTCGGTGTGTACTGGGAGATGGGGATTTTTTCTCTGCTTTGGAGAAGACACTGAGACCCCAGTTCTCGTTAGGACGTGTCTGAGCTGCTCCTGAGCCCCTGCACACACAGAGCTGCCCCTGGGCAGTGCCAGGAGGTGTGAGCAGGACAGAGCTGAGCACACAGTGGGTGGGACGGGGTCTGTGACACTGACAGGGAGCAGACCCAGGGACAGACACACAGCTGTAGGCAGCACAGACATGAGCAGGGAGAGGGAGATGGACCAGAAATGCTGGGGAGGGGATTCAGGCCCCCCTGCCATTCCCTGCAGTGCAGACACATTTCCCAGTGCAACCCCTGGTCTCCTCTCCTCCCCAGCAGACCCTCTGCCCCAAAGCCATGGGGTCCAGGTCACAAGTCTCCACCTCAGCAGCTGGACCTCCAGGTGAAAGGTTCCTGCAACGTGGTACACAAAAAAGGTGCTAAAAGTACTTGCTCTCGAGTTTCATTATGTGAGTGGCAGCAGCACAGCCGGGTCAGGAGAAGGTTCCACAGCATGCCCATCTGCCTTTCTGTCCTTGCTTTATTTTCTGGTAGCACTGCAGTGCCCTTCCCTGTTTCTCCACCTGTCCCTGGTGCTTGTACTGTCTGGGGTTGAGGTGGGAGTGAGGATCAGTTTTCGTTCTGACACCAGTTCAGTGGATCTTGCCTCACAGGTGTGTTCATGGAAAACAGATGTTCAAGCGGCATTTTAAAATGTGATGAACTGTTTTTCACAATTGGTAGAAAGAGAGAATGAGCAGATACATCCCTCCATCAGGGAGGGGGTTTTCCGTGAGAAACAGCATGTTTATTTTTCCCAGAGAAGTCTTCCCTAACTTATCACTGTCTTTCCTCCTTGCACAGGTCCTGATGCCCACAGGCAGCCAATGTCCAACAGCAGCTCCATCACCCAGTTCCTCCTCCTGCCGTTCACAGACACACGGGAGCTGCAGCTCTTGCACTTCTGGCTCTTCCTGGGCATCTACCTGGCTGCCCTCCTGGGCAACGGCCTCATCATCACCACCATAGCCTGGGACCAGCACCTCCACACCCCCATGTACTTCTTCCTGCTCAACCTCGCCCTCCTCGACCTGGGCTGCATCTCCACCATTGTCCCCAAATCCATGGCCAACTCTCTGTGGGATACTAGAGCCATTTCCTATGCAGGGTGTTATTGTGGTCAGTCTCTTTTTAGCATTTGTGTGTTTTGTGTTCATTGTGGTGTCCTATGTGCAGATCTTGAGGGCCGTGCTGAGGATCCCCTCTGAGCAGGGACGGCACAAATCCTTTTCCACCTGCCTCCCTCACCTGGCCGTGGTCTCCCTGGTCATCAGCACTGCCATGTTTGCCTACCTGAAGCCCCCCTCCATCTCTTCCCCATCCCTGGACCTGGTGGTGTCTGTTCTGTACTCAGTGGTGCCTCCAGCAGTGAACCCCCTCATCTACAGCATGAGGAACCAGGAGCTCAAGGATGCCTTGAGGAAACTGCTTCAATACTCACTACTTCAGGTTTATAAGGTTTGCGTTATCTCATTAGGGCTGCAATAGAAATAGCCAGAACTAGCTTTTCATCTTATGTGTCTATATTTTTCCATAGTGCTTTTGCTGGGCTTTGTTTTTTGGTTCATGTCTATAATAATAATTTTCTTGGCCTCCTATGAGTCTTTTATTGAACCAAAGATCTCATGTACATTTGTATATGCACTCATTGTTTTTTATAAAGTCAATAAATAAAGTAGTAGAAAACAATTTGTCTCAGGTCCCATCTCTTCACTCTCCTCTGGAGCTGAGGGATCAGCCCCAGGATGCTGGAGGGTCCAGGAAGCAAATGCTGCCCCATGGAGGAGCAGCCCCGGTGGCCTTGGGGCTGCTCATGGGCGTCTAGGTAGTCGCTCCCTCTCTGCTGCCTGCAAATCGGGGCTGCTGCTTCCCTGGAGCCGTGGCCAAGGGGAACAGTAGGACGTGGCCATTTCAGTGCTGGTGTCTCCTCACAGAGACACTGGCTTTGTCAAACCTGCAGTGGAGCTGGAGCACAGGATTGATGTCAAACTCAGGGAAGGTCTTGTGGAGAGCAGATACTGATCCGCAGCCACGTCGCACACTGCCTACTGGTCATCTATGGATATCACTCTTTTCCTTCTAATTTTCATGTGCAAACATGACCAAGAACACACCAACATACCCAGTTTAGACACTCTTTGAATTTTGAACTGGGGATGGGGCAGGATGGGAAAGGCAATTTTAAAACAAATGGCTGTGCCCTTGGATTTGTGGGGCTCCTAAGGTCTCACGTAACTTGAGACAGTCCTGTTGTCCCTACAGTGGCATCCCTGAGGCTGCAGAGAGGAGCAAGCCATGGGAACCACTTGATCAGAGCTGATCTGTGCAAACAGCACCATAAACACATGAGCTCCTCAGGGCAGGGCAGAAGACTGGACGCCTCTTCCGAAACTGGTGTCAGGAATACAGCCCAGGGGCTGCTCCCTCAAAAGGGCTCCTGCTCTCTTGGGGTTCTTGATGGATTCAGGGGGACAGGCTCAGAGTTCCAGGGGGGTGTGTTAGGGACCAAGGACTGGACTAAGAGCTTCCTTCTTGTTTGCACATGTCCAAGAAGGCTGTAACAGGTCTCGGACTTATCTGCTTCTTGCTGTCTCACCTGCAATAGGAATGATGGCAGATGGTCTCGTGAAGAGGAACTGTGTGCACCCAGCAGAGCTCAGGGGATCTCCAGGGACAGCATGGGAGGAAACTTTGGAAGTAGGGGCAGGTTACTCAGGAGGAATACAAGAGTTCTGTGAGGTTATGGAGGGAAAGAACTAGAAGGACCAAAGCCCAACTGAAGCTACACCTGGGTACTGCTGTAAAGGCAACAAGAAAAGTTGCTTTAAATGTATAAACAACAAGAGGAGGGCTAAGGAGAATCTTCATACCCTGATGGATGGAGAAGGAAACACAGTGACAGAGGATGAGGGAAAGGCTGAGGTGCTAAATGCCTTCTTTGCCTCAATCTTTAATAGTCAGAACAATTGTGCTCCAGGTACCCAGCCCCCTGAGCCAGAAGACAAAGATGGAGAGCAGAATGAAGCCCCAATAATCTAAGGGGAAATGGTTGGTGACCTGCTACACCACTGGGACACCCACAAGGCTACGGGGCGAGATCGGATACACGCAAGGGTGCTGAGGGAGCTGGCGGAGGTGATCACTGAGCCACTCTCCATTACCCACCAGCAATCTTGGCTAACTGGGGAGGTCCCAGTTCACTGGAAGTTGACTAACATGACACCCATCTACAAGAAGGGCCAGAAAGACAATCTAGGGAACTACAGACTTGCCAGTCTAACCTAGGTGATGAGCAAGGTCATGGAGCAGATCACACAGCACATACCAGAGAACCATGTGATCAGGTCCAGTCAACATGGATTTAAGAAAGGCAGGTCCTGTTTGACCAACCTGATCTCCTTCTATGAGAAGGTGACCCAACTAGTAGATGAAGGAAAGGCTGTTGATGTTGTGTCCTTAGACTTCAGTGAAGCCTTTGACACCCTATCCCACAGCATCTCCTGGAGAAACTGCAGCTCATGGCTTAGATGGTGTATCTGTGATGGGTAAAGATCTGTCTGGAGGGCCAGGCCCAAAGAGTTGTGGTGAATGGAGACAATTTCAGTTGGCGACCAGTCAGGAGTGGTGTCCCCAGGGCTCAGTATTGGGGTCAGTTCTATCTCTGTCTGATCTGGATGAGGGGATCGAGTGCACCCTTAGTAAGTTTGTAGATGACACCAAATTGTGTGGAAGTGTTGGTATGTTGGAGGATGGAATGGCCATACAGAGGGACCAGGACGATATGGATCATTGAGCTGAGGACAATTGTCTGAGTTTTAACAAGCCCAAATCCCAGGTGCTGCAGCTGGGTCACAAAAACCCAGGTAACGCTACAGGCTCAGGAAAGAGTGGCTGGAAAATTGCCTGGTGAAAAGGAATCAGGGGGTGTTGATTGAAAATCGGCTGAACATGAGCCTGTGTGTGCCCAGGTGGCCAAAAAGGCGACCAGCATCCTGCCTTGTATCAGGAATAGTGTGGCCAGCAGGACTAGAGAAGTGACTGTGCCACTGTTCCCGGTGCTGGTGAGGCCACAGCTTGAATCCTGTGTTCAGTTTGGGGTTCCTCATCATAAGAAGGACATTGAGACACCAGAGAGAGTGCAGAGGAGGGAACGGAGCTGCTGAGGGGCTGGAGCACAAGTGTGATGAGGAGCGGTTGAGGGAGCTGGGGCTGTTCAGTCTGGAGAACAGGAGGCTGAGGGGAGACCTTCTCGCTGTCCAAACTGCCTGAAAGGAGGTTGGACATGGAGGGGGTTGGTCTCTTCTCCCAAGTAGCAAGTGATAGGACAAGAGGAAATGGCCTCAAGTTACACCAGGGGAGGTTCAGATTGAATATTAGGAAAAGATTGCTCCCAGAAAGTGCTGTCAGGAATTGGAACAGGCTGCCCATGGCAGTGGGGGAGTCACCATTCCTGCAGGGTTTTATAAGATGTTTAGACGAGGTTCTCAGGGACACGGTTTAGTTCTAGATATAGGTTGTGGTTGGACTAAATGCTTCTGAGGGTCTCTTCCAACTGAAATAATTCTATGATTCTCTATGATCACCTGGAATATTCTTCTATCACATCTTCTAAGTGCTCTTCACATATCTGCCTCTTCACCTACAGTCCTGAACCTTCTCTAATTAGATGCACAAGTGTTGAATACTAATTGTAAATGAGGAAAGCACCATCGCTCTATCAGTCTGATCTGATACCTGCCCATCCCAGGCAAACACCTCAGGTACACGGGACCCCTCGAGGTTTGCACTGGGTGCTTATAGTGAGACCATGGAGCTCAGCCCAAAAACCTGAGAACTCTCCTCAAAACTGAAAATTAAACCCAATCAAATTAAACCAAAGCAACAACAACATGAACAAGAATCCCACACTTTTTATATCAGATGAAATAATTCAATATTTGCAATAAAATGTCTGCAGAATTTCTATCCTTCCAAAATATGAATTTTCAGCATATGTATGGACTGTGGGAGATGAAACGTTGGCCTTTCCCTGTGCTTGCAGTGCCAGAACTCTGTCTATCACTACGTGTATTTGATCCCCTGGACACCCAGGAGTTTCCAGCTGTCCTTACCCAGCTCACCGTGTCTGAACTCATCTCTTCAGAAGCCTGTCTGCACATTTGCACTTTCCATCGCTCCCCAGAGGTTCTTCCCCTCTCACTCTTGGCTCATTCAGAGCCTCTCAGCTCTCACTCTGCTTTGAGCTTCAGGCAGGTCAAGTCTTTCAGCAGTTGCTCTCGTACTCCCTACAGGCAACTCCTCAATTATGGCAACGGACCTCGCTGGAAACTACTTAATTTAACCACAGAACTGAGAAACATCATTAAGTTCTATTGTGTGTTTTGTTTTGTTTACTCTAATTAAAAATTCCCCGGTGCCTGTTTACATCCAGTTCTCTAAGGAAACATGAAGCAATTCCTGCAAAGAAGCTGTAACAATCAGTGCGAACTTCAGTGCAGAATCTGATGTCAATAAATGTGCTGGAAATCCCAGGGGGGCAATGAGTGAAGCAAGGAGTTTGGGGAGCTGATTATAGATTTGAGTAGAGAAACATTCTTCACAGAACTGCTCTGTTTATTTGACACCTTTTAGTTCTCCTCCTCTGCCTGTATTTTTATTTTCTTGTTCCTCCACCTCTTCCTTCTTCCAAAACGTTTCCAAGGGGAAGATTCCTGGAATCACAGAGCAGCTCAGGTTTGAACATCATCTTGTCTCACTGTCCTGCTCAGGGCAGGGTGACCCAGGTGAGGTTGTCCAAGGCCTCTGCCCAGCTTTGCACCATCCACTAAGGAGCTGAAGGTTCACTGTGTCACATCATACAGGGGGAGAATAGAGACGTTCAACAGTGTTGGTCCAAGTGCTGGTCCCTGAGGGATCCCACTGGTAACTGGCTCTGTGGGCTCTTTGTACCACTGGTGACGTTTGGGCTTCATCATCCAGCCAACTTTATACTCAGTATCCACTTCTATAGCCCAGAGAGCATTAATCAGGTTATAAGGACACCACAGGAAACCATGTCTGACACCTTGTGAAATTCCACGTGCACAACGTGCCCTTCTTTCCCTGCCCATTTGTGTTCAGCAATCCCTTCCTTGTTTTCCAAGTGCCTGGACATGGCTGCAGGAAGACTTGTCTTATTTCCTGCCCAGGAACAGAGGTAGGCTCACTAGCCCATAATTCTCCCAGTCCTCATTCCTGCCCTTCTTGAAGACAGGTTTGACAACTGCCTTTTCCAAGGACCTGAGTACCTCTCTGCTTGCTCTGACACATTTGAGACCACAATCCAGACTCATGGGTAAGGACAACATAGCAGACAGGAGCATGTGAGATTGATCTGTCTGGGCCAGTGAGGTTTGTTCTGGAGTCACACACAGAAATGTCAGTGTCGGTCAGGTGTCCACATCTGAGCTGGCCTCATGGGCTCCTTATGCACCAGGGATGCTCAGAGACAGTCTGTCCCTTTTACACACAGCAGTAGGAGTAACAGTGTCCCTCTGGCCTCCTGTTGCCACTCCCAAAGGATGGGAGACACCTCAGCCCTGTGGTGTGTCACCTGCTCTGCACTCATCTGACATGTCCCACGTCACGAGGAATGGACACAGGGATATTGGTTAAAGGAAGCACGTCCCAGTGCTGCATTCAAACAGTTTCCATGAAATGTTATTGCCAATGAGAAATGACCTCGAGACTCTGTCTGTCCCAGAGACCATCATGGAACCCCAAGGGATACCTGATGGTGTTTGTGCTGACTCAAGTTCATGTCAACTCATGTACCTGTTCTGCATGCTCACATCCCATCTGTACAATGCAAACATGGATTTCTGACCTACTCATTCAGTGTAATTCCATGGAGGCACAAAGACCTCTGAGCTGGAGTGAGAGGTCAGTGCTGGAAACGGTGGTTGTGAGGGGCCAGTCCATGGTGATTGACCTGGGGCTCCTTCCACGGGGTGTCCAGTGCACAGGGGCACAGCCCAGGCCCTGCTCTGCTGGTCCTGCAGGTCTCTGGCAGGAGCCTGACTGTGAGAGGACACTGCTGTGTGCCAGACCTGCACACACACACTGTTCAGCTGCATGCTGATGTTTCACCTGTGGCCACTTCTGCAGAATAACCTTGAGAGAAACTTTGCAAGAAGATATAAACCATCATGCTCTGCCCAAAGAAGATCACTTTTCCTTGTGCAAGTACTGTTACTGAGGCCAGCTCTGTCACAGCAGTGCCCATTGCCTGTCCCTGCCTGCGCCCACAGCACTGACACACAGCAGGACGGTGACCAAGCTGCCAGAGCACTCAGGCCTTGCACCAACACCAGGGATGAGAAGGAGAGTGTGGAGTGGAACCAGAACAGCTCTGGGAGAACAAGCGCTGCTGCTCCCTGGCAGGGCTGCCATGCCAGAGCTGTTTTCCCCTCCAGCCACTCACAGGAACTGTCCCTGCAGCTCCAGAAAGCCTTTGCAGGAAGGACATAGTGAAAAACAAGTCACTAAAGAGCCCTTTATTCTGTTTAGAGAGGAGAGCACTGCTGCTCTTTTAAGCTTCCAACAGTTATAAAAGAAAAGCCAGCAGTGAATTAGAAAGAAGTTGACAACATTATCACAATAAGAAAACAACCAACAACACCAGAAAATCCAGTTGACAGGCTGGGCTTGTAATTAGCTACATTAAAACTCCTGTATAAAAGAAGATGGCCAGTTTATTGCTTCTGAAAACAGAGGGATATGAGTTTCCACAGGGCATCCTTGAGCTCCTGGTTCCTCATGCTGTAGATGAGGGGGTTCACTGCTGGAGGCACCACCGAGTACAGAACAGACACCACCAGGTCCAGGGATGGGGAAAACATGGAGGGGGGCTTCAGGTAGGCAAACATGGCAGTGCTGACCAACAGGGAGACCACGGCCAGGTGAGGGAGGCAGGTGGAAAAGGCTTTGTGCCGTCCCTGCTCAGAGGGGATCCTCAGCACGGCCCTCAAGATCTGCACATAGGACACCATAATAAACACAAAACACACAAATGCTACTAATACACCAGCCACAAGCAACCTAAGTTCCCTGAGGTAGGAGTGTGAGCAGGAGAGCTTGAGGATCTGGGGGATTTCACAGAAGAACTGGCCCAGGGCATTGCCCTTGCACAGGGGCAGTGAAAATGTATTGACCGTGTGCAGCAGAGCATTGAGAAACCCAGCGGCCCAGGCAGCTGCTGCCATGTGGACACAAGCTCTGCTGCCCAGGAGGGTCTCGTAGTGCAGGGGTTTGCAGATGGCAACGTAGCGGTCGTAGGACATGACAGTGAGAAGCCACAACTCTGCTGAAATGAAAAAGAAAAACATAAAGACTTGTGCAGCGCATCCCAAAAAGGAGATGGTCCTGCTGTCCCAGACAGAATTGGCCATGGACTTGGGGACAATGGTGGAGATGGAGCCCAGGTCGAGGAGGGCGAGGTTGAGCAGGAAGAAGTACATGGGGGTGTGCAGGTGCTGGTCCCAGGCTATGGTGGTGATGATGAGGCCGTTGCCCAGGAGGGCAGCCAGGTAGATGCCCAGGAAGAGCCAGAAGTACAAGAGCTGCAGCTCCCATGTGTCTGTGAATGGCAGGAGGAGGAACTGGGTGATGGAGCTGCTGTTGGGCATTTGCTGCCTGTAGGCATGAGGACCTGTGCAAGGAGAAAAAGACAGTGATGGTTTAGATGAGACTTCTCTGCGAGACACCCAAGCCATTTCCCATAGACCCTCACACAAAGAGACACTTTTCTTTTTCCAGGAGAACGTCCTGGCTGGAGCCCTCGTCGGTGCTTGATGAGTGTGCAATGAAGAGCAGAGTCTCTGCCCAGGGGCCCCTGAGCAGTCAGCCTGACCCTGTGTGATCGGGTGGGCAGGGGCCAGTCCTGGGGTTCAGCTTTGTCAGCTGGAACCGCTCCTGGTGCAGAAGGGACTGTCAGCATCTGTACCCCCAGGCCTGAGAAACTGAGTTGGAGAGGTTTGGCTTTTCTACAGCTCCTTCTCCCCTCCCACCCTGGGGATTGTTGTTGGGTGTCAGAAACCCTCAGCATTTCTGTTGCACTCAGGGACAACAGAGGGAGTCCTGCGAGACCAGAGGGTGCCTGTGGGTCAGTGCAGAGTGAGGGCAGCTGCTCTGTCCCTCTGTCCTGCTCCAGCTGCCCTGGGATGGCACCTTTCTGAGATGGGGGCTGATCACACTCCCATGTTACCCTGAAAAACCACCAGGCACTGCTGAGAGCAGAGGGACCCACCTCAGACCATGACAGGTCTCACCCTTTCCTAAGGTCTCAGCACCCAACGTTTAGCCCAGGACACACACCGCTCATTCCCCAGCCCCACAGACTGCATTGCCCACAGCCCACAGGTCAGAGCAAAGCTGGGACACGTGTGCCCATGGACACACCTGCAGGAAAGGACCCACAAGATCAGGCTGTGACTCTGCAGCTGAAACTGCCATCCCCAGAGAGCCTGACAGCAAGAACAAGATGCCAACAGCAGTGACCCAGAGCAGGGGAGCAAGAAGGAAAATGCGGTGAGGGTGGGGGTGAGAGAGGCCAGGGCAGAGGCAGCCGGGCACTCAGACAGCGTCCCCCTTCCCCAGCTGTGCAGCCACCTCCCAGACACCAACAGTGCCGGGCAGCTGCTCTCAGCCCCTGTGCTCTGCAGAGGAACTGCAGCTCTGGCTGCACAGGAGCTGCTTCATGCCTTGGAGCCCCCGGCCCTGAGGGCAGAGGCTTTGCTGGGTGGGACAGGAGGCCAGGGGGCTGCTCGCAGGAGGGATCTGACCTGCAGGGGGTCACAGGGACTTTTCTCTGCTCTCCCTCCCATAACCATTCCGGGTTCGGTTTCCTCTCATTTCTGATCATTTCCCTGCTGCCTGGAGATTCTCCCCTGGGAGGTGTTTCCCTGTCCATGTCTGTTCCCTGTCAGTGCTCACAGACCATCCCACCCTCTGTGCCCTCCCCCTGGCCCTACAGATCCTGCCTGTTCACAGGCACTGCCTGGGGGCATCTTCCTGTCTGCAGGCTGGAAAACAGGACACCTCAGATTAAGTGTAAGGTGTCCGCCAAAGGTGATGCTGGTTCTGCATAGGCAGAGGAGAGACAAGGCATGCCAGGATTCTCTTGAAGACCTACTGCAGTTCATGTGTCTCAAGTATTTGTTTAAAATTAAGAACAGCCTTAATCATCACCCATTCCCCAGAGTAGGAGACTGAAAACACATACTCAGGGAGGTTCCTTATCTTTGTAGTACCCTTTGTCTTCTTCTTCTCCTTGAAACCTCCTCTTGTCAATATCCTGGAATGAGCTGGAGCTGTGAGCAGCCCCGACCCACGGAGACCCCAGCAGCAGAAGGACCCTGCCCTGCCGGAGGTCGCTCCTTCCCCCCACAGCTTCTCCCCTCAGTGTTGCTGGGCTCTCCCGGGCAGGCTGAGCGCTGACCCTGGCAGGCGGCAGAGTCCCTGCCCAGCACAGCCCTGGGGTGCAGGGACCCTGCTCTGCAGGACAGCCCTGGGCACCCCTGCCTGCACATTGACATTTACACCCCACAGCCACCCTGGGGAGAACGCAGCATTCTCATCTTGTCACTGACAGTGCAGAAGGCAATTTCTGCTATGCAGCACATCCTCCCCTCTGATCAGAGAACCTCTGACAGCTGTACTTACATCTCTCGCAGGCTCTGCAATGTGACAGCTTTCTGAGATCCTACCATGATTTGCAGATGCAATGCCCTGCAGCCACAGGCTTCATATCGGAGAGGATTTCATTTCCAGTGACCTCTCAGCATCCTCCCAGCCCAGACTGCGTTTCCCTCTCTGTGCCTGGCTCCTGTGCCCTCGGTGCTGCAGGCAGAGCCCTCAGCCCTGCTGCGTGTGCAGAGGAGCTGCTCCTGGGCAGAGCTGTCTCTCTGCAGTGCTGCCGCTGCCATGAGCTCCCTGTGTCCCAGGAGCCCAGCCCAGCTCAGCAGCACAGGAGAAGCCCATGATGTCCCTTTCTCTGTCCTCTCTGAGCTCCTCCAGGTGTCTCTGGGGCTCCAGGGGCACAACTTTGAAGTTGAAGTAATCAGTGATGTTGATTCTCTCTCCTCTTCAGAGACACTTCTTTCCAGCATTGTATTTTTCATTTTAAAAAATGAACCAGTATGAGAATAATCTTTTCTTGTCCCATCATTAGACAGGACACCAGGAATGTTAGAGAAAAGCAGCTAATTTTTCCAGCCTAGGGGAGGAACATCTTCAGTTGAATTAACTTAGACATTTTATCCTGGTTTTACACTCCTAGGTCGAGAGAGACATTCATCAACCTTTGGCCATGTCATGTCTGTGCTCTGATTCAAAGCCTTTGCACACATGGGCTCTTGGACACTTGGCACCAGGTTTCTTGTGCAGGTCAGAGCTGGGCTGGTGCCACAGCTGGGGTGGCTCAGCCCAGATGTGAGGCCATGTCCTCAGCCAGGGACCTGACTGGGGAGCTGGAGCTGTCAGTGCTGCAGACAGAGCTGTGACACGGATGGATTGAACTGCCAGGCAGGGTGGCAGGAGTGAGTTCATCTGGTCTCAAGGACAGCAGCCTCCAAGCACAGCAACAGTCCAGATCAGAACTCAGTCTAGACTTAGAAAGCGATTGAAGGGCCACATAATGAGCTGTTACTACTGCAGGAACAGTTAAAGGATAAAGAAAAACACTTTGTAGCTACTGATGAATTTAGTAAGAGAAAGAGGTCAGAATCCCTGTGTCCTCTTGTCCTCCATCTTCACCAGCCATGTGTCCCGGGCCTCTGTGACTTGAGACAGGACTCTGCAGAACAAGCAGCAGTGGATGTGGATCAAGTCCCTCTGTCCTCTCATCCTACCTCTTCAACAGCAATGTGCCCAAGGACTCTGCAACTGGAGTCAGAGCAAGCAGCAGTGCATGGGGATCAAGTCAGGGTCACTGGAACTAACACAATCCTCTCCAGTCTACGGGACAGCAGGGGCAGCATCCCAGGAGCTGGGACAGCAGGACCATGTCACAGTGAGGCCACTCTGCACCATCTTGGAAAGCCCATGGAGACTGGGGGGACTCCCTGAGCACTGGCAGCTCTCACACAGTGTGTGCACTTTTCAAAATGGCCCATGGGTGAGCAGGGGAACTAAGGGCTGTGCCCCAGAGCATGTCCACTGGGACCCCATTTCTGGGTGTCTGGAAGAGAAGGTGACGGGGTTTGCCCAGGGCAGGTTGTGCCTGTCCATCCTCTTTGCTTTCTGTGAGGAAAGGACAGGCTTGTGGACGTGAGGAGAACGTTGATGGTCTGTTACCAGTGATGGTCTGTTACCTGGAAGTCAGCAAGGCATTCAGCATCATTCCCCACAAAATTCTTGTGCCCAAGGCATGATATTATGGTCTGTGTCAGTGTGCAAGTAGATGGGTAAATCCAATCTGGATGGTTGGGCTTGTAAAGGTGCTGTAGAAAGGGAGAAAGTTTCCAGTCCTGAGGACAGTCCAGCACTGGAAGCTGTTTCCCAGGAGTGCGCACCCACTCTGTCCCAGAAAGTGACCAAGATGTGTTTGGATAAAGCCCTGAGCAATCTGGTCTGACCCTGCTGTGAGCAGGAGGTTGGTCAAGACACCTCCTGAGGTCCCTTTGAGCCTGAATGACGCTCTCCTTCCTTCTCCTTCATGTTTTCAAATTAGGGAGAACTCTCAGGTTCTCCCAGACTACAGAAGTAATTCACATGAGGGGCAGAGCTGCTTTACAAGTGTCCCCAAACAGTCCTGACCACAACTTTTCCATCGTTTTTCTTTTGCACTGAGCCAAGATCTTATTTTTTTCTGTCCTAATGCCTTTCCAGAAAGAACAGCCCAGGTTGTTAACCCTTTCAGACCAGGTTGTCCAAGAGGTGTCAGCATCCATGCACAGAGTCTGCACATCAGCCAGACACAAATCCATCATTATAGAAGTGAAAACAAGGCACTTGACCAGCTCCTTGCACCCAGATATTAGTGTGACATGTCTTCTGAGATGCCAGGGAACACCTAAAATCTACATGAAGGGTATGTGAGTCCTGGTTGGGTATCCTGGCTTGTCTCCTGACCCATGTGGTGCTTCAGGCTCTGAAGAGAATCAAAACCAGCCATTGGACTGGAGTAGTTCCATTTTACATGTGTCATACAGGGCAGATGAGGGAGCTCAGAACTCCAGACTCTGCGGCACTGTTGGGACTGCAGAGACTGGAAATGCAGGTGACAGTGTGTGTCAGTGCACACACATACAGATTCTGGCTTCCTTTGGGCCTATGCACTGACCTGGGATCTGTTCCTTGGCCTTCTTTGTCTCAAAAAGAAACTGTTCTCCTATGCAACCTCCACATCACACCACATAACAGATAATTAAAAGGTAGAAAAATAATGAAAGAAGCACAATTTTGGGGTAATTCTGTCCAAGAGGTGTACTCTTTAAATGATTAAAACAAAAAAGAAGCGAGAGAAAAAGCATTGTTCTAAGAAATTCTTTCAAGACAAAACTGCTGAGGTGTAGTAGATGTTTGGAAAAGCAAGAATGACTGTTAGGACTGAAATTAAAGATATTTAAATCACCATGACCATCAGTGAGAATAAGGAGTTCCCTGTTACTGTTACTAGTGACAGCACCACTGTTCACAAACATCCTTCAGAGCATCTCCATTTTTCCTGGGCTCCAAAGCTCATCCTGCTCAGAGTTTGACAGGATTGCTGCAAACCCCTGTGACCCAAATCTCTACAACTGTCTCTGCTCAACAGCCTTTTACCCCAGGAAGGGGAAAACTGTCAATGCAGACACCAACCCAGTGCCCAACCTGCCTGGAGAGCCAGGACAGTTGTGCCACACAACAGCCGCCTCTGAGGGAACCTGGAGGTGATGGAACTGAAATGGTTTCAACCCAAATCAGAGAATCATACCATCAATAATTTAGGCTGGAAAAGCCCCTTAAGAACATGGAGTCAAACCGTAAATCTAACACTCCCAGGTACTCCACCAAACCATATCTCAAAGTGCCACATCTCCACAGCTTTAAAACACCTCCAGCAATGGAAGCTCCAATCCTGAGCTCGCAGGACACCATTGGCTGCAGTTGGACATAAGATACTGGTCATGGCTGTGAGTTCAGCCCTGGCTGGCAGAATGTCTCACACCCTCACTGAGGAGGGCAGGGGGCTGGGAGATGGGAGCACGTTTCAGTTTCCAGATCCCAGCACAGAGCCCAAACCATCCTGCCCTTGGACTCTGGATCCCATTTCCTGAGATGCAAAGCTGGTGGCCTTCTGAGGATAATCATGTTAAAAGGCTTGAATAATCCTTCAGGTGTTTGTGTAATATGTCTAGGAATGTCAGTCGTATATGCTTATATTTAAATAACTGTAAAATAGTACTCTGCATCTGTGGTAGCCCGTCTGACAATGACAATTAAATAGGTATTTGCACTATAAGGCTCCATACCTCATCCACAAGCACATATCGAAATGGTTCACATGAAGGATGGTCTGGCAAACGTCACCCTTTGTGTCCCCAGGTGATGGACACTGCTCATGTGCCTCTGCAGAGAGTGGCAGGAGCTGGATCCCCTTCTCGGGACAGACTCCTTCCAGGAGAGACACAGACACAGGGGAACTCATCGGGGCTTTACGGCATTTCACTGGGCATCAGTTTTGACATATTGGGTGCTGTCCTGTGACTGCCCTTTCTGCACAAATGATCATACAAACACAACCATTTAGTGAGACATGGTCATAAAGGGCTGTTATGGACAATAAATGTAACCATGAACTCTGGAGAGAGCGAGGAAGTTCATAATAAGCACCAGGAAGAACCAAGAAGCTCGAGGCCTCTTCTGAAGAGCAGGAGGCCTGAGCAGCCGTGATTGGCCATTGTAGGTGTGGGAGAGGGTCAGGGCATGTAGGGAGAAGCAATGAGATGGCTGATGGCTTCAGTGAACCCTTCCAGCCATGTCTGAGCCTAGCAATGGAAAGCAGTTGATGTCTGCAGGTGGAGGAGGAACAGGAGGAAGATCTTCCTGGGAATAGGGAAGGAAGAAAGGCCTCTCTTGGGCTAATGATGTATGGCAGTGCCATTTGCATGCTGTGGGCATGGCTGTGCCTGGGAGATGGGGAACGGCTGCTGCTGGGGTGGCTGTGCTCAGTCATGGCCCATGAGCTGACCCTGCTCTGCTCCTCTCTTACACTGCCCACACTTGGATGGTCCTCAGGAATCATCCATGAACATGGTGGATCCATGAACCTCCTGGAGTGATGGATATGGATCCAAATAGAAGATTCAAGCAAGTGTGGGACTGGGACAATGAGGTGACTGGTGACCCTTGCCAGGTGTATGAAAGAAGCTGGATGAGATGTGAGGAGCTCACAGGCATTTCCAACTCCACAGAAAACCAGAGCCTTGCAGTTAAAGCAACAGCACTTGACATAAACACCACCCCCAAAACACAAAACACTCACACTGACCACAGGAAAAGCCTTGAAAAACATTGGAGAAAAATCTACCAGGTCCCAGGGGTCAGGGCTCAGCCATTCTGGTGATGAACAAGCATCAAGGGGTGACATGGCAGATACCTGGGGTTTGCTTCTTCTTTTCACTTCATTGGAGGTTTGTTCATTCTCTCAGTTGCTGCAGTTCGGGGTCATGACACCAGAGAGCTCATTAGCATCTAAAATGCTCTTAAATGCCAAGGCTCTGTGCATCATGTTCCTAAAGGCTTCAAGCCGGGTGTGGATGATTAGAGAGAATTCCTGAACAGCCAAACAGAGAGCATTTCCACAATAAATAGCAGTTAAGCCGAATTTCTTCTATTTGCTTCCCTGCTCACCCTTCCCTCCCTTTCCAGAACAGGTGGCATTAGCACCCTCCAGTTCATATTGATGTGTTTCATCTCCTGATAAAGACTGAATATGTCAGAAAAGTGGGTGCCTAAAACATTATGTGACTGAGGAGACAGTCCAGGACACCTCAAGAGGAGTCACACTCCTCTGGACCAAGAGGTGGGTGTCCCTGGCAATCTCAGGTGCCACAGCACAGTGATACTTGTGTTCAGGAGCTGGTCAAGTGACCCATCTCCTATTCTGTAACGGTGTCTGAGTTTGCTCAGGTCACCCCTGACTTGAGCCCCATCCACTGCTGGGTGTTCTCCAGACTCTTGCCTTCAGGAACCAAGTCCCAGGAGACCTTGCTGGTGAAGATGGAGGCAAAGAAGCCATGAAGAACCTCAGTCCTGTCTGATTCTACTCTTACAAAGTTCAGCATCAGGCCCGTGTTCACCATGTCTACTATTTTACTGTAAGGTAGAAATATGCAGCTCATCTTGCTGCCCTTCCCGTGCAGGTATCAAGTCCAGGGCATCTTTGTCATGATCCCCACATCCATGGCCAAGATTTCTAAATTCCTCCTTTGCAGCTTCCCCTGCTCCCACCTCCTGTGTGCTGCCTTGGTGACCTGGAGCTCCATCGGTTCAGACAAACACCCTAATGAGATAAATGTGTCATTTCACGGGTTCTCGGATAGATCATTCTTGTGCTTGAAGCAGCCTGTCCTGTAGGGCTGATCAGATTTCCTGAGCTCCTTCACCCTTCAGAGCTGCTTCCCATGGCGCCACCTGAATCACCTCCCCAGTTTGACAAAGTCTTCTCCTCTGGATTCCACTAGCCTATGCTCTGCTGCTGGCCTTCCTCCCTCCCTTCTGGTGCCTGGGACCCCACTGCTTCCTGGTCACAAGAACCAAGGTGGACACTGATGATCACAACCCTCACCAGGGTTTCCTTTTTTCCCAGTTCCAGATTCAGGTGAACATCATCCTTGTTGGCCCACCAAGCAGACATGTTAAGCAGTTGTTCCAAGATCCTCTGTAATGTTGGTACCTCCAGATTTTCCTGGCTAGTGAATGTCAGGGCAATTACAGTTCCCCATAGGAACCTGCTCATTGACTGGTGACTTCCTAAGGTTACTTATAGAAGATCTTCTCCATTTCTTCTCCATGATCAAGTAGTTTGTAACACCCAACATGTTGTCACCCTGTACTGGGCTTACAGGGCAAAGTCTTGGAACTGGGAGTGAGTGTGGCTGTGCTACAGTTGTCACCTCTCTGAGAAGACAACAGGAGTTTGACCAATGTCAGAAAGAGCTGATTTCAGCTGCTCCAAGATGGACCCACTCCTTGCCCAATCTGAGCCACTCAGTGATGCTGGCAGCACCTCTGGGATATTGTATTTGAGAAAGGGTAAAAAACGCTGCACAACAGCAGGTGGGAGAGAGGAGGGAGGAGATGTGAGAGAAAAGCACTGCAGACACCAAGGTCATATCCCATAGGACCCAAGCAGGTCCCTCAGCAGCCCAAATCCTGCTCTCCTGCAATCCTGCTCTTGGCCTTGTTCTCATCTCCCAGGAGCCTCAGCTCCACTTTCCCATCCCTGACTGTTCCATCCTGACCAACTCTTTCTGGTTTGTAAGTGTGAAGTCCCACAGGGCACCTCACCCCACTGACTCCTCAGTCACCCGTGTCAGGAAGATGTTGTCAATGGGCTCCAAACCCTGCTGGATGGCTGGTACCTTGCAGATATTGGGATATCTCAGGTCTGCCATGAAGACACGGCCCAGGAAACATGAGGCTTCTTTCATTTGTCTGAAGGAGGCCTCATCTCATTCCTCTTCCTCACCAGTGAGTCTGTAGCTGATGTCCAGTCACCACAACACTGCCCATGTTGTTCTGCCCTCTCATGCTGACTCCGCAACATTCAGCTGACATTGTCTGTCCCAAGGCAGAGCTCCATGTATTCCTGCTGCTCTACCACATGAAGGCAAACATCAGAAACTCCATAGCTCTGGCATTATGAGTACTAGACACCCAAGACCCCGCTTTCTACCCAGAAGATGATATTTATAGTGTCCTGTAACTCCTCATGCTGTTATGTTGGGAGAGACACCCTCATCAGGATAAGCCGTCTGTGTGTAAACAGTAACAGCTGAGCAAATGAAGCTTCAGTCCAGGGAGAGTCCAGACCTTGTGAATATCTGGTGTTTGCCCATCAGAAATGTCTGAATTGTGACAAGTGAAATGAGGAGTTCTCAGTGACCCTGAGGAGAAGGGCCTGGGCACTACAAGGTCCCCACAGCAGCCCGTGGTGCACGCTCACCATGAACAAGGCAGCTGCACACGGGGCTGCATGAGGAGGAGCGTGGGGACCCAGACACCTGCAGTTCTCATCCCATTCGGTTCAGCACTGGTGTGACCCACATACACGAGTGTGTGCCAGCGTGCGGCTTCCCAGTTTGGAGCAGCAGGGAGGGACTGGAGAGTGCAGGGCTGTGCCAAGGCAGGTTCAGCACCTGCCCTGCACATGGTGTGGGGTGCTGAGGGACCTGGGCTGCTTTGGCCCAGCAGCGCTGGGGAGGCTGCAGCAGTGCAGGAGTAGCCTGAGAGTGCTTGAAGGGCGGTTTCAGAGGTGGTGGAGGTTTCTGCATAGTGGGAAACAGCATGAGAAAGAAATAATGGCGCAAAGAGCAGCTGGGGAGGTCCAGGCTTGATGTGAGCAGAAAGGAATGTGATGGAAGGGCAGTGGTGTGGTGGAGCAGGTCAGCAGAGGGAGTCTGCATCAGCCCAAGGCTTTGTGCTTCAAGGAGCAGCTGGGGAGGATGGAGAGATCTCAGCAAAGGAAGGAAGATGCTCAGACAAGAGCAAGGTGGGGCAGCAGGGGGGATGTCTCCAGCCTGCAGGGACAGAGGTGCAGGGGATGCCACAGCACGGGACAGGCTGTCGTGGAGATGATCACGGGATGGAAAGAGGCTGAAAGCCCCACCAGACATGAGCTCCTTCTCCCCTTGGCTATGGCTGTTGTCTGCACCTCTGATGTCTGTGAGGAGACACCTTGTCCTTGCAGCACAGGGGCCTCATGGCCTCCTTGTCTCCAGCCAGGAACCTGGGAGGGGTGGGACCATAGTCCTGCCCTTGGCCCTGCACAGCCCCACATCACACTGTCCCAGGAAGGGCCGTGGGCAACGTGGGAGGGACAGGATCTGACTTCCAATGCTACGAGGTCAGGGCTTGGCTTTTGGTTAATGAAACACAACCAGGTTTCATCAGCATCAGAGATATTTTACGTTGCTTTTCCTGACCTCCAGTTTTCTTCTCTAACCAAACCTGGATATCGTTTCTCAGTAGGTTCCCTCAGTGGGGCCCATTAACAGTACAAGAAACTTTGGAGTTCGAATCTTGAGAAGTTTCATCACCTTCCTCCAGGGTCTGAGGTCCATGGACTCAGCACCAAACCCACCAGAGGGTCATTAAAGCGCCCTGGGCTGCTCCTGTGGTGCTGAGCTGGGCTGGGCTCCTGGGACACAGGGAGCTCATGGCAGCGGCAGCGCTGCAGAGAGACAGCTCTGCCCAGGAGCAGCTCCTCTGCACACGCAGCAGGGCTGAGGGCTCTGCCTGCAGCACCGAGGGCACAGGAGCCAGGCACAGAGAGGGGAAAGGCAATGTGGGGGGTTGGTTGCTGAGGTCTCATTGAGAGACAAATCTTCACAGTTCTAACACGGTAAGTCTCTGGCTATATTACAATGGAGCTGCATTTCCTGGAGGGATCTAAAGATGATACATCCCACAATTTACAGGATCTGTCAGGTCTCTCTCTCAGTATCTCTGTTGTAGTGAAAAACACACTCCAGAGCAGGGCTTCCCTGGTGCACTGTCAGAGGGACAGGGCATGATGGCCCCTTCTGCTGAGCATGAGTGAAGGGGGAGCACCCAGGAGTGCCCAGGGCTGTCCTGCAGAGCAGGGTCCCTGCACCCCAGGGCTGTGCCGGGCAGGGACTCTGCCGCCTGCCAGGGTCAGCGCTCAGCCTGCCCGGGAGATCCCATGGCAGCAGCTGTGGGGGGAAGGAGCGACCCCCGGCAGGGCAGGCAGGGAGCTTGTGAGGTTGAAGGGGGCTGTGTGGGTCAGGGCTGCTCAGAGCTCCAGATCCCCCCACAGACATGGCAGAGTGTCCTTCTGAACAATGACATCAAGACAGCAACAGCCACAAGGGAAGGAGTCTGTGCTTTCAGTTTTCCACTCTTGTTCGTCTGGCTGTGCAATGGGAGATGGGGATTTATTTCTCTCTTTGGAGAAGACACGGAGACCCCAGTTCTCATTAGGACGTGTCTGAGCTGCTCCTGAGCCCCTGCACACACAGAGCTGCCCCTGGGCAGTGTCAGGAGGTGTGAGCAGGACAGAGCTGAGCACACAGCGGGTGGGACGGGGTCTGTGACACTGACAGGGAGCAGACCAGGGACAGACACACAGCTGCAGGCAGCACAGACATGGGCAGGGAGAGGGAGGTGGACCTGAAATGCTGGGGAGGGGATTCAGGACCCCCTGCCATCCCCTGCAGAGCAGACACGTTTCCCAGTGTAACCCCTGGTCTCCTCTCCTCCCCAGCAGACCCTCTGCCCCAAAGCCATGGGGTCCAGCTCACGAGTCTCCACCTCAGCAGCTGGACCTCCAGGTGAAGGGTTCCTGCAACGGGGTACACAAATAAGGAACAGGGTACACAAAAAAGGTGCTAAAATTACTTGCTCCACAGTGTCATTATGTGAGTGGCAGCAGCACAGCCGGGTCAGGAGAAGGTTCCACAGCATGCCCGTCTCCTTTCTGTCCTTGCTTTATTTTCTGGTAGCACTGCAGTGTCCTTCCCTGTTTCTCCACCTGTCCCTGCTGCTCTTGCTCTCTGGGGTTGGGGTGCGAATGTGAGTCACTTTTTGTTCTCACACCAACTCAGGGGGTCTTGTCCCAGAGCTGTGCTCATGGAAACCAGATGCCCAAGCTCTATCTTAAACTGTGATAAACTGTTTTTCTCAGTTGGTAGAAAGAGAGAATGAGCTGAAACATCCTTCCATCAAGAAGGGGGTTTTCCATGAGAAAGAGGTGGTTTATTTTCCACAGAGATGTCTCCCCTTACTTCTCACTGTTCTTTCCTCCTTGCACAGGTCCTCATGCCCACAGGCAGCAAATGTCCAACAGCAACTCCATCACCCAGTTCCTCCTCCTGCCGTTCACAGACACACGGGAGCTGCAGCTCTTGCACTTCTGGCTCTTCCTGGGCATCTACCTGGCTGCCCTCCTGGGCAACGGCCTCATCATCACCACCATAGCCTGGGACCAGCACCTGCACACCCCCATGTACTTCTTCCTGCTCAACCTCGCCCTCCTCGACCTCGGCTTCATCTCCACCATTGTCCCCAAGTCCATGGCCAATTCCCTCTGGAACACCAGGGCTATCTCCTTTTTGGGATGTGCTGCTCAGCTCTTTTTGTTTGTCTTCTTGATAACAGCAGAGTATTCTATGCTTACCGTCATGTCGTACGACCGCTACGTTGCCATCTGCAAACCCCTGCACTACGGGACCCTCCTGGGCAGCAGAGTTTGTGTCCACATGGCAGCAGCTGCCTGGGCCACTGGGTTTCTCACTGCTCTGCTGCAAACGGCCAATACATTTTCACTGCCCCTGTGCAAGAGCAATGCCCTGGGCCAGTTCTTCTGTGAAATCCCCCAGATCCTCAAGCTCTCCTGCTCACACTCCTACCTCAGGGAGATTCACCTTATTGCAATAAGTTTCTCAATAGTATTTGGCTGTTTTGTGTTCATTGTGGTGTCCTATGTGCAGATCTTGAGGGCCGTGCTGAGGATCCCCTCTGAGCAGGGACGGCACAAAGCCTTTTCCACCTGCCTCCCTCACCTGGCCGTGGTCTCTCTGTTCATCAGCACTGTCATGTTTGCCTACCTGAAGCCCCCCTCCATCTCCTCCCATTCCTGGACCTGGTGGTGTCTGTTCTGTACTCAGTGGTGCCTCCAGCAGTGAACCCCCTCATCTACAGCATGAGGAACCAGGAGCTCAAGGATGCCTTGAGGAATCTACTTCAATACTCACTACTTCAGGTTTATAAGTTTTGCTTTATCTCACTAGGGCTGCAATAGAAATACCCAGAACTAGCTTTTCATCTTATGTGTCTATATTTTTCCATAGTGCTTTTGCTGGGCTTTGTTTTTTGGTTCATGTCTATAATAATATATTTATTGGCCTCCTGTGAGTCTTTTATTGAATCAAAGACCTCATGTACATTTGTATATGCACTCATTGTTTTTTATAAAGTCAATAAATAAAGCAGTAGAAAACAATTTGTCTCAGGTCGCATTTCTTCACTCTCCTCTGGAGCTGAGGGATCAGCCCCAGGATGCTGGAGGGTCCAGGAGACAAATGCTGCCCCATGGAGGAGCAGCCCCGGTGGCCTTGGGGCCGCTCATGGGCACCTCAGTTGTCACTCTCTCTCTGCTCCCTGCAAATCGGGGCTGCTGCTTCCCTGGAGCCGTGGCCAAGGGGAACAGCAGGCTGCTGCCTTTTCAGTGCTGATATCTCCTCAGAAAGACATCAATTTTGTTGAACCTGCAGTGGAACTGGAGCACAGGATTGATTTTGAGCTCAAGGAAGGTCTTGTGGAGAGCAGATACTGGTCTGCAGTCACATCACACACTGCCTACTGGTCATCTAGGGATATCACTCTTGTCCTTCTAACCTTTGTGTGCAAACATGACCAAGAACACACCAACACACCCAGTTTAGACACTCTTTGAATTTTGAACTGGGGATGGGGCAGGATGGGAAAGGCAATTTTAAAACAAATGGCTGTGCCCTTGGATTTTTGGGGCTCCTAAGGTCTCACGTAACTTGAGACAGTCCTGTTGTCCCTATAGTGGCATCCCTGAGGCTGCAGAGAGGAGCAAGCCATGGGAACCACTTGATCAGAGCTGTGTCTGTGCAAACAGCACCATACACACAGGGGCTCCTCAGGGCAGGGCAGAAGACTGGACGCCTCTTCCGAAACTGGTGTCAGGAATACAGCCCAGGGGCTGCTCCCTCAGGAGGACTCCTGCTCTCTTGGGGTTCTTGATGGATTCAGGGGGACAGGCTCAGAGTCCCATGGGGGTGTGCTACGGACCAAGGACTGGACTAAGAGCTTCCTTCTTGTTTGCACATGTCCAAGAAGACTGTAAGAGGTCTTAGACTTGTCTGCTTGTTGCTGTCTCGCCTGCAATAGGAATCATGGCAGATGGTCTCGTGAAGAGGAACTGTGTGCACCCAGCAGAGCTCAGGGGATCTCCAGGGACAGCATGGGAGGAAACTTTGGAAGGAGGGGCAGGTTACTCAGGAGGAATACAAGAATTCTGTGAGATTATGGAGGGAAAGAACTAGAATGGCCAAAGCCCAACTGGAGCTACACCTGGGTACTACTGTAAAAGGCAACAAGAAAAGTTGCTATAAATATATAATCAATAAGAGGAGGGCTAAGGAGAATCTTCATCCCATGATAGATGACGAGGGAAATACAGTGACAGAGTATGAGGGAAAGACTGAGGTGCTAAATGCCTTCTTTGCCTCAATCTTTAATAGTCAGAACAGTTGTGCTCCAGGTACCCAGCCCCCTGAGCCAGAAGACAAAGATGGGGAGCAGAATGAAGCCCCAGTAATCCAAGGGGAAATGGTTGGTGACCTGCTACACCACTGGGACACCCACAAGGCTATGGGTGATGGGACACCCACAAGGCTATAGCGAGACGGGATACACGCAAGGGTGCTGAGGGAGCTGGCGGAGGTGATCACTGAGCCACTTTCCATTACCCACCAGCAATCCTGGCTAACTGGGGCAGTCTCATTTCACTGGAAGTTGACTAACATGACACCCATCTAGAGGAAGGGCCAGAAAGATGATCTGGGGAACTACAGGCTTACCAGTCTAACCTAGGTGATGGGCAAGGTCATGGAGCAGATGATCTTGAGAAACATCACACAGCACATACCAGAGAACCATGTGATCAGGTCCAGTCAACATGGGTTTAAGAAAGGCAGGTCCTGTTTGGCCAACCTGATCTCCTTCTATGATAAGGTGATTCAATTAGTGGATGAGGGAAAGGCTGTGGGTGTTGTGTCCTTAGACTTCAGTAAAGCCTTTGACACCGTGTCCCACAGCATCTCCTGGAGAAGCTGCAGCTCATGGCCTGGATGGTGTATGTGCAATGGGTAAAGAACTGGCTGGTGAGCCAGGCCCAAGGAGTTGTGGTGAACGGAGCCAAATCCAATTGGTGACAGCTCATGAGTGGTGTCTCCAGAGCTCAGTACTGAACTCAGTTCTGTTTAATCTCTATCAGTGATCTGGATGAGGGTATCGAGTGCACCCTCAGTAAGTTTGCAGATGACACCAGGTTGGGTGGGAGTGTTGAACAACTGAAGGGTGGGAAGGCCACACAGAGGGATCTGGACCAGCTGCATTGTTGGGCTGAGGTCAGTTGTCTGAGTTTTAAGAAGATCAAGTTCCGGGTGCAGCACGTGGGTCACAACAACCCCAGGCAGCGCTACAGGCTCAGGGACGAGCGGCTGGAAAATTGCCTGGTGGAAAGGGATCTGGGGATGTTGAATGACAGCAGCTGAACATGAGCCAGCGTGTGCCCAGGTGCGCAAAAACACCATCAACAGTATCCTGGATTGTATCAGGAATGGTATGGCCAGCAGGACTACAGAAGTCATTATGCTGCTGCACTCAGCACTGGTGAGGCCCCACCTTCACTCCTGTGTTCACTTTTGGGTCCCTCTTCAATAGAAGGACATTGAGGAACTAGACGGAGTGCAGAGGAGGCAACGAAGCTGCTGAGGGGCTGGAGAACAAGTGTGGTGAGGAGCAGTTGAGGGAGCTGGGGCTGTTCAGCCTGGAGAACAGGAGGCTGAGGGGAGACCTTATCTCTGTCTACAACTACCTGAAAGGAGGTTGGAACATGGAGGGTGCTGATTTCTCCTCCCAAGTAGCAAGTGATAGGGCAAGAGGAAATGGCCCCAAATTTCACCAGAGGAGGTTTAGATTGAATATTAGGAAAACAATTCTTCCTGGAAAGCGTTGTCATGTGGTGGAACGGGCTGCCCAGGGCAGTGGTTGAGTCACCATCTCTGTAGGTGTTTTAAAGGCATTTAGACGAGGTTCTTAGGGACATGGTTTAGTGCTAGATTTAGGTTGTGGTTGGACTAAATGGTCCTGAGGGTCTCCTCCAACTGAAATAATGCCATGATTCTCTATTATCAACTGGAATATTCTTCTATCACATCTTCTAAGTGCTCTTCACATATCTGCCTCTTCACCTACAGTCCTGAAACTTAGCTAATTAGATGCACAAGTGTTGAATACTAATTGTAAATGATGAAAGCACCATGACTCTATCAGTCTGGTCTGATACCTGCCCGTCCCAGGCAAACACCTCAGGTACACGGGGCCTCTCGGGGTTTGCACTGGGTGCTTATAGTGAGACCATGGAGCTCAGTCCAAAAACCTGAGAACTCCCCTCAAAACTTAGAAACGAAACCAAAAACAACTACAAAAAGAACGAAAAACCCCACACTCTTTTTTTCATCAGATGAAATAATTCAATATTTCCAATAAAATGTCTGTGGAATTTCTATCCTTCCAAAATATGAATTTTCAGAATGTGTATGGACTGTGGGAGATGAAACGTTGGCCTTTCCCTGTGCTTGCAGTGCCAGAACTCTGTCTATCACTACGTGTATTTGATCCCCTGGACACCCAGGAGTTTCCAGCTGTCCTTACCCAGCTCACCGTGTCTGAACTCATCTCTTCAGAAGCCTGTCTGCACATTTGCACTTTCCATCGCTCCCCAGAGGTTCTTCCCCTCTCACTCTTGGCTCATTCAGAGCCTCTCAGCTCTCACTCTGCTTTGAGCTGCAGGCAGGTCAAGTCTTTCAGCAGTTGCTCTCGTACTCCCTACAGGCAACTCTTGAGTTACGGCAACGGACCTCGCTGGAAACTACTTAATTTAACCACAGAACTGAGAAACATCATTAAGTTCTATTGTATTTTTTGTTTTGTTTCCTCTAATTAAAAATTCCCGGGTGCCTGTTTACATCCAGTTCTCTAAGGAAACATGAAGCAATTCCTGCAAAGAAGCTGTAACAATCAGTGCGAACTTCAGTGCAGAATCTGATGTACAGAAATGTGCTGGAAATCCCAGAGGCCAATGAGCAGAACAGGGAGTTTGGGGAGCTGCTTATAGATTTCCTGCTTAGGAGTGTGACTCCTCTTGAGGTGTCCTGACCTGTCTCCTCACTCACACGGTGTTTTAGGCACCCACTTTTCTGACATATTCAGACTTTACCAGGAGATGTACAACATCAATATATACAGGAGGCTGCTGATACCACCTGTTCTAGAAAGGGAGAGAAGCACGAGCAGAGAATGAAATAGAAGAAATTTGGCTTTGTTCCTATTTATTATGGAAATGCTCTCTGTTTGGCTATTCCAGAAATCTCTCTAATCATCCACACCAGACTTGAAGCCTTTAGGAAAATGATGCACAGAGTCTTTGCTTGTAAGAGCATTTTCTATGTTAATGAGCCCTCTGCTGCCATGATCCTGAACTGCAGCTACTGAAAGAATGAACAAACCTCTAATGAAGTGAAAGGCAGAAGCAAACCCCAAGTTTCTGAGGGTGTTTGGACCCCATGAAGGGCCATGACTGACACAGCTGTGAAGGAAACAACCAGTACAGGTCCCTGTCCCTGGAGGCTGGTGAAGGAAAGACTTGCAGACACTGGTTCCAGGTGGTGAGGGCCATGTGGAGGTGGCTCTGATGCCATGTCAGCCCTTGATGCTTGTTCATCACCAGAATGGCCGAGCCCTGACCCTTGGGACCTGGTACATTTTTCTGAACTGTTTTTTAAGGCATTTCCTGTGGTCAGTGTGAGTGTTTTGTGTTTTGGGGGTGGTGTTTATGTCAAGTGCTGTTGCTTTAACTGCAAAACTCTGGTTTTCTGTGGAGCTGGAAATGCCTGTGAGTTCCTCACAACTCATCCAGCTTCTTTCATACACCTGGCAATGGTCACCAGTCACATCAGAGTCCCAGTCCCACACTTGCTTGAATCCCTATTTGGATCCATACCCATCACTCCATGAGGTTCATGGATCCACCAGGTTCATGGATGATTCCTGAGGTCCATCCAGGTGTGGGCAGTGTAAGAGAGGAGCAGAGCAGGGTCAGCTCATGGGCCATGACTGAGCACAGCCGCCCCAGCAGCAGCCGTTCCCCATCTCCCAGGCACAGCCATGCCCACAGCATGCAAATGGCACTGCCATACATGATTAGCCCAAGAGGGGCCTTTCTACCTTCCATATTCCAGCCAGTCAGGGCTGAACTCACAGCCATGACCAGTATCTTATGTCCAACTGCAGCCAATGGTTTCCTGCCAGCTCAGGATTGGAGCTTCCATTGCTGGAGGTGTTTAAAAGATGTGGAGATGTGGCACTTTGGGACATGGTTTAGTGGTTGTCTTGTCAGTGTTTGACTTACGGTTGGACTCCATGTTCTTAAGGGTCTCTTCCAGCCTAAATGATTCTCTGATTCTCTGATTTGGGTTGAAACCATCTCAGTTCCATCACCTCCAGGTTCCCTCAGAGGTGGCTGTTGTGTGGCACAACTGTCCTGGCTCTCCAGGCAGGTTGGGCACTGGGTTGGTGTCTGCATTGACAGTTTTCCCCTTCCTGGGGTAAAAGGCTGTTGAGCAGAGACAGTTGCAGAGATTTGGGTCACAGGGGTTTGCAGCAATCCTGTCAAACTCTGAGCAGGATGAGCTTTGGAGCCCAGGAAAAATGGAGATGCTCTGAAGGATGTTTGTGAACAGTGGTGCTGTCACTAGTAACAGTAACAGGGAACTCCTTATTCTCACTGATGATCATGATAAACTAAAGCTCTTTCATTTCATTCCTTACAGTCATTCTTGCTTTTCAAAACATCTACTACACCTCAGTAGTTGAGTCTTGAAAGAATTTCTTAGAACAATGCTTTTTCTCTCACTTCGTCTTTGTTTTAGTCATTTAAAGAGTACACCTGTTGGACAGAATTACTCCCAAATTGTGCTTCTTTCATTATTTTTCTACCTTTTAATTTTTTCTGATGTGGTGTGATGTGGAGGTTGCATAGGAGAACAGTTTCTTTTTGAGACCAAGGCAGCCAAGGAACAGATCCCAGGTCAGTGCAAAGGCCCAAAGGAAGCCAGAATCTGTATGTGTGTGCACTGACACACACTGTCACCTGCATTTCCAGTCTCTGCAGTCCCAACAGTGCCGCAGAGTGTGGAGTTCTGAGCTCCCTCATCTGCCCTGTGTGACACGTGTAAAATGGAACTACCCCAGTCCAATGGCTGGTTTTGATTCTCTTCAGAGCCTGAAGCACCACATGGGTCAGGAGACAAGCCAGGATACCCAACCAGGACTCACATACCCTTCACGTAGATTTTAGGTGTTCCCTGGCATCTCAGCAGACATGTCACGCTGATATCTGGGTGCAAGGAGCTGGTCAAGTGCCTCGTCTCCATTTCTATAATGATGGATTTGTGTCTGGCTGATGTGCAGACTCTGTGCATGGATGCTGACATCTCTTAAACAACCTGCTCTGAAAGGGTTAACAACACAGGCTGTTCTTTCTGGAGAGGCATTAGGACAGCAAAAAATAAGATCTTGACTGAGGGCAAAAGAATGGAAAAGATGTGGACAGGACTGTTTGGGGGCACTTGTAAAGCAGCCCTGTACTTCATGGGAATTACTTCTGTGGTCTGGAAGAACCTGAGAGTTCTCCCTAAATTAACAAGGTGAAGGGGAAGGAAGGACAGCGTCATTCAGGCTCCAAGGGACCTCAGGAGGCATCCTGACCAACCTCCTGCTCACAGCAGGGTCAGATCACATTACTCAGGGCTTTATCCAAACACATCTTGGTCACTTTCTGGGACAGAGTGAGTGCGCATTCCTGGGAAACAGCTTCCAGTGCTGGACTGTCCTCAGGACCGGAAACTTTCTCCCTTTCTACAGCACCTTTCCAAGCCCAACCATCCAGATTGGTTTTACCCATCTACTTGCACACTGACACAGACCAGAATTTACTGCCTTGGGTACAAGATTTTTGTGGGGGATGATGCTGAATGCCTTGCTGACTTCCAGGTAACAGACCATCACTGGTAACAGACCATCAATGTTCTCCCCACATCCACAACTCTGTCCTTTCCTCACAGAAAGCAAAGAGGAGGAACAGGCACAACCTCTCCTGGGCAAACCCCATCACTTTCTCTTCCAGACACCCAGAAATGGGGTCCCAGTGGACATGCTCTGGGGCACAGCCCTTAGTTCCCCTGCTCACCCATGGGCCATTTTGAAAAGTGCACACACTGTGTGAGAGCTGCCAGTGCTCAGGGAGTCCCCCCAGTCTCCATGAGCTTTCACAGATGGTGGAGAGTGGCCTCACTGTGACATGGTCCTGTTGTCCCAGCTCCTGGGATGCTGCCCCTGCTGTCCCATAGACTGCAAAGGATTGTGTTAGTTCCAGTGACCCCTGACTTGATCCCCATCCGCTGCTGTTTGTTCTGCCTCCAGTCACAGAGGCCTGGGACACATGGCTGGTGAAGAGGAAGGACAAGAGGATACAGGGATTCTCACCTCTTTCTCTTATTATATTCATCAGTGTCCACACAGTGTCTTTGTTTCTCGTTTAACTGTTCCTGCAGTAGTAACAGCTCATTATGGGCCCTTGAATTGCCTTACAGGTCTGGACTGAGTTTTGATCTGGACTGTTGCTGTACTTGGAGGCTGCTGTCCTTGCAGACCAGATGAACTCACTCCTGCCACCCTGCCTGGCAGTTCATTCCATCCGTGTCACAGCTCTGTCTGCAGCACTGACAGCTCCAGCTCCCCAGTCAGGTCCCTGGCTGAGGACATGGCCTCACATCTGGGCTGAGCCACCCCAGCTGTGGCACCAGCCCAGCTCTGACCTGCACAAGAAACCTGGTGCCAAGTGTCCAAGAGCCCATGTGTGCAAAGGCTTTGAATCAGAACACAGACATGACATGGCCAAAGGTTGATGAATGTCTCTCTAGACCTAGGAGTGTAAAACCAGAACAAAATGCCTGAATTCCTTTAACTGAAGACATTCCTTCCCTAGTTTGCAGAAATTAGAAAATTTGCTGTAACATTCCTGGTGTCCTGTCTAATGATGGGACAAGAAAAGATTATTCTCATACTGGTTCATTTTTTAAAATGAAAAATACAATGCTGGAAAGAAGTGTCTCTGAAGAGGAGAGAAAATCAACATCACTGATAACTTCAACTTCAAATTTGTGCCCCTGGAGCCCCAGAGACACCTGGAGGAGCCCAGAGGGGACAGAGAAAGGGACATCATGGGCTGCTCCTGCACTGCTGAGCTGGGCTGGGCTCCTGGGACACAGGGAGCTCATGGCAGCGGCAGCGCTGCAGAGAGACAGCTCTGCCCAGGAGCAGCTCCTCTGCACACGCAGCAGGGCTGAGGGCTCTGCCTGCAGCACCGAGGGCACAGGAGCCAAGCACAGAGAGGTTAAATGTAATGTGGGGTGGTTGGTTGCTGAGGATTCAATGAGACAAATCACAGTTCTAACACGGTAAGTCTCTGGCTGTAGGACAATGCAGCTGCATTTCCTGGAGGGAGACCTTAAGGTGGTATATCCCACAATTTACAGGATCTGTTAGGTCTCTCTCACAGTATCTCTGTTGCAGAGGAGAAGAACACACTTCAGAGCAGGGCTTCCCTGCTGCACTGTCAGAGGAACAGGGAATGACAACAACTTCTGCTGAGGGTGGCTGCAGGCGAGCACCCAGGGGTCCCCAGGGCTGTCCTGCAGAGCAGGGTCCCTGTCTGGGGGAGATTTCCATGGTGCTGTGGGGACAAGTTGTGCGGAGAAGGAGCATCCCCGATAAGGGCAGGAAAGGTGCTTCTGATGTGGAGAGGGTGCTGTGTGGGTCAGGGCTGCTCACAGCTCCAAATCACCCCTTGGATTTTTCTAAGGTGATGCCCCAATGACAAGATCTTTGCAAGGATTAGCAGACAGATAAGGAGCTTTCCTGAGCCTGTCTTTTCAGTTTCCTCTCCCAAGGGGTGGGGGGTGCAGGAAAGGATGAGATGAAAATGAGCTCTCATGCTGAAACAAGTCACTGAGACTCCTGAACTGCAGCTCTGAGTGATCAGCACATCCGCCAGGAGGCTCATGACATCCCTTCCCCACCCCTCTGCCTGTGCACAGCACCTGCATCACCTTGGCTGGACCCGTCAGCCTTAGTCTGACCTGTCCTGTTTTCCAGCCTGCAGACAGGAAGATGCCCCCAGGCAGTGACTGTGAACAGGCAGGATCTGTAGGGCCAGGGGGAGGGCACAGAGGGTGGGATGGTCTGTGAGCACTGACAGGGAACAGACATGGACAGGGAATCACCTCCCAGGGGAGAATCTCCAGGCAGCAAGGAAATGATCAGAAATGAGAGGAAACCGAACCCGGAATTGTTGTGGGAGGGAGAGCAGAGAAATGTCCCTGTGACCCCCTGCAGGTCAGATCCCTCCTGTGAGCAGCCCCCTGGCCTCCTGTCCCACCCAGCAAAGCCTCTGCCCTCAGGGCCGAGGGCTCCAAGGCATGAAGCAGCTCCTGTGCAGCCAGAGCTGCAGTTCCTCTGCAGAGCACAGGGGCTGAGAGCAGCTGCCCGGCACTGTTGGTGTCTGGGAGGTGGCTGCACAGCTGGGGAAGGGGGACGCTGTCTGAGTGCCCGGCTGCCTCTGCCCTGGCCTCTCTCACCCCCACCCTCACCGCATTTTCCTTCTTGCTCCCCTGCCCTGGGTCACTGCTGTTGGGATCTTGTTCTTGCTGTCAGGCTCTCTGGGGATGGCAGTTTCAGCTGCAGAGTCACAGCCTGATCTTGTGGGTCCTTTCCTGCAGGTGTGTCCATGGGCACACGTGTCCCAGCTTTGCTCTGACCTGTGGGCTGTGGGCAATGCACTCTGTGGGGCAGTGTGTTTCTTGGACTAAACGTGGTGTACAGAGACCTTAGGAAAGGTTGGGACTTATCATGGTCTGAGGAGGATCCCTCTGCTCTCAGCAGTGCCTGGTGGCTTTTCAGGGTAACATGGGAGTGTGATCAGCCCCCATCTCAGAACGGTGCCAGCTCAGGGTAGCTGGAGCAGGACAGAGGGACAGAGCAGCTGCCCTCGCTCTGCACTGACCCACAGGCACCCTCTGGTCTCGCAGGACTCGCTCTGTTCTCCCTGAGTGCAGCAGAAATGCTGAGGGTTTCTGACACGCAACAACACTCCCCAGGGTGGGAGGGGAGAAGGAGCTGTAGAAACACCAAACCTCTCCAACTCAGTTTCTCAGGCCTGGGGGTACAGATGCTGACAGTCCCTTCTGCACCAGGAGCGGCTCCAGCTGACAAAGCTGAACCCCAGGACTGGCCCCTGCCCACTCGATCACACAGGGTCAGGCTGAGTCCTCAGGACCCCTGGGCAAAGACCCTGCTCTTCATCGCACACTCATCAAGCACCGACGAGGCCTCAGCCAGGACGTTCTCCTGGAAAAAGAAAAGTGTTTCTGTGTGTGACGGGGTGGGAGAGTCTGAGGGAAATGGCTTTGGTTTTTCCCAGAGAAGTCTCAATATAAACCTCTTCCTCCTTGCACAGGTCCTCATGCCCACAGCAGCCAATGTCCAACAGCAGCTCCATCACCCAGTTCCTCCTCCTGCCGTTCACAGACACACGGGAGCTGCAGCTCTTGCACTTCTGGCTCTTCCTGGGCATCTACCTGGCTGCCCTCCTGGGCAACGGCCTCATCATCACCACCATAACCTGGGACCAGCAGCTCCACACCCCCATGTACTTCTTCCTGCTCAACCTCGCCCTCCTCGACCTGGGCTCCATCTCCACCACTGTCCCCAAATCCATGGCCGACTCTCTGTGGGATTCAAGGGTCATTTCCTATGCAGGGTGTGCTGCCCAGGTCTTCTTTTTTTGTTTCTTGCTTGGTTCAGAGTATTCTCTTCTCACCGTTATGTCGTACGACCGCTACGTTGCCATCTGCAAACCCCTGCACTACGGGACCCTCCTGGGCAGCAGAGCTTGTGTCCACATGGCAGCAGCTGCCTGGGCCACTGGGTTTCTCTATTCTCTGCTGCACACGGCCAACACATTTTCACTGCCCCTGTGCAAGAGCAATGTCCTGGGCCAGTTCTTCTGTGAAATCCCCCAGATCCTCAAGCTCTCCTGCTCATACTCCTACCTCAGGGAAATCTGGCTTCTTGTGGTCAGTGTCTTAGTGTTATTTGGGTGTTTTGTGTTCATTGTGCTGTCCTATGTGCAGATCTTGAGGGCCGTGCTGAGAATCCCCTCTGAGCAGGGTCGGCACAAAGCCTTTTCCACCTGCCTCCCTCACCTGGCCGTTGTCTCTCTCTTTATCATCACTGTCATGTTTGTCTACCTGAAGCCCCCGTCTATATCCTCCCCATCCCTCGATCTGATGGTGTCTGTTCTGTACTCAGTGGTGCCTCCAGCAGTGAATCCTCTCATCTACAGCATGAGGAACCAGGAGCTCAAGGATGCTTTGTGCAAACTCATATCTTAGTTTTTTCTGAAGCATTAAACCGCCCATCTGCTTCTACATAGCAGTTTTAATGTAACGAATTACCGGAGCAGCCTGTGATCTGTGTTATCTGTTTTTATTGGTTGTTTTTTTTATTGTGATAATTTGTCATCCACTTTCTAATTCACTGTCTGCTCTTCTTTTATAATCCCTGGCTGTGTAAATGAGGAGCCATGGTCTGGTTGTATTTAAACAAAATAACGTTTCTCGTAGTGACTTGATTTTTGCTATATCCTTGCTGCAAGGCCTTTTTGGAGCTGCAGGGATAGTTTCTGTGATGGAAGGAGGGGAAAGAAATCCAGCCTTGGAGCCCTGCCAGGGAGCAGCAGCGCTTGTTCTTCCAGAGCTGTTCTGGTTCAACTCCCACACTCTCCTTCTCATCCCTGGTGTTGGTGCAAGGCCTGAGTGCTCTGGTAGCTTGGTCACCGTCCTGCTGTGTGTCAGTGCTGTGGGCGCAGGCAGGGACAGGCAATGGGCACTGCTGTGACAGAACTGGCCTCACAACAGCCTTTCTACAGAGAAAGGTGATCTCCTATGGGCAATACATGATGGTTTATGTCTTCAAGCATATGCTTACAATAGTGTCCCAAAGATTCAAACCCCAGTGTGCAGCTGAACAGTGTGTGTGTGCAGGGCTGTCACACAGCAGTGTCCTCTCACGGCCAGGCTCCTGCCAGAGACCTGCAGGACCAGCAGAGCAGGGCTGGGCTGTGCCCCTGTGCACTGGACACCCCGTGGAAGGAGCCCCAGGTCAATCACCATGGACTGGCCCCTCACAACCACCATTTCCAGCACTGGCCTCTCACCCACAGAGGTTTTTCTTCCCTCCATGGATGGACACTCAATGAATAGTTCAGCAATCCATGTTTGCTTTGTACAGATGAGATGTGAACACGCACATCATGTATGTGAGGTGACATGAACCTGAGTGAGCACAAACACCATCAACTATTCCTTTCCATTCCATTAAGGCCTGTGGCACAGACGAGGTCCTGAGGTCACTTTATATTAGGAGGAACAACCTATGGGAAATCACCTGAATGCAGCACTGGGTTGTGCTTCCTTGAACTGAGCTCCCTCTGTCCATTCCTCGTGACGTGGGACATGTCAGATGAGTGCAGAGCAGGGTGACACAGCACAGGGCTGAAGTGACTCCCATGCTTTAGGAGTGCCAAAAGGAGGCCAGAGGAACACTGTAACTCCTGCCTGTGTGTGTAAAAGGGACAGACTCTGTCTCTGAGCATCCCTGGGTGCATAAGGAGCCCATGAGGCCAGCTCAGATGTGGACAGCTGACAGAACGTGACATTTCTGTGTGTGACTCGAGGAACAAACCCCACTGGATCAGTGAGATTCATCTCAGCTGCCTTGAAAACGATCACTGCAAGTGCTCCAGTCTGCTCTGTCACCCTTTCTTGTGAGTCCAGATTGTGATCTCAAAAGTGCCATAGAAACCAGAATGGTTCTGGGGTCCTAAGGAAACACAGACCTCAAACCCATCTTCAAGAAGAGCAGGGATAGGAACTGGGATAACTACAGGCTGGACACCCTTCCTCCCTCCCTGGGAAGGGGATGGGACACGTCCTCCTGCGGCCATTTCCAGGAATGTGAAGGACAAGGAAGGGATTGCTGAACCCAAAGGGACAGGGGAAAGAAAGTCATATTGTGTACAGGGCGTTTGCAAGGCTCAGCCATGGTCTCCTTCTGACCAGAGTGGTGCTGATGGGGCTCAAGAAGTGGATGCTGGGTGGGAAGTTGTCTGAACCATCAAGCCCAAATATTACCAGTGGTACAAAGTCCTGTGTGCAGCCAGATACTGGTGTCATCTCTCAGTGACCAGCACTTGGACAACACTGTTGAACATCTTATTCTCCCCTTCTATGATGTACCAGAGAGCACTTTCAGTACCTTTGAGGATGATGCAACCTGAGTGGAGGCCTTGAGCAGCCTCACCTGGTTCACCCTGAGCAGGAGAGTCAGACAAGATGAGTGAGACAAGGGCTCTCTGCAAACCTGAGTTATTCTGTGATTTGACAGAGTTTTTGCCTTGGACAGGTTTCTGCAGAGAGAATAGGTGGAAGAATAGGAAAAAAAAAAAAAAAAGGCAAAAGAGGACATATGTGCTGTGTTAACAGAAGTACAGCAGTTCCAGTGAGGAGTGCTTTTCACTCTCATTGTTAGTAGGAAATGTATTGGAATAATTTGAACAAGGTGAGGAAGCGAGATGGGTGTCTATGGCATGTGGGAAAGAGGGGCAGGGGTAGGACTGTGTAGAGCACGGTTCAGTCTGGTCAGGTCCTGGGTGCTAAGGAGGGGGATGGATGGGTGTGGTATTGTGAGGTCAGTTGTGTCTCAGACACTCATAATCCAGTCAGAAAAATGTGGCTGTGAAGGGACAGTGGGGTCAGTTCTGTGTCTGGAGGTGACAGCCCAGCAGCAGGGACATGGCTGGGAAAGAACCTCTGCCCAAGGGCCCACAGGTCTTACCCAGGAAGAGAGACGGGTTGTCATGTCCATCCCACCTGAGAACAAGGCGGGACATGGGCAGGGACATGGTCGTGTCTGTCAGAGAAGCTGAAAGGCCAGCAGCACTCATGGGATTTAGAAGCACAAGGCGAGGTGACTTCTCTCTGGTCAGGTAAAAGAGCACAAGAAGCCTAACGGGTTGGGTTCCCTGCATGAAGGGCAGTTTATGAGATGGTCGAGCTTTTCTTGATAGTGGGAAGAAGCAGGAAAGAGAAAAAAGGAGTCTACTTGGAAGGTGAGGAATGGATACGAGGAGGAAGAAATGTCACTGGAAGGGCAGTGCTGTGGTGCAAGAGGTGACCCAGAGGGTGCTGGATCAGCCCTTGGTTTGTGTTCCAAAGAGCAGCCAGTGCGGGTGCAGACACTGCAGTGAAGGTGCAGAAATGCTGGGGTGAGAGCAGGTGGGGAAGCGAGATGGGTGTCGGCAGCCTGCAGGGAAAGAGGCTGGAGCTCATGGCTTCTCCTTTCTGCTACAGAAAACAAACCAAGGGGTTTCTGAGCATCAGAGCTGAAGAAAAGACTCAAAGGAGACCTCATGGTGGCTACAGCTTCCTCACAAGGGGAGAAGGAAGGGAAGGTACTGATCTCTTATCTCTGGTGAGTAGTGAAGGAGCCCAAGGTAATGGCAGGAAGATGTGTCAAGGGAGGTTTAGGTTGGACATGAGGAAAAGGTTCTTCCCCCAGAGGTGCTGGACACTGAACAGGAGGGTGATGGTGGGTACGATGCCATGTGGTCAATTGTGTCTCAGGAACTCATAGTCCAGTAGGAACCAATGGGTGTGGAGGGCACTGTGAGGTCACTTCTGCCTCTGCAGGGGATTGGCCAACAGCACGAACATAGGTGGGAAAGGACTGTGAGGTCACACACACAGACGAGCAATGGGGCCCAATCAGCATGGCTTGATGAAAGGCAGGTCCTGCTTGACCAGCCTGATCTCCTTCTGTGACAAGGTGACCGCTGAGCAGATGAGGGAAAGTCTGTCGTGGGCAGTGAATGTGTCACACGGGCTGTGGGTGTTGTGTCCTTAGACTGCAGTGAAGCCTTTGACACCGTGTCCCACAGCATCTCCTGGAGAAGCGGCAGCTCGTGGCCTGTATGGTGTATCTGCGATGGGTAAAGAACTGGCTGGAAGGCATTTTAGAGCCATTTGTCCCCTTCCTGTTCACATGGGCATCCCATGAATGCATCACTGCTCTACCCCAGTGTAGACAGGCACAAGGCCTTCTCCTCCTGGATCTCTCACCTCACTAATGCCACTGGTTTCTCCAGCAGCCTCATCCTGGACTGTGGGATGCCCAGAACAGACCTCCCGAGACAGTTTGACAAAGCCTTTTGTCTAATCCTACCCCACATCCCTTCTCAGTCCCCTCATGTACAGCTCAAGGACCAGAAAGGTTGGGTGCAAGTGGAGCACTGAGAAAAATGGTCAGGAAGACTTTGAGGTGCACAGAGAGCTCATCACCATGTTGGCAAGCTGCTCTCTCTGAACAAGCCCAGAAGACCAGCACAGCATTTGCTGTGTCCCAGAAACTCGCCTGGAAGTTTGGGATATGGAGAAAAGGTTTGGTCTGGGAAGGGACAGACAGGGGCTGGTGGAACTGGCTGGTGTGACCGTGAGACGTCTCTCCAACACCTCAGAAAAGTCCTGGCTCTCAGGGAGGCTGCATGGTCCTCTGAGAAAGAAAATAGCAAACATGACTTATCATGGAATCATAGAATAATTGTGGCTGGAAGAGACCCTTAAGATCATCGAGTCCAACCATAACCTAAATCTGGCACTAAAACATGTCCCTAAGAGCCCCATCTATCTGTGTTTTAAACACCTTCAGTGATGGGGACTCCACAACCTCACTGGGCAGTCTGTTCCATTGCTTCAAAACCCTTTCCTTGAAGCATTTCTTCGTAATATCCAATCTAAGCCTCCCCATGTGCAACTTGAGGCCATTTCCTCTTGTCCTATCACTTGTTACTTGGGAGAAGAGACCAACACCCACCATGATAAAACCTCCTTTCAGACAGCTGTAGACAGCTATAAGGTCTCCCCTCAGCCTCCTGTTCTCCAGGCTGAACAGCCCCAGTTACCTCCACTGCTCCCCATCTGACTTGTTCTCACAACCCCTCACCAGCTTTGTTGCCCTTCTCTGAACTCACTCCAGCAACTCAAGGTCTTTCTTGTAGTGAGGGGCCTCAAACTGAACACAGGATTTGAGGTGCTGCCTCACCAGTGCCAAGAACAGAGGGATAATCACTTGCCTGGTCCTGCTGGCCACACTATTCCTGATGCATGCTGGGATGCTGGTGGCCTTCTTGGCCACCCGGGCACACGCTGGCTCATGTTCTGTCACTGTCCATCAACACCCCCAGGGCCTTTTCCATTGGGCAGATTTCCAGCCGCTCTTCCCTGAGCCCGTAGTGCTGCCTGGGGTTGTTGTGACCCAAGTGCAGGACCCAGCACTGGGCATGAAACTGAACAACTCCAAGAGTTGGATTGTTCACCTGGGATAGAGTAACACTGAGTGCAAGTGTAGACTGGGAGAGAGTGGCTGGAGAGCAGCCCTGCAGAAAGGGATCTGGCGTGATGGTTGGCCACAGGGTCAACAGGAGGCAACACTGTCCCCCTGCAGTCAAGACGGTAAATGGCATCCTGGGGTGCATCAAACACAGCATGGCCATGTGGTCAAAAGAGGTGACTATGCTGCTGTATTCAGTATTAGTGCGGCCTCATCTTGAGTCCTGTGTGCAGTTCTGGGACCCATATATTTTAAAACCCGGACATAAAGGTCCTTGAATGCATCTGGACCATTCCCAAGCCCATTGGAGGCCCTTAGGAAGAGTTCCTCTCTCCAAATATCCAGCCCAGCTTGTTGCTGCATGAACAACCAGGAGAAACTGCCCCTGGACCCTCATTCCAGATCCCATCTCCTCCACCCCATACAGGCAGTGCTCTCCCCCTTGGCACTGAGGTGGTTCCAGGGACCCAAGAGACACCTGTAGGAGGAGATGTTGGGTGGGGATATGGTGTCCTTCAATGCTCCTCATGGTGCCTCCTGCTGGGCTTTGTGCCACTGGTCACAACCCTCTGAGCCTGGATGTTCAGCCAGTTCTCAGTGGTGCTGAGCAGGAACATGCCCACGAGCACATTGGGCTGCACTGGGAGGAGCGTGGCCACCCAGACAAGGGCAGTTATTGTCCATCGTGACTCAGCACTGGTGCGGTCACATCTGGAGCCGTGTGTCCCAGTGTGAGGTTCCCCATTCTGGAGGAACGGGAGGAGCTGTTGTGTGGCCAGAGAACATCTGGGTCACGTGTGGAGATGTTGAGAGACCCAAACTGCTTTAGCCTGGTGAAGGGGAGCCTGAGGAAACGTGCTGTTTCTACTGAAACTGAGTTGATTTCTTCATGCATTTTGAACCTCTCTCCTTCACAGCCAGTACAGTCTTTTGTTTAGATTTACTATGAGAATAATGAGATAACGCTGTTTCTTCCCTGGGGTAGAGTTCATTTTGTCTTTTAGCAGCTTTACAGTGTTTGCCATTTGCTATGAAAGGAATGTCAGAACTCACTGATATCTCGGCTGTTGTCAGGAAAACCAAGGACTTCTTTGGCCATCCAGCTGTGGATGCAGATTGGCAGGAGGGGACACAGACAGGACAGCACCTGGATTGACATGCAGGTCAATCAAGGAGCTATTCTCTACCATTAGCGTCATGCTTGGTATAAAGCTGGAGATGCCTTTTCCAGCCCATTAGTTTTGGTTTTCTCTCTGCTTTGCTTAGCTGTGTTCGGAAGTTCCATTCTATTGGGAGTTCAGTGTTAGTTCAGTTTTACGATGTTTTCCAGTTTTTCAGTTGGCCCTTCGGCCTCTCTGCTTTTTGCACTTGTACTTTCTCTTGCCTGGATCAGCTGTTCAGGACCAGGGTGCTCTCTTCTTTTGGGCTGCCTGTTCAGCACAACTGGAGTTCTGTGGGGTATGGCACTGAGTGTCATATATTTTACTTTATGTGCATTTTAGTATATTATTAGTAGTAGTGTATTATTTTTATTGTCTTATTAATTTTCTCTCTAAACCCACAAGTTTCTCCCTTCCCATTCCATTCTCTCCCTTATCCCACTTGGGGACTGGGGGCAGGATGTGAGCAGCTCTCATGGTCTTGGTGGCTATGGTAAAACCATGACAAGAAAGGGCAGTAGTAGCTTCAGAAATCCTTAAAATCGCTTTTCAAGATGATGGGAGCAGGGAAACAGAATGAGGAAGGAAAACCATCAGACATTGCAGCTCTGGAGGTCCAGAGTGGAGCTCAGGATCAGGAAATGTCATTCTGAGCACAGTGCTGTGGTCATTCAGAGGGACTCTGGATCAGTCATGGCTTTGTGTTTCCAGGAACAGCTGGTGAGGATGGAGAGAGAGCAGCACAGGTGTGGACACACGGGGCTGAGAACAAGGTGGGGAAGCGCAAGGGATGTCTGCAGCCACTGGGGAAACAGCCACAGGCCTGGGACAGTGCAGGATGGACCATGGTGGACATGGCCAAGGTCATTGGCAAGGCTGGATGTCCCTGAAAGAGCCAAGGTCTTTGTCCCCTTGCCTATGGCTGATGTCCCTGCCAGCGAGGCCTAAGAGGAGACACATGGTTGTCATGGCCATGGCACCCCATTGCCTCCTTGCACCCCCAGGGAGTGTCACACCATTGTCCTGCACTGGGCATCACACTCCCCACAGCCCCAGGAAGAGCCCTGAGCCACACGTGAGGGACAGGATCTCCCTTCCAGGGGCAGGGGCTCAAGGCTTGGCCATTGTCCTTCATCAGACAAGCCAAGGGCTTTCTCAGCATCAGAGCTGCTGCACTCTGCCTGTGCCTGATGCAATCACTGCCTCCAATTATCTGCTCTAACGAGTCCCTGGGAGTCTTTGTCAGTAACAGCCCTCAGTGGGGCCCATTAATGCTTCAAGGTACTTTGGAGTTTGTTCTGGCTTGGACTTCTTGAGCAGATTCTTCAGTCTGTGCTTGGTATCTGAGGTTCATGGACTCAGCACCAAATACGCCATAGGGTTCATTAAAACGCAGAAAGGCCTAACGAGCAATGTTTCTTTCTTTATTTTTTTTAAACCTTCCAGATTTGTAGAACTAACTGTAGAGGTTTCAATGGGACACTTGCTGAGGAAGGTTTCAAAGATCTAATGAAGGAGGTTTATTATTTCAAGGTTGTTTTCTGACATTTTCCAGTGTGTAGAAAAAGTGACAGCAGCATTCTACACTGGACATTGATCCCGAGGGTCTCCTGAAGACATCTGGACAGGCAGGAGAACAGTCCTTGAGGCTGGACACTGTATGGACAACCTGGCTCCTCACCCCCGCCCCTAGTCTGCCGGTTCCCTCCTTGGCCACCAGAGATTGCATCACTTTTCCTCCATCAGACTTCTCCACTGAGCTCTGCAGGAGATGCTGCAGCTCCTGTGCACCAGCTCCACCTGCTCTCCTGTGCAAACACTGCACAGTTCAATCAACAGCAAAACACTTTCCTCAGCTGTGTGTGTAAGTGGATCTAATGAGGTCCAGCATCCACAAGGGACACCCACACAAGAACTGCTTTAGACAGAGAGACAGGAGAGGATAGAAATAAACACAATGAACGTGTTGACTGCCATGTCAATTAGAGCTCTGAAGAACGGGGCAAGTTTGTAACTCCCTGAAGCTCAAAGCAGAAACCAGACAGTTGAGAGGCCACTGAATGATCAAAGAGCAAGTGGAGGAGAAACCTGAGAGCACTGGGAAGGGCAAACGTCCAGACAGTGCTGGAAAGTTGTCATTGGACAGGGACATTGAATCAGGAGAGGTGGGAACTCCTGAATGACAAGGGAGATGAAATCACAGAGTGTTGGTAATAGAAGTACAGGGAAAGACCAATATTTCTTCTCCTACCCTTAGTACATCAGTCATCAGCTTCTCACCATAAACAGCCAGTGCCATTTTAGGACCCAGTGTACCTGAGGTGCTGGCCTGGTACTGGCATCTATCACACAGGACCTGGGGAGACCAGAGCACCTTGCAGTGTAGGTGGAGCCTGGGCAGGGGTTCCCGGGGCATCTACACTGGCACCAGGTGTTTGTGTCCCTGGAGATGAAGACACTTGTGTCCTAGATCCATCCCCAGTTCTGGAGAACTCTTTCATTAACTGCCACCAGATGGCACTACAAGCATGAAGCTGAGATCATGTTGTGTCTTGCACAGCGCCCCATGCCCTCTGAACCTGCCCTGCCCAGGACTCCTCACACGTTGCCCAGAGCGAGTCACACTGAGGTGTTGGCTGGTTCCCTGGCTGGGATGGTGGTTTAGATGGTCAACTACAGCACAGGTGGATCCTGCCCCATCATCGCCTGCTCTGCTCCAGTCTGAAACAGAGCCCAACATCACAATGGGATCATGAGAGAACTGAGGTTGAAGGGACCTCAGGAGCCTGCAGTCCAACCCCTCACCTACTGGGTCACACCAAGGTGTTCAAGCCTTGATTCAATCAGAGCTTTAGTAGGACTAGAGAAGTGATCACCCCTTTGTACTGGGCACTGGTGAGGCTGCACCTTGAATCCTGGGGTCAGTTTGAGGCCCCTCATGACAAGGAAGACATTGAGGTGCTGGAGAGAGTTCAGAGGAGGGTAACAAGGCTGGTGAAGGGTCTGGAGCACCAGTCTCACGAGGAGCGGTTGAGGGAGCTGGGGCTGTTCAGCCTTGAGAACAGGAGGCTGAGGAGAAACCTTATTACTCTCTACAGCTGCCTGAAAGGAGGTTTTATCATGGAGGGTGTTGGTCACTTCTCCCAAGTAGCAAGTGATAGGACAAGAGGAAATGGCCTCAAGTTACGCACGGAGAGGTTTAGATTGGATATTAGGAAAAAATTCTTCAGGACAAGGGTTTTGAAGCAATGGAGCAGACTGCCCAGTGAGGTTGTGGAGTCCCCATCACTGAAGGTATCTAAAACACAGATAGATGGGGCTCTTAGGGACATGATTTAGGGCCAAAATTAGGTTATGGTTGGACTCGATGATCGTAATGGTCTCTTACAACCACAATTATTCTATGATTCCTTGATAAGTCATGTTTGCTATTTTCTTTCTCAGAGGACCATGCAGCCTCCCTGAGAGCCAGGACTTTTCTGAGGTGTTGGAGAGACGTCTCACGGTCACATCAGCCAGTTCCACCAGCCCCTGTTTGTCCCTTCCCAGACCAAACCTTTTCTCCATATCCCAACCTTCCAGGTGAGTTTCTGGGACACAGCAAATGCTGTACAGGTCCTCTGGGCCTCTTCAGAGAGAACAGCAGGCCAACATGTTGATGGGCTCCCTGTGCATTTCAAAGCTTTCCTGACCATTTTTCTCAATGTCTGGCTTGTACCCAACCTTTCTGGTCCTTGAGCTGTACATGAGGGGACTGAGAAGGGATGTGGGGATGGAGAGGAAAAAAGACTTTGTCAAACTGTCTTGCGAGGGCTGTTCTGGGCATCCCACAGTCCAGGATGAGGGTGCTGGAGAAACCAGTGGCATTGGTGAGAGGTCCAGGAGGAGAAGGCCTTGTGCCTGTCTACACTGGGGTAGAGCAGTGATGCATTCATGGGATGCCCATGTGAACAGGAAGGGGACAAATGGCTCTAAAATGCCTTCCAGCCAGTTCTTTACCCGTCGCACATACACCATTCAGGCCACGAGCTGCCGCTTCTCCAGGAGATGCTGTGGGACACGGTGTCAAAGGCTTCACTGCAGTCTAAGGACACAACACCCACAGCCCGTGTGACACATTCACTGCCCACGACAGACTTTCCCTCATCTGCTCAGCGGTCACCTTGTCACAGAAGGAGATCAGGCTGGTCAAGCAGGACCTGCCTTTCATCAAGCCATGCTGATTGGGCCCCATTGCTCGTCTGTGTGTGTGTGACCTCACAGTCCTTTGCCAGCCATGTTCCTGCTGTTGGCCAATCCCCTGCAGAGGAAGAAGTGACCTCACAGTGCCCTCCAAACCCATTGGCTCCTACTGGACAATGAGTTCCTGAGACACAAGTGACCACACGACATCGTACCCACCATCACCCTCCTTGTGGTCCAGTGTGTGAGCAGATCAAACTAAGCTGCTTTCATCAAATGTATCTGATAGATTTCCTATCAAGGTTTGAGTGGAGAAACGTTCCTCAGAGGAGCTGCTGTATTTACTCTGGGACATTTTATATCTCTGCTTCTGCCTCGTCTTTTGTTTTCCTTCTTCTGTCTATTCTAAAGTGAAAGAGCTCTTCAAGGAAAAGATTTGTGGAATCTTACAATAACACAGGATGGAAGAGACCTCCAAACAACATCTCTGTCCCACTGACCTTTATGGCACCCCAAGGAACAGCTGATGGCATTTGTGCTCCTTTGGATTCATCTCACCACATGCACACAGTGGACATGCACATGATGTGTATGTTTACATCTCATCTGGAAAATGGAAACATGGACTTTAGACCTAGTGTTTCATAGAATCCTTGAATGTCCTGAGTTGGAAGGATCCATAAGGATCATGGAGTCCAACTCCTGTCCCTGCACAGGACACCCCACAGGTCACCCCGTGTGTCGGAGGACGTTGTCCAGTCTCTTCTTGAACACTGTCAGGTTGGGGCTGTGACACCTCCCTGGGGAGCCTGTTCAGTGTCCAGCACCTCTGGGGGAAGAACCTTTTCCTCATGTCCAACCTGACCCTTCCCATAGAATAACTGAACCATAGAATAACTCAGGTGTGAAGAGAGCCCTGAACATCATCTTGTCTCCCTCTCCTGCTCAAGGCAGGGTGCACCAGGTGAGGTTGTTCTAGGCCTCTGTCTAGCTTTGCATCATCCACAAAGGAGCTGAAAATGTGCTCCATGACATAATGAAGAGGCAGAGTAAATCTGTTTGACAGTGTTGGCCCAAGTACCCATCACTGAGGTATGCCACTTGTAACTGGCTGAACACAGGACTTTGTACCACTGATGATGTTTGGGTTTGGTCATGCTGCCAACTCCCCACCCATCACAACATACACATCTGCATCCCAGATCTCACCAATCTGCTCTAAGGCTCCACAGTAGACCATGTCTGGGGCCTTGCAAAACTCCATGTCCTCAACATGCCTTTCTTTCCCCTGCCCATTTGGGTTCAGCAATTCCTTCCTTGTCCTTCTGCTGCCTGGCGATGCCTGCAGGAGAATGTGGCCCGTCACCCTCCCGGGGACAGACGTAGGCTGAGCATCCTGTCGTTCTCCCAGTTCTCCTTCCTGCCATTCCTGAAGATGGGTTTGCCGTCTGCCTTTCTGAGGGACCTCTGAACCTCTCTGATCGCTCTGGCCCTTCTGAGACCACAATCCAGAATTTCCCACAGGGAAAGAGGGGCAGGTGTAGGACTGTGTAGAACACCATGTGATGGAGATGGCAAAGGTGATGGAGCAAACAGGGACACTTGCAATGAGCCTGTCCAAGGGAGCTGAGATGAATCTCAATGGGCCACTGGGGTTTGTTCCTGCAGTCACACATAGAAATATCAGGGTTCTGTCAGACATCCACATCTGAGGTGGCCTCATGGACGCTTAAAACACATTTAGATACTCAGGGAAAGACAGTTTCCCTTATATACATAGAAGCAGGAATAACGGTGTCTCTCTGGCCTTCTCTTCCTCTTCCCAAAGGATGGAAGGCACCTCAGCCCCATGGTGTGTCACCATGTTCTGCACTCATCTTTGATGTCCCTCATCAATGGACATTGGTTCAAGGAAGCACATCTCAGTGCTGCATTCTGGTAGTTTCCTATGGGATATTAGTCCCAAAATGGTGTGACCTTAATAAACTGTCTGCCCCACAAGCCCCAAGGAATAGATGATGGTGTTTGTGCTCAATCAGGTTCATGTCACCTCACGTACACGATGTGCATGGTTATATCTCATCACTACAATGCAAACATGGTCTGCTGGACTACTCTTTCAGTGTCTGTCTGTGGAGGGACAAAGAGCTCTGAGCTGGTGTTTGAGGCCAGGGCTAGAAATGGTGGTTGTGAGGGGCCAGTCCATGGTGATTGACCTGGGGCTCCTTCCACGGGGTGTCCAGTGCACAGGGGCACAGCCCAGCCCTGCTCTGCTGGTCCTGCAGGTCTCTGGCAGGAGCCTGGCTGTGAGAGGACACTGCTGTGTGCCAGCCCTGCACACACACACTGTGCAGCTGCACACTGATGTTTCATCTGTGGGTCACTTTCTTGGACATGTTCTTGAGAGAATCTTTTTAAGAAGACTTAAACCTTCAGGCCCTGCCCTGAGGAGATCACCTTTCACTCTGAAGAGGCTGTTGTGAGGCCAGCTCTGTCACAGCAGTGCCCATTGCCTGTCCCTGCCTGCGGTCACAGCACTGACACACAGCAGGACGGTGACCAAGCTGCCAGAGCACTCAGGCCTTGCACCAACACCAGGGATGAGAAGGAGAGTGTGGAGTGGAACCAGAACAGCTCTGGAAGATCAAGTGCTGCTGCTCCCTGGCAGTGCTGCTGTGCTGGACTCTTTCACCCTTCACCCATCACAGGAACTGTCCCTGCACTCCAAAAGGACTTGCAGGAAGGATATAGTGAAAAACAAGTCACTACAGGACCCTTTACTTTGTTTTAATACACACAGATCATGGCTCCTCATTTACAAAACCAGGGTTTATAAAAGAAAAGCAGACAGTGGTTTAGAAAGGGAATGACAGGATTATCAGAATAAAAAATGCCACCAATTACAGAAAATATAGATGACAAGCTGGACCTGTAACAATTTACATTAAAACTTCTATGTAGAAGCAGTTGAGCAGTTTATTGCTTCAGAAAACACTAACATACGAGTTTCCACAGAGCATCCTTGAGCTGTTGGTTCTTCATGCTGTAGATGAGGGGGTTCACTGCTGGAGGCACCACCGAGTACAGAACAGACACCACCAGGTCCAGGGATGAGGAGGATATAGAGGGGGGCTTCAGGTGGGCAAACATGGCAGTGCTGACCAACAGGGAGACCACGGCCAGGTGAGGGAGGCAGGTGGAAAAGGCTTTGTGCCGTCCCTGCTCAGAGGGGATCCTCAGCACGGCCCTCAAGATCTGCACATAGGAGAAAAGAATGAAAACAAAACACCAGAGGTCAAAAAATACAGTAACCACAAGAAGCACAAGTTCCCTGAGGTAAGAGTGTGAGCAGGAGAGCTTGAGGATCTGGGGGATTTCACAGAAGAACTGGCCCAGGGCATTGCCCTTGCACAGGGGCAGTGAAAATGTATTGGCCATGTGCAGCAGAGCATTGAGAAACCCAGTGGCCCAGGCAGCTGCTACCATGTTGACACAAGCTCTGCTGCCCAGGAGTGTTCCGTAGTGCAGGGGTTTGCAGATGGCAATGTAACGGTCGTACGACATGATGGTGAGAAGGTAAAACTCTGCTGAAATTAAAAAGACAAACAAAAAGAGTTGTGTAGCACATTCTGCATAGGATATGGCCCTGGTATCCCACAGAGAGTTGGCCATGGATTTGGGGACAATGGTGGAGATGGAGCCCAGGTCAAGGAGGGCGAGGTTGAGCAGGAAGAAGTACATGGGGGTGTGCAGGTGCTGGTCCCAGGCTATGGTGGTGATGATGAGGCCGTTGCCCAGGAGGGCAGCCAGGTAGATGCCCAGGAAGAGCCAGAAGTGCAAGAGCTGCAGCTCCCATGTGTCTGTGAATGGCAGGAGGAGTAACTGGGTGATAGAGCTGCTGTTGGACATTTGCTGCCTGTGGGCATGAGGACCTGTACAAGGAGGAAAGAACAGTGGCAAGTTAGGGGAAATAGGCTGTTTCTCATGGAAACCCCCCTCCCTGATGGAGGGATGTTTCAGCTCATTCTCTCTTTCTACCAAGTAAGAAAAACTGTTCATCACAGCTTAAAATACAGCTTGGGCATTAGGTTTCCACGGACACACCTCTGGGGCAAGACCCCTTGAGTTGATATCAGAACAAGAAGTGACCAACACTCGCACCCCAACCCCAGAGAGCAAGAGCACCAGGGACAAATGGAGAAACAGGGAAGAACACTGCAGTGCTACCATAAAACAAAGCAAGGACAGAAAGGCAGACGGGCATGCTGTGGAACCTTCTCCTTACCCAGCTGTGCTGCTACAACTCACATAATGACACTGGAGAGCAAGTACTTTTAGCACCTTTTTTTTGTACCACGTTTCAGGAACCCTTCACCTGGAGGTCCAGCTGCTGAGGTGGAGACTCGTGACCTGGACCCCATGGCTTTGGGGCAGAGGGTCTGCTGGGGAGGAGAGGAGACCAGGGGTTGCACTGGGAAATGTGTCTGCACTGCAGGGGATGGAAGGGGGTTCCTAAATCCCGTCCCTGGCATATCTGGTAGGAGCTCCTTCTCCCTGCCCATCTCTGTGCTGCCTGCAGCTGTGTGTCTGTCCCTGGATCTGCTCCCTGTCAGTGTCACAGACCCCGTCCCACGTGCTGTGTGCTCAGCTCTGTCCTGCTCACACCTCCTGGCACTGCCCAGGGGCAGCTCTGTGTGTGCAGGGGCTCAGGAGCAGCTCAGACACGTCCTAACGAGAACTGGGGTCTCAGTGTCTTCTCCAAAGAGAGAAATAAATCCCCATGTCCCACTGCACACCCAGACGAGCAAGAGTGGAAAACTGAAAGCACAGACTCCTTCCCTGGCAGCTGTTGCTGTCTTGATGTCCTTGTTCAGAAGGACCCTCTGCCATGTCAGTGGGGGGATCTGGAGCTCTGAGCAGCCCTGACCCACACAGCCCCCTTAAACCCCACAAGCTCCCTGCCTGCCCTGCCAGGGGTCGCTCCTTCCAGCCACAGCTGCTGCCATGGGATCTCCACGGGCAGGCTGAGCGCTGACCCTGGCAGGCGGCAGAGTCCCTGCCCGGCACAGCCCTGGGGTGCAGGGACCCTGCTCTGCAGGACAGCCCTGGGCACCCCTGGGTGCTCCCCCGGCTTCACAGTTGTTCAACATGGCCTGACAAGAGCCCCGTCCTTACAGATCCCACAAGCTGTGCCTGTGCCAGTTTCAGGAGATGCCTCCAGGAGCTACAGCTGCACTGCCCTGCACCCAGACACTTACCATGGCGAGGGCTGCAAAGGTTTCTCCTCCAGTGAGCTCTCAGTCATCCTCCAGTCCTGACCACCTTCAATCTCTCTGTGCCTGGCTCCTGTGCCCTCGGTGCTGCAGGCAGAGCCCTCAGCCCTGCTGCGTGTGCAGAGGAGCTGCTCCTGGGCAGAGCTGTCTCTCTGCAGCGCTGCCGCTGCCATGAGCTTCCTGTGTCCCAGGAGCCCAGCCCAGCTCAGCAGCACAGGAGCAGCCCAGGGCGCTTTAATGACCCCTCTGGTGGGTTTGGTGCTGAGTCCATGGACCTCAGACCCTGGAGGAAGGTGATGAAACTTCTCAAGAAGTCAAAGTTAGATTCAAACTCCAAAGTTTCTTGCAGCATTAATGGGCCCCACTGAGGGAACCTACTGGGAAACAATATCGAGGTTTGGTTAGAGAAGAAAACTGAAGGTCAGGAAAAGCAAAGTAAAGATATCTCTGATGCTAAGGAAACCTGGTTGTGTTTCTTTAACCAAAAGCCAAGTCCTGAACCTGCCTTGGCACAGCCCTGCACTCTGCAGTTCCTCCCTGCTGCTCCAGACTGGGAAGCCGCACACTGGCACCCAACCCGTGTGTGTGGGTCACACCAGTGCTGAACCGAATGGGATGAGAACTGCAGGTGTCTGGGTCCCCACGCTCCTCCTCATGCAGCCTCGTGTGCAGCTGCCTTGTTCATGGTGAGCGTGCAACACGAGCTGCTGTGGGGACCTTGTAGTGCCCAGGCCCTTCTCCTCAGGGTCACTGAGAACTCGTTATTTCACCTTGTCACAATTCAGAGATTTCTGATGGGCGAACACCAGATATTCACAAGGTCTGGACTCTCCCTGGACTGAAGTTCCATTTGCTCAGCTATTAAAGTTTGCACGCAGATGGCTTATCCTGATGAGGGTGTCTCTCCCAACATAACGGCATGAGGCGTTATAGGACATTATAAATATCATCTCCTGGGTAAAAAGTAGGGTCTTGCTTGTCTGATACTCATAATGCCAGAGGTCTGGAGTCAAAGGGATAGCTTCCCTTCATATCGTAGGGCAGCAGGAATGTGTGGAGCTCTGCCTGGGGACAGACAATGTCAGCTGAACGTTGAGGAGTCAGCATGAGAGGGCAGAACAACATGGGCAGTGTTGTGGTGACTGGACATCAGCTACAGACTCACTGGTGAGGAAGAGGAATGAGATGAGGCCTCCTTCAGACAAATGAAAGAAGCCTCATGTTTCCAGGGCTGTGTCCTCATGGCAGACCTGAGATATCAGAATATCTACAAGGTACCAGCCGTCCAGGAGGGTGTTGGAGCCCATTGACAACACCTTCCTGACACGGGTGACTGAGGAGTCAGTGGGGTGAGGTGCCCTGTGGGACTTCACACTTACAAACCAGAAAGAGTTGGTCAAATTGGAACAGTCAGGGATGGGAAAGTGGAGCTGAGGCTCCTGGGAGATGAGAACAAGGCCAAGAGCAGGATTTCAGGAGAGCAGGATTTGGCCTGCTGAGTGACCTGCTTGGGTCCTGTGGGATATGACCTTGGTACATGCAGTGCTTTTCTCTCCCATCTCCTCCCTCCTCTCTCCCACCTGCAGTTGTGCAGCGTTTTTTACCCTTTCTCAAATACAATATCCCAGAGGTGCTGCCAGCATCACTGAGTGGCTCAGATTGGGCAAGGAGTGGGTCCATCTTGGAGCAGCTGAAATCAGCTCTGTCTGACAATGGGATGATGACAAAGCTCCCCTGGATTGCTACCTGCAGGGGAAGGGCAGCAAGATGAGCTGACAGAGCTTCACTTGCAGTAAGAAACAACACAGGGTGAACGTGGGCCTGCTGCTGAACTTTGTAAGAATAAAATCAGACAGGACTGAGGTTCTTCATGGCGTCTTTGCCTCCATCTTCACCAGCAAGGTCTCCTGGGACTTGGTTCCTGAAGGCAGGAGTCTGGAGAACACCCAACAGTGGATGGGGCTCAAGTCAGGGGGGACCTGAGCAAACTCAAACACCATTACAGAACAGGAGATGGGTCACTTGACCAGCTCCTGAACACAAGTATCACTGTGCTGTGGCACCTGAGATTGCCAGTAACACCCACCTCTTGGTCCAGAGGAGTGTGACTCCTCTTGAGGTGTCCTGGCCTGTCTCCTCACTCACATGGTGATTTAGTTACGCACTTTTCTGAAATATTCTGTCTTTCCTAGGAGACAATCCACACCAATATGAACTGGAGGCTGCTGATGCCACCTGTTCTGGAAAGAGAGGGAAGGGCGAGCAGGGAAGGAAGTAGAAGAACTTTGGCTTTAGTGCTATTTATTGTGGAAATGGTCTCTGTTTGGCTATTCCTGAAATCCCCCTAATCATCCACACTAGACTTGAAGCCTCTAGGAAAATGATGCACAGAGCGTTGGCTTTAAGAGCATTTTGTATGTCAATGAGCCCTCTGGTGCCATGATCCTGAACTGCAGCTACTGAAAGAATGAACAAACCTCTAATGAAGAGAAAGGCAGAAGCAAACCTCGAGTTTCTGAAAGTGTTTGGCGCCCCATGAAGGGCCATCACTGACACAGTTGTGAAGGAAACAACCAGAGCAGGTCCCTATCCCTGGAGGCTGCTGAAAGGAACACCTGGAGACACTGGTTCCGTGTGTTGAGGGCCATGTGGAGGTGGCTCTGGTGCAATGTCAGCCCTTGATGCTTGTTCATCACCAGAATGGCTGAGCCCTGACCCCTGGGACCTGGTAGATTTTTCTCCAATGTTTTTCAAGGCTTTTCCTGTGGTCAGTGTGAGTGTTTTGTGTTTTGGGGGTGGTGTTTATGTCAAGTGCTGTTGCTTTAACTGCAAGGCTCTGGTTTTCTGTGGAGTTGGAAATGCCGGTGGGTTCCTTATAACTCATCCAACTTTTTTCATAGACCTGGCAATGGTCACCAGTCACCTCAATGTCCCAGTCCCAAACTTGCTTGAATCCTCTGTTTGGATCCATACCCATCACTGCAGGAGGTTCATGGATCCACCAGGCTCATGGATGATTCCTGAGGACCATCCAAGTGTGGGCAGTGTAAGAGAGGAGCAGAGCAGGGTCAGCTCATGGGCCATGAGCGAGCACAGCCACCCCAGCAGCAGCCGTTCCCCATCTCCCAGGCACAGCCATGCCCACAGCACGCAAATGGCACTGCCATACATGATTAGCCCAAGAGAGGCCTTTCTTCCTTCCATATTCCCAGGAAAATCTTCCTCCTGTTCCTCCTCCACCTGCAGACATCAACTGCTTTCCATTGCTGGGCTCAGACATGGCTGGAAGGGTTCACTGAAGCCATCAGTCATCTCATTGCTTCTCCCTGACATGCCCTGACCCTTTCCCACACCTACAATGGCCAATCACGGCTGCTCAGGCCTCCCGCTCTTCAGAAGAGGCCTCGAGCTTCTTGGTTCTTCCTGGTGCTTATTATGAACATCCTCGCTCTCTCCACAGTTCACGGTGAGCTTTCTTGTCCATAACAGCCCCTTTATGACCATGTCTCACTAAATGCTTGTGTTTGTATGATCATTTGTGCAGAAAGGGCAGTCACAGGACAGCACCCAATATGTCAAAACTGATGCTGAGTGAAATGCCGTAAAGCCCCGATGAGTTCCCCTGTGTCTGTGTCTCTCCTGGAAGGAGTCTGTCCCGAGAAGGGGATCCAGCTCCTGCCACTCTCTGCAGAGGCACATGAGCAGTGTCCATCACCTGGGGACACAAAGGGTGACGTTTGCCAGACCACCCGTCATCTGAACAACTTAGATGTGTGCTTGTGGATGGCGTGTGGAGCCTTATAGTGCAAATACCTATTTAATTGTCATTGTCAGAGGGGCTACCACATATGCAGAGTACTATTTTACAGATATTTAAACATAAGCATATACAACTGACTTCCCTAGAAAAATTACACAAACATTTGAAGGATTATTCATACCTTTAACATGATTATCCTCAGAAGGCCACCAGCTTTGCATCTCAGGAAATGGGATCCAGAGTCCAAGGGCAGGATGGTTTGGGCTCTGTGCTGGGATGTGGAAACTGAAACGTGCTCCCATCTCCCAGCCCCCTGCCCTCCTCAGTGAGGGTGTGAGACATTCTGCCAGCGAGGGCTGAACTCACAGCCATGACCAGTATCTTATGTCCAACTGCAGCCAATGGTGTCCTGCCAGCTCAGGATTGGAGCTTCCATTGCTGGAGGTGTTTAAAAGATGTGCAGATGTGGCGCATAGGGATATGGTTTATTGTTGGAGTTCTTATGTGGAGTTCTTACGTTGGAGTTCCATGTTCTTTTGTGTCTTTTCCCAACTAAATGATTCTATAACGCTGTGATTCTATGATTGGAGTTTAAATAATTTCAATTCTCACTAACCGTAGCTTCTGTCCAGGGTGGCTCTTGTGTGGCACAACTGTCCTGGCTCTCCAGGCAGGTTGGGCACTGGGTTGGTGCCTGCACTGGAAGTTTTTCCCTTCCTTAGGTAAAAGACTTGGGTCACAGATGTTTGAAGCAGTCCTGTCAAATGCTGAGCGGGCTGAGCTTTGGAGCCAAGGGATGACAGCGACATTCTCAAGGATGTTTTTGAACAGTGGTACTATCACTAATAACAGCAACAGAATACTCCATATTCTTGGTTATGTTGATGAATTAAAGCTCTTTAATTTCTCTCTCAGCAGTCATTCTTACTTCTCAAAATACATATTGCACCTCAGCAGTTGGCCTCTTGTATGAAGTTCTTGGAACAGTGCTTTCTCCCACTTCCACCTTTTTATTATTGAAAGAATACACCTCTTGTTCAGAATTTTTCCCAAATCATCCCTCGTCCATCCATTTTCTCCCTTTTTTTCTGGTGTTGGGGGCAGGTGGCATAGGGGAGTTGTTTCCTTTGTAGCCATAGAAAGCCAAGGAACAGATCCCAGCTTAGTGAAAAGGCACAAAGGAAGCCAGAATCTTTATGTGGTGTGCACTGACACAACATCATTCCTTACATTTCTAATATCTGAAGTCCCAACTGTGCAGCAGAGATTGGAGTTATAAGACCCATTTGTCTGCCCTGTTTGGCACCATGTAAAATGGAACTACCCCAGTCAAGAGGTTGGTTTTGATTCTCTTCACAGCCTGAAGCACCACATGGGTCAGGAGATGAACCAGGATGCTCAGAGAGGATTAAAAATTCTTGGTTCTTAAAGTTCAGGTGTTCCCTGGAATCTCAGCAGACAAGTTGTGCTAATTGCTCGGTGCAAGGAGCTGGTCAAGTGCCTTGTCTCCATTTCTATAATGATGGATTTGATGTCTGGCTGTTGTGCAGACTCTGTACATGGATGCTGACACCTCTTGAAAAACCTGCTCTGAAACGGTTAACCAGATGAGCAGTTCTTTCTGGAAAGGCATTAGGACAACAAAAAAAGAAGATTTTGGGCACTTGTAATGCAGCCCTAGACCTTCTCTGTATTATTCCTGTGCTCAGGGAGAACCTGAGAGCTGTCCTTAAATTGAAAACATGAAGGGGAAGGAAGGACAGCGTCATTCAGGCTCCAAGGGAGCTCAGGAGGCATCCTGACCAACCTCCTGCTCACAGCAGGGTCAGACCAGATTGCTCAGGGCTTTATCCAAACACATCTTGGTCACATTCTGGGACAGAGTGGGTGCGCACTCCTGGGAAACAGCTTCCAGTGCTGGACTGTCCTCAGGACTGGAAAGTTTCTCCCTTTCTACAGCACCTTTCCAAGCCCAACCATCCAGATTGGTTTTACCCATCTGCTTGCACACTGACACAGACACAAGAATATTGCAGAGGATGATGCTGGATTCCTTGCTGACTTCCAGGTAACGGACCATCTATGTTCTCCCCACATCCACAACCCTGTCCTTTCCTCACAGAAAGCAAAGAGGACGGACAGGCACAACCTGCCCTGGGCAAACCCCGTCACCTTCTCTTCCAGACACCCAGAAATGGGGTCCCAGTGGCCATGCTCTGGGACACAGCCCTTAGTTCCCCTGCTCACCCATGGGCCATTTTGAAAAGTGCACACACTGTGTGAGAGCTGCCAGTGCTCAGGGAGTCCCCCCAGTCTCCATGAGCTTTCCAAGATGGTGCAGAGTGGCCTCACTGTGACATGGTCCTGCTGTCCCAGCTCCTGGGATGCTGCCCCTGCTGTCCCATAGACTGCAAAGGATTGTGTTAGTTCCAGTGACCCCTGACTTGATCCCCATGCACTGCTGGTTGTTCTGCCTCCAGCCACAGAGGCCTGGGAGACCTTGCTGGTGTAGAGTGAGGACAAGAGGACACAGAGATTCTCACCTCTAATTGAATTCATTAGTGTTTACACAGTGTCTTTGTTTCTCCTTTAACTGTTCCTGCAGTAGTAACAGCTCATTATGGGCCCTTGAATTTCCTTACAGGTCTGGACCGAGTTCTGATCTGGACTGTTACTGTGCTTGGAGGCTGCTGTCCTTGAGACCAGATGAACTCACTCCTGCCACCCTGCCTGGCAGTTCATTCCACCCGTGTCACAGCTCTGTCTGCAGCACTGACAGCTCCAGCTCCCCAGTCAGGTCCCTGGCTGAGGACATGGCCTCACATCTGGGCTGAGCCACCCCAGCTGTGGCACCAGCCCAGCTCTGACCTGCACAGGAAACCTGGTACCAAGTGTCCAAGAGCCCATGTGTGCAAAGGCTTTGCTGCAGAGCACAGATATGACATGACCCAAGACTGATGAATGTTTCTGTAGACCTAGGAGTGTAAAACCAGAACAAAATGCCTGAATTCCTTTAACTGAAGATATTCCTGCCCTAGCCTGGAGTGATTAGATGCTTTGCTGTAACATTCCTGGTGTCCTGTCTAATGATGATAAAAGATGATTGTCATACCGATTCATTTTTTTAAATGAAAAATACAATGCTGGAAAGAAGTGTCTCCGAAGAGGAGAGAGAATCAACATTACTGATAACTTCAGCTTCAAAGTTGTGCCCCTGGAGCCCCAGGGACACCTGGAGGAGCCCAGAGGGGACAGAGCAAGGGACATCATGGGCTGCTCCTGTGCTGCTGAGCTGGGCTGGGCTCCTGGGACACAGGGAGTTCATGGCAGCGGCAGCGCTGCAGAGAGACAGCTCTGCCCAGGAGCAGCTCCTCTGCACACGCAGCAGGGCTGAGGGCTCTGCCTGCAGCACCGAGGCCACAGGAGCCAGGCACAGAGAGGGAAACGCAGTCTGGGCTGGGAGGATGCTGAGAGGTCACTGGAAATTAAATCCTCTCCGATATGAAGCCTGTGGCTCCAAGGCATTGAACCTGCAAATCTTGGTAGGATCTCAGAAAGTTGTCACACTGCAGAGCCTGCGAGAGATGTAAGTACAGCTGTCAGAGGTTCTCTGGTCAGAGGGGAGGATGTGCTGCAGAGCAAGGATTGCCTTCTGCATTGTCAGTGACAAGACATGAATGCTGCGTTCTCCCCAGGGTGGCTGTTGGGTGTACATGTCAATGTGCAGGCAGGGGTGCCCAGGGCTGTCCTGCAGAGCAGGGTCCCTGCACCCCAGGGCTGTGCCGGGCAGGGACTCTGCTGCCTGCCAGGGTCAGTGCTCAGCCTGCCCGGGAGATCCCAGCAACACTGAGGGGAGAAGCTGTGCTGGAAAGAGCAAACTCTATTAGCAGTAAAGTTGCTTCTGCTGTGGAGAGGGTGCTGTGTGGGTCAGGGCTGCTCACACATCCAGATGACAGCCAGGATTATTCCATGGGGATGCCTCAAAGAGAAGATCATTGCAAGGATTACCAGGCAGATAAGAATCTTTCCTGAGCTTGTCTCTTCAGTTTCCTCTCCCAAGGGCTGGGGGGGTGTAGGAAAGCATAAAATGAAAATGAGCTCTCATGCTGAAACAAGTCACTGAGACTCCTGAACTGCAACTCTGAGTGATCAGTACATCTGCCAGAAGGCTCATGACATCCCTTCCCCACCCCTCTGCCTGTGCACAGCACCTGCATCGCCTTGGCTGGACCCGTCAGCCTTAGTCTGACCTGTCCTGTTTTCCAGCCTGCAGACAGGAAGATGCCCCCAGGCAGTGCCTGTGAACAGGCAGGATCTGTAGGGCCAGAGGGAGGGCACAGAGGGTGGGATGGTCTGTGAGCACTGACAGGGAACAGACATGGACAGGGAAACACCTCCCAGGGGAGAATCTCCAGGCAGCAGGGAAATGATCAGAAATGAGAGGAAACCGAACCCGGAATTGTTATGGGAGGGAGAAGAGAGAAAAGTCCCTGTGACCCCCTGCAGGTCAGATCCCTCCTGTGAGCAGCCCCCTGGCCTCCTGTCCCACCCAGCAAAGCCTCTGCCCTCAGGGCCGGGGGCTCCAAGGCATGAAGCAGCTCCTGTGCAGCCAGAGCTCCAGTTCCTCTACAGAGCACAGGGGCTGAGAGCAGCTGCCCGGCACTGTTGGTGTCTGGGAGGTGGCTGCACAGCTGGGGAAGGGGGACGCTGTCTGAGTGCCCGGCTGCCTCTGCCCTGGCCTCTCTCACCCCCACCCTCACCGCATTTTCCTTCTTGCTCCCCTGCTCTGGGTCACTGCTGTTGGCATCTTGTTCTTGCTGTCAGGCTCTCTGGGGATGGCAGTTTCAGCTGCAGAGTCACAGCCTGATCTTATGGGTCCTTTCCTGCAGGTGTGTCCATGGGAACACATGTCCCAGCTTTGCTCTGACCTGTGGGCTGTGGGCAATGCACTCTGTGGGGCTGGGGAATGAGCTGTGTGTGCCCTGGGATAAAAGTGGCGTGCTGAGACCTTAGGAAAGGGTGAGACCTGTCACGATCTGAGGTGGATCCCTCTGCTCTCAGCAGTGCCTGGTGGCTTTTCATGGTAACATGGGAGTGTGATCAGCCCCCATCTCAGAACGGTGCCAGCCCAGGGCAGTTGTAGCAGGACAGAGGGACAGAGCAGCTGCCCTCACTCTGCACTGACCCACAGGCACCCTCTGGTCTCGCAGGACTCGCTCTGTTCTCCCTGAGTGCAGCAGAAATGCTGAGGGTTTGTGACACCCAACAACACTCTGCAGTGAATATAGGGGGTGGTGTAAAAAAACCTGGAACTCCTCAACTGCCTTCACCATGTCTGTTCCCTTTCACTGGGAAAGCAAGTGTTGACAGCCCTTCTGTGTTAGCTGAACCAGGACAGTCCCCACTGTTCCCTGGCCCCACTTCTGCAGAGCTGGGCTGACTTATCGACGGCCCATGGGCAGAGACCCTGCTCTTGGTTGCACATTTTCCAGCCCCAAGCAGGGCTGCAGCCACAGTGCTGAAAAAGGTACTCCTAGAAAAACACAAGAGTGTCTGTGCGTGACAGGGGAGAGTCTATGGGAGTTGGTTTGATTTTTGTCAGAGAACTCTGCCCTGGATTCTCACTGTCTTTTTTTTTTTTTTTTTTTCTCATGACAGCGCCCCATGTTCAGGAAAAGCAAATGTCCAACAGCAGCTCCATCACCCAGTTCCTCCTCCTGCCGTTCACAGACACACGGGAGCTGCAGCTCTTGCACTTCTGGCTCTTCCTGGGCATCTACCTGGCTGCCCTCCTGGGCAACGGCCTCATCATCACCACCATAGCCTGGGACCAGCACCTGCACACCCCCATGTACTTCTTCCTGCTCAGCCTCGCCCTCCTCGACGTGGGCACCATCTCCACCATTCTCCCCAAATCCATGGCCAACTCCCTCTGGGACACCAGGGCCATCTCATACTCAGGATGTGCTGCACAGATCTTTTTGTTTGCCTTCTTTGTAGCAGCAGAGTTTTACCTTCTCACCGTCATGTCATACGACCGCTACATTGCCATCTGCAAACCCCTGCACTACGGGACCCTCCTGGGCAGCAGAACTTGTGTCCACATGGCAGCAGCTGCCTGGGCCACTGGGTTTCTCACTGCTCTCCTGCTCACAGCCAATACATTTTCACTGCCCCTGTGCAAGGGCAATGCCCTGGGCCAGTTCTTCTGTGAAATCCCCCAGATCCTCAAGCTCTCCTGCTCACACTCCTACCTCAGGGAACTTGGGCTTATTGTGGTTAGTGTATTTTTTGACCTCTGGTGTTTTGTGTTCATTGTGGTGTCCTATGTGCAGATCTTGAGGGCCGTGCTGAGGATCCCCTCTGAGCAGGGACGGCACAAAGCCTTTTCCACCTGCCTCCCTCACCTGGCCGTGGTCTCCCTGTTCATCAGCACTGCTTCATTTGCCTACCTGAAGCCCCCCTCTATATCGTCCCCATGGCTGGACCTGGTGGTGTCTGTTCTGTACTCGGTGGTGCCTCCAGCAGTGAACCCCCTTGTCTACAGCATGAGGAACCAGGAGCTCAAGGATGCTTTGTGCAAACTCATATCTTATTGTTTTGTAAAGGAATAAACCACCCATCTGCTTCTACATAGGTGTTTTAATGTAGCTAATTACAGGTCCATCCTGTCATCTGTATTTTTTGTTGTTATTGATTGTGTTCTTATTGCGATAATGTTGTCATCTCCTTTCTAATTCACTATTGGCTTTTCTTTTATAACTGTTGGCTGTGCAAAGGAGGAGCCGTGCTCTCCTTCTCTCCAAACAAAATAAAAGGCTCTTTAGTGACTTGTTTATCACTATATCCTTCCTGCAAGCACATTTTTAGAGCTCCAGGGATGGTTCCTGTGTTCATGAGAGGAGGGTAAAAGAGTCCACCCTGGCAGCCCTGCCAGGGAGCAGCAGCGCTTGTTCTTCCAGAGGTGTTCTGGTTCCACTCCACACTCTCCTTCTCATCCCTAGTGTGGGTGCAAGGCCTGAGTGCTCTGGCAGCTTGGTCACCGTCCTGCTGTGTGTCAGTGCTGTGGGCGCAGGCAGGGACAGGCAATGGGCACTGCTGTGACAGAGCTGGCCCCAGAACAGCCTTTCCAGATAGAGAGGTGATCTCCTATGGGCAGAGCTGGAAGGTTCAAATCTTCATCAATGAATAGTTCAGCAGTACATGTTTGCCTTGTAGAGATGAGATGTGAGCACGCACATCATGTACGTGAGGTTACATGAACCTGAGTGAGCACAAACACCATCAACTATTCCTTTCCATTCCATGAAGACCTGTGAGACAGACGAGATCCTGAGGTCACTTCATTTGGGGAGGAACAACCTATGGAAATCACCTGAATGCTGCACTGGGTTGTGCTTCCTTGAACTGAGCTCCCTGTGTCCATTCCTCATGACGTGGGACATGTCAGATGAGTGCAGAGCAGGTGACACAGCACAGAGGTAAGATGTGTCCTGTTCTTTGGGAGTGGCAACAGGAGTCCAGAGGGACACTGTGACTCCTGCCTCTGTGTGTAAAAGGGACACACTCTGTCTCTGAGCATCCCTGGGTGAACAAGGAGTCCTGAGACCAACTCAGATATGGATGCCTGACAAGAACGCTGATATTTCTGTGTGTGACTCCAGGAACAAACCCCACTGGATCAGTGAGATTCATCTCAGCTGCCTTGAAAACGATCACTGCAAGTGCTCCAGACTGCTCTGTCACCCTTTCTTGTGATTCCAGATTGTGATCTCAAAAGTGCCATAGAAACCAGAATGGTTCTGGGGTCCTAAGGAAACGCAGACCTCAAACCCATCTTCAAGAAGAGCAGGAATAGGAACTGGGATAACTACAGGCTGGACACCCTTCCTCTATCCTTGGGAAGGGGATGGGACAAGCCTCCTGCAGCCATTTCCAGGAATGTGAAGGACAAGGAAGGGATTGCTGAACCCAAAGGGACAGGGGAAAGAAAGGCATGTTGTGTACAGGGCGTTTGCAAGGCTCAGACATGGTCTCCTTCTGGCCAGAGTGGTGTTGATGGGGCTCAAAAAGCGGGTGCTGGGTGGAAAGTTGGCTGAACCATCCAGCACAAATGTCACCAGTGGTACAAAGTCCTGTGTGTAGCCAGTTACTGGTGTCATCCCTCAGTGACCAGCACTTGGACAACACTGTTGAACATCTTTATTCTCCCTTTCCAAGATATAAGAGACAGCACTTTAAGTGCCTTTGAGGATGATGCAAACCTGGGTGGACGCCTTGAGCAGCCTCACCTGGTTCACCCTGAGCAGGAGAGTCAGACAAGATGAGTGAGACAAGGGCTCTCTGCAAACCTGAGTTATTCTGTGATTTGACAGAATTTTTGCCTTGGACAGGTTTCTGCAGAGAGAATAGGTGGAAGAATAGGAAAAAAAAAAAAAGGCAAAAGAGGACATATGTGCTGTGTTAACAGAAGTACAGCAGTTCCAGTGAGGAGAGCTTTTCACTCTCATTGTTAGTAGGAAATGTATTGGAATAATTTGAACAAGGTGAGGAAGCGAGATGGGTGTCTACGGCATGTGAGAAAAGAGGGGCAGGGGTAGAAGTGTGTAGAGCACCGTTCAGTGTTGGTCAGGTCCTGGGTGCTAAGGAGGGGGATGAGTGTGTGTGGTATTATGAGGTCAGTTGTGTCTCAGACACTCATAATCCAGGCCGAATCATGTGGCTGTGAAGGGACAGTGCGGTCAGTTCTGTGTCTGGAGGTGACAGCCCAGCAGGGACATGGCTGGGAAAGAACCTCTGCCCAAGGCTCCCACAGGTCTTACCCAGGAAGAGAGACGGGTTGTCATGTCCATCCCACCTGAGAACATGACGGGACATGGGCAGGGACATGGTCGTGTCTGTCAGAGAAGCTGAAAGGCCAGCAGCACTCATGGGATTTAGAAGACCATGGCGAGGTGACTTCTCTCTGGTCAGGTAAAAGACCACAAGAAGCCTAATGGGTTGGGTTCCCTGCATGAAGGGCAGTTTATGAGATGGTCGAGCTTTTCTTGATAGTGGGAATAAGAAGGAAACAGAAAAAAAAAATATCAGAAAGTACAGTTTGGAAGGTGAGGACTGGATATGAGGAGGAAGAAATGTCACTGGAAGGGCAGTGCTGTGGTGCAAGAGGTGACCCAGAGGGAGCTGGATCAGCCCATGGTTTGTGTTCCAAAGAGCAGCCGGTGAGGATGCAGACACAGCAGTGAAGGTGCAGACATGCTGGGTGAGAGCAGGTGGGAAGCGAGATGGGTGTCTGCAGCCTGCAGGGAAAGAGGGGCAGGGGCAGCACCGTGTGGAACAGCCTGTGGTGGAGATGGCAAAGGGCGCTGTAAGGCTGGAAGGGACCCACAGAACCCAGGTCTGTGTCCCCTTGGCCAGGGCAGTTGTCTCTGCCACTGGCACCAGGAGCAGACATGTTGTCCTCATGGCACTGGGGCCTCGGTGCCTCCTTGCAGCCCCATGGGGAAGCTGGAGGTTGTTGTCTCAGTGTTGTCCTTCCCTGGGCCTTGCACACCCACATCCCACGGTCCCAGGAAGAGCCCTGAGCCGTGTGTGAGGGACAGGATCCCCCTTCCCATTGCTGGAGCTCATGGCTCCTCCTTTCTGCTTCAGAAAGCAAAACAAGGGGTTTCTGAGCATCAGAGCTGAAGAAAAGACTCAAAGGAGACCTCATGGTGGCTACAGCTTCCTCACAAAGAAAGAAGGAAGGGAAGGTACTGATCTCTTCTCTGTGGTGACCAATAAAGGAACCCGAGTGAATGGCAGGAAGATGTGCCAGTGAAGGGTCAGGTTGGACTTGAGGAAATGGTTTTTGACCCAGAAGTGCTGGACACTGAACAGGCTCCACAGGGAGGTGTCACGGCCCCAACCTGACAGTGTTCAAGAAGAGACTGGACAACGTCCTCAGACACACGGGGTGACCTGTGGGGTGTCCTGTGCAGGGACAGGAGTTGGACTCCATGATCCTTGTGGGTCCTTCCAACTCAGGACATTCTATGATTCTATGAAATACTAGGTCAAAAGTCCATGTTTTCATTGTCCAGATGAAATGTAAAACATACACATCATGTGCATGTCCACTGTGTGCATGTGGTGAGATGAACCCAAGGGAGCACAAATGCCATCAGCTGTTCCTTGGGGTGCCCTAAAGGTCAGTGGGACAGAGATGGTGTTTGGGGGTCTCTTCCAACCTGTGTTATTGTAGGATTCCATGAATCTTTTCCTTGGAGATCTAAAATGCCCCAGAGTAAATACAGCAGCTCCTCTGAGGAACGTTTCTCCACTCAAACCCTTGATAGGAAATCTATCAGATACATTTGATGAAAGCAGCTCAGTTTGATCTGCTCACACACTGGACCACAAGGAGGGTGATGGTGGGTACGATGTCGTGTGATCACTGTGTCTCAGGAACTCATAGTCCAGTAGGAACCAATGTCTGTGGAGGGGACTGTGAGGTCACTTCTGCCTCTGCAGGGGATTGGCCAACAGCAGGAACACGACTGAGAAAGGACTGTGAGGTCACACACACCAGACAAGCAATGGGGCCCAATCAGCATGGCTTGATGAAAGGCAGGTCCTGCTTGACCAGCCTGATCTCCTTCTGTGACAAGGTGACCGCTGAGCAGATGAGGGAAAGTCTGTGGTGGGCAGTGAATCTGCCACACGGGCTGTGGGTGTTGTGTCCTTAGACTGCAGTGAAGCCTTTGACACCGTGTCCCACAGCATCTCCTGGAGAAGCTGCAGCTCGTGGCCTGGATGGTGTATGTGCGATGGGTAAAGAACTGGCTGGAAGGCATTTTAGAGCCATTTGTCCCCTTCCTGTTCACATGGCCATCCCATGAATGCATCACTGCTCTCTGCCCCAGTGTAGACAGGCACAAGGCCTTCTCCTCATGGACCTCTCATCAATACCACTGTTTTCTCCAGCACCCTCATCGTTGACTTTGGGATGCCCAGAACAGCCCTCACAAGACAGTTTGACAAAGCCTTTTTTCTACACCATCCCCACATCCCTGCTCAATCCCCTCATGTACAGTTCAAGGACCAGAAAGGTTGGGTACAAGCGGGACATTGAGAAAAATGGTCAGGAAAGCTTTGAGGTGCACAGAGAGCCCATCACCATGTTGGCAAGCTGCTCTCTCTGAACAAGCCCAGAAGACCAGCACAGCATTTGCTGTGTCCCAGAAACTCGCCTGGAAGGTTGAGATATGGAGAAATGGTTTGGTCTGGGAAGGGACAGACAGGAGCTGGTGGAACTGGCTGGTGTGACCATGAGACGTCTCTCCAAGACCTCAGAAAAGTCCTGGCTCTCAGGGAGGCTGCATGGTCCTCTGAGAAAGAAAAGAGCAAAAGTGACTTATCATGGAATCATAGAATAATTGTGGTTGGAAGAGACCCTTAAGATCATCAAGTTCAACCATAACCTAATTTTGGCCCTAAATCATGTCCCTAAGAGCCCCATCTATCTGTGTTTTAAACACCTTCAGTGATGGAGACTCCACAACCTTTCTGGGCAGTCTGCTCCATTGCTTCAAAACCCTTTCCCTGAAGAATTTGTTCCTAATATCCAATCTATACCTCCCCGTGTGCAACTTGAGGCCATTTCCTCTTGTCCTATCACTTGTTACTTGGGAGAAGAGACCAACACCCACCATGATAAAACCTCCTTTCAGGCAGCTGTAGACAGTGACAAGGTCTCCTCTCAGCCTCCTGTTCTCCAGGCTGAACAGCCCCAGTTACCTCCACTGCTCCCCATCCGACTTGTTCTCCAGACCCCTCACCAGCTTTGTTGCCCTTCTCTGAACTCACTCCAGCACCCCAAGGTCTTTCCTGTAGTGAGGGTTCCAAAACTGAATACAGGATTTGAGGTGCTGCCTCACCAGTGCCAAGAACAGAGGGATGATCACTTGCCTGGTCTTGCTGGCCACACTATTCCTGATGCATGCTGGGATGCTGGTGGCCTTCTTGGCCACCCGGGCACACGCTGGCTCATGCTCAGTCACTGTCCATCAACACCCCCAGGGCCTTTTCCATTGGGCAGATTTCCAGCCGCTCTTCCCTGAGCCTGTAGTGATGCCTGGGGTTGTTGTGACCCAAGTGCAGGACCCAGCACTGGGCATGAAATTGAACAAGTCCAAGAGTTGGATTGTTCACCTGGGATAGAGTAACACTGAGTGCAAGTGTAGATTGGGAGAGAGTGGCTGGAGAGCAGCCCTGCAGAAAGGGATCTGGCGTGATGGTTGGCCACAGGGTCAATAGGAGGCAACACTGTCCCCCAACAGTCAAGACAATAGTCCCCATCCTGGTGTGCATCAAACACAGCATGGCCATGTGGTCAAGAGGTGACAATGCTGCTGTATTCAGCATTAGTGCGGCCTCATCTTGAGTTCTGTTTGCAGTTCTGGGCCCCACATATTTTTACAACAAGGACGTAAAGGTCCTTGAATGCAGCTAGATCATCCCCAAGCCCATTGGAGGCCCTTAGGAAGAGTTCCTCTCTCCAAATATCCAGCCCAGCTTGTTGCTGCATGAACAACCAGGAGAAACTGCCCCAGGACCCTCATCCCAGACTCTATCTCCTCCACCCCATACAGGCAGTGGTCTCCCCCTTGGCTCTGAGGTGGTTCCAGGGACCCAAGAGACACCTGTTGGGTGGGGATATGGTGTCCTTCAGTGCTCCTCATGGTGCCTCCTGCTGGGCTTTGTGCCACTGGTCACAACCCCCTGAGCCTCGATGTTCAGCCAGTTCTCAGTGGTGCTGAGCAGGAACATGCCCATGAGCACATTGGGCTGCACTGGGAGGAGCGTGGCCACCCAGACAAGGGCAGTTATTGTCCATCGTGACTCAGCACTGGTACGGTCACATCTGGAGCCGTGTGTCCCAGTGTGAGGTTCCCCATTCTGGAGGAACGGGAGGAGCTGTCGTGTGGCCAGAGAAAGTCTGGGTCACGTGTGGAGATGTTGAGAGACCCAAACTTCTTTAGCCTGGTGAAGGGGAGCCTGAGGAAACGTGCTGGTTTTACTGAAATTGGATTAAGTTTCTTCATGCATTTTGAACCTCTCTCCTTCACAGCCAGTACAGTCTTTTGTTCAGATTTACTATGAGAATAATGAGGTAACGCTGTTTCTTCCCTGGGATAGAGTTCATTTTGTCTTCTAGCAGCTTTACAGTGTTTGCCATTTGCTATGAAAGGAATGTCAGAACTCACTGGTATCTTGACTGTTGTCAGGGAAACCAAGGACTTCTTTGGCCATCCAGACACAGATGAAAATTGACAGGAGGAGACAGAGACAGGACAGCGCCTGAATTGACATGCAGGCTGATCATTGAAATATTCGCTATGATTCGCGTCATGCTCAGTCTAAAGCTGGAGCCGGCTTTGGGGCTTGTTACATCCGTTACTTTGGGTTTTGCAGCTGGTTTGGTCAGTTCCATTCAGAAGTTTCATCCTGTCAGGAGTTCGATGTCAGTTCGGCCTTTTGCCGTTCTGCCATTTTGCCGTTGGCCTTTGGGCCTTTCTGCCTGTTGCCCTTTTGCTCTCTCTGGCTGGGATGGGCTGTTCAGGACCAAGGTGCTCCCTTCTGCAGGACTGGCTGCTCCGTTTGACTGGATTTACACAGGGGATAGCACTGAATGTATTTTCTTAATTTAATTTATCTATTTCTGTTTAATTTACCTGGACTATTGTCAGTGAAACCAAGGACTTCTCTGGAGTGCAGCTGCATGTTCAAATTGGTCAAGCAGGCACAGACAGGACAGCACCTTGACTGACATACAGGTCAATCAACAAGCTATTCTCTGCCATTAGCGTCATGCTCGCTATAAAGCTGGAGATGCCTTTTCCAGCACCTTAGTTTTGGTTTTCTGGCTACATTGGTTAGCTATGTTCGGAAGTTCCATTCTATTGCGAGTTCAGTGTTAGTTCAGTTTTATGATGTTTTGCTGTTTTTCAGTTGGCCCTTGGGCCTCTCTGCCTTTTGCACTTGTACTTTCTCTTGCCTGGATCAGCTGTTCAGGACCAGGGTGCTCTCTTCTTTTGGGCTGCCTGTTCAGCACAATGGGAGTTCTGTGGGGGATTGCACTTAGCGTCATATATTTTGCTTTATGTATATATTAGTATAAGTACATTATTAGTAGTAGTGTATTATTTTTATTGTCTTATTAATTTTTTGTCTAAAATCACAATTTTCTCCCTTCCCATTCGGTTCTCTCCTTTATCCCACCTGGGGCCTGGGAGCAGGATGTGAGCACCTATCAAGGACTTAGTTGGTGGCTGTGGTAAAACCATGACAAGAATGGGCAGTTGTAGATTCAGAAATCTTGAAAATCACTTTCCAAGATGGTGTCAATTTTTAATTTTTTTGTTGTTGTTGAGAAACAGCAAGAGAAACGAACATCATCAGAAAATGCAGCTCTGGAGGTCCAGAGTGGAGCTCAGGATAAAGAAATGTCATTCTGAGTGCACTGCTGTGATCATTCAGAGGGACTCTGGATCAGCCATGACTTTGTGTTTCCAGGAACAGGTGGTGAGGATGGAGAGACAGCAGCACAGGTGGGGACACACTGGGCTGGGAACAAGGTGGGGAAGCGCATGGGGTGTCTGCAGCCTGTGGGGAAACAGCCACAGGCCTGGGACAGTGCAGGATGGACTGTGGTGGACATGGCCAAGGGCACTGGCAAGGCTGGATGTCCCTGAAAGAGCCAAGGTCTTTGTCCCCTTGGCTATGGCTGATGTCCCTGCCAGCAAGGCCTAAGAAAAGGCACAGTCATCATGGTCATGGGGCTTCTTTGCCTCCTTGCACCCTCTCAGGGAGACAGGGAGGTATGACACCATTGTCCTTCACTTGGCATCGCACTCCTCACAGCCCCAGGAAGAGCCCTGAGCCACACGTGAGGGACAGGATCTCCCTTCCAGGGACAGGGGCTCAAGGCTTGGCCATTGTCCTTCATCAGACAAGCCAAGGGCTTTCTCAGCATCAGAGCTGCTGCACTTTGCCTGTGCCTGATGCAATCACTGCCTCCAATTATCTGCTCTAACGAGTCCCTGGGAGGCTTTGTCAGTAACAGCCCTCAGTGGGGCCCATTAATGCTTCAAGGTACTTTGGAGTTTGCTTCTGGCTTGGACTTCTTGAGCAGATTCTTCAGTCTGTGCTTGGTATCTGAGGTTCATGGACTCAGCACCAAATACGCCATGGGGTTCACTAAACGCAGAAAGGCCTAACGAGCATTGTTTCTTTCTGTATTTTTTTTAAACCTTCCAGATTTGTAGAACTAACTGTAGAGGTTTCAATGGGACACTTGCTGAGGAAGGTTTCAAAGATCTAATGAAGGAGGTTTATTATTTCAAGGTTGTTTTCTGACATTTTCCAGTGTATAGAAGAAGTGACAGCAGCATTCTACACTGGACATTGATCCCGAGGGTCTCCTGAAGACATCTGGACAGGCAGGAGAACAGTCCTTGAGGCTGGACACTGTATGGACAACCTGGCTCCTCACCCCCGCCCCTAGTCTGCCGGTTCCCTTCTTGGCCACCAGAGATTGCATCACTTTTCCTCCATCAGACTTCTCCACTGAGCTCTGCAGGAGATGCTGCAGCTCCTGTGCACCAGCTCCACCTGCTCTCCTGTGCAAACATGGCACAGTTCAATCAACAGCAAAACACTTTCCTCAGCTGTATGTGTAAGTGGATCTGATGAGGTCCAGCATCCACAAGGGACACCCACACAAGAACTGCTTTAGACAGAGAGACAGGAGAGGATAGAAATAAACACAATGAACGTGTTGACTGCCATGTCAATTAGAGCTCTGAAGAACGGGGCAAGTTTGTAACTCCCTGAAGCTCAAAGCAGAAACCAGACAGTTGAGAGGCCACTGAATGACCAAAGAGCAAGTGGAGGAGAAACCTGAGAGCACTGGGAAGGGCAAACGTCCAGACAGTGCTGGAAAGTTGTCATTGGACAGGGACATTGAATCAGGAGAGGTGGGAACTCCTGAATGACAAGGGAGATGAAATCAGAGAGTGTTGGTAATAGAAGTACAGGGGAAGACCAATATTTCTTCTCCTACCCTTAGTACATCAGTCATCAGCTGTCTCACCATAAACAGCCAGTGCCATTTTAGGGCCCAGTGTACCTGAGGTGCTGGCCTGGTACTGGCATCTATCACACAGGACCTGGGGAGACCAGAGCACCGTGCAGTGCAGGTGGAGCCTGGGCAGGGGTTCCCAGGGCATCTACACTGGCACCAGGTGTTTGTGTCCCTGGAGCTGAACACATTTGTGTCCTAAATCCATGCCAAGGTCTGGAATACTCTTTCAGTAACTGACATCTGATGGGCCTGCAGGCATGAAGCCAAGATCATGTTGTTTCTCGCACAGCGCCCCATGCCCTCTGAACCTGCCCTGCCCAGGACTCCTCACACGTTGCCCAGAGCGAGTCACACTGAGGTGTTGGCTGGTTCCCTGGCTGGGATGCTGGTTTAGATGGTCACCTACAGCACAGGTGGATCCTGCCCCATCATCGCCTGCTCTGCTCCAGTCTGAAACAGAGCCCAACATCACAATGGGATCATGAGAGAACTGAGGCTGAAGGGACCTCAGGAGTCTGCAGTCCAACCCGTCACCAACTGGGTCACACCAAGGTGTTCAAGCCTTGATTCAATCAGAGCTTTAGCAGGACTAGAGAAGTGATCACCCCTTTGTACTGGGCACTGGTGAGGCTGCACCTTGAATCCTGGGGTCAGTTTGAGGCCCCTCATGGCAAGGAAGACATTGAGGTGCTGGAGAGAGTTCAGAGGAGGGTGTCAAGGCTGGTGAAGGGTCTGGAGCACCAGTCTCACGAGGATCAGTTGAGGGAGCTGGGCTGTTCAGCCTTGAGAAGAGGAGGCTGAGGAGAGACCTTATTACTCTCTACAGCTGCCTGAAGGGAGGTTTTGTCATGGCGGGCTTTGGTCTCTTCTCCCAAGTAACAAGTGATAGGACAAGAGGAAATGGCCTCAAGTTGCACACGGGGAGGTATAGATTGGATATTAGGAACAAATTCTTCAGGGAAAGGGTTTTGAAGCAATGGAGCAGACTGCCCAGAAAGGTTGTGGAGTCTCCATCACTGAAGGTGTTTAAAACACAGATACACGGGGCTCTTAGGGACATGGTTTAGAGCCAGATTTAGGTTATGGTTTGACTCGATGATCTTGATGGTCTCTTCCATCCGCAATTATTCTATGATTCCATGTTAAGTCATTTTTGCTATTTTCTTTCTCAGAGGACCATGCAGCCTCCCTGAGAGCCAGGACTTTTCTGAGGTGTTGGAGAGACGTCTCACGGTCACACCAGCCAGTTCCACCAGCCCCTGTCTGTCCCTTCCCAGACCAAACCTCTTCTCCATATCCCAACCTTCCAGGCGAGTTTCTGGGACACAGCAAATGCTGTCCAGGTCCTCTGGGCCTTTTCAGAGAGAGCAGCTTGCCAACATGGATATGGGCTCGCTGTGGACCTCAAAGCTTTCCTGACCATTTTTCTCAATGTCCCGCTTGTACCCAACCTTTCTGGTCCTTGAACTGTACATGAGGGGATTGAGCAGGGATGTGGGGATGGTGTAGAAAAAAGGCTTTGTCAAACTATCTTGGGAGTCCAGGATGAGGGTGCTGGAGAAACCAGTGGCATTGGTGAGGTGAGAGGTCCAGGTGGAGAAGGCCTTGTGCCTGTCTACACTGGGGTAGAGCAGTGATGCATTCATGGGACGCCCATGTGAACAGGAAGGGGACAAATGGCTCTAAAATGCCTTCCAGGCAGTTCTTTACCCATCGCACATACACCATCCAGGCCACGAGCTGCAGCTTCTCCTGGAGATGCTGTGGGACACGGTGTCAAAGGCTTCACTGCAGTCTAAGGACACAACACCCACAGCCCGTGTGGCAGATTCACTGCCCACCACAGACTTTCCCTCATCTGCTCAGCGGTCACCTTGTCACAGAAGGAGATCAGGCTGGTCAAGCAGGACCTGCCTTTCATCAAGCCATGCTGATTGGGCCCCATTGCTTGTCTGGTGTGTGTGACCTCACAGTCCTTTCTCAGCCGTGTTCCTGCTGTTGGCCAATCCCCTGCAGAGGTAGAAGTGACCTCACAGTGACCACACAACATCGTACCCACCATCACCCCCCTTGTGGTCCAGTGTGTGAGCAGATCAAACTGAGCTGCTTTCCTCAAATGTATCTGATAGATTTCCTATCAAGGGTTTGAGTGGAGAAACGTTCCTCAGAGGAGCTGCTGTATTTACTCTGGGGCATTTTAGATCTCCAAGGAAAAGATTCATGGAATCCTACAATAACACAGGTTGGAAGAGAACCCTGAACACCATCTCTGTGCCACTGACCTTTATGGCACCCCCAGGAATAGGTGACTGCATTTGTGCTCCCTTGGGTTCATCTCACCACATGCACACAGTGGACATGCACATGATGTGTATGTTTTACATCTCATCTGGACAATGAAAACATGGACTTTTGACCGAGTGTTTCATAGAATCATAGAATGTCCTGAGTTGGAAAGACCCGTAGGTTCATGGAGTCCAACTCCTGTCCCTGCACAGGACACCCCACAGGTCACCCCGTGTGTCGGAGGACGTTGTCCAGTCTCTTCTTGAACACTGTCAGGTTGGGGCCGTGACACCTCCCTGGGGAGCCTGTTCAGTGTCCAGCACCTCTGGCTGAAGAACCTTTTCCTCATGTCCAACCTGAACCTGCCCTGACACATTTTCCTTCCATTCCATTGGAAGCTTCCAGCTTCCCCATGGGGCTGCAAGGAGGCAGCGAGGCCCCAGTGCCATGAGGACAACATGTCTGCTCCTGGGGTCAGTGGCAGAGACAACTGCCCTGGCCAAGGGGACACAGACCTGGGTTCTGTGGGTCCCTTCCAGCCTTACAGCGCCCTTTGCCATCTCCACCACAGGCTGTTCCACACCGTGCTGCCCCTGCCCCTCTTTCCCTGCAGGCTGCAGACACCCATCTCGCTTCCCACCTGCTCTCACCCAGCATTTCTGCACCTTCACTGCTGTGTCTGCAGCCTCACTGGCTGCTCTTTGGCACACAAACCATGGGCTGATCCAGCTCCCTCTGGGTCACCTCTTGCACCACAGCACTGCCCTTCCAGTGACATTTCTTCCTCCTCATATCCAGTCCTCACCTTCCAAGTAGACTTCTTTTTTCTCTTTCCTGCTTCTTCCCACTATCAAGAAAAGCTCGACCATCTCAGAAACTGCCCTTCATGCAGGGAACCCAACCCGTTAGGCTTCTTGTGTTTTTTTACCTGACCAGAGAGAAGTCACCTCTCCATGATCTTCTAAATCCCATGAGTGCTGCTGGCCTTTCAGCTTCTCTGACAGACACGACCATGTCCCTGCCCATGTCCCATCATGTTCTCAGGTGGGATGGACATGACAACACGTCTCTCTTCCTAGTAAGACCTGTGGGCCCTTGGGCAGAGGTTCTTTCCCAGCCATGTCCCTGCTGCTGGGCTGTCACCTCCAGACATAGAACTGACCCCACTGTCCCTTCACAGCCACATGATTCGGCCTGGATTATGAGTGTCTGAGACTCAGCTGAACTCATAATATCGAACCCATCCATCACCCCCCCCATAGCCGGCGGCCTGACTAGATAATTGTATGCTTGTTGTATCAAATTGAACAAATGTATTTCCCTCTAAATGTTTTAGTGGAGAAAGTTTCTTTGCAGTAACTGTTGTTTTTATGTTGACATCATTTCTATCTCCTCTTCTTTCCCTTTTTTTTTTTTCTTTTCTGCAGATATTCTATATTCAAAAACGTGTCCAGGGGAAAGTCAGGAGGAGCATAGAGTCAGTCAGGTTTGAAGAGAGCCCTGAACATCTTCTTGCTTCACCCTCCTTCCCTAAGCAGACTGACCAGGTGAGGTTCTTCAAGGTCTTCACTCAGCTTTGCATCATCTCCATCACAGCACAGAGGGAGAATAAAGACCTTCAGCAGTTTTGGCCCAAATGCTGCTCACTGGGGGATGACACACTAACTGCACAGAGGACACTACATCGCAGATGATATTTAGGATTGATGTTTCAGTGAACTTCCCACCAAGCATCCACTTCTTCAGCACAAACAGCATCAATCGGGCTATAAGGACACCACAAGAGACCATGTCCAAGGCCTAGCACAATTTCATACACACAACATGCCTGTCTTTCCCCTGCCCATTTTGGTTCACAAGTCTCTTTCTTGTCCTCCAAGTGCATGCAGATGGCTGCAGGAGGACTTGTCCCATCACCTTCCCAGGGACAGAGACACGCTGAGCAGCCTGTGATTCCCCCATTCTCCTTCCTGCCTATCTTGAAGATGGGTTTGACGGATGCCAGGACCTCCTCGATTGCACTGTCATTTTGAAAACACAATCCAGAATCACAGGGCAACTGAGGTGAATCTCACTGGGTCAGTGGGGTTTGTTCCCAGAGTCACACACACAAATGTCAGGGTTGTGCCAGGTGTCCATAACTGAGTTGGCTTTGTGGACTCTCATCTGAGGCAGAATCATAGAATCATAGAATACTGTGATTGGAAGAGACCCTTGGGATCATTCAGTCCAACCACAGCCCAGCTCTCGCACTAAACCATGTCCCTGAGAACCTCGTCTAAACACCTTTAAACCCCTCCAGGGGTGGTGACTCCCCCACTGCCCTGGGCAGCCTGTTCCAATGCCTGACAACCCTTTCCAGGAAATATTTTTTCCTGATATCCGATCTAAACCTCCCCTGGTGCAAATTGCGGCCAATTCCTCTTGTCTTACCACTTGCTACTTGGGAGAAGAGACCAAGACTCCCCATATTGCAACCTGCTGTCAGGCAGTTGTGGACAGTGAGAAGGTTTCCCCTTAATCTCCTGTTCTCCAGGCTGAACAGCTCCAGCCCCCTCAACCGCTCCTCATCACACTTGTGCTCCAGCCCCTCAGCAGCTTTGTCGCCTCCTCTGCACTCTCTCTAGTACCTCAATGTCCTTCTTGAGATGAGGGGCCCAAAACTGAACACAGGATTCAAGGTGCGGACTCACCAGTGCTGAGTACAGCGGCACAATCCCTTCTCTAGTCCTGCTGGCCACACTATTCCTGATACAAGCCAGGAAGCTGGTGGCCTTTTTGGCCACCTGGAAACATTCTGGCTCATATTCAGCCAGCTATCGATCAACACCCGCACATCTCTTTCCACCAGGCAGCTTTACAGCCACTCCTCCCTGAGCCTCCAGCGCTGCCTGAGGTTGTTGTGACCCAAGTGTAGGACCCAGCACTTGGCTTTGTTAAGCCTCAGACAATAGGCCTCAGCCCCATGGTCCAGCATGTCCAGATCCTTAGCATGGCCATCCTCATGTCCCACGTCATGAGGAACGGACATGGGGACCTCAGTTCAAGGCAGCACATCCTAGTGCTGCATTCAGGCCTTCACGCAACATGCAAGAATAGCTAATGGTGTTTGTCCTGAGTCGGGTTCCTCTTATGTACAGGTTGTCCCATGAACATGGGCACACAGCAGCCCCTGCTCTGCTGGTGCTTCAGGGCTCTCCCAGGAGGCCTGGCTGGGAGAGGACCCTGCTGTGTGCCAGCCCTGCACACTCACACACTTCAGCCCTTCACTGGTATTTTCTTCTCTGGGCCATTTGCCAGTTCAGCCCTCCCACCCCCTCCTGAATTGTGCCACCCCCTGCCCCCTCCCCAGTCGAGCCCGCAGAGCAGCCACACTAGAACTGGAACGGGTCCCACAGCAGTGGGGACCAGTGAGAATGAAGGACAGTGAGAATGTCCATCCAGCCAGCAAGCTGAGTGGGTCTCCAGCACAGGCAGCTTGCAGACCCAGGTCCAGACTGGCTCCCCAGGACAGCATGAGACATTTGGCCTAGGGGATCCTCAGGAAGGTCCTGCGGCCACAGTGCCAGGGCCACCTGCCCCAAGCTGCCACCTGCAGCAAAGGGTTTCTCTTTCCATGTATTTCCTGCACACATACAGTGCCCCACTCTTCTCCTGGAACATTCTGTCTCCCCACAGAGCCCTTTCCCAAGAGAGCTGAGCTATGCTGACCTGGCCAGCTGTTCCTGCCCCTCTTCCCACACCTCATACAGCTGCGAGCTGGCGGTGCTGCTCTGCAGAGCAAGTGGGCTGTAGTGCCCAGGGCCATGGAGTGAGTCCGCAGGCTCATGCTGGTCAGGGTGGGAGGAAGACCCAGCTCAGGGTGGCTCCTGCTCACTCCCCCTCAGCACACAGACATGGCTCCTGCAGCCCCAGAGATCCCAGAGAGAGGATTCTGGGCAAACAAGGCATTGTGGGGGCATTTATTTCATTTACACACACAGAGAGTAGAGCTCCTTATTTACACAAAGACTATGGGACATACCAGACAGGTAGATATGGACGCAGACATAAGAAGACATAATTTTATTTGTCAATTAATACAACCAAGAAAAGCAAACAACAAAGAGAAAAAAACAACAACAACAAAACAACAACAACAACAACAAAAATATCACAAAAGCTACAGACCTCAGGTTGAACTAGTAATGTCCTATTACAAGTGAAATGCAGAAGCAGGAGGTCACTTCATTACAGCTTTTGAAAAACGAACAGTCATCACTTTCCTTATAGACTCCTTGAGTTCCCTGTTCCTCATGCTGTAGATGAGGGGGTTCACTGCTGGAGGCACCACCGAGTACAGAACAGACACCGCCAGGTCCAGGGATGGGGAGGAGATGGAGGGGGGCTTCAGGTAGGCAAACATGGCAGTGCTGAGGAACAGGGAGACCACGGCCAGGTGAGGGAGGCAGGTGGAAAAGGCTTTGTGCCGTCCCTGCTCAGAGGGGATCCTCAGCACGGCCCTCAAGATCTGCACATACGACACCACAATGAACACAAAACACCAGAGGTCAAAAAATACACTAAGCACAAGAAGCGCATTTTCCCTGAGGTAGGTGTTTGAACAAGAGAGCTTGAGGATCTGGGGGATTTCACAGAAGAACTGGCCCAGGGCATTGCCCTTGCACAGGGGCAGTGAAAATGTATTGGCCGTGTGCAGCAGAGCATTGAGAAACCCAGTGGCCCAGGCAGCTGCTGCCATGTGGACACAAGCTCTGCTGCCCAGGAGGGTCCCGTAGTGCAGGGGTTTGCAGATGGCAACGTAGCGGTCGTACGACATGACTGTGGGGAGACAATACTCTGCTGCTACAAAGAAGGCAAACAAAAAGATCTGTGCAGCACATCCTGAGTATGAGATGGCCCTGGTTTCCCAGAGGGAGTTGGTCATGGATTTGGGGACAATGGTGGAGATGGAGCCCAGGTCGAGGAAGGCGAGGTTGAGCAGGAAGAAGTACATGGGGGTGTGCAGGTGCTGGTCCCAGGCTATGGTGGTGATGATGAGGCCGTTGCCCAGGAGGGCAGCCAGGTAGATGCCCAGGAAGAGCCAGAAGTGCAAGAGCTGCAGCTCCCATGTGTCTGTGAACGGCAGGAGGAGGAACTGGGTGATGGAGCTGCTGTTGGACATTTGCTGCTGATGGTCATGGGAAACCTGTCATAGGAGGAAAAGACAGGGACAACTTATCAGTGACTTCTCTGAGCAAAATCAAAGCCATTTCTCATACACCCTCCCCTGCTCCACACCTCTTGTCCTTTTCCAGACCTTCCTCCAGCTCGGTGTCTGAGCCCTGGGTGGTGCTGGCTGGAGGTGCCGTGAGGAGCAGGGCCTGTGCCCGCTGGCTGCCGAGGAGTCAGCCCTGCTCTGCAGCAGGGGGCATGGGAACGGGGGGCAGGGAACAGAACTGGGGTTCAACATTGACATGTGGAGCCTTGACAACTCACCCTTTCCTAAGGTCGCAGCACCCCACATTTAGCCCAAGACAGGCACAGCTAATTTCACAAACCAAACAGCATTTTCAATGATGTGTTTCTGTGTTCCTTAGATAACACTAAGGTACTACTGCACAGGTTTGCATCCTGGTGGGGAGCTCACCTCTTGGAAAGAAACCTCAAAGACATAGCAAAAAGTCCTAATAATGTGATTTGATTGAGGGAGACTCAGCTCATTGCCCAGCCCCACAGACTGCATTGCCCACAGCCCACAGGTCAGAGCAAAGCTGGGACACGTGTGCCCATGGACACACCTGCAGGAAAGGACCCACAAGATCAGGCTGTGACTCTGCAGCTGAAACTGCCATCCCCAGAGAGCCTGACAGCAAGAACAAGATCCCAACAGCAGTGACCCAGAGCAGGGGAGCAAGAAGGAAAATGCGGTGAGGGTGGGGGTGAGAGAGGCCAGGGCAGAGGCAGCCGGGCACTCAGACAGCGTCCCCCTTCCCCAGCTGTGCAGCCACCTCCCAGACACCAACAGTGCCGGGCAGCTGCTCTCAGCCCCTGTGCTCTGCAGAGGAACTGCAGCTCTGGCTGCACAGGAGCTGCTTCATGCCTTGGAGCCCCCGGCCCTGAGGGCAGAGGCTTTGCTGGGTGGGACAGGAGGCCAGGGGGCTGCTCACAGGGGGATCTGACCTGCAGGGGGTCACAGGGACTTTTCTCTCTTCTCCCTCCCATAACCATTCCGGGTTCAGTTTCCTCTCATTTCTGATCATTTCCCTGCTGCCTGGAGATTCTCCCCCTGGGAGGTCTTTCCCTGTCCATGTCTGTTCCCTGTCAGTGCTCACAGACCATCCCACCCTCTGTGCCCTCTCCCTGGCCCTACAGATCCTGCCTGTTAACAGGCACTGCCTGGGGGCATCTTCCTGTCTGCAGGCTGGAAAACAGGACAGGTCAGACTAAGTGTAAGGTGTCCAGCAATGGTGATGCTGGTTCTGCATAGGCAGAGGAGAGGCAGGGCATGCCAGTATTCTCTTGAAGACCTACTGCCATTCATGTGTATCAAGTATTTCTTTAAATTTAAGAACAGTCTTAATCACCACCCATTCCCTAGAGTAGGAGACTGAAAACACAGACTCAGGGAGGTTCCTTATCTTTGTAGTACTCTTTGTCTTCTTCTCCTTGAAACCTCCTCTTGTCAATATTCTGGAATGAGCTGGAGCTGTGAGCAGCCCCGACTCACGGAGAACCCAGCAGCAGAAGGACCCTGCCCTGCCGGGGGTTGCTCCTTGCCCCCACAGCTTCTTCCCTCAGTGCAGAAGGCAATCCTTGCTCTGCAGCACATGCTCCCCTCTGATCAGAGAACCTCTGAGAGCTGTACTTACATCTCTCGCAGGCTCTGCAATGTGACAGCTTTCTGAGATCCTACCAAGATTTGCAGATGCAAGGCCCTGCAGCCACAGGCTTCATATCTGAGAGGATTTCATTTCCTGTGACCTCTCAGCATCCTCCCAGCCCAGACTGCGTTTCCCTCTCTGTGCCTGGCACCTGTGCCCTCAGTGCTGCAGGCAGAGCCCTCAGCCCTGCTGCGTGTGCAGAGGAGCTGCTCCTGGGCAGAGCTGTCTCTCTGCAGCGCTGCCGCTGCCATGAGCTCCCTGTGTCCCAGGAGCCCAGCCCAGCTCAGCAGCACAGGAGCAGCACAAGGCGCTTTAATGACCTCTCTGGTGGGTTTGATGCTGAGTCCATTGACCTCAGACCCTGGAGGAAGGTGATGAAACTTCTCAAGAAGTCAAACTCAGATTCAAACTCCAAATTTTCTGGTACTGTTAATGGGTCCCACTGAGGGAACCTACTGAGAAACAATATCCAGGTTCGGTTAGAGAAGAGAATTGGAGGTCAGGAAAAGCAAAGTAAAGATATCTCTGATACTGAGGAAACCTGGTTGTGTTTCTTTAACCAAAAGCCAAGCCCTGACCTTGTACCATGGGAAGACAGATCCTATCCCTCGCACATTGCCCAGGGCCCCTCCTGGGACAGTGTGATGTGGGGCTGTGCAAGGCCAAGGGCAGGACTATGGTCCCACACCTCCCAGGTTCCTGGCTGGGGACAAGGAGGCCATGAGGCCCCTGTGCTGCAAGGACAAGGTGTCTCCTCACAGGCATCAGAGGTGCAGACAACAGCCACAGCCAAGGGGAGAAGGAGCTCATGTCTGGTGGGGCTTTCAGCCTCTTTCCATCCCTTGATCATCTCCACGACAGCCTGTCCTGTGCTGTGGCATCCCCTGCACCTCTGTCCCTGCAGGCTGGAGACATCCCCCCTGCTGCTCCACCTTGCTCCTGTCTGAGCATCTTCCTTCCTTTGCTGAAATCTCTGCATCCTCCCCAGCTGGTCCCTGAAGCACAAAGCCTTGGGCTGATGCAGACTCCCTCTGCTGACCTGCTCCACCACAGCACTGCCCTTCCATCACATTCCTTTCTGCTCATGGCCAGCCTGGACCTCCCCAGCTGCACTTTGGGCCATTATTTCTTTCTCATGCTCTTTCCCACTCTGAAGAAACCTCCACCACCTCTGAAACCGCCCTTCAAGCACTCTCAGGCTACTCCTGCACTGCTGCAGCCTCCCCAGCGCTGCTGGGCCAAAGCAGCCCAGGTCCCTCAGCACCCCACACCATGTGCACAAGGTGCTGAACCTGCCTTGGCACAGCCCTGCACTCTGCAGTTCCTCCCTGCTGCTCCAGACTGGGAAGCCGCACACTGGCACACACCCGTGTGTGTGGGTCACACCAGTGCTGAATCGAATGGGGTGAGAACTGCAGGTGTCTGGGTCCCCACGCTCCTCCTCATGCAGCCCCGTGTGCAGCTGCCTTGTTCATGGTGAGCGTGCACCACGGGCTGCTGTGGGGACCTTGTAGTGCCCAGGCCCTTCTCCTCAGGGTCACTGAGAACTCCTCATTTCATCTTGTTACAATTCAGAGATTTCTGATGGGCAAACACCAGATATTCACAAGGTCTGGACTCCCCCTTGACTGAAGCTCCATTTCTCAGCTGTTAATGTTTGCACACAGATGGCTTATCCTGATGAGGGTGTCTCTGCAAACATAACAGCGTGAGGCGTTAGAGGACACTATAAATATCATCTCTTGGTTAAAAAGTGGGGTCTTGGGTGTCTGATACTCATAATGCCAGAGGTCTGGAATTTCTGATGTTTCCCTTCATATGGTAGAGCAGCAGGAATGTGTGGAGCTCTGCCTGGGGACAGACAATGTCAGCTGAATTCTGAGGCGTCAGCATGAGAGGGCAGAACAACATGGGCAGTGTTGTGGTGACTGGACATCAGCTACAGACTCGCTGGTGAGGAAAAGGAATTAGACGAGGCCTCCTTCAGACAAATGAAAGAAGCTTCATGTTTCCAGGCCGTGTCCTCATGGTAGACCTGAGATATCCCAATATCTGCAAGGTACCAGCCATCCAGGAGGGTTTGGAGCTCATTGACAACATCTTCCTGACACGGGTGACTGAGAAGTCAGTGGGGTGAGGTGCCCTGTGGGACTTCACACTTACAAACCAGAAAGAGTTTGTCAGGATGGAACAGTCAGGGATGGGAAAGTGGAGCTGAGGCTCCTGGGAGATGAGATCAAGGCCAAGAGCAGGATTTCAGGAGAGCAGGATTTGGGCTGCTGAGGGACCTGCTTGGGCCCTGTGGGATATGACCTTGATGTCTGCAGAGCTTTTCTCTCCCATCTCCTCCCTCCTCTCTCCCACCTGCTGTTGTGCAGCGTTTTTTACCCTTTCTCAAATACAATATCCCAGAAGTGCTGCCAGCATCACTGAGTGGCTCAGATTGGGCAAGGAGTGGGTCCAACTTGGAGCAGCTGAAATCGGCTCTGTCTGACATTGGTCAAACTCCTGTTGTCTTCTCAGAGAGGTGACAGCTGTAGCACACCCACACGCACCCTCAGTTCCAAGACTTTGCCATGTAAACCCAGTACAGGGTGACAACATGTTTTGTGCTACAAATTACTTGATCGTGGAGAAGAAATGGATCTTCTGTCAGCAACTCGAGCAACTCACCAGTCAATGAGCAGGTTTCTATGGGGAACTGTAATTGCCCTGACATTCACTGGCCAGTCAAAGCTGCAGCTGCCAACAGTCCAAAGGATCTTGAGCCAACTGCTTAACATGTCTGCCTGATGGGCCAACACGGGTGATGCTCACCTGGATCTGGAACTGGGAAAGAAGGAAACCCTGGAGACGGATGTGAACATCAGTGTCCACCTTGGTTGTCGTGACCATGAAGCAGTGGGGTCCCAGGAACCAGAGGGGAGGGAGGAAGGCCAGCAGCAGGCTGGTAGAATCCAGAGGAGAACACTTAGATATACTGGGGGATGGTGGGCAAAGTGGTGACATGGAAGTAGATCTGAAGGGTGAAGGAGCTCAGGAAATCTGATAATCCTTACAGGACAGGCTGCTCCAAGCACAAGATTGATCCCTCCAAGTACCTATGAACAGAAGCATTTATTTCGTGAGGCTGCTCCTCTGAACTGATGGAGCTGCAGGGCAAAAGGCAGCACGCAGGAGGTGGGATCAGGGGAAGCTGCAAAGGAGGAATTTAGAAACCTTGGCCATGGATGTGGAGATGATGACAAAGCTGCCCTGGACTTGATACCTGCACGGGAAGGGCAGCAAGATGAGCTGACAGAGCTTCACTTGCAGTAAGAGAATAGACAGGATGAACGTGGGCCTGCTGCTGAACTTCAGAAGAGTAGAATCAGACGGGACTGTGGTTCTTCATGGCTTCTTTGCCTCCATCTTCACCAGCAAGGTCTCCTGGGACTTGGTTCCTGAAGGCAGGAGTCTGGAGAACACCCAGCAGTGGATGGAGCTCAAGTCAGGGGTGACCTGAGCAAACTCAGACACCATTACAGAACAGGAGATGGGTCACTTGACCAGCTCCTGAACACAAGCATCACTGTGCTGTGGCACCTGAGATTGCCAGGGACACCCACCTCTTGGTCCAGAGGAGTGTGACTCCTCTTGAGCTGCCCTAACCTGTCTCCTCACTCACAAAGTGATTCACGCACCCCCTTTGGTGACATATTCAGTCTTTATCAGGAGCCGCTCCACATCAATATGAACTGGAGGCTGCTGATGCCACCTGCTCTGGAAAGGGAGGGAAGAACGAGCAGAGAAGGAAGTAGAAAAAATTAGGCTTTATTGCTATTTATTAGGGAAATTCTCTCTGTTTGGCTATTCTGAAATCTCTTTAATCATCCACACCAGACTTGAAGCCTTTAGGAAAATGATTCACAGAGTCTTGGCTTCTAAGAGCATTTTAGATGATAATGAGCCCTCTGGTGCCATGATCCTGAACTGCAGATGCTGAGAGAATTAACAAACCTCTAATGAAGTGAAGGGCAGAAGCAAACCCCAAGTTTCTGAGTGTGTTTGGGACCCCATGAAGGGCCATCACTGACACAACTGTGAAGGAAACAACCAGTGCAGGTCCCTGTCCCTGGAGGCTGGTGAAGGGAAGACTTGGAGACACTGGTTCCAGGTGGTGAGGGACATGTGGAGGTGGCTCTGGTGCAATGTCAGTCCTTGATGCTTGTTCATCACCAGAATGGCTGAGCCCTGACCCCTGGGACCTGGTAGATTTTTCTCCAATGTTTGTCAAGGCTTTTCCTGTGGTCACTGTGAGTGTTAAACTTTTATTTTTCTTTAAAAACTGACATTCCTAGACAATTTACACAAACACCTGAAGGATTATTCATGCCTTTAACATGATTATCCTCAGAGGGCCACCAGCTTTGCATCTCAGGAAATGGGATCCAGAGTCCAAGGGCAGGATGGTTTGGGCTCTGTGCTGGGATCTGGAAACTGAAAAGTGCTCCCATCTCCCAGCCCCCTGCCCTCCTCAGTGAGGGTGTGAGACATTCTGCCAGCCAGGGCTGAACTCACAGTCATGACCACTATCTTACGTCCAACTGCAGCCAATGGTGTCCTACCAGCTCAGGGTTGGAGCTTCCATTGCTGGAGGTGTTTAAAAGACATGCAGATCTGGCGCTTTGGAATATGGTTTAGTGGTGGACTGGGCAGTGTTTGATTTACAGTTGGACTCCATGTTCGTAATGGTCTTTTCCAGCCTCAATGATTCCATGATTCTCTGATTCTATGATTTGAGTTGAAACCATTTCAGTTCCATCACCTCCAGGTTCCCTCAGAGGCGGCTGTTTTGTGGCACAACTGTCCTGGCTCTCCAGGCAGGTTGGGCACTGGGTTGGTGTCTGCATTGGCAGTTTTCCCCTTCCTGGGGTAAAAGGCTGTTGAGCAGAGACAGTTGTAGAGATTTGGGTCACAGGGGTTTGCAGCAATCCTGTCAAACTCTGAGCAGGATGAGCTTTGGAGCCCAGGAAAAATGGAGATGCTCTGAAGGATGTTTGTGAACAGTGGTGCTGTCACTGATAACAGTAACAGGGAACTTCTCATTCTCACTGATTACCATGATGATTTAAATCTCTTTAATTTCGTTCCTTACAGTCATTCTTGCTTTTCCAAGCATCTACTACATCTCAGCAGTTTGATCTTGAAAGAGTTTCTTAGAACAATGCTTTTTCTCTCACTTCTTCTTTGTTTTAATCATTTAAAGAGTACACCTCTTGGACAGAATTACCCCCAAATTGTGCTGCTTTCATTATTTTTCTACCCTTTAATTATTTCTTATGTGGTGTGATGTGGAGCTTGCATAGGAGAACAGTTTCTTTTTGAGACAAAGAAGGCCAAGGAACAGATCCCAGGTCAGTGCAAAGGCACAAAGGAAGCCAGAATCTTTATGTGTGTGCACTGACACACATTGTCACCTGCATTTCCAGTCTCTGCAGTCCCAACAGTGCCGCAGAGTCTGGAGTTCTGAGCTCCCTCATCTGTCCTTTGTGACACGTGTAAAATAGAACTACCCCAGTCCAATGGCTGGTTTTGATTCTCTTCACAGCCTGAAGCACCACATGGGTCAGGACACAAGCCAGGATACCCAACCAGGACTCACATACCCTTGACATAGATTTTAGGTGTTCCCTGGCATCTCAGCAGACATGTCACACTGATATCTGGGTGCAAGAAGTTGGTCAAGTGCCTCATCTCCACTTCTATAATGATGGATTTGTGTCTGGCTGATGTGCAGACTCTGTACATGGATGCTGACACCTCTTGAACAACCTGCTCTGACAGGGTTAACAACACAGGCTGTTCTTTCTGGAGAGGCATTAGGACAGCAAAAAATAAGATCTTGGGTCAGGGGAAAAGAAAAAGGATGGAAAAGATGTGGTCAGGGCTCTTTGGAGGCACTTGTAAAGCAGCCCTGCACCTCATGTGAATTACTTCTGTGGTCTCGGAGAACCTGAGAGTTCTCCCTAATTTGAAAACATGAAGGAGAAGGAAGGAGAGCATCATTCAGGCTCAAAGGGACCTCAAGAGGTGTCTTGACCAACCTCCTGCTCACTGCAGGGTCAGATCAGATTGCTCAGGGCTTTATCCAAACACATCTTGGTCACTTTCTGGGACAGAGTGAGTGCGCACTCCTGGGAAACAGCTTCCAGTGCTGGACTGTCCTCAGGACTGGAAACTTTCTCCCTTTCTACAGCACCTTTCCAAGCTCAACCATCCAAGTTGTTTTTTATCTATCTACTCACACACTGACACAGAATATTGTGGGAGATGATGCTAAATGCCTTGCTGATTTCCAGGTAATGGGCCATTGTTTTCCTCCCCACGTCCACAACCCTGTCCTTTCCTCACAGAAAGCAAAGAGGATGGACAGGCACAACCTGCCCTGGGCAAACCCCGTCACCTTCTCTTCCAGACACCCAGAAATGGGGTCCCAGTGGACATGCTCTGGGGCACAGCCCTTAGTTCCCCTGCTCACCCATGGGCCATTTTGAAAAGTGCACACACTGTGTGAGAGCTGCCAGTGGTCAGGGAGTCCCCCCAGTCTCCATGAGCTTTCACAGATGGTGCAGAGTGGCCTCACTGTGACATGGTCCTGCTGTCCCAGCTCCTGGGATGCTGCCCCTGCTGTCCCATAGACTGGAGAGGGTTGTGTTAGTTCCAGTGACCCCTGACTTGATCCACATCCACTGCTGGTTGTTCTGCAGAGTCCTGTTTCAAGTCATAGAGGCCTGGGACACATGGCTGGTGAAGATGAAGGACAAGAGGACACAGGGATTCTCACCTCTTTCTCTTATTAAATTCATCAGTAGCTACCAAGTGTCTTTGTTTGTCCTCTAACTGTTCCTGCACTAGTAACAGCTCATTATGGGCCCTTGAATTGCCTTCCAGATCTAGACTGAGTTCTGATCTGGGCTGTTGCTAGAGCTTGGAGGCTGCTGTCCTTGAGACCAGATGAACTCACTCCTGCCACCCTGCCTGGCAGTTCATTCCACCCGTGTCACAGCTCTGTCTGCAGCACTGACAGCTCCAGTTCCCCAGTCAGGTCCCTGGCTGAGGACATGGCCTCACATCTGGGCTGAGCCACCCCAGCTGTGGCACCAGCCCAGCTCTGACCTGCACAAGAAACCTAATACCAAGTGTCCAAGTGCCTGTGTGCACTGACATGACATGGCCAAAGATTGATGAATGTCTCTCTAGACCTAGGAGTATAAAACCAGAACAAATTGCCTGAATTCCTTTAACTGAAGATATTCCTTCCCTAGTTTGCAGAAATTAGATAATTTGCTGTAATATTCCTGGTGTCCTGTCTAATGATGGGTCAAGAAGAGATGATTCTCATACCGATTCATTTTTTAAAATGAAAAATACAATGCTGGAAAGAAGTGTCTCTGAAGAGTAGAGAGAATCAACATCACTGATTACTTCAACTTCGAAGTTGTGCCCCTGGAGCCTGAGGGACACCTGAAGGAGCCCAGAGGGGACAGAGAAAGGGACATCATGGGCTGCTCCTGTGCTGCTGAGCTGGGCTGGGCTCCTGGGACACAGGGAGCTCATGGCAGCGGCAGAGCTGCAGAGAGACAGCTCTGCCCAGGAGCAGCTCCTCTGCACACGCAGCAGGGCTGAGGGCTCTGCCTGCAGCACTGAGGGCACAGGAGCCAGGCACAGAGAGGGAAACGCAGTCTGGGCTGGGAGGATGCTGAGAGGTCACTGGAAATGAAATCCTTTCAGATATGAAGCCTGTGGCTGCAGGGCATTGCATCTGCAAATCATGCTAGGATCTCAGAAAGCTGTCACATTGCAGAGCCTGCGAGAGATGTAAGTACAGCTCTCAGAGGTTCTCTGATCAGAGGGGAGGATGCGCTGCAGAGCAGGAATTGCCTTCTGCACTGTCAGAGTGACAGTGTCAGACTTGAATGCTGTGTTCTCCCCAGGGTGGCTGTGGGATGTAAATGTCAATGTGCAGGCAGGGGTGCCCAAGGCTGTCCTGCAGAGCAGGGTCCCTGCACCCCAGGGCTGTGCCGGGCAGGGACTCTGCCGCCTGCCAGGGTCAGCGCTCAGCCTGCCTGGGAGAGCCCAGCAACACTGAGGAGAGAAGCTTTGGGGGGGAAGGAGCGACCCCCGGCAGGGCAGGGTCCTTCTGCTGCTGGGTTCTCTGAGGGTCACGGCTGCTCACAGCTCCAGCTCATTCCAGAATATTGACAAGAGGAGGTGTAAAGGAGAAGAAGACAAAGAGTACTACAAAGATAAGGAACCTCCCTGAGTCTGTGTTTTCAGTCTCCTACTCTAGGAAATGGGTGGTGATTAAGGCTGTTCTTAATTTTAAACAAATACTTGAGACACATGAACTGCAGTAGTTCTTCAAGATAATCCTGGCATGTCTTGCCTCTCCTCTGCCCATGCAGAACCAGCATCACCTTTACTGGACACCTTACCCTTAATCTGTAATCTGTTTTCCAGCCTGCAGACAGGAAGATGCCCCCAGGCAGTGCCTGTGAACAGGCAGGATCTGTAGAGCCAGGGAGAGGGCACAGAGGGTGGGATGGTCTGTGAGCACTGACAGGGAACAGACATGGACAGGGAAACACCTCCCAGGGGAGAATCTCCAGGCAGCAGGGAAATGATCAGAAATGAGAGGAAACCGAACGTGGAATGGTTATGGGAGGGAGAAGAGAGAAAAGTCCCTGTGAACCCCTGCAGGTCAGATCCCTCCTGCGAGCAGCCCTCTGGCCTCCTGTCCCACCCAGCAAAGCCTCTGCCCTCAGGGCCGGGGGCTCCAAGGCATGAAGCAGCTCCTGTGCAGCCAGAGCTGCAGTTCCTCTGCAGAGCACAGGGGCTGAGAGCAGCTGCCCGGCACTGTTGGTGTCTGGGAGGTGGCTGCACAGCTGGGGAAGGGGGACGCTGTCTGAGTGCCCGGCTGCCTCTGCCCTGGCCTCTCTCACCCCCACCCTCACCGCATTTTCCTTCTTGCTCCCCTGCTCTGGGTCACTGCTGTTGGGATCTTGTTCTTGCTGTCAGGCTCTCTGGGGATGGCAGTTTCAGCTGCAGAGTCACAGCCTGACCTTGTGGGTCCTTTCCTGCAGGTGTGTCCATGGGCACACGTGTCCCATCCAAGTTCTGAACTACCCTCCAGGATGCAAACCTGTCCTACAGCATCTGTGCATTATCTGAAAGACCCATGGAGAACCACAGAGATGTTGTAACAGATAAAATGCTGTTGGGTTAGTGAAAGAAGACGTGTGTGTCCTGGGCTAAACATGGGGTGCTGAAACCTTAGCGAAGGCTGAGACATTTCCTGGGTCCATCTTACACAGCTAAATCCCAGTTCCGTCCCCTGCCTCCCGTTCCCATGCCCCCTGCTGCAGAGCAGGGCTGACTCCTCGGCAGCTAGCGGGCACAGTCTCTGCTCCTCACGGCACCTCCAGCCAGCACCACCCAGGACTCAGACACCGAGCTGGAGGAAGGTCTGGAAAAGGACAACGGGGTGGAGCGGGGGAGGGTGTGTGAGAAATGGCTTTGATTTTCCTCACAGAAATCTCCCCTATCTAGCCACTGTCTCTTCTTCTTTGGTCACTGCTCTGTGTCCAGAGGCTGGAGATGTCCAACAGCAGCTCCATCACCCAGTTCCTCCTCCTGCCGTTCACAGACACACGGGAGCTGCAGCTCTTGCACTTCTGGCTCTTCCTGGGCATCTACCTGGCTGCCCTCCTGGGCAACGGCCTCATCATCACCACCATAGCCTGGGACCAGCACCTCCACAGCCCCATGTACTTCTTCCTGCTCAACCTCGCCTTCCTTGACCTGGGCTCCATCTCCACCACTCTCCCCAAGTCTATGGCCAGTTCTCTGTGGGACAGCAGGACCATCTCTTACATAGGATGTGCTGCCCAGGTCTTCCATGTAGGTTTCTTCTTTGGTGCAGAGTATTGTCTCCTCACCATCATGTCGTACGACCGCTACGTTGCCATCTGCAAACCCCTGCACTACGGGACCCTCCTGGGCAGCAGAGCTTGTGTCCACATGGCAGCAGCTGCCTGGGCCACTGGGTTTCTCAATGCTCTGCTGCACACGGCCAATACATTTTCACTGCCCCTGTGCAAGGGCAATGCCCTGGGCCAGTTCTTCTGTGAAATCCCCCAGATCCTCAAGCTCTCCTGCTCACACTCCTACTTCAGGGAACTTGGGCTTCTTGTGGTTTTTATATTAGTAGTATTTGGGTGTTTTGTGTTCATTGTGGTGTCGTATGTGCAGATCTTCAGGGCCGTGCTGAGAATCCCCTCTGAGCAGGGACGGCACAAAGCCTTTTCCACCTGCCTCCCTCACCTGGCCGTTGTCTCTCTCTTTATCATCACTGTCATGTTTGTCTACCTGAAGCCCCCTCTATATCCTCCCCATCCCTGGACCTGGTGGTGTCTGTTCTGTACTCAGTGGTGCCTCCAGCAGTGAATCCTCTCATCTACAGCATGAGGAACCAGGAGCTCAAGGATGCTTTGTGCAAACTCATATCTTAGTTTTTTCTGAAGCATTAAACCGCCCATCTGCTTCTACATAGCAGTTTTAATGTAACGAATTACCGGCGCAGCCTGTGATCTGTGTTATCTGTTTTTATTGGTTGGTTTTTTTAATTGTGATAATTTGTCATCCCCTTTCTAATTCACTGCCTGCTCTTCTTTTATAACCACTGGCTGTGTAAATGAGGAGCCGTGGTCTGGTTGTATTTAAACAAAATAACGTGTCTCGTAGTGACTTGATTTTTGCTATATCCTTGCTGCAAGGCCTTTTTGGAGCTGCAGGGACAGTTTCTGTGATGGAAGGAGGGGAAAGAAATCCAGCCTTGGAGCCCTGCCAGGGAGCAGCAGCGCTTGTTCTTCCTGAACTGTTCTGGTTCAACTCCCACACTCTCCTTCTCATCCCTGGTGTTGGTGCAAGGCCTGAGTGCTCTGGCAGCTTGGTCACCGTCCTGCTGTGCGTCAGTGCTGTGGGCGCAGGCAGGGACAGGCAATGGGCACTGCTGTGACAGAGCTGGCCTCACAACAGCCTTTCTACAGAGAAAGGTGATCTCCTATGGGCAATACATGATGGTTTATGTCTTCAAGCATATGCTTACAATAGTGTCCCACAGATTCAAACCCCAGTGTGCAGCTGAACAGTGTGTGTGTGCAGGGCTGGCACACAGCAGTGTCCTCTCACAGCCAGGCTCCTGCCAGAGACCTGCAGGACCAGCAGAGCAGGGCTGGGCTGTGCCCCTGTGCACTGGACACCCCGTGGAAGGAGCCCCAGGTCAATCACCATGGACTGGCCCCTCACAACCACCATTTCCAGCACTGGCCTCTCACCCACAGACACTGTTCTTCCCTCCATGGAGGGACACTGAATGAGTAGGTGCAGATGAGATGTGAGCATGCACATCATGGATGTGAAGTGAGATGAACGCAAGTGAGCACAAACACTCTCAGCTATTCCTTGTGCTTCCATTAAGGCCTGTGGCACAGACAAGGTCTTGAGGTCACTTCATATTGGGAGGAACACCCCATGGGTTTAGAGGTCCTTGGAAAAGGTAGATATCAAACCCATCTGCATGAAAAGCACAAAGGAGAATTAATGGCAGGTCAACCTGCCTCTATACCTGGAATTTTGCAGGGTCATAGACATGGTGTTTCATGGTGTCCCAGTAGCCAGATCAGGGATCTCTGGGCTGGAGAACTGGAAGCTGGGTGGAAAGTTGGCTGGACAATCAAGCCAAATGTCATCAGTGGTACAAAGCCCTCCATGCAGCCAGTTACTAGTTTCATCTCTCAGTGACCAGCACTTGGACCAACACTGTTAAACATCTTTATTCTCCCTCTGTGTGATGTGACAAGTGCACTGTCAGCTCCTGTGTGAATGATGCAAATTTGGGAGGAACCCTTGAACAGCCTCACCTGGTTCACCCTGCCTGGAGCAGGACAGTGAGACAAGTGGGACAAGGGCTCTCTTCAAACCTCAAGTTATTCTGAGATTAAATGAATCTTTCCTTTGTGGAGAGTATTTTGAAGACAAAATAAGAAGAGGAAGAATAAAAAGAATAAGAGACATAAAACGAGTTCCAAAAGTTGTCAACATAAATACAGCAGTTCCTCTGAAGAGTCTTTTTGAACCCAACTCTATAGTAGGGAATATATTTGATAAATTTGACAAAACAAGCATACTTTGATCTGATTGGGTCCTGGGTCATGAAAAATGTGATGGATAGTTATGGTATTATGAGTTCAGTTGTGTCTCAGACACTCATAATCCAGTCAGAATCATGTGGCTGTGAAGGGACAGTGGGGTCAGTTCGGTGTCTGGAGGTGACAGCCCAGCAGCAGGGACATGGCTGGGAAAGAACCTCTGCCCAAGGGCCCACAGGCCCTATCCAGAAAGAGACCTTGGAGATGGGTTGTCATGTTCATTCCGCCTGAGAACATGACTGGACAGCAGCAGGGACCACAAGAAGCCTAACGGGTTGGGTTCCCTGTATGAAGGGCAGTGCATGAGATGGTCGAGCTTTTCATGATAGTGGGAAGAAGCAGGAAAGAGAAAAAAAGAAGTCTACTTGGAAGGTGAGAAATGGATATCAGGAGTAAGAAATGTCACTGGAAGGGCAGTGCTGTGGTGCAAGAGGTGACCCAGAGGGAGCTGGATCAGCCCATGGTTTGTGTTCCAAAGAGCAGCCGGTGAGGGTGCAGACACAGCAGTGAAGGTGCAGAGATGCTGGGCTGAGAGCAGGTGGGAAGCGAGATGGGTGTCTGCAGCCTGCAGGGAAAGAGGGGCAGGGGCAGCACCGTGTGGAACAGCCTGTGGTGGAGATGGCAAAGGGCGCTGTAAGGCTGGAAGGGACCCACAGAACCCAGGTCTGTGTCCCCTTGGCCAGGGCAGTTGTCTCTGCCACTGACCCCAGGAGCAGACATGTTGTCCTCATGGCACTGGGGCCTCGGTGCCTCCTTGCAGCCCCATGGGGAAGCTGGAAGTTGTTGTCCCAGTGTTGTCCTTCCCTGGGCCTTGCACACCCACATCCCACGGTCCCAGGAAGAGCCCTGAGCCGTGTGTGAGGGACAGGATCCCCCTTCCCATTGCCTGGAGCTCATGGCTCCTCCTTTCTGCTTCAGAAAGCAAACCAAGGGGTTTCTGAGCACCAGAGCTGAAGAAAAGACTCAAAGGAGACCTCATGGTGGCTACAGCTTCCTCACAAGGGGAGAGCGAGGGGAAGGTACTGATCTGTTCTGTATGGTGACCAATGACAATATCCAAGGGAATGGAAGAAGGGTGTGCAAGGGGAGGTTGAGGTTGGACATGAGGAAAAGGTTCTTCCCCCAGAGGTGCTGGACACTGAACAGGCTCCCCAGGGAGGTGTCACAGCCCCAACCTGACAGTGTTCAAGAAGAGACTGGACAACGTCCTCAGACACACGGGGTGACTTGTGGGGTGTCCTGTGCAGGGACAGGAGTTGGACTCCATGATCCTTGTGGGTCCTTCCAACTCAGGACATTCTATGATTCCATGAAACACTAGGTCACAAGTTCATGTTTTCATTGTGCAGATGAGTTGTAAACACACACATCATGTGTATGTCCACTGTGTGCATGTGGTGAGATGAACCCAAGGGAGCACAAATGCCATCAGCTGTTCCTTGGGGTGCCCTAAAGGTCAGTGGGACAGAGATGGTGTTCAGGGGTCTCTTCCAACCTGCATTATTGTAGGATTCCATTAATCTTTTCCTTGGAGATATAAAATGTCCCAGAGTAAATACAGCAGCTCCTCTGAGGAACGTTTCTCCACTCAAACCCTTGATAGGAAATCTATCAGATACATTTGATGAAAGCAGCTCAGTTTGATCTGCTCACACACTGGACCACAAGGAGGGTGATGGTGGGTACGATGTCGTGTGGTCACTTGTGTCTCAGGAACTCATTGTCCAGTAGGAACCAATGGGTGTGGAGGGGACTGTGAGGTCACTTCTGCCTCTGTAGGGGATTGGCCAACAGCAGGAACATGGCTGGGAAAGGACTGTGAGGTCACACACACGAGATGAGCAATGGGGCCCAATCAGCATGGCTTGATGAAAGGCAGGTCCTGCTTGACCAGCCTGATCTCCTTCTGTGACAAGGTGACCGCTGAGCAGATGAGGGAAAGTCTGTGGTGGGCAGTGAATCCGCCACACGGGCTGTGGGTGTTGTGTCCTTAGACTGCAGTGAAGCCTTTGACACCGTGTCCCACAGCATCTCCTGGAGAAGCTGCAGCTCGTGGCCTGGATGGTGTATGTGCGATGGGTAAAGAACTGGCTGGAAGGCATTTTAGAGCCATTTGTCCCCTTCCTGTTCACATGGGCATCCCATGAATGCATCACTGCTCTACCCCAGTGTAGACAGGCACAAGGCCTTCTCCACCTGGACCTCTCACCAATGCCACTGGTTTCTACAGCAGCATCATCCTTGACTGTGGGATGCCCAGAACAGCCCTCTCAAGACAGTTTGACAAAGTCTTTTTTCTACACCTTCCCCACATCCCTGCTCAACCCCCTCATGTACAGCTCAAGGACCAGAAAGTTTGGGTACAAGCGGGACATTGAGAAAAATGGTCAGAAAGGCTTTGAGGTGCACAGAGAGCCCATCACCATATTGGCAAGCTGCTCTCTCTGAACAGGCCCAGAAGACCAGCACAGCATTTGCTGTGTCCCAGAAACTCGTCTGGAAGGTTGGGCTATGGAGAAAAGGTTTGGTCTGGGAAGGGACAGACAGGGGCTGGTGGAACTGGCTGGTGTGACCGTGAGACGTCTCTCCAGCACCTCAGAAAAGTCCTGGCTCTCAGGGAGGCTGCATGGTCCTCTGAGAAAGAAAATAGCAAACATGACTTATCATGGAATCATAGAATAATTGTGGCTGGAAGAGACACTCAAGATCATCGAGTCCAACCATAACCCAAATCTGGCACTAAACCATGTCCCTAAGAGCCCCATCTATCTGTGTTTTAAACACCTTCAGTGATGGGGACTCCACAACCTCACTGGGCAGTCTGCTCCATTGCTTCAAAACCCTTTCCCTGAAGAATTTATTCCTAATGTCCAATCTAAACCTCCCCGTGTGCAACTTGAGGCCATTTCCTCTTGTCCTACCACTTGCTACTTATGAGAAGAGACCAACACCCTCCATGATAAAACCTCCTTTCAGGCAGCTGTAGAGAGGAATAAGGTCTCCCCTCAGCCTCCTTTTCTCCAGGCTGAACAACCCCAGCTCCCTCAACCGCTCCTCATCAGACTGGTGCTCCTGACCCTTCACCAGCCTTGTCACCCTCCTCTGAACTCTCTCCAGCACCTCAATGTCTTCCTTGCCATGAGGGGCCTCAAACTGTCCCCAGGATTCAAGGTGCAGCCTCACCAGTGCCCAGTACAAAGGGCTGATCACTTCTCTAGTCCTGCTAAAGCTCTGATTGAATCAAGGCTTATCTTGATTCATAGTGAATTTATTCACTGATGAATTTAAGAATACGTGAGAATAGGTGTCCTCTCGTTCTCCCTCTTCTCCACCAAGGTCTCCCAGGCCTCTCTGGCTGGAGGCAGAACAACCAGCAGTGGATGTGGATCAAGTCAGGGGTCACTGGAACTAACACAACCCTCTCCAGTCTATGGGACAGCAGGGGCAGCACTCCAGGAGCTGGGACAGCAGGACCATGTCACAGTGAGGCCACTCTGCACCATCTTGGAAAGCCCATGGAGACTGGGGGAACTCCCTGGCCACTGGCAGCTCTCACACAGTGTGTGCACTTTTCAAAATGGCCCATGGGTGAGCAGGGGAACTAAGGGCTGTGCCCCAGAGCATGTCCACTGGGACCCCATTTCTGGGTGTCTGGAAGAGAAGGTGATGGGGTTTGCCCAGGGCAGGTTGTGCCTGTCCATCCTCTTTGCTTTCTGTGAGGAAAGCACAGGGTTGTGGACGTGGGGAGAACATTGATGATCTGTTACCAGTGATGGTCTGTTACCTGGAAGTCAGCAAGGCATTCAGTGTCATCCCCCACAACATTCTTTTGCCCAAGGCAGTAAATTCTGGTCTGTGTCAGTGTGCAAATAGATGGGTAAAACCAATCTGGATGGTTGTGTTTGGAAAGGTGCTGTAGAAAGGGAGAAACTTTCAGGTCCTGAGGACAGTCCAGCACTGGAAGCTGTTTCCCAGGAGTGCGCACACACTCTGTCCCAGAAAGTGACGAGGATGTGTTTGGATAAAGCCCTGAGCAATCTGGTCTGACCCTGCTGTGAGCAGGAGGTTGGTCAAGACACCTCCTGAGGCCCCATCCAGCCTGAATGACGCTGTCCTTCCTTCCCCTTCATGTTTTCAATTTAGGGACAGCTCTCAGGTTATTCCAGACCACATAAGTAAATTCCATGAAGTGCAGGGCTGCTTTACAACTGCGCCCGAACTGTCCTGACCACATCTATTCCATCTTTTTTTCTTTTGCCCAGAGCCAAGATCTTATTTTTTGCTGTCCTAATGACCTTCTAGAAAGAACAGCCTGTGTTGTTAACCCTTTCAGAGCAGGTTGCTGAAGAGGTGTCAGCATCCATGCACAGAGTCTGCACATCAGCCAGACACAAATCCATCATTATAGAAGTGGAGACGAGGCACTTGACCAGCTCCTTGCACCCAGATATCAGTGTGACATGTCTGCTGAGATGCCAGGGAAAACCTAAAATCTATGTCAAGGGTATGTGAGTCCTGGTTGGGTATCCTGGCTTGTCTCCTGACCCATGTGGTGCTTCAGGCTCTGAAGAGAATCAAATCCAGCCATTGGACTGGGGTAGTTCCATTTTACATGTGTCACACAGGGCAGATGAGGGAGCTCAGAACTCCAGACTCTGCAGCACTGTTGGGACTGCAGAGACTGGAAATGCAGGTGACAGTGTGTGTCAGTGCACACACATAAAGATTCTGGCTTCCTTTGGGCCTTTGCACTGACCTGGGATCTGTTCCTTGGCCTTCTTTGTCTCAAAAAGAAACTATTCTCCTATGCAAACTCCACATGACACCACATAAGAAATAATTAAAAGGTAGAAAAATAATGAAAGCAGCACAATTTGGGGGTAATTCTGTCCAAGAGGTGTACTCTTTAAATGATTAAAACAAAAAAGAAGTGAGAGAAAAAGCATTGTTCTTAGAAATTCTTTCAAGACACAACTACTGAGGTGTAGTAGATGCTTGGAAAAGCAAGAATGACTGTTAGGAATGAAATTAAAGAGATTTAAATCATCATCGTCATCAGTGAGAATGAGGAGTTCGCTGTTACTGTTATCAGTGACAGCACCACTGTTCACAAACATCCTTCAGAGCATCTCCATTTTTCCTGGGCTCCAAAGCTCATCCTGCTCAGAGTTTGACAGGATTGCTGCAAACCCCTGTGACCCAAATCTCTACAACTGTCTCTGCTCAACAGCCTTTTACCCCAGGAAGGGGAAAACTGCCAATGCAGACACCAACCCAGTGCCCAACCTGCCTGGAGAGCCAGGACAGTTGTGCCACACAACAGCCACCTCTGAGGGAACCTGGAGGTGATGGAACTGAAATGGTTTCAACCCAAATCATAGAATCATAAAATCATGGAATCATTGAGGCTGGAAAAGATCATTAAGAACATGGAGTGCAACCGTAAATCAAACACTGACAAGTCCAGCACTAAACCATGTCCCAAAGCGCCACATCTCCACAGCTTTAAAACACCTCCAGCAATGGAAGCTCCAATCCTGAGCTCGCAGGACACCATTGGCTGCAGTTGGACGTAAGATACTGGTCATGGCTGTGAGTTCAGCCCTGGCTGGCAGAATGTCTCACACCCTCACTGAGGAGGGCAGGGGGCTGGGAGATGGGAGCACGTTTCAGTTTCCAGATCCCAGCACAGAGACCAAACCATCCTGCCCTTGGACTCTGGATCCCATTTCCTGAGATGCAAAGCTGGTGGCCTTCTATGGATAATCATGTTAAAAGGCACGAAAAGTTCTTCAAATGTTTGTGTAATTTGCCTAGGAAAGTCAGTTTTATATGTTTATGATTAAATATCTGTAAAATAATACTCCGCATCTCTGGTAGCCCCTCTGGCAATGACAATTAAATAGGCATTTGCACTATAAGGCTCCATACCTCATCCACAAGCACACATCTAAGTGGTTCAGATGACGGGTGGTGTGGCAAACGTCACCCTTTGTGTCCCCAGGTGATGGACACTGCTCATGTGCCTCTGCAGAGAGTGGCAGGAGCTGGATCCCCTTCTCAGGACAGACTCTTTCCAGGAGAGACACAGACACAGGGGAACTCATCGGGGCTTTACGGCATTTCACTGGGCATCGGTTTTGACATATTGGGTGCTGTCCTGTGACTGCCCTTTCTGCACAAATGATCATACAAACACAACCATTTAGTGAGACATGGTCATAAAGGGCTGTTATGGACAAGGAAGCTCACCGTGAACTCTGGAGAGAGCGAGGAAGTTTACAATAAGCACCAGGAAGAACCAAGAAGCTCGAGGCCTCTTCTGAAGAGCGGGAGGCCTGAGCAGCCGTGATTGGCCATTGTAGGTGTGGGAGAGGGTCAGGGCATGTCAGGGAGAAGCAATGAGATGGCTGATGGCTTCAGTGAACCCTTCCAGCCATGTCTGAGCCCAGCAATGGAAAGCAGTTGATGTCTGCAGGTGGAGGAGGAACAGGAGGAAGATTTTCCTGGGAATACGGAAGGAAGAAAGGCCTCTCCTGGGCTAATCATGTATGGCAGTGCCATTTGCATGCTGTGGGCATGGCTGTGCCTGGGAGATGGGGAACGGCTGCTGCTGGGGTGGCTGTGCTCAGTCATGGCCCATGAGCTGACCCTGCTCTGCTCTTCTCTTACACTGCCCACACTTGGATGGTCCTCAGGAATCATCCATGACCCTGGTGGATCCATGAACCTCATGGAGTGATGGGGTGTGGATCCAAAGAGAGGATTCGAGGAAGTTTTGGAGTGGGACACTGAGGTGACTGGTGACCATTGCCAGGTGTATGAAAGAAGCTGGATGAGTTGTGAGGAGCTCACAGGCATTTCCAACTCCACAGAAAACCAGAGCCTTGCAGTTAAAGCAACAGCACTTGACATAAAACCCACCCCATCGAAAATGCTCTTACAAGCCAAGGCTTTGTGCATCATTATCCTAAAGGCTTCAAGTCTGGTGTGGATGATTAGGGAGATTTCAGGAATAGCCAAACAGAGAGCATTTGCATAATAAATAGCAATAAAGCCAAATTTCTTCTATTCTCTCCCCTGCTCGCCCTTCCCTCCCTTTCCAGAGCAGGTGGTATAAGCAGCCTCCAGTTCATATCGGTATGGAGTGTCTTCTGATAAAGACTGAATATGTCAGAAAAGTGGGTGCCTAAATCACCATGTGAGTGAGGAGACAGGCCAGGACAGTTCAAGAGGAGTCACACTCCTCTGGACCAAGAGGTGGGTGTTCCTGGCATTCTCAGGTGCCACAGCACAGTGATACTTGTGTTCAGAGAGCTGGTCAAGTGACCCATCTCCTGTTCTGTAACGGTGTCTGAGTTTGCTCAGGTCACCCCTGACTTGAGCCCCATCCACTGCTGGGTGTTCTCCAGACTCCTGCCTTCAGGAACAAAGTCCCAGGAGACCTTGCTGGTGAAGATGGAGGCAAAGAAGCCATGAAGTATCTCAGTCCTATCTGATTCTACTCTTATGAAGCTCAGCAGCAGGCCCACGTTCACCCTGTCTACTATTTTACTGTAAGGAAGCAATGACTGCTCATCTTGCTGCCCTCAGCCTCCCGTGCAGGTATCAAGTCCAGGGCAGCTTTGTCATCATCCCCACATCCATGGACAAGGTTTCTAAATTCCTCCTGTGCAGCTTCCCCTGCTTCCACCTCCTGTGTGCTGCCTTTGTGCCCTTCAGCTCCATCGGTTCAGACAAACACCGTAATGAGATAAATGCTTCATTTCACGGGTTCTTGGATAGATCATTCTTGTGCTTGGAGCAGCCTGTCCTATAGGGCTGATCAGATTTCCTGAGCTCCTTCATCCTTCAGAGCTGCTTCCCATGGCACCACAAATATCAGCCCTCCAGTATGTCAAAGTCTTCTCCTCTGGAGCCCACCAGCCTGTGCTCTGCTGCTGGCCTTCCTCCCTCCCCTCTGGTGCCTGGGATCCCACTGTCTCCTGGTCACAACAGCCAAGGTGGACACTGAAGTTCACATCCCTCACCAGGGTTTCCTTGTTTCCCAGTTCCACATCCAGGTGATCAGCACGCTTCTGCCCACCAAGCAGACATGTTAAGAAGTTGGTCCAAGATCCTTTGGACTATTGGCACCTGTATCTTTGCCTGACCAGTGAATGTCAGGGCAATTAGAGTTCCCCATAATAACATGCTCATTGACTGGTGACTTCCTCACATTGCTTACAGATCTTTTCCATTTTTTCTCCATGATCAAGTAGTTTGTAACACCAAATATGTTGTCAACATGTACTGTGTTTACATGGCAAAGTCTCGGAACTGGTTATGAGTGGGCTGTGCTACAGTTGTCACCTTTCTGAGAAGACAACAGGAGTTGGACCAACGTCAGACAGAGCCGATTTCAGCTGCTCCAGGATGGACCCACTCCTTGCCAGATCTGAGCCACTCAGTGATGCTGGCAGCACCTCTGGGATATTGTATTTGAGAAAGGGTAAAAAACGCTGCACAACTGCAGATGGGAGAGAGGAGGGAGGAGATGGGAGAGAAAAGCTCTGCAGACATCAAGGTCATATCCCATAGGACACAAGCAGGTCCCTCAGCAGCCCAAATCCTGCTCTCCTGAAATCCTGCTCTTGGCCTTGTTCTCATCTCCCAGGAGCCTCAGCTCCACTTTCCCATCCCTGACTGTTCCATCCTGACCAACTCTTTCTGGTTTGTAAGTGTGAAGTCCCACAGGGCACCTCACCCCACTGACTTCTCAGTCACCCGTGTCAGGAAGATGTTGTCAATGAGCTCCAAACCCTCCTGGATGGCTGGTACCTTGCAGATTTTGGGATATCTCAGGTCTGCCATGAGGACATGGCCCAGGAAACATGAGGCTTCTTTAATTTGTCTGAAGGAGGCCTCATCTCAGTCCAGTTCCTGATCAGTGAGTCTGTAGCTGATGTCCAGTCACCACAACACTGCCCATGTTGTTCTGCCCTCTCATGCTGACTCCGCAACATTCAGCTGACATTGTCTGTCCCCAGGCAGAGCTCCACACATTCCTGCTGCTCTCCCACATGAAGGCAAACATCAGAAACTCCATAGCTCTGGCATTATGAGTACCAGACACCCAAGACCCCGCTTTCTACCCAGAAGATGATATTTATAGTGTCCTGTAACTCCTCATGCTGTTATGATGGGAGAGAAACCCTCATCAGGATAAGCCGTCTGTGTGTCAACATTAACAGCTGAGCAAATGGAATTTCAGTCCAGGGAGAGTCCAGACCTTGTGAATATCTGGTGTTTGCCCATCAGAAATCTCTGAATTGTGACAAGGTGAAATGAGGAGTTCTCAGTGACCCTGAGGAGAAGGGCCTGGGCACTACAAGGTCCCCACAGCAGCCCGTGGTGCACGCTCACCATGAACAAGGCAGCTGCACACGGGGCTGCATGAGGAGGAGCGTGGGGACCCAGACACCTGCAGTTCTCATCCCATTCGGTTCAGCACTGGTGTGACCCACACACACGGGTGTGTGCCAGTGTGCGGCTTCCCAGTCTGGAGCAGCAGGGAGGAACTGCAGAGTGCAGGGCTGTGCCAAGGCAGGTTCAGCACCTTGTGCACATGGTGTGGGGTGCTGAGGGACCTGGGCTGCTTTGGCCCAGCAGCGCTGGGGAGGCTGCAGCAGTGCAGGAGTAGCCTGAGAGTGCTTGAAGGGCGGTTTCAGAGGTGGTGGAGGTTTCTGCATAGTGGGAAAGAGCTTGAGAAAGAAATAATGGCCCAAAGTGCAGCTGGGGAGGTCCAGGCTGGCCATGAGCAGAAAGGAATGTGAAGGAAGGGCAGTGCAGTGGTGGAGCAGGTCAGCAGAGGGAGTCTGCATCAGCCCAAGGCTTTGTGCTTCAAGGAGCAGCTGGGGAGGATGGAGAGACCTCAGCAAAGGAAGGAAGATGCTCAGACAAGAGCAAGGTGGGGCAGCAGGGGGGATGTCTGCAGCCTGCAGGGACAGAGGTGCAGGGGATGCCACAGCACAGGACAGGCTGTCATGGAGATGATCACGGGATGGAAAGAGGCTGAAAGCCCCACCAGACATGAGCTCCTTCTCCCCTTGGCTATGGCTGTTGTCTGCACCTCTGATGTCTGTGAGGAGACACCTTGTCCTTGCAGCACAGGGGCCTCATGGCCTCCTTGTCCCCAGCCAGGAACCTGGGAGGTGTGGGACCATAGTCCTGCCCTTGGCCTTGCACAGCCCCACATCACACTGTCCCAGGAAGGGCCCTGGGCAACGTGGGAGGGACAGGATCTGCCTTCCCAGGGCTGGGGGTCAGGACTCGGCCCTTTGGTTATTGAAACACAATCAGGTTTACTCAGCATCAGAGCCACCTTTACTGTGCTTTTCCTGAACTTTCATCACTGTCTTCAATTTTATTCTATACCTGACCCTGTGGTCAGCTCCTCATAGTGTTCCTCAGTGGACCCATTAACATTACGAGACACTTTGGAGTTTACATCTGACTGCTTGAGAGGTTTCATTACCTTCCTCCAGGGTTTGAGGTCCATGGACTCAGCACCAAACCCACCAGAGAGGTCATTAAAGGGCCTTGTGCTGCTCCTGTGCTGCTGAGCTGAGCTGGGCTCCTGGGACACAGGGAGCTCATGGCAGCGGCAGCGCTGCAGAGAGACAGCTCTGCCCAGGAGCAGCTCCTCTGCACACGCAGCAGGGCTGAGGGCTCTGCCTGGGGATCTCAGGAGACGAGCAAGGCAGAGAGAGATTAAAGGTGGTCAGGACTGGAGGATGACTGAGAGCTCACTGGAGGAGAAACCTTTGCAGCCCTTGCCATGATAAGTCTTTGGTGCAGGGCAGTGCAGCTGTAGCTCCTGGAGGCATCTCCTGAAACTGGCACAGGCACAGCTTGTGGGATCTGTAAGGACGGGGCTCTTGTCAGGCCATGTTGAACAGCTGTGAAGCCGGGTGAGCACCCAGGGGTGCCCAGGGCTGTCCTGCAGAGCAGGGTCCCAGCACCCCAGGGCTGTGCCGGGCAGGGACTCTGCCGCCTGCCAGGGTCAGCGCTCAGCCTGCCCGGGAGATCCCATGGCAGCAGCTGTGGGGGGAAGGAGGGACCCCTGGCAGGGCAGGCAGGGAGCTTGTGGGGTTGAAGGGGGCTGTGTGGGTCAGGGCTGCTCAGAGCTCCAGATACTCCCGCAGACATGGCACAGGGTCGTTCTGAACAGCAACATCAAGACAGCAACAGCTGCAAGGGAAGGAGTCTGTGCTTTCAGTTTTCCACTCTTGTTCGTCTGGCTGTGCAATGGGAGATGGGGATTTATTTCTCTGCTTTGGAGAAGACACTGAGGCCCCAGTTCTCGTTAGGACGTGTCTGAGCTGCTCCTGAGCCCCTGCACACACAGAGCTGCCCCTGGGCAGTGCCAGGAGGTGTGAGCAGGACAGAGCTGAGCACACAGCACGTGGGACGGGGTCTGTGACACTGACAGGGAGCAGACCAGGGGCAGACACACAGCTGCAGGCAGCACAGACATGGGCAGGGAGAGGGAGCTCCTACCAGATATGCCAGGGACGGTATTTAGGAACCCGCCTGCAATCCCCTGCAGTGCAGACACATTTCCCAGTGCAACCCCTGGTCTCCTCTCCTCCCCAGCAGACCCTCTGCCCCAAAGCCATGGGGTCCAGGTCACGAATCTCCACCTCAGCAGCTGGACCTCCAGGTGAAGGGTTCCTCTAACAGGGTACACAAATAAAGTACTAAAAGTACTTGCTCTCCAGTGTCATTATGTGAGTGGCAGCAGCACAGCTGGGTCAGGAGAAGGTTCCACAGCATGCCCGTCTGCCTTTCTGTCCTTGCTTTATTTTCTGGTAGCACTGCAGTGTCCTTCCCTGTTTCTCCACCTGTCCCTGCTGCTCTTGCTCTCTGGGATTGGGTGTGAGTGTGGGTCAGTTTTTGCTCTGACACCAATTTGAGGGGTCTTGCCCCAGAGGTGTGTTCATAGAAATTAGATGTCCAAGCTGCATTTTAAACTGTCATGAACTCTTTTTCTCACTTGGTAGAAATAAAGAACGAGCTGAAACACCCCTCCATCGGTGAAGGGGTATTCCATGAGAAACAGCCTGTTTATTCTCCTCTAACTTGTCACTGCCTTTTCCTCCTTGCACAGGTCCTCATGCCCACAGGCAGCAAATGTCCAACAGCAGCTCCATCACCCAGTTCCTCCTCCTGCCGTTCACAGACACACGGGAGCTGCAGCTCTTGCACTTCTGGCTCTTCCTGGGCATCTACCTGGCTGCCCTCCTGGGCAACGGCCTCATCATCACCACCATAGCCTGGGACCAGCACCTGCACACCCCCATGTACTTCTTCCTACTCAACCTCTCCCTCCTTGACCTGAGCTCCATCTCAACCATTGTACCCAAGTCCATGGCCAATTCCCTCTGGGACACCAGGGCCATCTCCTACACAGGATGTGTTGCGCAGCTATTTTCGTTTCTCCTTTCCATTTCAACCGAGTATTGGCTCCTCACCATCATGTCGTACGACCGCTACGTTGCCATCTGCAAACCCCTGCACTACAGGACCCTCCTGGGCAGCAGAGCTTGTGTCCACATGGCAGCAGCTGCCTGGGCCACTGGGTTTCTCACTGCTCTGCTGCACACAGCCAATACATTTTCACTGCCCCTGTGCAAGAGCAATGCCCTGGGCCAGTTCTTCTGTGAAATCCCCCAGATCCTCAAGCTCTCCTGCTCGCACTCCTACCTCAAGGAACTCCTGCTTATTGTGATCACTGTCTGTTTTCCATTTGTGTGTTTTATGTTCATTGTGGTGTCGTATGTGCAGATCTTGAGGGCCGTGCTGAGGATCCCCTCTGAGCAGGGTCGGCACAAAGCCTTTTCCACCTGCCTCCCTCACCTGGCCGTGGTCTCCCTGTTCCTCAGCACTGGCTTCTTTGCCTACCTGAAACCCTCATCCATTTCCTCCCCATCGCTGGACCTAGTGGTGTCTGTCCTGTACTCGGTGGTGCCTCCAGCAGTGAACCCCCTCATCTACAGCATGAGGAACCAGGAGCTCAAGGAGTCTATAAGGAAAATGATGACTGTTTACTTTTCAAAAGTGGTAATGAAGTGACCTCCTGCTTCTGCATGTCACTTGTAATATAACGCATTACTAGTTCAACATGAGTTCTGTAAGTTTTTATTTCTTTTCTTTGGTTTTAGGTGTTCTTTGTTGTATTAATGCTACCCACAAGCAAAATTAGTTTTCATCTTATATCTATGTCCGTATCTATGTGTCTAGTGTGACCCATTGTCTTTTTCTAAATAAGGAGCTATACTCTCTGTGTGTATAAATGAAATAAAGGGCCCCACACTGACTTGTTAGCCCAGAATCCTCTCTCTGGGATCTCTGGGGCTGCAGGAGCCATGTCTGTGTGCTGAGGGGGAGTGAGCAGGAGCCACCCTGAGCTGGGTCTTCCTCCCACTCTGACCAGCATGAGCCTGCGGACTCACCCCATGGCCCTGAGCACCACAGTCCACTTGCTCTGCAGAGCAGCACCACCAGCTCGGAGCTGTATGGAGCGTGGGAAGGGGGGTAGCAACAGCTGGCCAGGTCAGCATAGCTCAGGTCTCTTGGGAACGGGCTCTGTGGGGAGACAGGATGTTCCAGGAGAAGAGTGGAGCACTGTATGTGTACAGGAAAGACATGGAAAGAGAAACCCTTTGCTGCAGGTGGCAGCTTGGGGCAGGTGGCCCTGGCACTGTGGCCGCAGGACCTTCCTGAGGATCCCCTAGGCCAAATGTCTCATGCTGTCCTGGGGAGCCAGTCTGGACCTGGGTCTGCAAGCTGCCTGTGCTGGAGACCCACTCAGCTTGCTGGCTGGATGGACATTCTCACTGTCCTTCATTCTCACTGGTCCCCACTGCTGTGGGACCCATTCCAGTTCCAGTGTGGCTGCTCTGCGGGCTCGGCTGGGGAGAGGGCAGGGGGTGGCACAATTCAGGAGAGGGTGGGAGGGCTGAACTGGCAAATGGCCCAGAGAAGAAAATACCAGTGAAGGGCTGAAGTGTGTGAGTGTGCAAGGCTGGCACACAGCAGGGTCCTCTCCCAGCCAGGCCTCCTGGGAGAGCCCTGAAGCACCAGCAGAGCAGGGGTTGCTGTGTGCCCATGTTCATGGGACAACCTGGGGAAACTGGCCCAGCACAGTCACCACAGACCAGCCCCTCAAAACCACCATTTCCTGCACTGGCCCTTCACCCCAGCTGAGAGAGCTTGTTCATCCCTCAACACAAGGACACTGAATGAGTAACTCAGAAGGCAATGTTTCCACTGTATGGATGAGATATGAGCATGCATTTCATGTACATAAGATGAACCCGACTCAGGACAAACACCATCAGCTATTCCTGTATGTTCCATGAAGGCCTGAATGCAGCACTAGGATGTTCTGCCTTGAACTGAGGTCACTATGTCGATTCCTCATGACGTGGGACATGAGGATGGCCATGCCTAAGGATCTGGACATGCTGGATCATGTGGCTGAGGCCTATTGTCTGAGGTTTAACTAGGCCAAGTGCTGAGTCCTGCACTTCGGTCACAACTCTACGAACGCTACAGGCTCAGGGAAGAGTGTCTGGAAAGCTGCCTGGAAGAAAGGGATCTGTGGGTGTTGACTGAAAGTTTCTTGAACAGGTGCCAGCTTGTTCTCAGGTGGCCAAAAAGACTAACAGCATCCTGGCTTGTATCAGGAATGATGTGGCCAGCAGGACTAGAGAAGGGATTTTGCCGCTGCACTCAGCACTAGTGTGGCTGCACCTCAAATCCTGTGTTCAGTTTTGGGTCCCTCATCTTGAGAAGGACAGTGAGGCATTAGAGAGAGTGCAGAGGAGGCGACGAAGCTGCTCAGTGTCTGGAGCACAAGTGTGATGAGGAGCGGTTGAGGGAGCTGGGGCTGTTCAGCCTGGAGAACAGGAGATAGAGGGGAGACCTTCTCACTGTCCACAACTGCCTGAAAGGAGGTTGCAATATGGCGAGTCTTGGTCTCTTCTCCCATGTAGAAAGTGATAGGACAAGAGGAATTGGTCACAATTTGCACCAGGGGAGGTTTAGATTGGATATTAGGCAAAAAGTATTTCCTGGAAAGGGTTGTCAGGCATTGGAACAGGCTGCCCAGGGCAGTGGGGAAGTCACCATCCCTGAAGGGGTTTAAAGGTGTTTAGATCCCAAGGCTCTGTTCCTATTAGAGTATTCTATGATTCTGCATCAGATGAGGGTTCACAAAGGCAACTCAGTTATGGACCCTGACATTTGTGTGTGTGACTCTGGGAACAAACCCCACTGACCCAGTGAGATTCACCTCAGTTGCCCTGTGATTCTGGATTGTGTTTTCAAAATGACAGTGCAATCGAGGAGGTCCTGGCATCCGTCAAACCCATCTTCAAGAAAGGCAGGAAGGAGAATGGGGGAATCACAGGCTGCTCAGCTTGTCTCTGTCCCTGGGAAGGTGATGGGACAAGTCCTCCTGCAGCCATCTGCAGGCACTTGGAGGACAAGAAAGAGACTTGTGAACCAAAATGGGCAGGGGAAAGACAGGCATGTTGTGTGTATGAAATTGTGCCAGGCCTTGGACATGGTCTCTTGTGGTGTCCTTATAGACGGATTGATGCTATTTGGGCTGAAGAAGTGGAGGCTTGGTGGGAAGTTCACTGAAACATCAAGCCCAAATATCATCTGCGATGCAGTGTCCTCTGTGCAGTTAGTGTGTCATCCCCTAGTGAGCAGCATTTGGGCCAAAACTGCTGAAGGTCTTTATTCTCCCTCCTGTGCTGTGATGGAGATGATGCAAAGCTGAGTGGAACCTTAAAGAACCTCACCTGGTCACCCTGCTTTAGGAAAGAGAGTGAAACAAGATGTTCAGGGCTCTCTTCAAACCTGACTGACTCTCTGATTCAATGAATCTTTCCCTTGGACACATTTTTGAATATAGAATATCTGCAGAAAATTAAAAAAAAAAAAAAAAAAAAAAGAGGCAGAAGAGGAGATAGAAATGATGTCAACATAAAAACAACAGTTACTGCAAAGGAAGTTTCTCCACTCAAACATTTAGAGGGAAATACATTTGTTCAGTTTGATACAACCAGCATACTATTATCTGGTCAGGCCGCGGGCTATGAGGAGGGGGATGGATGGGTTCGGTATTATGAGTTCAGTTGTGTCTCAGACACTCATAATCCAGGTGGAATCATGTGGCTGTGAAGGGGACAGTGGAGTCAGTTCTGTGTCTGGAGGCGACAGCCCAGTAGCAGGGACATGGCTGGGAAAGAACCTCTGCTCAAGGGCCCACAGGTCTTACCCAGGAAGAGTGACGGGTTGTCATGTCCATCCCACCTGAGAACATGACGGGACATGGGCAGGGACATGGTCGTGTCTGTCAGAGAAGCTGAAAGGCCAGCAGCACTCATGGGATTTAGGAGATCATGGGGAGGTGACTTCTCTCTGGTCAGGTAAAAGACCATAAGAAGCCTAACGGGTTGGGTTCCCTGCATGAAGGGCAGTTCATGAGATAAACGAGCTTTTCGTGATAGTGGGAAGAAGCAGGAAAGAGAAAAAAGAAGTCTACTTGGAAGGTGAGGACAGGCTATGAGGAGGAAGAAATGTCACTGGAAGGGCAGTGCTGTGGGGCGAGAGGTGACCCAGAGGGAGCTGGATCAGCCCATGGTTTGTGTTCCAAAGAGCAGCCGGTGAGGGTGCAGACACAGCAGTGAAGGTGCAGAAATGCTGGGTGAGAGCAGGTGGGAAGCGAGATGGGTGTCTGCAGCCTGCAGGGAAAGAGGGGCAGGGGCAGCACCGTGTGGAACAGCCTGTGGTGGAGATGGCAAAGGGCGCTGTAAGGCTGGAAGGGACCCACAGAACCCAGGTCTGTGTCCCCTTGGCCAGGGCAGTTGTCTCTGCCACTGACCCCAGGAGCAGACATGTTGTCCTCATGGCACTGGGGCCTCGCTGCCTCCTTGCAGCCCCATGGGGAAGCTGGAAGTTGTTGTCTCAGTGTTGTCCTTCCCTGGGCCTTGCACACCCACATCCCACGGTCCCAGGAAGAGCCCTGAGCCGTGTGTGAGGGACAGGATCCCCCTTCCCATTGCCTGGAGCTCATGGCTCCTCCTTTCTGCTTCAGAAAGCAAACCAAGGGGTTTCTGAGCATCGGAGCTGAAGAAAAGACTCAAAGGAGACCTTGTGGTGGCTACAGCTTCCTCACAATGGGAGAAGGAAGGGAAGTTATTGATCTCTTCTCACTGGTGACCCATGAGAAAACCCAGAGGAACAGAAGAAATATGTGCCAGGGGTGGGTCTGTTGCACAAGGAGAAGTTTCTTCAGCCAGAGGTGCTGGACACTGAACATGCTCCCCAGGGAGGGTTTCTGAGCATCGGAGCTGAAGAAAAGACTCAAAGGAGACCTCATGGTGACTAAAGATTCCTCAGAAGGGTAGAAGGAAGGGAAGGCACTGATATCTCCTCTCTGGTGACTAGTGAAGGAGCCCAAGGGAATGGCAGGAAGATGTGCCAGGGGAGGGTCAGGTTGGGCATAAGGAAAAGGTTCTTCCCCCAGAGGTGCTGGACACTGAACAGGCTCCCCAGGGAAGTGTCACAGCCCCAACCTGACAGTCTTCAAGAAGAGGCTGGACAACATCCTCAGACACACGGGGTAACCTGTGGGGTGTCCTGTGCAGGGACAGGAGTTGGACTCCATGATCCTTGTGGGTCCTTCCAACTCAGGACATTCCATGTTTCTATGAAACACTAGGTCAAAATTCCACGTTTTCATTGAGCAGATGAGTTGTAAACACACACATCATGTGCATGTCCAGTGTGTGCATGTGGTGAGACGAACCCAAGGGAGCACAAACACCGTCAGCTGTTCCTTGGGGTGCCATAAAGGCCAGTGGCACAGAGATGGTGTTCAGGGGTCTCTTCCAACCTGTGTTATTGTAGGATTCCATTAATCTTTTCCTTGGAGATCTAAAATGCCCCAGAGTAAATACAGCAGCTCCTCTGAGGAACGTTTCTCCACTCAAACCCTTGATAGGAAATCTATCAGATACATTTGATGAGAGCAGCTCAGTTTGATCTGCTCACACACTGAACCACAAGGGGGGTGATGGTGGGTACAATGTCGTGTGGTCACTTGTGTCTCAGGAACTCATTGTCCAGTAGGAACCAATGGCTGTGGAGGGGACTGTGAGGTCACTTCTGCCTCTGCAGGGGATTGGCCAACAGCAGGAACATGGCTGGGAAAGGACTGTGAGGTCACACACACAGACGAGCAATGGGGCCCAATCAGCATGGCTTGATGAAAGGCAGGTCCTGCTTGACCAGCCTGATCTCCTTCTGTGACAAGGTGACCGCTGAGCAGATGAGGGAAAGTCTGTGGTGGGCAGTGAATCCGCCACACGGGCTGTGGGTGTTGTGTCCTTAGACTGCAGTGAAGCCTTTGACACCGTGTCCCACAGCATCTCCTGCAGAAGCTGCAGCTCCTGGCCTGGATGGTGTATCTGCGATGGGTAAAGAACTGGCTGGAAGGCATTTTGTCCCCTGGAGCCAATTGTCCCCTTTCTGTTCACATAGACATCTCATGAAAGCATCATTGCTCTGCCCCAATGTAGACAGGCAAAACCCCTTCTCCACCTGGACCTCTCACCAATGCCACTGGTTTCTACAGCAGCCTCATCCTTGACTGTGGGATGCCCAGAACAGCCCTCTCAAGACAGTTTGACAAAGTCTTTTTTCTACACCTTCCCCACATCCCGGTTCAATGCCCTCATGTACAGTTCAAGGACCAGAAAGGTTGGGCACAAGTGGGGCACTGAGAAAAATGGTCAGGAAAGCTTTGAGGTGCACAGAGAGCCCATCACCATATTGGCAAGCTGCTCTCTCTGAACAGGCCCAGAGGATCTGGACAGCATTTGTTGTGTCCCAGAAACTCACCTGGAAGGTTGGGATATGGAGAAGAGGTTTGGTCTGGGAAGGGACAGACAGGGGCTGGTGGAACTGGCTGATGTGACCGTGAGACGTCTCTCCAACACCTCAGAAAAGTCCTGGCTCTCAGGGAGGCTGCATGGTCCTCTGAGAAAGAAAATAGCAAAAATGACTTATCATGGAATCATAGAATAATTGGGGCTGGAAGAGACCCTTAAGATCATCGAGTCCAACCATAACCTAAATCTGGCACTAAACCATGTCCCTAAGAGCCCCATCTATCTGTGTTTTAAACACCTTCAGTGATCGGGACTCCACAACCTCACTGGGCAGTCTGTTCTGTTGCTTCAAAACCCTTTCACCGTAGATTTTTTTCCTAATATCCAATCTAAACCTCCCCATGTGCAACTTGAGGCCATTTCCTCTTGTCCAATCACTTGTTACTTGGGAGAAGAGACCAACTCCCTCCATGATAAAACCTCCTTTCAGGCAGCTGTAGAGAGGAATAAGGTCTCCCCTCAGCCTCCTGTTCTCAAGGCTGAACAGCCCCAGCTCCCTCAACCGCTCCTCATGAGACTGGTGCTCCAGACCCTTCACCAGCCTTGTCACCTCCTCTGAACTCTCTCCAGCACCTCAATGTCTTCCTTGCCATGAGGGGCCTCAAACTGTCCCCAGGATTCAAGGTGCAGCCTCACCAGTGCCCAGTACAAAGGGATGATCACTTCTCTAGTCCTGCTAAAGCTCTGATTGAATCAAGGCTTGAACACCTTGGTGTGACCCAGTTGGTGACGGGTTGGACTGCAGACTCCTGAGGTCCCTTCAACCTCAGTTCTCTCATGATCCCATTGTGATGTTGGGCTCTGTTTCAGACTGGAGCAGAGCAGGCGATGATGGGGCAGGACTCACCTGTGCTGTAGGTGACCATCTAAACCAGCATCCCAGCCAGGGAACCAGCCAACACCTCAGTGTGACTCGCTCTGGGCAATGTGTGAGGAGTCCTGGGCAGGGCAGGTTCAGAGGGCATGGGGCGCTGTGCAAGACACAACATGATCTTGGCTTCATGCCTGCAGGCCCATCAGATGTCAGTTGATGTCAATGAAAGTTAAAATAAGAAGAACTGAAGACAAAGATCCAAAGCAAAGGAAGGTGTCAACTAACTTTCTTCCTTTCTTTCCCTTCCTTCCTTCCTTCCTTCCTTCCTTCCTTCCTTCCTCTTTATTTCTTTCCTTCTTTCTTTCTTTCTTTCCTTCTTCCTTTCCTTCTTTCCTTCTTTCCTTCTTTCCTTCTGTCCTTTCTTTCTTTCTTCTTTTTCTTTCTATTTATGTATGTATTTATGTATTTATGTATGTATTTATGTATTTATCTATCTTTTTACTTATTTACTTACTTATTTACTTACTTATTTATTTATTATTTATTTATTTACTTATATACTTATTTACTTACTTACTTACTTACTTATTTATTTACTTACTTATTTATTTCTTTAAAAGTCTTTGCAGGGGAGTTTCTTTTCTTTGGAAAGAAAAGAGTTTTCCAGAACTGGGCATGGATTTAGGACACAAATGTCTTCAGCTCCAGGGACACAAACACCTGGTGCCAGTGTAGATGCCCCGGGAACCCCTGCCCAGGCTCCACCTGCACTGCAAGGTGCTCTGGTCTCCCCAGGTCCTGTGTGACAGATGCCAATCCCAGGCCAGCACCTCAGGTACACTGGGCCCCTAAAAAGACATTGACTGTTTATGATGAGACAGCTGATGACTGATGTACTAAGGGTAGGAGAAGAAATATTGGTCTTCCCCTGTACTTCTATTACCAACACTCTAGTATTTCATCTCCCTCGTCATTCAGGAGTTCCCACCTCTCCTGATTCAATGTCCCTGTCCAAGGACAACTTTCCAGCACTGTCTGGACGTTTGCCCTTCCCAGTGTTCTCAGGTTTCTCCTCCACTTGCTCTTTGGTCATTCAGTGGCCTCTCAACTGTCTGGTTTCTGCTTTGAGCTTCAGGGAGTTACAAACTTGCCCCTTTCTTCAGAGCTCTAATTGACATGGCAGTCAACACGTTCATTGTGTTTATTTCTATCCTCTCCTGTCTCTCTGTCTAAAGCAGTTCTTGTGTGGGTGTCCCTTGTGGATGCTGGACCTCATCAGATCCACTTACACACACAGCTGAGGAAAGTGTTTTACTGTTTATTGAACTGTGCAGTGTTTGCACAGGAGAGCAGGTGGAGCTGGTGCACAGGAGCTGCAGCATCTCCTGCAGAGCTCAGTGGAGAAGTCTGATGGAGGAAAAGTGATGCAATCTCTGGTGGCCAAGGAGGGAACCGGCAGACTTGGGGTGGGGGTGAGGAGCCAGGTTGTCCATACAGTGTCCAGCCTCAAGGACTGTTCTCCTGCCTGTCCAGGTGTCTCCAGGAGACCCTCGGGATCAATGTCCAGTGTAGAATGCTGCTGTCACTTCTTCTATACACTGGAAAATGACAGAAAACACCCTGGAAAGAAAAAACCCTCCCTTATGAAATCTTCTTTGGAACCTTCATCAGCAAGAGTCCCATTGAAACCTCTCCAGTTAGTTCTACAAGTCTGGAAGATTTGAATGGAATTACAGAAAGAAACATTGCTTGTTAGGGCTTTCTGGATTTTAATGAGCCGCATGGCGTATTTGGTGCTGAGTCCATGAACCTCAGATACCAAGGACAGACTGAAGAATCTGCTCAAGAAGTCCAAGCCAGAACAAACTCCAAAGTACCTTGAAGCATTAATGGGCCCCACTGAGGGCTGTTACTGACAAAGCCTCCCAGGGACTCGTTAGAGCAGATAATTGGAGACAGTGATTGCATCAGGCACAGGCAAAGTGCAGCAGCTCTGATGCTGAGAAAGCCCTTGGTTTCTCTGATGAAGGACAATGGCCAAGCCTTGAGCCCCTGCCCCTGGAAGGGAGATCCTGTCCCTCACGTGTGGCTCAGGGCTCTTCCTGGGGCTCTGGGGAGTGCGATGCCCAGTGCAGGACAATGGTGTGACATGCCCTGGGGGTGCAAGGAGGCAATGGGGTGCCATGGCCATGACAACCATGTGTCTCCTCTTAGGCCTCGCTGGCAGAGACATCAGCCAGAGCCAAGGGGACAAAGACCTTGGCTCTTGCAGGGACATCCAGCCTTGCCAGTTCCCTTGGCCATGTCCACCATGGTCCATCCTGCACTGTCCCAGGCCTGTGGCTGTTTCCCCACAGGCTGCAGACACCCCATGCGCTTCCCCACCTTGTTCTCAGCCCAGTGTGTCCCCACCTGTGCTGCTGTCTCTCCATCCTCACCACCTGTTCCTGGAAACACAGAGTCATGGCTGATCCAGAGTCCTGAATGACCACAGAACTGCGCTCGGAATGACATTTCTTGATCCTGAGCTCCACTCTGGACCTCCAGAGCTGCAGTTTCTGATGATGTTCCTTTCTCATGCTGTTTCTCAACAACAACAAAAAAATTAAAAATTGACACAATCTTGGAAAGTGATTTTCAAGATTTCTGAAGCTACTACTGCCCTTTCTTGTCATGGTTTTACCACAGCCACCAACTAAGTTCTTGATATCTGCACACATCCTGCTCACAGTCCCCAGGTGGGATAAGGGAGAGAACTGAATGGGAAGGGAGAAACTTGTGGGTTTAGACAAAAAATTAATAAGACAATAAAAATAATACACTACTACTACTAATATACTTATACTAAGATATAAATAAAGTAAAATATATGACACTCAGTGCAATCTCCCACATAACTTTCATTGTGCTGAACAGGTAGCCCAAAAGAAGAGAGCACCCTGGTCCTGAACAGCTGATCCAGCAAGAGAAAGTACAAGTGCGAAAGGCAGAGAGGCCCAAGGGCCAACTGAAAAACAGCAAAACATCGTAAAACTGAACTACAAGTGAACTCCCCATAGAATGGAACTTCCAAACAGAGCTAAGCAAAGCAGCCAGAAAACCAAAACTAACGGACTGGAAAAGCACCTCCAGCTTTATACTGAGCATGACCCTAATGGCAGAGAATAGCTTGTTGATTTACCTGGATCTTAATCATGTGCTGTCCTGTCTGTGCCTCCTCTTACCAGTTTGCACCTGCAGCTGCACTCCAGAGAAGTCCTTGATTTCACTGACAATAGTCCAGGTAAATTAAATAGAAATAGCTAAATTAAATTAAGAAAATACTCTCAGTGCAATCTCTCATGTAACTCCAGTCACACGGAGCAGCCAGTCCTGCAGAAGGGAGCACCTTGGTCCTGAACAGCCCATCCCAGCGAGAGAGAGCAAAAGGGCAACAGGCAGAAAGGCCCAAAGGCCAACGGCAAAATGGCAGAACGGCAAACGGCCGAACTGACCTCGAACTCCTGACAGGATGAAACTTCTGAATGGAACTGACCAAACCAGCTGGAAAACCCAAAGTAACGGATGTAACAAGCCCTAAAAGCCGGCTCCAGCTTTAGACTGAGCATGGCGCTAATCATAGGGAATATGTCATTGATCAGCCTGCATGTCAATCCAGGTGCTGTCCTGTCTGTGTCCCCTCCTGCCAATCTGCATCCACAGCTGGATGGCCAAAGAAGTCCTTGGTTTCCCTGACAACAGCCAAGATACCACTGAGTTCTGACATTCCTTTCATAGCAAATGGCAAACACTGTAAAGCTGCTAAAAGACAAAATGAACTCTACCCCAGGGAAGAAACAGCGTTATCTCATTATTCTCATAGTAAATCTGAACAAAAGACTGTACTGGCTGTGAAGGAGAGAGGTTCAAAATGCATGAAGAAACTTAATACAACTTCAGTAAAACTAGCACGTTTCCTCAGGGTCCCCTTCACCAGGCTAAAGAAGTTTGGGTCTCTCAACATCCCTAAATGTGACCCAGACTTTCTCTGGCCACACGGCAGCTCCTCCTGTTCCTCCAGAATGGGGAACCTCACACTGGGACACACGGCTCCAGATGTGACCGCACCAGTGCTGAGTCACGATGGACAATAACTGCCCTTGTCTGGGTGGCCACGCTCCTCCCAGTGCAGCCCAATGTGCTCGTGGGCATGTTCCTGCTCAGCATCACTTAGAACTGGCTGAACATCCAGGCTCAGAGCGTTGTGACCAGTGGCACAAAGCCCAGCAGGAGGTACCATGAGGAGGACTGAAGGACACCATATCCCCACCCAACATCTCCTCCTACAGGTTTCTCTTGGGTCCTTGGAACCACCTCAGTGCCAAGGGGGAGAGCACGGCCTGTATGGGGTGGAGGAGATGGGGTCTGGAATGAGGGTCCTGGGGCAGTTTCTCCTGGTTGTTCATGCAGCAACAAGCTGGGCTGGATATTTGGAGAGAGGAACTCTTCCTAAGGGCCTCCAATGGGCTTGGGGATGGTCTAGATGCATTCAAGGACCTTTACATCCTTGTTGTAATTATATGTGGGTCCCAGAACTGCAGACAGCTCTCAAGGTGAGGCCGCACTAATGCTGAATACAGCAGCATAGTCACCTCTTTTGACCACATGACCATGCTGTGTTTGATGCACCCCAGGATGGGGATTACTGTCGACTGCTGGGGGACAGTGTTGCCTCCTGTTGACCCTGTGGCCAACCATCACGCCAGATCCCTTTCTGCAGGGCTGCTCTCCAGCCGCTCTCTCCCAATCTACACTTGCACTCAGTGTTACTCTATCCCAGGTGAACAATCCAACTCTTGGACTTGTTCAATTTCATGCCCAGTGCTGGGTCCTGCACTTGGGTCACAACAACCCCAGGCAGCACTACGGGCTCAGGGAAGAGCGGCTGGAAATCTGCCCAATGGAAAAGGCCCTGGGGGTGTTGATGGACAGTGACAGAACATGAGCCAGCTTGTGCCCGGGTGGCCAAGAAGGCCACCAGCATCCCAGCATGCATCAGGAATAGTGTGGCCAGCAGGACCAGGCAAGTGATCATCCCTCTGTTCTTGGCACTGGTGAGGCAGCACCTCAAATCCTGTGTTCAGTTTTGGGCCCCTCACTACAAGAAAGACCTTGGGGTGCTGGAGTGAGTTCAGAGAAGGGCAACAAAGCTGGTGAGGGGTCTGGAGAACAAGTCAGATGGGGAGCAGTGGAGGTAACTGGGGCTGTTTAGCCTGGAGAACAGGAGGCTGAGGGGAGACCTTATTGCTGTCTACAACTGCCTGAAAGGAGGTTTTATCATATCTCCCAAGTAGCAAGTCATAGGACAAGAGGAAATGGCCTCAGGTTGCACATGGACAGGTTCAGATTGGATGTTAGGAAGAAATTCTTCAGGGAAAGGGTTTTGAAGCAATGGAGCAGACTGCCCAGTGAGGTTGTGGAGTCCCCATCACTGAAGGTGTTTAAAACACATATAGATGGGGCTCTTAGGGACATGGTTTAGTGCCAGATTTAGGTTATGGTTGGACTCGATAATCTTAAGGGTCTCTTCCAACCACAATTATTCTATGATTCCATGATAAGTCATGTTTCCTACTTTCTCTCTCAGAGGACCATGCAGCCTCCCTGAGAGCCAGGATTTTTCTGAGGTGTTGGAGAGACGTCTCACGGTCACACCAGCCAGTTCCACCAGCTCCTGTCTGTCCCTTCCCAGACCAAACCTCTTCTCCATATCCCAACCTTCCAGGCGAGTTTCTGGGACACAGCAAATGCTGTGCTGGTTTTCTGGGCCTGTTCAGAGAGAGCAGCTTGCCAACATGTTGATGGGCTCTCTGTGCACCTCAAAGCTTTCCTGACCATTTTTCTCAATGCCCCACTTGTACCCAAACTTTCTGGTCCTTGACCTGTACATGAGGGGATTGAGCAGGGATGTGGGGATGGTGTAGAAAAAAGGCTTTGTCAAACTGTCTCAGAAGGGCTGTTCTGGGCATCCCACAGTCCAGGATGAAGGTGCTGGAGAAAACAGTGGCAGTGATGAGAGATCCAGGAGGAGAAGGCCTTGTGCCTGTCTACACTGGGGTAGAGCAGTGATGCATTCATGGGATGCCCATGTAAACAGGAAGGGGACAAATAGCTCTAAAATGCCTTCCAGCCAGTTCTTTACCCATCGCACATACACCATTCAGGCTAGGAGCTGCAGCTTCTCCAGGAGATGCTGTGGGACACGGTGTCAAAGGCTTCACTGCAGTCTAAGGACACAACACCCACAGCCCGTGTGGCGGATTCACTGCCCACCACAGACTTTCCCTCATCGGCTCAGCGGTCACCTTGTCACAGAAGGAGATCAGGCTGGTCAAGCAGGACCTGCCTTTCATCAAGCCATGCTGATTGGGGCCGATTGCTCATCTCCTATGTGTGACCTCACAGTCCTTTGCCAGCCATGTTCCTGCTGTTGATCAATCCCCTGCAGAGGCAGAAGTGACCTCACAATGCCCTCCACAGCCATTGGCTTCCTACTGGACTATGAGTTCCTGAGACACAGTGACCACATGGCATCGTACCCACCATCACCCTCCTGTTCAGTTTCCAGCACCTCTGGGGGAAGAACCTTGTTTTCATGTCCAACCTAAACCTCCCCTGACACATCTTCCTGCCATTACCTTGGGCTCCTTCACTAGTCACCAGAGAGAATAGATCAGTACCTTCCATTCCTTCTCCCCTTGTGAGGAAGCTGTAGCCACCATGAGGTCTCCTTTGAGACTTTTCTTCAGCTCCGATGCTCAGAAACCCCTTGGTTTGTTTTCTGAAGCAGAAAGGAGGAGCCATGACCTCCAGCCTCTCTCCCTGCAGGCTGCAGACACCCATCTCGCTTCCCACCTGCTCTCACTCAGCATCTCTGCACCTTCACTGCTGTGTCTGCACCCTCACTGGCTGCTCTTTGGAACACAAACCATGGGCTGATCCAGCTCCCTCTGGGTCACCTCTCGCCCCACAGCACTGCCCTTCCAGTGACATTTCTTCCTCCTCATAGCCTGTCCTCACCTTCCAAGTAGACTTCTTTTTTCTCTTTCCTGCTTCTTCCCACTATCAAGAAAAGCTCGACCAATCATAAACTGCCCTTCATGCAGGGAACCCAACCCGTTAGGCTTCTTATGGTCTTTTACCTGACCAGAGAGAAGTCACCTCCCCATGATCTTCTAAATCCCATGAGTGCTGCTGGCCTTTCAGCTTCTCTGACAGACACGACCATGTCCCTGCCCATGTCCCGTCATGTTCTCAGGTGGGATGGACATGACAACCCGTCTCTCTTCCTGGGTAAGACCTGTGGGCCCTTGGGCAGAGGTTCTTTCCCAGCCATGTCCCTGCTGCTGGGCTGTCACCTCCAGACACAGAACTGACCCCACTGTCCCTTCACAGCCAAAGTCTTTGTACTCAATTATGAGTTTCAGAGACTCAACTGCCATCATAATCCCACACCCATCCATCCCCCTCCTTATGGGCTGCGACCTGACTAGAGAAAACTATGCTTGTTTTATCAAATTGATCAAATTTATTTCCTGCGAAAGATCTGAGAGGAGAAGCATTCTTGACAGGATGTGGAATGTTGAAACCTTTTCTATGTCCTCTCCTACCTCTTTTATTTCTTATTGTTTTCCTTCTTCCTGGTTGCTCATGGTGAATTCGCTACCTGAAGTGCAAAGCCATTCCCACACCCAGAGATGAGATCTTGTTTATTCCAGAGTTGTGCAAGTCTGGATGCTGGAATGAAACCAGCACAACAGATAGAGAAGGAACATCTATTATATACAAGTCTCATCCTTACATTCAGACCCTCCCGGCAGTCCTAAAGAGCCAAGTGTTCACACATTGGCATATTGGTTACATAATCATTTTACCACTACACATGCTTGTTGAGAGAGGGTCCTGGGCTGAGCCTGGGGCTCCCATCCTGGGGATGTCTGTTTTAGTATTATAATGAGCGTAAAAGGAGCAAAGCTCAGCTAAAGGACACTTTATGTAACCATCTTAAGACAGATGTTAAAACAAGACTCAGCTAATTGTGCAGGCTGCAGAGTGTCTGCGCTGCAAGGACAGTGTTCTTTGCAGGTTCTGATTAGGTGTTTTAAACATCACTTTTATCTTTGTTAGTGGAGCAGACTGACCAAAACTGAGAGGATTTAAATATTTTAGGTTAGCGATTGCAGGCAGGATTCATTCTTTTAAGTGGTAAGGACTACACCTTCTGTCTTCAAATGTCTCTCCAAGATTCATTGAATCATAGTGTGTGAGGAGAGCCCTGAACATCATCTTGTCTCCCTCTCCTGCTCAAGGCAGGGTGCACCAGGTGAGGTTGTTCTAGGCCTCTGTCCAGCTTTGCATCCTCCACAAAGGAGCTGAAAATGTGCTCCATGACATAATGAAGAGGCAGAACAAAGCCGTTCAACAGTGTTGGCCCAAGTACTCATCACTGAGGGATGCCACAAGAAACTGGCTCAACACAGGACTTTGTACCACTGGTGATGTTTGGTTTGGTCATGCTGCCAACTCCCCACCCATCACAACATCCACATCTGCATTCCAGATCTCACAAATCTGCTCTAAGGCACCACAGGAGACCATGTCTGGGGCCTTGCAAAACTCCATGTACTCAACATGTCTTTCTTTCCCCTGCCCGTTTGGGTTCAACAATCCCTTCCTTGTCCTTCTGCTGCCTGGAGATGCCTGCAGGAGAATGTGGCCCATCACCCTCCCGGGGACAGACGTAGGCTGAGCATCCTGTCGTTCTCCCAGTTCTCCTTCCTGCCATTCCTGAAGATGGGTTTGCCGTCTCCCTTTCTGAGGGACCTCTGAACCTCTCTGATCACTCTGGCCCTTCTGAGACCACAATCCAGAATTTCCCACAGGGAAAGAGGGGCAGGTGTAGGACTGTGTAGAACACCATGTGATGGAGATGGCAAAGGTGATGGAGCAAATAGGGACATTTGCAATGAGCCTGTCCAAGGGAGCTGAGATGAATCTCACTGTGCCACTGGGGTTTGTCTTTGGAGTCACACACAGAAATATCAGGGTTCTGTCAGGTGTACACATCTGAGTGGGCCCTGTGGACCCTTAAAACACAGTGAGATATTCAGCGATAGACAGTTTCCCTTATACACAGAGACACAGAGCCAGTGTCTGTCTGGTCTCATGTTCTTATTCCCAAAGGTTGGGAGGCACCTCAGCCCGGTGGTGTGTTACCATGTTTTACATTTATCTTTGATGTCCCTCATCATCATTAGGAGTGGACATTTGTTCAAGGAAGCACATTCCAGTGCTGCATTCTGGTGGTTTCCTATGGGAAACCCAACATGATGTGACCTCAGTGAACTGTCTGTCTCACAGGCCTTCATGGAACCCCAAGGAATAGCTGATGGTGTTTGTGCTCATTCATGTTCATCTTAACTCACATACATGATGTACATGCTCACATCTCATCTGTACAATGTGAACATGAACCTCTGACCTACTCATTCAGTGTAATTCCATGGAGGGACAAAAAAATTGGAGCTGGAATGAGAGGCCAGTGCTGGAAATGATGGTTGTGAGAGGCCAGTCCATGGTGATTGACCTGGGGCTCCTTCCACGGGGTGTCCAGTGCACAGGGGCACAGCCCAGCCCCTGCTCTGCTGGTCCTGCAGGTCTCTGGCAGGAGCCTGGCTGTGAGAGGACACTGCTGTGTGCCAGCCCTGCACACACACACTGTTCAGCTGCACACTGATGTGAGAGAAGGAGAGCACTGCTGCTCATTTAAGCAGCCAACAGTTATAAAAGAAAAGCCAGCAGTGAATTAGAAAGGGGTTGACAAGATTATCACAATAAGAAAACAACCAACACCACCACAAAATCCAGCTGACAGGCTATGCTTGTAAATAGCTACATTAAAACTCCTGTGTAGAAGAAGATGGCCAGTTTATTGCTTCAAAAAAAAGAGGGATATGAGTTTGCACAGGGCATCCTTGAGCTCCTGGTTCCTCATGCTGTAGATGAGGGGGTTCACTGCTGGAGGCACCACTGAGTACAGAACAGACACCATCAAGTCCAGCCATGGGGAGGAGATGGAGGGGGGCTTCAGGTTGGCAAACATGGCAGTGCTGACGAACAGGGAGACCACGGCCAGGTGAGGGAGGCAGGTGGAAAAGGCTTTGTGCCGTCCCTGCTCAGAGGGGATCCTCAGCACGGCCCTCAAGATCTGCACATAGGACACCACGATGAAAATGAAACACATAAAAACTAAAGATCCATTAAACACAAGAAGTCCAAGTTCCCTGAGGTAGGTGCCCGAGCAGGAGAGCTTGAGGATCTGGGGCATTTCACAGAAGAACTGGCCCAGGGCATTGCCCTTGCACAGGGGCAGTGAAAATGTATTGGCCGTGTGCAGCAGAGCATTGAGAAACCCAGTGGTCCAGGCAGCTGCTGCCATGTGGACACAAGCTCTGCTGCCCAGGAGGGTCCCATAGTGCAGGGGTTTGCAGATGGCAACGTAGCGGTCGTACGACATAATGGTGAGGAGACAGTATTCTGCTACTACCAAGAAGGTAAAGAGAAAAAGCTGTGCAACACATCCTGTGTAGGAGATGTTCCTGGTGTCCCAGAAGGAATTGGCCATGGATTTGGGGACAATGGTTGAGATGGAGCCCAGGTCGAGGAGGGCAAGGTTGAGCAGGAAGAAGTACATGGGGGTGTGCAGGTGCTGGTCCCAGGCTATGGTGGTGATGATGAGGCCGTTGCCCATGAGGGCAGCCAGGTAGATGCCCAGGAAGAGCCAGAAGTGCAAGAGCTGCAGCTCCTGTGTGTCTGTGAACGGCAGGAGGAGTAACTGGGTGATGGAGCTGCTGTTGGACATTTGCTGCCTGTGGGCATGAGGCACTGTGAAAACAGGAGAGCACGTAGACAAATCAGGAGAGAGTTTCCGCAGAGAATCTCTTCCCCCCCTCAACCAACATCCCTCTTCTACTACCACCTGTGCCACCACATACAGAAATGCAAATTGTTCTCTCCTTTTTGGCAGCCGCTGTGGTCATCTCCCTGGCTGGAGCGTTGGTTTGTGCTTTCTGATTGTGCTGTGAGGATCAGGGCCTCTTCCTGTGGGCTCCCAAGGCGTCAACCCTGCCCTACGGCACCGGGACCTGGGAAAGGTGGGGAGTTCTTGTGTTTATACACAATCATAATCTACTTATATCGTAATCATAATTCACAATATCATGCCAGGGAAGCACTGGGGTGTCCTAAAGCTGTTCTGACTGGGACAGAATGGGCTCATCCCCCAGCCCCAGGCTGGGCATGATGGACTTAGGGAGTTTGCTCCCACAGAGACATCTGCCCAGCCAGGGCATGATGGGCTTAGGGAGTTTGCTCCCACAGAGACATCTGCATGGCAGGACTTGCAGCATCAGTATCTGATCTTCAGCTGAAAGCCCAACTGCAGAGAGTTTGAGGGAAGAACACAGGCAGTGGAGTCACCGAGTGGACAAGGAGTCATGGCCCAGCGCTCCTGCTGAGAGAGAACAGGGAGACACGGACAGGCCCTCAGGAGCTTCTCCTTGGAAGCTGGGCTGCCAAGGAAGTGCCTCAGCTCAAGACACCACAGACTTGAGGACAGAAGCTGTGGTGGGTGGGAGAGGAGCCTGGCAGCACTGCTAAGGGGTAGACATCAACACTGCAGTGGATGGCAGGGAGGTGCCCAAGTTCCCCCTGTGATGGCGCTTTTGGCAGAAGGTCCCTCTCTCCCCCTGCCCAGGTCTCCACTGCCTGGAGCTGTTCCTGCCGGGAGCTGTTTCTCTGTCCCCATGTCTCCTCCCTGTCACTGCTCTCAGTGTCAGTCTGTCCCACCCCCTGTGTGCTCAGCTCCTCCCTGCACAAACCTCCTGGCAGCTCAGCACTGCCCAGGAACATCTCTATGTGTGTGCGGATTCCGCTGAGAACATCATACCAGCCCTAAAGGGGCTGGAAAGGAGATGTTGCTGCTCTGTGAGCCAGAGAGTGTTGAATTGCGCTCTCAGAGAAAAATAAATATCTGAAGTTTCAGCACTTGCCCTGTAACTGAAAGACATATTTCCATCTTCCCTTTCCTAGCCAGCCAGCCAAGAACAGAGGACAAAAGGCAATAATTGCTTCCCTTTCAGATAATCCCTGCCTTGTTGTCCCTCTTGGAATGTCCCTGGGGGTGAGTTGTCAGCAACTCTGATCCACACAGCACCCTCTCCACAGCAGAAGGACCCTGTCCTGCCTTGGATCACTCCTTCCCCCCACATCTTCTCCCCTCCTTGTTGTTTGGATCTCCACGGGCAGGCTGAGCGCTGACCCTGGCAGGCGGCAGAGTCCCTGCCCGGCACAGCCCTGGGGTGCTGGGACCCTGCTCTGCAGGACAGCCCTGGGCACCCCTGGGTGCTCACCCGGCTTCACAGCTGTTCAACATGGCCTGACAAGAGCCCCGTCCTTACAGATCCCACAAGCTGTGCCTGTGCCAGTTTCAGGAGATGCCTCCAGGAGCTACAGCTGCACTGCCCTGCACCAGAGACTTACCATGGCAAGGGCTGCAAAGGTTTCTCCTCCAGTGAGCTCTCCGTCAACCTCCAGTCCTGACCACCTTTAATCTCTCTCTGCCTTGCTCGTCTCCTGAGATCCCCAGGCAGAGCCCTCAGCCCTGCTGCGTGTGCAGAGGAGCTGCTCCTGGGCAGAGCTGTCTCTCTGCAGCGCTGCCGCTGCCATGAGCTCCCTGTGTCCCAGGAGCCCAGCCCAGCTCAGCACCACAGGAGCAGCACAAGGCACTTTAATAACCTCTCTGGTGGGTTTGGTGCTGAGTCCATGGACCTCAGACCCTGGAGGAAGGTGATGAATCTTCTCAAGAAGTCAAAGTTAGATTCAAACTCCAAAGTTTCTTGTACTGTTAATGGGTCCCACTGAGGGAACCTACTGAGAAACAATATCCAGGTTTGGCTTGAGAAGAAAACTGGAGGTCAGGAAAAGCAAAGTAAAGATATCTCTGATGCTGAGGAAACCTCGTTGTGTTTCTTTAACCAAAGGCAGATCCTGTCCCTCCAGGCCAAGGGCAGGGCTATGGTCCCACACCCCCCAGGTTCCTGGCTGGGGACAAGGAGGCCATGAGGCCCCTGTGCTGCAAGGACAAGGTGTCTCCTCACAGGCATCAGAGGTGCAGACAACAGTCACAGACAAGGGGAGAAGGAGCTCATGTCTGATGGGGCTTTCAGCCTCTTTCCATCCCTTGATCATCTCCACGACAGCCTGTCCTGTGCTGTGGCATCCCCTGCACCTCTGTCCCTGCAGGCTGGAGACATCCCCCCCTGCTGCCCCACCTTGCTCCTGTCTGAGCATCTTCCTTCCTTTGCTGAGATCTCTCCATCCTCCCCAGCTGCTCCTTGAAGCACAAAGCCTTGGGCTGATGCAGACTCCCTCTGCTGACCTGCTCCACCACTGCACTGCCCTTCCATCACATTCCTTTCTGCTCATGGCCAGCCTGGACCTCCCCAGCTGCACTTTGGGCCATTATTTCTTTCTCATGCTCTTGCCCACTATGCAGAAACCTCCACCACCTCTGAAACTGCCCTTCAAGCACTCTCAGGCTACTCCTGCACTGCTGCAGCCTCCCCAGCGCTGCTGGGCCAAAGCAGCCCAGGTCCCTCAGCACCCCACACCATGTGCACAAGGTGCTGAACCTGCCTTGGCACAGCCCTGCACTCTGCAGTTCCTCCCTGCTGCTCCAGACTGGGAAGCCGCACACTGGCACACACCCGTGTGTGTGGGTCACACCAGTTCTCACCGAATGGGGTGAGAACTGCAGGTGTCTGGGTCCCCACGCTCCTCCTCATGCAGCCCCGTGTGCAGCTGCCTTGTTCATGGTGAGCGTGCACCACGGGCTGCTGTGGGGACCTTGTAGTGCCCAGGCCCTTCTCCTCAGGGTCACTGAGAACTCGTTATTTCACCTTGTCACAATTCAGAGATTTCTGATGGGCAAACACCAGATATTCACAAGGTCTGGACTCCCCCTTGACTGAAGCTCCATTTCTCAGCTGTTAATGTTTGCACACAGATGGCTTATCCTGATGAGGGTGTCTCTGCCAACATAACAGCGTCAGGCGTTAGAGGACACTATAAATATCATCTCTTGGTTAAAAAGTGGGGTCTTGGGTGTCTGATACTCATAATGCCAGAGGTTTGGAGTTTCTGATGTTTCCCTTCATATGGCAGAGCAGCAGGAATGCGTGGAGCTCTGCCTGGGGACAGACAATGTCAACTGAATTCTGAGGCGTCAGCATGAGAGGGCAGAACAACATGGGCAGAGTTGTGGTGACTGGACATCAGCTACAGACTCGCTGGTGAGGAAAAGGAATTAGACGAGGCCTCCTTCAGACAAATGAAAGAAGCCTCATGTTTCCAGGGCCGTGTCCTCATGGCAGACCTGAGATATCCCAATACCTGCAAGGTACCAGCCATCCAGGAGGGTTTGGAGCTCATTGACAACATCTTCCTGACACGGGTGACTGAGGAGTCAGTGGGGTGAGGTGCCCTGTGACACTTCACACTTACAAACCAGAAAGAGTTGGTCAGAATGGAACAGTCAGGGATGGGAAAGTGGAGCTGAGGCTCCTGGGAGATGAGAACAAGGCCAAGAGCAGGATTTCAGGAGAGCAGGATTTGGCCTGCTGAGGGACCTGCTTGGGTCCTATGGGATATGACCTTGGTGTCTGCAGTGCTTTTCTCTCCCATCTCCTCCCTCCTCTCTCCCACCTGCTGTTGTGCAGCATTTTTTACTCTTTCTCAAATACAATATCCCAGAGGTGCTGCCAGCATCACTGAGTGGCTCAGATTGGGCAAGGAGTGGGTCCATCTTGGAGCAGCTGAAATCAGCTCTGTCTGATGTCGGTCAAACCCTGTTGTCTTCTTAGAGAGGTGACAGCTGTAGCACAGCCACACTCACCCCCAGTTCCAAGACTTTGGCACGGAAACCCAACATAGGGTGACAACGTTTCTGGTGTTGCAAACCACTTGATAATGGAGAAGTAATGGAAAAGATCTTCTGTCATCAAAGCAAGGAAATCTCCAGTCAATGAGCAGCTTCCTATGGGGAACTGTAATTGCCCTGACATTCATTGGTCAGGCAAATCTGCCAACAGTCCAGAGGATCTTTGGACAACTGTTTAACATGTCTGCGTGCTGGGCCAAAAAGAGTGATGCTCATCTGGCTCTAAAACTGGGAAACAAGGAAGAGCTGGTGAGGGTTGTGAACATCAGTGTCCACCTTGGCTGTTGTGACCAGGACACAGTGTAGTCCCATGTGCCAGAGCGGAGGGAGGAAGGCCAGCAGCAGAGCACAGGCTGGTGGAATCCAGAGGAGAAGACTGACATACTGGGGGGGCTGATTCAGGTGGTGCCATAGGAAGAAGCTCAGGAGGGTGAAGGAGCTCAGGTAATCTGATCACCTTACAGGACAACCTGCTCCAAGCACAAGAATGATGTCTCCAAGAACCCATGAACAGAAGTATTTATGTCATGAGTCTGCTCGTCTGAACTGACAGAGGTCCAGGCCACAAAGGCAGCACACAGGAGGTGGAAACAGGGGAAGCTGCAAAGGAGGAATTTAGAAACCTGGTCCATGGATGTGGGGATGATGCCAAAGGTACCCTGGACTTGATACCTGCAGGGGAGGCTGAGTGCAGCAAGATGAGCTGACACAGCTTCATTTGCAGTAAAAGAATAGACAGCGTGAACGTGGGCCTGCTGCTGAACTTCATAAGAGTAGAATCAGACAGGACTGAGGTTCATGATGGCTTCTTTGCCTCCATCTTCACCAGCAAGGTCTCCTGGGACTTTGTTCCTGAAGACAGGAGTCTGGAGAACACCCAGCAGTGGATGGGGCTCAAGTCAGGGGTGACCTGAGCAAACTCAGACACCATTACAGAACAGGAGATGGGTCACTTGACCAGCTCCCTGAACACAAGTATCACTGTGCTCTGGCACCTGAGATTGCCAGGAACATCCACCTCTTGGTCCAGAGGAGTGTGACTCCTCTTGAGCTGGCCTGGCCTGTCTCCTCACGCACATGGTGAATCAGGCACCCCCTTTTGTGACATATGCAATCTTTATCAGGAGCCGCTACATATCAATATGAACTGAAGACTGCTGATGCCAACTGTTCTGGAAAGGGAGGGAAAAGCGAGTAGAGAATGAAATAGAAGAAATTTGGCTATATTGCTATTTATGATGGAAATGCTCTCTGTTTGGCTGTTCCTGAAATCTCTCTAATCATCCACACCAGACTTGAAGCCTTTAGGAAAATGATGTACAGAGCCTTGGCTTGTAAGAGCATTTTGTATGTCAATGAGCCCTCTGCTGCTGTGATTCTGAACTGCAGATACTGAGAGAATGAACAAACCTCTAATGAAGTGAAAGGCAGAAGTAAACCCCAAGTTCTGAGGGTGTTTGGGACTTCACGAAGGGCCATCACTGACACAGCTGTGAAGGAAACAACCAGAGCAGGTCCCTGTCCCTGGAGGCTGGTGAAGGCAACACCTGGAGACACTGGTTCCAGGTGGTGAGGGCCATGTGGAGGTGGCTCTGATGCCATGTCAGCCCCTGATGCTTGTTCATCACCAGAATGGCTGAGCCCTGACCCCTGGGACCTGGTAGTTTTTTCTGAATTGTTTTTCATGGCTTTTCCTGTGGTCAGTGTGAGTGTTTTGTGTTTTGGGGGTGGTGTTTATGTCAAGTGCTGTTGCTTTAACTGCAAGGCTCTGGATTTCTGTGGAGTTGGAAATACCTGTGAGCTCCTCACAACTCATTCAGCTTCTTTCATTCACCTGGCAATGGTCACCAGTCACCTCAATGTCCCAGTCCCACACTTGCTTGAATCCCCAATTTGGATCCACACCCATCACTGCAGGAGGTTCATGCATCCACCAGGCTCATGGATGATTCCTGAGGACCATCCAAGTGTGGGCAGTGTAAGAGAGGAGCAGAGCAGGGTCAGCTCATGGGCCATGACTGAGCACAGCCACCCCAGCAGCAGCCGTTCCCCATCTCCCAGGCACAGCCATGCCCAAAGCATGCAAATGGCACTGCCATACATGATTAGCCCAAGAGAGGCCTTTCTTCCTTCCCTATTCCCAGGAAAATCTTCCTCCTGTTCCTCCTCCACCTGCAGACATCAACTGCTTTCCATTGCTGGGCTCAGACATGGCTGGAAGGGTTCACTGAAGCCATCAGCCATCTCATTGCTTCTCCCTGACATGCCCTGACCCTCTCCCACACCTACAATGGCCAATCACGGCTGCTCAGGCCTCCCGCTCTTCAGAAGAGGTCTCGAGCTTCTTGGTTCTTCCTGGTGCTTATTATGAACTTCCTCGCTCTCTCCAGAGTTCATGGTGAGCTTTCTTGTTCATAACAGCCCCTTTATGACCATGTCTCACTAAATGGTTGTGTTTGTATGATCATTTGTGCAGAAAGGGCAGTCACAGGACAGCACCCAATATGTCAAAACCGATGCTGAGTGAAATGCCGTAAAGCCCCGATGAGTTCCCCCTGTGTCTGTGTCTCTCCTGGAAGGAGTCTGTCCCGAGAAGGGGATCCAGCTCCTGCCACTCTCTGCAGAGGCACATGAGCAGTGTCCATCACCTGGGGACACAAAGGGTGACGTTTGCCACACCACCCGTCATCTGAACCACTTAGATGTGTGCTTGTGGATGGGGTATGGAGCCTTACAGTGCAAATACCTATTTAATTGTCATTGCCAGAGGGGCTACCACTGATGCAGTGTACTATTTTACAGATATTTAAACATAAGCATATAAAACTGACATTCCTAGACAAATTACACAAACACTTGAAGGACTTTTCATGCCTTTTAACATGATGATCCTCAGAAGCCCCACCAGCTTTACATCTCAGGAAATGGGATCCAGAGTCCAAGGGCAGGATGGTTTGGGCTCTGTGCTGGGATCTGGAAACTGAAACGTGCTCCCATCTCCCAGCCCCCTGCCCTCCTCAGTGAGGGTGTGAGACATTCTGCCAGCGAGGGCTGAACTCACAGCCATGACCAGTATCTTATGTCCAACTGCAGCCAATGGTGTCCTGCCAGCTCAGGATTGGAGCTTCCTTTGCTGGAGGTGTTTAAAAGACGTGGAGATGTGGCGCTTTAGGACATGGTTTAGTGGTGGACTTGGCAGTGTTGATTTACGGTTGGACTACATGTTCTTAATGGTCTTTTCCATCCTAAATGATTCTATGATGCTATGATTCTATAACTTGGGATGAAACCATTTCAGTTCCATCACCTCCAGGTTCCCTCAGAGGCGGCTGTTGTGTGGCACAACTGTTCTGGCTCTCCAGGCAGGTTGGGCACTGGGTTGGTGTCTGCATTGGCAGTTTTCCCCTCCTGGCATAAAAGACCGTTGAGCAGAAACAGTTGTAAAGATTTGGGTCACAAGGGTTTGCAGCAATCTTGTCAAACTCTGAGCAGAATGAGCTTTGGAGCCAAGGGAGGACAGAGACATTCTCAAGGATGTTTTTGCACAGTGGCACTATCACTAATAACAGCAACAGAGAACTCCTCATTCTTGATTATGCTGCTGAACTAAAGCTCTTTAGTGTCCCTCCCAGCAGTCATTCTCACTTCTCAAAACAGATACTACATCTCAGTAGTTATCCTCTTGCATGAGGTTCTTAGAACAGTGCTTTCTCTCACTTCTACCTTTTTTATTATTGAAGAATACACCTGTTGGTCAGAATTTTTCCCAAATCTTCCCTATTCCATACATTTTCTCCTTTCTTTGTCTGGTGTGAGGGGCAGGTGGCATAGGGGAGTTTTTTTCCTTTTTAGCCAATGAAAGCCAAGGAACAGATCCCAGGTTAGTGAAAAGGCACAAAGGAAGCCAGAATCTTTATGTGGTGTGCACTGACAATACATTGTTCCCTACATTTCTAATCTCTGAAGTCCCAACTGTGCAGCAGAGATTGGAGTTATAAGCCCCATTTCTCTGCCCTGTTTGGCACCATGAAAAATGGAACTAGACCAGTCAAGAAGTTGGTTTTGATTCTCCTCGCAGCCTGGAGCACCACATGGGTCAGGAGATGAACCAGGATGCTCAGAGAGGACTGTAACTTCTCAGTTCTTAAAGTTCAGGTGTTCCCTGGAATCTTAGCAGACAAGTTGTGCCAATTGCTCGGTGCAAGGAGCTGGTCAAGAGCCTCGTCTCCATTTCTATAATGATGGATTTGTGTCTGACTGATGTGCACACTCTGTACATGGATGCTGACACCTGTTGAGCAACCTGCTCTGAAAGGGTTAACAACATAGGCTGTTCTTTCTGGAAGGGCATTAGGACAGCAAAAAAGATGATCTTGGCTCAGGGCAAAAAGAGAAAGGATGGAAAAGTTGTCAGGACTGTTTGGGGGCACTTGTAAAGCAGCCCTGCACCTCATCTGAATTATTCCTGTGGTCAGGGAGAACCTGAGAGTTTTGTCTAATTTGAAAATCACAGAATCACAGAATGGACTGGGTTGGAAAAGACCTCATAGATCATCCAGTCCAACTCTTGGTCCAACTCCAGTCCATTGACTAGATCATGGCACTAAGTGCCATGTCCAATCTCAGTTTACAAACCTCCAGGGCCGGTGAGTCCAGCACCTCCCTGGGCAGCCATTCCAATGCCTGACCACTCTCTCTGCAAAGATGCCTAAATTTCCCCTGGCAGAGTTGAAGCCCATGGCCCCTTGTCCTATTGCTGATGCCTGGGAGAAGAGACCAATCCCCACCTGGTTAGAACTGTCCTTCAGGTAGTTCTAGAGAGTGCTGACCTCAGCTCTAAGCCTCCTCTTCTCCAGACTAAACAAGCCCAGCTCCCTCAGCCTCTCCCCATAGGGCTTGTGTTCAAGTCTCTTCCCTAGTCTTGTTGCTCTTCTCTGGACCCGCTCCAGCACTTGAATCTCTTTCGTGAGCTGAGGGGCCCAGAACTGAACACAATACTCCAGGGGTGCCCTCCACAATGCAGAGCAGAAGGGAAGGATCACTGCCCTTGTCCTGCTGACCACGCTGGTTTGGATACAGAGTCTCCTCAGTCTCCATGAGCTTTCCAAGATGGTGGAAGGTGGCCTCATTGTGACATGGTCCTGCTGTCTCAGCTCCTGGGATGCTGCCCCTGCTGTCCCATAGACTGGAAAGAATTGTGTTAGTTCCAATGACCCCTGACTTGATCCCCATCCACTGCTGGTTGTTCTCCAGATTCCCATCACATGTCATAGAGACCTAGGAAATATTTCTGGTGAAGACAGGGGACAAGAGGACATGGAAATTCTAACCTCTTTCTCTTATTAAATTCATCAGTAGCTACAAAGTGTCTGTGTTTGTCCTTTAACTGTTCCTGCAGTAGTAACAGCTCACTAAGGGACCTTGAATTGCCTTCCTGGTCTAGACTGAGTTCTGATCTGGACTGTTGCTGTGCTTGGAGGCAGCTGTCCTTGCAGACCAGATGAACTCACTCCTGCCACCCTGCCTGGCAGTTCATTCCATCCGTGTCACAGCTCTGTCTGCAGCACTGACAGCTCCAGCTCCCCAGTCAGGTCCCTGGCTGAGGACATGGCCTCACATCTGGGCTGAGCCACCCCAGCTGTGGCACCAGCCCAGCTCTGACCTGCACAAGAAACCTGGTACCAAGTGTCCAAGAGCCCATGTGTGCAAAGGCTTTGAATCAGAGCACAGACATGACATAGCCAAAGGTTGATGAATGTCTCTCTAGACCTAGGAGTGTAAAACCAGGACAGAATGCCTGAACTCATTCAACTGAAGATATTCCTCCCCTAACCTGGAGAAATTAGACCCTTTGTTGTAACATTCCTGGTGTCCTGTCTAATGATGGGACAAGAAAGATGATTGTCATACCAGTTTATTTTTTAAAATGAAAAATACAATGCTGGAAAGAAGTGTCTCTGAAGAGGAGAGAGAATCAACATCACTGATTACTTCAACTGTGAAGTTGTGCCCCTGGAGCCCCAGGGACACCTGGAGGAGCCCAGAGGGGACAGAGCAAGGGACATTATGGGCTGCTCCTGTGCTGCTGAGCTGGGCTGGGCTCCTGGGACACAGGGAGCTTATGGCAGCGGCAGCGCTGCAGAGAGACAGCTCTGCCCAGGAGCAGCTCCACTGCACACGCAGCAGGGCTGAGGGCTCTGCCTGCAGCACCGAGGGCACAGGAGTCAGGCACAGAGAGATTAAAGGCAATGTGGGGTGGTTGGTTGCTGAGGATTCAATGAGACAAATCACAGTTCTAACATGGTAAGTCTCTGGCTGTAGGACAATGCAGCTGCATTTCCTGGTGGGAGACCTTAAGCTGGTACATCCCACAATTTACAGGATCTCTCACAGTATCTCTGTTGCAGAGGAGAAGAACACACTCCAGAGCAGGGCTTCCCTGCTGCCCTGTCAGAGGAACAGGGAATGACGACAACTTCTGCTGACGGTGACTGCAGGGGGAGCACCCAGGGGTGCCCAGGGCTGTCCTGCAGAGCAGGGTCCCTGCACCCCACAGCTGTGCCGGGCAGGGACTCTGCCGCCTACCAGGGTCAGCGCTCAGCCTGCCTGGGAGATTCCCACAACACTGAGGGGAGAAGATGTGGTGGAAGGAGCAAAACCTATTGTGCAGGAAAGTTCTTTCTGCTGTTGAGGGGGTGCTGTGTGGGTCAGGGCTGCTCACAGTTCCTGATCACCCCTGGAATATTTACAACAAGAGGTTTCAAGGAGAAAATCAAGAGAAGGAGTATTTTAAAGTCAAGGAACCTCCCTGAGTCTTTGTTTTCAGTCTCCTACTCTTGGGAATGGGTGGGGATAAATGCAAAAGGAGTTGCTATATTTAAACAAATGTTTGAGAACTGCAACTGTGTGATCAGTAGGCCTTTAAGAGAATCCTGTCATGCCTTCAGCCTCTCCTCTGCCTATGCAGGAACAGCATCACCTTTGCTGGACATCTTACACTTAATCTGACCTGTCCTGTTTTCCAGCCTGCAGACAGGAAGATGCCCCCAGGCAGTGCCTGTGAACAGGCAGGATCTGAAGGGCCAGGGGGAGGGCACAGAGGGTGGGATGGTCTGTGAGCACTGACAGGGAACAGACATGGACAGGGAAACACCTCCCAGGGGAGAATCTCCAGGCAGCAGGGAAATGATCAGAAATGAGAGGAAACCGAACCTGGAATTGTTATGGGAGGGAGAACAGAGAAGATTTCCTGTGACGCCCTGCAGGTCAGATCCCTCCTGCGAGCAGCCCCCTGGCCTCCTGTCCCACCCAGCAAAGCCTCTGCCCTCAGGGCAAGGAGCCCGGACTGACTCCCTCCCTGACTCCTGGTGCTTCACCAGGCCTGGGAAGTAGCTGGAGAAGGATTGGTGTCCCCCACTTGCCATCTCCTAGAGCATCATCCCTCGTGAAGGGTGGCATGGAAAGCAAGTCTGGGACCCTGTGTCAGGACTTGCACTGAAGAAAATGTTCACCCAGAAGCCACATCCTTTTGCTCTGGTACTTCAGTCCTGGTGCTCATCACATGTCCTTAAGACAAACTTACGCACCCCTCTTGTCAACCTTACCCTAAACGTCACCCCTAGACAAGGCTCCTGAGCTGGGGCCAAGCTGGAGAACTGGGGTCCAGCTGTGACCACAGGAAGGACAAGGCCTGTCCTGGGTCCTCTAAAGGGTTGGCAGCCTCTGTGATCTCCACCAGAAAAGGCAGCATGCAGGAAACTGTAGACCATCCCCGCGCCCAAAGGAGGCCCTTAGGAAGAGTTCCTCTCTCCAAATATCCAGCCCAGCTTGTTGCTTCATGAACAACCAGGAGAAACTGCCCCAGGACCCTCATTCCAGACCCCATCTCCTCCACCCCATACAGGCCGTGCTCTCCCCCTTGGCACTGAGGTGGTTCCAGGGACCCAAGAGACACCTGTAGGAGGAGATGTTGGGTGGGGATATGGTGTTCTTCAGTGCTCCTCATGGTGCCTCCTGCTGGGCTTTGTGCCACTGGTCACAACCCTCTGAGCCTGGATGTTCAGCCAGTTCTCAGTGGTGCTAAACAGGAACATGCCCATGAGCACATTGGGCTGCACTGGGAGGAGCGTGGCCACCCAGACAAGGGCAGTTATTGTCCATCGTGACTCAGCACTGCTGTGGTCACATCTGGAGCCGAGTGTCCCAGTGTGAGGTTCCCCATTCTGGAGGAACGAGACGAGCTGTCGTGTGGCCAGAGAAAGTCTGGGTCATGTGTGGAGATGTTGAGAGACCCAAACTTCTTTAGCCTGGTGAAGGGGAGGCTGAGGAAACATGCTGGTTTTACTGAAATTGGGTTAATTTTCTTCATGCATTTTGAACCTCTCTCCTTCACAGCCAGTACAGTCTTTTGTTTAGATTTCCTGTGAGAATAATGAGGTAACTCTGTTTCTTCCCTGGGATAGAGTTCATTTTGCCTTTTAGCAGCTTTACAGTGTTTGCCATTTGCTATGAAAGGAATGTCAGAACTCACTGGTATCTTGGCTGTTGTCAGGGAAACCAAGGACTTCTTTGGCCATCCAGCTGTGGATGCAGATTGGCAGGAGGGGACACAGACAGGACAGCACCTGGATTGACATGCAGGCTGATCAATGACATATTCTCTATGATTAGCGCCATGCTCAGTCTAAAGCTGGAGCCGGCTTTTAGGGCTTGTTACATCCGTTACTTTGAGTTTTGCAGCTGCTTTGGTCAGTTCCATTCAGAAGTTTCATTCTGTCAGGAGTTCGAGGTCAGTTCAGCCTTTTGCCGTTCTGCCATTTTGCCGTTGGCCTTTGGGCCTTTCTGCCTGTTGCCCTTTTGCTCTCTCTTGCTGGGATGGGCTGTTCAGCACCAAGGTGCTCCCTTCTGCAGGACTGGCTGCTCCGTGTGACTGGAGTTACACGGGGGATGGCACTGAGTGTATTTTCTTAATTTAATTTATCTATTTCTATTTAACTTACCTTGACTATTGTCAGTGAAACCAAGGACTTCTCTGGAGTGCAGCTGCAGGTGCAAACTGGTAAGAGGAGGCACAGACAGGACAGCACATGATTAACATGCAGGTCAATCAACAAGCTACTCTCTGCCATTAGCGTCATGCTCAGTATAAAGTTGGAGGTGCTTTTCCAGCCCATTAGTTTTGGTTTTCTGGCTACATTGGTTAGCTCTGTTCGGAAGTTCCATTCTATGGGGAGTTCACTTGTAGTTCAGTTTTATGATGTTTTGCTGTTTTTCAATTGGCCCTTGGGCCTCTCTGCCTTTTGCACTTGTACTTTCTCTTGCTGGATCAGCTGTTCAGGACCAGGGTGCTCTCTTCTTTTGGGCTGCCTGTTCAGCACAATGGGAGTTCTGTGGGGGATTGCAATGAGTGTCGTATATTTTACTTTATGTATATCTTAGTATGAGTAAATTATTATTAGTAGTGTATTGTTTTTATTGTCTTATTATTTTTTGTCTAAAATCACAATTTTCTCCCTTCCCATTCAGTTCTCTCCCTTATCCCACTTGGGGCCTGGGAGCAGGATGTGAGCAGCTATCAAGGACTTAGTTGGTGGCTATGGTAAAACCATGACAAGAAAGGGCAGTAGTAGCATTAGAAATCTTGCAAATCATTTTCCAAGATGGTGTCAATGTTTACATTTTTTTTGTTGTTGTTTTGAAACAGCATGAGAAAGGAAAACCATCATAAACTGCTCTGGAGGTCCAGAGTGGAGCTCAGGATCAAGAAATGCCATTATGAGCGCACTGCTGTGGTCATTCAGAGGGATTCTGGATCAGCCATGACTTGGTGTTTCCAGGAACAGCTGGTGAGGATGGAGAGACAGCAGCACAGGTGGGGACACAATGGAGTGGGAACAAGTCAGGGAAGCACATGGGGTGTCTGCAGCCTGTGGAGAAACAGCCACAGGCCTGGGACAGTGCAGGATGGACCATGGTGGACATGGCCAAGGGTGCTGGCAAAGCTGGATGTCCCTGCAAGAGCCAAGGTCTTTGTCCCCTTGGCTATGGCTGATGTCCCTGCCAGCGAGGCCTAAGAGGAGACACATGGTTGTCATGGCCATGGCACCCCATTGCCTCCTTGCACCCCCAGGGAGTGTCACACCATTGTCCTGCACTGGGCATCGTACTCCCCACAGCCCCAGGAAGAGCCCTGAGCCACACGTGAGGGACAGGATCTCCCTTCCAGGGGCAGGGGCTCAAGGCTTGGCCATTGTCCTTCATCAGACAAACCAAGGGCTTTCTCAGCATCAGAGCTGCTGCACTTTGCCTGTGCCTGATGCAATCACTGCCTCCAATTATCTGCTCTAACGAGTCGCTGGGGAGGCTTTGTCAGTAACAGCCCTCAGTGGGGCCCATTAATGCTTCAAGGTACTTTGGAGTTTGCTTCTGGCTTGGACTTCTTGAGCAGATTCTTCAGTCTGTCCTTGGTATCTGAGGTTCATGGACTCAGCACCAAATACGCCATGGGGCTCATTAAAACACAGAAAGGCCTAGTGAGCGATGTTTCTTTCTGTAATTTCCTTCACATCTTCCAGAGTTGTAGAACTAACTGGAGAGGTTTCAATGGGACACTTGCTGATGAAGGTTTCAAAGAATACTTAATGAAGGAGGTTTTTTCTTTCCAGCTTGTTTTCTGTCATTTTCCAGTGTATAGAAGAAGTGACAGCAGCATTCTACACTGGACATTGATCCCAAAGGGTCTCCTGGAGACATCTGGACAGGCAGGAGAACAGTCCCTGAGGCTGGACACTGTATGGACAACCTGGCTCCTCACCCCCACCCCAAGTCTGCCGGTTCCCTCATTGGCCACCAGAGATTGCATCACTTTTCCTCCATCAGACTTCTCCACTGAGCTCTGCAGGAGATGCTGCAGCTCCTGTGCACCAGCTCCACCTGCTCTCCTGTGCAAACACTGCACAGTTCAATCAACAGCAAAACACTTTCCTCAGCTGTGTGTGTAAGTGGATCTGATGAGGTCCAGCATCCACAAGGGACACCCACACAAGAACTGCTTTAGACAGAGAGACAGGAGAGGATAGAAATAAACACAATGAACGTGTTGACTGTCATGTCAATTAGAGCTCTGAAGATTGGGACAAGTTTGTAACTCCCTGAAGCTCAAAGCAGAAACCAGACAGTTGAGAGGCCACTGAATGACCAAAGAGCAAGTGGAGGAGAAACCTGAGAGCACTGGGAAGGGCAAACGTCCAGACAGTGCTGGAAAGTTGTCCGTGGACAGGGACATTTAATCAGGAGAGGTGGGAACTCCTGAATGACGAGGGAGATGAAATCATAGAGTGTTGGTAATAGAAGTACAGGGGAAGACCAATATTTCTTCTCCTTCTCTTATTAAACTTCCCCATAATTCCCTCTTTGGCTTTTTTCTTTTAAATTTTAATATGTTGAAAAAACAACTAAACAAAAATCTCCAATCAAAGAAAATAACAAACCAAACAAAATAAACAAAAACACCCACAAAACCAAAGCAAAACAAAAACCAAACCAACCAAAGAACCAACCAAACAAAAATCCCAAAACGAAAAAACAACAACAAAAAAGTGGAGATTTCCAGGCAGACATCAGTCATCACTTGTCTCACCATAAACAGCCAGGGCCATTTTAGGCCCCCCCCCAGTGTACCTGAGGTGCTGGCCTGGGATTGGCATCTCTGACAAAGGACCTGGGGAGACCAGAGCACCGTGCAGTGCAGGTGGAGCCTGGGCAGGGGTTCCCGGGGCATCTACACTGGCACCAGGTGTTTGTGTCCCTGGAGCTGAAGACATTTGTGTCCTAAACCCATTCCCAGTTCTGGAGAACTCTTTCCTTTTCAAAGAAAAGACACCACACAAAAGAAACAAAAAAAAGTATGTTGACACCTTCCTCTGCTTTGGATCTTTGTCTTCAGTTCTTATTTTAATTGTCATTGACATCAACTGACATCTGATGGGCCTGCAGGCATGAAGCCAAGATCATGTTGTGTCTTGCACAGCGCCCCATGCCCTCTGAACCTGCCCTGCCCAGGACTCCTCACACGTTGCCCAGAGCGAGTCACACTGAGGTGTTGGCTGGTTCCCTGGCGGAGATGTTGGTTTAGATGGTCACCTACAGCACAGGTGGGTCCTGCCCCATCATCGCCTGCTCTGCTCCAGTCTGAAACAGAGCCCAACATCACAATGGGATCATGAGAGAACTGAGGCTGAAGGGACCTCAGGAGTCTGCAGTCCAACCCATCACCAACTGGGTCACACCAAGGTGTTCAAGCCTTGATTCACTCAGAGCTTTAGCAGGACTAGAGAAGTGATCATCCCTTTGTACTGGGCACTGGTGAGGCTGCACCTTGAATCCTGGGGTCAGTGTTAGGCCCCTCATGGCAAGGAAGACATTGAGGTGCTGGAGAGAGTTCAGAGGAGGGTGACAAGGCTGGTGAAGGGTCTGGAGCACCAGTCTCACGAGGAGCGGTTGAGGGAGCTGGGGCTGTTCAGCCTTGAGAACAGGAGGCTGAGGGGAGACCTTATTACTCTCTACAGCTGCCTGAAAGGACGTTTTATCACGGAGGGTGTTGGCCTCTTGTCCCAAGTAGCAAGTGATAGGACAAGAGGAAATGGCCTCAAGTTGCACACGGAGAGGTTTAGATTGGATATGAGGAAAAAATTCCTCAGGGAAAGGGTTTGGAAGCAATGGAGCAGACTGCCCAGTGAGGTTGTGGAGTCACCATCACTGAAGGTGTTTAAAAGACATAGAGAAGAGTTTCTTAGGGACTTGGTTGAGTGCCAGATTTAAGTTATGGTTGGACTCGATGATCTTAAGCGTCTCTTCCAACCACAATTATTCCATGATAAGTCATTTTTGATATTTTCTTTCTCAGACGACCATGAAGCCTCCCTGAGAGCCAGGACTTTTCTGAGGTTTTGGAGAGATATCTCATGGTCACACCATCCAATTCTACCAGCCCCTGTCTGTCCCTTCCCAGACCAAACCTTTTCTGCATATCCCAACCTTACAAGCCAGTTTCTGGGACACAGTAAATGCTGTTCCGCTCCTCTGGGCCTGTTCAGAGAGAGCAGGTTGACAACATGTTGATGGTCTCTCTGTGCACCTCAAAGCTTTCCTGACCATTTTTTCAGTGTTCCACGTGCACCCAAACTTTCTGGTCTTTGAATCGTACATGAGGGGATTGAGCAGGGATGTGGGGATAGTGTAGAAAAAAAACTTTGTCAAACTGTATTGCAAGGGCTGTTCTGGGCATCCCACAGTCCAGGATGAGGGTGCTGGAGAAAACAGTGGCATTGATAAGACGTCCAGGTGGAGAAGGCCTTGTGCCTGTTTACACTGGGATGGAGCAGTGATGCATTCATGGGACGCCCATGTGAACAGGAAGTTCTTTACCTATCGCAGATACACCATCCAGGCCACGAGCTGCAGCTTCTCCTGGAGATGCTGTGGGACACGGTGTCAAAGGCTTCACTGCAGTCAAAGGACACAACACCCACAGCCCGTGTGGCGGATTCACTGCCCACCACAGACTTTCCCTCATCTGCTCAGCGGTCACCTTGTCACAGAAGGAGATCAGGCTGGTTAAGCAGGACCTGCCTTTCATCAAGCCACGCTGATTGGGCCCCATTGCTCGTCTGGTGTGTATGACCTCACAGTCCTTTCCCAGCCATGTTCGTGCTGTTGGCCAATCCCCTGCAGAGGCAGAAGTGACCTCACAGTGCCCTCCACACCCATTGGTTCCTACTGGACTATGAGTTCCTGAGACACAAGTGACCACATGACTTCGTACACACCATCACCCTCCTTGTGGTCCAGTGTGTGAGCAGATCAAACTGAGCTGCTCTCATCAAATGTATCTGATAGATTTCCTATCAAGGATTTGAGTGAAGAAACGTTCCTCAGAGGAGCTGCTGTATTTATTCTGCGGCATTTTACATCTCTGATTCTGTCTCTTTTTTTTTTTCTTCATCTTCCTCTGTCTATTCTGATGTGAAAGAGCTCTCCAAGGAAAAGATTCATGGAATCCTACAATAACACAGGCAATGGGAAGGGGGATCCTGTCCCTCACACACGGCTCAGGGCTCTTCCTGGGACCGTGGGATGTGGGTGTGCAAGGCCCAGGGAAGGACAACACTGGGATAACAACTTCCAGCTTCCCCATGGGGCTGCAAGGAGGCACCGAGGCCCCAGTGCCATGAGGACAACATGTCTGCTCCTGGGCCTCAGTGGCAGAGACAACTGCCCTGGCCAAGAGGACACAGACCTGGGTTCTGTGGGTCCCTTTCAGCCTTACAGCGCTGCCCCTGCCCCTCTTTCCCTGCAGGCTGCAGACACCCATCTCGCTTCCCACCTGCTCTCACCCAGCATTTCTGCACCTTCACTGCTGTGTCTGCACCCTCACTGGCTGCTCTTTGGAACACAAACCATGGGCTGATCCAGCTCCCTCTGGGTCACCTCTTGCCCTACAGCACTGCCCTTCCAGTGACATTTCTTCCTCCTCATATCCACTCCTCACCTTCCAAGCCATCTTTCCTGCCTCTTCCCACTTCCAAGGGAAGCTCAGCCACCTCAGAAACTGCTCTTCATGCAGGGAATCCCATCATCAGGCTTCTTGTGTTTTTTTACCTGACCATAGAGAAGTCACCTCCCCATGATCTTCTAAATCCCATCAGTGCTCCTGGCCTTTCAGCTTCTCTGACAGACACGTTCCTGCTGCTGTCCCGTCATTTTCTCAGGTGGGATGGACATGACAACCCATCTCCAAGGGCTCTTCCTGGGTAAGACCTTTGGGCCCTTGGGCAGAGGTTCTTTCCCAGCCATGTCCCTGCTGCTGGGCTGTCACCTCCAGACACAGAACTGACCCCACTGTCCCTTCACAACCACATGATTCTGACTGGATTATGAGTGTCTGAGACTCAGCTGACCTCATAATACCGAACCCATCCATCCCCCTCCCCATAGCCAAGGCCTGACCAGATAATAGTATGCACACAGACATGGCTCCTGCAGCCCCAGAGATCCCAGAGAGAGGATTCTGGGCAAACAAGTCACTGCGGGGTCTTTTATTTCACTTTATACACATGGAGAGTACGGGTTCTTATTTACACAAAGACTATGGGACACACCAGACAGGTAGATATGGACATAGCCATAAGAAGACATAATTTTGCTTGTGGATAGCATTAATACAACCAAGAAAAGCAACATCGAAGAGAAAAAAAACAACAGCAACAACACCAAAAAAACCAAAAACAATAAAAACAAAAAACACCACAAAAGGTACAGAATTCAGGATGAACTATGTAAAAGCATTACATTATGAGTGACATGCAGAAGCAGGAGGTCACTTCATTACAGCTTTGGAAAAGAGAACAGTCATCACTTTCCTTATAGACTCCTTGAGTTCCCTGTTCCTCATGCTGTAGACGAGGTGGTTCACTGCTGGAGGCACCACCGAGTACAGAACTGACACCACCAGGTCCAGGGATGGGGAGGAGATGGAGGGGGGCTTCAGGTAGGCAAACATGGCAGTGCTGAGGAACAGGGAGACCACGGCCAGGTGAGGGAGGCAGGTGGAAAAGGCTTTGTGCCGTCCCTGCTCAGAGGGGATCCTCAGCACGGCCCTCAAGATCTGCACATACGACACCACAATGAACACAAAACACCTGAGGTCAAAAAAAACACTAACCACAACAAGCTCAAGTTCCCTGAGGTAGGAGTGTGAGCAGGAGAGCTTGAGGATGTGAGGAATTTCACAGAAGAACTGGCCCAGGGCATTGCCCTTGCACAGGGGCAGTGAAAATGTATTGGCCGTGTGCAGCAGAGCATTGAGAAACCCAGTGGCCCAGGCAGCTGCTGCCATGTGGACACAAGCTCTGCTGCCCAGGAGGGTCCCGTAGTGCAGAGGTTTGCAGATGGCAACGTAGCGGTCGTAGCACATGACTGTGAGGAGACAATACTCTGCTTCTACAAAGAAGGCAAACAAAAAGATCTGTGCAGCACATCCTGAGTATGAGATGGCCCTGGTGTCCCAGAGGGAGTTGGCCATGGATTTGGGGACAATGGTGGAGATGGAGCCCAGGTCGAGGAGGGCGAGGTTGAGCAGGAAGAAGTACATGGGCGTGTGGAGGTGCTGGTCCCAGGCTATGGTGGTGATGATGAGGCCGTTGCCCAGGAGGGCAGCCAGGTAGATGCCCAGGAAGAGCCAGAAGTGCAAGAGCTGCAGCTCCCGTGTGTCTGTGAATGGCAGGAGGAGGAACTGGGTGATGGAGCTGCTGTTGGACATTTGCTGCTGATGGTCATGGGAAACCTGTCATAGGAGGAAAAGACAGGGACAAGTTATCAGTGACTTCTCTGAGCAAAATCAAAGCTATTTCTCATACACCCTCCCCTGTTCCACCCCCTTGTCCTTTTCTAGACCTTCCTCCAGCCCAGTGTCTGAGCCCTGGGTGGTGCTGGCTGGAGGTGCCGTGAGGAGCAGGGCCTGTGCCCGCTGGCTGCCGAGGAGTCAGCCCTGCTCTGCAGCAGGGGGCATGGGAACAGGGGGCAGGGAACAGAACTGGGGCTCAACATTGACATGTGGAGCCTCAACAACTCACCCTTTCCTAAGGTCTCGGCACCCCACAGGTAGCCCAAGACAGGCACGGCTAACTTCACAAACCAAAGAGCATTTTCAATGATGTAACATCTCTGTGTTTCTGTGTTCCTTAGATTACACTAAGGTACTATTGCACAGGTTTGCATCCTGGTGGGGAGCTCACCTCTTGGAAGGAAACCTCAAAGACATAGAAAAAAGTCCTATTAATGTGATTTGATTGAGGGAGACTGAGCTCATTCCCCAGCCCCACAGACTGCATTGCCCACAGCCCACAGGTCAGAGCAAAGCTGGGACACGTGTGCCCATGGACACACCTGCAGGAAAGTACCCACAAGATCAGGCTGTGACTCTGCAGCTGAAACTGCCATCCCCAGAGAGCCTGACAGCAAGAACAAGATCCCAACAGCAGTGACCCAGAGCAGGGGAGCAAGAAGGAAAATGCGGTGAGGGTGGGGGTGTGAGACGCCAGGGCAGAGGCAGCCGGACACTCAGACAGCGTCCCCCTTCCCCAGCTGTGCAGCCACCTCCCAGACACCAACAGTGCCGGGCAGCTGCTCTCAGCCCCTGTGCTCTGCAGAGGAACTGCAGCTCTGGCTGCACAGGAGCTGCTTCATGCCTTGGAGCCCCCGGCCCTGAGGGCAGAGGCTTTGCTGGGTGGGACAGGAGGCCAGGGGGCTGCTCACAGGAGGGATCTGACCTGCAGGGGGTCACAGGGACTTTTCTCTCTTCTCCCTCCCATAACCATTCCGGGTTCGGTTTCCTCTCATTTCTGATCATTTCCCTGCTGCCTGGAGATTCTCCCCTGGGAGGTGTTTCCCTGTCCATGTCTGTTCCCTGTCAGTGCTCACAGACCATCCCACCCTCTGTGCCCTCCCCCTGGCCCTACAGATCCTGCCTGTTCACAGGCACTGCCTGGGGGCATCTTCCTGTCTGCAGGCTGGAAAACAGGACAGGTCAGACTAATGCTGACGGGTCCAGCCAAGGTGATGCAGGTGCTGTGCACAGGCAGAGGGTTGGGGAAGGGATGTCATGAGCCTCTTGGCAGATGTACTGATCATTCAGAGTTGCAGTTCAGGAGTCTCCGTGACTTGTTTAAGCGTAAGAGCTCATTTTCATCTCATCCTTTCCTGCACCCCCCAGCCCTTGGAAGAGAAAACTGAAAAGACAGACTCAGGAAAGCTCCTTATCTGTCTGGTAATCCTTGCACTGATCTTGTCATTGGGGCAAAATCCTGCAGGTGATCTGGAGCTGTGAGCAGCCCTGACCCACACAGCACCCTCTCCACAGCAGAAGCACCTTTCCTGCCCTTATCAGGGATGCTCCTTCCCCCCAAAGCTTCTCCCCACAGCACCATGGGGATCTCCCGCAGACAGGGACACTGCTTTCCAGGACAGCCCTGGGCACCCCTGGGTGCTCCCCCTGCAGCCACCGTCAGCAGAAGTTGTCGTCATTCTTTGTCCCTCTGACAGTGCAGCAGGGAAGCCCTGCTCTGGAGTGTGTTCTTCTCTACAACAGAGATACTGTGAGAGTAACCTGACAGATCCTATAAATCATGGAATGTACCAGCTTAAGGTCTCCCTCCAGGAAATGCAGCTGCATTGTCCTACAGCCAGAGACTTACCGTGTTAGAACTGTGATTTGTCTCATTGAATCCTCAGCAATCAACCCCCCACATTGCCTTTCCCCTCTCTGTGCCTGGTTCCTGTGCCCTCGGTGCTGCAGGCAAAGCCCTCAGCCCTGCTGCGTGTGCAGAGGAGCTGCTCCTGGGCAGCGCTGTCTCTCTGCAGTGCTGCCGCTGCCATGAGCTCCCTGTGTCCCAGGAGCCCAGCCCAGCTCAGCAGCACAGGAGCAGCCCATGATGTCCCTTTCTCTGTCCCCTCTGGCCTCCTCCAGGTGTCCCTGGGGCTCCAGGGGCACATCCTTTCAAACTACCTGAAGTAATCAGTGATGTTGATTCTCTCTCCTCTGCAGAGACACTTCTCACCAGCATTGTATTTTTCATTTTAAAAAATGAATCAGTATGAGAATCATCTTTTCTTGTCCCATCATTAGACAGGACACCAGGAATGTTACAGCAAAGGATTTTATTTTTCCAAGCTGGGGGAGGAATATCTTCAGTTGAATGAGTTCAGGCATTCTATTCTGGTTCTATACTCCTAGGTCTAGAGAGACATTCATCAGTCTTTGGCCATGTCATGTCTGTGCTCTGCAGCAAAGCCTTTGCACACATGGGCTCTTGGGCACTTGGTACCAGTTTTCTTGTGCAGATCAGAGCTGGGCTGGTGCCACAGCTGGGGTGGCTCAGCCCAAATGTGAGGCCATGTCCTCAGCCAGGGACCTGACTGGGGGGCTGGAGCTGTCAGTGCTGCAGACAGAGCTGTGACACGGATGGAATGAACTGCCAGGCAGGGTGGCAGGAGTGAGTTCATCTGGTCCTCAAGGACAGCAGCCTCCAAGCACAGCAACAGTCCACATCAGAACTCTGTCTAGACTTGGAAGGCAATTCAAGGGCCCATAATGAGCTGTTACTACTGCAGGAAGACTTAAAAGACAAAGAAAGACACTTTGTAGCTACTGATGAATTTAATAAGAGAAAGAGGTGAGAATCCCTGTGTCCTCTTGTCCTCCATCTTCACCAGCCATGTGTCCCAGGCCTCTGTGACTTCAAAATGGCCCATGGGTGAGCAGGGGAACTAAGGACTGTGCCCCAGAGCATGTCCACTGGGACCCCATTTCTGGGTGTCTGGAAGAGAAGGTGATGGGGTTTGCCCAAGGCAGGTTGTGCCTGTCCATCCTCTTTGCTTTCTGTGAGGAAAGGACAAGATTGTGGACGTGGGCAGAGCAGTGGTGGTCTGTTACCTGGCAGTCAGCAAGGCATTCAGTGTCACCCTCTGTAATATTCTTGTGTCCAAGGTAGGATATTATGGTCTGTGTCAGTGTGTAAGTAGACGGGTAAAAACAATCTGGATGGTTGGACTTGGAAAGGTGCTGTAGAAAGGGAGAAACTTTCCAGTCCTGAGGACAGTCCAGCACTGGAAGCTGTTTCCCAGGAGTGCGCACACACTCTGTCCCAGAAAGTGACCAAGATGTGTTTGGATAAAGCCCTGAGCAATCTGGTCTGACCCTGCTGTGAGCAGGAGGTTGGTCAAGACACCTCCTGAGGTCCCATCCAGCCTGAATGACGCTGTCCTGCAATCTCCTTTCAGGTTTTCAATTCAGAGAAAATTCTCAGGTTCTCTCTGACCACAGGAATAATTCACATGAGCTGCAGGGCTGCTTTATGAGTGCCCCCAAACAGTCCTGTCCACATCTTTTGCATTTGTTTTCCTTTTTCCCAACCCAGGGTCTTCATTTTTACTGTCCTAATACCCTTCCAAAAAGAACTGCCCATGTTGTTAACCCTTTCAGAGCAGGTTGTTCAAGAGATGTCAGCATCCATGTACAGAGTCTGCACATCAGCCAGACATCAAAGCCACCGTTACAGAAATGGAGATGAGACATTTGACCAGCTCCTTGCACCCAGATATCAGTGTGACATGTCTGCTGAGATGCCAGGGTATCCTGGCTCAAATCTTGACTATTATGGTGCTTCATGTTGTGAAGAGAACCAAAACCAACTTTTTGACTGGGTTAGTTTATTTTACATGTGTCACACAGGGCAGCTGGAGAGAGCTAAAAACTCCAGTCTCTGCTGCACTATAAGGCTTGATAGCCCCTCCACAGGTACATATCTAAGTGTTTCAGATAAAAGATGGTCTTGCAAAAGCCACCCTTTGTTTCCCCAGGTGCACAGACACTGCTCATGTGCCTCTGCAGAGAGTGGCAGAGGCTGGATCACCTTCTCAGGAGAAACTCCTTGATGGAAAGATACAGCTATGGGGCTGGCTCAACAAAGTTTTATTGCATTTCACTCAGTATCAGATTTTTATAGATTGGATGCTTTTCTGTGGTAACACCTTTACAGAAAGACAACAGTTTCATAAAAGATGGTTACAAAGGGCCTGTCATGAACAGGAAATCTCATCATGAGCTCTGGAGGGAGTGAGGAAGGTTATAACAGGCACCAGGAAGAATCAAGAAGCTCAAGGCCTCTTCTGAAGAGCGAGAGGCCCTGAGAAGCCATGGTTGGCCATGTGTGGGTGTGGGAGAGAAGGTAAGGGGATGTGGGGTAGAAAAGGGCTGATGACTTCAGCATATGATCACAGTATCGCAGTATCACAGTATGTTTGGGATTGGAAGGGACCTCAAAAGATCATCTAGTCCAATCCCCCTGCTGGAGCAGGAACGCCCAGGTGAGGTCGCACAGGAACATATCCAGATGGGTCTTGAATGTCTCCAGAGAAGGAGACTCCACAACTCCCCTGGGCAGCCTGTTCCAGTGTCTGTCACCCTTACCGAGAAGAAGTTTTTTCTCAAATTTAAGTGGAACCTCTTGTGTTCCAGCTTGATTCCATTACCCCTTGTCCTATCATTGTTTGCCACCAAGAAGAGCCTGGCTCCATCCTTGTGGCACTCACCCTTTATATATTTATAAACATTAATAAGGTCACCCCTCAGTCTCCTCTTCTCCAAACTAAAGAGCCCCAGCTCCCTCAGCCTTTCCTCACACGTGAGATGCTCCACTCCCTTAATCATCTTTGTTGCCCTACGCTGGACCCTCTCCAGCAGTTCCCTGTCCTTCTTGAACTGAGGGGCCCAGAACTGGACACAATATTCCAGATGAGGTCTCACCAGGGCAGAGTAGAGGGGAAGGAGAACCTCTCTTGATCTACTAAAGACCCCCCTTCTAATACACCCCAGGATGCCATTGACCTCCCTGCCCACAAGGGCACAGTGCTGGCTCAATGATGATGGCTGATGACTTCAGCAAATCCTTACTAGCATGTCTGAGCTGGAAGTGGAATGTGGCTGATATCTGCAGGTGAACGAGGAATAGGAAGAAGATTTTGGAGGGTTATGGAAAGAAGGCAGACTTCTCTTGGACTAATGATATATGGCAGTGACAATTACATCCTGTGGGCATGGCTGTGCCTGGAGATGGGGAACGGCTGCTGCTGGGGTGGCTGTGCTCAGTCATGGCCCATGAGCTGACCCTGCTCTGCTCCTCTCTTACACTGCCCACACTTGGATGGTCCTCAGGAATGATCCATGAGCCTGGAGGATCCATGAACCTCCTGCAGTGATGGGTATGGATCCAAATAGGAGATTCAAGCAAGTGAGGGACTGGGACACTGAGGTGATTGGTGACCATTGCCAGCTGTATGAAAGAAGCTGGATGAGTTGTGAGGAACTCACAGGCATTTCCAACTCCACAGAAAACCAGAGCCTTGCAGTTAAAGCAACAGCACTTGACATAAACACCACCCCCAAAACACAAAACACTCACACTGACCACAGGAAAAGCCTTGAAAAACATTGCAGAAAAATCTACCAGGTCCCAGGGGTCAGGGCTCAGCCATTCTGGTGATAAACAAGCATCAAGGGCTGACATGGCATCAGAGCCACCTCCACATGGCCCTCACCATCTGGAACCAGTGTCTCCAAGTCTTTCCTTCACCAGCCTCCAGGGACAGGGACCTGCACTGGTTGTTTCCTTCACAGCTGTGTCAGTGATGGCCCTTCATGGGGTCCAAACACCCTCAGAACCTGGGGTTTGATTCTGCCTTTCACTTCATTAGAGGTTTGTTCATTCTTTCAGTAGCTGCAGTTCAGAATCATGACAGCAGAGGGCTCACTAACATCTAAAATGCTCTTACAAGCCAAGGTTCTGTGCATCATTTTCCCAAAGGCTTCGAGTTTGGTGTGAATGATTAGGGAGATTTCAGAACTGTTGTCAAACAGAGATCATTTCCATAACAAATAGCAATAAAGCCACATTTCTTATATTTCCGTCCCCCTTCCAATGCCCTCATTTCCAGAACAGCTACTATCAACAATCTCCAGTATATACTGATCTAGAGAATCTCCTGATAAATTCTGAATGTGTCAGAGAAGGGGGTGCTAAAGCATCACTTGAGCAAGGAGACAGGCCAGGACACCTCAAGAGGAGTCACACTCCTCTGGACCAAGAGGTGGGTGTCCCTGGCAATCTCAGGTGCCACAGCACAGTGATGCTTGTGTTCAGGAGCTGGTCAAGTGACCCATCTCCTGTTCTGTAATGGTGTCTGAGTTTGCTCAGGTCACCCCTGACTTGAGTCCCATCCACTGCTGGGTGTTCTCCAGACTCCTGCCTTCAGGAACAATGTCCCAGGAGACCTTGCTGGTGAAGATGGAGGCAAAGAAGCCTTGAACAACCTCAGTCCTGTCTGATTCTGCTCTTAGGAAGTTCAGCAGCAGGCCCATGTTCACCCTGTCTATTCTCTTACTGCAGGTGAAGCTCTGTCAGCTCATCTTGCTGCCCTTCCCGTGCAGGTATCAAGTCGAGGGCAGCTTTGGCATCATCCCCACATCCATGGACAAGGTTTCTAAATTCCTCCTTTGCAGCTTCCCCTGCTCCCACCTCCTGTGTGCTGCCTTTTTGCCCTGGAGCTCCATCAGTGCAGAGGAGCAGCCTCATGAGATAAATGTTTCTGTTCATGGGTACTTGGAGAGATCATTCTTGTGCTTGGAGCAGCCTGTCCTGTAAGGATTATCAGATTTCCTGAGCTACTTCACCCTTCAGATCTACTCCCATGTCTCCACTTTGCCCACCATCCCCCAGTATGTCAAAGTCTTCTCCTCTGGATTCCACCAGCCTGTGCTCTGCTACTGGCCTTCCTCCCTCCCCTCTGGTGCCTGGGACTCCACTGTGTCCTGGTCACAACAGCCAAGGTGGACACTGACGATCACAACCCTCACCAGGGTTTCCTTTTTTTCCAGTTCCAGATCCAGGTGAGAATCACCCTTGTTGGCCCACCAGGCAGACATGTTAAGCAGTTGTCCCAACATCCTCTGGAATGTTGGTATCTCCAGCTTTGCCTGGCCAGTGAATGTCAGGGCAATTACAGTTCCCCATAGGAACCTGCTTATTGACTGGAGACATCCTCAGGTTACTGACAGAAGATCTTTTCCATTTCTTCTCCATGATCAAGGAGTTTGTAACAGCCAACACACTGTTAGCCTGTACTGGGCTTATATGGCAAAGTCTTGGGACTGGGGGTGAGCGTGGCTGTGCTACAGTTGTCACCTCTCTGTGAAGACAACAGGAATTTGACCAAAGTCAGACACAGCCGATTTCAGCTGCTCCAAGATGGATCCACTCCTTGCCCAATCTGAGCCACTCAGTGATGCTGGCAGCACCTCTGGGATATTGTATTTGAGAAAGGGTAAAAAACGCTGCACAACAGCAGGTGGGAGAGAGGAGGGAGGAGATGGGAGAGAAAAGCATTGCAGACACCAAGGTCATATCCCATAGGACCCAAACAGGTCCCTCAGCAGGCCAAATCCTGCTCTCCTGAAATCCTGCTCTTGGCCTTGTTCTCATCTCCCAGGAGCCTCAGCTCCACTTTCCCATCCCTGACTGTTCCATCCTGACCAACTCTTTCTGGTTTGTAAGTGTGAAGTCCCACAGGGCACCTCACCCCACTGACTCCTCAGTCACCCGTGTCAGGAAGATGTTGTCAATGGGTTCCAAACCCTCCTGCATGGCTGGTACCTTGCAGATATTGGGATATCTCAGGTCTGCCATGAGGACACAGCCCTGGAAACATGAGGCTTCTTTCATTTGTCTGAAGGAGGCCTCATCTCTTTCCTCTTCCTCACCAGTGAGTCTGTAGTTGATGTCCAGTCACCACAACACTGCCCATGTTGTTCTGCCCTCTCATGCTGACTCGTCAACGTTCAGCTGACATTGTCTGTCCCCTGGCAGAGTTCCACGTAATCCTACTGCTCTACCATATGAAGGGAAACATCAGAAACTGCAGACATCTGGCATTATGAGTACCAGACACCCAAGACCCACTTTTTCCCCAGGAGATGATATTTATAGTGTCCTCTAACGCCTCATGCTGTTATGTTGGCAGAAACACCGTCATCAGGATAAGTAAACTGTGTGCAAACATTAAAAGCTGAGAAATGAAGCATCAATCAAGGAGGAGTCCAGACCTTGTGAATATCTGGTGGTCGGCCATCAGAAATGTCTGAATTGTGACAAGATGAAATGAGGAGTTCTCAGTGACCCTGAGGAGAAGGGCCTGGGCACTACAAGGTCCCCACAGCAGCCCGTGGTGCACGCTCACCATGAACAAGGCAGTTGCACACGGGGCTGCATGAGGAGGAACGTGGGGACCCAGACACCTGCAGTTCTCATCCCATTCGGTTCAGCACTGATGTGACCCACACACACGGGTGTATGCCAGTGTACGGCTTCCCAGTTTGGAGCAGCAGGGAGGAACTGGAGAGTGCAGGGCTGTGCCAAGGCAGGTTCAGCACCTTGTGCACATGGTGTGGGGTGCTGAGGGACCTGGGCTGCTTTGGCCCAGCAGCGCTGGGGAGGCTGCAGCAGTGCAGGAGTAGCCTGAGAGTGCTTGAAGGGCGGTTTCAGAGGTGGTGGAGGTTTCTGCATAGTGGGAAAGAGCATGAGAAAGAAATAATGGCCCAAAGTGCAGCTGGGGAGGTCCAGGCTGGCCATGAGCAGAAAGGAATGTGATGGAAGGGCAGTGCAGTGGTGGAGCAGGTCAGCAGAGGGAGTCTGCATCAGCCCAAGGCTTTGTGCTTCAAGGAGCAGCTGGGGAGGATGGAGAGATCTCAGCAAAGGAAGGAAGATGCTCAGACAGGAGCAAGGTGGGGCAGCAGGGGGGATGTCTCCAGCCTGCAGAGGCAGAGGTGCAGGGGATGCCACAGCACAGGACAGGCTGTCGTGGAGATGATCACGGGATGGAAAGAGACTGAAAGCCCCACCAGACATGAGCTCCTTCTCCTCTTGGCTGTGGCTATTGCCTGCACCTCTGATGCCTGTGAGGAGACACCTTGTCCTTGCATCACAGGGGCCTCATGGCCTCCTTGTCCCCAACCAGGAACCTGGGAGGTGTGGGACCATAGTCCTGCCCTTGGCCTTGCACAGCCCCACATCACACTGTCCCAGGAAAGGGCCCTGGGCTATGTGAGAGGGACAGGATCTGACTTCCCATGGTACAAGGTCAGGGCTTGGCTTTTGGTTAAAGAAACACAACCAGGTTTCCTCAGCATCAGAAATATCTTTGCTTTTCCTGACCTCCAGTTTTCTTCTCTAACCAAACCTGGATATTGTTTCTCAATAGGTTCCCTCAGTGGGACCGATTAACAGTACAAGAAAATTTGGAGTTTGAATCTAACTTTGACTTCTTGAGAAGTTTCTTCACCTTCCTCCAGGGTCTGAGGTCCATGGACTCAACACCAAACCCACCAGAGGGATCATTAAAGTGCCTTGGGCTGCTCCTGTGGTGCTGAGCTGGGCTGAGCTCCTGGGACACAGGGAGCTCATGGCAGCGGCAGCGCTGCAGAGAGACAGCTCTGCCCAGGAGCAGCTCCTCTGCACACGCAGCAGGGCTGAGGGCTCTGCCTGCAGCACCGTGGGCACAGGAGCCAGGCACAGAGAGGGAAACGCAGTCTGGGCTGGGAGGATGCTGAGAGGTCAGCGGAAACAAAATCTTCTCAGATATGAAGCCTGTGGCTGCAGGGCATTGAATCTGCAAATCTTGGTAGGATCTCAGAAAGCTGTCACACTGCAGAGCCTGCGAGAGATGTAAGTACAGCTCTCAGAGGTTCTCTGATCAGAGGGGAGGATGTGCTGCAGAGCAGAGATTGCCTTCTGCACTGTCAGAGTGACAAGACGTGAATGCTGCGTTCTCCCCAGGGTGGCTGTGGGGTGTAAATGTCAATGTGCAGGCAGGGGTGCCCAGGGCTGTCCTGCAGAGCAGGGTCCCTGCACCGCAGGGCTGTGCTGGACAGGGACTCTGCCGCCTGCCAGGGTCAGCGCTCAGCCTGCCCGGGAGAGTCCAGCAACACTGAGCGCGGAGTGTCCTTGGCTGGGAGGGCAGAACTGAGATCCTGTTCATGTACAATGAGAGCGGTCAGTGGTTTGCAGATGAGCCCTTGGAAACCGTACTGCTCTGCTCTCAGCAGTGTCCAGTTTCTGCTCAGGGGAACATCTGGGGCTGATCCTCCTCCAGCTCAAAGAGGTGGTGGCACAGGGCAGCTGAGACCAGGACTGATGGACAGACCAGCTGTCCCCACTCTGCACTAAGGGACAGTCCCTTTGTCTGTCAGCACCCACAAAGTTTCACTTGCAGTGAAAGGCATTGTTAAGGCATTTTTGCCTTAACAAACAAACAAACAAAACCTTCTCAGCCATGGTGGGGCAGTTAGAATAAAATAAACAGAACAAGATCTCTACAGCTCTGCTCTGCCATTAAGTGAAATGGGAGAGACTGTGCTCAAATGGACTTGGATATCACGAGTTGATAGAATCTGAGACCACCCCATTTCTCTATTTTCCTGTTGCTGTAGGGCAGGACTGAATTCAGTATAGTCCAGAACAAAGATGCCTCTTGCCAATGACACCGCCAGCCAGCACCAACCACAGCTCGTGAAAGGGACCTGAAAAGGGTAAGTCAGTCTAGGGGATTTCCATGAGAACTGGAACACATTTTATTCAGAGAACTCTGCCCTAATTTCTCATTGCCTTTTCCTCATAGGACAGGTCCCCATGCTCAGGAAAAGCAAATGTCCAACAGCAGCTCCATCACCCAATTCCTCCTCCTGCCATTCACAGACACACGGGAGCTGCAGCTCTTGCACTTCTGGCTCTTCCTGGGCATCTACCTGGCTGTCCTCCTGGGCAACGGCCTCATCATCACCACCATAGCCTGGGACCAGCACCTCCACACCCCCATGTACTTCTTCCTGCTCAACCTCGCCCTCCTTGACCTGGGCTCCATCTCTACCACTGTTCCCAAATCCATGGCCAACTCTCTGTGGGATACCAGGGTCATTTCCTATGCAGGATGTGCTACACAACTCTTTCTGTTTGCCTTTTTAGCTTCAGCAGAGTTTTACCTTCTCACCATCATGTCGTACGACCGCTACGTTGCCATCTGCAAACCCCTGCACTACGGGACCCTCCTGGGCAGCAGAGCTTGTGTCCACATGGCAGCAGCTGCCTGGGCCACTGGGTTTCTCACTGCTCTGCTGCACACGGCCAATATATTTTCACTGCCCCTGTGCAAGGGCAATGCCCTGGGCCAGTTCTTCTGTGAAATCCCCCAGATCCTCAAGCTCTCCTGCTCACACTCCTACCTCAGGGAACTTGGGCTTATTGTGGTTAGCGTATTTTTTGACCTCTGGTGTTTTGTGTTCATAATGTTGTCCTATGTGCAGATCTTGAGGGCCGTGCTGAGGATCCCCTCTGAGCAGGGACGGCACAAAGCCTTTTCCACCTGCCTCCCTCACCTGGCCGTGGTCTCCCTGTTCATCAGCACTGCTTCATTTGCCTACCTGAAGCCCCCCTCTACATCCTCCCCATCCCTGGACCTGGTGGTATCTGTTCTGTACTCAGTGGTGCCTCCAGCAGTGAACCCCCTCATCTACAGCATGAGGAACCAGGAGCTCAAGGATGCCCTCTGGAAACTCATATCTTATTGTTTTGTAAAGCAATAAACCACCCATCTGCTTCTACATAGGCGTTTTAATGTAGCTAATTACAGGTCCAGCCTGTCATCTGGATTTTTTGTTATTATTGGTTGTGTTCTTATTGCGATAAAGTTGTCATCCCGTTTCTAATTCACTATTGGCTTTTCTTTTATAACTGTTGGCTGTGCAAAGGAGGAGCCGTGCTCTCCTTCTCTCCAAACAAAATAAAAGGCTCTTTAGTGACTTGTTTATCACTATATCCTTCCTGCAAGCACATTTTTAAAGCTCCAGGGATGGTTCCTGTGTTCATGAGAGGAGGGTAAAAGAGTCTATCCTGGCAGCCCTGCCAGGGAGCAGCAGCGTTTGTTCTTCCAGAGCTGTTCTGGTTCCACTCCACACTCTCCTTCTCATCTCTGATGTTGGTGCAAGGCCTGAGTGCTCTGGCAGCTTGGTCACCGTCCTGCTGTGTGTCAGTGTTGTGGGCGCAGACAGGGACAGGCAGTGGGCACTGCTGTGACAGAGCTGGCCTCACAACAGCCTTTCCAGATAGAAAGGTGATCTCCTCAGGGCAGGGCCTGAAGGTTTAGTTCTTCTTACAAAGATTCTCTCAAGAACATGCCCAAGAAAGTGACCTATATATGAAAAAGTGTACATCTGAACAGTGTATGTGTGCAGGGCTGGAACACAGCAGTGTCCTCTCACAGCCAGGCTCCTGCCAGAGACCTGCAGGACCAGCAGAGCAGGGGCTGGGCTGTACCCCTGTGCACTGGACACCCCATCAAGTTTGCCCCAATCGTCATGGACTAATCCCTCACAACCTTCATTTCCAGCCCGGACCTCTCGCTCCAGTTCAGAGAGGTTCCTTTTCCTCACCTGAATAGACCCTGAATGAGTAGGTCAGATGTCCATGTTTGCATTTTACAGATGAGATGTGAGCGTGAACATCATGTATGTGAGGTGAGATGAACCGAAGTGAGCGCCAATGCTGTCAGATATTCTGGGGTGCCATTTTGCACCTGGGACACGTCAACCCTGTCTGTACATACAGACTGGGAGATGAGATGCTGAAGAGCAGCTCTGCAGAGAGGGATCTGAGGGTCTGGTCAACAGCAAGTTGAACATGAGCCACCAGTGTCCCTGGAGCCAAGAGAGACCATGTCCTGGGTGCACCCAGCACAGCACAGCCAGCCGGGCAGGGAGGGGATTGTCCCGCTCTGCTCTGTGCTGGGGCGGCCTCACCTGCAGCATTCACTGCGTGCAGGGCTGGGGACACAGGATAAAAGGAGATAAAGCTACTGGAGAGTGCTCAAAAGAAGCTATGAAGTTGGTGAAGGGTTTGGAGGAAAAGCTGTATTAGGAGCAGCTGAAGTCCCTGGGTTTGTTCAGCCTGGAGAAGATGTGACTGAGGGCAGAGCTCATGGGGCTGCAGGTTCCTCAGAAGGGAGCAGGGCCGAGCTCTTCTCTCTTGTCTCTGGTGACCAATGACAGAACCCAAGGGAACGGCATGAAGATGTGCCAGGGGTCAGGCATGAGGAAAAAGATCTTCCCCCAGAGGTGCTGGACACTGAACAGGCTCCCCAGGGAGGTGTCACGGCCCCAACCTGACAGTGTTCAAGAAGAGACTGGACAACGTCCTCAGACACACGGGGTGAGCTGTGGGGTGTCCTGTGTAAGGACAGGAGTTGGACTCCATGATCCTCGTGGGTCCCTTTCAGCTCAGGACATTGTATGATTCTATGAAGGCCTGTGGGACAGACAGCATCCCAAGGTCATTTTACATTGGGAGGAACATCATATGGAAACCAAATGCAGCACTGGGTTGTGCTTCCTTTAACCAATGTCCACGTGTCCATTCCCCATAACGTGGGACATCTCAGATGAGTGCAGAGCAGGTGACACAGCACAGGGCTGAGGTGTCTCCCACCCCTTTGGAGTGGCAACAGGAGTCCAGAGGGACACTGTGACTCCTGCCGCTGTGTGTAATAGGGACGGACTCTGTTTCTGAACATCCCTGGTGCATAAGGAGCCCATGAGGTCAGCTCAGATGTGGACACTGTCATTTCTGTGTGTGACTCCATTAACAAACCCCACTGGGTCAGTGAGATTCATCTCAGCTGCCTTGGACAGGATCATTGCAAGTGCTCCAGTCTGCTCTGTCACCCTTTCTTCTGATTCCAGATTGTGATCTCAAAAGTGCCATAGAAACCAGAATGGTTCTGGGGTCCTAAGGAAACACAGACCTCAAACCCATCTTCAAGAAGAGCAGGAATAGGAACTGGGATAACTACAGGCTGGCCACCCTTTCTCCCTCCCTGGGAAGGGGATGGGACACGTCCTCCTGCAGCCATTTCCAGGAATGTGAAGGACAAGGAAGGGATTGCTGAATCCAAATAGACAGGGGAAAGAAAGTCATATTGTGTACAGGGCGTTTGCAAGGCTCAGCCATAGTCTCCTTCTGACCAGAGTGGTGCTGATGGGGCTCAAGAAGTGGATGCTGGGTGGGAAGTTGTCTGAACCATCAAGCCCAAATATTACCAGTGGTACAAAGTCATGTGTGCAGCCAGATACTGGTGTCATCTCTCAGTGACCAGTACTTGGACAACACTGTTGAGCATCTTTATTCTCCCCTTCTATGATGTAACGGAGTGAATCCTTATTGCCTTTGAGGATGATGCAAACCTGGGTGGAGGCCTTGAGCAGCCTCACCTGGTTCACCCTGAGCAGGAGAGTGAGACAAGATGAGTGAGACAAGGGCTCTCTGCAAACCTGAGTTATTCTGTGATTTGACAGAATTTCTGCCTTGGACAGGTTTCTGGAGAGAGAATAGGTAGAAGAACAGGAAAAAAAAAAAAAAAAATAAAAATAAAAAAAAAAAAGTAAGGCAGAAGAAGAGATATGGAAGGTGTTAATGGAAATACAGGAGTTCCAGTGAGGAGTGCTTTTCACTCACAGTGTTAGTAGAAAAAATATTTGAACAAATTTGAACAAGGTGAGGAAGCGAGATGGGTGTCTACAGCCTCTAGGAAAGAGGGGCAGGGGTAGGAATGTATAGAACATGCTTCAGTCTGGTGAGGTCCTGGGTGCTAAGGAGGGGGATTGGTGTGTGTGTGGTCAGTGGTGTCAGTTGTGTCTCAGACACTCACAATCCAGTCAGAATCATGTGGCTGTGAAGGGGACAGTGGGGTCAGTTCTGTGTCTGGAGGTGACAGCCCAGCAGCAGGGACATGGCTGGGAAAGAACCTCTGCCAAGGAACTCACAGGCTCTACCCAGGAAGAGAGACGGGTTGTCATGTCCATCCCACCTGAGAACATGAAAGGACAGCAGCAGGGACATGGTCGTGTCTGTCAGAGAAGCTGAAAGGCCAGTGGCAGTCCTGGATTTAGAAGATCATGGGGAAGTGACTTCTCTCTGGTCAGGTAGAAAAACACAAGAAGCCTGATAATGGGATTATCTGCATGAAGAGCAGTTTCTGAGGTGGCTGAGCTTCCCTTGGTAGTGGGAAGAGGCAGGAAAGACAAACAAATTTCAGAAAGTACAGCTTGGAAGGTGAGGAATGGATATGAGGAGGAAGAAATGTGACTGGAAGGGCAGTGCTGTGGGGCAAGAGGTGACCCAGAGGGAGCTGGATCAGCCCATGGTTTGTGTGCCAAAGAGCAGCCAGTGAGGGTGCAGACACAGCAGTGAAGGTGAAGAAATGCTGGGGTGAGAGCAGGTGGGGCAGCGAGATGGGTGTCTGCAGCCTGCAGGGAAAGAGGGGCAGGGGCAGCACCGTGTGGAACAGCCTGTGGTGGAGATGGCAAAGGGCACTGTAAGGCTGGAAGGGACCCACAGAACCCAGGTCTGTGTCCCCTTGGCCAGGGCAGTTGTCTCTGCCACTGACCCCAGGAGCAGACATGTTGTCCTCATGGCACTGGGGCCTCGGTGCCTCCTTGCAGCCCCATGGGGAAGCTGGAAGTTGTTGTCCCAGTGTTGTCCTTCCCTGGGCCTTGCACACCGACATCCCACGGTCCCAGGAAGAGCCCTGAGCCGTGTGTGAGGGACAGGATCCCCCTTGCCGTTGCCTGGAGCTCATGACTCCTCCTTTCTGCTGCAGAAAGCAAACCAAGGGGTTTCTGAGCACCACAGCTGAAGAAAAGACTCAAAGGAGACCTCATGGTGGCTACAGCTTCCTCACAAGGGGAGAAGGAAGGGAAGGTACTGATCTCTACTCTCTGACGACCAATTACAGTCCCCAAGGGAATGGCAGAAAGATGTACCAGGGGAGGGTTAATGGAACATGAGGAAAAGGTTCTTCCCCCAGAGATGTTGGACACTGAACAGGCTCCCGAGGGAGGTGTCACAGCCCCAACCTGACAGTGTTCAAGAAGAGACTGGACAACGTCCTCAGACACACGGGGTGACCTGTGGGGTGTCCTGTGCAGGGACAGGAGTTGGACTCCATGATCCTTGTGGGTCCTTCCAACTCAGGACATTCTATGATTCTATGAAACACTAGATCAAAAGTCCATGTTTTCATTGTACAGATGAGATGTAAACACACACATCATGTGCATGTCCACTGTGTGCATGTGGTGAGATGAACCCAATGGAGCACAAATGCTATCAGCTGTTCCTTAGGGTGCCATAAAGGCCAGTGGCACAGAGATGGTGTTCAGGGGTCTCTTCCAACCTGTATTATTGTAGGATTCCATGAATCTTTTCCTTGGAGAGTTCTTTCATGTCAAAATAGACAGAGGAAGGAGAGAAAAAAAAATGAAGAGGCAGAAGCAGAGATGTAAAATGCCCCAGAGTAAATACAGCAGCTCCTCTGAGGAATGTTTCTCCACTTAAACCTTGATAGGGAACCTATTGGATAAATTTGATGAAAGCAGCTCAGTTTGATCTGCTCACACACTGGACCACAAGGAGGGTGATGGTGGGTATGATGTCTTGTGGTCACTGTGTCTCAGGAACTCATAGTCCAGTAGGAAGCCAATGGGTTTGGAGGGCACTGTGAGGTCACTTCTGCCTCTGCAGGGGATTGGCCAACAGCAGGAACACGGCTGGGAAAGGACTGTAAGGTCACACACACAGACGAGCAATGGGGCCCAATCAGCGTGGCTTGATGAAAGGCAGGTCCTGCTTGACCAGCCTGATCTCCTTCTGTGACAAGGTGACCGCTGAGCAGATGAGGGAAAGTCTGTGGTGGGCAGTGAATCCGCCACACGGGCTGTGGGTGTTGTGTCCTTAGACTGCAGTGAAGCCTTTGACACCGTGTCCCACAGCATCTCCAGGAGAAGCTGCAGCTCATGGCCTGGATGGTGTATCTGCGATGGGTAAAGAACTGCCTGGAAGGCATTTTAGAGCCATTTGTCCCCTTCCTGTTCACATAGGCATCCCATGAATGCATCACTGCTCTACCCCAGTGTAGACAGGCACAAGGCCTTCTCCACCTGGACCTCTCACCAATGCCACTGGTTTCTCCAGCACCCTCATCCTGGACTGTGGGATGCCCAGAACAGCCCTCCCAAGACAGTTTGACGAAGTCTTTTTTCTAAACCATCCCCACATCCCTGTTCAATCCCCTCATGTATAAGTTCAAGGACCAGAAAGTTTGGGTGCAATTGGGGCATTGAGAAAAATGGTCAGGAAAGCTTTGAGGTGCACAGAGAGCCCATCAACATGTTGGCAAGCTGCTCTCTCTGAACAGGCCCAGAGGACCTGGACAGCATTTGCTGTGTCCCAGAAACTCGCCTGGAAGGTTGGGATATGGAGAAGAGGTTTGGTCTGGGAAGGGACAGACAGGGGCTGGTGGAACTGGCTGGTGTGACCGTGAGACGTCTCTCCAACACCTCAGAAAAGTCCTGGCTCTCAGGGAGGCTGCATGGTCCTCTGAGAAAGAAAATAGCAAACATGACTTATCATGGAATCATAGAATAATTGTGGTTGGAAGAGACCATTACGATCATCAAGTCCAACCATAACCTAAATCTGGCACTATACCATGTCCCTAAGAGCCCCATCTATCTGTGTTTTAAACACCTTCAGTGATGGGGACTCCACAACCTCACTGGGCAATCTGCTCCATTGTTTCAAAACCCTTTCCATGAAGAATTTCTTCCTAAGATCCAATCTAAACCTCCCCGTGTGCAACTTGAGGCCATTTCCTCTTGTCCTATCACTTGTTACTTGGGAGAAGACACCAAAAACCCTCCATGACAAAACCTCCCTTCAGGCAGCTGTAGAGAGTAATCAGGTCTCTCCTCAGCCTCCTGTTCTCAAGGCTGAACAGCCCCAGCTCCCTCAACTGCTCCTCGTGAGATTGGTGCTCCAGACGCTTCACCAGCCTTGTCACCCTCCTCTGAACTCTCTCCAGCACCTCAATGTCTTCCTTGTCATGAGGGGCCTAACACTGACCCCAGGATTCAAGGTGCAGCCTCACCAGTGCCCAGTACAAAGGGATGATCACTCCTCTAGTCCTGCTAAAGCTCTGACTGAATCAAGGCTTGAACACCTTGGTGTGACCCAGTTGGTGACGGGTTGGACTGCAGACTCCTGAGGTCCCTTCAACCTCAGTTCTCTCATGATCCCATTGTGATGTTGGGCTCTGTTTCAGACTGGAGCAGAGCAGGCGATGATGGGGCAGGACCCACCTGTGCTGTAGGTGACCATCTAAACCAACATCTCAGCCAGGGAACCAGCCAACACCTCAGTGTGACTCGCTCTGGGCAACGTGTGAGGAGTCCTGGGCAGGGCAGGTTCAGAGGGCATGGGGCGCTGTGCAAGACACAACATGATCTTGGCTTCATGCCTGCAGGCCCATCAGATGTCAGTTGATGTCAATGACAATTAAAATAAGAAGAACTGAAGACAAAGATCCAAAGCGAAGGAAGGTGTCAACATATTTTTAATTAATTAATTAATTAATTTTAACGTCTTTATCAGGGAGTTACTTTTCTTTGGAAAGGAAAGAGTTTTCCAGAACTGGGCATGGATTTAGGACACAAAGGTGTTCATCTCCAGGGACACAAACACCTGGTGCCAGTGTAGATGCCCCGGGAACCCCTGCCCAGGCTCCACCTGCACTGCAAGGTGCTCTGGTCTCCCCAGGTCCTGTGTGAGAGATGCCAATCCCAGGCCAGCACCTCAGGTACACTAGGGGGGGCCCTAAAATGGCCCTGACTGTTTATGGTGAGACAAGTGATGACTGATGTCTGCCTGGAAATCTCCACTTTTTTGTTGTTGTTTTTTTGTTTGGTATTTTTCTTTGGTTGGTTCATTGGTTGGTTTGGGTTTTGTTTTTGGTTGTTGTTCTTGTTTGGTTGGTTTGGTTTTTCTTTTGCTTCGGTTTTGTGGGTGTTTTTGTTTATTTTGTTTGGTTTGTTATTTTCTTTGATTGGAGATTTTTGTTTAGTTTTATTTTTAACATATTAAAATTTAAAAGAAAAAAGCCAAAAAGGGAATTATGGGGAAGTTTAATAAGGGAAGGAGAAAAAATACTGCTCTTCCCCTGTACTTCTATTAGCAACACTCTATGTTTTCATCTCCCTCATCATTCAGGAGTTCCCACCTCTCATGATTCAATGTCCCTGACCAAGGACAACTTTCCAGCACTGTCTGGACGTTTGCCCTTCCCAGTGCTCTCAGGTTTCTCCTCCACTTGCTCTTTGGTCATTCAGTGGCCTCTCAACTGTCTGGTTTCTGCTTTGAGCTTCAGGGAGTTACAAACTTGCCCCGTTCTTCAGAGCTCTAATGGACATGGCAGTCAACACGTTCATTGTGTTTATTTCTATCCTCTCCTGTCTCTCTGTCTAAAGCAGTTCTTGTGTGGGTGTCCCTTGTGGATGCTGGACCTCACCAGATCCACTTACACACACAGCTGAGGAAAGTGTTTTGCTGTTGATTGAACTGTGCAGTGTTTGCACAGGAGAGCAGGTGGAGCTGGTGCACAGGAGCTGCAGCATCTCCTGCAGAGCTCCGTGGAGAAGTCTGATGGAGGAAAAGTGATGCAATCTCTGGTGGCCAAGGAGGGAACCGGCAGACTGGGGGTGGGGGTGAGGAGCCAGGTTGTCCATACAGTGTCCAGCCTCAAGGGACCATTCTCCTGCCTGTCCAGATGTCTCCAGGAGACCCTTTGGGATCAATGTCCAGTGTAGAATGCTGCTGTCACTTCTTCCATACACTGAAAAATGACAGAAAATACCCTGGAAAGAAAAACCCTCCTTTATGAAATCTTCTTTGAAACCTTCATCAGCAAGTGTCCCATTGAAACCTCTACAGTTAGTTCTAAAAGTCTGGAAGATGTGAATGAAATTACAGAAAGAAACATCACTCGTTAGGGCTTTCTGTGTTTTAATGAGCCCCATGGTGTATTTGGTGCTGAGTCCATGAACCTCAGATACCAAGCACAGACTGAAGAATCTGCTCAAGAAGTCCAAGCCAGAACAAACTCCAAAGTACCTTGAAGCATTAATGGGCCCCACTGAGGGCTGCTACTGACAAAGCCTCCCAGGGACTCGTTAGAGCAGATAATTGGAGGCTGTGATTGCATCAGGCACAGGCAAAGTGCAGCAGCTCTGATACTGAGAAAGCCCTTGGTTTGTCTGATGAAGGACAATGGCCAAGCCTTGAGCCCCTGTCCCTGGAAGGGAGATCCTGTCCCTCACGTGTGGCTCAGGGCTCTTCCTGGGGCTGTGGGGAGTGCGATGCCCAGTGCAGGACAATGGTGTGACACTCCCTGGGGGTGCAAGGAGGCAATGGGGTGCCATGGCCATGACAACCATGTGTCTCCTCTTAGGCCTCGCTGGCAGGGACATCAGCCATAGCCAAGGGGACAAAGACCTTGGCTCTTTCAGGGACATCCAGCCTTGCCAGCGCCCTTGGCCATGTCCACCATGGTCCATCCTGCACTGTCCCAGGCCTGTGGCTGTTTCCCCACAGGCTGCAGACACCCCATGCACTTCCCCACCTTGTTCTCAGCCCAGTGTGTCCCCACCTGTGCTGCTGTCTCTCCATCCTCACCAGCTGTTCCTGGAAACACCAAGTCATGGCTGATCCAGAGTCCTGAATGAACACAGGACTGCGCTCATAATGACATTTCTTGATCCTGAGCTCCACTCTGGACCTCCAGAGCTGCAGTTTCTGATGGTTTTCCTTTGTCTTGCTGTTCCCTCTACCAAAAATAGTAAAATAAAATAAAAGACATCATCTTGGAAAGCTATTTTCAAGTTTTCTGAAACTACTACTGTCCTTTCTTGTCATGGTTTTACCACAGTCACCAACTAAGACCATGAGAGCTGCTCACATCCTGCTCCCAGTCCCCAAGTGGGATAAGGGAGAGAATTAAATAGGAAGGGAGAAACTTGTGGATTTAGAAAAAAAAAATAATAAGACAATGAAAATAATACGCTACTAGTAATATTATACTTATACTAAAATACACATAAAGTAAAATATATGACACTCAGTGCAATCCCCCACAGAACTCCAGTTGTGCTGAACAGGCAGCCCAAAAGAAGAGAGCACCCTGGTCCTGAACAGCTGATCCCAGCAAGAAAGAGTACAAGTGCAAAAGGCAGAGATGCCCAAGGGCCAACTGAAAAACAGCAAAACATCATAAAACTGAACTAACACTGAACTCCCAATAGAATGGAACTTCCGAACAGAGCTAAGCAAAGTAGCTGGAAAACCAAAACTAACGGGCGGGAAAAGGCACCTCCAGCTTTATACTGAGCATGACGCTAATGGTAGAGAATAGCTTGTTGATTGACCTGGATGTCAATCAAGGTGCTGTCCTGTCTGTGCCTCCTCTTACCAGTTTGCACCTGCAGCTGCACTCCGGAGAAGTCCTTGGTTTCACTGACAATGATCAAATTAAATTAAATAGAAATAGATAAATTAAATTAAGAAAATATACTCAGTGCCATCCCCCGTGTAACTCCAGTCACACGGAGCAGCCAGTCCTGCAGAAGGGAGCACCTTGGTCCTGAACAGCCCATCCCAGCGAGAGAGAGCAAAAGGGCAACAGGCAGAAAGGCCCAAAGGCCAACGGCAAAATGGCAGAACGGCAAAAGGCCGAACTGACATCGAACTCCTGACAGGATGAAACTTCTGAATGGAACTCACCAAACCAGCTGGAAAACTCAAAGTAACGGATGTAACAAGCCCTAAAAACTGGCTCCAGCTTTAGACTGAGCATGGCGCTAATCATAGGGAATATGTCATTGATCAGCCTGCATGTCAATCCAGGTGCTGTCCTGTCTGTGTCCCCTCCTGCCAATCTGCATCCACAGCTGGATGGCCAAAGAAGTCCTTGGTTTCCCTGACAACAACCAAGATATCAGTGAGTTCTGACATTCCTTTCATAGCAAATGGCAAACACTGTAAAGCTGCTAAAAGACAAAATTAACTCTATCCCAGGGAAGAAACAACGTTACCTCATTATTCTCATAGTCAATCTAAACAAAAGACTGTACTGGCTGTGAAGGAGAGAGGTTCAAAATGCATGAAGAAAATTAACCCAATTTCAGCAAAACCAGCACTTTTCCTCAGGGTCCCCTTCACCAGGCTAAAGAAGTTTGGGTCTCTCAACATCTCCACACACGACCCAGACTTTCTCTGGCCACACGACAGCTCCTCCCGTTCCTCCAGAATGGGGAACCTCACACTGGGACACATGGCTCCAGATGTGACCACACCAGTGCTGAGTCACGATGGACAATAACTGCCCTTGTCTGGGTGGCCACGCTCCTCCCAGTGCAGCCCAATGTGCTCGTGGGCATGTTCCTGCTCAGCACCACTGAGAACTGGCTGAACATCCAGGCTCAGAGGGTTGTGACCAGTGGCACAAAGCCCAGCAGGAGGCACCATGAGGAGCACTGAAGGACACCATATCCCCACCCAACAGGTGTCTCTTGGGTCCCTGGAACCACCTCAGTGCCAAGGGGGAGAGCACTGCCTGTATGGGGTGGAGGAGATGGGGTCTGGGATGGGGGTCCAGGGGCAGTTTCTCCTGGTTGTTCATGCAGCAACAAGCTGGGCTGGATATTTGGAGAGAGGAACTCTTCCTAAGGGCCTCCAATGGGCTTGGAGATGGTATAGATGCATTCGAGGACCTTTACGTCCTTGTTGTAATAATATGTGGTGCCCAGTACTGCACACAGCACTCAAGGTGAGGCCACACCAACACTGAATACAGCAGCATAGTCACCTCTTTTGACCACATGGCCATGCTGTGTTTGATGCACCCCAGGATGTGGTTTAACATCTTGGCTGTCGGGGGAGTGTTGTCTCCTGTTGACCCTGTGGCCAACCATCACGCCAGATCCCTTTCTGCAGGGCTGCTCTCCAGCCGCTCTCTCCCAATCTACACTTGCACTCAGTGCTACTCTATCCCAGGTGAACAATCCAACTCTTGGACTTGTTCAATTTCATGCCCAGTGCTGGGTCCTGCACTTGGGTCACAACAACCCCAGGCAGCACTATGGGCTCAGGAAAGAGCAGCTGGAAAACTGCCCAATGGAAAAGGCCCTGGGGGTGTTGATGGACAGTGACAGAACATGAGTCAGCGTGTGCCTGGGTGGCCAAGAAGGCCACCAGCATCCCAGCATGCATCAGGAATAGTGTGGCCAGCAGGACCAGGCAAGTGATCATCCCTCTGTTCTTGGCACTGGTGAGGATGCACCTCAAATCCTGTGTTCAGTTTTGGAACCCTCACTACAGGAAAGACCTTGGGGTGCTGGAGTGAGTTCAGAGAAGGGCAACAAAGCTGGTGAGGGGTCTGGAGAACAAGTCAGACGGGGAGCAGTGGAGGTAACTGGGGCTGTTCAGCCTGGAGAACAGGAGGCTGAGGGGAGACCTTATTACTCTCTACAGCTGCCTGAAAGGAGGTTTTATCATGATGGGTGGTGGTCTCTTCTCCCAAGGAGCAAGTGACAAGACAAGAAGAATTGGCCTCAGGAAATGGTGTCAGTACCTTCCCCTCACTCTCCCCTTGTGAGGATGCTGTAGCCACCATGCGGTCTCCTTTGAGTCTTTCCTTCAGCTCTGATGCTCAGAAACCCCTTGGTTTGCTTTCTGAAGCAGAAAGGAGGAGCCATGAGCTCCAGGCAATGGGAAGGGGGATCCTGTCCTCACACACGGCTCAGGGCTCTTCCTGGGACCGTGGGATGTGGGTGTGCAAGGCCCAGGGAAGGACAACACTGGGACAACAACTTCCAGCTTCCCCATGGGGCTGCAAGGAGGCACCGAGGCCCCAGTGCCATGAGGACAACATGTCTGCTCCTGGGGTCAGTGGCAGAGACAACTGCCCTGGCCAAGGGGACACAGACCTGGGTTCTGTGGGTCCCTTCCAGCCTTACAGCGCCCTTTGCCATCTCCACCACAGGCTGTTCCACACGGTGCTGCCCCTGCCCCTCTTTCCCTGCAGGCTGCAGACACCCATCTCGCTTCCCACCTGCTCTCAGCCCAGCATCTCTGCACCTTCACTGCTGTGTCTGCACCCTCACTGGCTGCTCTTTGGCACACAAACCATGGGCTGATCCAGCTCCCTCTGGGTCACCTCTTGCACCACAGCACTGCCCTTCCAGTGACATTTCTTCCTCCTCATATCCAGTCCTCACCTTCCAAACTGTACTTTCTGGTATTTTTTTTTCTGTTTTTTGTTTTTCCCACTATCAAGAAAAGCTCAGCCACCTCATGAACTGCCCTTCATGCAGGGAACCCAACCCGTTAGGCTTCTTAAGGTCTTTTACCTGACCAGAGAGAAGTCACCTCACCATGATCTCCTAAATCCCATGAGTGCTGCTGGCCTTTCAGCTTCTCTGACAGACACGACCATGTCCCTGCCCATGTCCCGTCATGTTCTCAGGTGGGATGGACATGACAACCCGTCTCTCTTCCTGGGTAAGACCTGTGGGCCCTTGGGCAGAGGTTCTTTCCCAGCCATGTCCCTGCTGCTGGGCTGTCACCTCCAGACACAGAACTGACCCCACTGTCCCCTTCACAGCCAAAGTCTTTCCACTCAATTATGAGTTTCAGAGACTCAACTGCCATCATAATCCCATACTCATCCATCTGCCTCCTTATGGGCCACGACCTGACTAGATAAAACTATGCTTGTTTTATCAAACTGATCAAATCTATTTCCTGCTAAAGATCTGAGAGGAGAAGCATTCTTGACAGGATGTGGAATGTTGAAACCTTTTCTATGTCCTCTCCTACCTCTTTTATTTCTTTTTGTTTTCCTTCTTCCTGGTTGCTCATGGTAAATCCGCTACCTGAAGTGCAAAGCCAATCCCACACCCAGAGATGAGATCTTGTTTATTCCAGAGCTGTGCAAGTCTGAATGCTGGAATGAAACCAATACAGCAGATAGAGAAGGAACATCTATTATATACAAATCTTATCCCTACATTCAGACCCTCCTGGCAGTCCTAAAGAGCCAAGTGTTCACACATTGGCATATTGGTTACATAATCATTTTACCACTACACATGCTTGTTGAGAGAGGGTCCCGGGCTGAGCCTGGGGCTCCTATCCTGGGGATGTGTGTTTTAGTATTAGAATGAGCATAAAAGGAGCAAAGCTCAGCTAAAGGACACTTTATGTAGCCGTCTTGAGACAGATGTTAAAACAAGACTCAGCTAATTGTGCAGGCTCCAGAGTGTCTGCGCTGCAAGGACAGTATTCTTTGCAGGTTCTGTTTCGGTGTTTTAAACGTCAATTTTATCTTTGTTAGAGGAGCAGACTGACCAAAACTGAGAGGATTTACACATTTTAGGTTGGCGATTGGAGGCAGGATTCATTCTTTTAACTGGTAAGGACTACATCTTCTGCCTTCAAACGCCTCTCCAATGTAAAGACTCATTGAACCATAGAATAACTCAGGTTTGAAGAGAGCCCTGAACATCATCTTGTCTCCCTCTCCTGCTCAAGGCAGGGTGCACCAGGTGAGGTTGTTCTAGGCCTCTGTCCAGCTTTGCATCCTCCACAAAGGAGCTGAAAATGTGCTCCATGACATAATGAAGAGGCAGAACAAAGCCGTTCAACAGTGTTGGCCCAAGTACTCATCACTGAGGGATGCCACAAGAAACTGGCTCAACACAGGACTTTGTACCACTGGTGATGTTTGGTTTGGTCATGCTGCCAACTCCCCACCCATCACAACATCCACATCTGCATTCCAGATCTCACAAATCTGCTCTAAGGCACCACAGGAGACCATGTCTGGGGCCTTGCAAAACTCCATGTACTCAACATGTCTTTCTTTCCCCTGCCCGTTTGGGTTCAGCAATTCCTTCCTTGTCCTTCTGCTGCCTGGAGATGCCTGCAGGAGAATGTGGCCCGTCACCCTCCCAGGGACAGACGTAGGCTGAGCAGCCTGTCGTTCTCCCAGTTCTCCTTCCTGCCATTCCTGAAGATGGGTTTGACGTCTGCCTTTCTGAGGGACCTCTGAAGCTCTCTGATCACTCTGGCACTTCTGAGACCACAATCCAGAATTTCCCACAGGGAAAGAGGGGCAGGTGTAGGACTGTGTAGAACAGCATGTGTGGAGATGGCAAAGGTGATGGAGCGAACAGGGACATTTGCAATAAGTTGTCCAAGGGAGCTGAGATGAATCTCAATAGGCCACTGGGGTTTGTCTTTGGAGTGACACACACAAGTATCAGGGTTCTGTCAGGTGTCCACATCTGAGCTGGCCCTGTGGACTCTTAAAACACATTGAAATATTCAGGGACAGACAATTTCCCTTTTACACATAGAGGCAGGAATCACGGTGTCTCTCTGGCCTTCTCCTCCTCTTCCCAAAGGATGGGAGGCACCTCAGCCCCGTGGTGTGTTACCATGTTCTGCATTCATTTTGATGTCCCTCATCATTAGGAGTGGACATTGGTTCGAGGAAGCACATCCCAGTGCTGCATTCTGGTAGTTTCCTATGAGATATTAGTCCCAAAATAGTGTGACCTTAGTAAACTGTCTGCCCCACAAGCCCCAAGGAATAGCTGATGGTGTTCGTGCTCAATCAGGTTCATGTCACCTCACGTACACGATGTGCATGCTTATATCTCATCACTACAATGCAAACATGGTCTGCTGAACTACTCTTTCAGTGTCTGTCTGTGAAGGGACAAAGAGCTCTGAGCTGGTGTTTGAAGCCAGGGCTGGAAATGGTGGTTGTGAGGGGCCAGTCCATGGTGATTGACCTGGGGCTCTTTCCACGGGGTGTCCAGTGCACAGGGGCACAACCCAGCCCTGCTCTGCTGGTCCTGCAGGTCTCTGGCAGGAGCCTGGCTGTGAGAGGACACTGCTGTGTGCCAGCCCTGCACACACACACTGTTCAGTTGCACACTGATGTTTCATCTCTGGGTCACTTTCTTGAACATGTTCTTGAGAGAATCTTTTTAAGAAGACTTAAACCTTCAGTCCCTATCTATAGGAGATCACGTTTTTGTCTGAAAAGGCTGTTGTGAGGCCAGCTCTGTCACAGCAGTGCCCATTGCCTGTCCCTGCCTGCGCCCACAGCACTGACACACAGCAGGACGGTGACCAAGCTGCCAGAGCACTCAGGCCTTGCACCAACACCAGGAATGAGAAGGAGAGTGTGGAGTGGAACCAGAACAGCTCTGGAAGAACAAGCGCTGCTGCTCCCTGGCAGGGCTGCCATGCCAGAGCTGTTTTCCCCTCCACCCACGCACAGGAACTGTCCCTGCAGCTCCAAAAAGCCTTTGCAGGAAGGACATAGTGAAAAACAAGTCACTAAAGAGCCCTTTATTCTGTTTAGAGAGAAGGAGAGCACTGCTGCTCATTTAAGCATCCAACAGTTATAAAAGAAAAGCCAGCAGTGAATTAGAAAGGGCTTGACAACATTATCACAATAAGAAAACAACCAACAACACCAGAAAATCCAGTAGACAGGCTGGGCTTGTAATTAGCTACATTAAAACTCCTGTATAAAAGAAGATGGCCAGTTTATTGCTTCTGAAAACAGAGGGATATGAGTTTCCACAGGGCATCCTTGAGCTCCTGGTTCCTCATGCTGTAGATGAGGGGGTTCACTGCTGGAGGAACCACAGAGTACAGAACAGACACCACCAGGTCCAGGGATGGGGAAAACATGGAGGGGGGCTTCAGGTAGGCAAACATGCCAGTGCTGACAAACAGGGAGACCACGACCAGGTGAGGAAGGCAGGTGGAAAAGGCTTTGTGCCGTCCCTGCTCAGAGGGGATCCTCAGCACGGCCCTCAAGATCTGCACATAGGACACCATAATAAACACAAAAAACACAAATGCTACTAATACACCAGCCACAAGCAACCTAAGTTCCCTGAGGTAGGAGTGTGAGCAGGAGAGCTTGAGGATCTGGGGGATTTCACAGAAGAACTGGCCCAGGGCATTGCCCTTGCACAGGGGCAGTGAAAATATATTGGCCGTGTGCAGCAGAGCATTGAGAAACCCAGCGGCCCAGGCAGCTGCTGCCATGTGGACACAAGCTCTGCTGCCCAGGAGGGTTCCATAGTGCAGGGGTTTGCAGATGACAACGTAGCGGTCGTAGGACATGACAGTGAGAAGCCACAACTCTGCTGAAATGAAAAAGAAAAACATAAAGACTTGTGCAGCGCATCCCAAAAAGGAGATGGTCCTGCTGTCCCAGACAGAATTGGCCATGGACTTGGGGACAATGGTGGAGATGGAGCCCAGGCCGATGACGGAGAGTTTGAGCAGGAAGAAGTACATGGGGGTGTGCAGGTGCTGGTCCCAGGCTATGGTGGTGATGATGAGGCCGTTGCCCAGGAGGGCAGCCAGGTAGATGCCCAGAAAGAGCCAGAAGTGCAAGAGCTGCAGCTCCCGAGTGTCTGTGAATGGCAGGAGGAGGAACTGGGTGATGGAGCTGCTGTTGGACATTGGCTGCCTGTGGGCATGAGGACCTGTGCAAGGAGAAAAAGGCAGTGATGGTTTAGATGAGACTTCTCTGCGAGACACCCAAGCCATTTCCCATAGACCCTCACACAAAGAGACACTTTTCTTTTTCCAGGAGAACGTCCTGGCTGGAGCCCTCGTCGGTGCTTGATGAGTGTGCAATGAAGAGCAGGGTCTCTGCCCAGGGGCTCCTATGGAGTCAGCCTCATCCTGTGTGATCGGGTGGGCAGGGGCCAGTCCTGGGGTTCAGCTTTGTCAGCTGGAACCGCTCCTGGTGCAGAAGGCACTGTCAGCATCTGTACCCCCAGGCCTGAGAAACTGCGTTTGAGAGGTTTGGTGTTTCTACAGCTCCTTCTGCCCTCCCACCCTGGGGAGTGTTGTTGGGTGTCAGAAACCCTCAGCATTTCTGTTGCACTGAGGGACAACAGAGCGAGTCCTGCGAGACCAGAGGGTGCCTGTGGGTCAGTGCAGAGTGAAGGCATTTGCTCTGTCCCTCTGTCTTGCTCCAGCTGCCCTGGGCTGGCACCTTTCTGAGATGGGGGCTGATCACACTCCCATGTTACCCTGAAAAACCACCAGGCACTGCTGAGAGCAGAGGGACCCACCTCAGACCATGAGAGGTCTCAGCCTTTCCTAAGGTCTCAGCACCCAACGTTTAGCCCAGGACACACACAGCTCATTCCCCAGCCCCACAGACTGCATTGCCCACAGCCCACAGGTCAGAGCAAAGCTGGGACACGTGTGCCCATGGACACACCTGCAGGAAAGGACCCACAAGATCAGGCTGTGACTCTGCAGCTGAAACTGCCATCCCCAGAGAGCCTGACAGCAAGAACAAGATCCCAACAGCAGTGACCCAGAGCAGGGGAGCAAGAAGGAAAATGTGGTGAGGGTGGGGGTGAGAGAGGCCAGGGCAGAGGCAGCCGGGCACTCAGACAGCGTCCCCCTTCCCCAGCTGTGCAGCCACCTCCCAGACACCAACAGTGCCGGGCAGCTGCTCTCAGCCCCTGTGCTCTGCAGAGGAACTGCAGCTCTGGCTGCACAGGAGCTGCTTCATGCCTTGGAGCCCCCGGCCCTGAGGGCAGAGGCTTTGCTGGGTGGGACAGGAGGCCAGGGGGCTGCTCACAGGAGGGATCTGACCTGCAGGGGGTCACAGGGACTTTTCTCTCTTCTCCCTCCCATAACCATTCCGGGTTCGGTTTCCTCTCATTTCTGATCATTTCCCTGCTGCCTGGAGATTTTCCCCTGGGAGGTGTTTCCCTGTCCATGTCTGTTCCCTGTCAGTGCTCACAGACCATCCCACCCTCTGTGCCCTCCCCCTGGCCCTTCAGATCCTGCCTGTTCACAGGCACTGCCTGGGGGCATCTTCCTGCCTGCAGGGTGGAAAACAGGACTGGTTAGACTAAGTGTAAGGTGTCCAGCAAAGGTGATGCTGGTTCTGCATAGGCAGAGGAGAGGCAAGGCATGCCAGCATTCTCTTGAAGACCTACTGCAGTTCATGTGTCTCAAGTATGTTTTTTTAAATTAAGAACTGCCTTAATCACCACGCATTCCCCAGAGTAGGAGACTAAAAACACAGACTCAGGGAGGTTCCTTATCTTTGTAGTACTCTTTGTCTTCTTCTCCTTGAAACCTTCTCTTCTCAATATCCTGGAATGAGCTGGAGCTGTGAGCAGCCCCGACCCACGGAGAAACCAGCAGCAGAAGGACCCTGCCCTGCTGGGGGTCGCTCCTTCCCCCCACAGCTTCTCCCCTCAGTGTTGCTGGGCTCTCCCGGGCAGGCTGAGCGCTGACCCTGGGCAGGCAGCAGAGTCCCTGCCCGGCACAGCCCTGGGGTGCAGGGACCGTGCTCTGCAGGACAGCCCTGGGCACCCCTGCCTGCACATTGACATTTACACCCCACAGCCACCCTGGGGAGAACGCAGCATTCTCGTCTTGTCACTCTGACAGTGCAGAAGGAAACCCCTGCTCTGCAGCACATCCTCCCCTCTGATCAGAGAACCTCTGAGAGCTGTACTTACATCTCTCGCAGGCTCTGCAGTGTGACAGCTTTCTGAGATCCTACCAAGATTTGCAGATTCAATGCCCTGCAGCCACAGGCTTCATATCTGAGAGGATTTCATATCCAGTGAACTCTCAGCATCCTCCCAGCCCAGACTGCGTTTCGCTCTCTGTGCCTGGCTCCTGTGCCCTCGGTGCTGCAGGCAGAGCCCTCAGCCCTGCTGTGTGTGCAGAGGAGCTGCTCCTGGGCAGAGCTGTCTCTCTGCAGCGCTGCCGCTACCATGAGCTCCCTGTGTCCCAGGAGCCCAGCCCAGCTCAGCAGCACAGGAGCAGCCCATGATGCCCCTTGCTCTGTCCCCTCTGGGCTCCTCCAGGTGTCCCTGGGGCTCCAATGGCACAACTTTGAAGTTGAAGCAATCAGTGATGTTGATTTTCTCTCCTCTTCAGAGACACTTCTTTCCAGCATTGTATTTTTCATTTTAAAAAATAGATCGTTATGAGAATCATATTTTCTTGTCCCATCATTAGACAGGACACCAGGAATATTACAGTAAGGTATCTAATTTCTCCAAGCTAGGGGAGTAATATCTTAAGTTGAATGACTTTAGGCATTTTGTTCTGGTTTTACACTCCTAGGTCTAGAGAGACATTCATCAGTCTCTGGCCATGTCATGTCTGTGCTCTGATTCAAAGCCTTTGCACACATGGGCTCTTGGACACTTGGTGCCAGGTTTCTTGTGCAGGTCAGAGCTGGGCTGGTGCCACAGCTGGGGTGGCTCAGCCCAGATGTGAGGCCATGTCCTCAGCCAGGGACCTGACTGGGGAGCTGGAGCTGTCAGTGCTGCAGACAGAGCTGTGACACGGATGGAATGAACTGCCAGGCAGGGTGGCAGGAGTAAGTTCATCTGGTCTCAAGGACAGCAGCCTCCAAGCACAGCAACAGCCCAGATCAGAACTCAGTCTAGACCTGGAAGGCAATTCAATGGCCCAAAATGAGCTGTTACTACTGCAGGAACAGTTAAAGGAGAAACAAAGACACTGTGTGGCCACTGATGAATATAAGAGGTGAGAATCCCTGTGTCCTCTTGTCCTCCCTCTTCACCAGCAAGGTCTCCCAGGCCTCTATGACTTGAGACAGGAATCTGCAGAACAAGCAGCAGTGCATGGGGATCAAGTCAGGGTCACTGGAACTAACACAATCCTCTCCAGTCTATGGGACAGCAGGGGCAGCATCCCAGGAGCTGGGACAGCAGGACTATGTCACAGTGAGGCCACTCTGCACCATCTTGGAAAGCTCATGGAGACTGGGGGGACTCCCTGACCACTGGCAGCTCTCACACAGTGTGTGCACTTTTCAAAATGGCCCATGGGTGAGCAGGGGAACTAAGGGCTGTGCCCCAGAGCATGTCCACTGGGACCCCATTTCTGGGTGTCTGGAAGGGAAGGTGACGGGGTTTGCCCAGGGCAGGTTATTCCTCTTTGCTTTCTGTGAGGAAAGGACAGGGTTGTGGATGTGGGCAGAGCAGTGGTGGTCTGTTATCCGGAGGTCAGCAGGACATTCAGCATCATCCACCACAATATTCTTGTGCCCAAGGTAGGATATTATGGTCTGTGTTAGTGTGGAAGTAGATGAGTAAAAAGCAATCTGGACGGTTGGGCTTGGAAAGGTGCTGTAGAAAAGGAGAAACTTTCCAGTCATGAGGACAGTCCAGCACGGGAAACTGTTTCCCAGGAGTGCGCACCCACTCTGTCCCAGAAAGTGACCAAGATGTGTTTGGATAAAGCCCTGAGCAATCTGGTGTGACCCTGCTGTGAGCAGGAGGTTGGTCAAGACACCTCCTGAGCTCCCTTGGAGCCTGAATGATGCTGTCCTTCCTTCTTCATGCTTTCAAATTAGGGAGAACTCTCAGGTTCTCCCAGACCACAGAAGTAATTCACATGAGGTGCAGGGCTGCTTTACAAGTGCCCCCAAACAGTCCTGACCACAACTTTTCCATTCTTTTTATTTTGCCCTGACCCAAGATCTTATTTTTTGCTGTCCTAATGCCTCTCCAGAAAGAAAAGCCTGTGTTGTTAACCCTTTCAGAGCAGGTTGTTCAACAGGTGTCAGCATCCATGCACAGAGTCTGCACATCAGCCAGACACAAATCCATCATTATAGAAATGAAAATGAGGCACTTGACCAGCTCCTTGCACCCAGATATCAGCGTGACATGTCTGCTGAGATGCCAGGGAACACCTAAAATCTACATGAAGGGTATGTGAGTCCTGGTTGGGTATCCTGGCTTGTCTCCTGACCCATGTGGTGCTTCAGGCTCTGAAGAGAATCAAAACCAGCCATTGGACTGGGGTAGTTGCATTTTACACGTGTCACACAGGGCAGATGAGGGAGCTCAGAACTCCAGACTCTGCTGCACAGTTGGGGCTGCAGAGACTGGAAATGCAGGTGACAGTGTGTGTCAGTGCACACACATAAAGATTCTGGCTTCCTTTGGGCCTTTGCACTGACCTGGGATCTGTTCCTTGGCTGCCTTGGTCTCAAAAAGACTGTTCTCCTATGCAACCTCCACATCACACCACATAAGAAATAATTAAAAGGTAGAAAAATAATGAAAGAAGCGAGAAAAAAAGCATTGTTCTAAGAAATTCTTTCAAGACACAACTACTGAGGTGTAGTAGATGCTTGGAAAAGCAAGAATGACTGTTAGGACTGAAATTAAAGAGATTTAAATCATTATCCTCATCAGTGAGAATGAGGAGTTCGCTGTTACTGTTACTAGTGACAGCATCACTGTTCACAAACATCCTTCAGAGCATCTCCATTTTTCCTGGGCTCCAAAGCTCATCCTGCTCAGAGTTTGACAGGATTGCTGCAAACCCCTGTGACCCAGATCTCTGGAACTGTCTCTGCTCAACAGCCTTTTACCCCAGGAAGGGGAAAACTGCCAATGCAGACACCAACCCAGTGCCCAACCTGCCTGGAGAGCCAGGACAGTTGTGCCACACAACAGCCGCCTCTGAGGGAACCTGGAGGTGATGGAACTGAAATGGTTTCAACCCAAATCACAGAATCATAGAATCATAGAATCATTTAGGCTGGAAAAGACTCTTAAGAACATGGAGTCAAACCATAAATCTAACACTCCCAAGTACTCCACCAAAACATGTCCCAAAGCGCCACATCTCCATGTCTTTTAAACACCTCCAGCAATGGAAGCTCCAATCCTGAGCTGGCAGGACACCATTGGCTGCAGTTGGACATAAGATACTGGTCATGGCTGTGAGTTCAGCCCTGGCTGGCAGAATGTCTCACACCCTCACTGAGGAGGGCAGGGGGCTGGGAGATGGGAGCACGTTTCAGTTTCCAGATCCCAGCACAGAGACCAAACCATCCTGCCCTTGGACTCTGGATCCCATTTCCTGAGATGGAAAGCTGGTGGCCTTCTGAGGATAATCATGTTAAAGGCATGAATAATCCTTCAGGTGTTTGTGTAATTTGTCTAGGAATGTCAGTTTTTAAAGAAAAATAAAAGTTTAACATGCTTACATTTAAATATCTGTAAAATAGTACTCTGCATCTATGCTAGCCTTTCTGGCAATGACAATTAAATAGGTATTTGCACTATAAGGCTCCATACCTTATCCACAAAAATACATCTAAGTGGTTCAGATGACGGGTGGTCTGGCAAACGTCACCCTTTGTGTCCCCAGGTGATGGACACTGCTCATGTGCCTCTGCAGAGAGTGGCAGGAGCTGGATCCCCTTCTCGGGACAGACTCCTTCCAGGAGAGACACAGACACAGGGGAACTCATCGGGGCTTTACGGCATTTCACTGGGCATCAGTTTTGACATATTGGGTGCTGTCCTGTGACTGCCCTTTCTGCACATATGATCATACAAACACAACTATTTAGTGAGACGTGGTCATAAAGGGGCTGTTATGGACAAGAAAACTCACCGTGAGCTCTGTAGAGAGCGAGGAATTTTGTAATAAACACCAGGAAGGTCCAAGAAGCTCGAGGCCTCTTCTGAAGAGCGGGAGGCCCTAAGCAGCCGTGATTGGCCATTGTAGGTGTGGGAGAGGGTCAGGGCATGTCAGGGAGAAGCAATGAGATGGCTGATGGCTTCAGCGAACCCTTCCAGCCATGTCTGAGCCCAGCAATGGAAAGCAGTTGATGTCTGCAGGTGGAGGAGGAACAGGAGGAAGATTTTCCTGGGAATATGGAAGGAAGAAAGGCCTCTCTTGGGCTAATGATGTATGGCAGTGCCATTTGCATGCTGTGGGCATGGCTGTGCCTGGGAGATGGGGAACGGCTGCTGCTGGGGTGGCTGTGCTCAGTCATGGCCCATGAGCTGACCCTGCTCTGCTCCTCTCTTACACTGCCCACACTTGGATGGACCTCAGGAATCATCCATGAACCTGGTGGATCCATGAACCTCCTGGAGTGATGGGTATTTATCCAAATAGGGGATTCAAGCAAGTTTGGGACTGGGACATTGAGGTGATTGGTGACCATTGCCAGGTGTATGAAAGAAGCTGGATGAGTTGTGAGGAACTCACAGGCACTTCCAAGTCCACAGAAAACCAGAGCCTTGCAGTTAAAGCAACAGCACTTGACATAAAACCCACAACCAAAACACAAAACACTCACACTGACCACAGAAAAAGCCTTGAAAAACATTGGAGAAAGATCTACTAGGTCCCAGGGGTCAGGGCTCAGCCATTCTGGTGATGAACAAGCATCAAGGGCTCTCATGGCAGAAACTTGGGGTTTGCTTCTGCCTTTCACTTCATTAGAGGTTTGTTCATTCTTTCAGTAGCTGCAGTTCAGGATCGTGGCACCAGAGGGCTCACTAACATCTAAAATGCTCTAAATGCCACGGTTCTGTGCATCATTTTCCTAAAGGCTTCAAGTCTGTTGTGGATGATTAGAGAGATTTCAGGAACAGCCACACAGAGAGCATTTCCACAATAAATAGCAATAAAGCCAAATTTCTTCTATTTGCTTCCATGCTCGCCCTACCCTCCCTTTCCAGAACAGGTGGCATCAGCAGCCGCCAGATAATACTGATGTGTTGCATCTCCTGATAAAGACTGAATATGTCAGAAAAGTGGGTACCTAAATCACCATGTGAATGAGGAGATAGTCCAGGACACCTCAAGAGGAGTCATACTCCTCTGGACCAAGAGGTGGGTGTCCCTGGCAATCTCAGGTGCCACAGCACAGTGATACTTGTGTTCAGGAGCTGGTCAAGTGACCCATCTCCTGTTCTGTAATGGTGTCTGAGTTTGCTCAGGTCACCCCTGACTTGAGCCCCATCCACTGCTGGGTGTTCTCCAGACTCCTGCCTTCAGGAACCAAGTCCCAGGAGACCTTGCTGGTGAAGATGGAGGCAAAGAAGCCTTGAACAACCTCAGTCCTGTCTGATTCTGCTCTTAGGAAGTTCAGCAGCAGGCCCACGTTCACCCTGTCTATTCTCTTACTGCAAGTGAAGCTCTGTCAGCTCATCTTGCTGCCCTTCCCGTGCAGGTATCAAGTCGAGGGCAGCTTTGTCATCATCCCCACATCCATGGACAAAGTTTCTAAATTCCTCCTTTGTAGCTTCCCCTGCTTCCACGTCCTGTGTGCTGCCTTTGTGCCCTGCAGCTCCATCAGTTCAGAGGAGCAGCCTCATGAGATAAATGCTTCTGTTCATGGGTACTTGGAGAGATCATTCTTGTGCTTGGAGCAGCCTGTCCTGTAAGGATTATCAGATTTCCTGAGCTCCTTCACCCTTCAGATCTACTTCCATGTCTCCACTTTGCCCACCATCCCTCAGTATGTCAAAGTCTTCTCCTCTGGATTCCACCAGCCTGTGCTGTGCTGCTGGCCTTCCTCCCTCCCCTCTGGTGCCTGGGACCCCTCTGTGTCCTGCTCACAACAGTCAAGGTGGACAATGATGTTCACATCTCTCACCAGAGTTTCCTTGTTTCCCAGTTCAAGATTAAGCTGAACATCACACGTGTTGGCCCACCAGGCAGACATGTTAAGCAGTTGGCCAAAAATCCTCTGGAATGTCAGTACCTGCAGATTTTCCTGGCCAGTGACCGTCAGGGCAATTACAGTTCCCCATAGGAAGCTGCTCATTCACTGGTGACTTCCTCAGGTTACTGAGAGAAGATCTTTTCCATTACTTCTCCATTATCAAGTAGTTTGCAACACCCAAAGCATTGTCACACTATGTTGGGTTTCCATGCCAAAGTCTTGGAACTGGCGGTGAGTGTGGTTGTGCTACAGTTGTCACCTCTCTGAGAAGACAACAAGAGTTGGACCAACATCAGACAGAGCTAATTTCAGCTGCTCCAGGATGGACCCACTCCTTGCCCAATCTGAGCCACTCAGTGATGCTGGCAGCACCTCCGGGATATTGTATTTGAGAAAGGGTAAAAAACGCTGCACAACAGCAGGTGGGAGAGAGGAGGGAGGAGATGGGAGAGAAAAGCTCTGGAGACACCATAGGTCATATCCCTGACTGTTCCATCCTGACCAACTCTTTCTGGTTTGTAAGTGTGAAGTCCCACAGGGCACCTCACCCCACTGACTCCTCAGTCACCCGTGTCAGGAAGATGTCGTCAATGGGTTCCAAACCCTCCTGGATGGCTGGTACCTTGCAGATATTGGGATATCTCAGGTCTGCCATGAGGACACGGCCTGGAAACATGAGGCTTCTTTCATTTGTCTGAAGGAGGCCTCATCTCTTTCCTTTTCCTCACCAGTGAGTCTGTAGTTGATGTCCAGTCACCACAACACTGCCCATGTTGTTCTGCCCTCTCATGCTGACTCGTCAACGTTCAGCTGACATTGTCTGTCCCCTGGCAGACCTCCACACATTCCTGCTGCTCTCTCACATGAAGGGAAGCTACCCCTTTGACTCCAGACCTCTGTCATTATGAGTATCAGACACCCAAGTCCCCACTTTTTCCCCAGGAGATGATATTTATAGTGTCCTGGAACACCTCATGCTGTTATGTTGGGAGAGACACCCTCATCAGGATAAGCCATCTGCGTGCAAACTTTAATAGCTGAGCAAATGGAACTTCGTTCAAGGCAGAGTCCAGACCTTGTGAATATTTGGTGTTCGCCCATTCGAATTCTCTGAATTGTAACAAGATGAAATGAGGAGTTCTCAGTGACCCTGAGGAGAAGGGCCTGGGCACTACAAGGTCCCCACAGCAGCCCGTGGTGCACGCTCACCATGAACAAGGCAGCTGCACACGGGGCTGCATGAGGAGGAGCGTGGGGACCCAGACACCTGCAGTTCTCATCCCATTCGGTTCAGCACTGGTGTGACCCACATACACGGGTGTGTGCCAGTGTGCGGCTTCCCAGTTTGGAGCAGCAGGGAGGAACTGGAGAGTGCAGGGCTGTGCCAAGGCAGGTTCAGCACCTTGTGCACATGGTGTGGGATGCTGAGGGACCTGGGTTGCTTTGGCCCAGCAGCACTGGGGAGGCTGCAGCAGTGCAGGAGTAGCCTGAGAGTGCTTGAAGGGCGGATCAGAGGTGGTGGAGGTTTTCGACATAGTAAGAAAGAGCATGAGAAAGAAATAATGGCCCAAAGTGCAGCTGGGGAGGTCCAGGCTGGACGTGAGCAGAAAGGATTGTGACTGGGAGGGCAGTGCTGTGGTGGAGCAGGTCAGCAGAGGGAGTCTGCATCAGCCCAAGGCTTTGTGCTTCAAGGAGCAGCTGGGGAGGATGGAGAGATCTCAGCAAAGGAAGGAAGATGCTCAGACAAGAGCAAGGTGGGGCAGCAGGGGGGGATGTCTCCAGCCTGCAGGGACAGAGGTGCAGGGGATGCCACAGCACAGGACAGGCTGTCGTGGAGATGATCACGGGATGTAAAGAGGCTGAAAGCCCCACCAGACATGAGCTCCTTCGCCCCTTGGCTCTGGCTGTTGTCTGCACCTCTGATACCTGTGAGGAGACACCTTGTCCTTGCAGCACAGGGGCCTCATGGCCTCCTTGTCCCCAGCCAGGAACCTGGGAGGTGTGGGACCATAGTCCTGCCCTTGGCCTTGCACAGCCCTACATCACACTGTCCTAAGAAGGGTCCTGGGCTATATGAGAGGGACAGGATCTGACTTCCCATGGTACAAGGTCAGGGCTTGGCTTTTGGTTAAAGAAACACAACCAGGTTTCCTCAGCATCAGAAATATCTTTGCTTTTCCTGACCTCCAGTTTTCTTCTCTAACCAAACCTAGATATTGTTTCTCAGTAGGTTCCCTCAGTGGGATCGATTAACAGTACAAGAAACTTTGGAGTTTGAATCTAACTTTGACTTCTTGAGAAGTTTCTTCACCTTCCTCCAGGTTCTGAGGTCCATAGACTCAGCACCAAACCCACCAGAGGAGTCATTAAAGCGCCTTGTGCTGCTCCTGTGGTGCTGAGCTGGGCTGGGCTCCTGGGACACAGGGAGCTCATGGCAGCGGCAGCGCTGCAGAGAGACAGCTCTGCCCAGGAGCAGCTCCTCTGCACACGCAGCAGGGCTGAGGGCTCTGCCTGCAGCACCGAGGGCACAGGAGCCAGGCACAGAGAGGGAAACACAGTCTGGGCTGAGAGGATGCTGAGAGGTCAGTGGAAACAAAATCTTCTCAGATATGAAGCCTGTGGCTGCAGGGCATTGCATCTGCAAATCTTGGTAGGATCTCAGAAAGCTGTCACACTGCAGAGCCTGCGAGAGATGTAAGTACAGCTCTCAGAGGTTCTCTGATCAGAGGGGAGGAAGTGCTGCAGAGCAGGGATTGCCTTCTGCACTGTCAGAGTGACAAGACGTGAATGCTGCGTTCTCCCCAGGTTGGCTGTGGGGTGTACATGTCAATGTGCAGGCAGGGGTGCCCAGGGCTGTCCTGCAGAGCAGGGTCCCTGCACCGCAGGGCTGTGCCGGGCAGGAACTCTGCCGCCTGCCAGGGTCAGCGCTCAGCCTGCCCGGGAGAGCCCAGCAACACTGAGCCCGGAGTGTCCTTGGCTGGAAGGGCAGAGCTGAGATCCTGTTCATGTACAATGAGAGCGGTCAGTGGTTTGCCCATCAGGACATGGAAACCGTACTGCTCTGCTCTCAGCGGTGTCCAGTTTCTGCTCAGGGCAACACCTGGGGCTGATCCTCCTCCAGCTCAAAGAGGTGCTGGCACAGGGCAGCTGAGACCAGGACTGATGGACAGACCAGCTGTCCCCACTCTGCACTAAGGGACAGTCCCTTTGTCTGTCAGCACCCACAAAGTTTCACTTGCAGTGAAAGGCATTGTTAAGGCTGTCCTCCTGGGCAACGGCCTCATCATCACCACCATAGCCTGGGACCAGCACCTCCACACCCCCATGTACTTCTTCCTGCTCAACCTCGCCCTCATTGACCTGGGCTCCATCTCCACCATAGTCCCCAGATCAATGGCCAACTCTCTGTGGGTTCCTGGGTCATTTCCTACACAGGATGTGCTGCCCGGGTCTTCTTTGTATTTTTTTTGTTTGGTGCAGAGTTTTACCTTCTCACAGTCATGTCGTACGACCACTACGTTGCCATCTGCAAACCCCTGCAATACGGGACCCTCCTGGGCAGCAGAGCTTGTGTCCACATGGCAGCAGCTGCCTGGGCCACTGGGTTTCTCACTGCTCTGCTGCACACGGCCAATACATTTTCACTGCCCCTGTGCAAGGGCAATGCCCTGGGCCAGTTCTTCTGTGAAATCCCCCAGATCCTCAAGCTCTCCTGCTCATGGTCCTACCTCAGGGAACTTGGGCTTATTGTGGTTACTGTATTTTTAGACCTCTGGTGTTTTGTGTTCATTGTGGTGTCCTATGTGCAGATCTTGAGGGCCGTGCTGAGGATCCCCTCTGAGCAGGGACGGCACAAAGCCTTTTCCACCTGCCTCCCTCACCTGGCCGTGGTCTCCCTGTTCCTCAGCACTGCCATGTTTGCCTATCTGAAGCCTCCCTCCATTTCCTCTCCATCCCTGGATCTGATGGTGTCTGTTCTGTACTCAGTGGTGCCACCAGCAGTGAACCCCCTCATCTACAGCATTAGGAACAGGGAACTCAAGGATGCCCTGTGTAAACTCATATATTAGTGTTTTGTAAAGCAATAAACTGCCAATCTGCTTCTACATAGGTGTTTTAATGTAGCTAATTACAGGTCCAGTCTTTCATCTGGATTTTTTGTTGTTATTAGTTGTTTTCTTATTGTGATAATGTTGTCATCCCCTTTCTAATTCACTGACAGCTTTTCTTTTATAACTGTTGGCTGTCTCTAAACACAATAAAGGGCTCTTTAATGACTTGTTTTTCACTATATCCTTCATGCAAGCCCTTTTTAGAGTTGCAGGGATGGTTCCTGTGTTCATGAGAGGAGGGTAAAAGAGTCCATCATGGCAGCCCTCCCAGGGAGCAGCAGCGCTTGTTCTTCCAGAGCTGTTCTGGTTCCACTCCACACTCTCCTTCTCATCCCTGGTGTTGGTGCAAGGCCTGAGTGCTCTGGCAGCTTGGTCACCGTCCTGCTGTGTGTCAGTGCTGTGGGTGCAGGCAGGGACAGGCAATGGGCACTGCTGTGATAGAGCTGGCCTCATAATAGCCTTTCTACAAAGAAAGGTGATCTGGTCAGGGCAGGATCTGAAGGTTTAAGTCTTCTTAAAAAAATTATCTCAAGAACATGTCCAAGAAAGTAACCCACAGATGAAACCCCATTGTACAGCTGAACAGGGTGTGTGTGCAGGGCTGGCACACAGCAGTGTCCTCTCACAGCCAGGCTCCTGCCAGAGACCTGCAGGACCAGCAGAGCAGGGGCTGGGCTGTGCCCCTGTGCACTGGACACCCCGTGGAAGGAGCCTCAGGTCAATCACCATGGACTGGCCCCTCACAACCACCGTTTCCAGCACTGGCCTCTCACCCACAGAGGTTTTTCTTCCCTCCATGGAGTGACACTGAATGAGCAGGTCAGCAGTCCGTTTGTGCATTGTACATATGAGACGCAAGCATGCACATCATGTACGTGAGATGGCATGAACCTGAGTGAGCACAAACACCATCAGCTACTCCTGAGACTTCCATGAAGGCCTGCAGGACAGACAGTGTCTCGAGGTCACTTCACATTGGGAGTAACAGCCCATGAGAAACCACCCACTGGGATTTTCTTCCTTGAACTGAGGTCCCCATGTCCATTCCTCATGACGTGGGGCTGAGGTGCCTCCCATTCCTTTGGGGTAGCAACAGGAGGCCAGAGGTACAATGTTACTCTTCTCTGTGAGTAAAAGATACAGACTCTGTCTCTGAACATCTCTGGGTGCATAAGGAGTCCACGAGGCCAGCTCTGATGGAACCCTGGCATTTCTGTGTGTGACTCCAGGAACAACCCCAGTGGCCCAGTGAGATTCATCTCAGCTGCTGGGACGGCTCATTGCAAGTGCTCCTGTCTGCTCCATCACCCTTGCCTGTGATTCTGGATTGTGCTTTCAAGAGCGACCACAGAATCAGAGAAGTTCTGAGGTCCCCAGGAAAGGAAAATGTCAAGCCCATCTTCAAGAAGGGCATGAAGGAGGATTTGAAGAATTCAGGGCTGGTCAGCCTACCTCTGTCCCTGAGAAGGGGATAGGCAGCGTCTTCCTGCACCAGTTTCCGAGAACCTGAAGGACAAGGAAGGGATTACTGAACCGAAATGAGTGGAAAACCCACTGAGTCCCAGGAAATACTCTTGACCCATTCCAGAGCTTTAGACCCCCAGGAATGAGCTCAGTGACAGTGCAGCCCATGCAGTTACATCTGTGTCCCTCACTGAGCAGCACAACCAGTGTGCAGTCACCCCATGGTCCTGCAGCCAACCTGCTCTGCAGAGCATCAGTGCCAGGTTGGGGCCCTGTGGGGAGCACAGGATGGGGCCATGAGCACCAGAGCAGATCAGAGGAGGGATGGGGGAGATCAGACAGGAGCTGACATGGGCTGGAAACTGAAGAAAGTATTCACCCAGAAGCCGCATCCTTTTCCTCTGGTACTTCAGTCCTGGTGCTCATCATATGTCCTTAGGACAAACTTATGCACCCCTCTTGTCAACCTTACCCCAAGCATCACCCCTGGACTAGGCTCCTGAGCTGGGGCCAAGCTGGAGAACTGGGGTCCAGCTGTGACCAGAGGAAGGACAAGGCCTGTCCTGGGTCCTCTAAAGGGGTGGCAGCCTCTGCGATCTCCACTAGAAAAGGCAGCATGCAGGAAACTGTAGACCATCCCCATGCACCCTGGAGGCCCTTAGGAAGAGTTCCTCTCTCCAAATATCCAGCCCAGCTTGTTGCTGCATGAACAACCAGGAGAAACTGCCCCTGGACCCTCATTCCAGACCCCATCTCCTCCACCCCACACAGGCCGTGCTCTCCCCCTTGGCACTGAGGTGGTTCCAGGGACCCAAGAGACACCTGTAGGAGGAGATATTGGGTGGGGATATGGTGTTCTTCAGTGCTCCTCATGGTGCCTCCTGCTGGGCTTTGTGCCACTGGTCACAACCCTCTGAGCCTGGATGTTCAGCCAGTTCTCAGTGGTGCTGAGCAGGAACATGCCCACGAGCACATTGGGCTGCACTGGGAGGAGCGTGGCCACCCAGACAAGGGCAGTTATTGTCCATCGTGACTCAGCACTGGTGCGGTCACATCTGGAGCCGTATGTCCCAGTGTGAGGTTCCCCAGTCTGGAGGAACGGGAGGAGCTGTCGTGTGGCCAGAGAAAGTCTGGGTCATGTGTGGAGATGTTGGGAGACCCAAACTTCTTTAGCCTGGTGAAGGGGACCCTGAGGAAAAGTGCTGGTTTTGCTGAAATTGGGTTAATTTTCTTCATGCATTTTGAACCTCTCTCCTTCACAGCCAGTACAGTCTTTTGCTTACATTTACTATGAGAATAATGAGATAAAGCTGTTTCTTCCCTGGGATAGAGTTCATTTTGCCTTTTAGCAGCTTTACAGTGTTTGCCATTTGCTATGAAAGGAATGTCAGAACTCACTGGTATCTTGGCTGTTGTCAAGGAAACCAAGAACTTCTTTGGCCATCCAGCTGTGGATGCAGATTGGCAGGAGGGGACACAGACAGGACAGCACCTGGATTGACATGCAGGCTGATCAATGAAGTACTCCCTATTATTAGCGCCATGCTCAGTCTAAAGCTGGAGCCGGCTTTTAGGGCTTGTTACATCCGTTACTTTGAGTTTTGCAGCTGGTTTGATGAGTTCCATTCAGAAGTTTCATCCTGTCAGGAGTTCGATGTCAGTTCGGCCTTTTGCCATTCTGCCATTTTGCCGTTGGTCTTTGGGCATTTCTGCCCGTTGCCCTTTTGCTCTCTCTTGCTAGGATGGGCTGTTCAGGACCAAGGTGTTCCCTTCTGCAGGACTGGCTGCTCCGTGTGACTGGAGTTACATGAGAGATTGCACTGAGTATATTTTCTTAATTTAATTTATATATTTCTATTTAATTTACCTTGACTATTGTCAGTGAAACCAAGGACTTCTCTGGAGTGCAGCTGCAGGTGCAAATTGATAGGAGGGGGCACAGACACGACAGCACCTTGACTGACATCCAGGTCAATCAACGAGCTATTCTCTGCCATTACCATCATGCTCAGTATAAAGCTGGAGGTGTGATTTCCAGCCCATTAGTTTTGGTTTTCCAGCTACTTTGCTTAGCTCTGTTCGGAAGTTCCATTCTATTGGGAGTTCAGTGTTAGTTCAGTTTTACGATGTTTTGCTGTTTTTCAGTTGTCCCTTGGGCCTCTCTGCCTTTTGCACTTGTACTTTCTCTTGCTGTGATCATCTGTTCAGGACCAGGGTGCTCTCTTCTTTTGGGCTGCCTGTTCAGCACAATGAAAGTTCTGTGGGGGATTGCACTGAGTGTCATATATTTTACTTTATGTATATCTTAGTATAAGTATATTATTAGTAGTAGTGTATTATTTTTATTGTCTTATTAATATTTTGTCTAAACCCACAAGTTTCTCCCTTCCCATTCAGTTCTCTCCCTTATCCCACTTGGGGACTGGGAGCAGGATGTGTGCAGCTCTCATGGTCTTAGCTTGTGGCTGTGGTAAAACCATGACAAGAAAGGGCAGTAGTAGCTTCAGAAATCTTGAAAATCACTTTCCAAGATGACGCCTTTTATTTTATTTTATTTTAGTATTTTTGGCAGAGGGAACAGCATGAGACAAGAAAACCATCAGAAACTGCAGCTCTGGAGGTCCGGAGTGGTGTCAGGATAAAGAAATGTCACTCTGAGCACCATGTTGTGGTCATTCAGAGGGACTCTGGATCAGTCATGATTCTGTGTTTCCAGGAACAGCTGGTGAGGATGGAGAGACAGCAGCACAGGTGGGGACACACTGGGCTGAGAACAAGGTGGGGAAGCGCATGGGGTGTCTGCAGCCTGTGTGGAAACAGCCACAGGCCTGGGACAGTGCAGGATGGACCTTGGTGAACATGGCCAAGGGCGCTGGCAAGGCTGGATGTCCCTGCAAGAGCCAAGGTCTTTGTCCCCTTGGCTATGGCTGATGTCCCTGCCAGCGAGGCCTAAGAGGAGACACATGGTTGTCATGGCCATGGCACCCCATTGCCTCCTTGCACCCCCAGGGAGTGTCACACCATTGTCCTGCACTGGGCATCGCACTCCCCACAGCCCCAGGAAGAGCCCTGAGCCACACGTGAGGGACAGGATCTCCCTTCCAGGGGCAGGGGCTCAAGGCTTGGCCATTGTCCTTCATCAGACAAACCAAGGGCTTTCTCAGCATCAGAGCTGCTGCACTTTGCCTGTGCCTGATGCAATCACTGCCTCCAATTATCTGCTCTAACGAGTCCCTGGGAGGCTTTGTCAGTAACAGCCCTCAGTGGGGCCCATTAATGCTTCAAGGTACTTTGGAGTTTGTTCTGGCTTGGACTTCTTGAGCAGATTCTTCAGTCTGTGCTTGGTATCTGAGGTTTATGGACTCAGCACCAAATACACCATGGGGCTCATTAAAACACAGAAAGCCCGAACGAGCAATGTTTCTTTCTGTAATTTCATTTAAATCTTCCAGACTTGTAGAACTAACTGTAGGGGTTTCAATGGGACACTTGCTGATGAAGGTTTCAAAGAAGATTTAATGAAGGAGGTTTTTTCTTTCCAGCTTGTTTTCTGTCATTTTTCAGTGTATAGAAGAAGTAACAGCAGCATTCTACACTGGACATTGATCCCGAGGGTCTCCTGGAGACATCTGGACAGGCAGGAGAACGGTCCTTGAGGCTGGACACTGTATGGACAACCTGGCTCCTCATCCCCACCCCCAGTCTGCCGGTTCCCTCATTGGCCACCAGAGATTGCATCACTTTTCCTCCATCAGACTTCTCCACTGAGCTCTGCAGGAGATGCTGCAGCTCCTGTGCACCAGCTCCACCTGCTCTCCTGTGCAAACACTGCACAGTTCAATCAACAGCAAAACACTTTCCTCAGCTGTGTGTGTAAGTGGATCTGGTGAGGTCCAGCACCCACAAGGGACACCCACACAAGAACTGCTTTAGACAGAGAGACAGGAGAGGATAGAAATAAACACAATGAACGTGTTGACTGCCATGTCCATTAGAGCTCTGAAGAACGGGGCAAGTTTGTAACTCCCTGAAGCTCAAAGCAGAAACCAGACAGTTGAGAGGCCACTGAATGACCAAAGAGCAAGTGGAGGAGAAACCTGAGAGCACTGGGAAGGGCAAACGTCCAGACAGTGCTGGAAAGTTGTCCTTGGACAGGGACATTGAATCAGGAGAGGTGGGAACTCCTGAATGACGAGGGAGATGAAATACTAGAGTGTTGGTAATAGAAGTACAGGGGAAGACCAATATTTCTTCACCTACCCTTAGTACATCAGTCATCAGATTCTCACCATAAACAGCCAGGGCCATTTTAGGGCCCAGTGTACCTGAGGTGCTGGCCTGGGATTGGCATCTATCACACAGAACCTGGGGAGACCAGAGCACCGTGCAGTGCAGGTGGAGCCTGGGCAGGGGTTCCCGGGGCATCTACACTGGCACCAGGTGTTTGTGTCCCTGGTGATGAAGACATTTGTGTCCTAGATCCATCCCCAGTTCTGGAGAACTCTTTCATTAAGTGCCACCAGATGGCCCTACAAGCATTAAGCCAAGATCATGTTGTGTCTTGCACAGCGCGCCATGCCCCCTGAACCTGCCCTGCCCAGGACTCCACACGTTGCCCAGAGCGAGTCACACTGAGGTGTTGGCTGTTTCCCTGGCTGAGATGTTGGTTTAGATGGTCACCTACAGCACAGGTGGGTCCTGCCCCATCATCACCTGCTCTGCTCCAAACTGAAACAGAGCCCAACATCACAATGGGATCATGAGAGAAGTGAGGCTGAAGGGACCTCAGCAGTCCAACCCATCACCAACTGGGTCACACCAAGGTGTTCAAGCCTTGATTCAATCAGAGCTTTAGCAGGACTAGAGAAGTGATCACCCCTTTGTACTGGGCACTGGTGAGGCTGCACCTTGAATCCTGGGGTCAGTTTGAGGCCCCTCATGGCAAGGAAGACATTGAGGTGCTGGAGAGAGTTCAGAGGAGGGTGACAAGGCTGGTGAAGGGTCTGGAGCACCAGTCTCACGAGGAGCGGTTGAGGGAGCTGGGGCTATTCAGCCTTCAGAACAGGAGGCTGAGGAGAGACCTTATTACTCTCTACAGCTGCCTGAAAGGAGGTTTTATCATGGAGGGTGTTGGTCTCTTCTCCCAAGTAACAAGTGATAGGACAAGAGGAAATGGCCTCAAGTTGCACACGGGGAGGTTTAGATTGGATATTTGGAAGAAATTCTTCAGGGAAAGGGTTTTGAAGCAACGGAACAGACTGCCCAGTGAGATTGTGGAGTCCCCATCACTGAAGGTGTTTAAAACACAGATAGATGGGGCTCTTAGGGACATGGTTTAGTGCCAGAGTTAGGTTAATAATTGGACTCAATGATCTTGAGTGTCTCTTCCAACCACAGTTATTCTATGATAAGTCATTTTTGCTATTTTCTTTCTCAGAGGACCATGCAGCCTCCCTGAGAGCCAGGACTTTTCTGAGGTGTTGGAGAGACGTCTCACGGTCACACCAGCCAGTTCCACCAGTCCCTGTCTGTCCCTTCCCAGACCAAACCTTTTCTGCATATCCCAACCTTCCAGGTGAGTTTCTGGGACACAGCAAATGCTGTCCAGGTCCTCTGGGCCTGTTCAGAGAGAACAGCTTTGCCAACATGTTGATGTGCTCTCTGTGCACCTCAGAGCTTTCCTGACCATTTTTCTCAATGTCCCCCTTGTACCCAACCTTTCTGGTCCTTGAACTGTACATGAGGGGATTGAACAGGGATGTAAGGAAGGAGTAGAAAAAAGACTTTGTCAGACTGTCTTGGGAGGGCTGTTCTGGGCATCCCACAGTCCAGGATGAGGGTGCTGGAGAAACCAGTGGCATTGGTGAGAGGTCCAGGTGGAGAAGGCCTTGTGCCTGTCTACACTGGGGTAGAGCAGTGATGCATTCATGGGATGCCCATGTGAACAGGAAGGGGACAAATGGCTCTAAAATGCCTTCCAGGCAGTTCTTTACCCATCGCAGATACACCATCCAGGCCATGAGCTGCAGCTTCTCCTGGAGATGCTGTGGGACACGGTGTCAAAGGCTTCACTGCAGTCTAAGGACACAACACCCACAGCCCATGTGGCGGATTCACTGCCCACCACAGACTTTCCCTCATCTGCTCAGCGGTCACCTTGTCACAGAAGGAGATCAGGCTGGTCAAGCAGGACCTGCCTTTCATCAAGCCATGCTGATTGGGCCCCATTGTTTGTCTGTGTGTGTGACCTCACAGTCCTTTTCCAGCCATATTCCTGCTGTTGGCCAATCCCCTGCAGAGGCAGAAGTGACCTCACAGTGCCCTCCACACCCATTGGTTCCTACTGGACTACGAGTTCCTGAGACACAGTGACCACACGACATCGTACCCACCATCACCCTCCTTGTGGTCCAGTGTGTGAGCAGATCAAACTGAGCTGCTTTCATCAAATATATCTGACAGATTTCCTATCAAGGGTTTGAGTGGAGAAACGTTCCTCAGAGGAGCTGCTGTATTTACTCTGGGGCATTTTAGATCTCCAAGGAAAAGATTTATGGAATCCTACAATAACACAGGTTGGAAGAGACCCCTGAACACCATCTCTGTTCCATTGACCTTTATGGCACCCCAAGGAACAGCTGATGGCATTTGTGCTCACTTGGGTTCATCTCACCACATGCACACAATGGACATGCACATGATGTTTGCATCTCATCTGCACAATGAAAACATGGACTTCTGACCTAATGTTTCATAGAGTCATAGAATGTCCTGAGTTGGAAGGACCCACCAGGATCATGGAGTCCAAGTCCTGTCCGTGCACAGGACACCCCACAGGTCACCCCGTGTGTCTGAGGACGTTGTCCAGTCTCTTCTTGAACACTGTCAGGTTGGGGCCGTGACACCTCCCTGGGGAGCCTGTTCAGTGTCCAGCACCTCTAGGGGAAGAACCTTTTCCTCACGTCCCACTGACCCTCCCCTGGCACAACCTTCTTTCATTCCCATGGGGACTGTCATTGGTCACCACAGAGAAGAGATCAGTACCTTCCATTCCTTCTCCCCTGGTGAGGGAGCTGTAGCCACCATGAGGTCTCCTTTGAGTCTTTTCTTCAGCTCTGATGCTCAGAACCCCTTTGGTTTGCTTTCTGAAGCAGAAAGGAGGAGCCATGAGCTCCAGGCAATGGGAAGGGGGATCCTGTCCCTCACACACGGCTCAGGGCTCTTCCTGGGACCGTGGGATGTGGGTGTGCAAGGCCCAGGGAAGGACAACACTGGGACAACAGCTTCCAGCTTCCCCATGGGGCTGCAAGGAGGCAGCGAAGCCCCAGTGCCATGAGGACAACATGTCTGCTCCTGGGGTCAGTGGCAGAGACAACTGCCCTGGCCAAGGGGACACAGACCTGGGTTCTGTGGGTCCCTTCCAGCCTTACAGCGCCCTTTGCCATCTCCACCACAGGCTGTTCCACACGGTGCTGCCCCTGCCCCTCTTTCCCTGCAGGCTGCAGACACCCATCTTGCTTTCCACCTGCTCTGACCCCAGCATCTCTGCACCTTCACTGCTGTGTCTGCACCCTCACTGGCTGCTCTTTGGAACACAAACCATGGGCTGATCCAGCTCCCTCTGGGTCACCTCTTGCCCTACAGCACTGCCCTTCCAGTGACATTTCTTCCTCCTCATATCCACTCCTCACCTTCCAAGCCATCTTTCCTGCCTCTTCCCACTTCCAAGGGAAGCTCAGCCACCTCAGAAACTGCTCTTCATGCAGAGAATCCCATCATCAGGCTTCTTGTGTTTTTTTACCTGACCATAGAGAAGTCACCTCCCCATGATCTTCTAAATCCCATCAGTGCTCCTGGCCTTTCAGCTTCTCTGACAGACACGACCATGTTCCTGCTGCTGTCCCGTCATTTTCTCAGGTGGGATGGACATGACAACCCATCTCCAAGGGCTCTTCCTGGGTAGAGCCTGTGGGTACCTTGGCAGAGGTTCTTTCCCAGCCATGTCCCTGCTGCTGGGCTGTCATCTCCAGACACAGAACTGACCTCACTGTTCCTTCACAGCCACATGATTCGGCCTGGATTATGAGTGTCTGAGACACAACTGACCTCATAATACCACACACACCCATCACCCTCCTTAGCACCCAGGACCTGACAAAGACTGAACCGTGTTCTACATAGTCCTACCCGTGCCCCTCTTTCCCACAGGCTGCAGACACCCATCTCGCTTCCTCACCTTGTTCATATTTGTGAAATACATTTTCTACTAACACTGTGAGTGAAAAGCTCTCCTCACTGGAGTGCTCCTCCTCATGTGTCTGCACCCTCACCGGCTGCTCTTCGGAACACAAACCATGGGCTGATCCATCTCCCTCTGGGTCACCTCTTGCACCACAGCACTGCCCTTCCAGTGACATTTCTTCCTCCTCATATCCATTCCTCACCTTCCAAGTAGACTTCTTTTTTCTCTTTACTGGGCTGTCACCTCCAGACACAGAACTGACCCCACTGTCCCTTCACAGTCACATGATTCTGACTGGATTATGAGTGTCTGAGACTCAGCTGACCTCATAATACCGAACCAATCCATCCCCCTCCCCATAGCTCAGGGCCTGACCAGATAATAGTATGCACACAGACATGGCTGCTGCAGCCCCAGAGATCCCAGAGAGAGGATTCTGTGCAAATAAGTCACTACGGGGTCCTTTATTTCACTTTATACACATGGAGAGTACGGGTTCTTATTTACACAAAGACTATGGGACACACCAGACAGGTAGATATGGACACAGCCATAAGAAGACATAATTTTGCTTGTGGATAGCATTAATACAACCAAGAAAAGCAACATCGAAGAGAAAAAAAACAACAACAACAACACCAAAAAAACCAAAAACAATAAAAACAAAAAACACCACAAAAGGTCCAGAATTCAGGATGAACTATGTAAAAGCATTACATTATGAGTGACATGCAGAAGCAGGAGGTCACTTCATTACAGCTTTGGAAAAGAGAACAGTCATCACTTTCCTTATAGACTCCTTGAGTTCCCTGTTCCTCATGCTGTAGACGAGGGGGTTCACTGCTGGAGGCACCACCGAGTACAGAACAGACACCACCAGGTCCAGGGATGGGGAGGAGATGGAGGGGGGCTTCAGGTAGGCAAACATGCCAGTGCTGACAAACAGGGAGACCACGGCCAGGTGAGGGAGGCAGGTGGAAAAGGCTTTGTGCCGTCCCTGCTCAGAGGGGATCCTCAGCACGGCCCTCAAGATCTGCACATACGATACCACAATGAACACAAAACACCTGAGGTCAAAAAATACACTAACCACAACAAGCCCAAGTTCCCTGAGGTAGGAGTGTGAGCAGGAGAGCTTGAGGATCTGGGGAATTTCACAGAAGAACTTGCCCAGGGCATTGCCCTTGCACAGGGGCAGTGAAAATGTATTGGCCGTGTGCAGCAGAGCATTGAGAAACCCAGTGGCCCAGGCAGCTGCTGCCATGTGGACACAAGCTCTGCTGCCCAGGAGGGTCCCGTAGTGCAGGGGTTTGCAGATGGCAACGTAGCGGTCATAGCACATGACTGTGAGGAGACAATACTCTGCTTCTACAAAGAAGGCAAACAAAAAGATCTGTGCAGCACATCCTGAGTATGAGATGGCCCTGGTGTCCCAGAGGGAGTTGGCCATAGATTTGGGGACAATGGTGGAGATGGAGCCCAGGTCGAGGAGGGCGAGGTTGAGCAGGAAGAAGTACATGGGGGTGTGGAGGTGCTGGTGGTGATGATGAGGCCATTGCCCAGGAGGGCAGCCAGGTAGATGCCCAGGAAGAGCCAGAAGTGCAAGAGCTGCAGCTCCCATGTGTCTGTGAACGGCAGGAGGAGGAACTGGGTGATGGAGCTGCTGTTGGACATTTGCTGCTGATGGTCATGGGAAACCTGTCATAGGAGGAAAAGACAGGGACAACTTATCAGTGACTTCTCTGAGCAAAATCAAAGCCATTTCTCATACACCCTCCCCTGTTCCACCCCCTTGTCCTTTTCCAGACCTTCCTCCAGCTCGGTGTCTGAGCCCTGGGTGGTGCTGGCTGGAGGTGCCGTGAGGAGCAGGGCCTGTGCCCGCTGGCTGCCGAGGAGTCAGCCCTGCTCTGCAGCAGGGGGCATGGGAACGGGGGGCAGGGGACAGAACTGGGGCTCAACATTGACATGTGGAGCCTCAACAACTCACCCTTTCCTAAGGTCTTGTCACCCCACAGGTAGCTCAAGACAGGCACGGCTAACTTCACAAACCAAAAAGCATTTTCAATGATGTAACATCTCTGTGTTTCTGTGTTCCTTAGATTACACTAAGGTACTATTGCACAGGTTTGCATCCTGGTGGGGAGCTCACTTCTTGGAAGGAAACCTCAAAGACATAGAAAAAAGTCCTAATAATGTGATTTGATTGAGGGAGAATCAGCTCATTGCCCAGCCCCACAGACTGCATTGCCCACAGCCCACAGGTCAGAGCAAAGCTGGGACACGTGTGCCCATGGACACACCTGCAGGAAAGGACCCCCAAGATCAGGCTGTGACTCTGCAGCTGAAACTGCCATCCCCAGAGAGCCTGACAGCAAGAACAAGATCCCAACAGCAGTGACCCAGAGCAGGGGAGCAAGAAGGAAAATGCGGTGAGGGTGGGGGTGAGAGAGGCCAGGGCAGAGGCAGCCGGGCACTCAGACAGCGTCCCCCTTCCCCAGCTGTGCAGCCACCTCCCAGACACCAACAGTGCCGGGCAGCTGCTCTCAGCCCCTGTGCTCTGCAGAGGAACTGCAGCTCTGGCTGCACAGGAGCTGCTTCATGCCTTGGAGCCCCCGGCCCTGAGGGCAGAGGTTTTGCTGGGTGGGACAGGAGGCCAGGGGGCTGCTCACAGGAGGGATCTGACCTGCAGGGGGTCACAGGGACTTTTCTCTGTTTTTCCTCCCATAACTGCTCCGGGTTTTGTTTCCTCTCATTTCTGATCATTTCCCTGCTGCCTGGAGATTCTCCCCTGCGAGGTGTTTCCCTGTCCATGTCTGTTCCCTGTCAGTGCTCACAGACCATCCCACCCTCTGTGCCCTCCCCCTGGCCCTACAGATCCTGCCTGTTCACAGGCACTGCCTGGGGGCATCTTCCTGTCTGCAGGCTGGAAAACAGGACAGGTCAGACTAAGGCTGACGGGTCCAGCCAAGGCGATGCAGGTGCTGTGCACAGGCAGAGGGGTGGGGAAGGGATGTCATGAGCCTCCTGGCAGATGTACTGATCACTCAGAGTTGCAGTTCAGGAGTCTCCGTGACTTGTTTAAGCATAAGAGCTCATTTTCATCTCATCCTTTCCTGCACCCCCCAGCCCTTGGGAGAGGAAACTGAAAAGACAGACTCAGGAAAGCTCTTTATCTGTCTGGTAATCCTTGCACTGATCTTGTCATTGGGGCAAAATCCTGCAGGTGATCTGGAGCTGTGAGCAGCCCTGACCCACACAGCATCCTCTCCACAGCAGAAGCACCTTTCCTGCCCTTATCGGCGATGCTCCTTCCCCCCAAAGCTTCTCCCCACAGCACCATGGGGATCTCCCCCAGACAGGGACCCTGCTCTGCAGGACAGCCCTGGGCACCCCTGGGTGCTCCCCCTGCAGCCACCCTCAGCAGAAGTTGTCATCATTCTTTGTCCCTCTGACAGTGCAGCAGGGCAGCCCTACTCTAGAGTGTGTTCTTCTCCTCTACAACAGAGATACTGTGAGAGAGACCTAACAGATCCTGTAAATTGTGGGATGTACCAGCTTAGGGTCTCTCTTCAGGAAATGCAGCTGCATTGTCCTACAGCCAGAGACTTACCGTGTTAGAACTGTGATTTGTCTCATTGAATCCTCAGCAACCAACCCCCTACATTGCCTTTCCCCTCTCTGTGCCTGGCTCCTGTGCCCTCGGTGCTGCAGGCAGAGCCCTCAGCCCTGCTGTGTGTGCAGAGGAGCTCCTCCTGGGCAGAGCTGTCTCTCTGCAGCGCTGCCGCTGCCATGAGCTCCCTGTGTCCCAGGAGCCCAGCCCAGCTCAGCAGCACAGGAGCAGCCCATGATGTCCCTTTCTCTGTCCCCTCTGGCCTCCTCCAGGTGTCCCTGGGGTTCCAGGGGCACATCCTTTCAAACTACCTGAAGTAATCAGTGATGTTGATTCTCTCTCCTCTGCAGAGACACTTCTCATCAGCATTGTATTTTTCATTTTAAAAAATGAATCAGTATGAGAATCATCTTTTCTTGTCCCATCATTAGACAGGACACCAGGAATGTTACAGCAAAGGATTTTATTTTTCCAAGCTGGGGGAGGAATATCTTCAGTTGAATGAGTTCAGGCATTCTATTCTGGTTATATACTCCTAGGTCTAGAGAGACATTCATCAGTCTTTGGCCATGTCATGTCTGTGCTCTGATTCAAAGCTGTTGCACACATGGGCTCTTGGACACTTGGTACCAGGTTTCTTGCGGCAGGTCAGAGCTGGGCTAGTGCCACAGCTGGGGTGGCTCAGCCCAGATGTGAGGCTATGTCCTCAGCCAGGGACCTGACTGGGGAGCTGGAGCTGTCAGTGCTGCAGACAGAGCTGTGACACGGATGGAATGAACTGCCAGGCAGGGTGGCAGGAGTGAGTTCATCTGGTCTGCAAGGACAGCAGCCTCCAAGAACAGCAACAGTCCAGATCAAAGCTCAGTCTAGACCTGGAAGGCAATTCAAGGGCCACATAATGACCCGTTACTACTGCAGGAACAGTTAAAGGAAAAACAAAGACACTTTGTAGCTACTGATGACTTTAATAAGAGAAAGAGGTGAGAATCCCTGTGTCCTCTTGTCCTTCCTCTTCACCAGCCATGTGTCCCAGGCCTCTGTGACTGGAGGCAGAATAACCAACAGTGGATGGGGATCAAGTCAGGGGTCACTGGTACTATCACAATCCTTTCCAGTCTATGGGACAGCAGGGGCAGCATCCCAGGAGCTGGGACAGCAGGACTATGTCACAGTGAGGCCACTCTCCACCATCTTGGAAAGCTCATGGAGACTGGGGGGACTCCCTGACCACTGGCAGCTCTCACACAGTGTGTGCACTTTTCAAAATGGCCCATGGGTGAGCAGGGGAACTAAGGGCTGTGCCCCAGAGCATGTCCACTGGGACCCCATTTCTGGGTGTCTGGAAGGGAAGGTGACGGGGTTTGCCCAGGGCAGGTTATTCCTCTTTGCTTTCTGTGAGGAAAGGACAGGGTTGTGGATGTGGGCAGAGCAGTGGTGGTCTGTTATCCGGAGGTCAGCAGGGCATTCAGCGTCATCCACCACAATATTCGTGTGCCCAAGGTAGGATATTATGGTCTGTGTTAGTGTGGAAGTAGATGAGTAAAAAGCAATCTGGACGGTTGGGCTTGGAAAGGTGCTGTAGAAAGGGAGAAACTTTCCAGTCCTGAGGACAGTCCAGCACTGGAAGCTGTTTCCCAGGAGTGCGCACCCACTCTGTCCCAGAATGTGACCAAGATGTGTTTGGATAAAGCCCTGAGCAATCTGGTGTGACCCTGCTGTGAGCAGGAGGTTGGTCAAGACACCTCCTGAGCTCCCTTGGAGCCTGAATGACGCTGTCCTTCCTTCCCCTTCATGCTTTCAAATTAGGGAGAACGCTCAGGTTCTCCCAGACCACAGAAGTAATTCACATGAGGTGCAGGGCTGCTTTACAAGTGCCCCCAAACAGTCCTGACCACAACTTTTCCATTCTTCTTATTTTGCCCTCAGTCAAGATCTTATTTTTTGCTGTCCTAATGCCTCTCCAGAAAGAACAGCCTGTGTTGTTAACCCTTTCAGAGCAGGTTGTTCAAGAGGTGTCAGCATCCATGCACAGAGTCTGCACATCAGCCAGACACAAATCCATCATTATAGAAATGAAAACAAAGCACTTGACCAGCTCCTTGCACCCAGATATCAGCGTGACATGTCTGCTGAGATGCCAGGGAACACCTAAAATCTACGTGAAGAGTATGTGAGTCCTTGTTGGGTATCCTGGCTTGTCTCCTGACCCATGTGGTGCTTCAGGCTCTGAAGAGAATCAAAACCAGCCATTGGACTGGGGTAGTTCCATTTTACACGTGTCACACAGGGCAGATGAGGGAGCTCAGAACTCCACACTCTGCGGCACTGTTGGGACTGCAGAGACTGGAAATGCAGGTGACAGTGTGTGTCAGTGCACACACATAAAGATTCTGGCTTCCTTTGGGCCTTTGCACTGACCTGGGATCTGTTCCTTGGCCACCTTTGTCTTAGAAAGAAACTGTTCTCCTATGCAACCTCCATATCACACCACATAGGAAATAATTAAAAGGTAGAAAAATAATGAAAGAAGCACAATTTGGGGGTAATTCTGTCCAAGAGGTGTACTCTTTAAATGATTAAAACAAAAAAAGAAGCGAGAAAAAAAGCATTGTTCTAAGATCTTCTTTCAAGACACAACTACTGAGATGTAGTAGATGTTTTGAAAAGCAAGAATGACAGTAAGGAATTAAATTAAAGAGCTTTAGTTTATCATGATCATCAGTGAGAATGAGGAGTTCCCTGTTACTGTTCCAGATCCAGGTGAGCATCACCCTTGTTGGCCCACCTGACAGCCATGTTAAGAATTTGGCCCAAGATCCTTTGGACTGTTGGCAGCTGCAGCTTTGCCTGGCCAGTGAATGTCAGGGCAATTACAGTTCCCCATAGGAACGTACTCATTCACTGGTGAGTTGCTCAAGTTGCTGACAGAAGATCCATTTCTTCTCCATTATCAAGTAATTTGTAGCACACAATATGTTGTCACCCTGTACTGGGCTTACAGGGCAAAGACTTGGAACTGGGGGTGAGTGTGGCTGTGCTACAGTTGTCACCTCTCTGAGAAGACAACAGGAGTTGGACCAACGTCAGGCAGAGCCAATTTCAGCTGCTCCAAGATGGATGCACTCCTGGCCAAATCTGAGCCACTCAGTGATGCTGGCAGCACCTCTGGGATATTGTATTTGAGAAAGGGTAAAAAACGCTGCACAACAGCAGGTGGGAGAGAGGAGGGAGGAGATGGGAGAGAAAAGCACTGCAGACACCAAGGTCATATCCCATAGGACCCAAGCAGGTCCCTCAGCAGGCCAAATCCTGCTCTCCTGAAATCCTGCTCTTGGCCTTGTTCTCATCTCCCAGGAGCCTCAGCTCCACTTTCCCATCCCTGACTGTTCCATCCTGACCAACTCTTTCTGGTTTGTAAGTGTGAAGTCCCACAGGGCACCTCACCCCACTGACTCCTCAGTCACCCGTGTCAGGAAGATGTTGTCAATGAGCTCCAAACCCTGCTGGATGGCTGGTACCTTGCAGATATTCTGATATCTCAGGTCTGCCATGAGGACACGGCCCTGGAAACATGAGGCTTCTTTCATTTGTCTGAAGGAGGCCTCATCTCATTCCTCTTCCTCACCAGTGAGTCTGTAGCTGATGTCCAGTTGCCACAACACTGCCCATGTTGTTCTGCCCTCTCATGCTGACTCCGCAACATTCAGCTGACATTGTCTGTCCCCAGGCAGAGCTCCCCACATTCCTGCTACTCTCCCACATGAAGGAAAACCATCCCTTTGACTCCAGACCGCTGCCATTATGAACACCAGACACCCAAGATCTCACATTTCCTCCAACAAATGGTATTTGTAGTGTCCTGTAACTCCTCATGCTGTTATCTTGGGAGAGACACCCTCATCATAATAAGACGTCTGTGTGCAAACATCAAGAGCTGAGCAAATGGAGCTTCAGTCAAGGGAGAGTCCAGACCTTGTGAATACCTGGTGTTCTCCCATCAGAAATCTCTGAAGGTGTCCAAGGAGTAATGAGCAGTTCCAGATCAGGGCAGGACAATAACCCTGTCCATCAGGACAGAGCAGGACCTGACACGCTGAGCAGTGACCCTGAGGAGAAGGGCCTGGGCACTACAAGGTCCCCACAGCAGCCCGTGGTGCACGCTCACCATGAACAAGGCAGCTGCACACGGGGCTGCATGAGGGGGAGCGTGGGGACCCAGACACCTGCAGTTCTCATCCCATTCGGTTCAGCACTGGTGTGACCCACACACACGGGTATGTGCCAGTGTGCGGCTTCCCAGTCTGGAGAAGCAGGGAGGAACTGGAGAGTGCAGGGCTGTGCCAAGGCAGGTTCAGCACCTTGTGCACATGGTGTGGGGTACTGAGGGACCTGGGCTGCTTTGGCCCAGCAGTGCTGGGGAGGCTGCAGCAGTGCGGGAGTAGCCTGAGAGTGCTTGAAGGGCGGTTTCAGAGGTGGTGGAGGTTTCTGCATAGTGGGAAAGAGCATGAGAATGAAATAATGGCCTAAAGTGCAGCTGGGGAGGTCCAGGCTGACCATGAGCAGAAAGGAATGTGATGGAAGGGCAGTGCTGTGGTGGAGCAGGTCAGCAGAGGGAGTCTGCATCAGCCCAAGGCTTTGTGCTTCAAGGAGCAGCTGGGGAGGATGGAGAGATCTCAGCAAAGGAAGGAAGATGCTCAGACAAGAGCAAGGTGGGGCAGCAGAGGGGATGTCTCCAGCCTGCAGGGACAGAGGTGCAGGGGATGCCACAGCACAGGACAGGCTGTCGTGGAGATGATCACGGGATGTAAAGAGGCTGAAAGCCCCACCAGACATGAGCTCCTTCTCCCCTTGGCTGTGGCTGTTGTCTGCACCTCTGATGCCTGTGAGGAGACACCGTGTCCTTGCAGCACAGGGGCCTCATGGCCTTCTTGTCCCCAGCCAGGAACCTGGGAGGTGTGGGACCATAGTCCTGCCCTTGGCCTTGCACAGCCCCACATCACACTGTCCCAGGAAGGGCCTGGGCAATGTGGGACGGACAGGATCTGATTTCCAAAGGGGAGTCAAGGTTTGGTCCTTTGGTTAATGAAACACAACCAGGTTTACTTAGCATCAGAGAGACCTTTACTTTGCTTTTTTTGATCTGTCATCACTGCCTCCAGTTTTCTGCTCTAAACAGACCCCTGGGACAGTTTCTCAGTAGGTTCCCTCAGTGGGGCCCATTAACAGTACAAGAAACTTTGGAGTTTGCATCTGACTTTGACTTCTTGAGAAGTTTCATCACCTTCCTCCAGGGTCTGAGGTTCATGGACTCAACACCAAACCCACCAGAGGAGTCATTAAAGCGCCTTGGGCTGCTCCTGTGCTGCTGAGCTGGGCTGGGCTCCTGGGACACAGGGAGCTCATGGCAGCGGCAGCGCTGCAGAGAGACAGCTCTGCCCAGGAGCAGCTCCTCTGCACACACAGCAGGGCTGAGGGCTCTGCCTGCAGCACCGAGGGCACAGGAGACAGGCACAGACAGGGGAAAGGCAATGTAGGGGGTTCGTTGCTGAGGGCTCATTGAGAGACAAATCTTAACAGTTCTAACACGGTAAGTCTCTGGCTGTAGGACAATGGAGCTGCATTTCCTGGAGGGATCTAAAGATGATACATCCCACAATTTAAAGGATCTGTCAGGTCTCTCTCTCAGTATCTCTGTTGTAGTGAAGAACACACTCCAGAGCAGGGATTCCCTGGTGCACTGTCAGAGGGACAGGGCATGATGGCCCCTTCTGCTGAGCATGAGTGCAGGGGGAACACCCAGGGGTGCCCAGGGCTGTCCTGCAGAGCAGGGTCCCAGCACCCCAGGGCTGTGCTGGGCAGGGACTCTGCCGCCTGCCAGGGTCAGCGCTCAGCCTGCCCAGGAGATCCCATGGCAGCAGCTGTGGAGGGAAGGAGCGACCCTCAGCAGGGCAGGCAGGGAGCTTGTGGGGTTGAAGGGGGCTGTGTGGGTCAGGGCTGCTCAGAGCTCCAGATCCCCCCACAGACATGGCACAGGGCCCTTCTGAACAACAACATCAATACAGGAACAGCTGCCAGGGAAGGAGTCTGTGCTTTCAGTTTTCCACTCTTGCTCGTCTGGGTGTGCAGTGGCAGATGGGGATTTATTTCTCTCTTTGGAGAAGACACTGAGACCCCAGTTCTCGTTAGGACGTGTCTAAGCTGCTCCTGAGCCCTTGCACACACAGAGCTGCCCCTGGGCAGTGCCAGGAGGTGTGAGCAGGACAGAGCTAAGCACACAGCGGGTGGGACGGGGTCTGTGACACTGACAGGGAGCAGACCCAGGGACAGACACACAGCTGCAGGCAGCACAGACATGGGCAGGGAGAGTTAACTGCTACCAGAAATGCTGGGGAGAGGATATAGGAATGTCTCTCAGATCCTTTCCAGTGCAGACACATTTCCCAGTGCAACTCCTGGTCTCCTCTCCTCCCCAGCAGACCCTCTGCCCCAAAGCCATGGGGTCCAGGTCACGAGTCTCCACCTCAGCAGCTGGACCTCCAGGTGAAGGGTTCCTGGAACAGGGTACACAACAAAGGTGCTAAAAGTACTTGCTCTCCAGTGTCATTATGTGAGTGGCAGCAGCACAGCCGGGTCAGGAGAAGGTTCCACAGCATGCCCATCTGCCTTTCTGTCCCTGCTTTATTTTCTGATAGCACTTCCCTGTTTCTCCACCTGTCCCTGGTGCTCTTGCTCTCTGGGGTTGGAGTGCGAGTGTCAGTCACTTCTTGTTCTGACAACAACTCAAGAGGTCTTGCGCCAAAGATGTGTTCATGGAAACCAGATGCCCAAGCTGTCTTTTAAGCTGTGATGAACAGTTTTTTCTCACTTAGTAGAAAGAGAGAATGAGCTGAAACATCCCTCCATCAGGGAGGGGGTTTTCCATGAGAAACAGCATGTTTATTTTCTTCAGAGAATTCTCCCCTAATCTGTCACTATCTTTTCCTCCTTGCACAGGTCCTCATGCCCACAGGCAGCCAATGTCCAACAGCAGCTCCATCACCCAGTTACTCCTCCTGCCGTTCACAGACACACGGGAGCTGCAGCTCTTGCACTTCTGGCTCTTCCTGGGCATCTACATGGCTGCCATCCTGGGCAACGGCCTCATCATCACCACCATAGCCTGGGACCAGCACCTGCACATCCCCATGTACTTCTTCCTGCTCAACCTCGCCCTCCTCGACCTGGGCTGCATCTCCACCATTGTCTCCAAGTCCATGGCAAACTCTCTGTGGGATTCAAGGGTCATTTCCTATGCAGGGTGTGCTGCCCAGGTCTTCTTCTTATTTTTCTTGCTTGGTACAGAGTTTTCTATGCTCACAGTCATGTCCTACGACCGCTACGTTGCCATCTGCAAACCCCTGCACTACGAGACCCTCCTGGGCAGCAGAGCTTGTGTCCACATGGCAGCAGCTGCCTGGGCCACTGGGTTATTCACTGCTCTGTTGCACACGGCCAATATATTTTCACTGCCCCTGTGCAAGGGCAATGCCCTGGGCCAGTTCTTCTGTGAAATCCCCCAGATCCTCAAGCTCTCCTGCTCACACTCCTACCTCAGGAAACTTGGGCTTACCATGTGCAGCACTTCTTTTTTTGAGGGATGTTTTGTGTTCATTGTGGTGTCGTATGTGCAGATCTTGAGGGCCGTGCTGAGGATCCCCTCTGAACAGGGACGGCACAAAGCCTTTTCCACCTGCCTCCCTCACCTGGACATGGTCTCTCTGTTCAGCAGCACTGTCATATTTGCCCACCTGAAACCCTCTTCCAACTCCTCCCCATCCCTGGACCTGGTGGTGTCAGTTCTGTACTCGGTGGTGCCTCCAGCAGTGAACCCCCTCATCTACAGCATGAGGAACCAGGAGCTGAAAGTGGCACTGAAGAAGCCGATTCAGTCATTTTTCTTTCAGCAACAATAAGTTACTCATGTCTCTTCAGAAGTGATTTCCATTTCATCTCAGGAACCTCCTGTGCATTGAGCATTTCATCTGTGATAACCATGTTTGTCAAGGATTTTCTTCACCCATGACCCTTCTCCAGAGCAGTGACTCAGAGGCCTGTCTACCTGTTTCTGGGGCCCTGGTACAGCTGGTGTCCTGTGTCACATCTCTGTAATACAGGTGTGGACCCATTTTGAAATCACTGTATTTCTGAAATTGGGGCCATCTTTTTGAAACACCCCACTAAAGGGGATTCCCTCAGTCTCAGTATTTGGAGCTTGGGCTCTTCTTCCAAGGCTGTGGTCAGCCTGAATAAATTTCCACCACATTGCCACACTGCTGTACTTGTGTTTTTCATGGCTCAGGGAAGGACACGGGGCACCACGTTACATCATGGTGCTGGTTTGAGTGTCCATCTGTGGGTGCCCAGTGTTCCTGGAGATGGTGAAGGACCTTCAGTGATCTGCCTTGGACTGTCTCGCTGTGGTTTCCAGGCACCACAGCCTGCTCCCTGTGCTCTGTGTTTCAACAGGGGAATGAATGACCCACAGAACCCTATTTCTGCATTCCCCAGCTCAGAGCAGGCTGCTCTGCCACTGCGGTAGCAGGAGCAGCATGAAGAGCTCCTGGCCAGGAGTCGTGTGCTGGTGAGAGGGGCTGGCACAGGAGGAAACCAGAGCAGGGGACAAAGCGGGGCTGGCCTTGCTTCCATCATGCCATGGCTGGCCCCAGCCCTTAGGCTGATAGGCTCATCCCCCTCTCTGTCCCAACCCATCTCTCCATCCACCCATCCATCCATCCATCCATCCATCCATCCATCCATCCATCCCAGTACTCCATCTGGGTGAGCTGCCCCATCACGTTTCTCATCCCAAAGAGATCATAGAATAATTTAAGTTGGGAGAGACTCTCAAGATCATTGAGTCCAATTATTAACCTCACTCTGGCACTAAACCATGTCCCTAAGAACCTCATCTATATGTCTTTTAAACACCTCCAGGGATGGTCACTCAACCACTCCTTGGGCAGGCTGTTCCAATGACTCACAAACTCTTCCATGAAGAAACTTTTCCTAATATCCAAACTGAATATTCCCAGGTGCAACTTGAGGCCGTTTCCTCTCCTTCTACCACTTGCTACATTGGAGAATAGCCCAACACCCTCCCTGTTCCAACCTCCTTTCAGGTAGCTGTAGACAGCAATAAGGTCTCCCCTCAGCCTTCTTTTCTCCAGGCTAAACAGCCCCAGTTACCTCCACTGCTCCCCATCTGACTTGTTCTCCAGACCCCTCACCAGCTTTGTTGCCCTTCTCTGAACTCACTCCAGCACCCCAAGGTCTTTCGTGTATTGAGGGGCCCAAAACTGAACACTGGATTTGAGGTGCTGCCTCACCAGTGCCAAGAACAGAGGGATGATCACTTGCCTGGTCTTGCTGGCCACACTATTCCTGATGCATGCTGGGATGCTGGGGGCCTTCTTGGCCACCCGGGCACACGCTGGCTCATGTTCTGTCACTGTCCATCAACACCCCCAGGGCCTTTTCCATTGGGCAGATTTCCAGCCGCTCTTCCCTGAGCCCGTAGTGCTGCCTGGGGTTGTTGTGACCCAAGTGCAGGACCCAGTACTGGGCATGAAATTGAACAAGTCCAAGAGTTCGATTGTTCACCTGGGATAGAGTAACACTGAGTCCAAGTGTAGATTGGGAGAGAGTGGCTGGAGAGCAGCCCTGCAGAAAGGGATCTGGCGTGATGGTTGGCCACAGGGTCAACAGGAGGCAACACTGTCCCCCAGCAGTCAAGACAATAGCCCCCATCCTGGGGTGCATCAAACACAGCATGGCCATGTGGTCAAAAGAGGTGACTATGCTGCTGTATTCAGCATTAGTGCAGCGTCACCTTGAGAGCTGTGTGCAGTTCTGAGCCCCACATATAATTACAACAAGGATGTAAAGGTCCTTGAATGCATCTAGACCATCCCCAAGCCCATTGGAGGCCCTTAGGAAGAGTTCGTCTCTCCAAATATCCAGCCCAGCTTGTTGCTGCATGAACAACCAGGAGAAACTGCCCCAGGACCCTCATTCCAGACCCCATCTCCTCCACCCCATACAGGCCGTGCTCTCCCCCTTGGCACCGAGGTGGTTCCAGGGACCCAAGAGACACCTGTAGGAGATGTTGGGTGGGGATATGGTGTCCTTCAGTGCTCCTCATGGTGCCTCCTGCTGGGCTTTGTGCCACTGATCACAACCCTCTGAGCCTGGATGTTCAGCCAGTTCTCAGTGGTGCTAAACAGGAACATGCCCATGAGCACATTGGGCTGCACTGGGAGGAGCGTGGCCACCCAGACAAGGGCAGTTATTGCCCATCGTGACTCAGCACTGGTGCGGTCACATCTGGAGCCGTGTGTCCCAGTGTGAGGTTCCCCATTCTGGAGGAACGGGACGAGCTGTCGTGTGGCCAGAGAAAGTCTGGGTCACGTGTGGAGATGTTGGGACACCCAAACTTCTTTAGCCTGGTGAAGGGGACCCTGAGGAAACGTGCTGTTTCTACTGAAATTGAGTTGATTTTCTCCATGCATTTTGAACCTCTCTCCTTCACAGCCAGTACAGTCTTTTGCTTACATTTACTATGAGAATAATGAGGTAACGCTGTTTCTTCCCTGGGGTAGAGTTAATTTTGTCTTTTAGCAGCTTTACAGTGTTTGCCATTTGCTATGAAAGGAATGTCAGAACTCACTGATATCTTGGTTGTTGTCAGGGAAACCAAGGACTTCTTTGGCCATCCAGCTGTGGATGCAGATTGCCAGGAGGGGACACAGACAGGACAGCACCTGGATTGACATGCAGGCTGATCAATGAAGTACTCCCTATTATTAGCGCCATGCTCAGTCTAAAGCTGGAGCCAGCTTTTGGGCTAGTTACATCCGTTACTTTGGGTTTTCCAGCTGGTTTGGTCAGTTCCATTCAGAAGTTTCATTCTGTCAGGTGTTCGATGTCAGTTCGGCCTTTTGCCGTTCTGCCATTTTGCCGTTGGTCTTTGGGCCTTTCTGCCTGTTGCCCTTTTGCTCTCTCTCGCTGGGATGGGCTGTTCAGGACCAAGGTGCTCCCTTCTGCAGGACTGGCTGCTCCGTGTGACTGGAGTTACACGGGGGATGGCGCTGAGTATATTTTCTTAATTTAATTTATCTATTTCTATTTAATTTACCTGGACTATTGTCAGTGAAACCAAGGACTTCTCTGGAGTGCAGCTGCAGGTGCAAACTGGTAGGAGGGGGCACAGACAGGACAGCACCTTGATTGACATCCAGGTCAATCAACAAGCTATTCCCTGCCATTAGTGTCATGCTCAGTATAAAGCTGGAGGTGCCTTTTCCAGCCCGTTAGTTTTGGTTTTCTGGCTGCTTTGCTTAGCTCTGTTCGGAAGTTCCATTCCATTGAGAGTTCAGTGTTAATTCAGTTTTATGACATTTTGCTGTTTTTCAGTTGGCCCTTGGGCCTCTCTGCCTTTTGCACTTGTACTTTCTCTTGCTGGGATCACCTGTTCAGGACCAGGGTGCTCTCTTCTTTTGGGCTGCCTGTTCAGCACAACTGGAGTTATGTGGGGGATGGCACTGAGTGTCATATATTTTACTTTATGTGCACTTTAGTACATTATTAGTAGTAGTGTATTATTTTTATTGTCCTCTTTATTTTTTGTCTAAACCCACAAGTTTCTCCCTTCCCATTCAGTTCTCTCCCTTATCCCACTTGGGGACTGGGAGCAGGATGTGTGCAGCTATCAAGGACTTAGTTGGTGGCTGTGGTAAAACCATGACAAGAAAGGGCAGTAGCAGCTTCAGAAATCTTGAAAATCACTTTACAAGACAACGCTTTTTATTTTATTTTATTTTAGTATTTTTGGTAGAGGGAACAGCATGAGAAAGGAAAATCATCAGAAACTGCAGCTCTAGATGTCCAGAGTGGTGTCAGGATCAAGAAATGTCATTCTGAGCGCAGTGCTGTGGTCATTCAAGACTCTGGATGAGTCATGACTCTATGTTTCCAGGAACAGCTGGTGAGGATGGAGAGACAGCAGCACAGGTGGGGACACACTGGGCTGAGAACAAGGTGGGGAAGCGCATGGGGTGTCTGCAGCCTGTGTGGAAACAGCCACAGGCCTGGGACAGTGCAGGATGGACCATGGTGGACATGGCCAAGGGCGCTGGCAAGGCTGGATGTCCCTGAAAGAGCCAAGGTCTTTGTCCCCTTGGCTATGGCTGATGTCCCTGCCAGCGAGGCCTAAGAGGAGACACATGGTTGTCATGGCCATGGCACCCCATTGCCTCCTTGCACCCCCAGGGAGTGTCACACCATTGTCCTGCACTGGGCATCGCACTCCCCACAGCCCCAGGAAGAGCCCTGAGCCACATGCGAGGGACAGGATCTCCCTTCCAGGGGCAGGGGCTCAAGGCTTTGCCATTGTCCTTCATCAGACAAACCAAGGGCTTTCTCAGCATCAGAGCTGCTGCACTCTGCCTTTGCCTGATGCAATCACTGCCTCCAATTATCTGCTCTAACGAGTCCCTGGGGAGGCTTTGTCAGTAACAGCCCTCAGTGAGGCCCATTAATGCTTCAAGGTACTTTGGAGTTTGCTTCTGGCTTGGACTTCTTGAGCAGATTGTTCAGTCTGCGCTTGGTATCTGAGGTTCACGGACTCAGCACCAAATACACCATGGGGCTCATTAAAACACAGAAAGCCCTAACGAGCGATGTTTCTTTCCCTAATTTTCTTCACATCTTCAAGCCTTGTAGAACTAACTGTAGAGGTTTCAATGGGACACTTGCTGATGAAGGTTTCAAAGAAGATTTCATGAAGGAGGTTTTTTCTATTCAGCTTGTTTTCTGTCATTTTCCAGTGTATAGAAGAAGTGACAGCAGCATTCTACACTGGACATTGATCCCGAGGGTCTCCTGAAGACATCTGGACAGGCAGGAGAACAGTCCCTTGAGGCTGGACACTGTATGGACAACCTGGCTCCTTACCCCCACCCCCAGTCTGCTGGTTCCCTCATTGGCCACCAGAGATTGCATCACTTTTCCTCCATCAGACTTCTCCACTGAGCTCTGCAGGAGATGCTGCAGCTCCTGTGCACCAGCTCCACCTGCTCTCCTGTGCAAACACTGCACAGTTCAATCAACAGCAAAACACTTTCCTCAGCTGTGTGTGTAAGTGGATCTGATGAGGTCCAGCATCCACAAGGGACACCCACACAAGAACTGCTTTAGACAGAGAGACAGGAGAGGATAGAAATAAACACAATGAACGTGTTGACTGCCATGTTAATTAGAGCTCTGAAGAACGGGGCAAGTTTGTAACTCCCTGAAGCTCAAAGCAGAAACCAGACAGTTGAGAGGCCACTGAATGACCAAAGAGCAAGTGGAGGAGAAACCTGAGAGCACTGGGAAGGGCAAAAGTCCAGACAGGGTTGGAAAGTTGTCCTTGGACAGAGACATTTAATCAGGAGAGGTGGGAACTCCTGAATGACGAGGGAGAAGAAATCATAGAGTGTTGGTAATAGAAGTACAGGGGAAGACCAATATTTCTTCTCCTTCCCTTATTAAACTTCCCCATAATTCACTTTTTGGCTGTTTTTTTTTTTTAATTTTAATATGTTAAAAATACAACTAAACGAAATTCTCCAATCAAAGAAAATAACAAACCAAACAAAATAAACAAAAACACCCACAAAACCAAAGCAAAACAAAATCCAAACCAACCATCCAAGAACAACAACCAAAAACAAAACCCAAACCAACCAACTGACCAACCAAACAAAAATACCAAAACAAAGAAACAACAACAAAAAAGTGCATGTTTCCAGACAGACATCAGTCATCACTTGTCTCACCATAAACAGCCAGGGCCATTTTAGGGCCCAGTGTACCTGAGGTGCTGGCCTGGGATTGGCATCTGTCACACAGGACCTGGGGAGACCAGAGCACCCTGCAGTGCAGGTGGAGCCTGGGCAGGGGTTCCCGGGGCATCTACACTGGCACCAGGTGTTTGTGTCCCTGGAGCTGAAGACATTTGTGTCCTGAATCCAACCCCAGTTCTGGAGAACTCTTTTCTTTTCAAAGAGACTCCCCTGAAAAGACTTTAAAATAAATAAATGAATAAGTAAGTAAGTAAATTAATGAATAAGTAAGTAAGTAAAGAAGTAAATAAATAAATAAAAATAAATAAGTAAATAACTAAGTAAATAAGTAAGCAAATAATTAAATAAGTAAATAAATACATAAATAAATACATACATAAATATATACATAAATACATACATAAAAATAAAGGAAGGAAGGAAGGAAGGAAGGAAGGAAGGAAGGAAGGAAGGAAGGAAGGAAGGAAGGAAGAAAGGAAAAGAAAGAAAGAAAGGAAAAGAAAGAAAGAAAGAAAGGAAAAGAGAGAAAGAGAGAAAGAGAGAGAGAAAGAGAGAAAGAGAGAAAGAGAGAAAGAGAGAAAGAAAGAAAGAAAGAAAGAAAGAAAGAAAGAAAGAAGGAAAGAAAGAAAGTTAGTTGACACCTTCCTTTGCTTTGGATCTTTGACTTCAGTTCTTATTTTAATTTTCATTGACACCAACTGATATCTGATGGGCCTGCAGGCATGAAGCCAAGATCATGTTGTGTCTTGCACAGCGCCCCATGCCCTCTGAACCTGCCCTGCCCAGGACTCCTCACACGTTGCCCAGAGCGAGTCACACTGAGGTGTTGGCTGGTTCCCTGGCGGAGATGTTGGTTTAGATGGTCACCTACAGCACAGGTGGGTCCTGCCCCATCATCGCCTGCTCTGCTCCGGTCTGAAACAGAGCCCAACATCACAATGGGATCATGAGAGAACTGAGGCTGAAGGGACCTCAGGAGTCTGCAGTCCAACCCGTCACCAACTGGGTCACACCAAGGTGTTCAAGCCTTGATTCAATCAGAGCTTTAGCAGGACTAGAGAAGTGATCATCCCTTTGTACTGGGCACTGGTGAGGCTGCACCTTGAATCCTGGGGTCAGTTTGAGGCCCCTCATGGCAAGGAAGACATTGAGGTGCTGGAGAGAGTTCAGAGGAGGGTGACAAGGCTGGTGAAGGGTCTGGAGCACCAGTCTCACGAGGAGCGGTTGAGGGAGCTGGGGCTGTTCAGCCTGGAGAACAGGAGGTTGAGGGGAGACCTTATTACTCTCTACAACTACCTGAAAGGAGGTTTTATCATGGAGGGTGTTGGTCTCTTGTCCCAAGTAGCAAGTAGGAGAGAAGGAAATGGCCTCAAGTAGCACATGGGGAGCTTCAGATTGGATATGAGGAATAAATTCTTCAGGGAAAGGGTTTTGAAGCAATGGAGCAGACTGCCCAGTGAGGTTGTGGAGTCCCCATCACTGAAGGTGTTTAAAAAACAGATAGATGGGGCTCTTAGGGACATGGTTTAGTGCCAGATTTAGGTTATGGTTGGACTCGATGATCTTAAGGGTCTCTTCCAGCCACAATTATTCTATGATTCCATGATAAGTCATGTTTGCTATTTTCTTTCCCAGAGGACCATGAAGCCTCCCTGAGAGCCAGGACTTTTCTGAGGTGTTGGAGAGACGTCTCACGGTCACACCAGCCAGTTCCACCAGCCCCTGTCTGTCCCTTCCCAGACCAAACCTTTTCTCCATATCCCGAACTTTCAGGCGAGTTTCTGGGACACAGCAAATGCTGTGCTGGTCTTCTGGGCCTGTTCAGAGAGAACAGCTTGCCAACATGTCGATGGGCTCTCTGTGCACCTCAAAGCTTTCCTGACCATTTTTCTCAATGTCCCGCTTGTACCCAACCCTTCTGGTCCTTAAGCTGTACATGAGGGGATTGAGCAGGGATGTGGGGAAAGTGTAGAAAAAAGACTTTGTCAAACTGTCTTGCGAGGGCTGTTCTGGGCATCCCACAGTCCAGGATGAGGGTGCTGGAGAAACCAGTGGCATTGGTGAGAGGTCCAGGTGGAGAAGGACTTGTCCCTGTCTACACTGGGGCAGAGCAGTGATGCATTCATGGGATGGCCATGTGAACAGGAAGGGGACAAATGGCTCTAAAATGCCCTCCAGCCAGTTCTTTACCCATCGCACATACACCATGCAGGCCACGAGCTGCCGCTTCTCCAGGAGATGCTGTGGGACACGGTGTGAAAGGCTTCACTGCAGTCTAAGGACACAATGCCCACAGCCCGTGTGGCGGATTCACTCCCCACGACAGACTTTCCCTCATCTGCTCAGCGGTCACCTTGTCACAGAAGATCAGGCTGGTCAAGCAGGACCTGCCTTTCATCAAGCCATGCTGATTGGGCCCCATTGCTCGTCTGTGTGTGTGACCTCACAGTCCTTTTCCAGCCATGTTCCTGCTGTTGGCCAATCCCCTGCAGAGGCAGAAGTGACCTCACAGTGCCCTCCACACCCATTGGCTCCTACTGGACTATGAGTTCCTGAGACACAGTGACCACACGACATCGTACCCACCATCACCCTCCTTGTGATCCAGTGTGTGAGGAGATCAAACTAAGCGGCTTTCATCCAATATATCTGATAGATTTCCTATCAAGTGTTTAAGTGGAGAAACGTTCCTCAGAGGAGCTGCTGTATTTACTCTGGGGCATTTTGCATCTCTGCTTCTGCCTTTTTATCTTCTTCCTCTGTCTATTCTGACATGAAAGAGCTCTCCAAGGAAGAGATTCATGGAATGCTACGATAACACAGGTTGGAAGAGACGCCTGAACACCATCTCTGTCCCACTGACCTTTATGGCACCCCAAGGAACAGCTGATGGCATTTGTGCTCACTTGGGTTCATCTCACCACGTGCACACACTGGACATGCACATGATGTGTGTGTTTACAACTCATCTGCACAATGAAAACAGGGACTTTTGACCTAGTATTTCATAGAATCATAGAATGTCCTGAGTTGGAAGGACCCACAAGGATCATGGAGTCCAACTCCTGTCCCTGCACAGGACACCCCACAGGTCACACCGTGTGTGTGTGGACGTTGTCCAGTCTCTTCTTGAACACTGTCAGGTTGGGGCCATGACACCTCCCTGGGGAGCCTGTTCAGTGTCCAGCACCTCTAGGGGAAGAACCTTTTCCTCATGTCCAACCTGCACCTCCCCTTGCACACCCTTCTTCCGTTCCCTTGGGTTCTATCATTGGTCATCAGAGAGAATAGATCAGTACCTTCCCCTCCCTCTCCCCTTGTGAAGAAGCTGTAGCCACCATGAGGTCTCCTTTGAGTCTTTTCTTCAGCTCTAATACTCAGAAACCCCTTGGTTTGCTTCCTGAAGCAGAAAGGAGATCCATGAGCTCCAGGCAATGGGAAGGGGGATCCTGTCCCTCACACACGGCTCAGGGCTCTTCCTCGGTCCGTGGGATGTCGGTGTGCAAGGCCCAGGGAAGGACAACACTGGTGCAACAACTTCCAGCTTCCCCATGGGTCTGCAAGGAGGCACCGAGGCCCCAGTGCCATGAGGACAACATGTCTGCTCCTAGGCCTCAGTGGCAGAAACAACTGCCCTGGCCAAGGGGACACAGACCTGGGTTCTGTGGGTCCCTTCCAGCCTTACAGCGCCCTTTGCCATCTCCACCACAGGCTGTTCCACACGGTGCTGCCCCTGCCCCTCTTTCCCTGCAGGCTGCAGACACCCATCTCGCTTCCCACCTGCTCTCACCACAGCATCTCTGCACCTTCACTGCTGTGTCCACACCCTCACCGGCTGCTCTTTGGAACACAAACCATGGGCTGATCCAGCTCCCTCTGGGTCACCTCTTGCCCTACAACACTGCCCTTCCAGTGACATTTCTTCCTCCCCATATCCATTCCTCACCTTCCAAGTAGACTTCTTTTTCTCTTTCCTGCTTCTTCCCACTACCAAGAAAAGCTCAACCATCTCATAAACTGCCCTTCATGCAGGGAACCCAACCCGTTAGGCTTCTTGTGGTATTTTACTTGACCAAAGAGAAGTCACCTTGCCATGATCTTCTAAATCTCACAACTATTGCTGTTCTTTCAGCTTCTCTGACAGACACGACCGTGGCCCTGCCCATGTCCCGTCATGTTCTCAGGTGGGATGGACATGACAACCCGTCTCTCTTCCTGAGTAAGACCTGTGGGCCCTTGGGCAGAGGTTCTTTCCCAGCCGTGTCCCTGCTGCTGGGCTGTCACCTCCAGACACAGAACTGACCCCACTGTCCCCTGCACAGCCACATGATTCTGACTGGATTATGAGTGTTTGAGACACAGCTGAACTCATAATATCGAACCCATCCATCCCCCTCCTTAGCACCGAGGACCTGACCAAGACTGAACCGTGCTCTACACAGTCCTACACCTGCCCCTCTTTCCCACAGGCTGTAGACATCCATCTCGCTTCCTCACCTTGTTCAAATTATTCATATATATTTCCTACTAACAATGAGAGTGAAAAGCACTCCTCACTGGAACTGCTGTACTTCTGTTAACACAGCACATATGTCCTCTTTTGCCTTTTTTTTTTTTTCCTATTCTTCCACCTATTCTCTCTCCAGAAACCTGTCCAAGGCAAAAATTCTGTCAAATCACAGAATAACTCAGGTTTGCAGAGAGCCCTTGTCTCACTCATCTTGTCTCTCCTGCTCAGGGCAGGTTCAACCAGGTGAGGCTGCTCAAGGCCTCCACCCAGGTTTGCATCATCCTCAAAGGCACTGAAAGTGCTCTCTGGTACATCATAGAAGGGGAGAATAAGATGTTCAACAGTGTTGTCCAAGTGCTGGTCACTGAGGGATGACACCAGTAACTGACTGCACACAGGACTTTGTACCACTGGTGATATTTGGGCTTGATGATTCAGCCTACTTCCCACCCAGCACCTGCTTTTTGAGCCCCATCAGCACCACTGGCCAGAAGGAGTCCATGTCTGAGCCTTGCAAACGCCCTGTACACAACATGCCTTTCTTTCCCCTGTCCCTTTGGGTTCAGCAATTCCTTTCTTGTCCCTCACATTCCTGGAAATGGCTGCAGGAGGACGTGTCCCATCCCCTTCCCAGGGAGGGAGGTAGGGTGGCCAGACTGTAGTTATCCCAGTTCCTATCCCTGCTCTTCTTGAAGATGGGTTTGAGGTCTGAGTTTCCTTAGGACCCCAGAACCATCCTGGTTTCTAGGGCATTTTTGAGATCACAATCTGGAATCACAAGAAAGGGTGAAAGAGCAGACTGGAACACTTGAAATGATCCTGCCCAAGGCAGCTGAAATTAATCTCACTGATCCAGTGGGGTTTGTTCCTCGAGTCACACACAGAAATGTCAGGTTCTGCCAGGCATCCATATCTGAGTTGGTCTCAGGACTCCTTCTGCACCCAGGGATGCTCAGAGACAGAGTGTGTCTCTATTACACACAGAGGCAGGAGTCACAGTGTCCCTCTGGCCTTTTATTGCCACTCCCAAAGGACGGGAGACACCTCAGCCCTGTGGTGTGTCACCTACTCTGCACCCATCTGAGATGTCCCACGTCATGAGGAATGGACACAGGGAGCTCAGTTCAAGGAAGCACAACCCAGTGCTGCATTCAAGTGATTTCTCATAGGTTGTTCCTCCCTATATGAAGTGACCTCAGGACCTCGTCTGTGCCACAGGCTTTAATGGAATGGAAAGGAATAGTTGATGGTGTTTGTGCTCACTCAGGTCCATGTCACCTCACGCACATGATGTGCATGCTCACATCTCATCTGTACAAAGCAAACATGGATTGCTGAACTATTCATTGAGTGTCCATCCATGGAGAGAAAACAGCCTCTGTGGGTGAGAGGCCAGTGCTGGAAATGGTGGTTGTGAGGGGCCAGTCCATGGTGACTGACCTGGGGCTCCTTCCACGGGGTGTCCAGTGCACAGAGGCACAGCCCAGCCCTGCTCTGCTGGTCCTGCAGGTCTCTGGCAGGAGCCTGGCTGTGAGAGGACACTGCTGTGTGCCAGCCCTGCACACACACACTGTTCAGCTGCACACTGGTGTTTGAATTTGTGGGACACTTTTGTAGGAATATGCTTGAAGACATAAACCATCATGTACTGCCCATAGGAGAACACCTTTCTATCTGGAAAGGCTGTTGTGAGGCCAGCTCTGTCACAGCAGTGCCCATTGCCTGTCCCTGCCTGCGACCACAGCACTGACACACAGCAGGACGGTGACCAAGCTGCCAGAGCACTCAGGCCTTGCACCAACACCAGGGATGAGAAGGAGAGTGTGGAGTGGAACCAGAGCAGCTCTGGAAGAACAAGCGCTGCTGCTCCCTGGCAGGGCTGCCATACTGGACACGATTCCCCTCCTCCCATCACAGGAACTGTCCCTGCAGCTCCAGAAAGGCCTTGGAGTTACGATGTAAGTAGAAAAAAAATTGTGGAAAGTCCCTTTATTTTACTCAAACACAGAGAGCATGAATTCGTCACTGACACAGCCACTCAGTGAGAAAAGCAGGCAGTGAATTACAAAGAAAATTAAAACTTTGTCACAATAAACAAACACAAGGAGAAACAAAAAATACTGCACACAGGATGAATCTGCAATGAGTTGGACTATAACTCTTATGTAGAAGAAGTTAGAGACAGTTTATAGCTTCAGAAGAAATCCAGTCATCTGTTTTCTCAGGGCATCCTTGAGCTCCTGGTTCGTCATGCTGTAGATGAGGGGGTTCACTGCTGGAGGCACCACCGAGTACAGAACAGACACCACCAGGTCCATCGATGGAGAAGAGATGGAGGGGGGCTTCAGGTAGGCAAACATGGCAGTACTGAGGAACAGGGAGAACACGGCCAGATGAGGGAGGCAGGTGGAAAAGGCTTTGTGCCGTCCCTGCTCAGAGGGGATCCTCAGCACGGCCCTCAAGATCTGCACATACGACACCACAATGAACACAAAACAGCCAAAACCGATTAACAGACTAAACACAAGAAGCCCAAGTTCCCTGAGGTAGGAGTGTGAGCAGGAGAGCTTGAGCATCTGGGGGATCTCACAGAAGAACTGGCCCAGTGCATTGCCCTTGCACAGGGGCAGTGAAAATGTATTGGCCGTGTGCAGCAGAGCATTGAGAAACCCAGCGGCCCAGGCAGCTGCTGCCATGTGGACACAAGCTCTGCTGCCCAGGAGGGTCCCGTAGTGCAGGGGTTTGCAGATGGCAATGTAGCGATCGTACGACATGACCGTGAGAAGAAAATACTCTGCTACTAACAAGAAGGTAAAGAGAAAGAGCTGTGCAACACATCCTGTGTAGGAGATGTTCCTGGTTTCCCAGAGGGAAATGGTCATGGACTTGGGGACAATGGTGGTGATGCAGCCCAGGTCGAGGAGGGCGAGGTTGAGCAGGAAGAAGTACATGGGGGTGTGCAGGTGCTGGTCCCAGGCTATGGTGGTGATGATGAGGCCGTTGCCCAGGAGGGCAGCCAGGTAGATGCCCAGGAAGAGCCAGAAGTGCCAGAGCTGCAGCTCCCGTGTGTCTGTGAACGGCAGGAGGAGGAACTGGGTGATGGAGCTGCTGTTGGACATTGGCTGCCTGTGGGCATGAGGACCTGTGCAAGGAGGAAAGGACAGTGACAAGTTAGGGTAGACTTCTCTGAGGAAAATAAACATGCTGTTTCTCATGGAAACCCCCCTCCCTGATGATGGGATGTTTCCACTCATTCTGTCTTTCTACCAAGTGAGAAAAACAGTTCATCACAGTTTAAAATGCAGCTTGGGCATCTGGTTTTCATGAACACACCTCTGGGGCAAGACCCCTTGAGTTGATATCAGAACAAACACTGACCCACATTCCCATTCCAACTCCAGAGAGCAAGAGCACCAGGGACAGGTGGTGAAACAGGGAAGGACACTGCAGTGCTCGTGAGAAATAAAGCAGGGACAGAAAGCAGACGGGCATGCTGTGGAAAATTCTCCTGACCCGGCTGTGCTGCTGCCACTCACATAATGACACTGGAGAGCAAGTACTTTTAGCACCTTATTTGAGTACCACGTTGCAGGAACCCTTCACCTGGAGGTCCAGCTGCTGAGGTGGAGATTCGTGACCTGGACCCCATGGCTTTGGGGCAGAGGGTCTGCTGGGGAGGAGAGGAGACCAGGGGTTGCACTGGGAAATGTGTCTGCACTGGAAAGGATCTGAGAGACGTTACTAAATCCCCTCCCCAGCATTTCTGGTAGCACTTAACTCTCCCTGCCCATGTCTGTGCTGCCTGCAGCTGTGTGTCTGTCCCTGGTCTGCTCCCTGTCAGTGTCACAGACCCCATCCCACCCGCTCTGCGCTCAGCTCTGTCCTGCTCACACCTCCTGGCACTGCCCAGGGGCAGCTCTGTGTGTGCAAGGGCTCAGGAGCAGCTCAGACACGTCCTAACGAGAACTGGGGTCTCAGTGTCTTCTCCAAAGAGAGAAATAAATCCCCATCTGCCACTGCACACCCAGACGAGCAAGAGTGGAAAACTGAAAGCACAGTCTCCTTCCCTCGCGGCTGTTCCTGTATTGATGTTGTTGTTCAGAAGGACCCTCTGCCATGTCTGTGGGGGGATCTGGAGCTCTGAGCAGCCCTGACCCACATAGCCCCCTTCAACCCCACAAGCTCCCTGCCTGCCCTGCCGGGGGTCGCTCCTTCCCCCCACAGCTGCTGCCATGGGATCTCCCGGGCAGGCTGAGCGCTGACCCTGGCAGGCGGCAGAGTCCCTGCCCGGCACAGCCCTGGGGTGCAGGGACCCTGCTCTGCAGGACAGCCTTGGGCACCCCTGGGTGCTCCCCCAGCTTCACAGCTGTTCAACATGGCCTGACAAGAGCCCCGTCCTTACAGATCCCACAAGCTGTGCCTGTGCCAGTTTCAGGAGATGCCTCCAGGAGCTACAGCTGCACTGCCCTGCACCAGAGACTTACCATGGCAAGGGCTGCAAAGGTTTCTCCTCCAGTGAGCTCTCAGTCATCCTCCAGTCCTGAGCACCTTTAATCTCTCTCTGCCTTGCTCGTCTGCTGAGATCCCCAGGCAGAGCCCTCAGCCCTGCTGCGTGTGCAGAGGAGCTGCTCCTGGGCAGAGCTGTCTCTCTGCAGCGCTGCCGCTGCCATGAGCTCCCTGTGTCCCAGGATCCCAGCCCAGCTCAGCAGCACAGGAGCAGCTCAAGGTGCTTTAATGACCCCTCTGGTGAGTTTGGTGCTGACTCCATGGACCTCAGACCCTGGAGGAAGGTGATGAAACTTCTCAAGAAGTCAAAGTCAGATGTAAACTCCAAAGTTTCTTGTACTGTTAATGTGCCCCACTGAGGGAACCTACTGAGAAACAATATCCAGGTTTGGTTAGAGAAGAAAACTGGAGGTCAGGAAAAGCAAAGTAAAGATATCTCTGATGCTAAGGAAACCTGGTTGTGTTTCTTTAACCAAAAGCCAAGCCCTGACCTTGTACCATGGGAAGTCAGATCCTGTCCCTCCCACGTTGCCCAGGCCCTTCCTAGGACACTGTGATGTGGGGCTGTGCAAGGCCAAGGGCAGGACTATGGTCCCACACCTCCCAGGTTCCTGGCTGGGGACAAGGAGGCCATGAGGCCCCTGTGCTGCAAGGACAAGGTGTCTCCTCACAGGCATCAGAGGTGCAGACAACAGCCATAGCCAAGGGGAGAAGGAGCTCATGTCTGGTGGGGCTTTCAGCCTCTTTACATCACGTGATCATCTCCACGACGGCCTGTCCTGTGCTGTGGCATCCCCTGCACCTCTGTCCCTGCAGGCTGGAGACATCCCCCCTGCTGCCCCACCTTGCTCCTGTCTGAGCATCTTCCTTCCTTTGCTGAGGTGTCTCCATCCTCCCCAGATGCTCCTTGAAGCACAAAGCCTTGGGCTGATGCAGACTCCCTCTGCTGACCTGCTCCACCACAGCACTGCCCTTCCATCACATTCCTTTCTGCTCATGGCCAGCCTGGACCTCCCCAGCTGCACTTTGGGCCATTATTTCTTTCTCATGCTCTTTCCCACTATGCAGAAACCTCCACCACCTCTGAAACCACCCTTCAAGCACTCTCAGGCTACTCCTGCACTGCTGCAGCCTCCCCAGCGCTGCTGGGCCAAAGCATCCCGGATCCCTCAGTACCCCACACCATGTGCACAAGGTGCTGAACCTGCCTTGGCACAGCCCTGCACTCTCCAGTTCCTCCCTGCTTCTCCAAACTGGGAAGCCGCACACTGGCACACACTCGTGTGTGTGGGTCACACCAGTGCTGAACCGAATGGGATGAGAACTGCAGGTGTCTGGGTCCCCACGCTCCTCCTCATGCAGCCCCGTGTGCAGCTGCCTTGTTCATGGTGAGCGTGCACCACGGGCTGCTGTGGGGACCTTGTAGTGCCCAGGCCCTTCTCCTCAGGGTCACTGCTCAGCGTGTCAGGTCCTGCTCTGTCCTGATGGACGGGATTATTGTCCCCCCTGATACATCACTGCCCATTTCTCCTTCTACAGATCAAGAGTTTTCTGTTTTGTAAATACCAGATTTTCTCAAGGTCTGGACTCTCCCTGGACTGAATCACCATTTGCTCAGCTGTTAAAGTTTGCATGCAAATTGTTTATCCTGATGGAGGTGTATCTCCCAACATAACAGCATGAGGAGTTATAGGACACTATGAATACCATCTCCTGCAGAAACTGTGGGGTCTTGTGCATCTGGTGCTCATAATGCCAGAGGTCTGGAGTCAAAGGGATAGCTTCCCTTCATGTGGTAGAGCAGCAGGAATGTGTGGAGCTCTGCTTGGGGACAGACAATGTCAGCTGATTGCTGAGGAGTCAGCATGAGAGGGCAGAACATCATGGGCAGTGTTGTGGTGACTGGACATCAGCTATAGATTCACTGATCAGGAACTGGAATGAGATGAGGCCTCCTTCAGACAAATGAAAGAAGCCTCATGTTTCCAGGCCGTGTCCTCATGGCAGACCTGAGATATCCCAATATCTGCAAGGTACCAGCCATCCAGCAGGGTTTGGAGCTCATTGACGACATCTTCCTGACACGGGTGACTGAGGAGTCAGTGGGGTGAGGTGCCCTGTGGGACTTCACACTTACAAACCAGAAAGAGTTGGTCAGGATGGAACAGTCAGGGATGGGAAAGTAGAGCTGAGGCTCCTGGGAGATGAGAACAAGGCCAAGAGCAGGGATTTCAGAAGAGCAGGATTTGGCCTGCTGAGGGACCTGCTTGGGCCCTATGGGATATGAGCTTGGTGTCTGCAGAGCTTTTCTCTCCCATCTCCTCCCTCCTCTCTCCCACCTGCTGTTGTGCAGCGTTTTTTACCCTTTCTCAAATACAATATCCCAGAGGTGCTGCCAGCATCACTGAGTGGCTCAGATTGGGCAAGGAGTGGGTCCATCTTGGAGCAGCTGAAATCAGCTCTGTCTGACATTCATCAAACTCCTGTTGTCTTCTCAGAGAGGTGACAACTGTAGCACATCAACAACTACCCCCAGTTCCAAGACTTTGCCATGTAAACCCAATAGAGAGTGACAATGTGTTGGGTGTTACAAACTACTTGATCATGTAGAAGAAATGGACAAGATCTTCTGTCAGCAACTCAAGGAGGAAGTCTCCAGTCAATGAGCAGGTTCCTATGTAGACCTGCAATTGCTCTGATATTCACTGGCTTGACAAAGCGTCAAGTGCCAACAGTCCAGAGGATCTTGAGCCAACTGCTTAACATGTCTGCATCGTGGGCCAATGAGAGTGATGCTCACGTGGATCTGGAACTGGGAAACAAGGAAACCCTCGTCAGTGTCCAGCTTGTCTGTTGTGACCAGGACACAGAGGGGTCCCAGGCACCAGAGGGGAGGGAGAAGGCCAGCAGCACAGCACAGGCTGGTGAGCTCCAGAGAAGAAGACTTTGACATACTGGGGGATGGCGGCGAATAAAGGTGGTGACATAGAAGTAGATCTGAAGGTTGTAGGAGCTCAGGAAATCTGAGTATCCTTACAGGACAGGCTGCTCCAAGCACAAGAATGATCTCTCCAAGTACCCATGAACAGAAACATTTATCTCATGAGGCTGCTCATCTGTACTTATGGAGCTGCAGGGCAAAAGGCAGCACACAGGACGTGGAAGCAGGGGAAGCTGCAAAGGAGGAATTTAGAAACCTTGTCCATGGATGTGGGGATGATGACAAAGCTGCCCTGGACTTGATACCTGCACGGGAAGGGCAGCAAGATGAGCTGACAGAGCTTCACTTGCAGTAAGAGAATAGACAGGGTGAACATGGGCTTGCTGCTGAACTTCATAAGAGTAGAATAAGACGGGACTGAGGTTCTTCATGGCTTCTTTGCCTCCATCTTCACCAGCAAGGTCTCCTGGGACTTTGTTCCTGAAGGCAGGAGTCTGGAGGACACCCAGCAGTGGATGGGGCTCAAGTCAGGGGTGACCTGAGCAAACTCAGACACCGTTACAGAACAGGAGATGGGTCACTTGACCAGCTCCTGAACACAAGTATCGCTGTGCTGTGGCACCTGAGATTGCCAGGAACACCTACCTCTTGGTCCAGAGGAGTGTGACTCCTCTTGAGCTGTCCTGGCCTGTCTCCTCACTCACATGGTGATTTAGGCACCCACTTTTCTGACATATTCTGTCTTTATCAGAAGATGCAACACATCAATATGAACTGGAGGCTGCTGATGCCACCTGTTCTGGAAAGGGAGGGAAGGGTGAGCAGGGAAGGCAATAGAAGAAATTTGGCTTTATTGCTATTTATTATGGAAATGCTCTCTGTTTGGCTATTCCTGAAATCTCTCTAATCATCCACACCAGACTTGAAGCCTTTAGGAAAATGATGCACAGAGCCTTGGCTTGTAAGAATATTTTATATGTTAGTGAGCCCTCTGCTGCCATGATCCTGAACTGCAAATGCTGAAAGCATGAACAAACCTCTGATGAAGTGAAAGGCAGAAGCAAATTCCAAGTTTCTGAGGGTGTTTGGACCCCATGAAGGGCCATCACTGACACAGCTGTGAAGAAAACAACCAGTGCAGGTCCCTGTCCTTGGAGGCTGGTGAAGGAAAGACTTGCAGACACTGGTTCCAGGTGGTGAGGGCCATGTGGAGGTGGCTCTGATGCCATGTCAGCCCCTGATGCTTGTTCATCACCAGAATGGCTGAGCCCTCACCCCTGGGACCTGGTAGATTTTTCTCCAATGTTTTTCAAGGCTTTTCCTGTGGTCAGTGTGAGTGTTTTGTGTTTTGGGGGTGAGTTTTATGCCAACTGATCTTGGTTTAATTGTAAGGCTCTTGTATTCTGTGGAGTTGGAAATGCCTGTGAGCTCCTCACAACTCATCCAGCTTCTTTCATACACCTGGCAATGGTCACCAGTCACCTCAGTGTCCCAGTCCCACACTTACTTGAATCCTCTATTTGGATCCGCACCCATCACTCCAGGAGGTTCATGGATCCACCAGGATCATGGATGATTCCTGAGGTCCATCCAAGTGTGGGCAGTGTAAGAGAGGAGCAGAGTAGGGTCAGCTCATGGGCCACGACTGAGCACAGCCACCCCAGTAGCAGCCGTTCCCCATCTCCCAGGCACAGCCATGCCCACAGCATGCAAATGGCACTGCCATACATGATTAGCCCAAGAGAGGCCTTTCTTCCTTCCCTATTCCCAGGAAAATCTTCCTCCTGTTCCTCCTCCACCTGCAGACATCAACTGCTTTCCATTGCTGGGCTCAGACATGGCTGGAAGGGTTCACTGAAGCCATCAGCCATCTCATTGCTTCTCCCTGACATGCCCTGACCCTCTCCCACGTCTACAATGGCCAATCACGGCTGCTCAGGCCTCCTGCTCTTCAGAAGAGGCTTCGAGCTTCTTGGTTCTTCCTGGTGCTTATTATAAACTTCCTCTCTCTTTCCAGAGTACATGGTTACATTTCTTGTCCATAACAGCCCTTTATGACCATGTCTCACTAAATGGTTGTGTTTGTATGATCATTTGTGCAGAAAGGGCAGTCACAGGACAGCACCCAATATGTCAAAACTGATGCCCAGTGAAATGCCGTAAAGTCCCGATGAGTTCCCCTGTGTCTGTGTCTCTCCTGGAAGGAGTCTGTCCTGAGAAGGGGATCCAGCTCCTGCCACTCTCTGCAGAGGCACATGAGCAGTGTCCATCACCTGGGGACACAAAGGGTGACGTTTGCCACACCACCCGTCATCTGAACCACTTGGATGTGTGCTTGTGGATGGGGTATGGAGCCTTATAGTGCAAATGCCTATTTAATTGTCATTGACAGAGGGGCTACCACTGATGCAGTGTACTATTTTATAGATATTTAAATATGAGCATATATGACTGACATTCCTAGACATATTCCACAAACATTTGAAGGATTATTCATGCCTTTTAACATGATTATCCACAGAAGTCCCACCAGCTTTGCATCTCAGGAAATGGGATCCAGAGTCCAAGGGCAGGATGGTTTGGGCTCTGTGCTGGGATGTGGAAACTGAAACGTGCTCCCATCTCCCAGCCCCCTGCCCTCCTCAGTGAGGGTGTGAGACATTCTGCCAGCGAGGGCTGAACTCACAGCCATGACCAGTATCTTATGTCCAACTGCAGCCAATGGTGTCCTGCCAGCTCAGGATTGAAGCTTCCATTGCGGGAGGTGTTTAAAAGACATGGAGATGTGGCGCTTTTGGACACGGTTTGGTGGTGGACTTGTCAGTGTTTGATTTATGGTTGGACTCCATGTTCTTAAGGGGCTTTTCCAGCCTAAATGATTCTATGATTCTCTGATTCTATGATTTGGGTTTAAACCATTTCAGTTCCATCACCTCCAGCTTCCCTCAGAGGCGGCTGTTGTGTGGCACAACTGTCCTGGCTCTCCAGGCAGGTTGGGCACTGGGTTGGTGTCTGCATTGGCAGTTTTCCCCTTCCTGGAGTAAAAGGCTGTTGAGCAGAGACAGTTCCAGAGATCTGGGTCACAGGGGTTTGCAGCAATCCTGTCAAACTCTGAGCAGGATGAGCTTTGGAGCCCAGGAAAAATGGAGATGCTCTGAAGGATGTTTGTGAACAGTGGTGCTGTCACTAGTAACAGTAACAGGGAACTCCTCATTCTCACTGATGATCATGATGATTTAATTCTCTTTAATTTCATTCCTAACAGTCATTCTTGCTTTTCCAAACATCTACTACACCTCAGCAGTTGTGTCTTGAAAGAATTTCTTAGAACAATGCTTTTTCTCTCACTTCTTTTTTGTTTTAATCATTTAAAGAGTACACCTCTTGGACAGAATTACCCCCAAATTGTGCTTCTTTCATTATTTTTCTACCTTTTCATTATTTCTTATGTGGTGTGATGTGGAGGTTGCATAGGAGAACAGTTTCTTTTTGAGACAAAGAAGGCCAAGGAACAGATCCCAGGTCAGTGCAAAGGCCCAAAGGAAGCCAGAATCTTTATGTGTGTGCACTGACACACGCTGTCACCTGCATTTCCAGTCTCTGCAGTCCCAACCGTGCCGCAGAGTCTGGAGTTCTGAGGTCTCTCATCTGCCCTGTGTGACACGTGTAAAATGGAACTACCCCAGTCCAATGGCTGGTTTTGATTCTCCTCACAGCCTGAAGCACCACAGGGGTCAGGAGACAAGCCAGGATACCCAACCAGGACTTACATGCTCTGCACTTACAGTTCAGGTGTTCCCGGGAACCTCAGCAGACATGTCACGCTGATATCTGAGTGCAAGGAGCTGGTCAAAGGCCTTGTCTCCATTTCTGCAATGGTGGCTTAGATGTCTGACTAATGTGCAGACTCCATACATGGATGCTGAAACCTCTTGAGTAACCTGTTGTGAAAGGATGAACAAGGTGGGCAGGTCTTTCTGGAAGGGTATTAGGACAGCAAAAAAACCCCTGTGTTGGAGCAAATGAAAAGGGATGCAAAAGTTGTGGTCAGAATCATTTAGAAGCACTTGCAAAGCAGCCCTGCACCTCATGTGAATTATTCCTGTGCTCAGGGAGAACCTGAGAGCTCTCCCTGAATTGAAAACATGAATGGGAAGGAAGGACAGCGTCATTCAGGCTCCAAGGGACCTCGGGAGGTGTCTTGACCAACCTCCTGCTCACAGCAGGGTCACACCAGATTGCTCAGGGCTTTATCCAAACACATCTTGGTCACTTTCTGGGACAGAGTGGGTGCGCACTCCTGGGAAACAGCTTCCAGTGCTGGACTGTCCTCAGGACTGGAACGTTTCTCCCTTTCTACAGCACCTTTCCAAGCCCAAACATCCAGGTTGTTTTTACCCGTCTACTTGCACACTGACACAGACCATAATATCCTACCTTGGACACAAGAATATTGCAGGAGATGATGCTGGATTCCTTGCTGACTGCCAGGTAACAGACCATCAATGTTCTCCCCATGTCCACAACCCTGTCCTTTCCTCACAGAAAGCAAAGAGGATGGACAGGCACAACCTGCCCTGGGCAAACCCCATCACCTTCTCTTCCAGACACCCAGAAATGGGGTCCCAGTGGACATGCTCTGGGGCACAGCCCTTAGTTCCCCTGCTCACCTCTGGGCCATTTTGAAAAGTGCACACACTGTGTGAGAGCTGCCAGTGCTCAGGGAGTCCCCCCAGTCTCCATGAGCTTTCCAAGATGGTGGAGAGTGGCCTCACTGTGACATGGTCCTGCTGTCCCAGCTCCTGGGATGCTGCCCCTGCTGTCCCATAGACTGGAGAGGATTGTGTTAGTTCCAGTGACCCTGACTTGATCCCCATCCACTGCTGGTTGTTCTGCCTCCAGTCACAGAGGCCTGGGAGACCTTGCTGGACAAGAGGAAGGACAAGAGGATACAGGGATTCTCACCTCTTTCTCTTATTAAATTCTTCAGTGGCCACACAGGGTCTTTGTTTCTCCTTTAAGTGTTCCTGCAGTAGTAACAGCTCATTTTGGGCCCTTGAATTGCCTTGCAGGTCTAGACCGAGTTTTGAACTGGGCTGTTGCTGTGCTTGGAGGCTGCTGTCCTTGCAGACCAGATGAACTCTCTCCTGCTACCCTGCCTGGCAGTTCATTCCATCCGTGTCACAGCTCTGTCTGCAGCACTGACAGCTCCAGCTCCCCAGTCAGGTCCCTGGCTGAGGACATGGCCTCACATCTGGGCTGAGCCACCCCAGCTGTGGCACCAGCCCAGCTCTGACTTGCCACAAGAAACCTGGTACCAAGTGTCCAAGAGCCCATGTGTGCAAAGGCTTTGCTGCAGAGCACAGACATGACATGGCCAAAGACTGATGAATGTCTCTCTAGACATAGGAGTATAAAACCAGAATAAAATGCCTGAACTCATTCAATTGAAGATATTCCTCCCCCGGCTTTGCTGTAATCTTCCTGGTGTCCTGTCTAATGATGGGACAAGAAAAGATGATTCTCATACTAATTCATTTTTTATTACCAAGTATACAATGATGTGTCTCTTCAGAGGAGAGAGAATCAAGATCACTGATTAACTGAGGTTGTTTCAAAGGATGTTCCAGTGGAGCCCCAGGGACACCTGGAGGATCCCAGAGGGGACAGAGAAAGGGACATCATGGGCTGCTCCTGTGCTGCTGAGCTGGGCTGGGCTCCTGGGACACAGGGAGCTCATGGCAGCGGCAGCGCTGCAGAGAGACAGTTCTGCCCAGGAGCAGCTCCTCTGCACACGCAGCAGGGCTGAGGGCTCTGCCTGCAGCACCGAGGGCACAGGAGCCAGGCACAGAGAGAGAAACGCAGTCTGGGCTGGGAGGATGCTGAGAGTTCACTGGAAATGAAATCCTCTCAGATATGAAGCCTGTGGCTGCAGGGCCTTGAATCTACAAATCATGGTAGGATCTCAGAAATCTGTCACATTGCAGAGCCTGCGAGAGATGTAAGTACAGCTGTCAGAGGTTCTCTGCTCAGAGGGGAGGATGTGCTGCAGAGCAGGGATTGCCTTCTGCACTGTCAGTGACAAGACGTGAATGCTGCGTTCTCCCCAGGGTGACAGTGGGGTGTAAACGTCAATGTGCAGACAGAGGTGCCCAGGGCTGTCGTGCAGAGCAGGGTCCCTGCACCCCAGGGCTGTGCCGGGCAGGGACTCTGCCACCTCCCAGGGTCAGCACTCAGCCTGCCCGGGAGAGCCCAGCAACAAGGAGGGGAAAAGATGTGGAGGGAAGGAACAAACCCTATTGGGCAGGAAAGGTCCTTCTGCTGTGGAGAGGGTGCTGTGTGGGTCAGGGCTGCTCACACATCCAGATCACACACAGGAGTTTTCCAAGGTGTTGCCTCAACGAGAAGATCAATGCAAGGATTAGCAGACAGATAAGGAGCTTTCCTGAGCCTGTCTTTTCAGTTTCCTCTCCCAAGGGGTGGGGGGTGCAGGAAAGGATAAAATGAAAATGAGCTCTCATGCTTAAACAAGTCACTGAGACTCCTGAACTGCAACTCTGAGTGATCAGCACATCTGCCAGAAGGATCATGACATCCCTTCCCCACCCCTCTGCCTGTGCACAGCACCTGCATCACCTTGGCTGGACCCGTCAGCCTTAGTCTGACCTGTCCTGTTTTCCAGCCTGCAAACAGGAAGATGCCCCCAGGCAGTGCCCTGTGAACAGGCAGGATCTGTAGGGCCAGGGGGAGGGCACAGAGGGTGGGATGGTCTGTGAGCACTGACAGGGAACAGACATGGACAGGGAAACACCTCGCAGGGGAGAATCTCCAGGCAGCAGGGAAATGATCAGAAATGAGAGGAAACCGAACCCGGAATGGTTATGGGAGGGAGAAGAGAGAAAAGTCCCTGTGCCTCCCTGCAGGTCAGATCCCTCCTGTGAGCAGCCCCCTGGCCTCCTGTCCCACCCAGCAAAGCCTCTGCCCTCAGGGCCGGGGGCTCCAAGGCATGAAGCAGCTCCTGTGCAGCCAGAGCTCCAGTTCCTCTGCAGAGCACAGGGGCTGAGAGCAGCTGCCCGGCACTGTTGGTGTCTGGGAGATGGCTGCACAGCTGGGGAAGGGGGACGCTGTCTGAGTGCCCGGCTGCCTCTGCCCTGGCCTCTCTCACCCCCACCCTCACCGCATTTTCCTTCTTGCTCCCCTGCTCTGGGTCACTGCTGTTGGGATCTTGTTCTTGCTGTCAGGCTCTCTGGGGATGGCAGTTTCAGCTGCAGAGTCACAGCCTGATCTTGGGGGTCCTTTCCTGCAGGTGTGTCCATGGGCACACGTGTCCCAGCTTTGCTCTGACCTGTGGGCTGTGGGCAATGCAGTCTGTGGGGCTGGGGAATGAGCTGTGTGTGTCCTGGGCTAAACGTTGGGTGCTGAGACCTTAGGAAAGAGTGAGACCTGTCATGGTCTGAGGTGGGTCCCTCTGCTCTCAGCAGTGCCTAATGGGTTTTCAGGGTAACGTGGGAGTGTGATCACCCTCCATCTCAGAAAGGTGCCAGCCCAGGGCAGCTGGAGCAGGACAGAGGGGCAGAGCAGCTGCCCTCACTCTGCACTGACCCACAGGCACCCTCTGGTCTCACAGGACTCGCTCTGTTCTCCCTGAGTGCAGCAGAAATGCTGAGGGTTTGTGACACCCAACAACACTCTGCAGTAAATATGGGGGGATATGTAAAGAAACCTGGAACTCCTAAACTGCCTTCACCATCTCTGTTCCCTGTCACTGGGAAAGCAAGTGCTGACAGCCCTTCTGTTTTAGTAGCACCAGGACAGTCCCCACTGTTCCCGTGGCCGCACTTCTGCAGAGCTGGGCTGACTTATCGACGGCCCATGGGCAGAGGCCCTGCTCTTGGTTGCACATTTTCCAGCCCCAAGCAGGGCTGCAGCCACAGTGCTGAAAAAGGTACTCCTAGAAAAACACAAGAGTGTCTGTGTGTGACAGGGGAGGGTCTGTGGGAGTTGCTTTGATTTTTGTCAGAGAACTCTGCCCTGGATTCTCACTGTCTTTTTTTTATCATGACAGCGCCCCGTGCTCAGGAAAAGCAAATGTCCAACAGCAGCTCCATCACCCAGTTCCTCCTCCTGCCGTTCACAGACACATGGGAGCTGCAGCTCTTGCACTTCTGGCTCTTCCTGGGCATCTACCTGGCTGCCCTCCTGGGCAACGGCCTCATCATCACCACCATAGCCTGGGACCAGCACCTGCACACCCCCATGTACTTCTTCCTGCTCAACCTCGCCCTCCTTGACATGGGCACCATCTCCACCACTCTCCCCAAGTCCATGGCCAATTCCCTCTGGGATTCCAGGCCCATCTCATACTTGGGATGTGCGGCACAGCTCTTTTTGTTTCTCTTCTTGATCACAGCAGAGTATTGTCTCCTCACCATCATGTCGTACGACCGCTACGTTGCCATCTGCAAACCCCTGCACTACGGGACCCTCCTGGGCAGCAGAGCTTGTGTCCACATGGCAGCAGCTGCCTGGGCCACTGGGTTTCTCTATTCTCTGCTGCACACGGCCAATACATTTTCACTGCCCCTGTGCAAGGGCAATGCCCTGGGCCAGTTCTTCTGTGAAATGCCAGAGATCCTCAAGCTCTCCTGCTCACACTCCTACCTCAGGGAACTTGGGCTTATTGTGGTTAGTCTGTTAATAGGTTTTGGCTGTTTTGTGTTCATTGTGGTGTCCTATGTGCAGATCTTGAGGGCCGTGCTGAGGACCCCCTCTGAGAGGGGTCGGCACAAAGTCTTTTCCACCTGCCTCCCTCATCTGGCCGTGGTCTCCCTGTTAGTCAGCACTGTCATGTTTGCTGGTCTGAAACCCTCATCCATTTCCTCTCCATTCCTGGATCTGGTGGTGTCTGTTCTGTACTCAGTGGTGCCTCTAGCAGTGAACCCCCTCATCTACAGCATGAGGAACCAGGACCTCAAGGATGCCCTCTGGAAACTCATATCTTATTGTTTTCTGAAGCAATAAATTGCCCCTCTGCTTCTACATGGCAGTTTTGATGTAACTAGTTACAGGTCCAGCCTCTCGTCTCTATTTTCTGTTGTTATTGACATTGGTTTTGATGTGATAATGTTGTCATCCCCTTTCTAAAACACTGTCTGTTTTTATTTTATAACCACTGGTTGTATAAATGTGGAGCCATGATCTGTGTGTATTTAAACAAAATGAAGGGTTCTGTAGTGACACTATATCACTATGTCCTTCACTATATCCTTCCTGCAAGGCCTTTTGAATCTGCAGGGACAGTATCTCTGATGGAATAAGAAGGAAAGAGTCCATCCTGGCAGCCCTGCCAGGGAGCAGCAGCGCTTGTTCTTCCAGAGCTCTTCTCATTCCACTCCACACTCTCCTTCTCATCCCTGGTGTTGGTGCAAGGCCTGAGTGCTCTGGCACTTGGTCACCATCCTGCTGTGTGTCAGTGCTGTGGGCGCAGGCAGGGACAGGCAATGGGCACTGCTGTGACGGAGCTGGCCTCACAACAGCCTTTCTAGATAGAAAGGTGATCTCCTCAGGGCAACACATGATGTTTTATATCTTCAAGCATATGCTTACGATAGTGTCCCACAGATTCAAACACCAGTGTATAGGTAAACAGTGTGTGTGTGTATTGCTGGCACACAGCAGTGTCCTCTCACAGCCAGGCTCCTGCCAGAGACCTGCAGGACCAGCAGAGCAGGGGCTGGGCTGTGCCCCTGTGCACTGGACACCCCACAGAAGCTGCCCCAGGGCATCGTCATGGACTGGCCGCTCTTAACCACCATTTCTAGCTCTGGCCTCTCTCCCCCACTCACAGAGGTTGTTCTTCCCTCCATGGACGGACACGGAATGAGTAGGTCAGAAATTCATGTCTGCATTGTTCTGATGAGATGTGAGCACGCACATGATGGATGTGAGGTGAGATGAACCCAGGTGAACACTAACGACACCAGCTATTCCTGGGGGTTCCATGAAGGCCTGTGGGACAGACAGTGTTTCAAGGTCACTTCATGTTGGGAGTAACAGCCCACGGGAAACCACCCGCTGGCATCTTCTTCCTTGAACTGAGATCCCCGTGTCCATTCCTCATGACGTGGGACATGTCAGATGAGTGCAGAGCAGATGACACACCACAAGGCTGAGGTGTCTCCCGTCCTTTGGGAGTGGCAACAGGAGGCCAAAGGAACACTGTGATTCCTGCCTCTGTGTAAAAGGAAAAGAATTTGTCTCTGAGCATCCCTGGGTGCATAAGAATTCCTGAGACTGGCATTTCTGTGTGTGACTCCAGGAACAATCCCCACGGGCCCAGTGAGATTCATCTCAGCTGCCGGGACAGGCTCATTGCAAGTGCTCCTGTCTGCTACATCACCCTCGCCCATGATGCTGGATTGTGCTTTCAAGAGTGACAGCAGAATCAGAGTCAAGTTCTGAGGTCCTCAGGAAAGGAAGATGTCAAGCCCATCTTCAAGAAGGACATGAAGGAGGATCTGAAGAATTCAGGGCTGGTCAGCCTACCTCTGTCCCTGGGAAGGGGATAGGCAGCGTCTTCCTGCACCAGTTTCCGGCAACCTGAAGGACAAGGAAGGGATTAATGAACCGAAATGAGTGGAAAATCCAATGAGTCCCAAGAAATGCTCAGGACTCATTCCAGATGTTTAGACCCGCAGGAATGAGCTCAGTGACAGTGCAGCCCATGCAGTTACATCTGTGTCCCTCCCTGAGCAGCACACCCAGTGTGCAGTCACCCCATGGTCCTGCAGCCAACCTGCTCTGCAGAGCATCAGTGCCAGGTTGGGGCCCTGTGGGGAGCACAGGATGGGGCCAGGAGCACCAGAGCAGATCAGAGGAGGGATGGAGGAGATCAGACAGGAGCTGACCTGGGCTGGAAATTGCTCTGCAGAAAAAAATGCTGGTGTTCAGCTGCCCAAAGGTAACACCCAGAGTTTAGGGTGCAGGGCCAGAAGTCCTTGCTGTCCTGGTGCTTCACCAGGCCTGGGAAGTAGCTGGAGAAGGATTGGTGTCCCCCACTTGCCATCTCCTAGTGCATCATCCCTCATGAAGGGCAGAATGGAAAGCAAGTCTGGGACCCTGTGTCAGGATTGCACTTAAGAAAGTGTTCACCCAGAAGCCACATCCTTTTGCTCTGGTACTTCAGTCCTGGTGCTCATCACATGTCCTTAAGACAAACTTACGCACCCCTCTCGTCAACCTTACCCCAAACGTCACCCCTAGACAAGGCTCCTGAGCTGGGGCCAAGCTGGAGAACTGGGGTCCAGCTGTGACCAGAGGAAGGACAAGGCCAGTCCTGGGTCCTCTAAAGGGGTGGCAGCCTCTGTGATCTCCACCAGAAAAGGCAGCATGCAGGAAACTGGAGACCATCCCCATGCCCCTTGGAGGCCCTTAGGAAGAGTTCCTCTCTCCAGATATCCAGCCCAGCTTGTTGCTGCATGAACAACCAGGAGAAACTGCCCCTGGACCCTCATCCCAGACCCCATCTCCTCCACACCATACAGGCAGTGCTCTCCCCCTTGGCACTGAGGTGGTTCCAGGGACCCAAGAGACACCTGTAGGAGGAGATGTTGGGTGGGGATATGGTGTCCTTCAGTGCTCCTCATGGTGCCTCCTGCTGGGCTTTGTGCCACTGGTCACAACCCTCTGAGCCTGGATGTTCAGCCAGTTCTCAGTGGTGCTGAGCAGGAACATGCCCATGAGCACATTGGGCTGCACTGGGAGGAGCGTGGCCACCCAGACAAGGGCAGTTATTGCCCATCGTGACTCAGCACTGGTACGGTCACATCTGGAGCCGTGTGTCCCAGTGTGAGGTTCCCCATTCTGGAGGAACGGGAGGAGCTGTCGTGTGGCCAGAGAAAGTCTGGGTCATGTGTGGAGATGTTGAGAGACCCAAACTGCTTTAGCCTGGTGAAGGGGAGCCTGAGGAAACGTGCTGGTTTTACTGAAATTGAGTTAATTTTCTTCATGCATTTTGAACCTCTCTCCTTCACAGCCAGTACACTCTTTTGTTTAGATTTACTATGAGAATGAGATAACGCTGTTTCTTCCCTTGGATGGAGCTTATTTTGTCTTGTAGCAGCTTTACAGTGTTTGCCATTTGCTATGAAAGGAATGTCAGAATTCACTGATATCTTGGCTGTTGTCAGGGAAACCAAGGACTTCTTTGGCCATCCAGCTGTGAATGCAGATTGGCAGGAGGGAACACAGACAGGACAGCACCTTGATTGACATCCAGGTCAATCAAGGAGTTATTCTCTACCATTAGCGTCAGGCTCGGTATAAAGCTGGAGATGCCTTTTCCAGCCCATTAGTTTTGCTTTTCTGGCTGCTTTGCTTAGCTCTGTTCGGAAGTTCCATTCCATTGGGAGTTCAGTGTTAGTTCAGTTTTACGATGTTTTGCAGTTTTCCAGTTAGCCCTTGGGCCTCTCTGCTTTTTGCACTTGTACTTTCTCTTGCCTGGATCAGCTGTTCAGGACCAGGGTGCTCTCTTCTTTTGGGCTGCCTGTTCAGCACAACTGGAGTTCTGTGGGGGATTGAACTTAGTGTCATATATTTTACTTTATGTGCATTTTAGTATATTATTAGTAGTAGTGTATTATTTTTATTGTCTTATTTATTTTTTGTCTAAACTTACAAGTTTCTCCCTTGCCATTTCATTCTCTCCCTTATCCCACTTGGGGACTGGGGGCAGGATGTGAGCAGCTCTCATGGTCTTAGTTGGTGGCTATGGTAAAACCATGACAAGAAAGGGCAGTAGTAGCTTCAGAAATCCTTAAAATCGCTTTTCAAGATGATGGGAGCAGGGAAACAGAATGAGGAAGGAAAACCATCAGACACTGCAGCTCTGGAGGTCCAGAGTGGAGCTCAGGATCAGGAAATGTCATTCTGAGCACAGTGCTGTGGTCATTCAGAGGGACTCTGGATCAGTCATGGCTTTGTGTTTCCAGGAACAGCTGGTGAGGATGGAGAGACAGCAGCACAGGTGGGGACACACTGGGCTGAGAACAAGGTGGGGAAGCGCATGGGGTGTCTGCAGCCTGTGGGGAAACAGCCACAGGCCTGGGACAGTGCAGGATGGACCATGGTGGACATGGCCAAGGGCGCTGGCAAGGCTGGATGTCCCTGAAAGAGCCAAGGTCTTTGTCCCCTTGGCTATGGCTGATGTCCCTGCCAGCGAGGCCTAAGAGGAGACACATGGTTGTCATGGCCATGGCACCCCATTGCCTCCTTGCACCCCCAGGGAGTGTCACACCATTGTCTTGCACTGGGCATCGCACTCCCCAGAGCCCCAGGAAGAGCCCTGAGCCACACGTGAGGGACAGGATCTCCCTTCCAGGGGCAGGGGCTCAAGGCTTGGCCATTGTCCTTCATCAGACAAACCAAGGGCTTTCTCAGAATCAGAGCTGCTGCACTCTGCCTTTGCCTGATGCAATCACTGCCTCCAATTATCTGCTCTAACGAGTCCCTGGGAGGCTTTGTCAGTAACAGCCCTCAGTGGGGCCCATTAATGCTTCAAGGTACTTTGGAGTTTGTTTTGGCTTGGACTTCTTGAGCAGATTCTTCAGTCTGCCCTTGATATCTGAGGTTCATGGACTCAGCACCAAATACACCATGGGGCTCATTAAAACACAGAAAGCCCTAACGAGCGATGTTTCTTTCCCTAATTTTCTTCACATCTTCAAGACTTGCAGAACTAACTGGAGAGGTTTCAATGAGACACTTAGTGATGATGATTTCAAAGATTTCATGAAGGAGGGTTTTTTTCTTTCAAGGGTATTTTCAATCACTTTCCAGTGTATAGAAGAAGTGACAGTAGCATTCTACACTGGACACTGATCCCGAAGGGTCTCCTGAAGACATCTGGACAGGCAGGAGAACAATCCCTTGAGGCTGGACACTGTATGGACAACCTGGCTCCTCACCCCCACCCCCAGTCTGCCGGTTCCCTCATTGGCCACCAGAGATTGCATCACTTTCCGTCCATCAGACTTCTCCACTGAGCTCTGCAGGAGATGCTGCAGCTCCTGTGCACCAGCTCCACCTGCTCTCCTGTGCAAACACTGCACAGTTCAATCAACAGCAAAACACTTTCCTCAGCTGTGTGTGTAAGTGGATCTGGTGAGGTCCAGCACCCACAAGGGACACCCACACAAGAACTGCTTTAGACAGAGAGACAGGAGAGGATAGAAATAAACACAATGAACGTGTTGACTGCCATGTCCATTAGAGCCCTGAAGAACGGGGCAAGTTTGTAACTCCCTGAAGCTCAAAGCAGAAACCAGACAGTTGAGAGGCCACTGAATGACCAAAGAGCAAGTGGAGGAGAAACCTGAGAGCACTGGGAAGGGCAAACGTCCAGACAGGGCTGGAAAGTTGTCCTTGGACAGGGACATTGAATCAGGAGAGGTGGGAACTCCTGAATGACGAGGGAGATGAAATACTAGAGTGTTGGTAATAGAAGTACAGGGGAAGACCAATATTTCTTCTCCTTCCCTTATTAAACTTCCCCATAATTCACTTTTTGGCTTTTTTCTTTTAAATTTTAATATGTTGAAAAAACAACTAAACAAAAATCTCCAATCAAAGAAAATAACAAACCAAACAAAATAAACAAAAAACCCCACAAAATCAAAGCAAAACAAAACCCAAACCAACCAAACAAGAACAACAACCAAAACCAAAACCCAAACCAACCAACGAACCAACCAAACAAAAATCCCAAAATGAAAAAACAACAACAAAAAAGTGGAGATTTCCAGGCAGACATCAGTCATCACTTGTCTCACCATAAACAGCCAGGGCCATTTTAGGGCCCAGTGTACCTGAGGTGCTGGCCTGGGATTGGCATCTGTCACACAGGACCTGGGGAGACCAGAGCACCTTGCAGTGCAGGTGGAGCCTGGGCAGGGGTTCCCGGGGCATCTACACTGGCACCCGGTGTTTGTGTCCCTGGAGATGAAGACATTTGTGTGTTAAATACATCCCAAGTTCTGGGAAACTCTTTCATTAACTGCCACCAGATGGCCCTACAAGCATTAAGACAAGATCATGTTGTGTCTTGCACAGCGCCCCATGCCCTCTGAACCTTCCCTGCCCAGGACTCCTCACACGTTGCCCAGAGCGAGTCACACTGAGGTGTTGGCTGGTTCCCTGGCTGAGATGGTGGTTTAGATGGTCACCTACAGCACAGGTGGGTCCTGCCCCATCATCGCCTTTTCCCTCAGCTGCTCCTCATCACACTTGTGCTCCAGGCACTGAGCAGCTTCGTCGCCTCCTCTGCACTCTCTCTAGTGCCTCAATGTCCTTCTTATGATGAGGAACCACAAATCTGAACACAGGATTCAAGATGCGACCTCATCAGTGCTGACAACAGTGGCACAATCACGCTACTCCTGCTGGCCACACCATTCCTGATACAAGCCAGGATGCTGGTGGCCCTTTTGGCCATCTGGGCACACACAGGCTCATGTTTAGCTGCTGTCTATCAACACCCCCTGATCCCTTTCCACCAGGCCATTTTCCAGCCACTCTTCCTGAGGCTGGGACTGTTGTGACCCAAGTGCAGGAGTCGGCACTTGGTCTGGTCAAACCTCATACAAATGGCCTCAGCCCAATGATCCAGTGGGTCCAGATCCCTCTGCATGGATTTCCCACCCTCCAGCAGATCAACACTCCCACCCAACTTTGTGTCATCTGCGAACTTAATGAGGGTGCACTCGATCCCCTGATGCACATTATTGATAAAGCTTAAATAGAACTGAGTCAAATACCGAGCCCTGGGGACACCACTTGTGACCGGATGCCAATTGGATTTGGCTCTGTTCACCACAATTCTTTTGGTCCATCCCTCCATCGCACATACACCATCCAGGCCATGAGCTGCAGCTTCTCCAGGAGATGCTGTGGGACACGGTGTGAAAGGCTTCACTGCAGTCTAAGGACACAACACCCACAGCCCGTGTGGCGGATTCACTCCCCACCACAGACTTTCCCTCATCTGCTCAGCGGTCACCTTGTCACAGAAGGAGATCAGGCTGGTCAAGCAGGACCTGCCTTTCATCAAGCCATGCTGATTGGGCCCCATTGCTCGTCTGTGTGTGTGACCTCACAGTCCTTTCCAGCCGTGTTCCTGCTGTTGGCCAATCCCCTGCAGAGGCAGAAGTGACCTCACAGTCCCCTACACACCCATTGGTTCCTACTGGACTATGAGTTCCTGAGACACAAGTGACCACACGACATCGTACCCACCATCACCCTCCTTGTGGTCCAGTGTGTGAGCAGATCAAACTAAGATGCTCTCATCAAATGTATCTGATAGATTTCCTATCAAGGGTTTGAGTGGAGAAACGTTCCTCAGAGGAGCTGCTGTATTTACTCTGGGGCATTTTATATCTCCAAGGAAAAGATTCATAGAATCCAACAATAACACAGGTTGGAAGAGACCCCTGAACACCATCTCTGTCCCACTGACCTTTATGGCACCCCAAGGAACAGCTGATGGCATTTGTGCTCACTTGGATTCATCTCACCACATGCACACAGTGGACATGCACATGATGTGTGTGTTTACATCTCATCTGCACAATGAAAACATGGACTTTTGACCTAGTATTTCATAGAATCATAGAATGTCCTGAGTTGGAAGGACCCACAAGGATCATGGAGTCCAACTCCTGTCCCTGCACAGGACACCCCACAGGTCACCCCATGTGTCTGAGTACGTTTTCCAGTCTCTTCTTGAACACTGTCACGTTGGGGCCGTGACACCTCCCTGGGGAGCCTGTTCAGTGTCCAGCACCTCTGGGTCAAAAACCATTTCCTCAAGTCCAACCTTACCCTTCACTGGCACATCTTCCTGCCATTCACTCGGGTTCCTTTATTGGTCACCACAGAGAATAGATCAGTACCTTCCCTTCCTTCTTTCTTTGTGAGGAAGCTGTAGCCACCATGAGGTCTCCTTTGAGTCTTTTCTTCAGCTCCGATGCTCAGAAACCCCTTGGTTTGCTTTCTGAAGCAGAAAGGAGAAGCCATGAGCTCCAGGCAATGGGAATTGGGATCCTGTCCCTCACACACGGCTCAGGGCTCTTCCTGGGACCGTGGGATGTGGGTGTGCAAGGCCCAGGGAAGGACAACACTGGGACAACAACTTCCAGCTTCCCCATGGGGCTGCAAGGAGGCACCAAGGCCCCAGTGCCATGAGGACAACATGTCTGCTCCTGGGGTCAGTGGCAGAGACAACTGCCCTGGCCAAAGGGACACAGACCTGGGTTCTGTGGGTCCCTTCCAGCCTTACAGCGCCCTTTGCCATCTCCACCACAGGCTGTTCCACACGGTGCTGCCCCTGCCCCTCTTTCCCTGCAGGCTGCAGACACCCATCTCGCTCCCCACCTGCTCTCAGCCCAGCATTTCTGCACCTTCGCTGCTGTGTCTGCACCCTCACCGGCTGCTCTTTGGCACACAAACCATGGGCTGATCCAGCTCCCTCTGGGTCACCTCTTGCACCACAGCACTGCCCTTCCAGTGACATTTCTTCCTCCTCTTATACAGTCCTCACCTTCCAAGTAGACTTCTTTTTTCTCTTTCCTGCTTCTTCCCATTATCTAGAAAATCTCGACCATCACATAAACTGCCCTTCATGCAGGGAACCCAACCCGTTAGGCTTCTTGTGGTCTTTTACCTGACCAGAGAGAAGTCACCTCCCCATGATCTCCTAAATCCCATGAGTGCTGCTGGCCTTTCAGCTTCTCTGACAGACACGACCATGTCCCTGCCCATGTCCCGTCATGTTCTCAGGTGGGATGGACATGACAACCCGTCTCTCTTCCTGGGTAAGACCTGTGGGCCCTTGGGCAGAGGTTCTTTCCCAGCCATGTCCCTGCTGCTGGGCTGTCACCTCCAGACACAGAACTGACCCCACTGTCCCTTTCACAGCCACATGATTCTGACTGGATTTTGAGTGTCTGAGACACAACTGACCTCATAATACCGAACCCATCCATCCCCCTCCTTAGCACCCAGGACCTCACCAGACTGAAGCATGTTCTATACATTCCTACACCTGCCCCTCTTTCCCACAGGCTGTAGACACCCATCTCGCTTCCTCACCTTGTTCAAATTTGTCAAGCATATTTTCTACTAACACTGTGAGTGAAAAGCACTCCTCACTGGAACTCCTGTACTTCCATTAACACCTTCCATATCTCTTCTTCTGCCTCACTTTTCTTTTTTTTTTCCTATTCTTCCACCTCTTCTCTCTCCTGAAACCTGTCCAAGGCAAAAATTCTGTCAAATCACAGAATAACTCAGGTTTGCAGAGAGCCCTTGTCTCACTCATCTTGTCTCACTCTCCTGCTCAGGGTGAACCAGGTGAGGCTGCTCAAGGTGTCCACCCAGGTTTGTATCATCCTCAAGGCTCTTAAAGTGCTGTCTCTTATATCTTGGAAAGGGAGAATAAAGATGTTCAACAGTGTTGTCCAAGTGCTGGTCACTGAGGGATGACACCAGTAACTGGCTGCACACAGGACTTTGTACTTCTGATGACATTAGTGCTGGATGGTTCAGCCAACTTCCCACCCAGCATCCACTTCTTGAGCCCCATCAGCACCACTCTGGCCAGAAGGAGACCATGGCTGAGCCTTGCAAACGCCCTGTACACAACATGCCTTTATTTCCCCTGTACGTTTGGGTTCAGCAATCCCTTCCTTGTCCTTCACATTCCTGGAAATGGCTGCAGGAGGCTTGTCCCATCCCCTTCCCAGGGAGGGAGGTAGGGTGGCCAGACTGTAGTTATCCCAGTTCCTATCCCTGCTCTTCTTGAAGATGGGTTTGAGGTCTGAGTTTCCTTAGGACCCCAGAACCATCCTGGTTTCTAGGGCATTTTTGAGATCACAATCTGGAATCACAAGAAAGGGTGAAAGAGCAGACTGGAACACTTGAAATGATCCTGCCCAAGGCAGCTGAAATTAATCTCACTGATCCAGTGGGGTTTGTTCCTCGAGTCACACACAGAAATGTCAGGTTCTGCCAGGCATCCATATCTGAGTTGGTCTCAGGACTCCTTGTACAGCCAGGGATGCTCAGAGACAGAGTTTGTCCCTTTTACACACAGACGCAGGAGTCACAGTGTCCCTCTGGCCTCCAGTTGCCACTCCCAAAGGCTGGGAGACACCTCAGCCCTGTGCTGTGTCTCCTGCTCTGCACTCATTTGACATGTCCCATAGCAAGAAGAATGGACACAAGGACCTTGGTTGAAGGAAGCACATCCCAGTGCTGCATTCAGGCAGTTAACAATGAGCTGTTACTTCCAACATGAAGTGACCTCAAGACTTGTCTGTGCCACAGGCCTTCATGGAACCCAAAGTAATAGTTGAAGTTGTTTGTGCTCACTCAGGTCCATGTCACCTCACGCACATGATGTGCATGCTCACATCTCATCTGTACAAAGCAAACATGGATTGCTGAACTATTCATTGAGTGTCCATCCATGGAGAGAAAACAGCCTCTGTGGGTGAGAGGCCAGTGCTGGAAATGCTGGTTGTGAGGGGCCAGTCCATGGTGACTGACCTGGGGCTCCTTCCATGGGGTGTCCAGTGCACAGGGGCACAGCCCAGCCCTGCTCTGCTGGTCCTGCAGGTCTCTGGCAGGAGCCTGGCTGTGAGAGGACACTGCTGTGTGCCAGCCCTGCACACACACACTGTGCAGCTGCACACTGATGTTTCATCTGTGGGACATTATCGTAAACATTTGCTTGAAGATATAAACCATCGTGTATTGCCCTGAGGAGATCACCTTTCTCTGTAGAAAGGCTGTTGTGAGGCCAGCTCTGTCACAGCAGTGCCCATTGCCTGTCCCTGCCTGCGCCCACAGCACTGACGCACAGCACGACGGTGACCAAGCTGCCAGAGCACTCAGGCCTTGCACCAACACCAGGGATGAGAAGGAGAGTGTGGGAGTTGAACCAGAACAGCTCTGGAAGAACAAGCGCTGCTGCTCCCTGGCAGGGCTGCCACGAGGGACTCTTTTCCCCTCCTCCCATGGACAGGAACTGTCCCTGCAGCTTCAAAAGGCCTTGCAGGAAGGGTATATTGAAAATCAAGTGACCATAGGACCATTTATTTTGTTTAAATACAGAAAGATTATGGCTCCTCATTTAAAAAAACCGTGGTTATAAAAGAAAAGCAAACAGTGATTTAGAAAAGACATGACAATGTTATCACAATTTAAAAAATGCCAATAACAACAGAAAATAGAGATGAAAGGCAGAATTTGCAACTAGTTACATTAAAACTGCCATGTAGAAGAAGATGGGCAATTTATTGCTTTACAAAACAATAAGATATGAGTTTACACAGGGCATTCTTGAGCTCCTGGTTCCTCATGCTGTAGATGAGGGGGTTCACTGCTGGAGGCACCACCGAGTACAGAACAGAAACCAGCAGGTCCAGGGATGGGGAGGAGATGGAGGGGGGCTTCAGGTGGGCAAACATGACAGTGCTGGCAAACAGGGAGACTACAGCCAGGTGAGGGAGGCAGGTGGAAAAGGCTTTGTGCCGACCCTGCTCAGAGGGGATCCTCAGCACGGTCCTCAAGATCTGCACATACGACACCACGATGAACACAAAACAGCCAAATCCTATTAAGAGACTAAATACAAGGAGCCCAAGTTCCCTGAGGTAGGACCATGAGCAGGAGAGCTTGAGGATCTGGGGGATTTCACAGAAGAACTGGCCCAGGGCATTGCCCTTGCACAGGGGCAGTGAAAATGTATTGGCTGTGTGCAGCAGAGAATAGAGAAACCCAGTGGCCCAGGCAGCTGCTGCCATGTGGACACAAGCTCTGCTGCCCAGGAGAGTCCTGTAGTGCAGGGGTTTGCAGATGGCAACATAGCGGTCGTACGACATGATGGTGAGAAGACAATACTCTGCTGAAATTAAAATGACAAACAGAAAGAGTTGTGTAGCACATCCTGCATAGGAAATGACCTTGGTGTCCCACAGAGAGTTGGCCATGGACTTGGGGACAATGGTGGAGATGGAGCCCAGGTCGAGTAGGGCGAGGTTGAGCAGGAAGAAGTACATGGGGGTGTGCAGGTGCTGGTCCCAGGCTATGGTGGTGATGATGAGGCCGTTGCCCAGGAGGGCAGCCAGGTAGATGCCCAGGAAGAGCCAGAAGTGCAAGAGCTGCAGCTCCCATGTGTCTGTGAAGGGCAGGAGGAGGAACTGGGTGATGGAGCTGCTGTTGGACATTGGCTGCCTGTGGGCATGAGGACCTGTGCAAGGAGGAAAAGGCTTAGATTGAGACTTCTCTGGGAAAAACCAAAGCCATTTCCCACAGACCCTCCGACCCCCTCACACAATGAGACACTTTTCTTTTTTCAGGAGAACGTCCTGGCTGATCCCTTGTCGGTGCTTGATGAGTGTGCAATGAAGAGCAGGGTCTCTGCCCAGGGGCTCCTGAGCAGTCAGCCTGACCCTGTGTGATCGGGTGGGCAGGGGCCAGTCCTGGGGTTCAGCTTTGTCAGCTGGGACCACTCCTGGTGCAGAAGGGACTGTCAGCATCTGTACCCCCAGGCCTGAGAAACTGAGTTTGAGAGGTTTGGCATTTCTACAGCTCCTTCTCCCCTCCCACCCTGGGGAGTGTTGTTGGGTGTCAGAAACCCTCAGCATTTCTGCTGCACTCAGGGAGAACAGAGCGAGTCCTGCGAGACCAGAGGGTGCCTGTGGGTCAGTGCAGAGTGAGGGCAGCTGCTCTGTCCCTGTGTCTTGCTCCAACTACCCTGGGCTGGCACCTTTCTGAGATGGAGGCTGATCACACTCCCATGTTTACCCTGAAGAGCCACCAGGCACTGCTGAGAGCAGAGGGATCCACCTCAGACCATGACATGTCCCAACCTTTCCTAAGGTCTCAACATCCAACGTTTAGCCCAGGACACACACAGCTCATTCCCCAGCCCCACAGACTGCATTGCCCACAGCCCACAGGTCAGAGCAAAGCTGGGACACGTGTGCCCATGGACACACCTGCAGGAAAGGACCCCCAAGATCAGGCTGTGACTCTGCAGCTGAAACTGCCATCCCCAGAGAGCCTGACAGCAAGAACAAGATCCCAACAGCAGTGACCCAGAGCAGGGGAGCAAGAAGGAAAATGCGGTGAGGGTGGGGGTGAGAGAGGCCAGGGCAGAGGCAGCCGGGCACTCAGACAGCGTCCCCCTTCCCCAGCTGTGCAGCCACCTCCCAGACACCAACAGTGCCGGGCAGCTGCTCTCAGCCCCTGTGCTCTGCAGAGGAACTGCAGCTCTGGCTGCACAGGAGCTGCTTCATGCCTTGGAGCCCCCGGCCCTGAGGGCAGAGGCTTTGCTGGGTGGGACAGGAGGCCAGGGGGCTGCTCACAGGAGGGATCTGACCTGCAGGGGGTCACAGGGACTTTTCTCTGTTCTCCCTCCCATAACAATTCCAGGTTCAGTTTCCTCTCATTTCTGATCATTTCCCTGTTGCCTGGAGATTCTCCCCTGGGAGGTGTTTCCCTGTCCATGTGTCTTCCCTGTCAGTGCTCACAGACCATCCCACCCTCTGTGCCCTCCCCCTGGCCCTACAGATGCTGCCTGTTCACAGGCACTGCCTGGGGGCATCTTCTTGTCTGTAGGCTGGAAAACAGATTACAGATTAAGTGTAAGGTGTCCAGCAAAGGTGATGCTGGTTCTGCATAGGCAGAGGAGAGGCAAGGCATGCCAGGATTCTCTTGAAGACCTACTGCAGTTCATGTGTCTCAAGTATTTGTTTAAAATTAAGAACAGCCTTAATTACCACCCATTCCCCAGAGTAGGAGACTGAAAACACAGACTCAGGGAGGTTCCTTAACTTTGTAGTACTCTTGTCTTCTTCTCCTTGAAACCTCCTCTTGTCAGTATTCGGGAATGAGCTGGAGCTGTGAGCAGCCCCGACCCACGGAGAACCCAGCAGCAGAGTCCCTGCCCGGCACAGCCCTGGGGTGCAGGGACCCTGCTCTGCAGAACAGCCCTGGGCACCCCTGCCTGCACATTGACATTTACACCCCACAGCCACCCTGGGGAGAACGCAGCATTCTCGTCTTGTCACTCTGACAGTGCAGAAGGCAATCCCTGCTCTGCAGCACATCCTCCCTTCTGATCAGAGAACCTCTGAGAGCTGTACTTACATCTCTCGCAGGCTCTGCTATGTGACAGCTTTCTGAGATCCTACCATGATTTGCAGATGCAACGCCCTGCAGCCACAGGTTTCATATTGGAGAGGATTTCATTTCCAGTGACATCTCAGCATCATGCCAGCCCAGACTGCGTTTCCCTCTCTGTGCCTGGCTCCTGTGCCCTCGGTGCTGCAGGCAGAGCCCTCAGCCCTGCTGCGTGTGCAGAGGAGCTGCTCCTGGGCAGAACTGTCTCTCTGCAGCGCTGCCGCTGCCATGAGCTCCCTGTGTCCCAGGAGCCCAGCCCAGCTCAGCACCACAGGAGCAGCCCATGATGTCCCTTTCTCTGTCCCCTCTGGGCTCCTCCAGGTGTCCCTAGGGACCAGGGGCTCATCCTTTCAAACAACCTGAAGTAATCAATGATGTTGATTCTCTCTCCTCTGAAGAGGCACATCATTGTGTTCTTTGTATTAAACAATGAATTAGTATGAGAATCAACTTTTCTTGTCCCATCATTAGACAGGACACTGGCAATATTACAGCAAAGGATCTAATTCCTCCAAGCCGGGGGAGGAATATCTTCAGTTGAATAAGTTCAGGCATTTTATCCTGGTTTTATACTCCCATGTCTAGAGAGACATTCAGCAATCTTTGGCCATGTCATGTCTGTGCTCTGATTCAAAGCCTTTGCACACATGGGCTCTTAGACACTTGGTACCAGGTTTCTTGTGGCAGGTCAGAGCTGGGCTGGTGCCACAGCTGGGGTGGCTCAGCCCAGATGTGAGGCCATGTCCTCAGCCAGGGACCTGACTGGGGAGCTGGAGCTGTCAGTGCTGCAGACAGAGCTGTGACACGGATGGAATGAACTGCCAGGCAGGGTGGCAGGAGTGAGTTCATCTGGTCCTCAAGGACAGCAGCAACAGTCCAGATCAAAACCCAGCCTTAACATGTAAAGAGGTTTACGCAGGGTGGATTGTGCCTGTCCATCCTCTTTGCTTTCTGTGAGGAAACGACAGGGTTGCTGGATGTGGGGACAATAGTTATGGTATTTTACTTGCAAGTCAGCAAGGCATCCATCATCATCCCCTGCAATATTCATGTGTCCAAGGCAGGATATTATGGTCTGCTTTGATGTTCAAGTAAATGGCTATAAAGCAAGCTGGATGTTTGGGCTTAGAAGGACAGTAGGTAAAAGGAGAAACTTTCCAGTCCTGAGGGCAGTCCAGCACTGGAAGCTGTTTCCCAGGAGTACGCACTCACTGTGTCCCAGAAAGTGACCAAGATATGTTTGGATAAAGCCCTGAGCAATCTGGTCTGACCCTGCTGTGAGCAGGAGGTTGGTCAGGATGCCTCCTGAGGTCCCTTTGAGCCTGAATGACACTGTTCTTCCTTCCCTTTCATGTTTTCCATTTAGGGACAGCTCTCAGGTGCTCCCTGAGCACATGAATAATTTAGAGAAGATCTAGGGCTGCATTACAAGTGCCCCCAAACAGCCCTGACCACAACTTTTGCATCCTTTTTCTTTTGCCCTGAGCCAAGATCTTCTTTTTTGCTGTCCTAATGCCTTTCTAGAAAGAACTGCTCATCTTGTTAACCCTTTCAGAGCAGGTTGCTCAACAGGTGTCAGCATCCATGTACAGAGTCTGCACAACAGCCAGACATCAAATCCATCATTACAGAAATGGAGACGAGGCTCTTGACCAGCTTCTTGCACCGAGCAATTGGCACAACTTGTCTGCTGAGATTCCAGGGAACACCTGAACTTTAAGAACCGAGAAGTTTTAGTCCTCACTGAGCATCCTGGTTCATCTCCTGACCCATGTGGTGCTTCAGACTGTGAAGAGAATCAAAACCAGCCATTTGACTGGGCTAGTTCCATTTTACATGGTGCCAAACAGGGCCGACAAATGGGTCTTATAACTCCAATCTCTGCTGCACAGTCAGGACTTCAGAGATTAGAAATATAGGGAATGATGTTGTGTCAGTGCACACCACATAAAGATTCTGGCTTCCTTTGTGCCTTTTCAATAAGCTGGGATCTGTTCCTTGGCTTTCTATGGCTACAAAGGAAACAACTCCCCTATGCCACCTGCCCCTCACACCAGAAAAAAAAAGGGAGAAAATGGATGCAAGGGGGATGAACTGGGAGAAATTCTGACCAAAAGATGTATTCTTTCAATAATAAAAAGGTGAAAGTGGGAGAAAGCACTGTTCCAACAACTTCATACAAGAGGCCAACTACTGAGGTGCAATATGTATTTTGAGAAGTAAGAATGACTGCTGGGAGAGAAATTAAAGAGCTTTAATTCATCAACATAACCAAGAATACGGAGTATTCTGTTGCTGTTATTAGTGATAGTACCACTGTTCAAAAACATCCTTGAGAACGTCGCTGTCATCCCTTGGCTCCAAAGCTCAGCCCGCTCAGTATTTGACAGGACAGCTTCAAACATCTGTGACCCAAGTCTTTTAACCAAGTAAGGGAAAAACTTCCAGTGCAGGCACCAAACCAATCCCCAACCTCCCTGGAGAGCCAGAACATTTGTGCCACACAAGGGCCACCCTGGACAGAAGCTACGGTTAGTGAGAATTGAAATTATTTAAACTCCAATCACAGAATCGCAGCATTATGGAATCATTTAGTTGGGAAAAGACACATAAGAACATGGAACTCAAACATAAGAACTCCACATAAGAACTCCAACAATAAACCATATCTGAAAGTGCCACTTCTCCATGTCTTTTAAACACCTCCAGCAATGGAAGCTCCAATCCTGAGCTGGCAGGACACCATTGGCTGCAGTTGGACATAAGATACTGGTCATGGCTGTGAGTTCAGCCCTCGCTGGCAGAATGTCTCACACCCTCACTGAGGAGAGCAGGGGGCTGGGAGATGGGAGCACATTTCAGTTTCCAGATCCCAGCACAGAGCCCAAACCATCCTGCCCTTGGACTCTGGATCTCATTTCCTGAGATGTAAAGCTGGTGGCCTTCTGTGGATAATCATGTTAAAAGGCATGAATAATCCTTCAAATGTTTGTGGAGTATGTCTAGGAATGTCAGTCATATATGCTTATATTTAAATATCCTTAAAATAGTATTGTGCATCTGAGGTCGCCCCTCTGGCAATGACAATTAAATAGGTATTTGCACTATAAGGCTCCATACCTCATCCACAAGCACACATCTAAGTGGTTCAGATGACGGGTGGTCTGGCAAACGTCACCCTTTGTGTCCCCAGGTGATGGACACTGCTCATGTGCCTCTGCAGAGAGTGGCAGGAGCTGGATCCCCTTCTCGGGACAGACTCTCTTCAGTGTAATGAGCCCCATGGTGCTATTGGTGCCGAGTCCTTGGACATTACTCGGGTGCTGAGAGGAGACTGCACAAACTATTCCAGAAGTCAAAGCCAGAAGAAAAAAGTAGTAAGTTCCTTGAAGTGTTAATGAGTTCCACTGAGGGCAAGTACCAGCAAAGCCTCCCCAGGGACTCAATAGAGCAGAGAATTGGAGGCCATGATGGCAGATAAACAAAGGGAAACGTGCAGGCAGCTGAGGTGCTGAGAAAACCCTGGTTTAGCTGGATGAAGCAGAGAGGCCAAGACCTGACCCCCAGCCCCTAGGAAGGCAGATCCTGTCCCTCACACATTGCTCAGGGCTCTTCCTGGGGCAGGGGATGTGGGCTGTGTAGTGCTGAGTGAAGGACAATGGTGTGACAGTTCCCAGCCTTGCTGGGGGTGTGCAAGGAGGCCATGAGGTACCCCAGTGCCTGAGGACAACATGTCTCCTCACAGGCCTTGGTGACAGAGGCGATGGCCATAGCCAAGGGGACAAAGACTTGGGTTCTCCTGGTGACATCCAGCCTTGCCAGTGCCCTTTGCCATCTCCACCACAGGTTGTCCTACACTGTGCCTCAGCTGCTGCTGTTTCCCTGCAGGCTGTAGACACCCATCTCGCTTCCTCCCTTTGCTCTCACCCTGGTATTTCCATACATGAACTGATGTGTCTCCACTCTGTTCCTGGAAACACAAGTACATGGACTCATCTCCTGCTCCTTCTGGATGATCTCTCGTACCACAGCACTGCCCTTTGAGTGACATTTCTTCCTCCTCATGTCCAGTCTCCATCTTCTAATCTAGAACTGTGTGGCAGTGTTTCTCTGCTCTGCTGTAGAAAGGAGGATCCTGAAAACTACTGACCTGTCAGCCTCTTACCTGTGCCTGGAGGATCATTGCTCAGATCCTCCTAGAAGCTGTGCTAAGGCACAAGGAGGACAGGGAGGTGATTTGAGACAGCCAGTACGGCTCCACCAAGGGCAAGTCCTGCCTGACTAACCGAGTCATCTTCTGCAATGGAGTAACTACATCAGTGGACAAAGGAGGGGCTATGGATGTCATCTATCTGAACTTTTGTAAAGCCTTTGACATGGTCCCTCACAACATCCTTCTCTCTGAATTGGAGAGATATAGATTTGATGGCTGGACTGTTTGGTGGGTGAGGAACTGTCTCAATGGTTGCACCCAGAGAGTAGTGTTCAATGGCACAATGTCTGGATGGACACTGGTGACAAGTAGTGTCCCTCAGGGGTCCATACCGGAATCAGTACTGTTTAATATCTTCATCAATGACATAGTGGGATCACGTGCACCCTCAGCAAGTCTGCAGATGATGCCAAACTGAGTGGTGTTGTTGATACACCTGAGGGACAGAAGGCCCTCCAGAGGGACCTGGATAAGCTCGAGATGTGGACCCATATGAATCTCCTGAGTTTCAACAAGGCCAGACTCAAGGTCCTACACCTGGGTTGGGGGATCAGTACAGCCTGGGGGATGAAGGGATTGAGAGCAGCCCTGACGAGAAAGACTGGGGGATACTGGTGGGTGAAAGACTGGACTGGAGCCGGCAATGTGTCCTTGCAGCCCAGAAGGCCAAACTTATCTTGGGCTGCATCCAAAGGAGCATGACCAGCAGCTCAAGGGAGGGGATTCTGCCCCTCTCCTCCACTCTGGTGAGACCTCACCTGGAGTCCTGCGTCCAGCTCTGGAGCCCTCAGTTCAGGAAAGACATGGAACTATTGGAGTGGGTCCAGAGCAGGATCAACAAGATGATCAGAGGGATGGAACTGCTCTGCTGGGAGGACAGGCTGGGCGAGTTGTGGATGTTAAGCCTGGAGAAGAGAAGGCTCCAGGGACACCTTATTGCGGCCTTTCTGTACCTAAAAGAGACCGATAAGCAAGATGGGGACAGACTTCATAGAAAGGCCTGTTGTAATAGGACAAGGGGTGATGGTTTTGAACTAGAAGAGGGGAGGTTCAGGCCAAACATGTGGAAGACATTTTTTACAATGCGGGTGATTAAACATGACCACTGGTTGCCCAGAGAGGTGGTGGATGCCCTGTCGCTAGAGACATCCCAGCCCAGGCTGGATGGGACTCTAAACAACCTGAGCTTGTTGATGTCGTTGCTTATGGCAGGGAATTGGACTAGATGACCTTTGAAGCTCCTTTCCAACACTCTCTATGATTCTATGATTCCTACCTCCAACGAAAACTCCACAGTCTGGGAAATAACCCTGCAAGCATGGAGACATAGAATCATAGAATCATTTGAGTTGGAAGAGACCAATAAGATCATTGACTCCAACCATAACTCTAGCACTAAACCATGTCCCTAAGAACCTCATCAATACATATTTTAGACACCTGGAGGTGTCTAAACCACTCAACCACGTCCCTGGGCAGCCTATTCCGCTGCTTCACAACCTGTATCATGAACAAATGTTTCCTAATATCAATTCTAAACCTTCTCTGGCAGAAGCTGAGGCCATTTCTTCTCATCCTATCACTTGCTACTCAGGAGAAGACCAACACCCTCCATGCAACAACCTCTTTTCAGATAGCTGTAGAGAGCAAAAAGATCTCCCCTTCATCCAGTTCTTTACCCATCGCAGATACACCATCCAGGCCATGAGCTGCCACTTCTCCAGGAGATGCTGTGGGACACGGTGTGAAAGGCTTCACTGCAGTCAAAGGACACAATACCCACAGCCCGTGTGGCGGATTCACTCCCCACGACAGACTTTCCCTCATCTGCTCAGCGGTCACCTTGTCACAGAAGGAGATCAGGGTGGTCAAGCAGGACCTGCCTTTCACAAAGGCATGCTGATTGGGTCACTCCATGTGTCTGAGGACGTTGTCCAGTCTCTTCTTGAACACTGTCAGGCTTGGGGCTGTGACACTTCCCAGGGGAGCCTGTTCAGTGTCCAGCAACCTCTGGGTGAGGAACATCTTATTAATGTCCCACCGAAACCTCCCATGGCACATCTTCTGCCATTCCCTTGGGTTCTGTCATTGGTCACCAGAGAGAAGAGATCAGCACCTTCCCTTCCTTCACCCCTTGTGAGGAAACTGTAGCCACCATGAGGTCTCCTTTGAGTCTTTTCTTCAGCTCCGATGCTCAGAAACCCCTTGGTTTGCTTTCTGAAGCAGAAAGGAGGAGCCATGAGCTCCAGGCAATGGGAAGGGGCATCCTGTCCCTCACACACGGCTCAGGGCTCTTCCTGGGACCGTGGGATGTGGGTGTGCAAGGCCCAGGGAAGGACAACACTGAGACAACAACTTCCAGCTTCCCCATGGGGCTGCAAGGAGGCACCGAGGCCCCAGTGCCATGAGGACAACGTCTGCTCCTGGGGTCAGTGACAGAGACAACTGCCCTGGCCAAGGGGACACAGACCTGGGTTCTGTGGGTCCCTTCCAGCCTTACAGCGCCCTTTGCCATCTCCACCACAGGCTGTTCCACACGGTGCTGCCCCTGCCCCTCTTTCCCTGCAGGCTGCAGACACCCATCTCGCTTCCCACCTGCTCTCAGCCCAGCATTTCTGCACCTTCGCTGCTGTGTCTGCACCCTCACTGGCTGCTCTTTGGAACACAAACCATGGGCTGATCCAGCTCCCTCTGGGTCACCTCTTGCACCACAGCACTGCCCTTCCAGTGACATTTCTTCCTCCCCATATCCAGTCCTCACCTTCCAAACTGTACTTTCTGGTATTTTTTTCTTTCTGTTTCCTTCTTATTCCCACCATCAAGGGAAGCTCAGCCACCTCATAAACTGCCCTTCATGCAGGGAACCCAACCCATTAGGCTTCTTATGGTCTTTTACCTGACCAGAGAGAAGTCACCTCACCATGACCTTCTAAATCCCATGAGTGCTGCTGGCCTTTCAGCTTCTCTGACAGACACGACCATGTCCCTGCCCATGTCCCGTCATGTTCTCAGGTGGGATGAACATGACACCTCCAGACACAGAACTGACCCCACTGTCCCCTTCACAGCCACATGAATCTGACTGGATTATGAGTGTCTGAGATACAACTCACCTCATAATACCACACCCATCCATCCCCCTCCTCAGCACCCAGGACCTCACCAGACTGAAGCATGTTCTATACATTCCTACACCTGCCCCTCTTTCCCACAGGCTGTAGACACCCATCTCGCTTCCTCACCTTGTTCAAATTTGTCAAATATATTTTCTACTAATACTGTGAGTGAAAAGCACTCCTCACTGGAACTCCTGTACTTATGTTAACACCTTCCATATCTCTTCTGCCTTACTTTTTTTTTTTTCCTATTCTTCCATCTCTTCTCTCTCCAGAAACCTATCCAAGGCAAAAATTCTGTCAAATCACAGAATAACTCAGGTTTGCAGAGAGCACTTGTCTCTCTCAACTTGTCTCACTCTCCTGCTCAGGGTGAACCAGGTGAGGCTGCTCAAGGCCTCCACCCAGGTTTGCATCATCCTCAAAGGCACTAAAGATTCACTCTGTTACATCATACAAGGGGAGAATAAATATGTTCAACAGTGTTGTCCAAGTGCTGGTCACTGAGGGATGACACCAGTAACTGGCTGCACACAGGACTTTGTACCACTGGTGATATTTGGGCTTGATGGTTCAGCCAACTTCCTACCCAGCATCCACTTCTTGAGCCCCATCAGCACCACTCTGGCCAGAAGGAGACCATGTCTGAGCCTTGCAAATGCCCTGTACACAACATGCCTTTCTTTCCCCTGTCCCTTTGGGTTCAGCAATCCCTTCCTTGTCACTCACATTCCTGAAATGTCTGCAGGAGGACGTGTCCCATCCCCTTCCCAGGGAGGGAGGTAGGGTGGCCAGCCTGTTATTCTCCCCATTCCTCTTCCTGCTCTTCCTGAAGATGGGTTTGAGGTCTGCATTTTCTAATGACCCAAGAGCCATTCTGGTTTTCTTGACACTTACGAGAGCACAATCTCAAATCACAAGAAAGAGTGACAGAGCAGACAAGAGCACTTGCAATGATCCTTTTCAAGGCAGCTGACACGTATCTCACTGATCCAGTGGGGTTTGTTTATGGAGTCACACACAGAAAAATCAGATTCTGTCAGGCATCCATATCTGAGTTGGTCTCAGGTCTCCTTGTTCACCCAGGGATGCTCAGAGATAGTCTGTCCCTATTACACACAGCGGCAGGAGTCACAATGTCCCTCTGGCCTCCTGTTGGTTGCCACTCCCAAAGGACGGGAGACACCTCAGCCCTGTGCTGTGTCACCTGCTCTGCACTCATCTGACATGTTCCACGTCATGAGGAATGGACACAGGGAGCTCAGTTCAAGGAAGCACAACCCAGTGCTGCATTCAGGGGATTTCCCATAGGTTGTCCCTCCCAAAATGAAGTGACCTCAAGACCTCGTCTATCTCACAGGCCTTCACGGAATGGAAAGGAATAGTTGATGGTGTTTGTGCTCAGTCAGGTTCATGTCACCTCACGTACATGATGTGCATGCTCACATCTCATCTGTACAAAGCAAACATGGACGGCTGAACTATTCATTGAGTGTCCATCCATGGAGAGAAAACAGCCTCTGTGAGTGAGAAGCCAGTTCTGGAAATGGTGGTTGTGAGGGGCCAGTCCATGGTGACTGACCTGGGGCTTCTTCCACGGGGTGTCCAGTGCACAGGGGCACAGCCCAGCCCTGCTCTGCTGGTCCTGCAGGTCTCTGGCAGGAGCCTGGCTGTGAGAGGACACTGCTGTGTGCCAGCCCTGCACACACACACTGTTCAGCTGTACTCTGGTGTTTAACCTGTGGGTCACTTTCTTGGGCACATTCATGAGAAAATTTTTTTAAGAAGACTTAAACCTTCAGATCCTGCCCTGAGGAGATCACCTTTCTATCTGGAAAGGCTGTTGTGAGGCCAGCTCTGTCACAGCAGGGCCCATTGCCTGTCCCTGCCTGCGCCAACAGCACTGACACATAGCAGGACGGTGACCAAGCTGCCAGAGCACTCAGGCCTTGCACCAACACCAGGGATGAGAAGGAGAGTGTGGAGTGGAATCAAAACAGCTCTGGAAGAACAATCGCTGCTGCTCCTTGGCAGTGCTGACATGCGAGAGCTCTTTTCCCTTCCACCCATGTACAAAGGAACTGTCCCTGCAGCTCCAGAAAGTTCCCGGAGAAAGAATGCCAGTGAAAAAAAGTGGTGAAGGACACTTTATTTTGCTTGAACACAGAGAACAAGATTCAACACTGACACAGCCACTTGGTGTGAAAAGAAAAGCAGGCAGTGAATTACAAAGGGAATTAAAATATTATCATAAAAAATAAAAAAACAATAAAAAAAAAAAACACAGGGAAAAAAAAAAAACAAAAAATAAGCAACAACACAAATTGAGACAAAAAATAAATACTGCACACAGGATCAACCTCCAATGAGACAGAATATACTCTTATGAAGAAGAAGATTGATACAGTTTATAGCTTCAGAAGAAATCCAGTCATCAGTTTGCAAAGGGCATCCTTGAGCTCCTGGTTCCTCATGCTGTAGATGAGGGGGTTCACTGCTGGAGGCACCACCGAGTACAGAACAGACACCAGCAAGTCCAAGAATGGTGAAGAGATGGAGGGGGGCTTCAGGTGGGCAAACAAGCCAGTGCTGACAAACAGGGAGACCACGGCCAGGTGAGGGAGGCAGGTGGAAAAGGCTTTGTGCCGTCCCTGCTCAGAGGGGATCCTCAGCACGGCCCTCAAGATCTGCACATAGGATACCACAATGAACACCAAACACATAAAAACTAAAGATCCATTAAACACAATAAGGCCAAGTTCCCTGAGGTAGGTGCCCGAACAGGAGAGCTTGAGATTTTGTGGGATTTCACAGAAGAACTGGCCCAGGGCATTGCCCTTGCACAGGGGCAGTGAAAATGTATTGGCCGTGTGCAGCAGAGCATTGAGAAACCCAGTGGCCCAGGCAGCTGCTGCCATGTGGACACAAACTCTGCTGCCCAGGAGGGTCCCGTAGTGCAGGGGTTTGCAGATGGTAACGTAGCGGTCGTATGACATGACAGTGAGAAGAGAATACTCTGCACCAAACAAGAAAAATACAAAGAAGACCTGGGCAGCACATCCTGCAAAGGAAATGACCCTGGAATCCCACAGAGAGTTGGCCATGGATTTGGGGACTGTGATGGATATGGAGCCCAGGTCGAGGAGGGCGAGGCTGAGCAAGAAGAAGTACATGGGGGTGTGGAGGTGCTGGTCCCAGGCTATGGTGGTGATGATGAGGCCGTTGTCCAGGAGGGCAGCCAGGTAGATGCCCAGGAAGAGCCAGAAGTGCAAGAGCTGCAGCTCCTGTGTGGCTGTGAATGGCAGGAGGAGGAACTGGGTGATGGAGCGGCTGTTGCACATTGGCTGCCTGTGGGCATGAGGACCTGTGCAAGGAGGAAAAGACAGTGACAAGTTAGGGGAGACTTCTCTGAGGAAAATAAACATCCTATTTCCCATGGAAAACCCCCTCCCTGATGGAGGGATGTTTCAGCTCATTCTCTCATTCAGGGGGTCCTGAATCCCCTCCCCAGCATTTCTGGTCCACCTCCCTCTCCCTGCCCATGTCAGTGCTGCCTGCAGCTGTGTGTCTGTCCCTGGTCTGCTCCCTGTCAGTGTCACAGACCCCGTCACACCCGCTGTGTGCTCAGCTCTGTCCTGCTCACACCTCCTGACACTGCCCAGGGGCAGCTCTGTGTGTGCAGGGGCTCAGGAGTAACTCAGACACGTCCTAACGAGAACTGGGGTCTCAGTGTCTTCTCCAAAGAGAGAAATAAATCCCCAGCTCCACTGCACACTCAGCTAACAAAGAGTGGAAAACTGAAAGCACAGACTCCTTTCCTTACAGCTGTTCCTGTATTGATGCTGTTGCTCAGAAGGACCCTCTGCCATGTCTGTGGGGGGATCTGGAGCTCTGAGCAGCCCTGACCCACACAGCCCCCTTCAACCCCACAAGCTCCCTGCCTGCCCTGCCGGGGGTCGCTCTTTCCCCCCACAGCTGCTGCCATGGGATCTCCCGGGCAGGCTGAGCGCTGACCCTGGCAGGCGGCAGAGTCCCTGCCTGGCACAGCCCTGGGGTGCTGGGACCCTGCTCTGCAGGACAGCCCTGGGTACCCCTGGGTGCTCCCCCGGCTTCACAGCTGTTCAACATGGCCTGACAAGAGCCCCGTCCTTACAGATCCCACAAGCTGTGCCTGTGCCAGTTTCAGGAGATGCCTCCAGGAGCTACAGCTGCACTGCCCTGCACCAGAGACTTACCATGGCAAGGGCTGCAAAGGTTTCTCCTCCAGTGAGCTCTCAGTCATCCTCCAGTCCTGACCACCTTTAATCTCTCTCTGCCTTGCTCATCTGCTGAGATCCCCAGGCAGAGCCCTCAGCCCTGCTGCGTGTGCAGAGGAGCTGCTCCTGGGCAGAGCTGTCTCTCTGCAGCGCTGCCGCTGCCATGAGCTCCCTGTGTCCCAGGAGCCCAGCCCAGCTCAGCACCACAGGAGCAGCACAAGGCGCTTTAATGACCCCTCTCGTGGGATTGGTGCTGAGTCCATGGACCTCAGACCCTGGAGGAAGGTGAAGAAACTTCTCAAGAAGTCAAAGTCAGATTCAAACTCCAAATTTTCTTGTACTGTTAATGGGTCCCACTGAGGGAACCTACTGAGAAACAATATCCAGGTTTGGTTAGAGAAGAAAACTGGAGGTCAGGAAAAGCAAAGTAAAGATATCTCTGATGCTAAGGAAACCTGGTTGTGTTTCTTTAACCAAAAGCCAAGCCCTGACCTTGTACCATGGGAAGTCAGATCCTGTCCCTCCCACGTTGCCCACGGCCCTTCCTGGGACAGTGTGATGTGGGGCTGTGCAAGGCCAAGGGCAGGACTATGGTCCCACCCATCCCAGGTTCCTGGTTGGGGACAAGGAGGCCATGAGGCCCCTGTGCTGCAAGGACAAGGTGTCTCCTCACAGGCATCAGAGGTGCAGACAACAGCCACAGCCAAGGGGAGAAGGAGCTCATGTCTGGTGGGGCTTTCAGCCTCTTACCATCCCATGATCATCTCCACGACAGCCTGTCCTGTGCTGTGACATCCCCTGCACCTCTGTCCCTGCAGGCTGCAGACATCCCCCCTGCTGCCCCACCTTGCTCCTGTCTGAGCATCTTCCTTCCTTTGCTGAGATCTCTCCATCCTCCCCAGCTGGTCCCTGAAGCACAAAGCCTTGGGCTGATGCAGACTCCCTCTGCTGACCTGCTCCACCACAGCACTGCCCTTCCATCACAATCCTTTCTGCTCATGGCCAGCCTGGACCTCCCCAGCTGCACTTTGGGCCATTATTTCATTCTCATGCTCTTTCCCACTATGCAGAAACCTCCACCACCTCTGAAACCGCCCTTCAAGCACTCTCAGGCTACTCCTGCACTACTGCAGCCTCCCCAGCGCTGCTGGGCCATAGCAGCCCAGGTCCCTCAGCACTCCACACCATGTGCACAAGGTGCTGAACCTGCCTTGGCACAGCCCTGCACACTGCAGTTCCTCCCTGCTGCTCCAAACTGGGAAGCCGCACACTGGCACACACCCGTGTGTGTGGGTCACACCAGTGCTGAACCGAATGGGATGAGAACTGCAGGTGTCTGGGTCCCCACGCTCCTCCTCATGCAGCCCCGTGTGCAGCTGCCTTGTTCATGGTGAGCGTGCACCACGGGCTGCTGTGGGGACCTTGTAGCGCCCAGGCCCTTCTCCTCAGGGTCACTGAGAACTCCTCATTTCATCTTGTCACAATTCAGAGATTTCTAATGGGTGAATATTAGCTATTCACAAGGTCTGGACTCCCCCTTGACTGAAGCTCCATTTCTCAGCTGTTAATGTTTGCACGCAGATGGCTTATCCTGATGAGGGTGTCTCTCCCAACATAACTGCATGAGGAGTTACAGGACACTATAAATATCATCTCCTGGGGAAAAAGTGGAGTCTTGGGTGTCTGAAACTCACAATGCCAGAGGTCTGGAGTCAAAGGGATGGTTTCCCTTCATGTGGGAGAGCAGCAGGAATGTGTGGAGCTCTGCTTGGGGACAGACAATGTCAGCTGAACGTTGACGAGTCAGCATGAGAGGGCAGAACAACATGGGCAGTGTTGTGGTGACTGGACATCAGCTACAGACTCACTGGTGAGGAAGAGCAATGAGATGAGGCCTCCTTCAGACAAATGAAAGAAGCCTCATGTTTCCAGGCCGTGTCCTCATGGCAGACCTGAGATATCCCAATATCTGCAAGGTACCAGCCATCCAGGAGGGTTTGGAACCCATTGACGACATCTTCCTGACACGGGTGACTGAGGAGTCAGTGGGGTGAGGTGCCCTGTGGGACTTCACACTTACAAACCAGAAAGAGTTGGTCAGAATGGAACAGTCAGGGATGGGAAAGTGGAGCTGAGGCTCCTGGGAGATGAGAACAAGGCCAAGAGCAGGATTTCAGGAGAGCAGGATTTGGCCTGCTGAGGGACCTGCTTGGGTCCTGTGGGATATGACCTTGGTGTCTGCAGTGCTTTTCTCTCCCATCTCCTCCCTCCTCTCTCCCACCTGCTGTTCTGCAGTGTTTTTTACCCTTTCTCAAATACAATATCCCAGAGGTGCTGCCAGCATCACTGAGTGGCTCAGATTGGGCAAGCAGTGGGTCCATCTTGGAGCAGCTGAAATCGGCTCTGTCTGATGTTGGTCCAACTCCTGTTGTGTTCTCAGAGAGGTGACAACTGTAGCACAACCACACTCAGCCCCAGTTCCAAGACTTTGCCATGTAAACACAGTACACTGTAACTGTGTGTTGGCTGTTACAAACTACTTGATCGTGCAGAAGAAATGGTCAGTAACCTGAGGAAGTCACCAGTCAATGAGCAGGTTCCTATGGGGAACTGTAATTGCCCTGACATTCACTGGTCAGGCAAAGCTGCAGCTGCCAACAGACCAAAGGATCTTGGGCCAACTGCTTAACATGTCTGTCTGGTGGGCCAACAGGGGTGATACTCACCTGGATCTGGAACTGTGAAACAAGGAAACCCTGGTGAGGGATGTGAACATCAGTGTCCACCTTGGCTGTTGTGAGCAGGACACAGAGGGGTCCCAGGCACCAGAGGGGAGGGAGGAAGGCCAGCAGCAGAGCACAGGCTGGTGGGCTCCAGAGGAGAAGACTTTGACATACTGGGGGATGGCGACCAATAAAGGTTGTGACATGGAAGTAGATCTGAAGGGTGAAGGAGCTCAGGAAATCTGAGTATCCTTACAGGACAGGCTGCTCCAAGCACAAGAATGATCTCTCCAAGTACCCATGAACAGAAGCATTTATCTCATGAGGCTGCTCCTCTGAACTGATGGAGCTGCAGGGCATAAAGGCAGCACACAGGACGTGGAAGCAGGGGAAGCTGCAAAGGAGTAATTTAGAAACCGTGTCCATGGATGTGGGGATGATGACAAAGCTGCCCTGGACTTGATACTTGCATGGGAAGGGCAGCAAGATGAGCTAACAGAGCTTCACTTGCAGTAAGAGAATAGACAGGGTGAACGTGGGCCTGCTGCTGAACTTCATAAGAGTAGAATCAGACGGGACTGAGGTTGTTCATGGCTTCTTTGCCTCCATCTTCACCAGCAAGGTCTCCTGGGACTTGGTTCCTGAAGGCAGGAGTCTGGAGAACACCCAGCAGTGGATGGGGCTCAAGTCAGGGGTGACCTGAGCAAACTCAGACACCATTACAGAACAGGAGATGGGTCACTTGACCAGCTCCTGAACACAAGTATCACTGTGCTGTGGCACCTGAGATTGCCAGGGACACCCACCTCTTGGTCCAGAGGAGTGTGACTCCTCTTGAGGTGTCCTGGACTATCTCCTCATTCACATGGTGATTTAGGTACCCACTTTTCTGACTTATTCAGTCTTTATCAGAAGACACTCCCTATCGATATGAACTGGAGTCTTATGATACCACCTGTTCTGGAAAGGGAGGGAAGGGCGAGCAGGGAAGAGAATAGAAGAAATTTAGATTTATTGCTATTTATTATGGAAATGCTCTCTGTTTGGCTATTCCTGAAATCTCTCTAATGATCCACACCAGACTTGAAGCCTTTAGGAAAATGATGCACAGAGCCTTGGCTTGTAAGAGCATTTTAGATGTTAGTGAGCCCTCTGGTGCCGTGAGCCTGAACTGCAGCTACTGAGAGAATGAACAAACCTCTAATGAAGTGAAAGGCAGAAGCAAACCCCAAGTTCTGAGGGTGTTTGGGACCCCATGAAGGGCCATCACTGACACAGCTGTGAAGGAAACAACCAGTGCAGGTCCCTGTCCCTGGAGGCTGGTGAAGGGAAGACTTGCAGACACTGGTTCCAGGTGGTGAGCACCATGTGGAGGTGGCTCTGATGCCATGTCAGCCCTTGATACTTGTTCATCACCAGAATGGCTGAGCCCTGACCCCTGGGACCTGGTAGATTTTTCTGAACTGATTTTCAAGGCTTTTCCTGTGGTCAGTGTGAGTGTTTTGTGCTTTGGTGGTGTTTGATGCCATCTGCTCTTGGTTTGATTGTAGGGCTCTTGTTTTCTGTGGAGGTGAAAATGCCTGTGAGCTCCTCACAACTCATCCAGCTTGTTTCATACACCTGGCAATGGTCACCAGTCACCTCAATGTCCCAGTCCCGCACTTGCTTGAATCCCCTATTTTGATCCATACCCATCACTCCAGGAGGTTCATGCATCCACCAGGTTCATGGATGATTCCTGAGGACCATCCAAGTGTGGGCAGTGTAAGAGAGGAGCAGAGCAGGGTCAGCTCACGGGCCATGACTGAGCACAGCCACCCCAGCAGCAGCCGTTCCCCATCTCCCAGGCACAGCCATGCCCACAGCATGCAAATGGCACTGCCATACATGATTAGCCCAAGAGAGGCCTTTCTTCCTTCCCTATTCCCAGGAAGATCTTCCTCCTGTTCCTCCTCCACCTGCAGACATCAACTGCTTTCCATTGCTGGGCTCAGACATGGCTGGAAGGGTTCACTGAAGCCATCAGCCATCTCATTGCTTCTCCCTGACATGCCCTGACCCTCTCCCACACCTACAATTGCCAATCACAGCTGCTCAGGCCTCCCGCTCTTCAGAAGAGGCCTCGAGCTTCTTGGTTCTTCCTGGTGCTTGTAATAAACATCCTCGCTCTCTGCAGAGTTCATGGTGAGCTTTCTTGTCCATGACAACCCCTTTATGACCATGTCTTACTAAATGGTTGTGTTTGTATGATCATATGTGCAGGAAGGGCAGTCACAGGACAGCACCCAATATGTCAAAACTGATGCTGAGTGAAATGCCGTAAAGCCCCGATGTGTTCCCCCTGTGTCTGTGTCTCTCCTGGAAGGAGTCTGTCTCGAGAAGGGGATCCAGCTCCTGCCACTCTCTGCAGAGGCACATGAGCAGTGTCCATCACCTGGGGACACAAAGGGTGACGTTTGCCAGACCACTCATCATCTGAACCACTTAGATGTGTGCTTGTGGATGAGGTATGGAGCCTTATAGTGCAAATACCTATTTAATTGTCATTGCCAGAGGGGCTACCACTGATGCAGTGTACTATATTACAAATATTTAAACATAAGCATATAAAACTGACATTCCTAGACAAATTATACAAACACCTGAAGGACTTTTCATACCTTTTAACATGATTATCCACAGAAGGCCACCAGCTTTACATCTCAGGAAATAGGATGCCGGAGTCCAAGGGCAGGATGGTTTGGGCTCTGTGCTGGGATCTGGAAACTGAAACGTGCTCCCATCTCCCAGCCCCCTGCCCTTCTCAGTGAGGGTGTGAGACATTCTGCCAGCGAGGGCTGAACTCACAGCCATGACCAGTATCTTATGTCCAACTGCAGCCAATGGTGTCCTGCCAGCTCAGGATTGGAGCTTCCATTGCTGGAGGTGTTTAAAAGACATGAAGATGTTGCACTTAGGGATATGGTTTATTGTTGGAGTTCTTATGTGGAGTTCTTATGTTGGAGTTCCATGTTCTTATGTGTCTTTTTCCAAACTAACTGATTCCATAATGCTGTGATTCTATGATTGGAGTTTAAATAATTTCAATTCTCACTAACTGTAGCTTCTGTCCAGGGTGGCTCTTGTGTGGCACAACTGTCCTGGCTCTCCAGGCAGCTTGGACACTGGTTTGGTGCCTGCACTGGAAGTTTTTCCCTTCCTTGGTTAAAAGACTTGGGTCACAGATGTTTGAAGCTGTCCTGTCAAATGCTGAGCGGGCTGAGCTTTGGAGCCAAGGGATGACAGAGACGTTCTCAAGGATGTTTTTGAATAGTGGTTCTATCACTAATAATCATAACAGAACACTCCGTATTCTTGGTTATAGTGAGGAACTAAAGCTCCCAGCAGTCATTCTCACTTCTCAAAATATATGTTGTGTTACAGTAGTTGGCCTCTTGTATGAAGTTCTTAGAACAGTGCTTTTTCCCACTTCCACCTTTTTTTTATTGAAAGAATGCACCTCTTGGTCAGAATTTTTCCCAAATCATCTCTATTCCATACATTTTCTCATTTCTTTCTCTGGTGTGAGGGGCAGGTGGCATAGGGGAGTTGTTTCCTTTGTAGCCATAGAAAGCCAAGGAACAGATCCCAGCTTATTGAAAAGGCACAAAGGAAGCCAGAATCTTTATGTGGTGTGCACTGACAATACTTTTTTCCCTATATTTCTAATCTCTGAAGTCCCAACTGTCCAGCAGAGACTGGATTTATAAGCCCCCTTCATCTGCCCTGCTTGGCACCATGTAAAATGGAACTAGTCCAGTCAAGAAGTTGGTTTTGATTCTCTTCAAAGCCAGAAGCACCACATGGGTGGTGAACCAGGATACTCAGTGAGGGCTAAAACTTCTCGGTTCTTAAAGTTCAGGTGTTCCCTGGAATCTCAGCAGACAAGTTGTGCCAATTGCTCGCTGCAGGGAGCTGGCCAAGAGCCTCGTCTCCATTTCTATAATGATGGATTTGCTGCCTGGCTGATGTGCAGACTCTGTACATGGATGCTGACACCTGTTGAGTAATCTGCTCTGAAAGGGTTAACAAGATGAGCAGTTCTTTCTGGAAGGGCATTAAGACAGCAAAAAAGATCTTGGCTCAGGGCAAAAGAGAAAGGATGGAAAAGTTGTGGTCAGGACTGTTCGGGGGCACTTGTAAAGCAGCCCTGCACCTCATCTGAATTATTCCTGTGGTCAGGGAGAACCTGAGAGCTCTCCCTAATTTGAAAATCACAGAATCACAGAATCGACTGGGTTGGAAAAGACCTCAGAGATCATCAAGTCCAACCCTTGGTCCAGCTCCAGTCCATTTACTAGATCATGGCACTAAGAGCCATGTCCAATCTCAGTTTAAAAACCTCCAGGGATGGTGAGTCCAGCACCTCCCTGGGCAGCCATTCCAATGCCTGACCACTCTCTCTGCAAAGATGCCTAAATTCCCCCTGGCAGAGTTGAAGCCCATGCCCCCTTTCCTATTGCTGATGCCTGGGAGAAGAGCCCAATCCCCACCTGGCTAGAACTGCCCTTGGAGGCTGCTGTCCTTGAGACCAGATGAACTCACTCCTGCCACCCTGCCTGGCAGTTCATTCCACCCGTGTCACAGCTCTGTCTGCAGCACTGACAGCTCCAGCTCCCCAGTCAGGTCCCTGGCTGAGGACATGGCCTCACATCTGGGCTGAACAACCCCAGCTGTGGCACCAGCCCAGCTCTGACCTGCACAAGAAACCTGGTACCAAGTGTCCAAGCGCCCATGTGTGCAAAGGCTTTGCTGCAGAGCACAGACATGACATGGCCAGAGATTGAAGAATGTCTCTCTGGACCTGGGAGTATAAAACCAGAATAAAATACCTGAACTCATCCAACTTAAGATATTCCTCCCTCGACTTGGAGGAATTAGATCCTTTGCTGTAATATTCCTGGTGTCTTGTCTAAGGATGGGAAAAGAAAAGTTGATTCTCATACTAGTTCATTGTTTAATACAAAGAACACAATGATGTGTCTCTTCAGAGGAGAGAGAATCAATGTCACTTATTAATTGAGGTTATTTCAAAGACTGTGCCCTTGGAGCCCCAGAGACACCTGGAGGGAGCCCAGAGGGGACAGAGAAAGGGACATCATGGGCTGCTCCTGTGGTGCTGAGCTGGGCTGGGCTCCTGGGACACAGGGAGCTCATGGCAGCGGCAGCACTGCAGAGAGACAGCTCTGCCCAGGAGCAGCTCCTCTGCACACGCAGCAGGGCTGAGGGCTCTGCCTGCAGCACCGAGGGCACAGGAGCCAGGCACAGAGAGGGGAAAGGCAATGTAGGGGGTTGGTTGCTGAGGGCTCATTGAGAGACACATCTTCACAGTTCTAACATGGTAAGTCTCTGGCTGTAGGACAATGCAGCTGCATTTCCTGGAGGGATCTCCTAAAGATGATACATCTGAGAATTTACAAGATCTGTCAGGTCTCTCTCACAATATTTCTCATATAGAGGACCAGAACATGGTCCAGACCAGCGCTTCCCTGCTGCACTGTCAGAGGGACAGGGCATGATGGCACCTTCTGCTGAGGGTGACTGCAGGGGGAGCACCCAGGGATGCTGAGAGCTCACTGGAGGAGAAACCTTTGCAGCCCTTGCCATGGTAAGTCTCTGGTGCAGGGCAGTGCAGCTGTAGCTCCTGGAGGCATCTCCTGAAACTGGCACAGGCACAGCTTGTGGGATCTGTAAGGACGGGACTCTTGTCAGGCCATGTTGAACAGCTGTGAAGCCGGGGGAGCACCCAGGGGTGCCCAGGGCTGTCCTGCAGAGCAGGGTCCCAGCACCCCAGGGCTGTGCCGGGCAGGGACTCTGCCGCCTGCCAGGGTCAGCGCTCAGCCTGCCCGGGAGATCCCATGGCAGCAGCTGTGGGGGGAAGGAGCGACCCCCGGCAGGGCAGGCAGGGAGCTTGAGGGGTTGAAGGGGGCTGTGTGGGTCAGGGCTGCTCAGAGCTCCAGATCCCCCCACAGACATGGCACAGGGTCTTTCTGAGCAACAGCATCAACACAGGAACAGCTGTAAGGGAAGGAGTCTGTGTTTTCAGTTTTCCACTCTTGCTCGTCTGGGTGTGCAGTGGAGATGGGGATTTATTTCTTTCTTTGGAGCAGACACTGAGACCCCAGTTCTCGTTAGGACATGTCTGAGCTGCTCCTGAGGCCCTGCACACACAGAGCTGCCCCTGGGCAGTGCCAGGAGGTGTGAGCAGGACAGAGCTGAGCACACAGCGGGTGGGACGGCGTCTGTGATACTGACAGGGAGCAGACCAGGGACAGACACACAGCTGCAGGCAGCACTGACATGGGCAGGGAGAGGGAGATGGACCAGAAATGCTGGGGAAGGGATTCAGGAACCCCTCTTACATCTCCTGCAGTGCAGACACATTTCCCAGTGCAACCCCTGGTCTCCTCTCCTCCCCAGCAGACCCTCTGCCCCAAAGCCATGGGGTCCAGGTCACAAGTCTCCACCTCAGCAGCTGGACCTCCAGGTGAAGGGTTCCTGCAACGTGGTACACAACAAAGGTGCTAAAAGTACTTTCTCTCCAGTGTCATTATGTGAGTGGCAGCAGCACAGCCGGGTCAGGAGAAGGTTCCACAGCATGCCCGTCTGCCTTTCTGTCCTTGCTTTATTTTCTGGTAGCACTGCATTGTCCTTCCCTGTTTCTCCACCTTTCCCTGCTGCTCTTGCTCTCTGGGGTTGGGGTGCGAGTGTTGGTCACTTCTTGTTCTGATATCAACTCAAGGGGTCTTGCCCCAGAGGTGTGTTCATGGAAACCTGATGCCCAAGCTGTATTTTAAGCTGTGATGAACAGTTTTTCTCACTTGGTAGAAAGAGAGAATGAGCTGAAACATCCCTCCATCAGGGAGGGGGGTTTCCATGAGAAACAGCCTGTTTCGCCTAACTTGTCACTGTTATTTCCTCCTTGCACAGGTCCTCATGCCCACAGGCAGCCAATGTCCAACAGCAGCTCCATCACTCAGTTCCTCCTCCTGCCGTTCACAGACACACGGGAGCTGCAGCTCTTGCACTTCTGGCTCTTCCTGGGCATCTACCTGGCTGCCCTCCTGGGCAACGGCCTCATCATCACCACCATAGCCTGGGACCAGCACCTCCACACCCCCATGTACTTCTTCCTGCTCAACCTCGCCCTCCTCGACCTGGGCTCCATCTCCACCATTGTCCCCAAATCCATGGCCAACTCTCTGTGGGATACCAGGGCCATTTCCTACACAGGGTGTGCCACACAACTCTTCCTGTTTGTCTTTTTAGCTTCAGCAGAGTTTTACCTTCTCACCATAATGTCGTACGACCGCTACGTTGCCATCTGCAAACCCCTGCACTACGGGACCCTCCTGGGCAGCAGAGCTTGTGTCCACATGGCAGCAGCTGCCTGGGCCACTGGGTTTCTCAATGCTCTGCTGCACACGGCCAATACATTTTCACTGCCCCTGTGCAAGGGCAATGCCCTGGGCCAGTTCTTCTGTGAAATCCCCCAGATCCTCAAGCTCTCCTGCTCACACTCCTACCTCAGGGAACTTGGGCTTATTGTCGTTAGTGTCTTAGTATTATTTGTGTGTTTTACTTTCATTCTTTTCTCCTATGTGCAGATCTTGAGGGCCGTGCTGAGGATCCCCTCTGAGCAGGGACGGCACAAAGCCTTTTCCACCTGCCTCCCTCACCTGGCCATGGTCTCCCTGTTAATCAGCACTGGCATGTTTGCCTACCTGAAGCCCCCCTCCATCTCTTCCCCAACCCTTGACCTGGTGGTGTCTGTTCTGTACTCGGTGGTGCCTCCAGCTGTGAACCCCCTCATCTACAGCATGAGGAACCAGGAGCTCAAGGGTTTAGTGTGGAAACTTATAACTGGACATTTTCAATAACCAACAGCAACAAACTCTCATTTTGTGGTGATGTTTTGTGATAATGTTGTAATCTCTTTCCTAATTCACTGTCTGCCTTTCTTTTCTGCCCAATTGTTTATGTAAACGAGGAGCCATTTTGGTTTTTTTGCCAAAAAAAAAAAAAAAATAGCGCCCTAAACTGTCCTGTCTTGGTTTGTTTTTCTCCTGAGATCCTCTTTTAAGTCCTTTTTGAAGACGCAGGGAGTTTCTGTCTGCATTAGTGGAGGGCAAGAGAGTCTATCATGGCAATTCTGCCAGGGAGCAGCAGCCCTTGGATTTTTAGAGCTGTTCTGTTTCCACTCCACACTCTCCTTCTCATCCCTGTTGTTGGTGCAAGGCCTGAGTGCTCTGGCAGCTTGGTCACCGTCCTGCTGTGTGTCAGTCCTGTGGGTGCAGGCAGGGAAAAGCAATGGGTGCTTGTGTCACAGAGCTGGCTTCCATAACAGTACTTTTATAAAGAAACGTGATTTTCGTAGGGCAGTGCCTGAAGGCATAGATATTCTTGAAGTTTCTCTCAAGAACATGCACAAGAAAGTGTCCCACCGATTCAAACCCCAGTGTGCAGCTGAACAGTGTGTGTGTGCAGGGCTGGCACACAGCAGTGTCCTCTCACAGCCAGGCTCCTGCCAGAGACCTGCAGGACCAGCAGAGCAGGGCTGGGCTGTGCCCCTGTGCACTGGACACCCCGTGGAAGGAGCCCCAGGTCAATCACCATGGACTGGCCCCTCACAACCACCATTTCCAGCACTGGCCTCTCACCCCAGATCAGAGTTTTTTGTCCCTCCATGGAATTACACTGAATGAGTAGGTCAGAGGTTCATGTTCACATTGTACAGATGAGATGTGAGCGTGTACATCATGTATGTGAGGTAAGATGAACATGAATCAGCACAAACACCATCAGCTACTCCTTGGGGTTCCATGAAGGCCTGTGAGACAGACAGTTCATTGAGGTCACATCATGTTGGGTTTCCCATAGGAAACCAACAGAATGCAGCACTGGGATGTGCTTCCTTGAACCAATGTCCACTCTTAATGATGAGGGACATCAAAGATAAATGTAGAACATGACAACACACCACGAAGCTGAGGTGCCTCCCAACCTTTGGGAATAGGAACTGGAGCCCAGAGAGACACTGTGAATCCTGCTTCTGTGTGTATAAGGGAAACTGTCTGTCCCTGAATATGTCACTGTGTTTTAAGAGTCCACAGGGCCCACTCAGATGTGTACACCTGACAGAACCCTGATATTTCTGTGTATGACTCCAAAGACAAACCCCAGTGGCACAGTGAGATTCATCTCAGCTCCATTGGTCAGGCTCATTGCAAGTGTCCCTGTTTGCTCCATCACCTTTCTCATCCCCATCATATGTTGTTCTACACAGTCCTACACCTGCCCCTCTTTCCCTGTGGGAAATTCTGGATTGTGGTCTCGGAAGGGCCAGAGCGATCAGAGAGGTTCAGAGGTCCCTCAGAAAGGCAGACGTCAAACCCATCTTCAGGAATGGCAGGAAGGAGAACTGGGAGAACGACAGGATGCTCAGCCTACGTCTGTCCCCGGGAGGATGACAGGTTACATTATTCTGCAGGCATCTCTAGGCAGCAGAAGGACAAGGAAGGAATTGCTGAACCCAAACGGGCAGGGGAAAGAAAAGCATGTTGAGTACATGGAGTTTTGCAAGGCCCCAGACATGGTCTCCTGTGGTGCCTTAGAGCAGATTGGTGAGATCTGGGATGCAGATGTGGATGTTGTGATGGGTGGGGAGTTGGCAGCATGACCAAACCCAAACACCATCAGTGGTACAAAGTCCTGTGTTCAGCCAGTTTCTTGTAGCATCCCTCAGTGATGAGTACTGGGGCCAACACTGTTGAACAGCTTCATTCTGCCTCTTCATTATGTCATGGAGCACATTTTCAGCTCCTTTGTGGAGGATGCAAAGCTGGGCAGAGGCCTAGAACAACCTCACCTGGTGGACCCTGCCTTGAGCAGGAGAGGGAGACAAGATGATGTTCAGGGCTCTCTTCACACCTGAGTTATTCTATGGTTCAATGAGTCTTTACATTGGAGAGGTGTTTGAAGACAGCAGATGTAGTCCTTACCAATTAAAAGAATGAATCCTGCCTGCAATTGCAAACCTAAAATATGTAAATCCTCTCAGTTTTGGTCAGTCTGCTGCTCTAACAAAGATAAAAGTGACGTTTAAAACACCTAATCAGAGTCTGCAAAGAATACTGCCCTTGCAGCGCAGACACTCTGGAGCCTGCACAATTAGCTGAGTCTTGTTTTAACATCTGTCTCAAGACGGTTACATAAAATGTCCTTTAGCTGAGCTTTGCTCCTTTTACGCTCATTCTAATACTAAAACACACATCTCCAGGATGGGAGCCCCAGACTCAGCCCGGGACCCTCTCTCAACAAGCATGTGTAGTGGTAACATGATTATGTAACCAATATGTCCATGTGTGAACACTTGGCTCTTTAGGACTGCCGGGAGGGTCAGAATGTAGGGATAAGATTTGTATAAAATAGATGCTCCTTCTCTATCTGTTGTGCTGGTTTCATTCCAGCATCCAGATTTGCACAACTCTGGAATAAACAAGATCTCATCTCTGGGTGTGGGATTGGCTTTGCACTTCAGGTAGCGGATTTACCACGAGCAACCAGGAAGAACGAAAACAATAAGAAATAAAAGAGGTAGGAGAGGACATAGAAAAGGTTTCAACATTCCACATTCCTGTCAAGAATGCTTCTCCTCTCAGATCTTTAGCAGGAAATAGATTTGATCATCTTGATAAAACAAGTATAGTTTTATCTAGTCAGGTCGTGGCCCATAAGGAGGGGTCAGTGGGATTATGATGGCAGCTGAGTCTCCGAAACTCATAATAGAGTGGAAAGACTTTGGCTGTGAAGGGGACAGTGGGGTCAGTTCTGTGTCTGGAGGTGACAGCCCAGCAGCAGGGACATGGCTGGGAAAGAACCTCTGCCCAAGGGCCCACAGGTCTTACCCAGGAAGAGAGACGGGTTGTCATGTCCATCCCACCTGAGAACATGATGGGACATGGGCAGGGACATGGTCGTGTCTGTCAGAGAAGCTGAAAGGCCAGCAGCACTCATGGGATTTAGGAGATCATGGTGAGGTGACTTCTCTCTGGTCAGGTAAAATACCACAAGAAGCCTAACAGGTTGGGTTCCCTGCATGAAGGGCAGTTTATGAGATGGTCGAGCTTTTCTTGATAGTGGGAACAAGCAGGAAAGAGAAAAAAGGAGTCTACCTTGAAGGTGAGGAATGGATATGAGGAGGAAGAAATGTCACTGGAAGGGCAGTGCTGTGGTACAAGAGGTGACCCAGAGGGAGCTGGTTCAGCCCATGGTTTGTGTTCCAAAGAGCAGCCAGTGAGGGTGCAGACACAGCAGTGAAGGTGCAGAAATGCTGGGCTGAGAGCAGGTGGGAAGCGAGATGGGTGTCTGCAGCCTGCAGGGAAAGAGGGGCAGGGGCAGCACCGTGTGGAACAGCCTGTGGTGGAGATGGCAAAGGGCACTGTAAGGCTAGAAGGGACCCATAGAACCCAGGTCTGTGTCCCCTTGGCCAGGGCAGTTGTCTCTGCCACTGACCCCAGGAGCAGACATATTGTCCTCATGGCACAGGGCCCTCGCTGCCTCCTTGCAGCCCCATGGGGGAGCTGGAAGTTGTTGTCCCAGTATTGTCCTTCCCTGGGCCTTGCACACCCACACCCCACGGTCCCAGGAAGAGCCCTGAGCCGTGTGTGAGGGACAGGATCCCCCTTCCCATTGCCTGGAGCTCATGGCTTCTCCTTTCTGCTTCAGAAAGCAAACCAAGGGGTTTCTGAGCATCAGAGCTGAAGAAAAGACTCAAAGGAGACCTCATGGTGGCTACAGCTTCCTCACAAGGGGAGAAGGAAGGGAAGTTATTGATCTCTTCTCTGTGGTGACCAGTGACAGAACATGAGGGAATGGCAGGAAGATGTGCCAGTGAAGGGTCAGGTTGGACATGAGGAAAAGGTTCTTCCCCTAGAGGTGCTGGACACTGAACAGGCTCCCCAGGGAGGTGTCACGGCCCCATGCTGACGGTGTTCAAGAAGAGACTGGACAACGTCCTCAGACACATGGGGTGACCTGTGGGGTGTCCTGTGCAGGAACAGGAGTTGGACTCCATGATCCTTGTGAGTCCTTCCAACTCAGGACATTCTGTGATTCTATGAAACACTAGGTCAAAAGTCCATGTTTTCATTGTGCAGATGAGATGTAAACACACACATCATGTGCATGTCCAGTGTGTGCATGTGGTGAGACGAACCCAAGTGAGCACAAACACCATCAGCTGTTCCTTGGGGTGCCATAAAGGTCAGTGGGACAGAGATGGTGTTCAGGGGTCTCTTCCAACCTGCGTTATTGTAGGATTCCATGAATCTTTTCCTTGGAGATCTAAAATGCCCCAGAGTAAATACAGCAGCTCCTCTGAGGAACGTTTCTCCACTCAAACCCTTGATAGGAAATCTATCAGATACATTTGATGAGAGCAGCTCAGTTTGATCTGCTCACACACTGGACCACAAGGAGGGTGATGGTGGGTACGATGTCGTGTGGTCACTTGTGTCTCAGGAACTCATAGTCCAGTAGGAACCAATGGGTGTGGAGGGCACTGTGAGGTCACTTCTGCCTCTGCAGGGGCTTGGCCAACAGCAGGAACATGGCTGGAAAAGGACTGTGAGGTCACACACACAGACGAGCAATGGGGCCCAATCAGCATGGCTTGATGAAAGGCAGGTCCTGCTTGACCAGCCTGATCTCCTTCTGTGACAAGGTGACCGCTGAGCAGATGAGGGAAAGTCTGTCGTGGGGAGTGAATCCGCCACACGGGCTGTGGGTATTGTGTCCTTTGACTGCAGTGAAGCCTTTCACACCGTGTCCCACAGCATCTCCTGGAGAAGCGGCAGCTCATGGCCTGGATGGTGTATGTGCGATGGGTAAAGAACTGGCTGGAAGGCATTTTGGAGCCATTTGTCCCCTTCCTGTTCACATGGACATCCCATGAATGCATCACTGCTCTACCCCAGTGTAGACAGGTACAAGGCCTTCTCCTCCTGGACCTCTCCTGGACCTCTCACCAATGCCACTGTTTTCTCCAGCACCCTCATCCTTGACTGTGGGATGCCCAAAACAGCCCTCGCAAGACAGTTTGGCAAAGCCTTTTTCCTACTCATACCCCACATTCCTGATCAACCCCCTTATGTAGAGTTTAAGGACCAGAATGGTTGGGTACAAGGGGGACATTGAGAAAAAATGGTCAGGAAAGCTTTGAAGTGCACAGAGAGCCCATCACCATGTTGGCAAAGCTGCTCTCTCTGAACAGGCCCAGAGGACCTGGACAGCATTTGCTGTGTCCCAGAAACTCGCCTGGAAGGTTGGGATATGCAGAAAAGGTTTGGTCTGGGAAGGGACAGACAGGGGCTGGTGGAACTGGCTGGTGTGACCGTGAGACGTCTCTCCAACACCTCAGAAAAGTCCTGGCTCTCAGGGAGGCTGCATGGTCCTCTGAGAAAGAAAATAGCAAACATGACTTATCATGGAATCATAGAATAATTGGGACTGGAAGAGACCCTTAAGATCATCGAGTCCAACCATAACCTAAATCTGGCACTAAACCATGTCCCTAAAAGCCCCATCTGTCTGTGTTTTAAACACCTTCAGTGATGGGGACTCCACAACCTCACTGGGCAGTCTGCTCCATTGCTTCAAAACCCTTTCCGTGAAGTATTTCTTCCTAATATCCAATCTAAACCTCCCTGTGTGCAACTTGAGGCCATTTCCTCTTGTCCTATGACTTGCTACTTGGGAGAAGAGACCAACACCCTCCATGTTCCAACCTCCTTTCAGGTAGTTGTAGACAGCAATAAGGTCTCCCCTCAGCCTCCTGTTCTCCAGTCTAAACAGCCCCAGTTACCTCCACTGCTCCCCGTCTGACTTGTTCTCCAGACCCCTCACCAGCTTTGTTGCCCTTCTCTGAACTCACTCCAGCACCCCAAGGTCTTTCTTGTAGTGAGTGGCCCAAAACTGAACACTGGATTTGAGGTGCATCCTCACCAGTGCCAAGAACAGAGGGATGATCACTTGCCTGGTCCTGCTGGCCACACTATTCCTGATGCATGCTGGGATGCTGGTGGCCTTCTTGGCCACCCGGGCACACGCTGGCTCATGTTCAGTCACTGTCCATCAACACCCCCAGGGCCTTTTCCATTGGGCAGATTTCCAGCCGCTCTTCCCTGAGCCTGTAGTGCTGCCTGGGGTTGTTGTGACCCAAGTGCAGGACCCAGCACTGGTCATGAAATTGAACAAGTCCAAGAGTTGGATTGTTCACCTGGGATAGAGTAACACTGAGTGCAAGTGCAGATTGGGAGAGAGCGGCTGGAGAGCAGCCCTGCAGAGAGGGATCTGGCGTGATGGTTGGCCACAGGGTCAATAGGAGGCAACACAGTCCCCCAGCAGTCAAGACGGTAAATGGCATCCTGGGGTGTGTAACAAGCAGTTCTGAGGAATGTTTGTTCATTAAAGCTCCTGGAGATGTTTATTTGAGTTCTGAGATGTGTTTGTATGCTTACTTGCTTTGTTCTGTTTGATGTAATTACCTAATAAGGAGATGTTTGTTTGAGTTCTGACAAGTCTTTGTATGTTTGCTTGCTTTGTCCTGTTTGATGTATTTACCTAATAAGTAACCAAAGTAAGGCGACCGAAACTGGCTACACAAGAGTCAACCTCACATGATGCAAGGCACACCGTGAGTTGGAAAGTTACACCCAGAAGCTGTGGACTAGAGATGTTCTATAAAACCCAGAGGACTGAATTAGCTGGTGCGCGTGCCGTGAGAGAGACAGGTCTCTAGGCCGCACCCAGCGCTGTCTTTGCTTATTGCCGGATTCTAAACAAATTCTTGTTATTTACAAGATGGAGTCAAAATTTATTACAATTTGGTGCCGTGACTCGGATGAAGGATATTCGGCGGCGATCCTTTTTGAGGGAGGCGCCCCACTTCTTTTTCTAGCGGCCCTTGGAGGATTTTGCCGCCACCCTTCACCGACGAACCTTCTAAATTGCAATAAGCAAAGTAAATGCCGGCAGCCCCTTAAACTTTGTGCACAAAGATCCGAGTGAAGACGCAGGACACGTGAGTATAGGCCGGATTTCCACTCAGATTGGGGCTGGGATTCCTGGGGTACGACGACTGAGACGTCCAATTGCGGACGAAGCGAGTGCGGACCCTCCAGTAGTGCAGTTCTCGTAGCCCGCGAGGGAGCGAGTCACGAACGAGGGGAGCGTGTGTGAGTGTCCGTGAGCGTACCCTGGAAGATGGGACAGAAGAAAAGTAGACCTTCTGGTCCCATGGGTGGGGATTCGCAAGCGATTCCTCAGGATAGTCTACTAGGATTAATGATCAAATATTGGAATGATTACCCCTCAAGGCAGAGTAAGAGTAAAATAAAAATGATACACTATTGTATGGAAGTTTGGGATGGTAAGGAAATCTGTAAGGACCACCTGTTTTGGCCAGTATTCGGATCCTCTGAGGACTGGATTTGCCAAGCCCCGAATCTTTATGTTAACTCAAAGGAACCATTTAGTCAAGAGGAGAGTGATCATGCGCGCTTACAGATAGGGTCAGAAACTAGGATCAATCTGTATCCCTTAAAAGAAAAGGGGGATGAGAAGTACGATAAACGAAGAAACAAGCGGCATGGGGAAGAAATTCCTGTAACACCCCCACCTTATGTGCTGCTGCCACCACCCCTGGTGCCGGCCCCTAGTCCGAATGCTCCACCACTAGCACCGAACCTGGAGGAAATTAATCTTAGTCAACCCACAGGGTCTGTCACACGTAGTAAAACTGGACAGCAGCAGTACCAGGCGATGGGATAATTATATCCGTTGCGAGAAATTGCGATGGGAGGTCCACAGGTGGGAATGGGGTATGTGGCCGTGCCCCTCAATTCCGGAGACGTTAGAGATTTTAAAAAGGAAATGGAGAGTCTTTTAGAGGACCCGCTAGGAGTAGCTGAGTGGGTTGATCAATTCTTAGGACCTAATACATATATGTGAGATGAACTGCAAGCGATCTTGACTGTGTGAATGTGGTAATGGAGTTTTGTGTGTGATAGCCAGTGCTTTTCTTTCTGGCATGCTGGCTTTATTCTGGCATCTGAACTTGCACAGATCTGTGATAGGCTGTGTCACATCTCGGTGTGCTGGGTTTGGCTCTTTTGTATGCACACCGGATGGGGGGTCCTGGTTTGGGGATGGTATAATTACAAAATGAGAACCTGTTCCATTATTAAAGTACCACCTTGCTCCCTGTTAAGATGCATTTGTACACATGAGAATAAATTAGTGGGGGAAGTGATTTGAATGTGAAATTCTGAGTTAGCTGTATTGAAGTTAGTGTTGTTCTGTGGATAGACTGATTTGGATCTAAAATTAATGTAAGGAATTGATGTTTAATATGTTGTTTTTCTGACGTCTGCAAAGGTAAATGAGACTGAGGAACATAACTATCACTGAGGTAATTAGAACTGCATATGAAGTATATTATGACTGGAATTAAATCGAAAAATAAGAAAGTGAAATATCCCAGGCCTGTGTTGTAACATAAATCACAAGCCTGTGCTAAGTTGTAAGATAAACTGAACCTCCCCCGTCCATGTGGCCTTACCTGTGTCTAAACTGCAAAAAAAAAAAAAAAAGGCGCTGCTAGAAGCGGCGGAAGGGAAGGAGGTGGGGGGAGGACAAGCCGTATGCCTCTCGGGGTAGTCTGACACCTGAAATGGTGTGAGCTCCCCTAGAGAAGTAATAGAAACTGAGGGCAACAGAAAGTAGAAATTTGGAAATGTTGTTACATGAACTATTGAGGGAAGCTCAGAAAGTGTATGTCAGGAGAGAGGATGAAAAAGAGCGGAGGACTGTACGAATGATGGTTGCAGCAGTCAGAGAAGATACAACTCAGAAATCCAAAGATCAAAGGGCAGAGTATAAGGGGGCTAGTCCTAAGACAAGACCCCTTAATAGCGAGACTACAATGGAACGGGGTGAGCCGATAGAATGTTTTTACTGTGGAAAGAAAGGGCACATTAAGCGGAACTGTAGGAAGAAAATGGCGGATGAGAAAATGTTCAAAGCGGAATAGGGGTGTTAGGGGCTCTTTTTGCTGGGGACCCATTATAAAGGGGGTGATTATCGAAACCAACTCCACAATAGGAGTGGGAAATTTACTTCTAGTTCCTGAAGCTGAATATAATATCTTGGGGTGGGATTTAATAATCGAATTGGGTGTTAATTTAGAAGTAACGGAGAAAGAAATTCGGATAAGATTATGTCCTCTCAGGGTGGAAGATGAGAATAAAATTAATCCTGAAGTGTGGTATACGGAAGATTCAGTAGGGAAACTGAACATAACGCCCTTTAAAGTTAAAATCTCTAGCCCAGAAATACCCATTCGGGTAAGACAATATCCAATATCTGAAGAAGGTCGAAGGGGATTGAAACCAGAAATAGAAAGGTTGTTAGAAAAAGGCTTGCTTGAACCTTGCATGTCTCCCTTTAACACCCCCATTTTACCTAAAAAAAAAAAAAAAAAAAAAAAAAAAAAAAAAAAGATGGGAAATGGAGGCTGGTACATGACCTGAGGGAGGTAAACAAGGGGACTGTGAGTTGATTTCCCATGGTGGCTAACCCGTATACCCTCCTGAGTCACCTAGGCCCGGGTGATAAGTGGTGTGGTGTGACAGACTTAAAAGATGCCTTTTGGACTTGCCCACTAGATGAGGAAAGTCGAAATTATTTTGCCTTTGAGTGGGAGGACCCAGACACTCATAGAAAACAACAGTTGCGATGGACAGTACTCCCCCAGGGATTTACAGAGTCACCCAACTTGTTTGGGCAAGCTTTAGAACAGATTTTACAGGAGTGTGAATGCAGCCCTGAGGCGGTGTTGGTGCAGTATGTAGATGATCTATTGCTGGCAGAGCAGGATGAGGAAGTGGTTCCAAAAGTAACTGCAATTAGTATGATGAACAGATTACACGATAATACGCATTGGGGAACGCAGGCATTAGTAGATCAATTTGCTACAAAATACGCTTGTATAGGAGCATATAATGTAGTGAAGCGAATTGTTGAAAAGTGCCTCACCTGTTAGCGAGTAAATAAACAACAAATACAGAGACGAATCCCTGGTGGGAGGGAACTCACATATTGACCATTTTCAAAAATACAAATTGATTTTACAGAGTTACCAAAGGTCGGATGCTACCGTTATTTGTTGGTGCTAGTAGACCACCTTACACACTTTGTGGAGGCATTCCCAACAGATAGAGCTACTGCACGTACAGTAGCAAGAATACTGTTGGAAGAAATAATTCCCTGATATGGAATAATTGAAGCCATTGATTCCGACCGGGGCCCACACTTTGCATCAAAGATTATTACAGAGACCTTCCAGGCACTAGGTACCAATTGGCAATATCATACTCCATGGCATCCACAAAGTTCAGGAAGAGTAGAACGAATGAATGGAGAGATAAAGAAACAACTCACAAAACTAATGATAGAAACTAAGATGTCATGGGTAAAGTGTTTGCCCTTAGCACTATTAAATATAAGAACGTAGCCGAGAACAGACCTCGGGATCTCACCTTTCGAGATGTTATATGGTATGCCCTATGATTTAGAAATACCAGAGGACCACTCAGAAATAAAGGATTTCCAAATAAGGAATTATCTAATACAGTTGTTAAAGTGGAGGAAATATCTTTGGGAAAAAGGGTTGGTGGTACAACGCCCGCCCTTAGACATAAAAATACATACTCTAGAACCCGGAGATAGAGTGCTTATAAAAACCTGGAAGGAGGCATCACTAACCCCTCGATGGGAGGGACCTTATGTTGTTTTACTCACTACAGAAACAGCTATTCGAACTGCCGAAAAAGGTTGGACACACGCCAGTCGAGTGAAAGGCCCGATCAAGACCGACGCGTGGACTGCAGAACCCACAGATGAACCTTTAAGAATTAAACTGAAGAAGCAATAAATGGACTTGGATTTACCAACCTGCATTGTGCAAGTACAGAAAAGCGATAAAGCTGATTATAAATACCCTCTTTGTAAGGATTATAGAGTTGTATGTGAAAACATAAATTGCAACTGTTATCCTTTTGTATGTTTTAGTTGTACAGTGTGCCAGGGAGATTGGTGGTTGCATTGCCTAGACGGTATTCACCCTCGAGGGACTTGTTATTCAATTGAACGAGAAGTTACTGAATTAGTATTAAAACTTAAAGTCTTACGAGGAGAAATCGAGACCGAAGATCCTAGTTGGTGGAACATATATGTCTATGGAATACGACCTGAACGGTTTTGTTTCCACCCTAATGAGCCAACTCCTCCGAAATTACACATAATACAAGTGTGCTGCCGAACCACTGTAAAAGAAATAACGTGCCATTCCCTCTTGGTAAAAAGCTGCAACTGGGAAGCTTACAAGCGACGGTGCAGTCGCCGGAAACATTCGGGGCCTCCTGAAGACTATTCTTGCTGCCGAGAAGATGGTTTACCCTGTGGCTCAAAGCAACCAAGTCGACGGGCGAGGCAGAGGAATAACACAAAGTGGGGGCAAAAACCCCAATGGAATTGTGCAGCAATGTTGGGAGAACTACCCCAGTGCTAGGCAGCACAACAAATTGCAAAATCAAAGCAAGGAACCTAGGCAAATGCAAACCCACCTGGTATGCTGTATTAATATTATTGCTAATAGCAGGTAATGGGAAATAGCACATAGACCATACAAATGGACCTTAATTCAGGTAGAAGAGAGTCGGGTGATTAAAGAGAACACTACAGTAGGATCCCCTAGTTTTTCTGTTCCCCTTTGTCAGTTAGCACCTATACAACCATGTTTAGATCGAAAAGCCTATTATTTTTGTCCCTCGTCTAATCCAGGGAAGGGTTATTGCAACTATCCTAATCAGTATTATTGTGCTTATTGGGGTTGTGAAACTATTGCCTCTGCTTGGGCACCTTCTATGCGAGATAAGTTTTTAACCACAACTTGGAGACCTTTAGGATGTAAACCTCCCCAACATGATTCGACAGGGGGAATAATAGAAAGCAGTGCGTACAGGTAGTAGTTATTCCTAAAATTACTTATCATGAATCTCAGCAGAGCTGGTATGAAAACTGGTTTAGACAATCACCCTGGCTTACAACCCTCTTATCCACTATAGCAGGACCACTGATTCTTTTAATCCTAGTATTAACCTTTGGGCCATGTATCTTAAATAAAGTAATAGCGATCGTGAAAGGCAGGCTAGAAGCCGCTCACTTGATGTTGATTAAAGCAAAATATGAGAAATTGCATGACCAAAATGACACTGAATTATTAGTATTAAGTGGTAAAGAGTTGCAACGCTTTAATGAACAAAATAAGTAAACAAATAGAAAAGGGGGAAATTGTAACAAGCAGTTCTGAGGAATGTTTGTTCATTAAAGCTCCTGGAGATGTTTGTTTGAGTTCTGAGATGTGTTTGTATGCTTACTTGCTTTGTTCTGTTTGATGTAATTACCTAATAAGGAGATGTTTGTTTGAGTTCTGACAAGTCTTTGTATGTTTGCTTGCTTTGTCCTGTTTGATGTATTTACCTAATAAGTAACCAAAGTAAGGCGACCGAAACTGGCTACACAAGAGTCAACCTCACATGATGCAAGGCACATCGTGAGTTGGAAAGTTACACCCAGAAGCTGTGGACTAGAGATGTTCTATAAAACCCAGAGGACTGAATTAGCTGGTGCGTGTGCCGTGAGAGAGACTGAGGTCTCTAGGCCGCACCCAGCGCTGTCTTTGCTTATTGCCGGATTCTAAACAAATTCTTGTTATTTACAAGATGGAGTCAAAATTTATTACAGGGTGCATCAAACACAGCATGGCCATGAGGTCAAAAGAGGTGACTATGCTGCTGTATTCAGTATTAGTGCGGCCTCACCTTGAGTCCTGTGTGCAGTTCTGGGCCCCACATATATTTACAACACGGACATAAAGGTCCTTGAATGCATCTAGACCATCCCCAAGCCCATTGGAGGCCCATAGGAAGAGTTCCTCTCTCCAAATATCCAGCCCAGCTTGTTGCTGCATGAACAACCAGGAGAAACTGCCCCTGGACCCTCATGCCAGATCCCATCTCCTCCACCCCATACAGGCCGTGCTCTCCCCCTTGGCACTGAGGTGGTTCCAGGGACCCAAGAGACACCTGTAGGAGGAGATGTTGGGTGGGGATATGGTGTCCTTCAATGCTCCTCATGGTACCTCCTGCTGGGCTTTGTGCCACTGGTCACAACCCTCTGAGCCTGGATGTTCAGCCAGTTCTCAGTGGTGCTGAGCAGGAACATGCCCACGAGCACATTGGGCTGCACTGGGAGGAGCGTGGCCACCCAGACAAGGGCAGTTATTGTCCATCGTGACTCACCACTGGTGTGGTCACATCTGGAGCCGAGTGTCCCAGTGTGAGGTTCCCCATTCTGGAGGAACGGGAGGAGCTGTCGTGTGGCCAGAGAAAGTCTGGGTCATGTGTGGAGAGGTTGAGAGACCCAAACTTCTTTAGCTTGATGAAGGAGAGCCTGAGGAAACGTGGTGGTTTTACTGAAATTGAGTTGATTTTCTTCATGCATTTTGAACCTCTCTCCTTCACAGCCAGTACAGTCTTTTGTTTAGATTTACTATGAGAAAAATGAGATAACGCTGTTTCTTCCCTGGGATAGAGTTCATTTTGTCTTTTAGCAGCTTTACAGTGTTTGCCATTTGCTATGAAAGGAATGTCAGAACTCACTGGTATCTTGGCTGTTGTCAGGGAAACCAAGGACTTCTTTGGCCATCCAGCTGTGGATGCAGATTGGCAGGAGGGGACACAGACAGGACAGCACCTGGATTGACATGCAGGCTGATCAATGACATATTCCCTATGATTCGCGCCATGCTCAGTCTAAAGCTGGAGCCGGCTTTTAGGGCTTATTACATCCGTTACTTTGGGTTTTGCAGCTGGTTTGGTCAGTTCCATTCAGAAGTTTCATCCTGTCAGGAGTTCGAGGTCAGTTCGGCTTTTTGCCGTTCTGCCATTTTGCCGTTGGCCTTTGGGCCTTTCTGCCTGTTGCCCTTTTGCTCTCTCTCGCTGGGATGGGCTGTTCAGGACCAAGGTGCTCCCTTCTGCAGGACTGGCTGCTCCGTGTGACTGGAGTTACACGGGGGATAGCACTGAGTATATTTTCTTAATTTAATCTATCTATTTCTATTTAATTTACCAGGACTATTGTCAGTGAAACCAAGGACTTCTCTGGAGTGCAGCTGCAGGTTCAAATTGGTCAAGGGGGCACAGACACGACAGCACCTTGATTGACATCCAGGTCAATCAAGGAGCTATTCTCTACCATTAGCGTCATGCTCTCTATAAAGCTGGAGATGCCTTTTCCAGCACCTTAGTTTTGGTTTTCTGGCTACATTGGTTAGCTCTGTTCGGAAGTTCTATTCTATTGCGAGTTCAGTGTTAGTTCAGTTTTATGATGTTTTGCTGTTTTTCAGTTGGCCCTTGGGCCTCTCTGCCTTTTGCACTTGTACTTTCTCTTCCCTGGATCAGCTGTTCAGGACCAGGGTGCTCTCTTCTTTTGGGCTGCCTGTTCAGCACAACTAGAGTTATGTGGAGGATTGCACTGAGTATCATATATTTTACTTTATGTGTATTTTAGTTTAAGCATATTATTAGTAGTAGTGTATTATTCTCATTATCTTATTATATTTTTTCTAAACCCACAAGTTTCTCCCTTCCCATTCAGTTCTCGCCCTTATCCCACCTGGAGACTGTGAGCAGCTCTCATGGTCCTGGTTGGTGACTATGGTAAAACCATGACAAGAAAGGGCAGTAGTAGCTTCAGAAAACTTGAGGATAACTTTCCAAGATGATGCCTTTTATTTTACTTTATTTTACAATTTTTGGTAGAGGGAACAGCAAGAGAAAGGAAAACCATCAGAAACCATCAGACACTGCAGCTCTGGAGGTCCAGAGTGGAGCTCAGGATCAGGAAATGTCATTCTGAGTGCAGTCCTGTGTTCATTCAGGACTCAAGATCAGCCATGGCTTTCTGTTTCCAGGAACAGCTGGTGAGGATGGAGAGACAGCAGCACAGGTGAGGACACACTGGGCTGAGAACAAGGTGGGGAAGCGCATGGGGTGTCTGCAGCCTGTGTGGAAACAGCCACAGGCCTGGGACAGTGCAGGATGGACCATGGTGGACATGGCCAAGGGCGCTGGCAAGGCTGGATGTCCCTGAAAGAGCCAAGGTCTTTGTCCCCTTGGCTATGGCTGATGACCCTGCCAGCGAGGCCTAAGAGGAGACACATGGTTGTCATGGCCATGGCTCCCCATTGCCTCCTTGCACCCCCAGGGAGTGTCACACCATTGTCCTGCACTGGGTATCGCACTCCCCACAGCCCCAGGAAGAGCCCTGAGCCACACGTGAGGGACAGGATCTCCCTTCCAGGGGCAGGGGCTCAAGGCTTGGCCATTGTCCTTCATCAGACAAGCCAAGGGCTTTCTCAGCATCAGAGCTGCTGCACTCTGCCTTTGCCTGATGCAATCACAGCCTCCAATTATCTGCTCTAACGAGTCCCTGGGAGGCTTTGTCAGTAACAGCCCTCAGTGGGGCCCATTAATGCTTCAAGGTACTTTGGAGTTTGTTCTGGCTTGGACTTCTTGAGCAGATTCTTCAGTCTGTGCTTGGTAACTGAGGTTCATGGACTCAACACCAAATACGCCATGGGGCTCATTAAAAAACAGAAAGCCCTAACGAGCAATGTTTCTTTCTGTAATTTCATTTAAATCTTCCAGACTTGTAGAACTAACTGTAGGGGTTTCAATGGGACACTTGCTGATGAAGGTTTCAAAGAAGATTTAATGAAGGAGGTTTTTTCTTTCCAGCTTGTTTTCTGTCATTTTTCAGTGTGTAGAAGAAGTAACAGCAGCATTCTACACTGGACATTGATCTCGAGGGTCTCCTGAAGACATCTGGACAGGCAGGAGAACAGTCCCTTGAGGCTGGACACTGTATGGACAACCTGGCTCCTCATCCCCACCCCCAGTCTGCCGGTTCCCTCATTGGCCACCAGAGATTGCATCACTTTTCCTCCATCAGACTTCTCCACTGAGCTCTGCAGGAGATGCTGCAGCTCCTGTGCACCAGCTCCACCTGCTCTCCTGTGCAAACACTGCACAGTTCAATCAACAGCAAAACACTTTCCTCAGCTGTGTGTGTAAGTGGATCTGGTGAGGTCCAGCACCCACAAGGGACACCCACACAAGAACTGCTTTAGACAGAGAGACAGGAGAGGATAGAAATAAACACAATGAACGTGTTGACTGCCATGTTAATTAGAGCTCTGAAGAACGGGGCAAGTTTGTAACTCCCTGAAGCTCAAAGCAGAAACCAGACAGTTGAGAGGCCACTGAATGACCAAAGAGCAAGTGGAGGAGAAACCTGAGAGCACTGGGAAGGGCAAACGTCCAGACAGTGCTGGAAAGTTGTCCTTGGACAGGGACATTGAATCAGGAGAGGTGGGAACTCCTGAATGACGAGGGAGATGAAATCAGAGAGTGTTGGTAATAGAAGTACAGGGGAAGACCAATATTTCTTCTCCTACGCTTAGTACATCAGTCATCAGCTGTCTCACCATAAACAGCCAGTGCCATTTTAGGGGCCCAGTGTACCTGAGGTGCTGGCCTGGGATTGGCATCTATCACACAGGACCTGGGGAGACCAGAGCACCTTGCAGTGCAGGTGGAGCCTGGGCAGGGGTTCCCGGGGCATTTACACTGGCACCAGGTGTTTGTGTCCCTGGAGATGAAGACATTTGTGTCCTAGATCCATCCCCAGTTCTGGAGAACTCTTTCATTAACTGCCACCAGATGGCCCTACAAGCATTAAGCCAAGATGATTTTGTGTCTTGCACAGCGCCCCACACCCTCTGAACCTGCCCTGCCCAGGACTCCACACGTTGCCCAGAGCGAGTCACACTGAGGTGTTGGCTGGTTCCCTGGCTGAGATGTTGGTTTAGATGGTCACCTATAGCACAGGTGGATCCTGTCCCATCATCGCCTGCTCTGCTCCAGTCTGAAACAGAGCCCAACATCACAATGGGATCATGAGAGAACTGAGGTTGAAGGGACCTCAGGAGTCTGCAGTCCAACCTGTCACCAACTGGGTCACACCAAGGTGTTCCAGCCTTGATTCAATCAGAGCTTTAGCAGGACTAGAGAAGTGATCATCCCTTTGTACTGGGCACTGGTGAGGCTGCACCTTGAATCCTGGGGTCAGTTTGAGGCCCCTCATGGCAAGGAAGACATTGAGGTGCTGGAGAGAGTTCAGAGGAGGGTGACAAGGCTGGTGAAGGGTCTGGAGCACCAGTCTCATGAGGAGCGGTTGAGGGAGCTGAGGCTGTTCAGCCTTGAAACAGGAGGCTGAGGAGAGACTTTATTAGTCCCTACAGCTGCCTGAAAGGAGGTTTTATCATGGAGGGTGTTGGTCTCTTCTCCCAAATAGGAAGTGGTAGGAGAAGAGGAAATGGTCTCAAATTGCACACGAGGAGGTTTAGATTGCATATGAAGAATAAATTCTTCAGGGAAAGGGTTTTGAAGCAATGGAGCAGACTGCCCAGTGAGGTTGTGGAGTCCCCATCACTGAAGGTGTTTAAAACACAGATAGATGGGGCTCTTAGGGACATGGTTTAGTGCCAGATTTAGGTTATGGTTGGACTCGATGATCTTAAGGGTCTCTTCCAGCCACAATTATTCTATGATTCCATGATACGTCATTTTTCATATTCTTTTTCTTAGAGGACCATGCAGCCTCCCTGAGAGCCAGGACTTTTCTGAGGTGTTGGAGAGACGTCTCATGGTCACACCAGCCAGTTCCACCAGCCCCTGTTCGTCTCTTCTCAGACCAATCCGTTTCTCCATATCCCAACCTTTCAGGTGAGTTTCTGGGACACAGCAAATGCTGTCCAGGTCCTCTGGGCCTGTTCAGAGAGAGCAGCTTGACAACATGTTGATGGGCTCTCTGTGCACCTCAAAGCTTTCCTGACCATTTTTCTCAGGGATGTGGGGAAGGAGTAGAAAAAAGACTTTGTCAAACTGTCTCGGGAGGGCTGTTCTGGGCATCCCACAGTCCAGGATGACGGTGCTGGAGAAACCAGTGGCACAGGTGAGGTGAGAGGTCCAGGAGGAGAAGGCCTTGTGCCTCTCTACACTGGGGTAGAGCAGTGATGCATTCATGGGATACCCATGTGAACAGGAAGGGGAAAAATGGATCCAGGGGACAAAATGCCTTCCAGCCAGTTCTTTACCCATCGCACATACACCATCCAGGCCACGAGCTGCAGCTTCTCCAGGAGATGCTGTGGGACACGGTGTGAAAGGCTTCACTGCAGTCTAAGGACACAACACCCACAGCCCGTGTGGCGGATTCACTCCCCACCACAGACTTTCCCTCATCTGCTCAGCGGTCACCTTGTCACAGAAGGAGATCAGGCTGGTCAAGCAGGACCTGCCTTTCATCAAGCCATGCTGATTGGGCCCCATTGCTCGTCTGTGTGTGTGACCTCACAGTCCTTTTCCAGCCATGTTCCTGCTGTTGGCCAATCCCCTGCAGAGGCAGAAGTGACCTCACAGTGCCCTCCACACCCATTGGTTCCTACTGGACTATGAGTTCCTGAGACACAAGTGACCACACAACATCGTACCCACCATCACCCTCCTTGTGGTCCAGAGTGTGAGCAGATCAAACTGAGCTGCTTTCATCAAATGTATCTGATAGATTTCCTATCAAGGGTTTGAGTGGAGAAACGCTCTTCAGAGGAGCTGCTGTATTTACTCTGGGGCATTTTAGATCTCCAAGGAAAAGATTCATGGAATCCTACAATAAAACAGGTTGGAAGAGACCCCTGAACACCATCTCTGTCCCACTGACCTTTATGGCACCCCAAGGAACAGCTGATGGCATTTGTGCTCACTTGGGTTCATCTCACCACATGCACACAGTGGACATGCACATGATGTGTGTGTTTACATCTCATCTGCACAATGAAAACATGGACTTTTGACCTAGTGTTTCATAGAATCACAGAATGTCCTGAGTTGGAAGGACCCACAAGGATCATGGAGTCCAACTCCTGTTCCTGCACAGGACACCCCACAGATCACCCCATGTGTCTGAGGACGTTGTCCAGTCTCTTCTTGAACACTGTCAGGATGGGGCCGTGACACCTCCCTGGGGAGCCTCTTCAGTGTCCAGCACCTCTGGGGGAAGAACCTTTTCCTCATGTCCAACCTAAACCTCTCCTGACACATTTTTCTTCCATTCCCTTGGATACTGTCAGTGGTCGCTACAGAGAACAGATCAGTACCTTCCCTTCCTTCTCCCCTTGTGAGGAAGCTGTAGCCACCATGAGGTCTCCTTAGAGTCTTCAGCTCTGATGCTCAGAAACCCCTTGGTTTGCTTTCTGAAGCAGAAAGGAGAAGCCATGAGCTCCAGGCAATGGGAAGGGGGATCCTGTCCCTCACACATGGCTCAGGGCTCTTCCTGGGACCGTGGGATGTCGGTGTGCAAGGCCCAGGGAAGGACAACACTGGGACAACAACTTCCAGCTTCCCCATGGGGCTGCAAGGAGGCACCGAGGCCCCAGTGCCATGAGGACAACATGTCTGCTCCTGGGGTCAGTGGCAGAGACAACTGCCTTGGCCAAGGGGACACAGACCTGGGTTCTGTGGGTCCCTTCCAGCCTTACAGCGCCCTTTGCCATCTCCACCACAGGCTGTTCCACACGGTGCTGCCCCTGCCCCTCTTTCCCTGCAGGCTGCAGACACCCATCTCGCTTCCCCACCTGCTCTCACCCAGCATTTCTGCACCTTCACTGCTGTGTCTGCACCCTCACTGGCTGCTCTTTGGAACACAAACCATGGGCTGATCCAGCTCCCTCTGGGTCACCTCTTGCACCACAGCACTGCCCTTCCAGTGACATTTCTTCCTCCTCATATCCAGTCCTCACCTTCCAAGTAGACTTCTTTTTTCTCTTTCCTGCTTCTTCCCACTATCAAGAAAAGCTCGACCATCTCATGAACTGCCCTTCATGCAGGGAACCCAACCCGTTAGGCTTCTTGTGGTATTTTACCTGACCAGAGAGAAGTCACCTTGCCATGATCTTCTAAATCCCACAACTACTGCTGTTCTTTCAGCTTCTCTGACAGACACGACCATGTCCCTGCCCATGTCCCGTCATGTTCTCAGGTGGGATGGACATGACAACCCGTCTCTCTTCCTGGGTAAGACCTGTGGGCCCTTGGGCAGAGGTTCTTTCCCAGCCATGTCCCTGCTGCTGGGCTGTCACCTCCAGACACAGAACTGACCCCACTGTCCCCTTTACAGCCACATGATTCTGCCTGGATTATGAGTGTCTGAGACACAACTGACCTCATAATACAACACACACCCATCCCCCTCCTTAGCACCCAGGACCTGACCAAGACTGAACGGTGCTCTACACAGTCCTACCCCTGCCCCTCTTTCCCACAGGCTGTAGACACCCATCTCACTTCCTCACCTTGTTCAAATTATTCAAATATGTTTCCTACCAACAATGAGATTTAAAAGCACTCCTCACTGGAACTGCTGTATTTATGTTAACACAGCACATATATCCTTTTTTGCCTTTTTTTTTTTCCTGTTCTTCCACCTATTCTCTCTCCAGAAACATGTCCAAGGCAAAAATTCTGTCAAATCACAGAATAACTCAGGTTTGCAGAGAGCCCTTGTCTCACTCATCTTGTCTCACTCTCCTGCTCAGGGTGAACCAGGTGAGGCTGCTCAAGGCCTCCACCCAGGTTTGCATCATCCTCGAAGGCACTAAAGATTCACTCTGTTACATCATACAAGGGGAGAATAAAGATGTTCAACAGTGTTCTCCAAGTGCTGGCCACTGAGGGATGACACCAGTATCTGGCTGCACACAGGACTTTGTACCACTGATGACATTAGTGCTGGATGGTTCAGCCAACTTCCCACCCAGCATCCACTTCCTGAGCCCCATCAGCACCACTCTGGCCACAAGGAGACCATGGCTGAGCCTTGCAAACGCCCTGTACACAACATGCCTTTCTTTCCTCTGTCTATTTAGGTTCAGCAATCCCTTCCTTGCCCTTCACATTCCTGGAAATGGCTGCAGGAGGCTTGTCCCATCCCCTTCCCAGGGAGGGAGGAAGGGTGGCCAGCCTGTAGTTATCCCAGTTCCAATCCCTGCTCTTCTTGAAGATGGGTTTGAGGTCTGATTTTTCTAAGGACCCCAGAACCATTCTGGTTTCTATGGCACTTTTGAGATGACAATCTGGAATCACAAATAGGGTGACAGAGCAAATTGGAGCACTTGAAATAATCCTGTCCAAGGCAGCTGAGATGAATCTCACTGATCCAGTGGGGTTTGTTCCTGGAGTCACACACAGAAATGTCAGATTCTGTCAGGCATCCATATCTGAGTTGGTCTCAGGACTCCTTGTGCACCCAGGGATGCTCAGAGACAGAGTGTGTCCCTATTACACACAGAGGCAGGAGTCACAGTGTCCCTCTGGCCTCCTGTTGCCACTCCCAAAGGACGGGAGACACCTCAGCCCTGTGCTGTGTCACCTGCTCTGCACCCATCTGAGATGTCCCACGTCATGAGGAATGGACACAGGGAGCTCAGTTCAAGGAAGCACAACCCAGTGCTGCATTCACGTGATTTCCCATAGGTTGTTCCTCCCAAAATGAAGTGACTTCAAGACCTCGTCTATCTCACAGGTCTTCATGGAATGGAAAGGAATAGCTGATGGTGTTTGTGCTCAGTCAGGTCCATGTCACCTCACGTACATTATGTGCGTGCTCACATCTCAGACACGACCATGTCCCTGCCCATGTCCCGTCATGTTCTCAGGTGGGATGGACATGACAACCCGTCTCTCTTCCTGGGTAAGACCTGTGGGCCCTTGGGCAGAGGTTCTTTCCCAGCCATGTCCCTGCTGCTGGGCTGTCACCTCCAGACACAGAACTGACCCCACTGTCCCCTTTACAGCCACATGATTCTGTACATCTCATCTGTACAAAGCAAACATGGATTGCTGAACTATTCATTGAGTGTCCATCCATGGAGAGAAAACAGCCTCTGTGGGTGAGAGGCCAGTGCTGGAAATGCTGGTTGTGAGGGGCCAGTCCATGGTGATTGACCTGGGGCTCCTTCCACGGGGTGTCCAGTGCATAGGGGAACAGCCCAGCCCTGCTCTGCTGGTCCTGCAGGTCTCTGACAGGAGTCTGGCTGTGAGAGGACACTGCTGTGTGCCAGCCCTGCACACACACACTGTGCAGCTGTACACTGGTGCTTAATCTGAGGGTTACTTTCTTGGACACGTTATTGAGAAAAACTTTGTAAGAAGCTGAAGACTTGAACCTTCCAGGTCTGCCCATAGAAGATCACCTTTCTGTCTAGAAAGGCTGTTGTGAGGCCAGCTCTGTCACAGCAGAGCCCATTGCCTGTCCCTGCCTGCGCCCACAGCACTGACACACAGCAGGACGATGACTAAGCTGCCAGAGCACTCAGGCCTTGCACCAACACCAGGGATGAGAAGGAGAGTGTGGAGTGGAACCAGAACAGCTCTGGAAGAACAAGCGCTGCTGCTCCCTGGCAGGGCTGCCAGGCTGGACTCTTTTACCCTCCTCGCATAAACACAGGAACCATCCCTGCAGCTCTAAAAAGGGCTTGCAGGAAGGAAATAGTGAAAAACAAGTCACTAAAGAGCCCTTTATTGTGTTTAGAGACAAGAAGAGCATGACTCCTTATTTACACAACCAACAGTTATAAAAGAAAAGCTAATAATTAATTAGAAAGGGGATGACAACATTATCACAATAAGAAAACAACTAATAACAACAAAAAATCCAGATGACAGGCTGCACCTGTAATTACCTACATTAAAGCACTTATGTAGAACCAGATGGGTGGTTTATTGCTTTACAAAACAATAAGATATGAGTTTCCAGAGGGCATCCTTGAGCTCCTGGTTTCTCATGCTGTAGATGAGGGGGTTCACTGCTGGAGGAACCACTGAGTACAGAACAGACACCACCAGATCCAGGGATGGAGAGGAGATGGAGGGGGACTTCAGGTAGGCAAACATGGCAGTGCTGAGGAACAGGGAGACTACGACTAGGTGAGGGAGGCAGGTGGAAAAGGCTTTGTGCCGACCCTGCTCAGAGGGGATCCTCAGCACGGCCCTCAAGATCTGCACATACGACACCACAATGAACACAAAACAGCCAAAAGTTAAACAGGCACTGACTACAAGAAGCCAGACTTCCCTGAGGTAGGACCATGAGCAGGAGAGCTTGAGGATCTGGGGGATTTCACAGAAGAACTGGCCCAGGGCATTGCCATTGCATAGGGGCAGTGAAAATGTATTGACCGTGTGCAGCAGAGAATAGAGAAACCCAGTGGCCCAGGCAGCTGCTGCCATGTGGACACAAGCTCTGCTGCCCAGGAGGGTCCCGTAGTGCAGGGGTTTGCAGATGGCAACGTAGCGGTCGTACGACATGATGGTGAGAAGAATATACTCTGCTGCTACAAAGAAGGCAAATGAAAAGATCTGTGCAGCACATTCTGAGTATGAGATGGCCCTGGTTTCCCACAGAGAGTTTGCCATGGATTTGGGGAGAGTGGCGGAGATGCATCCCAGGTCGAGTAGGGCGAGGTTGAGCAGGAAGAAGTACATGGGAGTGTGGAGGTGCTGGACCCAGGCTATGGTGGTGATGATGAGGCCGTTGCCCAGGAGGACAGCCAGGTAGATGCCCAGGAAGAGCCAGAAGTGCAAGAGCTGCAGCTCCCGTGTGTCTGTGAAGGGCAGGAGGAGGAACTGGGTGATGGAGCTGCTGTTGGACATTGGCTGCCTGTGGGCATGAGGACCTGTGCAAGGAGGAAAAGGCAGTGACAAAGTAGGGGAGATTTCTCTGCGGAAAATATCATGTTGTTTCTCATGGAAAACTCCCTCCCTGATGAAGGGATGTTTCAGCTCATTCTCTCTTTCTACCAAGTGAGAAAAACTGTTCATCACAGCTTAAAATACAGCTTGGGCATCTGGTTTCCATAAACACATCTTTGAGGCAAGATCCACTGAACTTGTTTCAGAACAAAAACTGACCCACATCCCCACCCTAACCCCAGAGAGAAAGAGCACTAGGGACAAGTGGAGAAACAATAAAGGACACTGCAGTGCTACCAGAAAATAAAGCAAGGACAGAAAGGCAGACGGGCATGCTGTGGAACCTTCTCCTGACCCGGCTGTGCTGCTGCCACTCACATAATGACACTGGAGAGAAAGTACTTTTAGCACCTTTGTTGTGTACCACAGGAACCCTTCACCTGGAGGTCCAGCTGCTGAGGTGGAGACTGGTGACCTGGACCCCATGGCTTTGGGGCAGAGGGTCTGCTGGGAAGGAGAGGAGACCAGGGGTTGCACTGGGAAATGTGTCTGCACTGCAGGGGATGGCAGGGGGGTCCTGTATCCCGTCTCAAGCATTTCAGGTTGTAGCTTCCTCTCCCTGCCCATGTCAGTGCTGCCTGCAGCTGTGTGTCTGTCCCTGGTCTGCTCCCTGTCAGTGTCACAGACCCCGTCACACCCGCTGTGTGCTCAGCTCTGTCCTGCTCACACCTCCTGGCACTGCCCAGGGGCAGCTCTGTGTGTGCAGGGGCTCAGGAGCAGCTCAGACACGTCCTAACGAGAACTGGGGTCTCAGTGTCTTCTCCAAAGAGAGAAATAAATCCCCATTTCCCACTGCACACCCTGACAATCAAGAGTGGAAAACTGAAAGCACAGACTCCTTCCCTGGCAGCTGTTGCTGTCTTGTTATCTACACTGCAGGGGGTCACAGGGAATTTTCTCTCTTCTCCCTCCCATAACAATTCCGGGTTTAGTTTTCTCTCATTTCTGATCATTTCCCTGCTGCCTGGAGATTCTCCCCTGGGAGGTGTTTCCCTGTCCATGTCTGTTCACTGTCAGTGCTCACAGACCATCCCACCCTCTGTGCCCTCCCCCTGGCCCTACAGATCCTGCCTGTTCACAGGCACTGCCTGGGGGCATCTTCCTGTCTGCAGGCTGGAAAACAGGGCAGGTCAGACTAAGGCTGACGGGTCCAGCCAAGGTGATGCAGGTGCTGTGCACAGGCAGAGGGGTGGGGAAGGGATGTCATGAGCCTCCTGGCAGATGTACTGATCACTCACAGTTGCAGTTCAGCAATCTCAGTGACTTGTTAAAGCATGAGAGCTCGGTTTGCATTTATCCTTTGACACATGCCCCTCTCCCCACCAAAAACTCCAGTCTTGGAATAGGAAACTGAAAGGACAGACTCAGGTAACCTCCTTATCTTTAAAGTAATGCCTGTACAGAAGCAGCAGAAGGACCCTTCCCTGCTGGGGGTCGCTCCTTCCCCACAGTTTCTCCCCTCCTTGTTGTTGGGGTCTCCCCAGGCAGGCTGAGCGCTGACCCTGGCAGGCGGCAGAGTCTCTGCCCGGCACAGCCCTGTGGTACAGGGACCCTGCTCTGCAGGACAGCCCTGGGCACCCCTGGGTGCTCCCCCTGCAATCACCCTCAGCAGAAGCTGCCATCATGCCCTGTCCCTCTGACAGTTCAGCAGGGAAGCGCTGGTCTGGACCATGTTCTTGTCCTCTACATGAGAAATACTGTGAGAGAGACCTGACAGCTCCTGTAAATTGTGAGATGTATCATCTTTAGGAGATCCCTCCAGGAAATGCAGCTGCATTGTCCTACAGCCAGAGACTTACCGTCTTAGAACTGTGAAGATTTGTCTCTCAATGAGCCCTCAGCAACCAACCCCCTACATTGCCTTTCCCCTCTCTGTGCCTGGCTCCTATGCCCTCGGTGCTGCAGGCAGAGCCCTCAGCCCTGCTGCGTGTGCAGAGGAGCTGCTCCTGGGCAGAGCTGTCTCTCTGCAGTGCTGCCGCTGCCATGAGCTCCCTGTGTCCCAGGAGCCCAGCCCAGCTCAGCAGCACAGAAGCAGCCCATGATGTCCCTTTCTCTGTCCCCTCTGGGCTCCTCCAGGTGTCCCTGGGGCTCCAGGGGCACATCCTTGAAACAACCTCAATTAATAAGTGACATTGATTCTCTCTCCTCTGAAGAGACACATCATTGTGTTCTTTGTAATAAACAATGAATTAGTATGAGAATCAACTTTTCTTGTCCCACCATTACACAGGACACCAGCAGTATTACAGCAAAGGATCTAATTCTTCCAAGCCGGGGGAGGAACATCTTCAGTTGAATGAGTTCAGGCATTTTATTCTGGTTTTATACTCCCAGGTCTAGAGAGACATTCATCAGTCTTTGGCCATGTCATGTCTGTGCTCTGATTCAAAGCCTTTGCACACATGGGCTCTTGGACACTTGGTACCAGATTTCTTGTGCAGGTCAGAGCTGGGCTGGTGCCACAGCTGGGGTGGCTCAGCCCAGATGTGAGGCCATGTCCTCAGCCAGGGACCTGACTGGGGAGCTGGAGCTGTCAGTGCTGCAGACAGAGCTGTGACACGGATGGAATGAACTGCCAGGCAGGGTGGCAGGAGTGAGTTCATCTGGTCTCAAGGACAGCAGCCTCCAAGCACAGCAACAGTCCAGATCAGAACTCAGTCCAGATGAATTTATTGAATAGTACTGGCCCCAGCACTGACCCTGAGGCACTGCTCTAGATACAGGCCTCCAACTGGACTCAGCCCCATTGACCACCACCCTCTGGCTTCTTCCCTTCACCAGTTTGCAGTCCACCTCACTACCCGCTCATTCAATCCACACTTCCTGATTTTGGCAGCAAGGATGCTGTGGGACACTGTGTCCAAGGCTTTACTGAAGTCAAGGTAGACCACATCCACTGTTTTGTCATCATGTATCCACCTCGTTATGTCTTCATAGCAGTCAATTAGGTTGGTCAAGCATGACTTCCTCTTGGTGAAGCCATGTGACTGCCCCTAATGACATCTTAAGTCTTGGTGGTCTAAGGGGTCCAGGGATAGAATATTTTAGGTATTGGTGGCTCAAGGTTTCCATAGATGGGAAATCCTACATCTTGTTGGCCCAGAGTGTCCAGGGATGGGACATCTTTGGAGCAGAGATGGGACATATGATCTGAGTGGCCCAAAGTTTCCAGGGATAGGACATTAGAGCTCTGACATGGGGCAACCTGGCTTGCGGTGGCCCTAGGGGTCCAGAGATGGGACATTATAGGTCTTGGTGGCCTAAGGGGTTCAGGGACGGCACATCTTGGCCGGGGTGGTCTAAGGGATCCAAGGGTTGGGACATTTAATTCTTGGTGGCCCGAGATGGCTGCAAATGGGACATCTTGGATCCAGAGTTGGGGCATTATAAGTCTGGGTGGCCCAAAGTGTCCAGGGGTGGGACGTTTTAGGTCTTGGTGGTTTAAGGGGTCCAGAGATGAGACATCATGGGTCTTGGTGACCTCACAGGGTCCAGGGATGGGACATCTTGACCTTGGTAGCCAAAAGGGGCTGGAGATGTGACATCTCGGGTGCAGGGATGGGACCTGACTGGGGAGCTGGAGCTGTCAGTGCTGCAGACAGAGCTGTGACATGGATGGAATGAACTGCCAGGCAGGGTGGCAGGAGTTCGTTCATCTGGTCTGCAAGGACAGCAGCCTCCAAGCACAGCAACAGTCCGGATCAAAGCTCAGTCCAGACCTGTAAGGCAATTCAGCTTCCCATAATGAGCTGTTATACTGCAGGAACAGTTAAAGGAGAAACAAACTCATTGTCTGGCCACTGATGAACTTAATAAAAGAAAGAGGTGAGAATCCCTGTGTCCTCTTGTTCTCCCTCTTGTCCAGCAAGGTCTCCCAGGCCTCTGTAACTCAAGTCAGAACAACCAGCAGTGGATGGAGATCAAGTCAGGGGTCACTGGTACTAACACAATCCTCTCCAGTCTATGGGACAGCAGGGGCAGCATCCCAGGAGCTGGGACAGCAGGACCATGTCACAGTGAGGCCACTCTCCACCATCTTGGAAAGCTCATGGAGACTGGGGGGACTCCCTGACCACTGGCAGCTCCCACACAGTGTGTGCACTTTTCAAAATGGCCCATGGGTGAGCAGGGGAACTAAGGGCTGTGCCCCAGAGCATGTCCACTGGGACCCCATTTCTGGGTGTCAGGAAGAGAAGGTGACGAGGTTTGCCCAGGGCAGGTTGTGCCTGTCCATCGTCTTTGATTTCTGTGAGGAAAGGACAGGGTTGTGGATGTGGGCAGAGCAGTGGTGGTCTGTTACCTGGAAGTTAGCAGGCATTCAGTGTCACCCTCTGTAATATTATTGTGTCCAAGGTGGGATATTATGGTCTCTGTCAATGTGCATGTAGATGGATAAAAAGCAATCTGGATGGTTGGGCTTGGAAAGGTGCTGTAGACAGGGAGAAACTTTCCAGTCATGAGGACAGTCCAGCACTGGAAGCTGTTTCCCAGGAGTGCGCACTCACTCTGTCCCAGAATGTGACCAAGATGTGTTTGGATAAAGCCCTGAGCAATCTGGTGTGACCCTGCTGTGAGCAGGAGGTTGGTCAAGACACCTCCTGAGGTCCCGTCCAGCCTGAATGACGCTGTCCTTCCTTCCCCTTCATGTTTTCAAATTAGGGAGAACTCTCAGGTTCTCTCAGACCACAGAAGAAATTCATATGAGGTGCAGGGCTGCGTTACAAGTGCCCCCGAACAGTCCTGACTACATCTTTTCCATCCTTTTTCTTTTCCCCTGACCCAAGATCTTATTTTTTGCTGTCCTAATGCCTCTCCAGAAAGAACAGCCTGTGTTGTTAACCCTGTCAGAGCAGGTTGTTCAAGAGGTGTCAGCATCCATGCACAGAGTCTGCACATCAGCCAGACACAAATCCATCATTATAGAAATGAAAACAAAGCACTTGACCAGCTCCTTGCACCCAGATATCAGCGTGACATGTCTGCTGAGATGCCAGGGAACACCTAAAATCTACGTGAAGGGTATGTGAGTCCTGGTTGGGTATCCTGGCTTTTCTCCTGACCCATGTGGTGCTTCAGGCTGTGAAGAGAATCAAAACCAGCCATTGGACTGGGGTAGTTCCATTTTACACGTGTCACACAGGGCAGATGAGGGAGCTCAGAACTCCAGACTCTGCGGCACGGTTGGGACTGCAGAGACTGGAAATGCAGGTGACAGTGTGTGTCAGTGCACACACATAAAGATTCTGGCTTCCTTTGGGCCTTTGCACTGACCTGGGATCTGTTCCTTGGCCACCATTGTCTCAAAAAGAAACTGTTCTCCTATGCCAACAACACCTCACAACAGGGGGAAAAAGAGAGAAGTTATGAACGATGCATGATTTTTTGTTAATTCTGTCCAAGAGGTGTACTCTTTGTATGAATAAAAAGAGAGAGAAATCGTTGTTCTAAGAACTTCTTTCAAGACACAACTACAGAGGTGTAGTAGATGTTTTGAAAAGTAAGAATGACTTTTAGGAATGAAATTAAAGAGCTTTAGTTCATCATCATCATCATCAGTGAGAATGAGGAGTTCCCTGTTACTGTTACTAGTGACAGCACCACTGTTCACAAACATCCTTCAGAGCATCTCCATTTTTCCTGGGCTCCAGAGCTCATCCTGCTCAGAGTTTGACAGGATTGCTGCAAACCCCTGTGACCCAAATCTCTACAACTGTCTCTGCTCAACAGTCTTTTACCCCAGGAAGGGGAAAATTCCCAATGCAGGAACGAACCCAGTGCCCAACCTGCCTGGAGAGCCAGGACAGTTGTGCCACACAGCAGCTGCCTCTGAGGGAAGCTGGACGTGATGGAACTGAAATGGTTTAAACCCGAATCATAGAATCAGAGAATCATTTAGGCTGAAAAAGACTCTTAAGAACATGGAGTCCAACCGTAAATCAAACACTGCCAAGTCCACCACTAAACCATGTCCCAAAGCACCACATCTCCACGTCTTCTAAACATCTCCAGCAATGGAAGCTCCAATCCTGAGCTGGCAGGACACCATTGGCTGCAGTTGGACATAAGATACTGGTCATGGCTGTGAGTTCAGCCCTCGCTGGCAGAATGTCTCACACCCTCACTGAGGAGGGCAGGGGGCTGGGAGATGGAAGCACGTTTCAGTTTCCAGATCCCAGCACAGAGCCCAAACCATCCTGCCCTTGGACTCTGGATCCCATTTCCTGAGATGCAAAGCACGTGGACTTCTGAGGATCATCATGTTAAAAGACATTAATAATCCTTCAAGTGTTTGTGTAATATGTCTAGGAATGTCAGTCATACATGCTTATATTTACATATTTGTAAAATAATACATTGCATCTGTGGCATCCCCTCTGGCAATGACAATTACATAGGTATTTGCACTATAAGGCTCCATAACCCATCCACAAGCACACATCTAAGTGGTTCACATGAAGGGTGGTCTGGCAAACGTCACCCTTTGTGTCCCCAGGTGATGGACACTGCTCATGTGCCTCTGCAGAGAGTGGCAGGAGCTGGATCCCCTTCTCGGGACAGACTCTTTCTAGGAGAGACACAGACACAGGGGAACTCATCGGGCCTTTACGGCATTTCACTGGGCATCAGTTTTGACATATTGGGTGCTGTCCTGTGACTGCCCTTTCTGCACAAATGATCATACAAACACAACCATTTAGTGAGACATGGTCATAAAGGGGCTCTTATGGACAAGAAAGCTCACCGTGATCTCTGCAGAGAGCGAGGAAGTTTACAATAAGCACCAGGAAGAACCAAGAAGCTCGAGGCCTCTTCTGAAGAGCGGGAGGCCTGAGCAGCCGTGATTGGCCGTTGTAGGTGTGGGAGAGGGTCAGGGCATGTCAGGGAGAAGCAATGAGATGGCTGATGGCTTCAGTGAACCCTTCCAGCCATGTCTGAGCCCAGCAATGGAAAGCAGTTGATGTCTGCAGGTGGAGGAGGAACAGGAGGAAGATCTTCCTGGGAATAGGGAAGGAAGAAAGGCCTCTCTTGGGCTAATCATGTATGGCAGTGCCATTTGCATGCTGTGGGCATGGCTGTGCCTGGGAGATGGGGAACGGCTGCTGCTGGGGTGGCTGTGCTCAGTCATGGCCCATGAGCCGACCCTGCTCTGCTCCTCTCTTACACTGCCCACACTTGGATGGTCCTCAGGAGTCATCCATGAACCTGGTGGATCCATGAACCTCCTGGAGTGATGGGGTGTGGATTCAAATAGGGGATTCAAGCAAGTTTGGGACTGGGACATTGAGGTGACTGGTGACCATTGCCAGGTGTATGAAACAAGCTGGATGAGTTGTGAGGAGCTCACAGGCATTTCCAACTCCACAGAAAACCAGAGCCTTGCAGTTAAAGCAACAGCACTTGACATAAACACCACCCCCAAAACACAAAACACTCACACTGACCACAGGAAAAGCCTTGAAAAACATTGGAGAAAAATCTACCAGGTCCCAGGGGTCAGGGTTCAGCCATTCTGGTGATGAACAAGCATCAAGGGCTGACATTGCATCAGAGTCACCTCCACATGGCCCTCACCACCTGGAACCAGTGTCTCAAAGACTTTCTTTCACCAGCCTCCAGGGACAGGGACCTGCTCTGGTTGTTTCCATCACGGCTGTGTCAGTGATGGCCCTTCGTGGGGTCCCAAACACCCTCAGAACTTGGGGTTTGCTTCTGCCTTTCACTTCATTAGAGGTTTGTTCATTCTCTCAGTAGCTGCAGTTCAGGCTCACGGCACCAGAGGGCTCACTAACATCTAAAATGCTCTTAAATGCCAAGGCTCTGTGCATCATTTTCCTAACGACTGCAAGACTGGTGTGAATGATTAGAGAGATTTCAGGAATAGCCAAACAGAGAGCATTTCCATAATAAATAGCAATAAAGCCAAATTTTTTCTATTTGCTTCCCTGCTCGCCCTTCCCTCTTTTTCCAGAACAGGTGGAATCAGCAGTCTCCAGCTTCGTCGCCTCCTCTGCACTCTCTCTGGTGCCTCAATGTCCTTCTTATGATGAAGGGCCCAAACCTGAACACAGGATTCAAGATGCGACCTCATCAGCACTGAGAACAGTGGCGCAATCACGCTACTCCTGCTGGCCACACCATTCCTGATACAAGCCAGGATGCTGGTGGCCCTTTTGGCCACCTGGGCACACACAGGCTCATGTTCAGCTGCTGTCCATCAACATCCACTGATCCCTTTCCACCAGGCAATTTTCCAGCCACTCTTCCCTGAGCCTGGGGTTGTTGTGACCCAAGTGCAGGACCCGGCACTTGGTCTGGTCAAACCTCATACAAATGGCCTCAGCCCAATGATCCAGCGGGTCCAGATCCCTCTGCATGGCCTCCCCACCCTCCATCAGATCAACACTCCCACCCAACTTGGTGTCATCTGCAAACTTAATGAGGGTGCACTCGATCCCCTCATCCACATCATTGATTAAGCTTAAATAGAACTGAGTCAAATACTGAGCCCTGGGGACACCACTTGTGACCGGACGCCAACTGGATTTGGCTCTGATCACCACAATTCTTTTGGCCCAGCCCTCCATCGCACATACACCATCCAGGCCACGAGCTGCAGCTTCTCCAGGAGATGCTGTGGGACACGGTGTGAAAGGCTTCACTGCAGTCTAAGGACACAACACCCACAGCCCGTGTGGAGGATTCACTGCCCACGACAGACTTTCCCTCATCTGCTCAGCGGTCACCTTGTCACAGAAGGAGATCAGGCTGGTCAAGCAGGACCTGCCTTTCATCAAGCCATGCTGATTGGGCCCCATTGCTCGTCTGGTGTGTGTGACCTCACAGTCCTTTCCCAGCCATGTTCCTGCTGTTGGCCAATCCCCTGCAGAGGCAGAAGTGACCTCATAGTGCCCTCCACACCCATTGGTTCCTACTGGACTATGAGTTCCTGAGACACAAGTGACCACACAACATCGTACCCACCATCACCCTCCTTGTGGTCCAGAGTGTGAGCAGATCAAACTGAGCTGCTTTCATCCAATGTATATGATAGATTTCCTATCAAGGGTTTGAGTGGAGAAACGTTCCTCAGAGGAGCTGCTGTATTTACTCTGGGGCATTTTAGATCTCCAAGGAAAAGATTCATGGAATCCTACAATAACGCAGGTTGGAAGAGACCCCTGAACACCATCTCTGTCCCACTGACCTTTATGGCACCCCAAGGAACAGCTGATGGTGTTTGTGCTCCCTTGGGTTCATCTCACCACATGCACACACTGGACATGCACATGATGTGTGTGTTTACAACTCATCTGGACAATGAGAACATGGACTTTTGACCTAGTGTTTCATAGGATCATGGAATGTCCTGAGTTGGAAGGACCCAAAGGATAATGGAGTCCAACTCCTGTCCCTGCACAGGACACCCCACAGGTCACCCCTTGTGTTTGAGGACGTTGTCCAGTCTCTTCTTGAACACTGTCAGGTTGGGGCCGTGACACCTCCCTGGGGAGCCTGTTCAGTGTCCAGCACCTCTGGGGGAAGAACCTTTTCCTCATGTCCAACCTAAACCTCCCCTGACACATCTTCTGCCATTCCCTTGGGCTCCTTCACTAGTCACCAGTGAGAAGAGATCAGTGCCTTCCCTTCCTTCTCCCCTTGTGAGGAAGCTGTAGCCACCATGAGGTCTCCTTTGAGTCTTTTCTTCAACTCTGATGCTCAGAAACCCCTTGGTTTGCTTTCTGCAGCAGAAAGGAGAAGCCATGACCTCCAGCCTCTTTCCCTGCAGGCTGCAGACACCCATCTCGCTTCCCCACCTGCTCTCACCCAGCATCTCTGCACCTTCACTGCTGCGTCTGCACCCTCACTGGCTGCTCTTTGGAACACAAACCATGGGCTGATCCAGCTCCCTCTGGGTCACCTCTTGCACCACAGCACTGCCCTTCCAGTGACATTTCTTCCTCCTCATATCCAGTCCTCACCTTCCAAGTAGACTTCTTTTTTCTCTTTCCTGCTTCTTCCCACTATCAAGAAAAGCTCGACCATCTCATGAACTGCCCTTCATGCAGGGAACCCAACCCGTTAGGCTTCTTGTGGTATTTTACTTGACCAGAGAGAAGTCACCTTGCCATGATCTTCTAAATCCCACAATTACTGCTGTTCTTTCAGCTTCTCTGACAGACACGACCATGTCCCTGCCCATGTCTCGTCATGTTCTCAGGTGGGATGGACATGACAACCCGTCTCTCTTCCTGGGTAGGGCCTGTGGGCCCTTGAGCAGAGGTTCTTTTCCAGCCATGTCCCTGCTGCTGGGCTGTCACCTCCAGACACAGAACTGACCCCACTGTCCCTTCACAGCCACTTGATTTTGACTGGATTATGAGTGTCTGAGACACAACTCACCTCATAATACCGAACTCATCCATCCCCCTCCTTAGCACCCAGGACCTCACCAGACTGAAGCATGTTCTATACATTCCTACATCTGCCCCTCTTTCCCACAGGCTGTAGACACCCATCTCGCTTCCTCACCTTGTTCAAATTTGTCACATATATTTCCTACTAACACTGTGAGTGAAAAGCTCTACTCACTGGAACTCCTGTACTTCCGTTAACACCTTCCATATCTCTTCTTCTGCCTCACTTTTCTTTTTTTTTTCCTATTCTTCCACCTATTCTCTCTCCTGAAACCTGTCCAAGGCAAAAATTCTGTCAAATCACAGAATAACTCAGGTTTGCAGAGAGCCCTTGTCTCACTCATCTTGCCTCACTCTCCTGCTCAGGGTGAACCAGGTGAGGCTGCTCAAGGTGTCCACCCAGGTTTGTATCATCCTCAAGGCACTTAAAGTGCTGTCTCTTGGAAAGGGAGAATAAAGATGTTCAACAGTGTTGTCCAAGTGCTGGTCACTGAGGGATGACACCAGTAACTGGCTGCACACAGGACTTTGTACTTCTGATGACATTAGTGCTGGATGGTTCAGCCAACTTCCCACCCAGCATCCACTTCTTGAGCCCCATCAGCACCACTCTGGCCAGAAGGAGACCATGTCTGAGCCTTGCAAACGCCCTGTACACAACATGCCTTTATTTCCCCTGTACGTTTGGGTTCAGCAATCCCTTTCTTGTCCCTCACATTCCTGGAAATGCCTGCAGGAGGCTTGTCCCATCCCCTTCCCAGGGAGGGAGGTAGGGTGGCCAGCCTGTTATTCTCCCTGTTCCTATTCCTGCTCTTCTAGAGGATGGGATTGAGATCTGTGTTTTCTAAGGACCCCAGAACCATCCTGGTTTCTAGGGCATTTTTGAGATCACAATCTGGAATCACAAGAAAGGGTGAAAAAGCAGACTGGAACACTTGAAATGATCCTGTCCAAGGCAGCTGAGATGAATCTCACTGATCCAGTGGGGTTTGTTCCTGGAGTCACACACAGAAATGTCAGGTTCTGTCAGGCATCCATATCTGAGTTGGTCTCAGGACTCCTTGTACAGCCAGGGATGCTCAGAGACAGAGTCTGTCCCTTTTACACACAGACGCAGGAGTTACAGTGTCCCTCTGGCCTCCTGTTGCCACTCCCAAAGGCTGGGAGACACCTCAGCCCTGTGCTGTGTCACCTGCTCTGCACTCATCTGACATGTCCCATAGCAAGAAGAATGGACACAAGGACACAAGGGAGAGAACAACAGCTTCTGGGGGTGAGAGGCCAGTGCTGGAAATGGTGGTTGTGGGAGGCCAGTCCATGGTGACTGACCTGGGGCTCCTTCCACAGGGTGTCCAGTGCACAGGGGCACAGCCCAGCCCTGCTCTGCTGGTCCTGCAGGTCTCTGGCAGGAGCCTGGCTGTGAGAGGACACTGCTGTGTGCCAGACCTGCACACACACACTGTTCAGCTGCACACTGATGTTTCATCTGTGGGACACTATCGTAAACATTTGCTTGAAGATATAAACCATCGTGTATTGCCCTGAGGAGATCAACTTTCTCTGTAGAAAGGCTGTTGTGAGGCCAGCTCTGTCACAGCAGTGCCCATTGCCTGTCCCTGCCTGCGCCCACAGCACTGAGACACAGCAGGATGGTGACCAAGCTGCCAGAGCACTCAGGCCTTGCACCAACACCAGGGATGAGAAGGAGAGTGTGGAGTGGAACCAGAACAGCTCTGGAAGAACAAGCGCTGCTGCTCCCTGGCAGGGCTGCCACGAGGGACTCTTTTCCCCTCCTCCCATGGACAGGAACTGTCCCTGCAGCTCCAAAAGGCCTTGCAGGAAGGGTATATTGAAAATCAAGTCACCACAGGACCATTTATTTTGTTTAAATACACAAAGATCATGGCTCCTCATTTACAAAACCAGTGGTTATAAAAGAAAAGCAAACAGTGATTTAGAAAAGGCATGACAATGTTATCACAATTTTAAAAATGCCAATAACAACAGAAAATAGAGATGAAAGGCAGGATCTGCAACTAGTTACATTAAAACTGCCATGTAGAAGAAGATGGGCAGTTTATTGCTTTACAAAACAATAAGATATGAGTTTGCACAGGGCATTCTTGAGCTCCTGGTTCCTCATGCTGTAGATGAGGGGGTTCACTGCTGGAGGCACCACCGAGTACAGAACAGAAACCAGCAGGTCCAGGGATGGGGAGGAGATGGAGGGGGGCTTCAGGTGGGCAAACATGCCAGTGCTGGCAAACAGGGAGACCACAGCCAGGTGAGGGAGGCAGGTGGAAAAGGCTTTGTGCCGACCCTGCTCAGAGGGGATCCTCAGCACGGCCCTCAAGATCTGCACATACGACACCACAATGAACACAAAACAGCCAAATCCTATTAAGAGACTAAATACAAGGAGCCCAAGTTCCCTGAGGTAGGACCATGAGCAGGAGAGCTTGAGGATCTGGGGGATTTCACAGAAGAACTGGCCCAGGGCATTGCCCTTGCACAGGGGCAGTGAAAATGTATTGGCTGTGTGCAGCAGAGATTAGAGAAACCCAGTGGCCCAGGCAGCTGCTGCCATGTGGACACAAGCTCTGCTGCCCAGGAGGGTCCCATAGTGCAGGGGTTTGCAGATGGCAACGTAGCGGTCGTACGACATGATGGTGAGAAGAATATACTCTGCTGAAATTAAAAAGACAAACAGAAAGAGTTGTGTAGCACATCCTGCATAGGAAATGACCTTGGTGTCCCACAGAGAGTTGGCCATGGAGTTGGGGACAATGGTGGAGATGGAGCCCAGGTCGAGTAGGGCGAGGTTGAGCAGGAAGAAGTACATGGGGGTGTGCAGGTTCTGGTCCCAGGCTATGGTGGTGATGATGAGGCCGTTGCCCAGGAGGGCAGCCAGGTAGATGCCCAGGAAGAGCCAGAAGTGCAAGAGCTGCAGCTCCCGTGTGTCTGTGAAGGGCAGGAGGAGGAACTGGGTGATGGAGCTGCTGTTGGACATTGGATGCTTGTGGGCATGAAGACCTGTGCAAGGAGTAAAAGGTTTAGATTGAGACTTCTAGGGGAACAACCAAAGCCATTTCCCAAAGTCTCTCCCACTCCTTCACACAAAGAGACCCATTTTATTATTTTCCAGGAGATCGTACTGGCTGGAGCCCTCGTCGGTGCTTGATGAGTGTGCAATGAAGAGCAGGGTCTCTGCCCAGGGGCTCCTGAGCAGTCAGCCTGACCCTGTGTGATTGGGTGGGCAGGGGCCAGTCCTGGAGTTCAGCTTTGTCAGCTGTAACTGCTCCTGGTGCAGAAGGGACTGTCAGCATCTGTACCCCCAGGCCTGAGAAACTGTGTTTGAGAGGTTTGGTGTTTCTACAGCTCCTTCTCTCCTCCCACCCAGAGGAGTGTTCTTGGATGTCAGAAACCCTCGATATTTCTGCTGCACACAGGGAGAACAGAGTGAGTCCTGCGAGACCAGAGGGTGCCTGTGGGTCAGTGCCGAGTGAGGGCAGCTGCTCTGTCCCTCTGTCCTGCTCCAGCTGCCCTGGGCTGGCACCTTTCTGAGATGGAGGGTGATCACACTCCCATGTTACCCTGAAAACCCATTAGGCACTGCTGAGAGTAGAGGGACCCACCTCAGACCATGAGAGGTCTCACCCTTCCCTAAGGTCTCAGCACCCAACGTTTAGCCCAGGACACACACAGCTCATTCCCCAGCCCCACAGACTGCATTGTACACAGCCCACAGGTCAGAGCAAAGCTGGGACACATGTGCCCATGGACACACCTGCAGGAAAGGACCCCCAAGATCAGGCTGTGACTCTGCAGCTGAAACTGCCATCCCCAGAGAGCCTGACAGCAAGAACAAGATCCCAACAGCAGTGACCCAGAGCAGGGGAGCAGGAAGGAAAATGTGGTGAGGGTGGGTGTGAGAGAGGCCAGGGCAGAGGCAGCCGGGCACTCAGACAGCGTCCCCCTTCCCCAGCTGTGCAGCCACCTCCCAGACACCAACAGTGCCGGGCAGCTGCTCTCAGCCCCTGTGCTCTGCAGAGGAACTGCAGCTCTGGCTGCACAGGAGCTGCTTCATGCCTTGGAGCCCCCGGCCCTGAGGGCAGAGGCTTTGCTGGGTGGGACAGGAGGCCAGGGGGCTGCTCACAGGAGGGATCTGACCTGCAGGGGATCATATTTAATTGTCTGTGTTCTCCCTCCCACAATATATCTGCTTTAGATTTCCTCTCCTTCCCAGATTATATCCCTGCTGCCTGGAGATTCTCCCCTGGGAGGTGTTTCCCTGTCCATGTCTGTTCCCTGTCAGTGCTCACAGACCATCCCACCCTCTGTGCCCTCCCCCTGGCCCTACAGATGCTGCCTGTTCACAGGCACTGCCTGGAGGCATCTTCCTGTCTGCAGGCTGGACAACAGGACAGGTCAGATTAAGTGTAAGGTGTCCAGCAAAGGTGATGCTGTTCCTGCATAGGCAGAGGGGTGGCTGAAGGCATGACAGGATTCTCTTGAAGATCAAACAGTTGCAGTTCTCAAACATTTGTTTAAAAATAACAACTGCTTTTGCATTTATCCCCACCTATTCCCCAAGAGTAGGAGACTGAAAACAAAGACTCAGGGAAGTTCCTTGACTTTAAAATACTCCTTCTCTTGATTTTCTCCTTGAAACCTCTTGTTATAAATATTCCGGGGGTGATCAGAAACTGTGAGCAGCCCTGACCCACACAGCACCCCTCAACAGCAGAAGCACCTTTCCTGCCTAATCGGGTTTGCTCCATCCTCCACATCTTCTGGGGTGCAGGGACCCTGCTCTGCAGGACAGCCCTGGGCACCCCTGGGTGCTCCCCCTGCAGTCACCTTCAGCAGAAGTTGTCGTCATTCCCTGTCCCTCTGACAGTGCAGCAGGGAAGCCCTGCTCTGGAGTGTGTTCTTCTCCTCTGCAACAGAGATACTGTGAGAGAGACCTGACAGATCCTGTAAATTGTGAGATGTACCAGCTTAAGTTCTCCCTCCAGGAAATGCAGCTGCATTGTCCTACAGCCAGAGACTTACCGTGTTAGAACTGTGATTTGTCTCATTGAATCCTCAGCAACCAACCACCCCACATTGCCTTTAATCTCTCTGTGCCTGGCTCCTGTGCCCTCGGTGCTGCAGGCAGAGCCCTCAGCCCTGCTGCGTGTGCAGAGGAGCTGCTCCTGGGCAGAGCTGTCTCTCTGCAGCGCTGCCGCTGCCATGAACTCCCTGTGTCCCAGGAGCCCAGCCCAGCTCAGCAGCACAGAAGCAGCCCATGTTTTAATGACTCCTCTGGTGGGTTTGGTGCTGAGTCTATGAACCTCAGACCCTGAGGGGAAGCTGAAGAATCTTCTCAAGAAGTCAAAGTCAGATGCAAACTCCAAAGTTTCTTGTAAAGTTAATGGGTCCCACTGAGGGATCCTACTGAGAAAGAACATCCAAGTTTGGTTAGAGAAAACAAACTAGAGGCAGAGATGAAAGGTCAGGAAAAGCGAAGAAAAGGTGGCTCTGATGCTGAGTAAATCTGGTTGTGTTTCATTAACCAAGGGGTCAAGCCCTGACCCCACTTTGGAATTCAGATCCTGTCCCTCCCACGTTGCCCAGGGCCCTTCCTGGGACAGTGTGATGTGGGGCTGTGCAAGGCCAAGGGCAGGACTATGGTCCCACATCTCCCAGGTTCCTGGCTGGGGACAAGGAGGCCATGAGGCCCCTGTGCTGCAAGGACAAGGTGTCTCCTCACAGGCATCAGTGGTGCAGACAACAGCCACAGCCAAGGGGAGAAGGAGCTCATGTCTGGTGGGGCTTTCAGCCTCTTTACATCCCGTGATCATCTCCACGACAGCCTGTCCTGTGCTGTGGCATCCCCTGCACCTCTGTCCCTGCAGGCTGGAGACATCCCCCCTGCTGCCCCACCTTGCTCCTGTCTGAGCATCTTCCTTCCTTTACTGAGATCTCTCCATCCTCCCCAGCTGGTCCCTGAAGCACAAAGCCTTGGGCTGATGCAGACTCCCTCTGCTGACCTGCTCCACCACAGCACTGCCCTTCCATCACAATCCTTTCTGCTCATGGCCAGCCTGGATCTCCCCAGCTGCACTTTGGGCCATTATTTCTTTCTCATGCTCATTCCCACTCTGAAGTAACCTCCACCACCTCTGAAACCGCCCTTCAAGCACTCTCAGGCTACTCCTGCACTGCTGCAGCCTCCTCAGTGCTGCTGGGCCAAAGCAGCCCAGGTCCCTCAGCACCCCACACCATGTGCACAAGGTGCTGAACCTGCCTTGGCACAGCCCTGCACTCTCCAGTTCCTCCCTGCTGCTCCAAACTGGGAAGCCACACACTGGCACACACCCGTGTGTGTGGGTCACACCAGTGCTGAACCGAATGGGATGTGAACTGCAGGTGTCTGGGTCCCCACGCTCCTCCTCATGCAGCCCCGTGTGCAGCTGCTTTGTTCATGGTGAGCGTGCACCACGGGCTGCTGTGGGGACCTTGTAGCGCCCAGGCCCTTCTCCTCAGGGTCACTGAGAACTCCTCATTTCATCTTGTCACAATTCAGAGATTTCTGATGGGCGAATATTAGATATTCACAAGGTCTGGACTCCCCCTTGACTGAAGCTCCATTTCTCAGCTGTTAATGTTTGCACACAGATGGCTTATCCTGATGAGGGTGTCTCTGCGAACATAACAGCGTGAGGCGTTAGAGGACACTATAAATATCATCTCTTGGTTAAAAAGTGGGGTCTTGGGTGTCTGATACTCATAATGCCAGAGGTCTGGAGTTTCTGATGTTTCCCTTCATATGGTAGAGCAGCAGGAATGTGTGGAGCTCTGCCTGGGGACAGACAATGTCAGCTGAATTCTGAGGCGTCAGCATGAGAGGGCAGAACAACATGGGCAGTGTTGTGGTGACTGGACATCAGCTACAGACTCGCTGGTGAGGAAAAGGAATTAGACGAGGCCTCCTTCAGACAAATGAAAGAAGCCTCATGTTTCCAGGGCTGTGTCCTCATGGCAGACCTGAGATATCCCAATACCTGCAAGGTACCAGCCATCCAGGAGGGTTTGGAGCTCATTGACAACATCTTCCTGACACGAGTGACTGAGGAGTCAGCGGGGTGAGGTTCCCTGTGGGACTTCACACTTACAAACCAGAAAGAGTTGGTTAGGATGGAACAGTCAGGGATGGGAAAGTGGAGCTGAGGCTCCTGGGAGATGAGAACAAGGCCAAGAGCAGGATTTCAGGAGAGCAGGATTTGGCCTGCTGAGGGACCTGCTTGGGTCCTATGGGATATGACCTTGGTGTCTGCAGTGCTTTTCTCTCCCATCTCCTCCCTCCTCTCTCCCACCTGCTGTTGTGCAGCATTTTTTACTCTTTCTCAAATACAATATCCCAGAGGTGCTGCCAGCATCACTGAGTGGCTCAGATTTGGCAAAGAGTGGGTCCATCTTGGAGCAGCTGAAATTAGCTCTGTCTGATGTCGGTCAAACCCGGTTGTCTTCTTAGAGAGGTGACAGCTGTAGCACAGCCACACTCACCCCCAGTTCCAAGACTTTGGCACGGAAACCCAACATAGGGTGACAACGTTTCTGGTGTTGCAAACCACTTGATAATGGAGAAGTAATGGAAAAGATCTTCTGTCATCAAAGCAAGGAAATCTCCAGTCAATGAGCAGCTTCCTATGGGGAACTGTAATTGCCCTGACATTCATTGGTCAGGCAAATCTGCCAACAGTCCAGAGGATCTTTGGACAACTGTTTAACATGTCTGCGTGCTGGGCCAAAAAGAGTGATGCTCACCTGGGTCTGGAACTGGGAAACAAGGAAGAGCTGGTGAGGTTTGTGAACATCAGTGTCCACCTTGGCTGTTGTGACCTGGCCACAGTGTAGTCCCATGTGCCAGAGCGGAGGGAGGAAGGCCAGCAGCAGAGCACAGGCTGGTGGAATCCAGAGGAGAAGACTTGGACTTAATGGGGATGGTGGCCAATAAAGGTTGTGACATGGAATTAGGTCTGAAGGGTGAAGGAGCTCAGGAAATCTGAGAAACCTTACAGGACAGGCTGCTCCAAGAACGAGAATGATCTCTCCAAGTACCAACATAAAAAAGTGTTTGTCTCGTGAGGCTGCTCATCTGAACTGTTGGAGCTGCAGGGCACAAAGGCAGCACACAAGAGGTGGAATCAGTGCAAGCTGCAAAGGAGGAATTTAGAAACCATGGCCATGGGTGTAGAGATGATGCAAGTCTGCCCTGGACTTGATCCCTGAAGGGGAGTGTAAGGGCAGCAAGATGAGCTGGCACAGGGTGAACATGGGTCTGCTGCTGAACTTAGGAGAGTAGAATCAGACAGGACTGAGGTTCTTCATTGCTTCTTGGCCTCCATCTTCACCAGTAAGGTCTCCTGGGACTTGGTTCCTGAAGGCAGGAGTCTGGAGAACACCCAGCAGTGGATGGGGCTCAAGTCAGGGGTGACCTGAGCAAACTCAGACACCGTTACAGAACAGGAGATGGGTCACTTGACCAGCTCCTGAACACAAGTATCACTGTGCTGTGGCACCTGAGATTGCCAGAAACACCCACCTCTTGGTCCAGAGGAGTGTGACTCCTCTTGGGGTATCCTGGCCTGTCTCCTCACTGACATGGTGATTTAGGTACCCACTTTTCTGACATATTCAATCTCTACTAGGAGACACTCCACATCAATATGAACTGGAGGCTGCTGATGCCACCTGTTCTGGAAATGGAGGGAAGGGCAAGCAGGGAAGGAAATAGAAGAAATTTGGCTTTATTGATATTTATTTTAGAAATGGTCTCTGTTTGGCTATTCCTGACATCTCTCTAGCCATCCACACCAGTCTTGCAGTCTTTAGGAAAATGATGCACAAAGTCTTGGCTTGTAAGACCATTTTCGATGTTAGTGAGCCCTCTGGTGCCATGATCCTGAACTACAGGTACTGAAAGAATGAACAAAGCTCTAATGAAGTGAAAGGCAGAAGCAAACCCCAAGTTCTGAGGGTGTTTGGGACCCCATGACGGGCCATCACTGACACAGCTGTGAAGGAAATAACCAGTGCAGGTCCCTGTCCCTGGAGGCTGGTGAAGGAAAGACTTGGAGACACTGGTTCCGGGTGGTGAGGGCCATGTGGAGGTGGCTCTGATGCCATGTCAGACCTTGATGCTTGTTCATCACCAGAATGGCTGAGCCCTGACCCCTGGGACCTGGTAGATTTTTCTCCAATGTTTTTCAAGGCTTTTCCTGTGGTCAGTGTGAGTGGTTTGTGTTTTGGGGGTGGTGTTTATGTCAAGGGCTGTTGCTTTAACTGCAAGGCTCTGGTTTTCTGTGGAGTTGGAAATGCCTGTGAGCTCCTCACAACTCATCCAGCTTGTTTCATACACCTGGCAATGGTCACCAGTCACCTCAATGTCCCAGTCCCAAACTTGCTTGAATCCCCTATTTGAATCCACACCCATTCACTCCAGGAGGTTCATGCATCCACCAGGTTCATGGATGACTCCTGAGGACCATCCAAGTGTGGGCAGTGTAAGAGAGAAGCAGAGCAGGGTCGGCTCATGGGCCATGACTGAGCACAGCCACCCCAGCAGCAGCCGTTCCCCATCTCCCAGGCACAGCCATGCCCACAGCATGCAAATGGCACTGCCATACATGATTAGCCCAAGAGAGGCCTTTCCTCTTTCCATATTCCCAGGAAGATCTTCCTCCTGTTCCTCCTCCACCTGCAGACATCAACTGCTTTCCATTGCTGGGCTCAGACATGGCTGGAAGGGTTCGCTGAAGCCATCAGCCATCTCATTGCTTCTCCCTGACATGCCCTGACCCTCTCCCACACCTACAATGGCCAATCACGGCTGCTCAGGCCTCCCGCTCTTCAGAAGAGGCCTCGAGCTTCTTGGTTCTTCCTGGTGCTTATTATGAACTTCCTCGCTCTCTGCAGAGTTCACGGTGAGCTTTCTTGTCCATAAGAGCCCCTTTATGACCATGTCTCACTAAATGGTTATTGTTTTATTATCATTTGTGCAGGAAGGGCAGTCACAGGACAGCACCCAATATGTCAAAACTGATGCCCAGTGAAATGCCGTAAAGTCCCGATGAGTTCCCCTGTGTCTGTGTCTCTCCTGGAAGGAGTCTGTCCCGAGAAGGGGATCCAGCTCCTGCCACTCTCTGCAGAGGCACATGAGCAGTGTCCATCACCTGGGGACACAAAGGGTGACGTTTGCCAGACCACCCTTCATGTGAACCACTTAGATGTGTGCTTGTGGATGGGTTATGGTGCCTTATAGTGCAAATACCTATTTAACTGTCATTGCCAGAGGGGCTACCAGAGATGCAGTGTACTATTTTAAAAATATGTAAATATAAGCATATACGACTGACATTCCTAGACATATTACACAAACATTGAAGGATTATTCATGCCTTTAACATGATTATCCTCAGAAGCCCCACCAGCTTTACATCTCAGGAAATGGGATCCAGAGTCCAAGGGCAGGATGGTTTGGGCTCTGTGCTGGGATCTGGAAACTGAAACGTGCTCCCATCTCCCAGCCCCCTGCCCTCTTCAGTGAGGGTGTGAGACATTCTGCCAGTGAGGGCTGAACTCACAGCCATGACCAGTATCTTATGTCCAACTGCAGCCAATGGTGTCCTGTCAGCTCAGGATTGGAGCTTCCATTGCTGGAGGTGTTTTAAAGCTGTGGAGATGTGGTGCTTTGGGACATGGTTTAGTGGTGGACTTGGCAGTGTTTGATTTACGGTTGCACTCCATGTTCTTAATGATCTTTTCCAGCCTCAATGATTCCATGATTTTATGATTCTATGATTTGGGCTGAAACAATTTCAGTTCCATCACCTCCAGCTTCCCTCAGAGGCGGCTGCTGTGTGGCACAACTGTCCTGGCTCTCCAGGCAGGTTGGGCACTGGGTTGGTGTCTGCATTGGCAGTTTTCCCCTTCCTGGGGTAAAAGACTGTTGAGCAGAGACAGTTGTAGAGATTTGGGTCACAGGGGTTTGCAGCAATCCTGTCAAACTCTGAGCAGGATGAGCTCTGGAGCCCAGGAAAAATGGAGATGCTCTGAAGGATGTTTGTGAACAGTGGTGCTGTCACTAGTAACAGTAACAGGGAACTCCTCATTCTCACTGATGATCAGGATGATTTAAATCTCTTTAATTTCGTCCTTACAGTCATTCTTGCTTTTCCAAGCATCTACTACATCTCAGCAGTTTGATCTTGAAAGAATTTCTTAGAACAATGCTTTTTCTCTCACTTCTTTTTTGTTTTAATCACTTAAAGAGTACACCTCTTGGACGGAATTACCCCGAAATTGTGCTTCTTCCATTACTTTTCTACCTTTTAATTATTTGTTATGTGGTGTGATGTGGAGGTTGCATAGGAGAACAGTTTCTTTTTGAGACAGAGAACGCCAAGGAACAGATCCCAGGTCAGTGCAAAGGCCCAAAGGAAGCCAGAATCTTTATGTGTGTGCACTGACACACACTGTCACCTGCATTTCCAGTCTCTGCAGTCCCAACCGTGCAGCAGAGTCTGGAGTTCTGAGCTCACTCATCTGTCCTGTGTGACACGTGTAAAATGGAACTACCCCAGTCCAATGGCTGGTTTTGATTCTCTTCACAGCCTGAAGAACCACATGGGTCAGGAGACAAGCCAGGATACCCAACCAGGACTCACATACCCTTGACATAGATTTTAGGTGTTCCCTGGCATCTCAGCAGACATGTCACGCTGATATCTGGGTGCAAGGAGCTGGTCAAGTGCTTTGTTTTCATTTCTATAATGATGGATTTGTGTCTGGCTGATGTGCAGACTCTGTGCATGGATGCTGACACCTCTTGAACAACCTGCTCTGAAAGGGTTAACAACACAGGCTGTTCTTTCTAGAAGGGCATTAGGACAGCAAAAAATAAGATCTTGGCTCTGGGCTAAAGAAATAAAGATGGAAAATATGTGGTCAGGACTGTTCGGGGGCACTTGTAAATCAGCCCTGCACTTCATAGTATTTACTTCTGTGGTCTGGAATAACCTGAGAGTTCTCCCTAATTTGTAAACAGGAAGGGGAAGGAAGGACAGCGTCATTCAGGCTGGACGGGACCTCAGGAGGTGTCTTGACCAACCTCCTGCTCACAGCAGGGTCACACCAGATTGCTCAGGGCTTTATCCAAACACATCTTGGTCACTTTCTGGGACAGAGTGAGTGCGCACTCCTGGGAAACAGCTTCCAGTGCTGGACTGTCCTCAGGACTGGAAAGTTTCTCCCTTTCTACAGCACCTTTCCAAGCCCAACCATCCAGATTGGTTTTACCCATCTACTTACACACTGACACAGACCATAATATCCTACCTTGGGCACAAGAATATTGTGGGAGATAATGCTGAATGCCTTGCTGACTTCCAGGTAACAGACCACCACTGCTCTGCCCACATCAACCGTGTCCTTTCCTCACAGGAAGCAGAGAGGAATAACCTGCCCTGGGCAAAACCCATCACCTTCTTTTCCAGACACCCAGAAATGGGGTCCCTGTGGACATGCTCTGGGGCACAGCCCTTAGTTCTCCTGCTCACTCATGGGCCATTTTGAAAAGTGCACACACTGTGTGAGAGCTGCCAGTGGTCAGAGAGTCCCCCCAGTCTCCATGAGCTTTCCAAGATGGTGCAGAGTGGCCTCACTGTGACATGGTCCTGCTGTCCCAGCTCCTGGGATGCTGCCCCTGCTGACCCATAGACTGGAGAGGATTGTGTTAGTACCAGTGACCCCTGACTTGATCCCCATCCACTGTTGGTTATTCTGCCTCCAGTCACAGAGGCCTGGGACATATGGCTGGTGAAGAGGAAGGACAAGAGGACACAGGGATTCTCACTTCTTTCTCTTATTAAATTCATCAGTAGCTACAAAGTGTCTTTGTTTCTCCTTTAACTGTTCCTGCAGTAGTAACAGCTCATTATGGGGGCCCTTGAATTGCTTTACAGGTCTAGACTGAGCTTTGATCTGGACTGTTGCTGTGCTTGGAGCCTGCTGTCCTTGCAGACCAGATGAACTCACTCCTGCCACCCTGCCTGGCAGTTCATTCCATCCGTGTCACCGCTCTGTCTGCAGCACTGACAGCTCCAGCTCCCCAGTCAGGTCCCTGGCTGAGGACATGGCCTCACATCTGGACTGAGCCACCCCAGCTGTGGCACCAGCCCAGCTCTGACCTGCACAAGAAACCTGGTACCAAGTGTCCAAGAGCCCATGTGTGCAAAGGCTTTGCTGCAGAGCACAGACAAGATATGGCCAAAGACTGATGAATGTCTCTCTAGACATAGGAGTATAAAACCAGAATAAAATGCCTGAACTCATTCAACTGAAGTTATTCCTCCCCCGGCTTTGCTGTAATCTTCCCTGTGTCCTGTCTAATGATGGGACAAGAAAAGATGATTCTCATACTAATTCATTTTTTATTACCAAGAATACAACGATGTGTCTCTTCAGAGGAGAGAGAATCAAGATCACTGATTAACTGAGGTTGTTTCAAAGGATGTTCCAGTGGAGCCCCAGGGACACCTGGAGGAGCCCAGAGGGGATAGAGAAAGGGACATCATGGGCTGCTCCTGTGCTGCTGAGCTGGGCTGGGCTCCTGGGACACAGGGAGCTCATGGCAGCGGCAGCACTGCAGAGAGACAGCTCTGCCCAGGAGCAGCTCCTCTGCACACGCAGCAGGGCTGAGGGCTCTGCCTGCAGCACCGAGGGCACAGGAGCCAGGCACAGAGAGGGAAACGCAGTCTGGGCTGGGAGGATGCTGAGAGTTCACTGGAAATGAAATCCTCTCAGATATGAAGCCTGTGGCTACAGGGCATTGCATCTGCAAATCTTGGTAGGATCTCAGAAAGCTGTCACATTGCAGAGCCTGCGAGAGATGTAAGTACAGCTCTCAGAGGTTCTCTGATCAGAGGGGAGGATGTGCTGCAGAGCAGAGATTGCCTTCTGCACTGTCAGAGTGACAAGACGTGAACGCTGCGTTCTCCCCAGGGTGGCTGTGGGGTGTAAATGTCAATGTGCAGGCAGGGGTGCCCAGGGCTGTCCTGCAGAGCAGGGTCCCTGCACCCCAGGGCTGTGCCGGGCAGGGACTCTGCCGCCTGCCAGGGTCAGCGCTCAGCCTGCCCGGGAGATCCCCACGGTGCTGTGGGGAGAAGCTATCATGTGAAGGAGCAAACTCTATTGTGCAGGAAAGGTCCTTCTGCTGCGGAGAGGGAGGTGTGTGGGTCAGGGCTGCTCACACATCCAGATCACCTTCAGGATTTTTCTAAAGGCAATGCCCCATTGATAAGATCAATGTAAGGATTAGCAGACAGATATGGAGCTTTTCTGAGCCTGTCTTTTCAGTTTCCTCTCCCAAGGGCTGGGGGGTGCAAGAAAGGATAAAATGAAAATGAGCTCTCATGCTGAAAAAAGTCACTGAGACTCCTGAACTGCAGCTCTGAGTGATCAGTACATCTGCCAGAAGGCTCATGACATCCCTTCCCCACCCCTCTGCCTGTGCACAGCACCTGCATCACCTTGGCTGGACCCGTCAGCCTTAGTCTGACCTGTCCTGTTTTCCAGTCTGCAAACAGGAAGATGTCCCCAGGCAGTGCCTGTGAACAGGCAGGATCTGTAGGGCCAGGGGGAGGGCACAGAGGGTGGGATGGTCTGTGAGCACTGACAGGGAACAGACATGGACAGGGAAACATCTCCCAGGGGAGAATCTCCAGGCAGCAGTGAAATGATCAGAAATGAGAGGAAACCGAACCCGGAATGGTTATGGGAGGGAGAAGAGAGAAAAGTCCCTGTGACTCCCTGCAGGTCAGATCCCTCCTGTGAGCAGCCCCCTGGCCTCCTGTCCCACCCAGCAAAGCCTCTGCCCTCAGGGCCGGGGGCTCCAAGGCATGAAGCAGCTCCTGTGCAGCCAGAGCTGCAGTTCCTCTGCAGAGCACAGGGGCTGAGAGCAGCTGCCCGGCACTGTTGGTGTCTGGGAGGTGGCTGCACAGCTGGGGAAGGGGGACGCTGTCTGAGTGCCCGGCTGCCTCTGCCCTGGCCTCTCTCACCCCCACCCTCACCGCATTTTCCTTCTTGCTCCCCTGCTCTGGGTCACTGCTGTTGGGATCTTGTTCTTGCTGTCAGGCTCTCTGGGGATGGCAGTTTCAGCTGCAGAGTCACAGCCTGATCTTGGGGGTCCTTTCCTGCAGGTGTGTCCATGGGCACACGTGTCTCAGCTTTGCTCTGGCCTGTGGGCTGTGTACAATGCAGTCTGTGGGGCTGGGGAATGAGCTGTGTGTGTCCTGGGCTAAACGTTGGGTGCTGAGATCTTAGGAAAGGCTGAGACCTGTCATGGTCTGAGGTGGGTCCCTCTGCTCTCAGCAGTGCCTGGTGGCTTTTCAGGGTAACATGGGAGTGTGATCAGCCCCCATCTCAGAAAGGTGCCAGCCCAGGGCAGCTGGAGCAGGACAGAGGGACAGAGCAGCTGCCCTCACTCTGCACTGACCCACAGGCACCCTCTGGTCTCGCAGGACTCGCTCTGTTCTCCCTGAGTGCAGCAGAAATGCTGAGGGTTTGTGACACCCAACAACACTCTGCAGTGAATATGGGGGGATATGTAAAGAAACCTGGAACTCCTAAACTGCCTTCATCATCTCTGTTCCCTATCACTGGGAAAGCAAGTGCTGACAGCCCTTCTGTGTTAGCAGAACCAGGACAGTCCCCACGGTTCCTGTGGCCCCACTTCTGCAGAGCTGGGCTGACTTATCGACGGCCCATGGGCAGAGGCCCTGCTCTTGGTTGCACATTTTCCAGCCCCAAGCAGGGCTGCAGCCACAGTGCTGAAAAAGGTACTCCTAGAAAAACACAAGAGTGTTTGTGTGACAGGGGAGGGTCTATGGGAGTTGGTTTGATTTTTGTCAGAGAACTCTGCCCTGGATTCTCACTGTCTTTTTTTTTTTTTTTTTTCTCATGACAGCGCCCCGTGCTCAGGAAAAGCAAATGTCCAACAGCAGCTCCATCACCCAGTTCCTCCTCCTGCCCTTCACAGACACACGGGAGCTGCAGCTCTTGCACTTCTGGCTCTTCCTGGGCATCTACCTGGCTGCCCTCCTGGGCAACGGCCTCATCATCACCACCATAGCCTGGGACCAGAACCTGCACACCCCCATGTACTTCTTCCTGCTCAATCTCGCCCTCCTCGACCTGGGCTCCATCTCCACCATTGTCCCCAAGTCCATGGCCAACTCTCTGTGGGACACCAAGGCCATTTCCTATGCAGGGTGTGCTACACAACTCTTTCTGTTTGTCTTTTTAGCTTCAGCCAAGTTTTACCTTCTCACCATCATGTCCTACGACCGCTACGTTGCCATCTGCAAACCCCTGCACTACAGGACCCTCCTGGGCAGCAGAGCTTGTGTCCACATGGCAGCAGCTGCCTGGGCCACTGGGTTTCTCACTGCTCTGCTGCTCACAGCCAATACATTTTCACTGCCCCTGTGCAAGGGCAATGCCCTGGGCCAGTTCTTCTGTGAAATCCCCCAGATCCTCAAGCTCTCCTGCTCACACTCCTACCTCAGGGAACTTGGGCTTATTGTGGTTAGTGTATTTTTTGACCTCTGGTGTTTTATGTTCATTGTGGTGTCCTATGTGCAGATCTTGAGGGCCGTGCTGAGGATCCCCTCTGAGCAGGGACGGCACAAAGCCTTTTCCACCTGCCTCCCTCACCTGGCTGTGGTCTCCCTGTTCCTCAGCACTGCTTCATTTGCCTACCTGAAGCCCCCCTCTATATCCTACTCATCCCTGGACCTGGTGGTGTCTGTTCTGTACTCGGTGGTTCCTCCAGCAGTGAACCCCCTCGTCTACAGCATGAGGAACCAGGAGCTCAAGGATGCCCTCTGGAAACTCATATCTTATTGTTTTGTAAAGCAATAAACCAGCCATCTTCTTCTACATAGGCGTTTTAATGTAGCTAATTACAGGTCCAGCCTGTCATCTGGATTTTTTGTTGTTATTACTTGTTTTCTTATTGTGATAATGTTGTCATTCCCTTTCTAATTCACTATTGACTTTTCTTTTATAACTGTTGGCTCAGTAAAGGAGGAGCCGTGCTCTCCTTGTCTCTAAACAAAATAAAAGGCTCTTTAGTGACTTGTTTATCACTATATCCTTCCTGCAAGCACATTTTTAGAGCTCCAGGGATGATTCCCGTGTTCACGGGAGGAGGGGAAAAAAGTCCACCCTGGCAGCCCTGCCAGGGAGCAGCAGCGCTTGTTCTTCCAGAGCTGTTCTGGTTCCACTCCACACTCTCCTTCTCATCCCTGGTGTTGGTGCAAGACCTGAGTGCTCTGGCAGCTTGGTCACCATCCTGCTGTGTGTCAGTGCTGTGGGCACAGGCAGGGACAGGGAATGGGCACTGCTGTGACAGAGCTGGCCTCACAACAGCCTTTCCAGATAGAAACGTGATCTCCTTAGGGCAGTGCATGATGGTTTATATCTTCTTGCAAAGTTTCTCTCAAGCATATTCCTACAAAAGTCACCCACAGATGAAACCCCAGAGTACAGCTGAACAGTGTGTGTGTGCAGGGCTGGCACACAGCAGTGTCCTCTCACAGCCAGGCTCCTGCCAGAGACCTGCAGGACCAGCAGAGCAGGGCTGGGCTGTGCCCCTGTGCACTGGACACCCCGTGGAAAGAGCCCCAGGTCAATCACCATGGACTGGCCCCTCACAAACACCGTTTCTAGCACTGGCTTCTCACCCACAGATGTTTTTCTTCCGTCTATGGATGGACACTCAATGAATAGTTCAGCAGTCTGTGTTTCTTTGTACAGATGAGATGTGAGCACGCACATCATGGATGTGAGGTGACATGAACACGAGTGAGCACAAACACCATCAGCTATTCCTTTCCATTCCATTAAGGCCTGTGGCACAGGCGAGATCCTGAGGTCACTTCATATTGGGAGGAACAACCTATGGGAAATCACCTGAATTCAGCACTGAGTTGTGTTTCCTTGAACTGAGCTCCCTCTGTCCATTCCTCGTGATGTGGGACATGTCAGATGAGTGCAGAGCAGGGTGACACACCACAGGGCTGAAGTGACTCCCATCCTTTAGGAGTGCCAAAAGGAGGCCAGAGGAACACTGTAACTCCTGCCTGTGTGTGTAAAAGGGACAGACTCTGTCTCTGAGCATCCCTGGGTGCATAAGGAGCCCATGAGGCCAGCTCAGATGTGGACAGCTGACAGAACGTGACATTTCTGTGTGTGACTCGAGGAACAAACCCCACTGGATCAGTGAGATTCATCTCAGCTGCCTTGGACAGGATCATTGCAAGTGCTCCAGTCTGCTCTGTCACCCTTTCTTGTGAGTCCAGATTGTGATCTCAATAGTTCTATAGAAACCAGAATGGTTTTGGGGTCCTTAGAAAACACAGATCTCAATCCCATCCTCAAGAAGAGCAGGAATAGGAACAGGGAGAATAACAGGCTGGCCACCCTACCTCCCTCCCTGGGAAGGGGATGGGACACGTCCTCCTGCAGCCATGTCCAGGAATGTGAGGACAAGGAAGGAATTGCTGAACCCAAAGGGACAGGGGAAAGAAAGGCATGTTGTGCACAGGGCATTTGCAAGGCTCAGACATGGTCTCCTTCTGCTCAGAGTGGTGCTGATGGGGCTCAAAAAGTAGGTGCTGGGTGGGAAGTTGGCTGAACCATCAAGCCCAAAAATCACCAGTGATACAAAGTCCTCCGTGCAGCCAGTTACTGGTGTCATCCCTCAGTGACCAGCACTTGGACAACACTGTTGAACATCTTTATTCTCCCCTTCTATGATGTAACAGAGTGAATCTTTAGCGCCTTTGAGGATGATACAAAGCTGAGTGGAGGCCTTGAGTAACTTCACCTGGTTCACCCTGAGCAGGAGAGTGAGACAAGAGGGAGGAGACAAGGGCTCTCTGCAAACCTGAGGTATTTTGTGTTTCTGTGTTAACATAAATACAGCAGTTCTAGTGAGGAGTGCTTTTCACTCTCATTGTTAGTAGGGAATATATTTGAATAATTTGAACAAGGTGAGGAAGCGAGATGGGTGTCTACAGTCTGTGGGAAAGACGGGCAGGGGTAGGACTGTGTAGAGCATGGTTCAGTCTCGGTCACGTTCTGGGTGCTAAGGAGGGGGATGGACGAGTGTGGGATTATGAGGTCAGTTCTGTCTCAGACACTCATAATCCAGTCAGAATCCTGTGGCTGTGAAGGGACAGTGGGGTCAGTTCTGTGTCTGGAGGTGACAGCCCAGGAGCAGGGACATGGCTGGGAAAGAACCTCTGCCCAAGGGCCCACAGGCCCTACCCAGGAAGAGCCCTTGGAGATGGGTTGTCATGTCCATCCCACCTGAGAACATGATGGGACATGGGCAGGGACATGGTCGTGTCTGTCAGAGAAGCTGGAAGGCCAGCAGCACTCATGGGATTTAGAAGATCATGGGGAGGTGACTTCTCTCTGGTCAGGTAAAAGACCACGAGAAGCCTAACTGGTTGGGTTCCCTGCATGAAGGGCAGTTTATGAGGTGGCTGAGCTTTCCTTGATAGTGGGAATAAGAAGGAAACAGAAAAAAAAAAATATCAGAAAGTACAGTTTGGAAGGTGAGGAATGGATATGAGGAGGAAGAAATGTCACTGGAAGGGCAGTGCTGTGGTGCAAGAGGTGACCCAGAGGGAGCTGGATCAGCCCATGGTTTGTGTTCCAAAGAGCAGCCAGTGAGGGTGCAGACACAGCAATGAAGGTGCAGAAATGCTGGGTGAGAGCAGGTGGGGAAGCAAGATGGGTGTCTGCAGCCTGCAGGGAAAGAGGGGCAGGGGCAGCACCGTGTAGAACAGCCTGTGGTGGAGATGGCAAAGGGCACTGTAAGGCTGGAAGGGACCCACAGAACCCAGGTCTGTGTCCCTTGGCCAGGGCAGTTGTCTCTGCGATGAGGCCCAGGAGAAGACATGTTGTCCTCATGGCACTGGGGCCTCGGTGCCTCCTTGCAGCCCCATGGGGAAGCTGGAGGTTGTTGTCCCAGTGTTGTCCTTCCCTGGGCCTTGCACACCCACATCCCACGGTCCCAGGAAGAGCCCTGAGCCGTGTGTGAGGGACAGGATCCCCCTTCCCATTGCCTGGAGCTCGTGGCTCCTCCTTTCTGCTTCAGAAAGCAAACCAAGGGGTTTCTGAGCATCAGAGCTGAAGACTCAAAGGAGACCTCATGGTGGCTACAGCTTCCTCACAAGGGGAGAAGGAAGGGAAGTTCTGTGGTCTTTTCTTTGGTGACCAGTGACAGAACATGAGGAAATGGCAGGAAGATGTGCCAGCGGAAGGGTTAGGTTGGGCATGAGGAAAAGGTTCTTCCCCCAGAGGTGCTGAACACTGAACAGGCTCCCCAGGGAGGTGTCACGGCCCCAACCTGACAGTGTTCAAGAAGAGACTGGACAACGTCCTCAGACACACGGGGTGACCTGTGGGGTGTCCTGTGCAGGGACAGCAGTTGGACTGCATGATCCTTGTGGGTCCTTCCAACTCAGGACATTCTATGATTCTATGAAACACTAGGTCAAAAGTCCCTATTTTCATTGTACATATGAGATGTAAACACACATATCATGTGCATGTCCAGTGTGTGCATGTGGTGAGATGAACCCAAGTGAGCACAAATGCCATCAGCTGTTCCTTGGGGTGCCATAAAGGTCAGTGGGACAGAGATGGTGTTCAGGGGTCTCTTCCAACCTGCGTTATTGTAGGATTCCATCAATCTTTTCCTTGGAGATCTAAAATGCCCCAGAGTAAATACAGCAGCTCCTCTGAGGAACGTTTCTCCACTCAAACCCTTGATAGGAAATCTATCATATACATTGGATGAAAGCAGCTCAGTTTGATCTGCTCACACACTGGACCACAAGGAGGGTGATGGTGGGTACGATGCCGAGTGGTCACTTGTGTCTCAGGAACTCATTGCCCAGTAGGAACCAATGGGTGTGGAGGGCACTGTGAGGTCACTTCTGCCTCTGCAGGGGATTGGCCAACAGCAGGAACATGGCTGGGAAAGGACTGTGAGGTCACACACACAGACGAGCAATGGGGCCCAATCAGCATGGCTTGATGAAAGGCAGGTCCTGCTTGACCAGCCTGATCTCCTTCTGTGACAAGGTGACTGCTGAGCAGGTGAGGGAAAGTCTGTCGTGGGCAGTGAATCCGCCACATGGGCTGTGGGTGTTGTGTCCTTAGACTGCAGTGAAGCCTTTGACACCGTGTCCCACAGCATCTCCTGGAGAAGCTGCAGCTCATGGCCTGGATGGTGTATGTGCGATGGGTAAAGAACTGGCTGGAAGGCATTTTAGAGCCATTTGTCCCCTTCCTGTTCACATGGGCATCCCATGAATGCATCACTGCTCTACCCCAGTGTAGAGAGGCACAAGGCCTTCTCCACCTGGACCTCTGACCTCACCTGTGCCACTGTTTTCTCCAGCACCCTCATCCTTGACTGTGGGATGCCCAGAACAGCCCTCGCAAGACAGTTTGACAAAGCCTTTTTCCTACTCATACCCCACATTCCTGATCAACCCCCTTATGTAGAGTTTAAGGACCAGAATGGTTGGGTACAAGGGTGACATTGAGAAAAAATGGTCAGGAAAGCTTTGAAGTGCACAGAGAGCCCATCACCATGTTGGCAAAGCTTCTCTCTCTGAACAGGCCCAGAGGACCTGGACAGCATTTGCTGTGTCCCAGAAACTCGCCTGGAAGGTTGGGATATGCAGAAAAGGTTTGGTCTGGGAAGGGACAGACAGGGGCTGGTGGAACTGGCTGGTGTGACCGTGAGACGTCTCTCCAACACCTCAGAAAAGTCCTGGCTCTCAGGGAGGCTGCATGGTCCTCTGAGAAAGAAAATAGCAAACATGACATATCATGGAATCATAGAATAATTGTGGTTGGAAGAGACTCTTATGATCATCGAGTCCAACCATAACCTAAATTTGGCACTAAACCATGTCCCGAAGAACCTCTTCTGTATGTCTTGTAAACACGTTCAGTGATGGTGACTTCACAAGCTCACTGGGCAGTCTGCTCCATTGCTTCAAAACCCTTTCCTTGAAGAATTTTTTCCTAATATCCAATCTAAACCTTCCCTGTGCAACTTGAGGCCATTTCCTCTTGTTCTATCACTTGTTACTTGGGAGAAGAGACCAACACCCTCCATGATAAAACCTCCTTTCAGGCAGCTGTAGGGACTAATAAGGTCTCTCCTCAGCCTCCTGTTCTCCAGGCTGAACAGCCCCAGCTCCCTCAACTGCTCCTCGTGAGACTGGTGCTCCAGACCCTTCACCAGCCTTGTCACCCTCCTCTGAACTCTCTCCAGCACCTCAATGTCTTCCTTGCCATGAGGGGCCTAAAACTGTCCCCAGGATTCAAGGTGCAGCCTCACCAGTGCCCAGTACAAAGGGATGATCACTTCTCTAGTCCTGCTAAAGCTCTGATTGAATCAAGGCTTGGACACCTTGGTGTGACCCAGTTGGTGACGGGTTGGACTGCAGACTCCTGAGGTCCCTTCAACCTCAGTTCTCTCATGATCCCATTGTGATGTTGGGCTCTGTTTCAGATTGGAGCAGAGCAGGCGATGATGGGGCAGGACCCACCTGTGCTGTAGGTGACCATCTAAACCAACATCTCAGCCAGGGAACCAGCCAACACCTCAGTGTGACTCGCTCTGGGCAACGTGTGAGGAGTCCTGGGCAGGGCAGGTTCAGAGGGCATGGGGCACTGTGCAAGACACAACATGATCTTGGCTTCATGCCTGCAGGCCCATCAGATGTCAGTTGATGTCAATGAAAATTAAAATAATAGTGTTATACTTGGCTGTGTTTTGCTTTCGTAAACTGTATCCAAGATTCTCACCTTATCTTGAAATTTCACAGGTTGTATACAAGTTTTAGTTCTGAAAGTTAGTTCTGTTAGTTCCCAGAGAGTTCTTATCTTGAATGGATAGAATGTGCTGAGGATGCACATCTAAGAAATCTGAGTATTTTACATGATTTTATAATGAATATAGGAATAGTGGGCATGTGCATGACAAAAGGTGAAAAGAACACGAGTGAAGAAGACTCCTTACTTCATCCTGAAGATCACCTGAACGACCACCAGAGGACACTGTTCCAAGGTGTTGCAACTGATATTGTGAAATAGTGGTGTAATCTGATGAATACGCAATACATACGTTGTAACCCTAATGAATATGTATGTAACCAAATTGTATAAATGTAGTGGAGTTCAAATCAGTGGTCGAAGCCAGCTTTGGGAGAACCCCTGTTTTCCCAGCACTGTAATAAAAGCACCGCATATAACTACATCCGTGGATATGTGTCCTGTTTGCTAACAAGAGGAAATGACGACAAAGATCCAAAGCAGAGGAAGGTGTCAACATACTTTTTTTTTGTTTCTTTCGTGTGGTGTCTTTTCTTTGAAAAGGAAAGAGTTTTCCAGAACTGGGCATGGGTTTAGGACACAAATGTCTTTAGCTCCAGGGACACAAACACCTGGTGCCAGTGTAGATGCCCCGGGAAACCCTGCCCAGGCTCCACCTGCACTGCAGGGTGCTCTGGTCTCCCCAGGTCCTGTGTGACAGATGCCAATCCCAGGCCAGCACCTCAGGTACACTGGGCCCCTAAAAAGACATTGACTGTTTATGATGAGACAGCTGATGACTGATGTACTAAGGGTAGGAGAAGAAATATTGGTCTTCCCCTGTACTTCTATTACCAACACTCTAGTATTTCATCTCCCTCGTCATTCAGGAGTTCCCACCTCTCCTGATTAAATGTCCCTGTCCAAGGACAGCTTTCCAGCCCTGTCTGGACGTTTGCCCTTCCCAGTGCTCTCAGGTTTCTCCTCCACTTGCTCTTTGGCCATTCAGTGGCCTCTCAACTGTCTGGTTTCTGCTTTGAGCTTCAGGGAGTTACAAACTTGCCCCGTGCTTCAGAGCTCTAATGGACATGGCAGTCAACACGTTCATTGTGTTTATTTCTATCCTCTCCTGTCTCTCTGTCTAAAGCAGTTCTTGTGTGGGTGTCCCCTGTGGATGCTGGACCTCATCAGATCCACTTACACACACAGCTGAGGAAAGTGTTTTGCTGTTTATTGAACTGTGCAGTGTTTGCACAGGAGAGCAGGTGGAGCTGGTGCACAGGAGCTGCAGCATCTCCTGCAGAGCTCAGTGGAGAAGTCTGATGGAGGAAAAGTGATGCAATCTCTGGTGGCCAATGAGGGAATCGGCAGACTGGGTCTGGGGATGAGGAGCCAGGTTGTCCATACAGTGTCCAGCCTCAAGGACTGTTCTCCTGCCTGTCCAGATGTCTCCAGGAGACCCTCGGGATCAATGTCCAGTGTAGAATGCTGCTGTCACTGCTTCCATACACTGAAAAATTAGAGAAAATACCCTGGAAAGAAAAACCCTCCTTTATGAAATCTTCTTTGAAACCTTCATCAGCAAGTGTCCCATTGAAACCTCTCCAGCTAGTTCTACAAGTCTGGAAGATATGAAGGAAATTACAGAAAGAAACATCACTCATTAGGGCTTTCTGTGTTTTGATGAGCACCATGGTGTATTTGGTGCTGAGTCCATGAACCTCAGATACCAAGCACAGACTGAAGAATCTGCTCAAGAAGTCCAAGCCAGAACAAACTCCAAAGTACCTTGAAGCATTAATGGGCCCCACTGAGGGCTGTTACTGACAAAGCCTCCCAGGGACTCGTTAGAGCAGATAATTGGAGGCAGTGATTGCATCAGGCAAAGGCAGAGTGCAGCAGCTCTGATGCTGAGAAAGCCCTTGGTTTGTCTGATGAAGGACAATGGCAAAGCCTTGAGCCCCTGCCCCTGGAAGGGAGATCCTGTCCCTCACGTGTGGCTCAGGGCTCTTCCTGGGGCTGTGGGGAGTGCGATGCCCAGTGCAGGACAATGGTGTGACACTCCCTGGGGGTGCAAGGAGGCAATGGGGTGCCATGGCCATGACAACCATGTGTCTCCTCTTAGGCCTCGCTGGCAGGGACATCAGCCATAGCCAAGGGGACAAAGACCTTGGCTCTTGCAAGGACATCCAGCCTTGCCAGTGCCCTTGGCCATGTCCACCACGGTCCATCCTGCACTGTCCCAGGCCTGTGGCTGTTTCCCCACAGGCTGCAGACACCCCATGTGCTTCCCCATCTTGTTCTCAGCCCAGTGTGTCCCCACCTGTGCTGCTGTCTCTCCATCCTCACCAGCTGTTCCTGGAAACACAAAGCCATGCCTGATCCTGAGTCCCTCTGAATGACCACAGCACTGTGCTCAGAATGACATTTCTTGATCCTGACTCCACTCTGGACCTCCAGAGCTGCAGTTTCTGATGATTTTCCTTTCTCTTGCTGCTCCCGCTACCAAAAATAGTAAAATAATATAAAATAAAAGGCGCCATCTTGGAAAGTAGTTTTCAGGTTTTCTGAAGCTACTACTGCCCTTTCTTGTCATGGTTTTACCACAGCCACCAACTAATACCATGAGAGCTGCTCACATCCTGCTCCCAGTCCCCAGGTGGGATAAGGGAGAGAACTGAATGGGAAGGGAGAAACTCGTGGGTTTAGACAAAAAATTAATAAGACGGTAAAAATAATACACTACTGCTAATAATATACTAAAATACACATAACGTAAAATATATGAAACTAAGTGCAATCCCCCACATAACTCCAGTTGTGCTGAACAGGCAGCCCAAAAGAAGAGAGCACCCTGGTCCTGAACAGCTGATCCAGGCAATAGAAAGTACAAGTGCAAAAGGCAGAGAGGCCCAAGGGCCAACTGAAAAAACGCAAAACATTGTAAAACCGAACTAACACTGAACTCCCAATAGAATGGGACACACGGCTCCAGATGTGACCGCACCAGTGCTGAGTCACGATGGACAATAACTGCCCTTGTCTGGGTGGCCACGCTCCTCCCAGTGCAGCCCAATGTGCTCGTGGGCATGTTTCTGCTCAGCACCACTGAGAACTGGCTGAACATCCAGGCTCAGAGGGTTGTGACCAGTGGCACAAAGCCCAGCAGGAGGCACCATGAGGAGCACTGAAGGACACCATATCCCCACCCAACATCTCCTCCTACAGGTGTCTCTTGGGTCCCTGGAACCACCTCGGTGCCAAGGGGGAGAGCACGGCCTGTATGGGGTGGAGGAGATGGGGTCTGGAATGAGGGTCCTGGGGCAGTTTCTCCTGGTTGTTCATGCAGCAACAAGCTGGGCTGGATATTTGGTGAGACGAACTCTTCCTAAGGGCCTCCAATGGGCTTGGGGATGGTCTAGATGCATTCAAGGACCTTTACATCCTTGTTGTAATTATATGTGGGTCCCAGAACTGCAGACAGCTCTCAAGGTGAGGCCGCACTAATGCTGAATACAGCAGCATAGTCACCTCTTTTGACCACATGGCCATGCTGTGTTTGATGCACCCCAGGATGCCGTTTACCATCTTGACTGCTGGGGGACAGTGTTGCCTCCTATGGACCCTGTGGCCAACCATCACGCCAGATCCCTCTCTGCAGGGCTGCTCTCCAGCCGCTCTCTCCCAATCTACACTTGCACTCAGTGTTACTCTATCCCAGGTGAACAATCCAACTCTTGGACTTGTTCAATTTCATGACCAGTGCTGGGTCCTGCACTTGAGTCACAACAACCCCAGGCAGCACTACGGGCTCAGGGAAGAGCGGCTGGAAATCTGCCCAATGGAAAAGGCCCTGGGGGTGTTGATGGACAGTGACAGAACATGAGCCAGCGTGTGCCCGGGTGGCCAAGAAGGCCACCAGCATCCCAGCATGCATCTGGAATAGTGTGGCCAGCAGGACCAGGCAAGTGATCATCCCTCTTTTCTTGGCACTGGTGAGGCAGCACCTCAAATCCTGTGTTCAGTTTTGGGCCCCTCACTACAAGAAAGACCTTGGGGTGCTGGAGTGAGTTCAGAGAAGGGCAACAAAGCTGGTGAGGAGTCTGGAGAACAAGTCAGACGGGGAGCAGTGGAGGTAACTGGGGCTGTTTAGCCTGGAGAAAAGAAGGCCGAGGGGAGACCTTATTGCTGTCTACAGCTACCTGAAAGGAGGTTGGAACATGGAGGGTCTTGGTCTATTCTCCAATGTAGGAAGTGGTAGAAGGAGAGGAAATGGCCTCAAGTTGCACCTGGGAATATTCAGTTCATATATTACGAAAAGTTTCTTCATGGAAGAGTTTGTCAGGCATTGGAACAGCCTGGCCAAGGAGTGGTTGAGTGACCATCCCTGGAGGTGTTTAAAAGACATATAGATGAGGTTCTTAGGGACATGGTTTAGTGCCAGAGTTAGGTTAATAATTGGACTCAATGATCTTGAGAGTCTCTCCCAACCTAAATTATTCCATGATGTCTCTGGGATGAGAAACGTGATGGGGCAGCTCACCCAGATGGAGTACTGGGATGGATGGATGGATGGATGGGTGGATAGATAGATGGATTGGGACAGAGAGGGGGATCAGCCTATCAGCCTAAGGGCTGGGGCCAGCCATGACATGATGGAAGCAAGGCCAGCCCCCCTTTGTCCCCTGCTCTTGTTTCCAAGAGAGCCTTTACACCCGTTGCTGGCAGCCCTCCTGTGCCAGCCCCTCTCACCAGCACACGACTCCTGGCCAGGAGCTTTTCATGCTGCTCCTGCTACCGCAGTGACAGAGCAGCCTGCCCTGAGCTGGGGAATGCAGAAATAGGGTTCTGTGGGTCATTCATTCTCCTGTTGAAGCACAGAGCACAGGGAGCAGGCTGTGGTGCCTGGAAACCACAGCGAGACAGTAAAAGGCAGATCACGGAAGGTCCTTCACCATCTCCAGGAACACTGAACACCCACAGATGGACACTCAAGCCAGCACCATGATGTAACATGATGCCCGATGTCCTCCCCTGAGCCCATGAAAAACACAAGCACAGCAGCATGGCCTTGTGGGGGAAATTTATTCAGGCTGACCACAGCTTTGGAAGAAGAGCCCGAGCCCCAAAGACTGAGACTGAGGAAATCCCCTTTTGTGGGGTGTTTCAAAAAGATAGCTGCAATTTCAGAAATACAGTGATTTCAAAATGGGTCCACACCTGTATTACAGAGATGTGACACAGGACACGAGCTGTACCAGGGCCCCAGAAACAGGTAGACAGGCCTCTGAGTCAATGCTCTGGAGAAGGGCCGTGGGTGAAGAAAATCCTTGACAAAAATGGCTATCACAGATAAAATGCTCAATGCACAGGAGGTTCCTGAGATGAACTGGAAATCACTTCTGAAGAGACATGGGTAACTTATTGTTGCTGACAGAAAAATGACTGAATCGGCTTCTTCAGTGCCACTTTCAGCTCCTGGTTCCTCATGCTGTAGATGAGGGGGTTCACTGCTGGAGGCACCACCGAGTACAGAACAGACACCACCAGGTCCAGGATTGGGGAGGAAATGGATGAGGGTTTCAGGTCAGCAAACATGACAGTGCTGAGAAACAGAGAGACCACGGCCAGATGAGGGAGGCAGGTGGAAAAGGCTTTGTGCCGTCCCCGCTCAGAGGGGATCCTCAGCACGGCCCTCAAGATCTGCACATAGGACACCACAATGAACACGAAACACCCAAATCCAAAACAGACACTAACCACAACAAGCCCAGCTTCCTTGAGGAAGTTGTCTGAGCAGGAGAGCTTGAGGATCTGGGGGATTTCACAGAAGAACTGGCCCAGGGCATTGCCCTTGCACAGGGGCAGTGAAAATGTATTGGCCGTGTGCAGCAGAGCAGTGAGAAACCCAGTGGCCCAGGCAGCTGCTGCCATGTGGACACAAGCTCTGCTGCCCAGGAGGGTCCCGTAGTGCAGGGGTTTGCAGATGGCAACGTAGCGGTCGTACGACATGATGGTGAGCATAGAATACTCTGCCACTATCAAGAAGACAAATGAAAAGACCTGTGCAGCACATCCCAAGTATGAGATGGTCTTGGTGTCCCAGAGGGAATTGGCCATGGATTTGGGGAGAGTGGTGGAGATGAAGCCCAGGTCAAGGAGGGCGAGGTTGAGCAGGAAGAAGTACATGGGGGTGTGCAGGTGCTGGTCCCAGGCTATGGTGGTGATGATGAGGCCGTTGCCCAGGAGGGCAGCCAGGTAGATGCCCAGGAAGAGCCAGAAGTGCAAGAGCTGCAGCTCCCGTGTGTCTGTGAAGGGCAGGAGGAGGAACTGGGTGATGGAGCTGCTGTTGGACATTGGCTGCCTGTGGGCATGAGCACCTGTGCAAGGAGAAAAGGACAGTGACAAGTTAGGGGAGAGTTCTCTGAGCAAAGTAAACATGCTGTTTCTCATGGAAAACCCCCTCCCTGATGGAGGGATGTTTCCGCTCATTCTCTCTTTCTACCAGCTGAGAAAAACAGTTCATCACAGTTTAAAATGCAGCTTGGGCATCTAATTTCCATGAACACACTTCTGGATCAATACCCCCTGTGATGGTGTCAGAACAAGAACGGCCCCACATTCTCATCCCAACTCCAGAGAACAAGAGCACCATGGACAGGTAGAGAAACAGGGAAGAACACTGCAGTACTACCAGAAAATAAAGCAGGGACAGAAAGGCAGACAGGCATGCTTTGGAACCTTCTACTGACCCGCCTGTGCTGTTGCCAGTCACATAACGACACTGGAGAGCAAGTACTTTTAGCGCCTTTTTTGTGTACCACGTTGCAGGAACCCTTCACCTGGAGGTCCAGCTGCTGAGGTGGAGACTCGTGACCTGGACCCCATGGCTTTGGGGCAGAGGGTCTGCTGGGAAGGAGAGGAGACCAGGGGTTGCACTGGGAAATGTGTCTGCACTGAAAGGATGTAAAAGACGTTCCTAAATCCCATCTCCAGCATTTCTGATAGCAGTTAACTCTCCCTGCCCATGTCTGTGCTGCCCACAGCTGTGTCTGTGTCCCTGGTCTGCTCCCTGTCTTTGTCACAGACCCCGTCCCACCCGCTGTGTGCTCAGCTCTGTCCTGCTCACACCTCCTGGCACTGCCCAGGGGCAGCTCTGTGTGTGCAGGGGCTCAGGAGCAGCTCAGACACGTCCTAACGAGAACTGGGGTCTCAGTGTCTTCTCCAAAGCAGAGAAATAAATCCCCATCTCCCACTGCACACCCAGACAAGCAAGAGTGGAAAACTGAAAGCACAGACTCCTTCCCTGGCAACTGTTGCTGTATGAATGTTGTTGTTCAGAAGGACCCTCTGCCATGTCTGTGGGGGGATCTGGAGCTCTGAGCAGCCCTGACCCACACAGCCCCCTTCAACCCCACAAGCTCCCTGCCTGCCCTGCCAGGGGTCGCTCCTTCCCCCCACAGCTGCTGCCATGGGATCTCCCGGGCAGGCTGAGCGCTGACCCTGGCAGGCGGCAGAGTCCCTGCCTGGCACAGCCCTGGGGTGCTGGGACCCTGCTCTGCAGGACAGCCCTGGGTACCCCTGGGTGCTCCCCCGGCTTCACAGCTGTTCAACATGGCCTGACAAGAGCCCAGGCCTTACAGATCCCACAAGCTGTGCCTGTGCCAGTTTCAGGAGATGCCTCCAGGAGCTACAGCTGCACTGCCCTGCACCAGAGACTTACCATGGCAAGGGCTGCAAAGGTTTCTCCTCCAGTGAGCTCTCAGTCATCCACCAGTCCTGACCACCTTTAATCTCTCTCTGCCTTGCTCGTCTGCTGAGATCCCCAGGCAGAGCCCTCAGCCCTGCTGCGTGTGCAGAGGAGCTGCTCCTGGGCAGAGCTGTCTCTCTGCAGCGCTGCCGCTGCCATGAGCTCCCTGTGTCCCAGGAGCTCAGCCCAGCTCAGCAGCACAGGAGCAGCACAAGGCGCTTTAATGACCCCTCTGGTGGGTTTGGGCCTGAGTCCATGGACCTGGAGGAAGGTCAGAACCTGGAGGAAAGTGATGAAACCTCTCATGAACTCAAAGTCAGATTCAAACTCCAAAATTTCTTGTAAAGTTAATGGGTCACCCTGAGGGACACAACTGAGAAACCATCCCAGGAGTCTAATCAGAGAAGAAAACTGGAAGCAGAGATGACAGGTCAAGAAAAGCAAAGTAAACGTGGCTCTGATGCTGAGTAAACCTGGATGTGTTAACTTAATCAATGGGCCAAGCCCTGACCCCCAGCCCTGGGAAGGCAGATCCTATCCCTCCCATGTTACCCAGGGCCCTTTCTGGGACTCTGTGATGTGGGGCTGTGCAAGGCCAAGGGCAGGACCATGGTCCCACATCTCCCAGGTTCCTGGCTGGGGACAAGGAGGCCATGAGGCCCCTGTGCTGCAAGGACAAGATGTCTCCTCAAAGACATCAGAGGTGCAGACAACAGCCATAGCCAAGGGGAGAAGGAGCTCATGTCTGGTGGGGCTTTCAGCCTCTTTCCATCCCGTGATCATCTCCACGACAGCCTGTCCTGTGCTGTGGCATCCCCTGCACCTCTGTCCCTGCAGGCTGCAGACATCCCCCCTGCTGCCCCACCTTGCTCCTGTCTGAGCATCTTCCTTCCTTTGCTGAGATCTCTCCATCCTCCCCAGCTGCTCCTTGAAGCACAAAGCCTTGGGCTGATGCAGACTCCCTCTGCTGACCTGCTCCACCACAGCACTGCCCTTCCATCACATTCCTTTCTGCTCATGGCCAGCCTGGACCTCCCCAGCTGCACTTTGGGCCATTATTTCTTTCTCATGCTCTTTCCCACTATGCAGAAACCTCCACCACCTCTGAAACCGCCCTTCAAGCACTCTCAGGCTACTCCTGCACTGCTGCAGCCTCCCCAGCGCTGCTGGGCCAAAGCAGCCCAGGTCCCTCAGCCCCCTACACCATGTGCACAAGGTGCTGAACCTGCCTTGGCACAGCCCTGCACTCTCCAGTTCCTCCCTGCTGCTCCAGACTGGGAAGCCGCACACTGGCACATACCCGTGTGTGTGGGTCACACCAGTGCTGAACTGAATGGGATGAGAACTGCAGGTGTCTGGGTCCCCACGCTCCCCCTCATGCAGCCCCGTGTGCAGCTGCCTTGTTCATGGTGAGCGTGCACCACGGGCTGCTGTGGGGACCTTGTAGTGCCCAGGCCCTTCTCCTCAGGGTCACTGCTCAGCGTGTCAGGTCCTGCTCTGTCCTGATGGATGGGGTTGTTCTCCTGCCCTGATACATAACTGGTCACTTCCCTTTTTAAATCTTTAGAGCTTTCTGATGGGCGAACACCAGATTTTCTCAAGGTCTGCACTCCCCCTTGACTGAAGCTCCATGTGTTCAGCTCTTCATGTTTGCATGCGTATGGTTTATCCTGATAAGGGTGTCTCTCCCAAAATAACAGGATGAGGAGTTGAAGGGCACTACAAATACCATCTCATGGAAAAACTGTGGGGCCTTCAGCGTCTACTGCTTATAATGTCAGAGGTCTGTACTTTGAGGGAACGTTTCCCTTCATATGTTAGAGCAGCAGGAATGTGTGGAGCTCTGCCTGGGGACAGACAATGTCAGCTGATTGCTGAGGAGTCAGCATGAGAGGGCAGAACAACATGGGCAGTGTTGTGGTGACTGGACATCAGGTACAGACTGATGAGGAAGAAGAATTAGATGAGGCCTACTTCAGACAGTTGGAAGAAGCCTCATATTTCCAGGGCCGTGTCCTCGTGGCAGACCTGAGATATCCCTGTGGGACTTCACACTTACAAACCAGAAAGAGTTGGTCAGGATGGAACAGTCAGGGATGGGAAAGTGGAGCTGAGGCTCCTGGGAGATGAGAACAAGGCCAAGAGCAGGATTTCAGGAGAGCAGGATTTGGCCTGCTGAGGGACCTGCTTGGGTCCTGTGGGATATGACCTTGGTGTCTGCAGTGCTTTTCTCTCCCATCTCCCCCTTCCTCTCTCCCACCTGCAGTTGTGCAGCGTTTTTTACCCTTTCTCAAATACAATATCCCAGAGGTGCTGCCAGCATCACTGAGTGGCTCAGATTGGGCAAGCAGTGGGTCCATCTTGGAGCAGCTGAAATCAGCCCTCTCTGACATCAGTCAAACTCCTGTAATTGCCTTGACATTCATTGACCAGTCAAAGCTGTAGGTGCCAACATTCTAGAAGATCTTGGGACAACTTCTTAATGTGGCTCTCTGGTGAGCCAACAAGAGTGATGCTCACCTGAATCTGTAACTGGGAAACAAGAAAGAGCTGGTGAGGGATGTGAACATCAGTGTCCACCTTGGCTGTTGTGACCAGGACACAGTGGGGTCCCAGGCACCAGAGGGCAGGGAGGAAGGCCAGCAGCACAGCACAGGCTGGTGGAATCCAGAGGAGAAGACTTTGACATACTGGGGGATGGTGGGCAAAGTGGAGACATGGAAGTAGATCTGAAGGGTGAAGGAGCTCAGGAAATCTGATAATCCTTACAGGACAGGCTGCTCCAAGCACAAGAATGATCTCTCCAAGTACCCATGAACAGAAGCATTTATCTCATGAGGCTGCTCATCTGCACTGATGGAGCTGCAGGGTACAAAGGCAGCACACAGGAGGTGGGAGCAGGGGAAGCTGCAAAGGAGTAATTTAGAAACCTTGTCCATGGACGTGGGGATGATGACAAAGCTCCTCTGGACTTGATACCTGCAGGGGAAGGGCAGCAAGACGAGCTGACAGAGCTTCACTTGCAGTAAGAGAATAGACAGGGTGAACGTGGGCCTGGTGCTGAACTTCATAAGAGTACAATCAGACGGGACTGAGGTTCTTCATGGCTTCTTTGCCTCCATCTTCACCAGCAAGGTCTCCTGGGACTTGGTTCCTGAAGGCAGGAGTCTGGAGAACACCCAGCAGTGGATGGGGCTCAAGTCAGGGGTGACCTGAGCAAACTCAGACACCATTACAGAACAGGAGATGGGTCACTTGACCAGCTCCCTGAACACAAGTATCGCTATGCTGTGGCACCTGAGATTGCCAGGGACACCCACCTCTTGGTCCAGAGGAGTGTGACTCCTCTTGAGCTGTCCTGGCCTGTCTCCTCATTCACATGGTGATTTAGGTACCCACTTTTCTGACATATTAAGTCTTTATCAGAAGACACTCCACATCAATATAAAATGGAGGCTGCTGATGCCACCTGTTCTGGAAAGGGAGGGAAGAGTGAGCAGGGAAGGAAATAGAAGAAATTTGGCTTTATTCCTATTTGTTATGGAAATGTTCTCTGTTTTGCTGTTCCTGAAATCCCCCTAATCATCCACACTTGGCTTGAAGCCTTTAGGAAAATGATGCACAGAGCCTTGGCTTGTAAGAGAATTTTCAATGTTAATGAGCCCTCTGCTGCCATGAGCCTGAACTGCAGCTGCTGAAAGAAAGAACAAACCTCTAATAAAGTATCACAGTGTCACAGTATGTTTGGGATTGGAAGGAACCTCAAAAGATGATCTAGTCCAATCCCCCTGCTGGAGCAGGAACGCCGAGGTGATGTCGCACAGGAACATGTCCAGGTGAATTTTGAATATCTGCAGAGAAGGAGACTCCACAACCCCCCTGGGCAGCCTGTTCCAGTGTCTGTCATCCTTACTGAGAAGAAGTTTTTTCTCAATTTTAAGTGGAACCTCTTGTGTTCCAGCTTGATCCCATTACCCCTTGTCCTATCATTGTTTGTCACCGAGTAGAGCCTGGCTCCGTCCTCGTGGCACTCACCCTTTATATATTTATAAGCATTAATAAGGTCACCCCTCAGGCTCCTCTTCTCCAAACTAAAGAGACCCAGCTCCCTCAGCCTTTCCTCACACGGGAGATGCTCCACTCCCTTCATCATCTTTGTTGCCCTGCGCTGGACCCTCTCCAGCAGTTCCCTGTCCTGCTGGAACTGAGGGGCCACAACTGGACACAATATTCCAGATGGGGTCCACAGGGGCAGAGTAGAGGAGAAGGAGAACCTCTCTCGATCTACTGACCACGCCCCTTCTAATACACCCCAGGATGCCATTGGTGTTCCTGGCCACAAGGGCACAGTGCTGGCTCATGGCCATCCTGTTGTCCACCAGGACCCCCAGGTCCCTTTCCCCTACACTGCTCTCTAATATGTAATTTCCCAACCTATACTGGAACCTGGGGTTGTTCCTGCCCAGATGCAGGACTCTACACTTGCCCTTGTTAAATTTCATCAGGTTATTTCCCGCCCAACTCTCCAGCCTGTCCAGGTCTCTGATGGCAGCACAGCCTCTGGCGTGTCAGCCGCTCCTCCCAGATTAGTGTCATCAGCAAACTTGCTGATAGTCACTCTATTCTCTCATCTAAATCATTAATGAATATATTGAATAATATTGGCCCCAGTACAGACCCCTGAGGCACTGCACTGGATACTGGCCTCCAACTGGACTCCGCACCATTGACCACCACTCTCTGGCTTCTCTCCTTAAGCCAGTTTGCAACCCACCTCACTACTCTATTGTCCAGACCACCCCTCCTCAACTCAGCTGTGAGGATGCTGTGGAGACTGTGTCAAAGGCTTTGCTGAAGTCAAGGTGACCACATCCACCGCTCTGCCATCATCCATCCACTTTGTTACATTCTCATAAAAGGCTATGAGGTTGGTCAAGCATGACTTACCCTTGGTGAAGCCATGCTGACTGCCCCTAATAACCCTCTTATCCTTGATGTGCCTTGAGATGGCACCAAGGATAAGCTGTTCCATTGCTTTCCCAGGGACATCAGTCATCAGATGTCATCAGAAAAGCAAGGTTGGTCTCTTCTCTACCCAACAGCTGCAGGCATTGCATGGACAAGCAGCACATCACACAGGGATCTTCACTCAGTCTCTCGATGATACAATCAACAAAAAGACCAAATACTTTCACAATATGCCTGGATACATCTAGTTTTCAAGGACAGCGTCCTACAGGCACAGCAATGGTTCAGATCAGAACACAATTAAAACTCCAAAAGGAATTGAAGGTCATCAAGATAAGCTGTTGCTAATTCAGAAACAGCTAAAGGAGAATCCTAAATACTGGGAGACTACTACTGAATTTAGTAAGACAAGGTGTAGGTAGACCTGAGATGTCTCCGTGTCTTTGCATCAGTTGTCACCAGCAAAGTCTTCCAGGCCTTTCTGCTTCCAGGCAGAGCTCTGGAGGGCAACAACTGTGGTGGATGGGGATCAAGCCAGGGGTTTCATGAGCAAACTGCAGCCTTACCAGCCCTTGGGACCAGAGGGTTTGCATCCAAGAGTGCTGGGAGAGTGTTTTTCCCCAGTTGATGCTGGTCTGGTATGATCCCAAAAGGAAATGCGCTCAGAGTCTGAGGTATTGTTTAAAATGCTGTTCATTAGGTCTGGCTCTACAAGAGGGGTATCACAGAGGCAATCTGTGTCCCTCTGGATGGTGGAAACCCAGGTGGTGTAGCACTGAACAAGCTTCCGAACATCCGCTGCCAGGAGGTGCCCCATGTCTTGTCAAAGCACTGTGACAGTTTTGGATTGTATGAGGTGAGGTGGGGCAGCTTGCTGAGCTGTGGTGTTTCAGGTGAAGGATACAGGGTCTGCTGGAGAGAGTCTCAGGGAGAGTGAGGACAGAGGGATCCCCCTGTGTGAAGGATCAGCTCAGATCTATGGAGCTGCTCAATGACATGGGCAACAGGTTGATTTATCTTGTGTGAGTGAGGATGACAGAGAAGTTGGTCAGGATGACACTGTTTGGCAGTGAGCACTTTGAACATGCGACAGAAGAATTCCCCCATGGATACCGACGCAGAGTGTCTCCTGAGGAGGTGTGGACAGACAGGAAAAGCAGATTCAACTCCAGCAGATCCCCACCACAGATGACCTGTGTCCATCAGTGCCAGCCCCTCTCCTCAGACCAGAACAAGAGTCCTGCTCCAGCAACAGAGCAGCCTGACCCCAATGAGTGTCTGCAGAAAGAGGTTTCTCTTGCTCCTGGATTCCTCCCTGCAGGCACAGAAATGCTCCCTTGCTCTTCTCCAGGGACATCCCTTTCCCCAGGTGTGGGTGTCCAGCCTGGCCTGGCCGGCTGGTCCTGGTTCCCTCCCTGTGCTCCCCACAGGGCCCTGAGCTGGCCATGCTGCTCTGCAGAGCGAGGGGCTGTGGTGCCCTGGGGCCATGGGTGACTCTGCTCTGGCCACGCTGGTTAGGCTGGGAAACAGACCCAGCTGGAGGAGGATCACTGCTGCTGAGCCCTTTCCATCTTCCCAGCTGGCTCAGGAGCCCAGGACAAGGCTGGGCAGGACCATGGGGTGTCTCTCATGGCACAAAGGGCAGGGGAGGGCTGAACCAAGATGGTGTCCTGAAACATTCTCCAGTCTGACATCTTTTGGCATCCTGGCTCCTCACAGCCTGTCCTGGCATTGAAGGGCCCTTGTTACCCTGTGCCCTCCTCAGGTTCAGCTCTTCCTCTGAGACACCTGCATGATCACTCCTTTGACCAGGACTGTTTTGTGTAACCCAGCGGGCAGCTGAACATCACACACAGCCCTTCTCTTCCTCCCTCCAGCCCAGTGGGATGGGAGAGGGAATCAGGAAAGAAATGAACATCTTGGGTTAAAATGAAGACAGTTTAATGAGACAGAAAGGCAAAACAATAACAACAGCAACAATAGCAACAATAGCTACAAGAGCTACAATAAATATAATAATGATAATAAATAAAATAATTAGAGTAATAGTAATTATAATAATAATGATGGCAGTAGTAATAGTAGTAATTGCAAAAATGGTAATAATAATAACAGGAGATATAAACCAAGTCAAACACAATGCAATTGCTCACGACCCACTGAGTGACACCCAGCCAGATCCCAAACAGCGGTCCCCCAGATAACTTTTCTCTAGTTTACATACCAAGCATGACATCATATGGTGTGGAATATCCCTTTGGCCACTTGGGCCAGCTGTCCTGCCTGTGCCCCTCCCAGCTTCTTGTGCATCTCCAGCCTCCTTGCTGAAAAGTCCTTGGTTTGGGACAAACATGGCTTAGCAACAACCAAACATCCCTGTGCTATCAACATTCTTCTCAGGTTAAATCCAACACACCGCAGGGGTCATAAGAGTCTGTCAGGACAGGAGAAATGGTCTTTGCTGTTGGACTGCTCTGTCCTGTGTCCAGAGCTCGTAGCTGGTGTATCTCTCCCAGCCAGGGACAGTGTGTGAGTCTGGGTGGGCAGCGAGTGGCACCTCAGGGAGATCCTCTGACAGCGCCTGGCAGCTCCACTCCTCTCCAGGATGCATCTGCCACTGCTGGTGGGACAGCATCAGGCAGATCAGACACAGACGTGTCCCTGTCTTTTGGGATGTGTGCGACCAAGAAGGGAGCTCTTCATCCAGGCCTTGGTACCTCACAAATCCCCCTGCGACCCTGAGCTAAACCCCAACCCCAACCACTTCCACTGACACCACTCCCTAAGCCCTAACCTAACACTTATCCATCCCTTACCCTAACCCTAATCCTAACCCCTGCACTTCAAACTTACCCTACACCTATCATTCACCTAAAACTAACCTTAACATTAACCCAACCACCACCCTAACCCTACCTTTTGCCCAAAATCTAACCTAAACCAAACCCCCCATAATCCTAAAACCAACCCTAACCCTAGCCTTACCCAAACTCCTACCTGAAATATCACCCTAATGTGACCTCTAAACCTAAACCATAACCCTAGCCTAACCCTAAAACTAACCCTAACCCATCATACTAACACCAGTCCTAAACCCAACACTAAACTAAAACAAGCCCTAACCCTAAATCCTAACCTGTAACTCTTATGACTGACTCTAACCCTGAAATATCCCTAATTCAAACCTTAACCCATTAACGTAGCGCTAATGCTATCCCTACCCCTAACTCATAAAACTAACCCCTTACACTGATCCTAACGACTTACACTAACACTACCCCCTAACCACTAAACAGAATTCTGACCCTAAATGCCAAAACCACCCTCAATCTCTAATATAAATCTAAAACCTAACTCTGACCATTCCACTATCGCTACTGCCTAACACTAACCCTAACTCTAACTAAATCTAAAGCTAAAACGTAATCCTAACTCTAACCCAAAACATAAAACTAACCCCTAACGCTAACTCCAACCCTACATTCTAACCCTCTTCTAAACCTAATCTAACTCTATAACCCATAAGCTTAACTCTAAACCTAACCCTAACCCTAGTCCTACCCTTCAACCCTAATATTAAAACCTAACCCTAACTGCTTACACTAACACTATTCCCTAACTGTGAAACCTAATCATTAGCTCTAACACTAACTATATCCTAACACTACTAATCTAATCCTAACTGTAAACCTCATCCAAACCCCTAACCATAAGTCTAACTGGAAACACCATCCCCTAACTCTAATCTAACCCTAACCCTAAATCTAATCTGAAACTTAACCCTAATTCAAACCCTAAATCCTAAAACTAACCCGTAACCTAAACCACTTCCACTGACACAACTCCCTGGCCCCTAAACCTAACCCTAACTGTAAATCTAAAACTACCTAAACCTACTCCTAACCACTTCCACTACTGCATATCCCCAACCCCTAACACTAACGCAACGCTTACCAAAAGCCTAATCCTTATCCTAAACCCTAACTCTGAATCTAATCTGAACCCCAAACCCCTGTCCCGAAACCTAACTCTACCCCCAATCCCAAACCCTAACTGCAACCCTAACCCATCATTCTAACCTTAACCCTATCCCCACCCCTAACCCTACCCCCTTACAGTAATCCTAACCACTTATAAGAATGCTACTCCCTAACCCCTAACCCTAAGTAAGCCCCTACCACCAACCCTAACACTAACCTAAAACTAATCTAACTGTAACCCCAAGCCCTTACCCCAATTCTAACCCTAACCCTAACTCCTAACCCTAACTCTAAATCTAAAACTAACCACTAGCCACCAACCCTAACTCTAACCTGAACACTAACCAAACCCAAAATGTCAATCCAAACCCTAACCCTAAATCTAACCCTAGTACCTAAACCTACTCCCAACCACTTTCACTACTCCGTATCCCCAACCCGTAACACTAACCCAACACTATTCCCTAACCCCTAACCTTAATCCTTACCTCTAACGCTAACCCTAATACTAATCTTTACCACTAACCACATCCCTACCCTTAAACCCTAAACCTAATCCTCATCAAACCCTAAGAATAACCCTAACACTACCTCTAACACCTATCCCTAAATCTAAACCTCTAATGTTAGTCCAATCACTTACTGTAATCCTAAAGCAAAGGCTAAATCTAAGACCAACCTCTAACCCTAACTCTAAAACTAATTCAATGCCCTAACCCTGATTCTAAATCTAAACCTTAATCTAACCCTACCCCTAAATCTAACCCCAAAACTTAACTCTACCCCTAAGACAACTTCGGAACCCCTAACGCTAACCCTAATCCAACCATTACCCTAAACCAAATTCTAAAACTTAAGCCTAAATGTAAACCTAAATACTAATCCTAAAATTTAAGACAAACCCCTAACTCTAACCCTAAGACTAACATCACATAAACAGAAATCCAAACCCTAACCTAACAATATCCCCAACCCAAAATCTAACGCTAACATCAAACCCTAACTCTCACCTTCCTCCCTGACTGGTAATGCTACCCAATAACTGACTCTAATCTAACACTAAAAGGAACTATAACCCTAAACCTAAGTCCTAACCACTTATCCTAGCCATAATCTTATCCTTCCTTATCCTAACTCTTCTCCCTAATACCTAGGCCTAACACCAACCCCGTAAAGCTGACTCTAAAGCTCAGCCCTAAACCTGAACCCTAACCCTAGCCAGTAACCATCAATCTAAACCTCACCCTTACTCGAGCAATAACCCTGAAACTAACCCTACCTAAGCCTAACCAGTTCCACTAACTGTAGCACTGCTCCCTAACGCAAACCCAACACTTATGATAACTCTAATGCTGACCCCTAACACTAACTATAACCTTAATGGTAAGCCTAAACCCTAATACTAACTCTAACCCTAACTTGAAACCTAGTCCTAACACTAAAACTAAACCCTAACCATAACCTAACCATAACCCTATCACTAACCTAACTTTAACCACAACCCTTAAACCAACCTAACCCAACACTAACCCTAACATGAAATCTAACCCTAATCTGACCTCTAAACAGAATCCTAAGCCTAACTCTAACCCTAACTCTAGCCTCACCCCTAAACCTAATCTCCTGTGCTAATCTTAACCATTTACAATAACATTACTCCCTAACCATGAACCCGAACCCATATCTCCAACAGAATTCTAAAACCTAACCCTAACCACCTTTTCTAACACTACTGCCTAACCCCTAAACTTTAATCTAACCCTTACCCTAATCCTAATTATATTTCCTATCCCTAACTCTAACCCCAACCCCTAAATCTTACCCCAAGCCCCAACTCCTACACCTAAGCTACTCCTAACTATGTCACTAATGCTACTCCCTCAACCCTAAGCCTAACCCTAAATTCTACCCAATTCTCTTCACCCTAAGGGAACACTAACGCAAACCCCTACCTCTAACTCCAACTCTAAACCTAATGCTTAGCCTTCTTACTGTAATCACAAATCTAAGCCTCAACCTAAAACCAAACTCCACCCCTAACCCAAACCCAAAAGCCCTAACCTTAATTCTAACCCTAATCCTAATCAAACCCTGCCCCTGCCCCTAACTCTAACCCTAAACCTGACTCTAAACATAACCCTAACCCTAGCCCTACCTCCTAAAACTAACCCCTAACCCTAACTACTTCCACTGACACTACTCTCGAACTCCAACACTCATCAAATCCTACCCCTAATACTTGAACACCTAACCCAAACCCCAATGCAAACACATACCCGAACCTCAAACCCTACCTCTCAGACTAATCCCTAGCTCCTAACTCTAGCACCAACCATAACGCTTAACCCTAAAGCCTAACTCTAACACATACCCCTAATCCTAAACCTCATCTAACTCAAACACAGTAATTCTAACCCTAACTCTGACCCCTTGCCCTACGTTTAACCCTTCCCCCTAATCCTAGCTCAAACCCCTAACCCCAAAATCTAACCCCACTCCCTAATTCCTAAGCCTAACCCTAACTGTAACTCCTAACACTTACCTTTACCCTAAATCTAACCCTAGACCTTAACCCTACCACGTAACCCTAACCTAAACCTCATATAACCCAAACACAAACTCCTAACCCTTAACGCTGTACTCTAACCTCTTGCCCAAAGTTTAATCCCAACTCTAAGACTAACTCTAACCCAAAACCTGACCCATAACCCTCACTCAAAACCTTAACCCCAAACACTAACCCTAACCATGCTCCCTAAGCCTATCCCAAACTCTAACCCTAACTCTGTCCCCTAACCCAAAACCTTATCTAACACTAACCCTCAACCTTACCTAAAACCTAACCCTTATCTAAATGCTAAACCTAAACCTAATCCTAACCCTAACTCTCAATCTAACCCTAACTTAACCCTTAAATTAAGCCCTAATTTTTACCCTAACTCTAACCTTTACTGTAAATCCTAACCCTAAGTCTAAACCTGAAACCTAATGCTAACTCTAGCCCTAACCAAAGCCCTAACACCAAACCCTAACAATAACCCTAATCTAACACTAAGCCTAACTATAACCATAACCCTAAGTCCTAACTGCTTACTATAACCCTGTCCTTAACTCTACTTCTAACTCTAACCACAAAAACAAACCCCTAACACTTATTCTAAACCTAACTCCTAAACCTTAACCCCAACCCTAGCTTGCAAGCCTCATTCTAAACCTCATACCTACTTTAACAATAACCCCTACACCTTAACACTAACCCAAATCCTATCCCTACAACTAAAATTAATTCTTTTCCCTAAGGCTAAGTCTAACCCTACCTCTAATTAGAACTTGAAAACTAACCACTAACCCTAATCGCAAACCCTAATCCTAACCATAACCCTAACCCCTAAACCTACCTGTAATCTACACCTAACCTGAAACCTTACCTAATGCTAACTCTAACTCTACACCCAAACCCCTAACCCGTATCTAAGCCTCACCATACGCTTTATCTCAACCTAACACTAATCCTAATCCCTAACTGGTAACTCTAATCCTGACCCTGTGCTTTACCCAAAGCCCTATCTATCCCTAAATCTGACGAAACACTAGCCCCCTCTGACGCTAATACAAACCTACTCCTAACCTGTAGCACTAATTCTCAACCTAACATATCCTCTAACCCTAGCCCCTAACCCTAACACTGAAACCTAACTCTAAACACTAATCCTAACTCTAAACCTAACTAATACACGCTAGCCAAGAAACAATCACCAACAAATGATAACCCTAAGCAAAACTCTGACCCTGGTCCTAACCGCTAACCCCAGCTCTGCCCCAAATTCCAACCCTTACTCTAACACTCTTAACCCTAACCACTATTCCAAGCACTACCAGACCCCTGTTCCTAACCTCAAACCCAAAATCTAACCATTTCCCTTATCCCCAAACCCTATCACTAACTACAATGCCAATTCCTCATCCCTAACCCCACCCTAATCCTAACCACTAACACTAACTCTAAACCTAAACCATAAACCTACCTCTAACCAAAAGCCAACCTTAACTCTGTCCCTACCCCTAACCCTAACTACTTACCATAATACTCTTCACTAACCCCTAACACTCATCTAACCCTAACTCTAACCCTAGCACCTAACAGCAAACTGTAACTCTAATCCTAATCCTAACCCATAAACCTAACTTTAAGCCTATCACTACCTCAAACCCTAAACACTAAAGCTAAACCCAAGCCCTCATTCTAACCCTTACCCACAGTCTGGAACCCTAATGCTAAACCTCATTCTAACCCTGAGCAGCACTCTTCTGTCTCCTCCATCTCCTCCTTTTCTTCCTCTTGAGGGGGCAGATGGGCTCTGTGTCCAGACAGGTCCTGGGGCCTGACACTTGCACCACGGGCCTGATCTTTCGGTGCTGACAGCTGGGTGCCTCCCTGCCACCGCTGGGACCCTTGCCTGCCACCTCCTTCCCCCCAGGGGACACTGAGCCCTCCTGCGAGATGATTCTTCTTCTTCCCTGGGGGCTGGAGACTTGATCCTTGTCCTTCAGAGCCAGAGCACAGGGGCTGCTGTCTGCTCCACGGGGCTGCTTACACTGCCTCTTCTTGGAGGAACCAGCGGTGACCTGGCTGGGCTCCTCGCTGCTGCAGGGAGGAAGGTGGTGCGAAGGGTGGGCAGTGGAACGGGTGGTCACGGGGAGGCTGGGAGCCAAAGGGCTGAGCTGAGGATGAAGCTGAAGGTTGGCTTTTCAGGATTTGGCCAATGGAGAGCAGACGAGGACAGCCTGCAGAACAGGAAAAGAGGCTGACATGATCTGAAGGCCAGGTCAGGAGCAGGAGCCCCCCTCTTCCTCCACACTCCACAGTGCACAAGCACAGCACCCAACTGCTCCCATCTTAGCCAATCCAAGAGAACAGGACAGGTGGCTGCTGAAATCACTCCCCCGGGCCACCTGCCATGTCAGACAGTTGCCTCCTGGACTACTGGCCTTGCTGCCGTGCAGGAGCCTGGGAGCGACTGGCACCACTTACCTCGACTTGCCAAAAGGCCAAGGAGTTGGGGTGGGTGGTGTCCATGGGGTAGGTGTGGTTGGCAAATTGTGAGTGAGGTGGTGTGCAATGGTCACTTCTGCTCGCCTTCCACAGGATGCTGCGCTGCAGTTATTGACATGAAAAAAAAACCAACAACCTTGGTGATCTAAAGAAAAGAGTTTTCCATGAGCCAAGAGAAGAAAATAAGAAGGTGAGCCCAGGGAAAAAGGAAGGGTAAAGACACAGGAGGGGAGAGGAAAGTGGGGGTGGTCAACAAATCAGAAGTGTTTTCTGTTAGGAGCAGAAATGAAAAAAGGAAGGAAGGAAATTTAAACAACAGAAACCCCAGCGCACTGTCCTGAGCCCGGGTTGCACAGCGGCGCCCAGAGGGCCGGTCCCAGCCCCTGTGTGGGGAGGAGGAGACTCTGCAGCCTCCAGCTGGGGACTCACCTGCTCCCATCGCCCCAGGGGACAAGACACTCAGAGAAGATTGGTGAGGCCACCCCGCTCCAGGGGCTGGCACAGCCGCCCCTCTGTCCTGAGCAAGAAGACAGGAGGCGTTTCTCCAGCCTTAATCAGGGATGGGAACAACAGCGGGGACCTGGCCCTGTGCCCCAAACCAGAGCAACTGCTGCAGCCCTGGGGCTGAGGGGCTCTCCATGTTTGCCTCCAGCTTAGCAAGACACCCAGCATCCAGTCTACACTCTCCCCAATACAATCTCCAGCTCAGAAGACACAAGGCACCTATTGAAGACTCCAGGCAGAAGCTCAGACTCACTTTTTGGCAGAAAGCACCAGTTTCATGGCTGATGGTGGAGACATGGTGATGTTCAGCTCCAGAGCAGCACTGGCCAACAGGGAGGATTTCAATGTTGCCGGTTTGGAGTCTCTGGGGGCAGGTAGCTCGGTGCTGGAGCCAGTAGGGAGGTCTATGCTACAGTCCATTTCCTGAGAGGTGCAGAAGCTGCTGGTTCCACCCTGGGCCTTCTGGGACGCTTTGGGCAGGTCCCCGCTGTGCCGTGCACTGGGCTGGCAGCACCGCTGCTGCAGGAGTCCCTCTCCAGGGTCTCAGCATTCTCCCCACTGCCCCTGGGCTCCTGGCTGGGGATGGGCTCCAGCAGCAGCTTGGGTGAGGTAGGTGGCTGCTTGCTCTCCCAGGAGCTCTGCCAGGACAGCTCTGCTTTGGCCCCACTTGTGCTGCTGCTGTTGCAGGAGCTCTGAACTGTTCTGGGCACAGGAGGCAGCTGCAGGAGGGTGAGCAGCTTATTGGGCCTCCAGGCTGAATCACTGTGCCAAGGACACAGGGTGATACTGCAATCCCATCCCCTCCAAGCTCACACAGCAACCCTTAACTGAGCAGGATCCTACCTGCAAGTCATCCTCCCTCACCCCTGTCCATTGGGTGCAGTGCCTGCCTCCCTGCCAAGCTGCAGCCCACCTGCCCTCGCAGAGCTCCTGCAGCTCTGGCCCAGAACAGCCTTCAGGACTCACCTGGCCTGTCGCTGGTGAAGACCTGGCTCTGTTGGTCTCAGCTTTTTTCACCTGATCAGAGACACTGGCCCCAAGAGATAACACAGAGCATGAGCACAGGGCCACAGACTGCACCAAACCCCTGAGCCTGCCCCCAGCCAGGCACTGGCCAGCATGCCATGAGGGACGGCTGTACTGTCCCCAGTCCCATGGAGCCTCAATGGAGGAGTCGTGGCTCATGCTCAGGCAACAGGCTCTGCTCTGCCAGACAGAGGCAGCGCAACAACAGAAGCTGCTTCCCTCTTGCCTGCACCCTGCCTGACACTGGCAGTTAAGCAGCCTCGAGAGCAGTAACGGTGCAGCTGCAGGAACATCCCCTGTGAGAGCAGAGCTCCCCCACCCACACCCTGCCCCACTACCTGATCTCCAGCACCAGGTCCAGGAAAGGGTCAGAGCTCTCCCAGATGCTCTTGCACGCTGAGAACTTCACTGCAAAAGCAAGAGCAGTAAGCATACCCTGGCACAACACCTGCACCCAACACCACCCCAGCACAGCACAGGCAGCTGCCGTGTTCCCCCTCTCCACCTTTGGGCTCTGGGATGTCGGCACCAGGATTCACAGCGTGCAATTCCACTGTGTGCTGGGACAGCAAGTGCTGCTACATAACTGCTAACATGGGCTCCTCAGCTGGTGGCAAAGAGCTGGGGGCCCCCAGCCAACAGCTTTTTTCATCACTACAACACACGCCACAACCCACAGGAACCACAAGACTGAGCAGCTGCACCTCTGGATAAGTCACACACACTCAGCAGTTTTCCCAAAAGATTTGTACTGCAAGGCTCTCAGGGAAACCGCTGCCCTGAGAGTCACAGGCCCAGGACCTGGCAGCCAGCGCTCACCACGGAACCACAGGGATCCGCCAAAGATCTGGTGAACCAGCATGGTGGCCTGGGTCTGGTGAGCCAACCTGGAGACAGCAGCACCAGAGCTCACACTGCCCCTCCGCAATGGCCACCCCTGTCACCCACCGCTGCGTCCTCAGGATCCAAACCCATCCCAGTGGCAGCTCCTCTCTCTCTTCCCGGCAGGAGCATCTTGCCAACATTTATCCAGCACTTGCAGTGGCCACTAACCAGGCCTGGAGCTGTCAGGAGAAAGGACTCCCTGGAGCTCACCCAGCTTTAAACTCAGCCCCAATCTGGCGCTGGCTCGGCAGCCGGCACTGCGAGCAGCGCAGAGATGGAGCGGTTGGCAAAGAGCTTTAATCCTCCCTTTCTATTGTCTCTATGGGGCTCTCTGGGTCTCCATGGGGCTCCTTGGGGCTCCATGGGCCGCTACAGGTCCCTATGGGTCCCTATAGGGCTCTACGAATCTCTACGGAACCCCCAGGGTCCTAAAACCTTCTCCAGGAACCCCCAGGGTCCTAAAACCCTCCCGGGGAAGCCCCAGGGTCCTGAAACCCTCCTGGGGAACCCCCAGGGTCCTGAAAACCTCCCGGGGAACGCCCAGGGTCCTAGAACCCGCGCATTCTATGCAGACCCCTTGGCTGGGACCTGGCAGCTTCCAAACCACTGTGTCCAGGCCACATGCAACACCCCTCAAGGACCAGATGGACAAACATGGGGCCTCTCAGGGCCTTCTGACCAGGACACCTCCCACACACACAAACGAAAACCCACACTAAGGTGGGAGCATGGAGCACCAGGGCAAAAAATTATCATCCATGCTTCTTCTAGCAAAGAGCCTGCTGGCTACTGCAAGGCGCAGCTATTGCAGGAAAATGTTAACAAATAATAAACCAAATATTAGCAAATGCAGAAGGCCAGTGACCAATGAAGACTGAACACTTACCCTGGGATTGCCCCAGGCTCAGGAACAGGATTACACCAAGAGGCTTGATCACCATGGGACTGCAGGAACCAAACAGGGAGTCAACCATGGGTGAGGAGCTTCCATGCATGTTGTGATCTCCTTCTTCCTCAGTCACCTGCAGTGATGGGAGGGGGTGAGGTAATGACACAGGACACATACAAAGGTGGACGTTCCCACAGCTAGAAATGGAACACGGGTGACCTTTTTGCTGAGGACCTAGCAGGTTTGCAGGCAAATGAATATTCATTACTTGATGTGTAACACCACCAAGGCACAAAAAGCTTTTGGAAAGCCTCTGAGATGATCCTGGGTACAATCACACATTAATAACCTATTAAACCGTGAGTGTTTATTCCCTCAAGCAGACAGACAGTGACAACTCACCCTTGGGACAGCCCAAGGCTCGTAACCAGGATCCAGCTGAGAAGCTCGATCAGCTCTGCCAATGCCATGGCCTGAGTCATCACAGATCAGAGAGGTTTCCAGGCTCACAGAGCAATACTCCTGCATTTCGGGTAAAAGAGGACATAAAGAAGAGAGAAAAACAAACAAAACACAGCACAACATGTTTAGGACAACAATGCCCATATATTGCAGAGAAATAGCCTATTTAGGGAGAAAACTGGAAAAATGACTAAATATTCCAAATATTTAGGGCCTAAATTGGCTAATACAGCAAAAGATTCTGAGTATTTGGGCAAAAAGTGGCCAAAAGAGGCAAAAACGTCCACATTTGGGAGCAAAACTGCTGGCAAAGGTGAAAATATCCCATATTTGGGAACACAGCGCCTCCATTAGGGAAAGAATGGGCAAAAGCACCTGAGTATATCGGGTAAAAAGAGCCAGAAAAACCAAAGCACCAGTAGATTTGGATCAAAACTGGCCAAAAAGGGGTATAACATCCCCAGATTTGGGGTGAAATTGGACCAAAAAGTCAAGTATGCCCAGATTTGGGTAAAAAATGGCCAAAAGTGGCCCAAACACCCCCAGATTTGGGTAGAAACTGGACTGCAAAGCCAAAGAACTCCCAGATCTAGGCAGAAACGACCCCAAAGGGCACAAATGTGCCCAGATTGAGCTCAAAATTGGCCCAAAGGGCCAAACCAACCCCAGCTTTGATTTGAAACGGGCCCAAAGGCTCAAAGCGTGCCCTGGGATGGGGCCGTGTGGCACGGGGCTAGGGGGCAGGGAGGGCCCCACAGGGACTCAGTGCTGGTTTCTGCCCCTGTGCCACCACTCCCAGCCCCCGCTTGCCCACAACTTGCCCCTGAAGCAGCCGCAGCCCCTCTCCCCTCCCTGCGGGGGCGTCTGCCCCCTGCCCACACCCTGGTGCTGCCTGGCTCGCCCTGCCCGGCCCAGCCCGGCTGCTCTCCCGGCCCCAGCCCCAGCCCTGGCCCCACTGCTGCCCTGCTGAGCTGCTCGGGGCTGGGTGCTGCCCCTGCCCGCCCACCTGCTCCCTGCGCTCGGCTGGAGCAGCCTGGGCCTCCCGGGCTGGCAGGGACACCAGCAGGAGGAGGAGGGTGAGGACCATGGTCCCCACGCTCGCACCATGATGCTGCTGCTGCTGCTGCTGCTGCTGCCGAGACACAGCACAGCACGTCACTGTGGGGCTGTGACCTCATAGTCACATTGGAATCACCACATCTGCACACGACTGCATGGCCTTGTTCTACACGAGCATGGAAGGAACAGGAGTGGAGAAGGGTGCACCTATTTGGGAGGCAGCGCTGCCTATGGGAGTGCACAGGCTCTCACTTCTTGCTTCCCAGAAATCAATCAATCAATCAATCAGCCAATCAATACCAAAAGCTCCGTATTAAGACTAAATTAGAAAAAAAAAAAAAAAGCCAACTTCAAGGGTCTTTCCTTGTAACTGTTTTTGCAAGGCAGCTCTCTAGGAAGAAACGAGCTTTAACTGCTAGTTTTACCACAGCTTCAATGCCTTTAAAGCCACCACTTCTTACCTCTGCTGCTCCCACACAGCCTCACAGCCCAGCAAAATCATAGTGCAGGCAGAAACCTTCACCATACAAAGAGGGAGAGTCAGGAATACGTTACTCTCAAAAAACAGACACTGTCAACCACGCTTGCTCTCGCTTACCAAATTCAGACAGTGTTAGAAAACAACAACAAGGAAGCGAGATTCTTATTTCATGGACCCCATTATATGGACCATTCAACATCAAGTCCAACCAGAGTCTGAACCTCCGAATAAGAAATATCATCTTAAAATTTCTAGGAAAACGAAGGGCTTTGAAGTGCAACATCATAAAATGTTCATAAAAGCACCGCCATGCAAGTCCGCACCCCTGATCACAGACCACCTGCCCTGGTACCTAGGGCAGTGATGTTCTCAGCTGATTCGCAGCCACTGACATCTGGAAAACAGCACAAAGTCTCATGTCTTTTAGTGCCAAACATGTAGTTTGGAACTGAAACAGGCAAGAAAACCACCTACAGTCAGTCTGGTTTCATTTGAGGCCATCAGGACAAGTTGAGTTCACATTCACCAGGAACCACAGCAGGTCCCACCCGTCTCTGCAGACCCCAACACCGCTCCTGCGCAGGGTCCCAAGGAGCAGGAAGCACAGAACAAGAAACCTCCCTTCCAAAGAAGGCCCACAGCCGCTCTTCCAACAAGCTGCATAAGCAGCAGCTGAGAACAAGCTCTGCTGTTGGTGCCCCCGGCTCTGCCGTCTGCACAAGGAGACCAGCTCCTAAATGATCCCCAGCCCTACAGACACAGATCTGCCCCAGGGCAGGGATGAGGAAACACCAGAGTGCACGGACACCTGGTCATTCAGTTGAAGCTGCTGGGGAGAAAGACAGAGGACTAGAGAGAGACAAATGAGACGAGAGAGAAGACAGAGGAGCCCAGAGAGAAATAAACACACAGGGGAAAGGATGGAGAGATGCAGAGATCAAGGCAAAAAGGGACAAGAGGCCGTGATGAGACGGGGAGGAAGAAACAGCAGCGCTGAGGAGCAGGACAGAGGGATGGGGAGGGTGGAGAAGCAAGAAGGGGGTAGAGAAAGACAGGGAGGGGGATGTACAGATGGAGAGACAAAAAGAAAGGCAGGGAACAGAACAAAGGGACTGAGAAACAAAGCAAAGTTCAGATCAAAATGGAGACTGGAAAGGGAAAACATGCAGCAATGAGCTGGAGGAAGAGGAAAAGAGGGCTGAGGAGCAGGAAAGAGCAAGAGAAGACAAAGAAAAGGCAGAGCCAGCTGGACAGGGAAGATACAGCGAGAGGGGATGGGGCCGGGAACAGGCAAGGAAGACAGAAAGACAAACAGGACAGAAAGACATCAAGAAGGAAAAGGGGCAGTAGTCTGGACAGAGATGGAGAAAGAAGCAGCAGGGAAAGGGCAGACAGGCAGAAAGACAGAGAGGGAACAGGAGAGAGAAAGAACAATAAGGCTGTCCAATGGGGTTTGTGACACACAGACTGTCCAATGGGGTTTGTGAACACACACGCTGTCCAGGGGTGTTTTTGACACACACAGTTTCCAGGGGTGTTGTGAAACACGCTGTGCAATGGGGTTTGTGACACACACACTGTCCAGGGGCGTTTGTGAAACACACGATGTCCAATGGGGTTTGTGAACACACACGCTGCCCAGGGGGGTTTTGACACACACAGTTTCCAAGGGTGTTGTGAAACACGCTGTCCAATGGGGTTTGTGACACACACGCTGTCCAGGGGCGTTTGTACACATACGATATCCAATGGGGTTTCTGACACACACGCTGTAAAATGAGGTTTGTTTCACACACACTGTCCAGGGGGGTTTCTCACATACACTGTCCAATAAGGTTTGTGACACACACACTCTCCAAAGGGGTTTGTGACACACACACTGTCCAATGGGGTTTGTGACACACACACTGTCCAACAGGGTTTGTGACACACACACTGTACAGGGGGGTTTATGACACACACACTGTCCAATGAGGTTTGTGACACACACACTGTCCAGGGGTATTTGTAGACACACACACTGTCCAATGGGGTTTGTGACACACACTGTTCAGTGGGGTTTGTGACACACACGCTGTCCAGGGGCATTTGTGACAGACATGGTGTCCAGGGGCGTTTGTGAACACAAATGGTGTCCAGGAGTGTTTGTGACAGCCACGCTATCCACTGGGGTTTGTGACTCACTTCCTGTCCAATGGGGTTTGTGACACACACGCTGTCCAATGGGGTTTGTGACACACAGACTGTCCAACGGGGTTTGTGACACACGCTGTCCAGGGTTGTTTGTGACACACAGAGTTTCCAGAGGGGTTGTGACACACACTGTCCAATGGGGTTTCTGACACACATGCTGTCCAGGGGTATTTTGGACACACACAGTTTCCAGGGGGTTTGTGACACACGCTGTCCAATGGGGTTTGTTACACACACCCTGTCCAATGGGGTTTGTGACACACACACTGTCCAATGGGGTTTGTGACACACAAACTCTCCAATGGGGTTTGTGACACACAGACTGTCTAATGGGGTTTGTGACACAAACGCTGTCCAATGGGATTTGTGACACACAAACTCTCCAATGGGGTTTGTGACACACACCCTCTCCAGGGAGTTTTGTCACATATACGCTGTTCAATGGGGTTGGTGACACAAACGCTGTTCAATGAGGTTTGTGGTACAAACACTGTCCACTGGGGTTGTGATACACACTGTCCAGGGGTGTTTGGGACAAACGCGGTGTCCAGGGGTGTTTGATACACCCACCCTTTCCAAAGGAGTTTGTGACACACACGCTGTCCAATGGGGTTTGTGACACACAGGCTGTCCAATGGAGTTTCTGACACACACACGGTCTAATGGCGTTTGTGATATGCACGCTATCTACGGGTGTTTTTGACACACAGAGTTTCCAGGGGGGGTTGGGTTGTGACACACGCTGTCCGATGGGTTTTGTGACACAGACCCTGTGAAATGGGGTTTGTGCCACACACACTCTCCAATGGGGTTTGTGACGCGCACCCTGTCCAGGGGCATTTGTGACACACACGGTGTGCAGGGGCGTTTGTGACACACACACTGTTTAGGGGGGTTTGTGACACACGCTGTCCAGGGGAGATTGTGACATACACAGTTTCCGGGGGTGTTGTGACACACACTATCGAATGGAGTTTGTGACACACACCCTGTCCAGGGGGGTTTGTGACACACATGCTGTCCAATGGGGTTTGTGACACACACCCTGTCCAGGGGGGTTTGTGACACACAGACTGTCTAATGGGGTTTGTGACACAAACGCTGTCCAATGGGGTTTGTGACATACACCCTGTCCAGGGAGTTTTGTCACACACATGCTCTCAATGGGGTTGGTGACACACACGATGTTCAATGAGGTTTGTGGTACATACGCTGTCCACTGGTGTTGTGACACACACACTGTCCAGGGGCGTTTGGGACACACACCATTTCCAAAGGCATTTGTGACACACACGCTGTCCAATGGGGTTTGTGACACACAGGTTGTCCAATGGGGTTTCTGACACGCACACTGTTCAATGGCGTTTATGACACGCACGCCCTCTATGGGTGTTTTTGACACACACAGTTTCCAGGGGGGGTTGGGTTGTGAAACACGCTGTCCAATGGGTTTTTTGACACACACAATTTCCAGGGGGGGTTGGGTTGTGAAACACGCTGTCCAATGGGTTTTGTGACACACACCCTGTGAAATGGGGTTTGTGACACACATGCTGTCCAATGGCGTTTGTGAGACACACAGTCTCCAATGGGGTTTGTGACACACGCGCTATCCAGGGGTGTTTATGACACACACACTGTCCAAAGGGGTTTGTGACACACACCCTGTCCAGGGGCGTTCGTGACACACACGGTGTCCAGAGGTGTTTGTGACAAACACGATGTCCAATGGGGTTGGTGACACACACGCTGTCCAGGGGTGTTTGTGACAGAAACACTGTCCAGGGGTGTTTGTGAAAAACACATGGTATCCAAAGGGGTTTGTGACACACACACTCTCGAATGGGGTTTGTGAAACACACGCTGTCCAATGTGGTTTGTGACACACACATTCTCTAATGGGGTTTGTGACACACACCCTATGCAGGGGCGTTTGTGACACACACCCTATCCAGGGGGGTTTGTGACACACACGCTGTCCAATGGGGTTTGTGACACACACGCTGTCCAATGGGGTTTGTGACACACACACAATCCAAAGGCGTTTGTGACACACACACTGTCCAATGGCATTTGTGACACACACGCTGTCCAGGGGTGTTTGGGACGTACACAGTTTCCAGACGGGATTGTGACACACGCTGTCAAATGGGCTTTGTGACACACACCCTGTCCAATGTGGTTTGTGACACACACCCTGTCCAATGGGGTTTGTGATACACACGCTGTCCTAGGAGGTTTGTGACACACACGCCGTCCAATGGGGTTTGTAACGCACACACAGTCCCATGAGGTTTGTGAAACACACGCTGTCCATGTATAATTTTGACACACACAGTTTCCAGACGTGGTTGTGACACATGCTGTGCAATGGCGTTTGTGACACACACCCTGTCCAATGGGGTTTGTGACACACACGTTGTCCAGGGGTGTTTGTGACACACACCCTGTCCAATGGGTTTTGTGACACACACACTGTCCAATGGGGTGTTTGTGTCACACACAGTTTCCAGGGAGGGTTTTGTCACACACTGTCCATTGGGGTTTGTGACACACACCCTGTCCAGGGGCGTTTGTGACCATAACGGTGTCCAGGGGTGTTTGTGTCACACACACTGTTCAAATGGGTTAGTGACACACACACTGTCCAATGGGGTATGTGACACACACGCTGGTTAATGGGGTTTTTGACATATACGCTGTCCAGGGATGTTTGTGACACACACAGTTTCCAGGGTGGGTTGTGACACTCGATCTCCAAGGGGTTTTGTGACACACACACTCTCCCATGCGGTTTGTGACACATACCCTGTCCAGGGGTGTATGTGATATACACAGTTTCCAGGGGGCATTGTCACACACGCTGTCCAATGGGTTTTGTGACACACACACTGTCCAATGGGGTTTGTGACACACACCCTGTTCAATGGGGCTTGTGACACACACACTGTCCAATGGGGTTTGTTACACACACGCTGTCCAATGCGGTTTGTGACACACACACTGTTTAGGGGGGTTTGTGAGACACACACTGTCCAGGGGGGATTGTGACACACGCTGTGCAATGGGGTTTGTGACACACACGCTGTCCAAAGGCCTTTCTGACACACACACTGTCCCATGGGGATTGTGATGCACACACGCTGTCCAATGGGATTTGTGACACACACGCTGTCCAATGGGGTTTTTGACACACACCCTGTCCAGGGGCGTTTCTGACACAAACGCTCTCCAGGGGTGTTTGTGACACAAACAGTTTCCAGGGGGGGTTGTGACACATGCTGTCCAATGGGGTTTGTAATACACACATTTTCCAATGGGGTTTGTTATACACCATTGCCCAGGGGGGTTTGTGACACACACGCTGTCCAATGGGGTTTGTGACACACACACTGTCCAATGGGGTTTGTGACAGACACGCTCTCCAATGGGGTTTGTGACACACATCCTGTCTAAGGGTGTTTGTGACACAAACACTGTCCAGGGAGGGTGGTGACACACGCTGTCCAATGGGGTTTGTGACACACACGCTGTTCAAAGGCGTTTGTGACACACACGCTCTCCAGGGGTGTTTCTGACACACACACTGTCCCATGGGGATTGGGACAAACACCCTGTCCAGGGGTGTTTCTGACACAAATAGTTTCCAGGGGGGGTTGTGACACACGCTGTCCAATGGAGTTTGTGATACACACCCTGTCCAATGGGGTTTGTGACACACACACTGTCCAGGGGGGTTTGTCACACACAGAGTCTCTAATGGGGTTTGTGACACACGCGCTATCCAGGGGTGTTTATGACACACACACTGTCCAATGGGGTTTGTGACACACACGATGTCCAATGGGGTTTGTCACACACATGCTATCCAATGGGGTTTGTCACACATACCCTTTCCAGGGGCGTTTGTGACACACACGATGCCCAGGGGTGTTTGTGACACACATGCTGTCCAATGGGGTTTGTGACACACACCCTGTCCAGGGGCGTTTGTGACACACACAGTTTCCAGGGGGGGTTGTGACACACGCTGTCCAATGGGGTTTGTGACACACACACTCTCCAATCGGGTTTCTGACACACACGCTGTCCAAGGGGGTTTGTGACACATACCCTGTCCAGGGGTGTTTGTGACACACGCATGTTCCGGGGGGGTTGTGACACACGCTGTCCAATGGGGTTTGTGACGCACACGCTGTCAAATGGGGTTTGTGACACACACCCTGTCCAGGGGCTTTTGTGACAGACACGGTGTCCAATGGGGTTTGTGACACACACCCTGTCCAATGGGGTTTGTGACACACACAATCTCCAATGGGGTTTGTGTCACACACCCTGTCCAGGAGTGTTTTTGACACAAACGGTGTCCAGAGGTGTTTGTTACTCACACGGTCTAGGTATTTAGGGTCTGGCGGCCGGAAGATCTCGCGCTGTACGGAAAGAGAGTAGCCCCTCCCTAGGTAGGTAGGAGTATGTGAGGCAAGCAGACGGACGTGATGTTGTAAACCTAAGGTATATAATGCTGTGTTACTTGTTAATAAATGCCATTTGCCGTCCACCACATTGGTGTCTGTGTGCTGATGGACCAAGCGACCTGGGGTGTGGTCGCCGTGCTGTCTCTGAACCAGGTCGTCACTGCCAACTGAGAGGAAACAGGAAGGGAAGAGAACAAAGGGACTGAGAAACAAAGCAAAGTTCAGATCAAAATGAAGAGACTGGAAAGGGAAAACATGCAGCAATGAGCTGGAGGAAGAGGAAAAGAGGGCTGAGGAGCAGGAAAGAGGATGAGAAGACAAAGAAAAGGCAGAGCCAGCTGGACAGGGGAGATACAGCGAGAGGGGATGGGGCCGGGAACAGGCAAGGAAGACAGAAAGACAAACAGGTCAGAAAGACATCAAGAAGGAAAAGGGGCAGTAGTCTGGACAGAGATGGAGAAAGAAGCAGCAGGCAAAGGGCAGACAGGCAGAAAGACAGAGAGGGAGCAGGAGAGAGAAAGAACAATAAGGGTTGGGGCAGGATAGAGATGGGAAAAAATCTTGGGGTGGGCAGCAAGAGGGAGAGGGAGTAAAAAAGAAGAGGGGCAGGAATAGGCGCAGGGAGCAGGACAGAGGGATACAGTGAGAAATGATGGGGCACGGAGCGGGACAGAGCAACAGACAAGAAAGACGACAAAGAGAAACCAGGGATGGTGAGAACACAGAGGGGTGGTGATGGAGAGGGAGATACGAGAAACCCTGTACAGAGATTCAGAAGGGTGGAGGAATAGGTGAGGAAGCAGCAGAGGGCCAGAGAGAGAAGAGATGAAGAGGAAGAAGGGCACAGCAGGAAAGAGGAGGGAGCAGGGAGGGACTGGGACACAAAACAGTGTGAAATGTCCCCAAGGGCCCAGGACTCACCGCACTTCCTGCTCTCTGCACTGCCAGGCAAGCTGTGGAGTTCAGGCACTTCTGTCCATGAGAAATGCAGTTGTGATTCGTGCTGAGATGTTTCATGTTTACAGATACAACCAAATGAGGCTCGGGCTCTGAACCTGCAAAAAGGAAAAGGTGGGTAAGTTCTATGTAAAAAGTTCTGAAACTTGTTTATGAGGTTATATTGGTAGAGGGAGCTCACATTTTCAGCGTTAAGCAACCACATAATAAGGGCCTACTAACTAACTAACTAACACTTGAAGCAACATCATGAGTATCTAGTTTAGAGCTGTATGTAACCAGTTGTGTTAAGAAAAACCATCGAGTGCCGAGATCAGAAGTTTTACAGCACCAGCTGTAACCTTGAGGAGACAAGACAGCCAAGAGTTACAGCAAAAGGGGGGCCAGTCTGGTTTCGGTCGACTTGGCAGCTTGGGAGACCCATAGAGACCATAGAGCCCATAGTGACCTATAGAGACCATAGAGACCATAGAGCCCATAGTGACCCATAGAGACCACAGAGACCATAGGGATCCGTAGAGACCCATAGACACTACAGAGACTCATAAAGACCCATAGAGACCCATAGAGACCACAGAGACCATACGGTCCCATAGAGACCACAGAGACCATAGGGATCTGTAGAGACCCATAGACACTACAGAGACTCATAAAGACCCATAGAGACCCGTAGAGACCCATATAGACCACAGAGACCATAGAGTCCCATAGAGACCAATAGAGACCCATAGAGACCACAGAGACCCATAGAGATCCATAAAGACCCATAAAGACCATAGAGACACACAGAGACCACAGAGACCCATAGAGACCCATAAAGACCACAGAAACCATAGAGTCCCATAGAGACCCATAAAGACCACAGAGACCATAGAGTCCCATAGAGACCATAGAGACCCCTCCTCAAAGCCACCAAGTGACACTGCGCAGGCGCAACAGGGGCGGGTCAAGGAGGAGACTATGGAAATGGTTCTCTGAGACTCATATGAATGAGAAGCAGGAAAGGTTATGGATATGTACAGGCGTTCCTGGGGTCATGATGAATATGTAACACCTTACTGTATTTAAGCACACCTCTTGTTGTTTAAAGGTGTGCGTGTTGGGCGGAGTGAATCCCCCGCGCACCCAGCGCTGTTTTGCTTATGCTCTAATGAACATGTGTTTAAGGAATACAATTAAGGAATTGGATTAAACGTTTTTTATCCATAGAAAAAGCCTAAGTTATTTATCTCATTCCTTTACAACAAGTGATCGAATCTGCTATAGAAAAGTTCAACCCCCTCCTGTACGGTAAAGGATAAAAAAAAGTATGGATTTTTGTTGCACCTAATCCATAATGCAAGTACCAATTAAAAATACATTAGCAGTGGGTTCCTTCAAATATTCACTGTGAAGGCAGTTCCTGGCACGATTATATCAGCGTTCTTACTATTTTACAGGAGAAACACAGGGCACGGCTGATTTTGCCCACGTACAGCGCAATGATCACACGAGTGCGGTGAACCGGGTCAAAGGCCCTAGAGAAGGAAAATCAGGCTCCGTGTGCAGAGCCAAAACAGAAACCCTTTTCAAACTGGTTAATTTTAAAAAGCTATAACGGGTATAAAGAAGAAAAAAGAGCAGTGAATGTGCATAATGACACAATTAGATGGTTTTTCAGTTCTGTGATGTGCTCTTTTACTAAAAAGTGTCTGCTGGAGTGGATATCCTGGACACGAACAGGCGGGTTCCTGGTGCTGCGCCCATGGTGATTCATCCACTGTGGCCGTGGGTGTCAGGCCTTGATACAACAGACACAAAACCTTGGGAGAGAGGTGATCACAGTAAAATGCTTAAAGATAATGAGCTAGCAGACTTGATTTAGTCTTTATTTAAAAATACACACGGCTGCTGTCTTTTTTCCAGTTTAGCTAGGACGGGCTCCAATATCTCTATTAATTCTAACTACAATATGTGACAAAAATTAAGGGGGGAAAGCTTTGTTTTTACAACGGTAAATACAGTCTAAATCGTAATTTGGGAAACAGATAAAGGGGTGTAGCAGATGAGGCACAGACTCTCTTTAAGATGCAGAGAGACATTTAATACAAACTCAGGTTTGCATTTGAAACATCACGTACCTCTGTCCCTGATGTACCGATCCTGTATCAATCCCTCTGTCCCTGATGTACCAACCCCATATCAATCCCTCTGTCCCTGATGTACCAATCCCGTATCAGTCCCTCTGTCCCTGATGGTTCATGTCCCACACAGTCCTTGCTGCTTGTGTTGTTCCACCAGCGCTTGTTCTCACACTGTGACTCTTGCAATTTCTCACGGGCCTGATGTCACAACCCTGCCACATCTCCCCTTCTTTGTTTAACAATTGCAGCCATAGCAGCGTGTCACTGCACAGCCATTGCACCATTAAAGCTTTTTTCAACCATTCATTGTGCACAAGAGAAGACACATGGTACACAATCAATAAGTACAGACTCCACATACAAACATTCTAAGCAGCAGGTTAAAGGGCCGTGTTTCGCAATTTTTGTGGCACCCATAACTGTTACAGAATCGCTACTTAATATTCCCTGCATAGTGTTTAACACAGAATAATGAGCTCCCAGTCAACTAAGAATTCTCATTCTCTGTTCTCCAAGTCAGGATCTATATTAATATATTTCTGAGCTGTCGGTTTAAGACGGTGTAAAAACTCAGTGGGAGACTCCTCACGATCCTGTTTAATCTCAGAAGGTTTTGGCATATTTACAGCTTTAGGCGCAGTGTGTCTAATCCCGTATAAAATGCACTGGCAATACCAATGCAGCCTGTGCCCCGATATAAGGATATCAGGATCCCACCCTGGACTGACCGAGGGACAATTTTGATCTCATGTTCTCTGTGTATTCTACACCAATAGCTGTTCTTCAACAAACCTTTTACTGGTTTGCATTTCTTTCCCTGATTATCCTTTTTCAAAACAAATGGATCTGAAGAGGATAAAGACAATGCATATGTAACATTATATATTGTGTAATATGCCTTATGTAATAGGCAATATATGATTTAAAATAGATATCTTACTACATATTACATGCAGCACATTACTATACTACAGATCTCAAAGTATACCCACCTAGACCTGTGAAGCATATTAATATTATTTACAGTGGCCACCATTAATTACAATATTCAATCAGATTCTCCCTGGTTGACGCCCTGTTGAACAGCAAACGATCCTTTTCCAATGTCAGAAAACACAGCCTGGGGGGGATTTCTCACGAATCCTCCTGCCGATTGTCCACTACCTACTTCACAATCACAATAACAGACAATTGGTGAACCCTAAGTACTGGACTATAAAATCCCCCAAGACACAAGTAACAACAACAACAAACCACTAAAGCCAGAAACAATTATACAATTGCTAAGGCACAAACAGCAAAATCATTAAAGGTATCTTTATCAAATTGCTGTTCCCTCGTTTTTCTCTTTAATTTATTGTTTTCTCATTTTCCTCTTTAATTTTGTATTTCTTTCTTTTTTTAAGTTACCCAGTTTACCAAAATGCGCAGACGCGAATGCGCAGACCCAACACGCTGGTGTCGCCCACGTCTCGCGCAGGCAGCGTGCCAACGCAACCAGACAATGAAAGTGCCTTATCTCATTGATGGGGTTTTACCCGCGTCCCGAGCTGGTCCGAGGAGCTGTGGTCCCTTCCAGGAATTCCCCGGTGCCGGCACAAGGTCCCAGAGATCCTGGGATCCACGGGAGGTCAGGCAGATTATCCCATCCTCGTCGCCAGAAATGATACCGAAAAGTCGTCAAACAGACTCTTTAACACTGTTTTGAAAGTGTTAAAAAGCAGGCACTTCTATTACAGCGCGCTGGGGGATCGCTCCTCTAATCGAGTGTGCGTTCCGCTTTCCTCTGGTTTTACAGATCGTGGAACTCCTCAAACAGCAAAACATGCCAACCAATGTTACAGACGTCTCGTGCTCTTTCACCAGCGCGTGCAGCAGCAACGAGAAATCTGGAATGAGCGTCTACAGAAACACGTACGTATTTACCCAATTCAGAACAATGCGTTACATCCGCTGGCCGTACTTCATTGGCAGTAACCCCTCCTGGATTAACACCCTCTGTGGATGGCGTGGGTGCCAACTGTTGGCAATCAGGGCAGGACATAAGAACGCTCCTGGCCTGATCCACTGTCATTTGAAGTTGTCGTTTTAACGCCTTTGCACTCTGGTGAAAGAATTTATGTGATCATTTAGCTTGCTCCAAGGCTTTAGGCACAGTGAGCGGCACAGCTCGTGCATCGGCCCTCCTACCGCCTTCCACAAGTGGTCCTGGAAGGGCCACTGCGAGAGCGGGTGTGCATTGCATAATACCTGTGATGTCTATGATTTATTAGAAACCATAGCATTCTCAATTCAGCCATCAAAAGAGGATTATCCTCTTCCTTAAGAAAAGAAGCTTCCAGGCCGTTAAGTATGCCAGCCGCATAATATGAGCCAGTTACAACATTCAAAGGCTTGTTACAGAACACCTCAAAGCGATCCTAACAGCTGTCAGCTCAAGAACTTGTTTGACTCTTGGTCTCTTTTTCTACCTTGTGTTTGCAGCACTGGGTATCTGAGTTTAGCCATGTAATTACAACTTTATGTGAGCGACCAGAGGCATCAGTAAATAGAGTCTTGTCGCTTACTGGTCGTTGCTGACAGCAGCATGTATTGCGAATTCTCCTTCGTTGTAGGAAGAAATATACCTTCAGGTCTACCCCATACATAGCATATAAACATTCTCTGCCTTTAATTATCGGTTTTGCATACATTTCTTTTATTATCCAAACTGTTTTCATTGGTGTGTGAGCTAGAAAAACCCATACGGCCACAGTCACCTTTCTCCCTCCTTGAGCTCTCCTGACCTGCGGTTCCACCACTGGTGTCTTCTTTTTTGATCACTCTTCCTCATGGGTTCACCTCCTTCCTTGCTTTTCCTTTGCATGCTGCTCCCCCTGAAGAGAAACACACAGAGGCCTGAGCTACACCAGTCCAAGGTCACTACAGTCAACAGGGGCTGAGTCCGGGGCTGACACCTCCCCACACCCCACAGCGCGCCCACCTTGCCTTGGCACCAGCCCCTGGCACAGCCCTTCCCCTCAGCTCTGCCCTCCCTGCAGCACAGCTTCCGCATGTGCCCTGCTCAGGCTGGACCCCAGTGTCACGGGTTAGAGATGTCACAGCTCAGTACAAATGCCCACGGTCCTCACCTGCTCCTTGGTACTTGCGGAGGGTCACGTCGCTGTGCCCCAGGGCACTGGTCTGCACAGCCCTGCCCGGCAGCGGGAGCGTCTGGAGCTGCCGGCTGGTTCTCCAGCTTTAGGGTCACCCGCAGCAGCCCGCTCTCCTCAGCTCTGCACACCCAGCCAGTTGCGCCGCCCAGGCAAAGTCAGCTTCACCCTCTGCCCTACACCTCACCTGCAAACAGCCAACTCTTCAGCTGACAACCGTCCAAAACCCACCGACAAACCCTCCAAATCTCAGCCTTTCGCTTTCAACTGCTGCCTCTAGTGCATCTCACAGACAAGCCTCCAAAATCCCCTCATCCTGCAATAATATTCCAGCACTCATCGTCTGCGGGAACAACCGCCACAATACCATGCAAACACCAACCAGTTCTGGCACGGAAATATCGCTTTCTCCTCCAGATCCCACCTACACCAACTGCTGACAAACACACGCTGTCCTCACCAAAGCCAAACGCTGCAACAACCAGCGACAACTCAAATGTGCGTGTGCGGCGCAAAACCGCAGGTGTGAGCTAACGCAGAGCTGGGCTTGACAGCTGCACAGTGTGCACCCTGTGGCTTAACGTGGCCAGTCACTGCCATCCCGCCTTCTCCCTGGGAGAAGCGCATGAGCACAGGCTGCTTCAAGGCACGATGCGAACGGTTTGGATCTCCGGGTCTCTGAGGGCGAGAGTGATAAATGTGATCTGTGTGTGGCGCAGGAACTTCCCGTCCACTTGCTCCTCCATTCAGTCAGGTGCTGCAAGAGAGGGACAGAGAAAGAAACAGTTAGGACCGGATTAACAACCTCGTCATCCCTGTCCCCAAACCTGCAGGCGTCCTAGGAGGCCTGATCTAAGTTTGGCTCTTCTCCCGCTCTTTGCTGGAATACTTCACTGCACAAATTTCTGTCATGAACACTCTCTTAACCAGTCTGATGTGTTCATAGCTCCCAGCCCAGCGTCCATTCCTCAAGGTACTTCAGCATTTCCCTTTGAAACCAGACCTGAGTGCCATCCCGTCCTGAGCTCCCTCAGAATTGCCCCCTGCAGCCTCCCCGACGCCATCTCCTCCCTGAGCTCCCTCAGCCTTTCCCGCCAAAGCCTCCCCGATGTCACCCCCTCCCTGAGGTCCCTCAGCCTTTCCCGCCAAAGCCCCCCCGATGTCACCCCCTCCCCGAGGTCCCTCAGCCTTTCCCGCCAAAGCCCCCCCGATGTCACCCCCTCCCCGAGGTCCCTCAGCCTTTCCCGCCAAAGCCTCCCCGATGTCACCCCCTCCCTGAGGTCCCTCAGCCTTTCCCGCCAAAGCCTCCCCGATGTCACCCCCTCCCTGAGGTCCCTCAGCCTTTCCCGCCAAAGCCCCCCCGATGTCACCCCCTCCCTGAGGTCCCTCAGCCTTTCCCGCCAAAGCACCCCCGATGTCACCCCCTCCCTGAGGTCCCTCAGCCTTTCCCGTCAAAGCCCCCCCGATGTCACCCCCTCCCTGAGGTCCCTCAGCCTTTCCCGTCAAAGCCCCCTCGATGTCACCCCCTCCCCGAGGTCCCTCAGCCTTTCCCGCCAAAGTCCCCCCGATGTCACCCCCTCCCTGAGGTCCCTCAGCCTTTCCCGCCAAAGCCTCCCCGATGTCACCCCCTCCCTGAGGTCCCTCAGCCTTTCCCGCCAAAGCCCCCCCGATGTCACCCCCCCCGTGAGGTCCCTCAGCCTTTCCCGCCAAAGCCCCCCCGATGTCACCCCCTCCCTGAGGTCCCTCAGCCTTTCCCACCAAAGCCCCCCCGATGTCACCCCCTCCCTGAGGTCCCTCAGCCTTTCCCGCCCAAGCTCCTTCCGCGCCGTCCCGCCCTCAGGCTCCTCCGCCGCTCCCCGCGTTCCCGGCCCCTCCCGGCGGCAGCGCCGCCCCCGCCCCTCGCGCCCCCTGGCGCCGCCCCCTCCCGCTGGCCTTCCTCCCTCTGCCCTGTGGCACCACGGGCTCCCCCCTCCGCCCCACGGCCCCGCCCGAGCCCCGCGCAGCGCTCAGCCCGGGGCTCCCTTCCCTCACAGCCGCCCGCGTGTTTCCCCCTCGCCCCTTGCTCGGCCCGGCCCGGGGCCGCGCTGTTGCGGCTGCCTGCCCCTCGCCTTCCTCCTGCCCAAACCAGCCCGTCCCTCCCCCTCCAGCCTCCCCCCTCAGCCGGGACCGGGGCGGCCCCGGCCGGTCTCCCCGGTGTCCGCCCGCCCCTCGCTCACCGCCCGCCCCGCCGCTCTTCGCGCGCTCCTCCCGCCGCCGCACCGGCGGCACGCGCTCCTCCGCCCCCGCACTTACGCAGCGTGGCCCCGCCCATCCGACGCAGGAGCCAATCCCGTCCGCGCCCGCCACCGGGCCCCGCCCCCCCTCCCGGCCCGGAGCCGCCGACGGCCGCAGAGCGGCGCTGTCCGCCCGCAGCGCGGCCCCGGCCCCGGCGGGGCAGCGGCAGCGGGGCCGGGAGCGCTCGGGCTGCGCCTGCCCGGGACGGCCCGGGACCGAGGGCTCCGCCGCTGCAGCCCGTTTCGTGCCGCTTGCACCCCCGGCTTACACGGCTGCAGCCTTCCTGCTGCTTTAGCTCACACAGCTTTCTTCCTTCTACCTACACAGCAGTTCACACTCACAAACGTTGCAGAACAATCTACAAACATTACAAAGATAGACCACGGACCACAGCTTCCTGAGCTTTCGGGTTAAAGTTCCTGTAGATCCCCATGTTTCAATAAAACAGACACCACCAGGAGAGCTGCTGCCTCTGCCGTCTTTGGTCAGAAAGAAGTGACAACACCAGAAAACACATTGGCAGCCGGTGCTTTGACCACTGAAGGTGGGATCTACAAAAGTCTGATTAAACCAAACAGCCTGAGGTCTTTAGCAAGCTGCAGATCTGCCAGGCATGCTGAAATGCCTGAAATTTACTCCTGCAATATTCCACAATGGAACAGCCCTTCATCTCAAATCTCATCTCAAAGTTCCAAACCAGTACATTAAAAGCTGTCACTAGGTATTAGAAGACCACTGCAAGATCGTATTGCTTTTTGAGTTCAATACGAATTTTTCAATAAACCAAAACGCAAGCAGTTTCTGCAGTCTGTTGTTCATCCTCCTGTTCATTCCTTAGCACTACAGCAATCGGTTTTTATATGACGTGTCAGCAGAAGCGTTTGAAAAACCCCAAACAAAACTTATTCCAGTCCACGGACCCCCTCGCTGCCTCCCCTCACCCTGAGCCCCACGATCAGCACTTGGTGTGGGAGAGGAGCACAGCTCGACATGTTGTATCTGGGATGCTGTATCTATTACGCTGTACCTAGGATGCTGTATCTGGGATGCTGTATATGGGATGCTATATCTGGGATGTCGTATCTGGGCTGCTGTACCTGGGATGCTGTATCTGGGATGGCGTATCTGGGATGTTGTATCCGGGATACTGTATCTAGAATGCTGTATCTAGGATGCTGTATCTAGGATGCCGTATCTAGGATACTGTATCTAGGATGCTGTATTTGGGATGCTGTATCCGGGAAGCTGTATCGGGGATGCTGAATCTGGGATGCTGTATCTGGGATGCACCCGACCAGGTGCCTTTGTGTGAACATGAAACAGCCGTCTATACAGAGCTCCCTTGAATCTGTCCGCGTGAGAAATGCAGGACTGGGCAACGTCGTGCAACACGCGGAACCTGGCCAACAAACGGCGCAGCTGTGCACTCGCGCTTAAGCACGAATGGAGCCTGCATCAAGGCACACGCATGTGGACAGACAATCGTTTGTAGACACACACGCTTTCACGCACATGATCGTCCAAGTACAGGGACGTATCTGCACGTACCCTCCAAAAGAATATTCTCGTGCAGCCACGGATGCGTGATGCAGTACGCCAACCATCCACGCACACCTGTTTGCTCTCAAGCATGTCAGCACGTTTCGCGTACGTCTTTCTGTCCAAAGATGGGAGTGGGCACGCTTGCGGATGTGTGCATGCGTATGGCCAAGCGTTTGCTTAAGCATCAGTGTGTGAAAATGTAGGTGCTTTTCTCTAGCTGCGTTCGTGCGCATGAGGTGGTGGGTGCACATACCTGGGAGCTTGTGGAAAGGTTTCTGCTTGGTTTTCAGTGGGGAATCGTGTGTGTTCACGTGGACAAAAACAATGCGTTGCAACTAGGTTCCAGCGCAGAAAACGCAAGTTTTCCGATGCGCTCTCTTTCTCTCCCTATACCGAGTCGTGTATAGAAACCGCTAAGCCTGCGATCGGCAAGTAAGCTACCACGAAGCGTGCCGTACGGAGAAAATACCAACACATCCTCGGTCCACACATTGTTTCTGATACGTGCTTGAACTCAAATACCTTCGTGCTGCTGTGGCATAAATGACGTCCCTCAGAATATGTGATTGCGCGCACCTGTGCAATTGCTTGGTTATACATTCAGTCCTGGTGTGCGGAGCATTCAGAACTGGCTCTGCGGAGTCGTTTGCGGAAATGTCGCTGACGGAACACGCACCCTCGATTGTTAACCAAAATATAGGCAGACGCGTTTTACCACGTCGTTCAGCATGGAGAGAGCTACGTCTGTTCCGAAGAGACAAGGGAAACGCGTGTGCACGGACAGAAGAAAAACCCGACCAGGTGCCTTTGTGTGAACGTGAAACAGCCGTCTATACACTCGCAGACACGGGAAGGTGCATCAATGCAGTCACACAGCCACCAGCTTTTGAGCACAGGCTCTGCTGGTTTTCGCACTTTTCAGGCACAATCCCGAAAGCCGCGCACGCTGCAGTTCATTCGCTAAACGTCGTCTAGGGAAGCATTTCTCCGGTCGATCTACCGTTTAGCCTTCTTCTCGTGATACTGAGAAATGTCAGCGCAGGGAATCCGTCTCTGTCGAGCACACGTCAATCCCTCTTCGGTTTTCCTTTGTTGACTCTGCCTAGATGATTTCCCTGGTCTCTCTTCACCGAGGCAGTCGTGGCTGTGCTGTGTTACACACAGGCACAGCCAACGCACACCAAGTGTCCAGAGACACACTCCGCTGAGCTCAACACTAGCACAGATGCACATGTGTGACGAAATCAGCACACATGCTTGTGGAGAGAAAGACATGGACTCACACGCGTGTGGAGCGACGGATCGATACAGCAGGCGCTAGGAACACAGACTGACCTACAGGCACACTGTCCCCACACCAACAGGGACCGCTCTGTAGGTATCCGAGACGTTGATTATCGAACCAGCCACACTGACCTGCCCCAAACTCCCAGACACTTACAGGCAAGACACAATCTCTCCGACAAGGACATAAGTGTTCCTCTCAGCTGTAGATCAGGGACAAGCTTGCGTAGTGACGCCTTGTTGCTCTTTCCCGTTAAGGCATGATCTGTTTCGTTTCTCTTGTAGATCGGCTGCTGAGCGCCTTTCCTCGGGCCCCTGTGAAGCATTTGCCATAGGTGAGAAGTAGCTCGGAGCAGCATTCAGATCTGCCTACGACTGTCTTTGCTCCTTTACTAGCAGAGCTCCCGTGTATCTGTCTGCGTGAGAAATGCAGGACTGGGCAACGTCGTGCGACACCGGAGCTTTGCCAACAAACGGCGCAGCTGTGCACTCACTCGCGCTTTAGCACGAACGGAGCCTGCATCAAGGCACATGCATGTGGACAGACAATCTTTTGTAGACACACATGCTTTCACGCACACGGTCGTCCAAGTACAGCTGCGGGGTGTGCGGCCCCTCGGGCAGTGTGCTCCCGGTCTCTTGGCTGCAGGCTGGGGCTGGTAGACGGGTTCAGGTGCTTTGTCCTCCTTTTTTGCCAGCGCCGCCTTCTCGGTGCCGTGAAGAAAGTCCCGCGCTGTTGTTTCCGCTCGCTGCTCAGGAGATTCCGCGTCTGGGGCCGTGGACTGAGGAAGAACGTTTGCGAGTTGGAGGACGCTACAAGATATTCCCCGTGGAAGCCGGAGAAGAGGCGAATTGGCTGCCAGTGGAGCTGTGTTCCGTGCAGTCTTCAGTTTAGGACGTTCAGTTTGTCCTTCTAGAAAAGGAGCAGTCATTGGTAGGCCTGGGAGAGGCCATTAAGTGCGTGATCAGAATGGAAGCCAGATTGCACTCGACGTTGCTGCTGTCGGTCTTGGCTTTCGGTGGTTTCCCCACGGCTGCCTAGTGTTTGGGAGCTCGGAGGGGGCGTTTTTTCTTCCCCAGGGAGAGGCTGTGCTTAAAAAAGAACTAGTTTCCTCAGAGAAGTGCAAGTCCGTGTGTGTAAGCCAGCCAAAATCGCCAGCCGAGTCAAGTTCCAAGTGTGCGTCTGTCAGACGGCCGCTTGACGTTGCCGAGTTCCCAGCTGTGCAGTTGTACTGGCGAAGGGCAATGCAGGACGGAAGGGTTTTTTCTGCTGCGGGGACCCAGCCGCCCCCCTTTTCAGCGGAAAGCAGGGGAGCGCGGTTTATTGTTCCCTTTGCAACGCGGCTGCTGGCGCGGGAGGGCTGGAGGGCTGGAGGGGCGGAGCGCTGGTTGGCTGCCTAGGCACGTCAGTCGCCACTCTGTCCGCCTATCAGGTTGCCAGAGGGGCGGGCGTTGAGGTCTCCGTACTGCGCATGCCCGACTCGCGAGCGCTGCTAGGCGGCGAGAGAGGTGATTGACGTGTCCTAGGCAGCCAACCGGGACGCGGCAAGGGGCGGGTGCTGCGGTCTCGCTACCGCGCATGCCCAAAGCACGAGCGCCTGGCGGGAGCGGAGCGGCGGAAGAGGCGGCAGGTGAGTGCGGCCGCGGCGGGGGTGACCGTGCCGGTGGAACGGGGGGGGCGGGATTTGCCGGCGCGGCGGCGTTCGTCTCCGGTTCCCCCCCGCCGAGCTGGCGAAGCTGGCGGGAGGCGTGTGACCCTGCGGGCAGGTGCGCCGAAGGCTGGCGGTCTGGAGCCGTGTCTCCCTCCGGCGCAGCGCCCGTGCCCGGTCCGGCAGTCCCTCCGGGAGCGGCGCAGCCCCCGTTAGTCGGGGGGACGTTGAAAAGCAGAGCCGGTGGCGTGGCGAGTGGGGCGCCGCTTCGGCGGGAGCTCGGGGCGAGGCGCGGCGGGTTCTGTGTCCTGTGGGCGCGGCTTTCGCGCCACGGCTGTCTGTGTGCTAGACGCCCTCAGTCCTAAGGAGATGTGTCTTTTGGGATTCATTCTACAAGTCAAAGAGAGGAGCCGAATGTGTGCTGAATGTTATAGTTAGAACTGATATTCTGTGAAGAAGTGAAGTGGTCTGAAAAACATACACATTTCTTAAAAGCTAGTGCAGCATTGTGTATCTTCACATGAATCGACTCAAACGTCCCCCCCGTAAATAAAACCCAACTCCCCCCAGAAACAACAGAGAAGAAACGAGCTAGCAGAGCTCCTGTGACAAAAGGAGGTCAGTATTTTTCCCTCAGTTTTTTCCTTATCTGAAGAAATCAAAGAGAATTTTAGATCGTATTTTTTCCGTCTAAATCAAGTGTTGGCGTAGACTTTTGTGTTCAGCTAATCAACATTGTCTGTAAAGAATTGTTTAACAAAAACAAGCAGAAACCAAAACCAGGTTCAGACCTGTAAGAAGCATAGAATAATTTCGTTTGTAAGAGACCATCTAGGGGGGTCACCTTGTTGAATTGCCTTCACAATGAGATCAGGTCACTGAATGCCTTGTCTACTGACATTCTGAATATCTCCAAGGTTGGGGATTCCATGGGCTCCCCGGGAAGCTGGTGCTTAACCATCTGTGTCACCAAACATGCTAAAAAATACCTCACTAGTTAGCTTTGTTTTACCATGAAAAGCTTTTGTTCTCTTCATAGGTGTTGCAACCATCATTGTTGTGGGTGATGAAGGAGCTTCTGGGGTGGTTGGGATAGCACATTCATCTCAGCATGTTCTGATTGGAGAACCTTCAGGAAATTATAATGGGACTGCTCTTATTAGGTGAGTACATCACTCATTTATCCAAAACAGCTCTGTTTCAAAAGCTATGAGGCTCCACATTTGGCAAGAATTAATTGAATGCTGCATTTCATTATCACTTCTAAAATCATAAGTATTTTTAAAATTAGATGCTTGTTTTTTAAGAAGGGCAGAACATACTACGTAGGTGTCTTTTCAGTATTGCTGAGGAGCTTTAGATATGTCTTCCAATTATTTACAACATAGATTCATTAAAGGAAAGAGGATTCTAATCAAAGGAATAGGGGAAGGCAGTCAATTATATTTGAAGATGCTTTGTGCTTTTCAGGATTCAGTTCAGGATTGGTGCTTGAACTGAAATTCGGTACATTGTCACGATGATCAGCATAACCAAAGCAGCACTGGGTCTTAGTTGAAACAAGATGCAATTCTTTCACTGCATTCAGTCAGCTGAAAACAAGATGAAGAAATCACAATGTTACCATACCTTCTAACAGAATTGGAGAAAAAGTATTACAACACTTTCCCTTAGTGAAACAGCAAATAGAAGCAAGAAAACAGATTCTCATGCTGCCCTGAGAATCCCAACAGACAAAGGGATGCTTTGTGCAGCACCAGTTTAGAACATGTACTAGATCATGGTATAGACAATTTCTTGCCATGCTTCAGTTCACCGACAATGTCATGAGTAGGATTAGCCTCTAGGTTTTTAGACAAGCAGCACACAGAACATTTCTCAAGTGATCTCATAGTACTATTCTCGTATCTTTCTGCCTTCAAAGCCAAATTACCTCTGGGTGCTACCCGTAAGTCCCATTTCCCTTCTGTTTTGCATGTCTGTTTCCTGAAAAGCAGAAAGACAGCTCAGTTTTCAGCTGCCAACTTTGGGCTGTATGCACAAAGAAACTATAAAGTGCTCTGGGTAAAAATACAGCTCAAGATGCCTCCCAACACGGAGAAGTAAATCAGAACTGCAGACACGTTATTGCTCTGAAGAGGTTATGGTAAAGATCTTAATAGTGACTTAATAGATTAAAATCCAAGCTTCACAGTGCTGGTAACATTTCTTCCGTGCACAACAATATCTATGCTTTATATCTCTGGATTTGGTATCAAATATTAAAGGTAGAAGATTAAATCTGTGTTTGCATTCTGCAGCCTGACACGTGGCCCAGGGATTTTTGGTGAAATCATAATATATTGGAATATAACACCCCGTCATCACACAGAATTTATTGAGACGTTGGGGACCTTGACAATGCGAGACAGGCAGTGTGCAGCAGTGGTTCTGATACAGGTACAAGAGATTTTACACCAGTAGCTATTTCAGGTTCTTCCTTTTATCTAGCCAGCATCTTGATTAGAAATTAGTTATACCTCTCTACCTGGAAATGGTTAATTGGTTCTTCTCCCTAGGCTGTCGATGATAACCGTCCTGAGGAGAAGCGTTACTACTCATTTGTATTAACTGGGATCAGTGATGGAGGACTCATAAATGAATCTAGCAGCACAGCAAATATTACCATGGCCGCCAGTGATTTTCCATACGGAGAGTTTACATTTTCACGAGAAATATTGCTGACAACAGAAGAAGAAAAATGGGTATATGGTTAAAATTCCTTCTTACGTAAAATACCGATAGATATCAATATTGTTGGTAGATTTATACTTATCTTTAGGGGAAAAAAAAAAAAGGCAGAGATTTATTCTGCATTTATCATAGCATAGCCCATCTGAGGCTTTTGGTGTTTTTAATACTCTGAGAAAGATGCCTGTCCGTTAAATTATGTGTATTCTTCACTTACTGCAGCAAGTTGTTACCTGGCAGAACCATTGAGAAGGTGCCTATAGAACAGTCTCAGAATGGTAACAGAAAAGCAAAGCCGTTTTTTAAAGCAAATGTCCTCTCTCCCTCAGGTTAACATCACTGTTTTGCGTTCAAGGGGATCCTATGGCAAAGTGCGTCTTTGCTTCCAGAGAATAAATGGGACTGCAGAGGAGGGAGTTGATTTCACCCCCACAGTAAGGGAACTGTTATTTGAACCACATGAGGAGAGTAGAATGATTTCGGTTGAAATTCATGGTGACGACTTTCCTGAAGGTCCTGAAGACTTTTCAGTGATGATTACCAAAGTGGAACTCCAAGGAAGGTAAAGATAAAATTAATTATAAGATAAAATTAATTAAAAGCAAGAGATCAAACTGTATTTGGAATCTGATCTACCTGCATAAAGGCACCGCTGGATTTCAGGTGTTTTACTGTAAAATTTCATATGGCAGCTATAATAGTAATAATAATACAAATTGGATGTATGGCAATCCAAATTCTTTCAACATTAATTTTAAGATTTTGCTGATTCAGATTTATTAAAGCTGAAAGTCCATCCATTACATAGAAGTTGTCAAATCACATGAAACTCAAAGAAGAAGATAAAATGTGAAAGAAAAAGCGAAAGATGCACATTTCTGTGAAGAAACTGCCAGTTTTGCAGATATAGTTTGAAAAAGTGTGACCAAAAATCTTCAGTGGTAACTGTCAGAAAAGAAAAGTATTTGTGGTAATTGAAAATTGTCATACTTGCATTACAATACTTTTGCAAGATTTTTTTTTAATGTAATATTCCTTTTTATGTTCTTGCAAGTGGATTTGATTTCACCGTAAAGGAAAATGATCTACAAATAGATTAACCCCCAGTAATAGGAAATATCTCCACAGTACGAGTCACTATAGCAAAAAGTGATAATGCAGAAGGCATCATAGAATTTGATCCACAGTATATCCTTCTACAGGGTAAGTTTACCAGAGGTTTTCACTATGGTTTAGAGGATAAGCCTGTGGCTCTCTCACAAATTTTGAAATAAAATAACTTTTTTTCCCAATTTTTCTTGAAGTGCAAGAGGATGCTGGATTAATCATGATTCCTGTTGTGAGAAAGCGTGGAACGTATGGCGATGTAACAGCCGATTTCCTTTCTCGAAGTATTTCTGCACTTCCAAACGTTGACTACATCATCCATAATGATTCTGTCATTTTTTATCGTGGCCAGAAGCAGACTTTTATCTATATCTCTATCACAGATGATGAAGAAAGGTAATTATTTTTTTCAGATATTTATTCACTAATCTACTTCTGAGAAACCGTTTTTTAGCACGTGCAATATGCCTGTCAGCAGAGTTTGAATTGAAAAGCAAATTTCTGCAGCCCTGAAATATTTAAAGGGAGGGAAAAGAAGCTATTATTGGAGTTTCATAGTGCCTGTTAAATTTTATGCAAACAACTACATTCTTTTTACCTAGATTATCAGAAAGTTTGGGTGTTAATAGTACTGCTGTGAATAATAAAATATTTTGCTGATTGTTTTTTTTTTTTTTTTTAATTTAGCACATGTGGAAAATAAAACAATATTTTTATTTCAGATATCACCATTCTCTGCAAATGGGGGAAATCTTCTGCTGTATGCTTACAGAGATGACTTCTGTATATCTTTAAACAGATCCAGCTGGACGCATGGTTGAATGACAAATCATAATATTAAATTTTTGTTCTTGTGTGTCTCAGAAGGTCTTTTTTTCTGTTTTTTTTTTTCCATGCAGCGAATTTGCGGAGCAATTTGAAATCCAGCTGACGGGAGCCACTGGTGGAGCAGCCCTTGGGCTCCATCTACTGAGCCAGGTCACCATTGCCAAAAGCGACTCCCCCCAGGGCATCATCTGATTTCTCAGCCAAAGTGGAATTACTCTTCCCAACCCCGATACACCAAAAACAGTGTTGCTGGTGCTGGAAAGGACAGGAAAATTGTTTGGGGAGACACAGGTGGGCCCTGGTTCTCAAAAACTGAACGTTTTCCAGTGACAAGGCCAAAAATCTTCCTTTTTTGCCGTCAGGGGCTTCCTTGTGACTGATTTCTAATGGGATAGTTGCAGCTTTTCATTAAGCGTGAATTCTGTATAGTTGCAGAAGAACAGAAAATATTGTTACTTTTTTGATCTTCTCTTTGTCCTCCTGCTTTTCTCCTTTTATTATGGTCTGGTGTACTTTATTTTGAACTATCTCCCAATCCCATTGAAAATATAGTTAATTTCATGCACCACCGCTAATTTAATTGAACTCAGTTGAATTACTTCCTGAAGCTGGTCAATTTATTTTTATTTTCAGTAAATTGTTTACTGTGAGGCCTCTAGACTTTTTTTTAGTCTGTACATATCACTGCCAAAGTGAAAGTATAAATATGAACCAAGATAAGGCTTCCACAGTCTGGGCAAATGATTGGAAAATTGGCATTAAAGGCCATGAGCTACTGCTCTCCTCATGTGAAAACTGCCGTGGTCTTCTTGGACTTTTCCTAGAAGTCATTGAAGAAAACTGAAAAACAATTAAGTGTCAAAATAATAATTTTAAGATGCTGAATAGGACCCCTTCAAAACCAATCTAATTTGTGGGAAATTTTGAAAATATTCTAGCTTTTAATCAGCCTGAGGAAGTGTGAATCGTGATTTGAGGCATTAAAAACTTCTGTTGCAGAAAATATTTGTCGTTCTCAGTCTTGATATCACACTTGCCAGGGAATGTTTCTGGTCAGGATACTTATTTGGTGAGCTTTTCAAAACAACTTGTGAAAGGAAGAGAAAAGTAAACTGGCCTGTGCATTTCCTGTTACGTGCTACAGAAACCTCAGTTGATTTTCTTTTCTGTAACTAATATCTAGAATTTAATAAAATGGCATTGTGGCTAACTAGCACTTCAGAATTTCTATTTTTAATGTTTATTTTTCTCCAAAGGATTCTATATTTTCCCACATATAATCAATTATTATTATGTTGTGTTCTGTAAAAAGAGCACATATTTAAATGTAGCTTGTTAGCAGATGCAAGAATTTTTATGTTGCTTGTGTTACTCTGTCACTTCCCCCGATCTGGGAGGCAGTTATAATATGTCACTACTGTAAATCTGAAACTGGTATCTTCCACAGATTAATTGGGACATCTTGGGACCCAATGCAGAAGAGGTTTTATCTCCCCCGAATAGTGACATTGCTGACCCTGTGAACGGATCATTCTATTTTGGAGAAGGGGAAGGAGGGCTGAGAACTATTAATCTACAAATCCATCCTCGTGAAGAAGTTGAAGTTCAGGAGATCTTCATTATTAGGCTGAGCCTTATGAAAGGTGAAGCAGAACTAGATCCTAAGGCAAACAGCATTACACTAATAGTAAGTCATTATTGCTTTTCTTCCTCTTGAGATCTCTGTTATTGGTATTTATCCTGCAAAGCTTTGAAGGGTAATCATAATGATTGAATAGCTTGTCATTTGCCTCTTTTTCTTTTGCCTCCCCTACTACATGGGTTTGATGGTCGTGGTCAACGGGGCAGAGTCCAGTTGGGGCCTGTATCTAGTGCAGTCCCTCAAAAGTCAGTACTGGGGCCTGTATTATTCAATATATTCATCAATGACTTGGATGAGGGAACAGAGTGACTGTCAGCAAGTTTGCTGATGACACCAAGCTGAGAGGAGTGGCTGACCCTGGAAGCTGTGCTGCCATTGGGAGACCTGGACAGGCTGGAGAGTTGGGCAGGGAGCAATTTAATGAAATGGAACAAGGGCAAGTGTAGAGTCTTGTGTCTGGGCAGGAACAACCCCAGGTTCCAGTATAAGTTGGGAAATGACCTATTAGAGAGCAGACTCTCTCAGACTCTCTTCTAAATACCGATGTACTCTTGAGTCTTCTTAAGAGGAGAAAACTCAAGAGGAATAACTAATTGATACATTCCCTATAGCATCTAGCAATGAAAATCTCAATGTTTCAAACAAGAATACTATTCACTTTACATTTCTGATTGTTTAATTTTTTTTTATTCAATTACTTCCTTAAAGATACAGAAGTTTGGTGATCCCAACAAAATGGTACAGTTTGCTCCTGAATCGTTAACTGAGAAAAACTTCACAGAACCCTCTGCAGTGGAAGGGCCACAAAGTATTACACTGTTTGTCAGACGAATCCAGGGCACCATGGGAAACATAACGGTATTCTCACTCTCTTCCTAATCAACATTATAATCTGAAATAATCCTCTGTATCAATGCATGGAGGGAGATCTTATTCTGTGCCTTTCAATTGCGTATTTCTCAAATTTTGAAATGTCGCCTTTTAGACTGAGTTTAGCAAGGCCTCAGCTCTAGTAGTTGTGGTTTGTAGAGTCAGATTCAGTCTCCCCTGGTCAGTGAAAAAAACAGAAAACCAGCACTGGAGTGCTTGTCTTGCTTTCTCTCTCCCTCTGCTCCTGTGCTTTTGATGGGAGAACAGGAGAGACCAGACTTTCATAGTGAGCTTTCTTTGAGATCCGCACAATTTACTCTTTTTCAGCCATATGTAAAGGTAAGAATCAGACATTTTAGAATCATCACTTACATTGTCTTTACCTAAAGTTGTTTGCAAGTCAGCATTTTCACAAGTACTCATTTATTTAAAAAAAAAAAAATTAATAAAAAGCATCTAATGTGTTTAATGAGAACTCTTCACACCTTTCTGTTGTGAGGAATTCTGGAAACTGGAAAACAGCAAGGATATCTTGGTGTAAAAATAGAAATAATTTCAAGCAATTGTTCAGAGATTCCGTATAGTTTTACGTAGGTGTCCAGAAGATATACAAAGGTAATCTTTGCATTCACAGTACTGCTGGAAGAACAACACACCACTTTGTAAGATAGTCTATGTGCTTCTTTCTATGCATACTTAAACAAATTTGTATTTTACCCATTTAAACCCAACCTATTCCGTATGCAATCTATACTGAACCATGAATGTGAAAGTTTCCGACTCTGTGGGTGATATTACCTTCATTTTGTGCATTTTCTAAATAAATTTCAGGTTTACTGGGAAATACGTAGTGAATCTGACATCACGGGTGACTTTCTTAGGACAGAGGGATCTGTTGTCATTGCTGACCAGGAGAGCACAGCTGAGATAATCATCTACCTGTTACCTGACGATGTTCCAGGACTGGTTGAGAACTATGTGGTGCAGCTGATTTCAGTAGAAGGTGGAGCAGATTTAGACCAAGAGAAAAGAATTTCGGAAATCAATGTGTTTGCAAATGATGACCCCTATGGAGTGTTCGCCCTGTACTCTGACCAGCAGTCAGTACTCGTAGAGAGGAACCTGGATCGTCGGTATGTTCAGATCAATGTAACTCGGCATGCTGGGGCATTTGGAGAAGCAATTGTGGAGTACCATATCACATCTCATTGTGAAGAAGCACTAATTGAGCCTGAGAATGAGGTGGGATACCTCACAATAAAAGACGGTGCCAGCTTTGGAGTGAAAAAAGTGCCAATAAGCAACCAGGTCTGTATTATCCTTTTAAGTCACGTGGTATCTATTGTTTCCATTTGTGTTCATCACAATACAAATGTGCTGGAATAAGATACTGAACTCTCAATACTGTCCACTGTCAAGAAGCAGAAAAGAGAGTTTTGGTATAATGAATTTCCTATTTATGGACTAGAAGTGGGTTCAAATATCACATTTTCAGGTAATAACTGCAAAATCACTCTATGCATGCGTTCAAATATCCAGTGTTTCCTTCCATCATTGCTTTGTGTTACTATCAGTTCAATATTTTGTTATTTTATGTATTCAAATATTCTTACTAACCCTAAGAGTTAAGATCAAGCTGAGACCCACTATGTTAGATACAGTTCAGTAAAATGGCAATACTTGCTCTATAAACTCATCTTTCCATTAACTGCTGGTAAATTACAATCACAATATTGCTGTTTTAACTGTGTTTCTTTATAGAAAGATAATCAACAAAACGCTTGACTTGAAAACACTGCTTTTTCATGCAAACAACAAAATCTGCTGATTTTTCTGCCACTTAACTCTTTGAACTGGTGGTTATCGTGTTTTCAGTGGAATTCCATTGCCACCATTTTAATTGCATTCTTCCTCTCAAAGGCGTTTATTGTACTGGGCTTGAATTTTACCCTGGAACTGACTAACGTAAGCCTGGTTGGGACAAGTGCCAAGGATGTGCCAAAATATTAGGAAAAGCGAAGTCAGCCATTCTGCTTGTTCCTGAGGAAGCTGCCAATTCACAGGTCAGTAGACTGACTGCAGTGTAATTTTCTACCGCAGAAGGAAGGTACACTTCATTACAAAGGGCAGCCGCTATAAGAATTCAGTTTGCTCCTTAAAGTTTTCATCATTGCAACCAATTTAATGACCAACAAGACTGTTCCAGTTATTACTTGTACTGTATATTGTCTTTTCTCTGATACAAATTCATATAGAGATGTGTAAATGCAGTTTGAAAAGGTCTCTTCATCTATAAAATGTAAATAGCATAAATATGATGATTTACTTATACTTTTGTTTACATGAAGTGGAAGTTCTGAGACTTAGAGGAAAATAGCTAGTTCTGGACGATGTTATTCCTTTAAGTACAGCAGCCCCAAAGTAGATAAGAGCATGCATGCAGTCTCATGTGCAAAAAGAAGTGGAGGTCATGCTGCGTTTTAGTGCACTTGACAGTACCTTTGACTAATCACTGAGTGGGGAATTTTCCATTTGTCTGCTTTGTATGAGACAGAAAAAATGTACTATACCTGTTCCAATATGGCATATGTGCTACAGTTCCCTTTTTATGTGGCAAGCAAAGACAACAGCATGCTGAGTTTTTGTCTCTTAAATTTTATTGAAGTCTTTATGTAATGATTTTAATTCTCTTGACACACTGTTTTGTCTTTCAATTTGGAATTGAACTTAATTCAAATGGTCTTTCTGTAAACATTGTTTGCTACCATACATCCACTTATCATTTTAGAATGTGTGAATTATCTTTTCATTCCCATTTTTTGGTCAAAGAAAGAAAAGTACATCATACTATCAAGAATGTTTTTGTGAACAATGTAATGTGACAACAACTTACTTTCACTGGATAGACAAATAATACTTTATTTTAGACCTGTGTGTATCTGTATGGTACCACAGCCATTGCATGTGAGCATTAAGGGCAGGTTGGTTTGTTTTCCTTTTGAATGACAGACACAAAATGCTATAGTCAGTGTTTTCAGTACCAAAATGTCATTCATACTGGTTCCTTTTTTTCCCTGATATCTAATTCTCAGAAGTCTAAGATTTAGAAATGTTGAAGAGTTGTGAAGAAAGCATTTATATATATATATATACACAAACATATATAGACATGTATGTACATATATTTATATGCATGTGTAACTACTGTTAAGATGCCTACCTTACAAAATATAGTACTCTTTCATATATGTTATTGTCCACTTTTATTCCATTTTCTATAACAAAATCCATTATGTTTCCACAGGTTGGCTTTGAATCTGTGATTTTACGACTTACAGACATTATAGCAGGGACAGGCCAGGCTGTCATCACCAGAAAAGGAGTTTATGGCTCTGTCATCGTGAGCTGGATCTCAGGATACCCAGCAGACCTGATCACTGACTTTGCTCAGTCAGGCAATATTACTCCTCTGTTTGGTGAGTAACAGTCTGAGGAAACAGCTACGAAAGTTGCATAAGTGATGATACCACCTTTTAGTTATATATACCTCTGTATGCTCTCTCTATTAATAAAGCGTCATTAGATTGAAATGGTATGGTCTAATTTTTAGCTATAAGGGATGTGTGCATTTTATAAGCAAAAAAACCCTTCAACTTCATAGATCCATGTCTGGGAGGCAGGCACGATGCTGTGGCCATGAAGGACAGCTTCATATAGGAAAGACCCTTATCCAGTTTTCTTCTTCCTAAATGGAGTGGAATTGTGATTAAAGTCTGTACTTTAGCGCATTGCCAGATAAAAAGAGGATTCCTATTGGATTATTTTGACTTTTGCTCTCTCTCACTCTCTCTTTCCTTCAGGTACTGTTGCATTTTCCTCTGGTGAGCAAAGTAAAGTGATTTCATTTCAGGCCACTCCAAGCCTAAATAAATGTGAGTCATTTGCCATCACTTTAACAGCAGCGCACAGCAATGTGTCTGGTGGGGCTCGCCTGAGGTAAGGATGCTACTTGTATTTTTGAGTCGCACCAATGCCATAAGAATTATGACCTGTGTACAGATACAAAACTTATACAAATCCCTGTTGTTATTATTCTAGGCAGCTAGTAACTTGTAGTCCATTCTTTGATAAATTTGTATAGCTTGTCTCAGGTGAGAACAAAGTGATCTAGATCTGACCTGTTCAGAACTGAGGCTTTTATCCAACTCCAGTCTATTTCATAGGTGCCTAGAATAACGGAGACAGTCAAGACAATGAAGATCAACAGTTTTAGCCGGGAAGCTGAAGACTGAAAGCAACTCTTAACAGTTTTCATTCGTGTCCCTAAAAATCCATATTTAGAAGGTCTTACATAACAAATTATTTATAATAAGAAAAATAAAACAAGAAATGTTCTGAAAATACCTAATTTATATAAACCTCCTTTTTATTTTTTAAAAAAACAAAACCATTACGTTTAATGTAGTTTTCCATCTCAGATAAGTTATCTATTCTTCAAGCTATTTTATTTTCATTCATCCTTAGCCATTGATAGCTAGAAGTGGTATAAAAAGAATGGACATGGAGTAACACCACGTATGGAGAAAGGTTTTGGCTTCGCCATGTTACAATTACAGTGGCAAACCTGAAGGAAGTCAGGAGTGAAACGGATGGATAAATCCTGAGATTGAGCCCTTCTCCTGGGCTTGTCTGTCCTGTGGACTGGTGTCCTCAGAGCCCCTATTTACCCTGTGAATCAAATACATTAAGTATGTGAGAATGACCTTTCCTAGAAAACTGAAGATGACATCCCATGGAGGGTAAAGGTGACTTTGAAGAGCTTTTGGCTCCCTTAGTGGTGGAAATGGTCTAGTTTTTTGACCAAAATCACTGTAATTTTAGTGCCATTTGATAGCCTCTAGCACTGAATAATAGGTCAGTTCTGCAGACAGGTATAAGACACAAGATTTAACGAAGAGTTTTGCCTCTATGCTTATTTTCTAATAAGAAAGGGATCTATTTAATATGAATGAAGTAGAGCTTAAGTTTATATTGATCACAGGGCTCAGATCTGGAAAAAAAATTCCTGTGAGGGGGCAGTTAGTATTTCAAAGCCCCACTGTAAGTTTTAAAATAACTTCCTCTCATTCTCTAGCTTCCTGGCTCTAACTGTAGATCTGTTAGGATCTGTCTATCCCTCAGTTTTCCTTTGAAATGGGAAGTTTGTTCTATAGATAAAACTGGTATTACTCGGGGTGGCTGTATTGTAATGTATCTTCTTTCATTGTGTCCACAACGGAAAAACATCATACTTTACTTTGCTTCTCCATTTTCTCAGGAAGACTTTATTTTATTTAAACTTTACTCTGTATCCTGTGCTGATTTGGGTGCATTGCATCTGAGGAGGGCTGTTCGATCCTATTATTACAAAATCATTTTTCAGGCAATCATGTTACATCTTGCTTTGGTATGGTTGCTATTTCTTCCCTCTGCTATTAGACATTTGTTTAATCCGCTTTCTTACAGCCATCATTGATTGTTCACTGGAAATTATTCTGCTTTAATGTTTTACTTTTCTTCACGCTTCGTATTTCCTCTGTCAACTTTGGTGTCTTTTCTGTTTCAGATCTGGTTTTACAACAGCTGAAATTGAGCCAATGGGGATCTTCCAGTTTGCTCTTAACTCAAGGTCTGTTTCAGTTGAAGATGATGTTTGGGCAGTCACACTACATGTCCAAAGATTGTTTGGTTTTCAAAGTAATCTCACTAAATTGACATATCAGACCATTCCAGGAAGTGCCAAACCACTAGAGGACTTTGTACCCATCTACAATGGAGAGCTTATGTTTTTACATTTTCAGACAAACGCTGTGATAGAAATATCAATAATTGATGACTCTGTCTCTGAAATTGAGGAATTTTTTTTTGTAAATTTGACTTGTGTGGAAATTTTGGATGTTCAACCTGTGAACCTTGCCTGGAGTCCACGTCTGAATCCAGCTTTCAGTGTTGCAACCGTTAATATCCTCGCTAATGATATTCTTCATGGAATACTAAGTTTGGGGCCAGAGTTTATTTATGTTGAAGAAGATGCCAACAACAGTACCCCCAACACAGCGATACTTCATATCAGAAGGACCAAGGGTTTTACTGGTGATGTTGAAGTAACCATTAAAACCTTTGGGGGAGTGAGTGCACAAAGGGGAGCAGATTCATATCCTTTTGGAAACGTTGATGGAAGATCCAACTTCACTTGGGCAATGGAAGAGGAAGATTTTGAGGAACAGTCAGTCTCTTTGACTTTGCTGGATGGACAAAGAGAAAGCAGGGTGTCCATAAAGATTTTTGACGATGATGAGCCTGAAGGACAGGAATTGTTTTATGTTTTCCTCTCAAATCCTGAATATGGAGCTCAGATTGTAGAAGGAAAGGATGAATATGGATTTGCTGCTTTTGCAACAGTAATTATTGCAGGTAATATTATTTCCCTGGGAAAATTAATAACAGTACATGACTATGTTTTCATAGCAATTTTCATGTAAAGATTGGCAATCTATTTGACGATAAGCAGGGTATTCTATTGTGAAATCTTGAGTTTTCCAGAGCAGAGGAAGCATCTAATGTACAAAGCTACTACGCGTCCCTTAGCAACGTAGCTCAAAATACATTTAGAGATTATGCTTATGTCTGTTCTTGCCCTGTTTTACTCTTTAAGGGAAAAGACTAATCTTGAGTAGTTTTTATGTAGATCCAGTAGCATTGCAGGCATTTTAGATTTTTACTTTTGCCATTTTGTCACTTTTACATACAATGGGGTTTGTGCAAAGTATCAGTCTCTATATTGACATTCAGCATGCACTGGTAAGTAAAGCCATTGCTACCTGTAAAGGAGAAATCCTTTAGTAACAAGATTTAATGGGGCACTGTGAAGACATTAGCTTCCCCTCATTAAACCTGGATTTTTTTTCCATACACTGCTGTTTTGCCAAAGATGTTTACATTCCCATGAGAACAGTGAAGTATTGTGCAGCTCCATACTTGCACACACAGAATTAAAGATGCAGAAGAAAAGCTGATGTGACAATTTGGAAAAATTAATGGCTTCAACAAGAGTATGAGTGGGAAAGCTGTCCTTGGAAGCCCATCTTCATCCCGTACCCTGCTATATCTGCTTTCAAAAGTACTTATTCTACTGGTTAAAATAAAATTTAGAAATGTCAACATTTAAAGTTCTGGATAACTATGTAGTGTAAATTAAACCCAGAAATATTATAATAAATTTTCTCAAGGTGTCCCCAGATGATACTTTGTAGCATTGTTTTGATACCTATTTTAAATTTTTTTTAGTGGTTATTCACATGAAGGTTATAATTTAGTCTCAGCTTAACTTTCTTGCTTACTTTCATGGACTGTTTCCTCTATAGGAAGTGATCTCCAGAATGGCATTTTGGGATTTGTTCCAGAAGTACAAAGCGCTCTCGTACTTGATGAAGACTCGGAGAACAGAGAGGTGCTGCTGATTGTCACAAGGCAACCAAACAGGTGCAGGCAACAGCCGATTCGAATGTGCTTCCCACATGTTGTAACATGCTGTGTTGTTAACCACAGGAGCTGCTGTTAGTGGAAGAGTTTCTCAAAGAGTTTTAAAATAAATCTGCCTTTCAGCTGCTTTAGTAACTTCTCAGAAGTTGATGAACTGGCTTTAAGTTGTGAATGTGATTAGGTCTGTCACTCTACTGTGATAAAGCAGAGACAGGAAAAACAAGTATTTTCCAACTTACACTATAAGGCTACAAGTGTGAAAGATTTGCTTGAGTTAAAATATTTGCCCTGCTCGAGGTGTAATTCAAATTCTCAACTCCCCGTGTAGTACAATGTAGGTATGAATACTAAAATGAGCAATTAAGAAGGCACCTGAGTGTCAGCACTATGATAATGTTTTCAGTCACACAGACACTATATTTTTTCTAATTAGCACATATATATCTATCTATATATGTTGCACATTGATGTGTACTTTTAATCAAATATGCTCAAGTACTTCACGTTCCTTAAACTTAGAGGAAAGACAAATCCTACCTGGTTTTCCAGGCGAACGGTCACTGTAGTATTAAGGAAGGTAGACGGGCAACTCCCTTCCAAGAACCAGTGTCTCTTATGCAGCTAATGTCATGTTTTCTGAAATAAAAATTGAGAATAATCTAGCTCCATGTAATTGCTTTATTTTCTTCCTGTGTGATGTTTTTGTGATCTAAACACATGTCAGGTGAAGGAATTTAAATTAAAAAAGAGACGTTTTCATCCTACAGCAGTTTGTTCCCTGGTGATAAGCTTTGAATCATAACAGAAAACGTGTGTTACCTCCGTGGTTTATGTTTCCTAAAACAATAGTGATCTCCTGCAGTACATATATACTCTCGATTTGCTTATCGGGCTTTTGAAGAGGTGAAGATCTTGTGGCATGTGACCTTTAATAAAACAGCTGTTGTCCTTCTGAAGGATGGCGTGAACTTGGAGAATGAACTTGTATCCGTGGTGGGATCCACTACCTGCATGGCAGGTCAAACGTTGTGCAACATCTCCATTGAACTAAAGCCTGAGAATGTAAGTAATTATTACTCATTTGTGTATAGCCCTGTGGTGTTGAATTGCAGCTTATCAAGACTGAAAAAACCCTCTGATCTGGAGGAAGTGATGTATGGGACACAGTCTGGAGATGGTAACTTGACATCTGCTCAGCTCCTCTGCAAATACATGTTTATTTACAGGCTTGTGCTGCGTCCATGGTGACTGCTAAAAACTTGGGAAGATGAGTATTTAATTTGAAGAGTAAAATACAGATCTTTTATAGAACCATAAGAAAAAAGAATGGAGTTATCTCAGTGAGATGTGTATTCATTTGCTGCATTCTTATCCTCCACACAGTAAATTTTTAATCAGTTAAAGGACTTCTTAGGGTGTTTTATAGAAAGCATATCCTGCGACTAACACCACCTCATTCTACAAAAAAAAAAACCAAAACGCTTTTATTGCAACAATTTTTACTGGAAACAAAAGGAAAAAATAATTTTGTTTGAACACCTGGTGCTTAGAACAGTCCCTTAAGAAAGGAAAGATTAACGTTTGTCATTCTTTCAGAGTGAAGAGTTTGACATTTTCCGATAAACTATCTGAACCGTCAGGCTAGTGGCAAAGCTGAGGTCTGGGGAATGGAAGAAAGACAATATGAGAAGGTTTCTACAGTTTGTCTGACTACACTTTAGAAAACAACGCAAGATGTAGGATGTGGGAAACAATCATTTCCCACTAGGGAACTGTGTGCATTCCCTTAGCTCAGAGGGCTATTTTCCTTCTGCATCTTCGGATGTAATTTTTAAATTACAGAGCCAAGGAATAAAATATATGCATGAGTGGATCACAGGTGGCCTCGCTGAGCAAACTGGGATTTTGAACCTGTTTATTCCAGAGGAGTGTCTCCATTATTTAATGACAGCGGACTGGCAGCGTTAGAAACATGCATTTATACCACATGAAGCACAAGCGTGTGCCACTCAAACAGGTGCTAATGGAAGGTTAGTTCTCTGTGGCACTACAGTGAATTTGTGCCTGTCATCCATTAGTCAAGATCATTCCATGTAAATAATTACTTGATGACTACTCGATTAAAAATATATGCCGTTTAGCCCCCCCAAATATTCTTTAATTCTTCTTCCAGTTCTTCTTCCATAAAATAGCTTATAAATTAGCAACAAATACATTATGAAATGATGAAGTAATAGATGCATTCAATAAATATTTTACGTTTTTATGGCGTACGGTATGACATCTAGCTTTTAGAAAGTTTTTGCTTGGTCAGTTGCACTGACTTCATTTGCTAAGAGCTGGATCCTGCTTTCCTAGAATTACAGTAGAATTTCCAAAAATCCAGACCCGGAACAAAAATCTATACTTGAAATCGTCTTCAATTACCAACTCTTTTTTATAATGCTGTTGTCTTGTAAAGAACTATGGAGTTTTTTTTGCTGGTTTGCTGCTTCCTCAGTGCATCTAATAGGCTCGGATGCCATATTTCCAATTATTTATGGAATCTCAGGAATCGGATATCTATTTCTAAACATGTTATATCTGTAGTGTAGATAGAAAATCAAAGGTAGGGCAACACGTCATAGTGTAATTTAATATTGCTACCTTATTTTCAATAAACAGGCATTCAGTTTGTAGAAATTCCTAGACTAATTCTTTGACACGTGAACGCTGAAATTCAATAGCCTGTATTTCCAGACTATTCAAAACTGTGGTTAGCAGAGTTCAATATAAAAATACAGTCAATATTAACTGAAGATTCAAAACTGCATACTCACTCTTCTATGGAGTTTTTTACACAGGTAAGAAGGTGAGTACATGCCTTTTCATAAGGCAAAAATTAAGTGAAAGAGCAAATTCCTTACAAAATGTACAGCTGTGTAACTCCATAATCTGGAAAATTGAGCTCTTAAAGCATTTACCATCTTGTCTTATGGCAAATTGACGGTAACAATACGTGTAGTATACAAATAGCTGTTTTACTGCGGTAGAGTCCCATGCAAAAATTCACGATGTCATTATTGCACGTGGCATTGCTGCAACATTATTATTTTTAGGATATATTAATACTTCCTTGCACTTACTGCACATTTCAAGAGGCATGCTTATAGTGTTAGTATCCATTGTGCATACAAAATAATGCAAACTTTTTAAAAACAAATAATTAGTGGGTCTTATAATGACATGAAAATCATCCCTCCTTTACAGGTACCTGAATTTGAGACGTATTTTTTTGTTGAGCTTTATGCTGTAAGCACAGGAGCTGCATTGAACAGCAGTGCCAGATTTGCTTTTATAACCGTCCTTGAAAGCGACGCTCCTCGTGGTTTAGTGTATTTTGCTGTGGGATCTCGTTTTGCTGTGGCTCACAAGAAGACAACTTTAATCAGCCTGCAAGTGCATAGAGATTCTAGTACATCGGTCACCACAGTGGTCAGCTCCAGCATGCAGGTAAAGCGTCTGTTGCTGTTTTTATAATTTAACTTATTTTTTTGCTAGTAAATCGTTCATTCTGTAAAGTGAATCTGGCTGTAATTAGCATTTTTTTCAGGAAGCAGTCAAGCATTTGCCGGGCCCATACATTATAATTTTGTTTGTTTTCCACTAGTAAAAAGGCCTTGTTCACTCTTGTATTATCAAGAGTGATTTGTTTCATAGTACCTTTCAGTTACCTCAAAGACAACGGGCAGGCAGGCATTAAATACATTTCTTTCTTTGTCCTAAAGTTCTTGAAATACTCAAATTTTTGAGGCTTTTTTCTCTCAAATTAAGTTTTTATTATGTGTATGCCTGTCAAGATTCAGGTGCCAACACACTTGCTGTTTTAGGTGGAAAATGTATTAATACACAGAGCACACTGAGGAAAAGAGAAGGAGCGCTTTCATCAGATTTTATTGCATTTTCTTGAAGTTCTAAACTAAAATTATCTGATTAAAAAATCTCACGTGCTTAAGCCTATTTTACCATCCCCTTTCATTTTTTTGGTTATGTTTACAGCTGTAACATCAGACACTTCTAACTCGGGACCCTTTTATCTCTAAATGACTACCTCATTATTAACTGACAGATTATGAAGATTCTCCTTTAGCAGAAGTAACACAACTGCAAAAACATGATTCCTTCCTTGATTTCAACGTCAAGGAACAGGCTGCAAGAGGGGTGTAATTCCATCAACCTTTACAATAAAATGCTTTGCATTCTATTGCTGTATTGGATGCATATTTATTTCAACTGCATGGGATTACGTGATATTTCCATCCATTTCTTATAGCTGACCAGTGCATTTTTTGTTGAATTGCGTGATAACAAATTTTCACATTCTTTCCAGCCAAAAGTTCATTATAATTTAGATGTTAAATGGAGAAGAAATTGCTACTGTCCAGTGTATATTTAGGCTGAAATATAGGGAGCATTTCTTTACCTGTTTATAATTTTTATATAGCAACCCTTCTTTGGATATTTTTAGGTAATGAGTGTGCGTGACCACACACCAAATTATTGGTGCTCTTGGTACCTGTAAAATAAGAAGCCGTGGCAGACAGGAAACAGATGTTTATCTCATTTCTACACAGGTTTCTTAAACAATGCTCTTGCCACTGGTGCTTTTATTACCACTTATTGCTCCATTTCCTAGTTCTCGATTGGAAGGGGTAAACAAAAGGAAACTTCTTACTGAAATTTGCACAGATGATGTGATTTTGTTCTAGAGCAATTTTGAAAGAGATACACACTGCATTGATTTACTAAGTTCTCTGAACTCAAAAGAAAAATTCTGATTTATTCCATAAGTAAACTCTACTAATTAAAGCAAAATGTTTTCAAAAGCGGTCTAGTATTTCACAAATAAACACCTTTGCTTAATAGTCAGTATACAATCAGTTCTTACTAAATTAAGAAATACTATTGAATTTGAATAATAGCCCACTTAAGGAAAGTTTGTTATATTACGAGATATAATACCAGGGTTGTGGCAACTGACAAAACCAGTAAGGATATGAAGAATCTGCAGACCTCGTGGAAGGTGAAAAGAGTGCTACTTCACAGAAGAAATGAGGCCCTATAGCATTCCTAGGTATCTTTACTGGGACTAAAAATATCATGAACTGATATTAATTTGGGCACAGGTTTCCAGAGTGGTTTATTTTTTTCCTTTTGTTTAGTTTTTATGTATCTGTAACGCCTGCCTGTACCCTGAACCGAGGGAATTTCATGCTACAGACCTAAACTTACATTGTTGCCCTCTGGAATTCACCTTACAGATGTGCTAACGTTTCTGTAACATCTGTTCACCCAGAAAAAGCTTTGTGATTTTTGTTTTGCAAAAGAACGAGAGGGATCCTGTACACTATCGACAATATATATAATTCTTTCCCTGGGTAGTCAGTGATTACAGGTGACAGATTGCTACTTCAGGGAGATATTTCATTTAAGGTAATTGTTATATAATTCTTAACTGCATTTTGAAAGAGGGTTTCTTTTTTTACACACTTAAATTTTACCCATTTACAACAGGAGTTCTACAGCAGCTGTTTTTGAACGATTGTATCTATCATAATGTTACCCCAAACTCTTCTGATTTGTTTTAAGGAGCTACGGAAACCTGAACCTATTGGCCAGACCTTCATATCTCCAGCTGTGGCAGGACAAGATTTTGCCAGATCTGAGGGTTTATTGACTTTTGAACCTGGACAGAGAAATATGTTCCTGGATGTGACCCTGACTCCAAAGACAGGATCTTTAAACCCATTTCCAAAGCGTTTCCAGGTTGTACTTTCTAATCCCACAGGCGGTGCCAGGGCAGATGACATGTATGGCATTGCTAAGGTCACCATTGTGTCCGATTTGGACTCCTTGCCAGCTTGGGGGCTCATTGATCAACTCCATCAGCCTCTTGATGACACCATCTTACACAGAGTCCTCCAGAATCTGAATGTCAAAGTGGCTACAGAAACCACAGAAGAGCAGCTTACTGCTGTGATGCATATAATAGATAAGGTAAACCTTTCCTGCTCTTTCTTGAATGACCAATGACTTTAATAAGAGTAAAATAACACACAGGCCTGTGATAAGATCAAGGACAGCATCCACAGCAGGGACCCAGGGACCCAGGGACCCAGACAAAGGTAAAAATAGAAGCTGTGAAGTCCCAGTCATGGAAGACGTTTGCCTGCTACAAGTTAGGATGGTGGCTGGCAATCAACAATCAAATAGGTTGAAAAGAACAACTGGTATTGATTTTGTGTATGTACCTATAGCACGATGTTTTGTGCTGTGCCACATTTTCCCTTTGGTGTCACGCTTTCACAGAGCTTGTTACGATTTCTTGATTCTCAGGGCATACCTTTGTTGGTTTTAGCCCTGGCACAAGGCAGTGAGGCTCAGGGTTCACAGAATCACAGATTCACAGAATGTCAGGGGTTGCAGGGCCCTGGAAAGCTCATCCAGTGCAATCCCGCCATGGAGCAGGAACACCCAGATGAGGTTACACAGGAAGGTGTCCAGGCGGGTTGGAATGTCTGCAGAGAAGGAGACTCCACAAGCTCCCTGGGCAGCCTGGGCCAGGCTCTGCCACCCTCACCGGCAACAAGTTTCTTCTCAAATTTAAGCAGAACCTCCAAAACTCCTGTGTTCCAGTTTGTACCCATTACCCCTTGTCCTACCATTGGTTGTCACCGAGAAGAGCCTGGCTCCATCCTCCTGACACTCCCCCTTTCCATATTGATCCCCATGAATGAGTCACCCCTCAGTGTCCTCTTGTCCAGCTCCAGAGCCCCAGCTCCCTCAGCCTTTCCTCACACGGGAGATGCTCCACTCCCTTCAGCATCTTGGTGGCTGCGCTGGACTCCCTCCAGCAGTTCCCTGTCCTGCTGGAACTGAGGGGCCACAACTGGACACAAGATTCCAGGTGTGGTCTCCCCAGGGCAGAGCAGAGGGGCAGGAGAACCTCTCTGACCTACTGACCACCCCCTTCTAACCCACCCCAGGTACCATTGGCCTTCCTGGCCACAAGGGCCCAGTGCTGGCTCATGGTCATCCTGCTGTCCCCAGGACCCCCAGGTCCCTTTCCCCTACACTGCTCTCTGATAGGTTGTTCTTATCTTCACATTTGAATACAGTCAACACACCAGCAAGTCCTACCAGGACCAGCTGGAGTCTTCTGCTGTTGTCTTAACCAGGCCTGCATATTCTTTTCCTTTTTTTTCCCTCTGCATTATCTCTGGCAATCGGGCTGGCAAGTACCTGAGCACTTCAGCATTGCCCTGAGTTCTCTGAAAACCCTGGGACTAGTTTTGTGGCTTCCTGGCTCTTCTGGACTTGTGGAGCAATGCAAAATGGATCTGGAAAGTGTTTAAATGTGGAGCTGGAAAATGTTTAAATACCTAGACACAAAAAAGTATAAAAACATTAATGAAGAATAATTCATTTGTGACTGTTGCCATTTTGACACAGAAATCATATCAAGAATCCTCAGGGCGCAACGATCTTTGACTTGCGAAGGAATGAAAAGTCCCACATGGTTTCTTTAATAAATCCACATTAGTAAGGATATCTTTGTGTAGTTTTGACATAGACTGCACCTGATGCCTTGGCCGCAGTGATCAAGAAATGAAAAATATGCTGAACTTTCAGAATGAACACTGGGATAAATGTTCGTTTTATGAGGAAATGTTACAAGCAGATTTGTGTGCATAAAATGTTCCATTTCTTCTCCTCCCTTTAGGTGACAGATGTTGGTGAGAAACAGTTACTCACTGATAAAAGTAGAAGCCTTTTCTATGAGATACTCTGCACCCTGGCTAGCCCAAAGCGCGAGGACACACGAGGATATAGCCTGCTTGCTGCGGTGACCGGGAAATTTGCCTTTTCCCTGTTGACAGGGGTAATGTGTGGGTCACCGGGAGAAAGGTAAGTAACCTTGAATTCAAAATACATTTTGAAAATACCAGAAAGCTAATACAGTAAAAATGTAAATGATATTTTTTAGAAAAGGGACTTGTTACCTGTATGAAAACGTGTTGCACTCTGTCGGAATCTTAGAAAACTCTAAGAGCTGGTGTCACAAATGCGGGGTAGCTCTGAGAGTAGAAGTCAGGAGATCTGGGATGTATTAAGTCACCATTAGCTTAAATATTGCTTAGAAAAGGATTAATTATTCTTGCTAAGAAAATAACGTAATTATATGATGGAGAGCTACGCTTTAAGATGTAGGTGACAGTAAGTAACCCAAAATTTCTACTGACATTCTCTAATTTCTGTGTACATGGTTTTGCTCACTTGAACATTATTTAGAATTGCCTGAAAGCAACTCATAGTTTTCACATGTAGTTTCAAATTCCTAGTTTTTTCTGCAAGTGCATCATAACCTATGGCCAGGCTAATGGGCAGGGAAAATAGATGACTGCAGAAACAAATGACAGTTTTATGACACAAACACTTCTCAACAGTGGGTTTCTCCCACTGTGAACCTATTAAAAAACTGGTAGTTGAATCTAGAATAAAAAAATACCTTTTTTCTTTTTTCCCGTTAGGTGAAAATCAGCATGCTTTAGATTTCTTTCTCAGTTTCTTTTGGAGATGTAACTTTCTGTGACATTGCATAAGTTATAGGGGTTAAGATGCCCATCTCAGTCAAAAGACAGTAAATGGCATAAATAACAGTGCTATCTGGAACAGTGTCCAGAACTTGAAAGTTCAAATTCCTTATTGCAAGTTTTTTGTGTCATCTCTTGGGAATAAGAGCTAGATCATCCATTTTAATGCTTCTCCTTGTTATTGACTCTTCTCTACATCAAGTTATAAAGATGAATATTATGATAACCTGTTTTACCATGGGATGGTTTTTCTTACAGATCATAGTGAGGAAAATCCGGAGGAGAAATGGAGAAGCCAAAATACATCATAATTCCGCCCCTCCTTTTTTCACAGAAACGGAAGCTGTCTTTTTATTAAATGTAATAAAGCCTAAAATGATGAAGGAATAAAATATTAATTACGCATACATTTTAGACTAATTATGTGAAGCATAGTGAAAGTTCAGTTCCACTTACCAGCCCTGTTGCTTTTCCTCTTCAACAGAGGTAAAAATAGCCTTGACAGCTGCCCGTACATTGCAATAATGGCTCACAACTGGTTTCCTTAGCAAATCAACGGACACAGATTTGATGGAAAAGATGGAGATTTTATTCAAGTACCTGAACATTTGTTAAAGGTCTCTGTTGTGTTATCCCCTCTTCAAGAAGAGAGCTGTGAATCTGTACAGTTCACAGAATATAGCAGTCAGCAGTGGTTCCTTACTGGAGACAAAGAGCTTGCCTTGAAGAACAAGGTTGGAAGATAATGCAATTTATTTTTTCAATAAATTAATTTATATATTACTCGAACCATCTTAAATGTCTTTAAAATAATGTGAGCGTTTTAGTGTGTTTGTGATTAAAATGAGCACTGACTGTTGAATTTTAATATTAAGTTTGTGTTTATGTTGTGTGTATTGTTTCAGGCTTTTTCTATGAGTTTGAAGGGTCGGAGTTCATACCCTTTGAAAGATAACAATGAAGTTGTTTATCGGATTTATGCTACAGGAAGTTGGATTGTTCCACAAAAGTCTCTATGTCTCCTCTGGAGCCAAGCTGCTGAAAGGTTGTTTTATTAATCTGTTTAGTTTTCCAGTTTCTACCATGTGTATTTGTATAAAATCCCATCAAGTCCGATCAGATCGCCTGCAAGTACGAAATTGATCTATTTCTTATCCATCTTTTTCCCTTAACTTTTCTGGCCTTTGTACCAGCACGTAAAACATTCTGTATAATAAAATGTGTAGTTATTCTAACTTAGAGATTTCTCAGACTTCTACTATTGATTTTTTTCATCACAGTACTGTTTAGTTTACGTAATGATGTGTTGGGCAATGCTGAGAGGCCATAAATTCCAGAATGGCATCACTTCATTAATATTAGCGTCTTTTGTACTCTTTACAGTTGTTATCAGACAACATTTCGAGTCCATTCTTACAAAGAATTAAACCTGCGTCTCTGGTATTGCTTCAAGTCACTGAAACAGAATATTCCTTATTTGCTAATATCCAGAATTTGGGCATAACTTTTGACGATGATCTCTGTAGGGCTCTTACTTTTTGACAGAAAAGCCATCTCCTGGTAGTTTTTAATATTGCTGCTGCTAGCTTGACTTGATGTATCCTGCTTTTCAGAAGTGGTGAACTGCTGATCATTTTCCATTCTTATTGCTACTCACACCATTGCAAGCGATGTGCTAAAGTTTTCTGTGTATTCCCTTCAACGTCCTATTATTTGATTTGCCTATTTCTTTCCTGTTCACACAGTATAAATGAAATTAGAGAGAGTTACATTCTATATCCTGCAGACAACTAGTTAGTTTAGATATGATTTCATTAGATGGTCTGGATTCTATCAGTCTGTCACTGATATAAACTATTCAGGAAGGAGATACAGCAGAATTTACCTGCATACTCTCCTTTTATCTAGACATTGTATCACAGAACAATGTGGTTTCCACTAGAAATGGCTTAGGATGTCACCTGTAGTATCCTTTTCCAAAATTTTCAGCAATACTGAAGGAGAACATGTATTTTAGTTTCAAAACAGCAAACAGCAAGTGTTCTTCAGAATGGGCTAAAGCACTGTGCAAGTATAAGCAACACACTAGTTAAAAATTCAGATGGGACTGTGAATCTTGTGTAAGTTTTAAAACATGGCCACAAAAAAAATTTCTAGCAGAAAAACAAAGTTCATTACTATATACTTATATTTTTTTAATAATATATTTTTTAAAAGCTGTTTTAATTTCACGTAAATATGCTATTCTAAAAACTGCACATGAAAGATGTGCAATAGATGAAGATAAACTTATGCAGTAGTTTAGAAAACCCGGTGTTTTCAGAGATACAACAATTTTCAAGCCTGTTTACCGTGTGAATTAGACAAGTCGATTTCCAGCTTTGTGAACATTTTGTTTTGCAGCTGGCTGTCCGACAGCGGGTTCTGCAAAGTGGTTGACGACACATCAGACTATGTGGAATGCTCTTGTTCTCATACGTCCATTTATGCAGTTTATGCCCAAACAGAAAACTTGTCCTCATACAACGAGGCTTTTTTTCCTTCTGGATTCATCTGCATTTCAGGTCAGTTATGTAAAACAGTTTTCTCATTAATAACAACTGACGAGCAGTAAGACTGATTTTTAACCATTTTAGTAACTGATAACAATCTGTTTATATAGATGGGTATTGGAGGAATGTCAACTAACTTCATGATATTTTAGTTGCCATCTGATCCAATATTTGTACAGTGACAAATTTTGCCACTGAAAAGAAACAAAAGTCCAGCAAAGAAATGCGGGTTTTTTGTGAACCTTTACTTAACCATATAAGAGAGAAATACATCATTCATTTAAGGAAAGAAACTTAAAAACCCAAAATTCACCTGCGTGTAGGATTAAAGTAAATTTTCCTTCTGGCGTTGATAGTCACTGTGCAAGGAGGAACCTCAGAGCAGGGGGGTCACTGAGAAAACCAGCTAAATGACTTCTTAATTTGACCTTAGGGCACTTAAATGAGGTTCTGGGTCTGCTTCTTATGAGGTTTGTAGCTTCTACACTAGATCATCAGTGTGTGAGTAACAAAAACAGTGCAAGCAGCTAAATCTCTTATTGATCCCCTCAACTAGAAGAAATAAAGACCTGCATACCTTCAGTGTTGGTTTTTTACTGTAGTCATCTGTGTGTCCAGTGGGGTTTGTGACACACACACTGTCCAATGGTGTTTATGACACACACGCTGTCCAATGAGGTTTGTGACACACGCCATGTCCAATGGGCTTTGTGACTCACACGTTGTTCAATGGGGTTTGTGACATGCACACTGTCCAATGGGGTATGTGACAAACACCCTGTCCAGGTGTTTGTGACACACACACTGTCCAGGGGTGTTTGTGACACACACCCTTTCCAATGGGGTTTGTGACACACACGTTGTCCAATGGGGTTTGTGAGAGACACAGTCTCCAATGGAGTTTGTGACACACATCCTGTCTAAGGGTGTTTGTGACACACACACTGTCCAGGGGGGTTCGTGACACACACGCTGTCCAGGGGGGTTCGTGACACACACGCTGTCCAGGGATATTTTGGACACACACAGTTTCCAGGGGGGCTTGTGACACATGCTGTCCAATGGGGTTTGTGACACACACCCTGTCCAATGGGGTTTGTGACACACACCCTATCTAGGGGTGTTTGTGACATACACGTTGTCCAGGGGTGTTTGTGACACACACAGTTTCCAGGGGGGGTTGTGACACATGCTGTCCAATGGGGTTTGTGAGACACACCCTGTCCAGGGGCGTTTGTGACACAAACGGTGTCCAGGGGGGGTTGTGACGCATACCTGTAGGTAGTTAGGGTCTGGAGGCCGGAAGATCTCGCGCTGTACAGAAAGATAGTAGCCCCTCCCTAGGTAGGTAGGAGTATGTGAGGCAAGCAGATGGACGTGACGTTGCAAACCTAAGGTATATAACGCTGTGTTACTTGTTAATAAACGCCATTTGCTTTCCACCACAGTGGCATCTGTGTGCTGATGGACCGAGCGACCTGGGATGTGGTCGCCGTGCTGTCTCTGAACCAGGTCGTCACTGCCCACTGAGAGGCAACAGGAAGGGAAGAGAACAAAGGGACTGAGAAACAAAGCAAAGTTTAGATCAAAATGAAGAGACTGGAAAGGGAAAACATGCAGCAATGAGCTGGAGGAAGAGGAAAAGAGGGCTGAGGAGCAGGAAAGAGGATGAGAAGACAAAGAAAAGGCAGAGCCAGCTGGACAGGGAAGACACAGCGAGAGGGGATGGGGCTGGGAACAGGCAAGGAAGACAGAAAGACAAACAGGACAGAAAGACATCAAGAAGGAAAAGGGGCAGTAATCTGGACAGAGATGGAGAAAGAAGCAGCAGGCAAAGGGCAGACAGGCAGAAAGACAGAGAGGGAGCAGGAGAGAGAAAGAACAATAAGGGTTGGGGCAGGATAGAGATTGGGAAAAAATCCTGGGGTGGGCAGCAAGAGGAAGAGGGAGTAAAAAAGAAGAGGGGCAGGAATAGGCGCAGGGAGCAGGACAGAGGGATACAGTGAGAAATGATGGGGCACGGAGCGGGACAGAGCAACAGACAAGAATGACGACAAAGAGAAACCGGGGATGATGAGAACACAGAGGGGTGGAGACGGAGAGGGAGATACGAGAAACCCTGCACAGAGATTCAGAAGGGTGGGGGAATAGGTGAGGAAGCAGCAGAGGGCCAGAGAGAGAAGAGACGAAGAGGAAGAAGGGCACAGCAGGAAAGAGGAGGGAGCAGGGAGGGACTGGGACACAAAACAGGGTGAAATGTCCCCAAAGGCCCAGGACTCACCGCACTTCCTGCTCTCTGCACTGCCAGGCAAGCTGTGGAGATCAGGCACTTCTGTCTGTGAGAAATGCAGTTGTGATTTGTGCTGAGATGTTTGATGTTTACAGATACAACCAAATGAGGTTCGGGCTCTGAACCTGCAAAAAGGAAAAGGTGGGTAAGTTCTACATAAAAATTTTGAAACTTGTTTATGAGGTTATATTGATAGAGGGAACTAACATTTTCAGGGTTAACCAACCACATAATAAGGGCCTACTAACGAACTAACACCCAGCGCTGTTTTGCTTATGGTCTAACGAACAAGTGTTTAAGGAATACAGTTAAGGAATTGAATTAAACGTTGTTTATCCATAGAAAAAGCCTAAGTTATTTATTTCATTGCTTTACAACAAGTGATTGAATCTGCTCTAGAAAAGTTCAACCCCCTCCTCTATAGCAAAAGGCAAAAGAAAGTATGGATTTTTGTTGCATCTAATCCATAACGCAAGTACCAATTAAAACGTGTCTGCTGGAGTGGATATCCTGGACACGAACAGGCAGGTTCCTGGTGTTGTGCCCATGGTGATTCATCCACTGTGGCCATGGGTGTCAGGCCTTGATACAACAGACACAAAACCTTGGGAGAGACGTGATCACAGTAAAACGCTTAAAGATAATGAGTTAGCACACTTGATTTAGTCTTTATTTAAAAATACACACGGCTGCTGTCTTTTTCCAGTTTAGCTACGATGGGCTCCAATATCTCTATTAATTCTAACTACAACACGTGACAAAAATTAAGGGGGGAAAGCTTTGTTTTTACAACGGTAAATACAGTCTAAATCGTAATTTGGGAAACAGATAAAGGGGTGTAGCAGATGAGGCACAGACTCTCTTTAAGATGCAGAGAGACATTTAATACAAACTCAGGTTTGCATTTGAAACATCGCGGACCTCTGTCCTTGATGTACCGATCCTGTATCAATCCCTCTGTCCCTGATGTACCCACCGCGTATCAATCCCTCTGTCCCTGATGTACCCACCGCGTATCAATCCCTCTGTCCCTGATGTACCAATCCCTCTGTCCCTGATGATTCATGTCCCACACAGTCCTTGCTGCTTGTGTTGTTCCACCAGCACTTGTTCTCACACTGTGACTCTTGCAATTTCTCACGGGCCTGATGTCACAACCCTGCCACATCTCCCCTTCTTTGTTTAACAATTGCAGCCACAGCAGCGTGTAACTGCACAGCCATTGCACCATTAAAGCTTTTTTCAACCATTCGTTGTGCACAAGAGAAGACACATGGTACACAATCAATAAGTACAGACTCCACATACAAACATTCTAAGTAGCAGGTTAAAGGGCCGTGTTTTGCAATTTTTGTGGCACCCATAACTGTTACAGAATCGCTACTTAATATTCCCTGCATAGTGTTTAACACAGAATAATGAGCTCCCAGTCAACTAAGAATTCTCATTCTCTGTTCTCCAAGTCAGGATCTATATTAATATATTTCTGAGCTGTCGGTTTAAGACGGTGTAAAAACTCAGTGGGAGACTCCTCACGATCCTGTTTAATCTCAGAAGGTTTTGGCATATTTACAGCTTTAGGCGCAGTGTGTCTAATCCCGTATAAAATGCACTGGCAATACCAATGCAGCCTGTGCCCCGATATAAGGATATCAGGATCCCACCCTGGACTGACCGAGGGACAATTTTGATCTCATGTTCTCTGTGTATTCTACACCAATAGCTGTTCTTCAACAAACCTTTTACTGGTTTGCATTTCTTTCCCTGATTATCCTTTTTCAAAACAAATGGATCTGAAGAGGATAAAGACAATGCATATGTAACATTATATATTGTGTAATATGCCTTATGTAATAGGCAATATATGATTTAAAATAGATATCTTACTACATATTACATGCAGCACATTACTATACTACAGATCTCAAAGTATACCCACCTAGACCTGTGAAGCATATTAATATTATTTACAGTGGCCACCATTAATTACAATATTCAATCAGATTCTCCCTGGTTGACGCCCTGTTGAACAGCAAACGATCCTTTTCCAATGTCAGAAAACACAGCCTGGGGGGGATTTCTCACGAATCCTCCTGCCGATTGTCCACTACCTACTTCACAATCACAATAACAGACAATTGGTGAACCCTAAGTACTGGACTATAAAATCCCCCAAGACACAAGTAACAACAACAACAAACCACTAAAGCCAGAAACAATTATACAATTGCTAAGGCACAAACAGCAAAATCATTAAAGGTACCTTTATCAAATTGCTGTTCCCTCGTTTTTCTCTTTATTGTTTTCTCATTTTCCTCTTTAATTTTGTATTTCTTTCTTTTTTTAAGTTACCCAGTTTACCAAAATGCGCAGACGCGAATGCGCAGACCCAACGCGCTGCTGTCGCCCACGTCTCGCGCAGGCAGCGTGCCAACGCAACCAGACAATGAAAGTGCCTTATCTCATTGATGGGGTTTTACCCGCGTCCCGAGCTGGTCCAAGGAGCTGTGGTCCCTTCCAGGAATTCCCCGGTGCCGGCACAAGGTCCCAGAGATCCTGGGATCCACGGGAGGTCAGGCAGATTATCCCATCCTCGTCGCCAGAAATGATACCGAAAAGTCGTCAAACAGACTCTTTAACACTGTTTTGAAAGTGTTAAAAAGCAGGCACTTCTATTACAGCGCGCTGGGGGATCGCTCCTCTAATCGAGTGTGCGTTCCGCTTTCCTCTGGTTTTACAGATCGTGGAACTCCTCAAACAGCAAAACATGCCAACCAATGTTACAGACGTCTCGTGCTCTTTCACCAGCGCGTGCAGCAGCAACGAGAAATCTGGAATGAGCGTCTACAGAAACACGTACGTATTTACCCAATTCAGAACAATGCGTTACATCCGCTGGCCGTACTTCATTGGCAGTAACCCCTCCTGGATTAACACCCTCTGTGGATGGCGTGGGTGCCAACTGTTGGCAATCAGGGCAGGACATAAGAACGCTCCTGGCCTGATCCACTGTCATTTGAAGTTGTCGTTTTAACGCCTTTGCACTCTGGTGAAAGAATTTATGTGATCATTTAGCTTGCTCCAAGGCTTTAGGCACAGTGAGCGGCACAGCTCGTGCATCGGCCCTCCTACCGCCTTCCACAAGTGGTCCTGGAAGGGCCACTGCGAGAGCGGGTGTGCATTGCATAATACCTGTGATGTCTATGATTTATTAGAAACCATAGCATTCTCAATTCAGCCATCAAAAGAGGATTATCCTCTTCCTTAAGAAAAGAAGCTTCCAGGCCGTTAAGTATGCCAGCCGCATAATATGAGCCAGTTACAACATTCAAAGGCTTGTTACAGAACACCTCAAAGCGATCCTAACAGCTGTCAGCTCAAGAACTTGTTTGACTCTTGGTCTCTTTTTCTACCTTGTGTTTGCAGCACTGGGTATCTGAGTTTAGCCATGTAATTACAACTTTATGTGAGCGACCAGAGGCATCAGTAAATAGAGTCTTGTCGCTTACTGGTCGTTGCTGACAGCAGCATGTATTGCGAATTCTCCTTCGTTGTAGGAAGAAATATACCTTCAGGTCTACCCCATACATAGCATATAAACATTCTCTGCCTTTAATTATCGGTTTTGCATACATTTCTTTTATTATCCAAACTGTTTTCATTGGTGTGTGAGCTAGAAAAACCCATACGGCCACAGTCACCTTTCTCCCTCCTTGAGCTCTCCTGACCTGCGGTTCCACCACTGGTGTCTTCTTTCTTGATCCCTCTTGACTGGCAGGTGCGCTCCAACCCTCTTTATCCATCACTCTTCCTCATGGGTTCACCTCCTTCCTTGCTTTTCCTTTGCATGCTGCTCCCCCTGAAGAGAAACACACAGAGGCCTGAGCTACACCAGTCCAAGGTCACTACAGTCAACAGGGGCTGAGTCCGGGGCTGACACCTCCCCACACCCCACAGCGCGCCCACCTTGCCTTGGCACCAGCCCCTGGCACAGCCCTTCCCCTCAGCTCTGCCCTCCCTGCAGCACAGCTTCCGCATGTGTCCTGCTCAGGCTGGACCCCAATGTCACGGGTTAGAGATGTCACAGCTCAGTACAAATGCCCACGGTCCTCATCTGCTCTTTGGTACTTGCGGAGGGTCACGTCACTGTGCCCCGGGGCACTGGCCTGCACGGCCCTGCCCGGCAGCGGGAGCGTCTGGAGCTGCCGGCTGCTTCTCCAGCTTTAGGGTCACCCGCAGCAGCCCGCTCTCCTCAGCTCTGCACACCCAGCCAGTTGCGCCGCCCAGGCAAAGTCAGCTTCACCCTCTGCCCTACACCTCACCTGCAAACAGCCAACTCTTCAGCTGACAACCGTCCAAAACCCACCGACAAACCCTCCAAATCTCAGCCTTTCGCTTTCAACTGCTGCCTCTAGTGCATCTCACAGACAAGCCTCCAAAATCCCCTCATCCTGCAATAATGCTCCAGCACTCATCGCCTGCGGGAACAACCGCCACAATACCATGCAAACACCAACCAGTTCTGGCACGGAAATATCGCTTTCTCCTCCAGATCCCACCTACACCAACTGCTGACAAACACACGCTGTCCTCACCAAAGCCAAACGCTGCAACAACCAGCGACAACTCAAATGTGCGGCGCAAAACCACAGGTGTGAGCTAACGCAGAGCTGGGCTTGACAGCTGCACAGTGTGCACCCTGTGGCTTAACGTGGCCAGTCACTGCCATCCCGCCTTCTCCCTGGGAGAAGTGCATGAGCACAGGCTGCTTCAAGGCACGATGGCGAACGGTTTGGATCTCCGGGTCTCTGAGGGCGAGAGCGATAAATGTGATCTGTGTGTGGCGCAGGAACTTCCCGTCCACTTGCTCCTCCATTCAGTCAGGTGCTGCAAGAGAGGGACAGACAAAGAAACAGTTAGGACCGGATTAACAACCTCGTCATCCCTGTCCCCAAACCTGCAGGCGTCCTAGGAGGCCTGATCTAAGTTTGGCTCTTCTCCCGCTCTTTGCTGGAATACTTCACTGCACAAATTTCTGTCATGATGTGAAAAATGCAGTTGTGATTCGTGCTAAGATGTTTAATGTTTACAGGTATAACCAAATGTGGCACGGGCTCTGAACCTGGAGAAAGGAAAAGGTGGTTAAGTTCTATGTAAAAAGTTATGAAACTTGTTTAGGAAGTTATATTGATAGAGGGAACTAACATTTTAAGGGTTAAGCAACTATATAATAAGGGCCCTACTCACAAGCTAACCTTTTAAACCACATTATTAATATCTAGCTTAGAGCTGTATGTAACTAATTGTGCTAAAAAAAGCAGGACTTCATTAAATGCCGAGATAAGAAGTTCTACAGCACCAGCTGCAACCTTGAGGAGACAAGATAGCCAAGATTTACAGCAAAAAGGAGGGCACCAGTCTGGTTCCAGTCGGTTTGGTCAGCTTGGATTCCAGCCAGTTCCTCCTAATGAGCCAAAGGTAAAAAGTCCCACTGTGACGAAGCTGAAGGAGCCTTCATCCAAAACGACCCCTAAAGAACCCTTCCTCAAATTCACCAAGTGACATTGCGCAGGCGCAACAGGGGAGGGCCAAGGAGGGGAATATGTAAATGGTTATCTGAGACTCATTTTAATAAAAAGCGGGGAAAGGTCATGAATATGTATAGGCGTTTCTGGGGTCATTATGAATATGTAATACCATACTGTATTTAAGCACACTTCTTATCGTTAAAGGTGTGCGTGTTGGGCGGAGTGAATCCCCCGCGCACCCGGCGCTGTTTTGCTTATGCTCTAATGAACACGTTTTTTACGGAACACAAGGAAAATGGATTAAATGTTGTTTTATCCATAGAAAAAGCATAAGTTATTTATTTCAATGAACACTCTCTTAACCAGTCTGATGTGTTCATAGCTCCCCAGCCCAGCGTCCAATTCCTCAAGGTACCTCAGCATTTCCCTTTGAAACCAGACCTGAGTGCCATCCCGTCCTGAGCTCCCTCAGCATTGCCCCCCTGCAGCCTCCCCGACGCCATCTCCTCCCCGAGGTCCCTCAGCCTTTCCCGCCAAAGCCCCCCCGATGTCACCCCCCTCCCCGAGGTCCCTCAGCCTTTCCCGCCAAAGCCCCCCCCGATGTCACCCCCTCCCCCGAGGTCCCTCAGCCTTTCCTGCCAAAGCCCCCCCCGATGTCACCCCCTCCCCCGAGGTCCCTCAGCCTTTCCCGCCAAAGTCCCCCCGATGTCACACCCCTCCCTGAGGTCCCTCAGCCTTTCCCGCCAAAGCCTCCCCGATGTCACCCCCCCTCCCTGAGGTCCCTCAGCCTTTCCCGTCAAAGCCCCCCCCGATGTCACCCCCCCCGTGAGGTCCCTCAGCCTTTCCCGCCAAAGCCCCCCGATGTCACCCCCTCCCTGAGGTCCCTCAGCCTTTCCCACCAAAGCCCCCCACGATGTCACCACCCCCCTCCCTGAGGTCCCCTCCAGCCTTTCCCGCCAAGCTCCTTCCGCGCCGTCCCCGCCCTCAGGCTCCTCCGCCGCTCCCCGCGTTCCCGGCCCCCTCGCGCCCCCTGGCGCCGCCCCCTCCCGCTGGCCTTCCTCCCTCTGCCCTGTGGCACCACGGGCTCCCCTCTCCGCCCCCACGGCCCCGCCCGAGCCCCGCGCAGCGCTCAGCCCGGGGCTCCCTTCCCTCACAGCCGCCCGCGTGTTTCCCCCTCGCCCCTTGCTCGGCCCGGCCCGGGGCCGCGCTGTTGCGGCTGCCTGCCCCTCGCCTTCCTCCTGCCCAAACCAGCCCGTCCCTCCCCCTCCAGCTTTCCCCCCTCAGCCGGGACCGGGGCGGCCCCGTCCGGTCTCACCGGTGTCGCCCCGCCCCCTCGCTCACCGCCGGGCCCCGCCGCTCCTCGCGCGCTCCTCCCCGCCGCCGCAACCGGCGGCACGCACTCCCCCCGCCCCCGCACTTACGCAGCGTGGCCCCGCCCATCCGGCGCAGGAGCCAATCCCGTCCGCGCCCGCCACCCGGGCCCCGCCCCCCCCCTCCCGGCCCGGAGCCGCCGGCGGCCGCAGAGCGGCGCTGTCCGCCCGCAGCGCGGCCCCGGCCCCGGCGGGGGCAGCGGCAGCGGGGGCCGGGAGCGCTCGGGCTGCGCCTGCCCGGGACGGCCCGGGACCGAGGGCTCCGCCGCCTGCCCGGGACCGGCCCGGACCGAGGGCTCCGCCGCTGCAGCCCGTTTCCGTGCCGCTTGCACCCCCCGGATTACACGGCTGCAGCCTTCCTGCTGCTTCTAGCTCACACAGCTTTCTTCCTTCTACCTACACAGCAGTTCACACTCACAAACCGTTGCAGAACAATCTACAAACATTACAAAGATAGACCACGGACCACAGCTTCCTGAGCTTTCGGGTTAAAGTTCCTGTAGATCCCCATGTTTCAATAAAACAGACACCACCAGGAGAGCTGCTGCCTCTGCCGTCTTTGGTCAGAAAGAAGTGACAACACCAGAAAACACATTGGCAGCCGGTGCTTTGACCACTGAAGGTGGGATCTACAAAAGTCTGATTAAACCAAACAGCCTGAGGTCTTTAGCAAGCTGCAGATCTGCCAGGCATGCTGAAATGCCTGAAATTTACTCCTGCAATATTCCACAATGGAACAGCCCTTCATCTCAAATCTCATCTCAAAGTTCCAAACCAGGACATTAAAAGCTGTCACTAGGTATTAGAAGACCACTGCAAGATCGTATTGCTTTTTGAGTTCAATAAGAATTTTTCAATAAACCAAAACGCAAGCAGTTTCTGCAGTCCGTTGCTCATCCTCCTGTTCATTCCTTAGCACTGCAGCAATCGGTTTTTATACAACGTGTCAGCAGAGGCGTTTGAAAAACTCCAAACAAAACTTATTCCAGTCCACGGACCCCCTCGCTGCCCCCCCTCACCCTGAGCCCCACGATCAGCACTTGGTGTGGGAGAGGAGCACAACTCGACATGTTGTATCTGGGATGCTGTATCTATTACGCTGTACTTTGAATGCTGCATCTGGGATGCTGTATATGGGATGCTATATCTGGGATGCTGTATCTGGGATGCTGTACCTGGGATGCTGTATCTGGGATGTTGTATCCGGGATACTGTATCTAGGATGCTGTATTTGGGATGCTGTATTCGGGAAGCTGTATCGGGGATGCTGAATCTGGGATACTGTATCTGGGATGCACCCGACCAGGTGCCTTTGTGTGAACATGAAACAGCCGTCTATACAGAGCTCCCTTGAATCTGTCCGCGTGAGAAATGCAGGACTGGGCAACGTAGTGCAACACGCGGAATCTGGCCAACAAACAGCGCAGCTGTGCACTCACTCCAGCTTAAGCACGAATGGAGCCTGCAAAAAGGCACACGCATGTGGACAGACAATCGTTTGAAGACACCTGTGCTTTCACGCGCACGGTGGTCCAAATACAGGGTGCACCTACCTGGGAGTTTGTGGAAAGGTTTCTGCATGGTTTTCAGTGGGGAATCGTGTGTGTTCACGTGGACAAACAGAAGGCGTAGCAACTAGGTTCCAGCGCAGAAAACGAAAGTTTTCCGATGCACTCTCTTTCTCTCCCTATATGGATTTCTGTATAGAAACCGCTAAGCCTGCGATCGGCAAGTAAGCTACCACGAAGCATACCGTACGGAGAAAATACCCACAGATCCTCGGTCCACACATTGTTTCTGATACGTGCTTGAACGCAAATACCTTCGTGCTGCTGTGGCATAAAAGACGGCCGTCAGCATATGTGATTGCGCGCACCTGTGGAATTGCTTGGTTCCATATTCAGTGCTGGTGTGCAGGGCTTTCAGAACTGGTTCTGTGGAGTCGTCTGCGGAAACGCCGCTGTCGGAACACGCACCCTCGATTGTTTACCAAAATATAGGCAGGCGCGTTTTATCACGTCGTTCAGCATGCAAAGAGCTACGTCTGTTCCGAAGAGACAACGGAAACGCGTGTGCACGCACAGAAGAAAAACCCGACCAGGTGCCTCTGTGTGAACGTGAAACAGCCGTCTATACACTCGCAGACACGGGAACGTGCACCAATGCAGTCACACAGCCACCAGCTTTTGAGCACAGGCTCTGCTGGTTTTCGCACTTTTCAGGCACAATCCCGAAAGCCGCACATAATGCAGTTCATTCGCTAAATGTTGTCTAGGGAACCATTTCTCCGGTCGATCTACCGCTCAGCTTTCTTCTCGTGTTACTGAGAAATGTCAGCGCAGGGAATCCGTCTCTGTCGAGCACACGTCAATCCCTCTTCGGTTTTCCTTTGTTGACTCTGCCTAGATGATTTCCCTGGTCTCTCTTCACCGAGGCAGTCGTGGCTGTACTGTGTTACACACAGGCACAGCCAACGCACACCAAGTGTCCAGAGACACACTCCGCTGAGCTCAACACTAGCACAGATGCACATGTGTGACGAAATCAGCACACAAGTTTGTGGAGAGAAAGACATGGACTCACACGAGTATGGAACGACGGATCGATACAGCAGGCGCTAGGAACACAGACTGACTTCCAGGCACACTTTCCCCACACCAACAGGGACCTCTCTGCAGCTATCCTAGACGTTGATTATCGAACCAGCCACACTGACCTGCCCCAAACTCCCAGACACTTACAGGGACACAGTCTCTCCGACCATCACACAAGTGTTCGCTCTCAGCTGTAGATCAGGGACAAGTTTGCGCAGTGATGCCCTGTTACTCTTTCGCGTTAAGGAATGATCTGTTTCGTTTCTCTTGTAGATCGGCTGCTGAGCGCCTTTCCTCGGGCCCCTGAGAAGCTTTTGCCATAGGTGAGAAGTAGCTCGGAGCAGCATTCAGATCTGCCTGCGACTGTCTTTGCTCCTTTACTAGCAGAGCTCCCTTGCATCTGTCTGCGTGAGAAATGCAGGACTGGGCAACGTCGTATGACTCGCGGACCTTTGCCAACAAACGGCGCAGTTGTGCACTCACTCCAGCTTGAGCACGAAATGAGCCTGCAAAAAGGCACACGCATGTGGACAGACAATCGTTTGTAGACACACATGCTTTCACGCACACGGTCGTCCAAGTACAGGGACGTATCTGCACGTACCCTCCAAAAGAATATTCTCGTGCAGCCACGTATGCGTGATGCAGTACGACAACCATCAATGCACACCTATTTACTCTCAAGCATGTCAGTACGTTTCGTGTACGTCTTTCTGTGCATAGATGAGAGTGGGCGCGCTTGCGGATGTGTGCTTGTGTGTGGCCAGGCGTTTGCTTAAGCATCACTGTAGACAATTAGGTGCTTTTCTCTAGCTGCGTTCGCGTGCATGAGGTGGTAGGTGCGCCTACCTGGGAGCTTGTGGAAAGATTTCTGCTTGGTTTTCAGTGGGGAATCGTGTGTGTTCACATGGACAAATAGAATGCGTAGCAATTAGGCTCCAGCGCAGAAAACGCAAGTTTTCCGATGCGCTCTCTTTCTCTCCCTATATGGATTTCTGTATAGAAATCCTAAGCCTGCGATCGGCAAGTAAGCTACCACGAAGCGTGCCGTACGGAGAAAATACCAACAGATCCTCGGTCCACACATTGTTTCTTATACGTGCTTGAACTCAAATACCTTCGTGCTGCTGTGGCATAAATGACGTCCCTCAGAATATGTGATTGCGCGCACCTGTGCAGTTGCTTGGTTCTACATTCAGTCCTGGTGTGCGGAGCTTTCAGAACTGGCTCTGGGGAGTCGTCTGCGGAAATGCCGCTGACGGAACACGCACCCTCGATTGTTAACCAAAATATAGGCAGACGCGTTTTACCACGTCGGTCAGCATGCAAAGAGCTACGTCTGTTCCGAAGAGACAACGGAAACGCGTGTGCACGCACAGAAGAAAGACCCGACCAGGTGCCTTTGTGTGAACGTGAAACAGCCGTCTGTACACTCGCAGACACGGGAAGGTGCATCAATGCAGTCACACAGCCACCAGCCATTGAGCGCAGGCTCTGCTGGTTTTCGCACTTTTCAGGCACAATCCCGAAAGCTGCGCACAATTCAGTTCATTCGCTAAATGTTGTCTAGGGAACCATTTCTCCGGTCGATCTACCGCTCAGCTTTCTTCTCGTGTTACTGAGAAATGTCAGCGCAGGAAATCCGTCTCTGTCGAGCACACGTCAATCCCTCTTAAGTTTTCCTTTGTTGACTCTGCCTAGATGATTTCCCTGGTCTCTCTTCACCGAGGCAGTCGTGGCTGTACTGTGTTACACACAGGCACAGCCAACGCACACCAAGTGTCCAGAGACACACTCCGCTGAGCTCGACACTAGCACAGATGCACATGTGTGACGAAATCAGCACACAAGTTTGTGGAGAGAAAGACATGGTCTCACGCGCGTGTGGAGCGACGGATCGATACAGCACTTGCTAGGAACACAGACTGACCTACAGGCACACTGTCCCCACACCAACAGGGACCGCTCTGCAGCTATCCTAGACGTTGATTATCGAACCAGCCACACTGACCTGCCCCAAACTCCCAGACACTTACAGGCAAGACACAATCTCTCCGACCATCACACAAGTGTTCGCTCTCAGCTGTAGATCAGGGAGAAGCTTGCACAGTGACGCCCTGTTGCTCTTTCGCGTTAAGGAATGATCTGTTTCGTTTCTCTTGTAGATCGGCTGCTGAGCTCCTTTCCTCGGGCCACTGTGAAGCATTTGCCATAGGTGAAAAGTAGTTCAGAGCAGCATTCAGATTTGCCTGCGACTGTCTTTGCTCCTTTACTAGCAGAGCTCCCGTGTATCTGTCCGCGTGAGAAATGCAGGACTGGGCAACGTCATACAACACGCGGAGCTTTGCCAAAACACGGTGCAGCTGTGCACTCACTCCAGCTTAAGCACGAATGGAGCCTGCAAAAAGGCACACGCATGTGGACAGACAATCCTTTGTATACACACATGCTTTCACGCACACGGTCGTCCAAGTACAGGGACGTATCTGCACGTACCCTCCAAAAGAATATTCTCGTGCAGCCACGTATGCGTGATGCAGTACGACAACCATCAATGCACACCTGTTTACCTTCAAGCATGTAAGCACATACCTGGGAGCCTGTGGAAAGGTTTTTGCTTGGTTTTCAGTGGGGAATCGTGTGTGTTCGCATGGACAAATAGAAGGTGTAGCAAACAGGTTCCAGCGCAGAAAACGCAAGTTTTCCCATTCGTTCTCTTTCTCTCCCTATACCGAGTCGTGTATAGAAACCGCTAAGCCTGCGATCGGCAAGTAAGCTACCACGAAGCGTGCCGTACGGATAAAATACCAACAGATCCTCGGTCCACACATTGTTTCTGATACGTGCTTGAACGCAAATACCTTCGTGCTGCTGTGACAGAAAAGACGGCCGTCAGAATATGTGATTGCGCGCACCTGTGCAATTGCTTGGTTCCACATTCAGTGCTGGTGTGCGGGGCTTTCAGAACTGGCTCTGGGGAATCGTCTGCGGAAGTGTCGCTGACGGAACACGCACCTCGATTGTTAACCAAAATATAGGCAGACGCGTTTTACCACGTCGTTCAGCATGCAAAGAGCTACGTCTGTTCCGAAGAGACAACGGAAACGCATGTGCACGCACAGAAGAAAAACCCGACCAGGTGCCTCTGTGTGAACGTGAAACAGCCGTCTATACACTCGCAGACACGGGAAGGTGCAACAATGCAGTCGCACAGCCACCAGCTTTTGAGCACAGGCTCTGCTGGTTTTCGCACTTTTCAGGCACAATCCCGAAAGCCGCGCATAATGCAGTTCATTCGCTAAATGTCGTCTAGGGAATCATTTCTCCGGTCGATCTACCGCTCAGCTTTCTTCTCGTGTTACTGAGAAATGTCAGCGCAGGAAATCCGTCTCTGTCGAGCACACGTCAATCCCTCTTCGGTTTTCCTTTGTTGACTCTGCCTAGATGATTTCCCTGATTTCTCTTCGCCGGAAAAGTCCTGGCTGTGATTCGTTACACACAGGCACAGCCAGCGCACACCAATGTCCAGAGACACACTCCGCTGAGCTCAACACTAGCACAGATGCACATGTGCGACGAAATCAGCACACATGCTTGTGGAGAGAAAGACATGGACTCACACGCGTCAGGAGTGACGAATAGATACAGCATGCGCTAGGAACACAGACTGACCTACAGGCACACTGTCCCCACACCAACAGGGACCGCTCTGCAGCTATCCTAGACGTTGATTATCGAACCAGCCACACTGACCTGCCCCAGACGCCCAGACACTCACAGGAAAGACATAATCTCTCCGACAAGCACACAAGTGCTCACTTTCAGCTGTAGATCAGGGATTAGCTTGCACAGTGACGCCATGTTGCTCTTTCGCATTAAGGCATGATCTCTTTCATTTCTCTTTTCCATCGGCTGCGGAACGGTATTTCTCTCGCCACTGTGAGACATTTGCCAAGGGTGAGAAGTAGCTCGGAGCAGCGTTCAGTTCTGCCTGTGACTGTCTTTGCTCCTTTACTAGCAGAGCTCCCGTGCATCTGTCCGCGTGAGAAATGCAGGACTGGGCAACGCCATACAACACGCGGAGCTTTGCCAAAAAAAAGGCGCAGCTGTGCATTCACTCCAGCTTAAGCACGAATGGAGCCTGCAAAAAGGCACACGCATGTGAACAGACAATCCTTTGTAGACACACACGCTTTCACGCACACGGTCGTCCAAGTACAGGGACGTATCTGCACGTACCCTCCAAAAGAATATTCTCGTGCAGCCACGTATGCGTGATGCAGTACGACAACCATCAATGCACACCTGTTTACCCTCAAGCATGTAAGCACGTTTCGCGTACGTCTCTCTGTGCATAGATGGGAGTGGGCGCGCTTGCGGATATGTGCATGTGTACGGCCAAGCGTTTGCTTAAGCATCAGTGTGTGAAAATGTACGTGCTTTTCTCTAGCTGCGTTCGTGTACGCGAGGTGGTGGGTGCACCTACCTGGGAGCTTGTGGAAAGGTTTCTGCTTGGTTTTCAGTGGGGAATCGTTTGTGTTCACATGGACAAATACAATGCGTAGCAATTAGGCTCCAGCGCAGAAAACGCAAGTTTTCCGATGTGCTCTCTTTCTCTCCCTATACTGAGTCGTGTATAGAAACCGTTAAGCCTGCGATCGGCAAGTAAGCTATCACGAGGCGTGCCGTACGGAGAAAATACCAAGAGATCCTCCGTCCACACATTGTTTCTGATACGTGCCTGAACGCAAATACCTTCGTGCTACTGTGCCATAAAAAACGTCCGTCAGAATATGTGACTGCGTGCACCTGTGCAATTGCTTGGTTATACATTCAGTCCTGGTGTGCGGAGCTTTCGGAACTGGCTCTGCGGAGTCGTCTGTGGAAATGCCGCTGACGGAACACGCACCCTCTATTGTTAACCAAAATATAGGCAGACGCGTTTTACCACGTCGTTCAGCATGCAAAGAGCTACGTCTGTTCCGAAGAGACAACGGAAACGCGTGTGCACGCACAGAAGAAAAACCCGACTAGATGCATTTGTGTGAACGTGAAACAGCCGTCTTTACAATCGCAGACACGGGAAGGTGCATCAATGCAGTCACACAGCCACCAGCTTTTGAGCGCAGGCTCTCCTGGTTTTCGCACTTTTCAGGCACAATCCCGAAAGCTGCGCACAATTCAGTTCATTCGCTAAATGTTGTCTAGGGAATCATTTCTCCGGTCGATCTACCGCTCAGCTTTCTTCTCGTTTTACTGAGAAATGTCAGCGCAGGAAATCCGTCTCTGTCGAGCACACGTCAATCTCTCTTCGGTTTTCCTTTGTTGACTCTGCCTAGATGATTTCCCTGGTCTCTCTTCACCGAGGCAGTCGTGGCTGTACTGTGTTACACACAGGCACAGCCAACGCACACCAAGTGTCCAGAGACACACTCCGCTGAGCTCGACACTAGCACAGATGCACATGTGTGACGAAATCAGCACACATGCTTGTGGAGAGAAAGACATGGTCTCACGCGCGTGTGGAGCGACGGATCGATACAGCACTTGCTAGGAACACAGACTGACCTACAGGCACACTGTCCCCACACCAACAGGGACCGCTCTGCAGCTATCCTAGACGTTGATTATCGAACCAGCCACACTGACCTGCCCCAAACTCCCAGACACTTACAGGCAAGACACAATCTCTCCGACCATCACACAAGTGTTCGCTCTCAGCTGTAGATCAGGGAGAAGCTTGCACAGTGACGCCCTGTTGCTCTTTCGCGTTAAGGAATGATCTGTTTCGTTTCTCTTGTAGATCGGCTGCTGAGCTCCTTTCCTCGGGCCACTGTGAAGCATTTGCCATAGGTGAAAAGTAGTTCAGAGCAGCATTCAGATTTGCCTGCGACTGTCTTTGCTCCTTTACTAGCAGAGCTCCCGTGTATCTGTCCGCGTGAGAAATGCAGGACTGGGCAACGTCATACAACACGCGGAGCTTTGCCAAAACACGGTGCAGCTGTGCACTCACTCCAGCTTAAGCACGAATGGAGCCTGCAAAAAGGCACACGCATGTGGACAGACAATCCTTTGTATACACACATGCTTTCACGCACACGGTCGTCCAAGTACAGGGACGTATCTGCACGTACCCTCCAAAAGAATATTCTCGTGCAGCCACGTATGCGTGATGCAGTACGACAACCATCAATGCACACCTGTTTACCTTCAAGCATGTAAGCACATACCTGGGAGCCTGTGGAAAGGTTTTTGCTTGGTTTTCAGTGGGGAATCGTGTGTGTTCGCATGGACAAATAGAAGGTGTAGCAAACAGGTTCCAGCGCAGAAAACGCAAGTTTTCCCATTCGTTCTCTTTCTCTCCCTATACCGAGTCGTGTATAGAAACCGCTAAGCCTGCGATCGGCAAGTAAGCTACCACGAAGCGTGCCGTACGGATAAAATACCAACAGATCCTCGGTCCACACATTGTTTCTGATACGTGCTTGAACGCAAATACCTTCGTGCTGCTGTGACAGAAAAGACGGCCGTCAGAATATGTGATTGCGCGCACCTGTGCAATTGCTTGGTTCCACATTCAGTGCTGGTGTGCGGGGCTTTCAGAACTGGCTCTGGGGAATCGTCTGCGGAAGTGTCGCTGACGGAACACGCACCTCGATTGTTAACCAAAATATAGGCAGACGCGTTTTACCACGTCGTTCAGCATGCAAAGAGCTACGTCTGTTCCGAAGAGACAACGGAAACGCATGTGCACGCACAGAAGAAAAACCCGACCAGGTGCCTCTGTGTGAACGTGAAACAGCCGTCTATACACTCGCAGACACGGGAAGGTGCAACAATGCAGTCACACAGCCACCAGCTTTTGAGCACAGGCTCTGCTGGTTTTCGCACTTTTCAGGCACAATCCCGAAAGCCGCGCATAATGCAGTTCATTCGCTAAATGTCGTCTAGGGAATCATTTCTCCGGTCGATCTACCGCTCAGCTTTCTTCTCGTGTTACTGAGAAATGTCAGCGCAGGAAATCCGTCTCTGTCGAGCACACGTCAATCCCTCTTCGGTTTTCCTTTGTTGACTCTGCCTAGATGATTTCCCTGATTTCTCTTCGCCGGAAAAGTCCTGGCTGTGATTCGTTACACACAGGCACAGCCAGCGCACACCAATGTCCAGAGACACACTCCGCTGAGCTCAACACTAGCACAGATGCACATGTGCGACGAAATCAGCACACATGCTTGTGGAGAGAAAGACATGGACTCACACGCGTCAGGAGTGACGAATAGATACAGCATGCGCTAGGAACACAGACTGACCTACAGGCACACTGTCCCCACACCAACAGGGACCGCTCTGCAGCTATCCTAGACGTTGATTATCGAACCAGCCACACTGACCTGCCCCAGACGCCCAGACACTCACAGGAAAGACATAATCTCTCCGACAAGCACACAAGTGCTCACTTTCAGCTGTAGATCAGGGATTAGCTTGCACAGTGACGCCATGTTGCTCTTTCGCATTAAGGCATGATCTCTTTCATTTCTCTTTTCCATCGGCTGCGGAACGGTATTTCTCTCGCCACTGTGAGACATTTGCCAAGGGTGAGAAGTAGCTCGGAGCAGCGCTCAGTTCTGCCTGTGACTGTCTTTGCTCCTTTACTAGCAGAGCTCCCGTGCATCTGTCCGCGTGAGAAATGCAGGACTGGGCAACGCCATACAACACGCGGAGCTTTGCCAAAAAAAAGGCGCAGCTGTGCATTCACTCCAGCTTAAGCACGAATGGAGCCTGCAAAAAGGCACACGCATGTGAACAGACAATCCTTTGTAGACACACACGCTTTCACGCACACGGTCGTCCAAGTACAGGGACGTATCTGCACGTACCCTCCAAAAGAATATTCTCGTGCAGCCACGGATGCGTGATGCAGTACGACAACCATCAATGCACACCTGTTTACCCTCAAGCATGTAAGCACGTTTCGCGTACGTCTCTCTGTGCATAGATGGGAGTGGGCGCGCTTGCGGATATGTGCATGTGTACGGCCAAGCGTTTGCTTAAGCATCAGTGTGTGAAAATGTACGTGCTTTTCTCTAGCTGCGTTCGTGTACGCGAGGTGGTGGGTGCACCTACCTGGGAGCTTGTGGAAAGGTTTCTGCTTGGTTTTCAGTGGGGAATCGTTTGTGTTCACATGGACAAATACAATGCGTAGCAATTAGGCTCCAACGCAGAAAACGCAAGTTTTCCGATGTGCTCTCTTTCTCTCCCTATACTGAGTCGTGTATAGAAACCGTTAAGCCTGCGATCGGCAAGTAAGCTATCACGAGGCGTGCCGTACGGAGAAAATACCAAGAGATCCTCCGTCCACACATTGTTTCTGATACGTGCCTGAACGCAAATACCTTCGTGCTACTGTGCCATAAAAAACGTCCGTCAGAATATGTGACTGCGTGCACCTGTGCAATTGCTTGGTTATACATTCAGTCCTGGTGTGCGGAGCTTTCGGAACTGGCTCTGCGGAGTCGTCTGTGGAAATGCCGCTGACGGAACACGCACCCTCTATTGTTAACCAAAATATAGGCAGACGCGTTTTACCACGTCGTTCAGCATGCAAAGAGCTACGTCTGTTCCGAAGAGACAACGGAAACGCGTGTGCACGCACAGAAGAAAAACCCGACTAGATGCATTTGTGTGAACGTGAAACAGCCGTCTTTACAATCGCAGACACGGGAAGGTGCATCAATGCAGTCACACAGCCACCAGCTTTTGAGCGCAGGCTCTCCTGGTTTTCGCACTTTTCAGGCACAATCCCGAAAGCTGCGCACAATTCAGTTCATTCGCTAAATGTTGTCTAGGGAACCATTTCTCCGGTCGATCTACCGCTCAGCTTTCTTCTCGTTTTACTGAGAAATGTCAGCGCAGGAAATCCGTCTCTGTCGAGCACACGTCAATCTCTCTTCGGTTTTCCTTTGTTGACTCTGCCTAGATGATTTCCCTGGTCTCTCTTCACCGAGGCAGTCGTGGCTGTACTGTGTTACACACAGGCACAGCCAACGCACACCAAGTGTCCAGAGACACACTCCGCTGAGCTCGACACTAGCACAGATGCACATGTGTGACGAAATCAGCACACATGCTTGTGGAGAGAAAGACATGGTCTCACGCGCGTGTGGAGCGACGGATCGATACAGCACTTGCTAGGAACACAGACTGACCTACAGGCACACTGTCCCCACACCAACAGGGACCGCTCTGCAGCTATCCTAGACGTTGATTATCGAACCAGCCACACTGACCTGCCCCAAACTCCCAGACACTTACAGGCAAGACACAATCTCTCCGACCATCACACAAGTGTTCGCTCTCAGCTGTAGATCAGGGAGAAGCTTGCACAGTGACGCCCTGTTGCTCTTTCGCGTTAAGGAATGATCTGTTTCGTTTCTCTTGTAGATCGGCTGCTGAGCTCCTTTCCTCGGGCCACTGTGAAGCATTTGCCATAGGTGAAAAGTAGTTCAGAGCAGCATTCAGATTTGCCTGCGACTGTCTTTGCTCCTTTACTAGCAGAGCTCCCGTGTATCTGTCCGCGTGAGAAATGCAGGACTGGGCAACGTCATACAACACGCGGAGCTTTGCCAAAACACGGTGCAGCTGTGCACTCACTCCAGCTTAAGCACGAATGGAGCCTGCAAAAAGGCACACGCATGTGGACAGACAATCCTTTGTATACACACATGCTTTCACGCACACGGTCGTCCAAGTACAGGGACGTATCTGCACGTACCCTCCAAAAGAATATTCTCGTGCAGCCACGTATGCGTGATGCAGTACGACAACCATCAATGCACACCTGTTTACCTTCAAGCATGTAAGCACATACCTGGGAGCCTGTGGAAAGGTTTTTGCTTGGTTTTCAGTGGGGAATCGTGTGTGTTCGCATGGACAAATAGAAGGTGTAGCAAACAGGTTCCAGCGCAGAAAACGCAAGTTTTCCCATTCGTTCTCTTTCTCTCCCTATACCGAGTCGTGTATAGAAACCGCTAAGCCTGCGATCGGCAAGTAAGCTACCACGAAGCGTGCCGTACGGATAAAATACCAACAGATCCTCGGTCCACACATTGTTTCTGATACGTGCTTGAACGCAAATACCTTCGTGCTGCTGTGACAGAAAAGACGGCCGTCAGAATATGTGATTGCGCGCACCTGTGCAATTGCTTGGTTCCACATTCAGTGCTGGTGTGCGGGGCTTTCAGAACTGGCTCTGGGGAATCGTCTGCGGAAGTGTCGCTGACGGAACACGCACCTCGATTGTTAACCAAAATATAGGCAGACGCGTTTTACCACGTCGTTCAGCATGCAAAGAGCTACGTCTGTTCCGAAGAGACAACGGAAACGCATGTGCACGCACAGAAGAAAAACCCGACCAGGTGCCTCTGTGTGAACGTGAAACAGCCGTCTATACACTCGCAGACACGGGAAGGTGCAACAATGCAGTCACACAGCCACCAGCTTTTGAGCACAGGCTCTGCTGGTTTTCGCACTTTTCAGGCACAATCCCGAAAGCCGCGCATAATGCAGTTCATTCGCTAAATGTCGTCTAGGGAATCATTTCTCCGGTCGATCTACCGCTCAGCTTTCTTCTCGTGTTACTGAGAAATGTCAGCGCAGGAAATCCGTCTCTGTCGAGCACACGTCAATCCCTCTTCGGTTTTCCTTTGTTGACTCTGCCTAGATGATTTCCCTGATTTCTCTTCGCCGGAAAAGTCCTGGCTGTGATTCGTTACACACAGGCACAGCCAGCGCACACCAATGTCCAGAGACACACTCCGCTGAGCTCAACACTAGCACAGATGCACATGTGCGACGAAATCAGCACACATGCTTGTGGAGAGAAAGACATGGACTCACACGCGTCAGGAGTGACGAATAGATACAGCATGCGCTAGGAACACAGACTGACCTACAGGCACACTGTCCCCACACCAACAGGGACCGCTCTGCAGCTATCCTAGACGTTGATTATCGAACCAGCCACACTGACCTGCCCCAGACGCCCAGACACTCACAGGAAAGACATAATCTCTCCGACAAGCACACAAGTGCTCACTTTCAGCTGTAGATCAGGGATTAGCTTGCACAGTGACGCCATGTTGCTCTTTCGCATTAAGGCATGATCTCTTTCATTTCTCTTTTCCATCGGCTGCGGAACGGTATTTCTCTCGCCACTGTGAGACATTTGCCAAGGGTGAGAAGTAGCTCGGAGCAGCGTTCAGTTCTGCCTGTGACTGTCTTTGCTCCTTTACTAGCAGAGCTCCCGTGCATCTGTCCGCGTGAGAAATGCAGGACTGGACAACGCCGTGCGACTCGCGGACCTTTGCCAAAAAAAAGGCGCAGCTGTGCACTCACTCCAGCTTAAGCACGAATGGAGCCTGCATCAAGGCACACGCATGTGGACAGACAATCGTTTGTAGACACACATGCTTTCACGCACACGGTCGTCCAAGTACAGCTGCGGGGTGCGCGGCCCCTCGGGCAGGGTGCTCCCAGTCTCTTGGCCGCAGGCTGGGGGCGGCAGACGGGTTCAGGCGCTTTGGCTTGCTTTTTTGCCAGCGCCGCCTTCTCGGTGCCGTGAAGAAAATCCCGCGCGGTTGTTTCCGCTCGCTGCTCAGGAGTTTCCGCGTCTGGGGCCGTGGACTGAGGAAGAACGTTTGCGAGTTGGAGGACGCTACAAGATATTCCCCGTGGAAGCCGGAGAAGAGGCGAATTGGCTGCCAGTGGAGCTGTGTTCCGTGCAGTCTTCAGTTTAGGACGTTCAGTTTGTCCTTCCAGAAAAGGAGCAGTCATTGGTAGGCCTGGGAGAGGCCATTAAGTGCGTGATCAGAATTGAAGCCAGATTGCACTCGACGTTGCTGCTGTCGGTCTTGGCTTTCGGTGGTTTCCCCACGGCTGCCTAGTGTTTGGGAGCTCGGAGGGGGCGTTTTTTCTTCCCCAGGGAGAGGCTGTGCTTAAAAAAGAACTAGTTTCCTCAGAGAAGTGCAAGTCCGTGTGTGTAAGCCAGCCAAAATCGCCAGCCGAGTCAAGTTCCGAGTGTGCGTCTGTCAGACGGCCGCTTGACGTTGCCGAGTTCCCAGCTGTGCAGTTGTACTGGCGAAGGGCAATGCAGGACGGAAGGGTTTTTTCTGCTGCGGGGACCCAGCCGCCCCCCTTTTCAGCGGAAAGCAGGGGAGCGCGGTTTATTGTTCCCTTTGCAACGCGGCTGCTGGCGCGGGAGGGCTGGAGGGCTGGAGGGGCGGAGCGCTGGTTGGCTGCCTAGGCACGTCAGTCGCCACTCTGTCCGCCTATCAGGTTGCCAGAGGGGCGGGCGTTGAGGTCTCCGTACTGCGCATGCCCGACTCGCGAGCGCTGCTAGGCGGCGAGAGAGGTGATTGACGTGTCCCAGGCAGCCAACCGGGACGCGGCAAGGGGCGGGTGCTGCGGTCTCGCTACCGCGCATGCCCAAAGCACGAGCGCCTGGCGGGAGCGGAGCGGCGGAAGAGGCGGCAGGTGAGTGCGGCCGCGGCGGGGGTGACCGTGCCGGTGGAACGGGGCGGGCGGGATTTGCCGGCGCGGCGCGGAGGCGTTCGTCTCCGGTTCCCCCCCGCCGAGCTGGCGAAGCTGGCGGGAGGCGTGTGACCCTGCGGGCAGGTGCGCCGAAGGCTGGCGGTCTGGAGCCGTGTCTCCCTCCGGCGCAGCGCCCGTGCCCGGTCCGGCGGTCCCTCCGGGAGCGGCGCAGCCCCCGTTAGTCGGGGGGACGTTGAAAAGCAGAGCCGGTGGCGTGGCGAGCGGGGCGCCGCTTCGGCGGGAGCTCGGGGCGAGGCGCGGCGGGTTCTGTGTCCTGTGGGCGCGGCTTTCGCGCCGCGGCTGTCTGTGTGCTAGACGCCCTGAGTCCTAAGGAGATGTGTCTTTTGGGATTCGTTCTACAAGTCAAAGAGAGGAGCCGAATATGTGCTGAATGTTATAGTTAGAACTGATATTCTGTGAAGAAGTGAAGTGGTCTGAAAAAAATACACATTTCTTAAAAGCTAGTGCAGCATTGTGTATCTTCACATGAATCGACTCAAACGTCCCCCCCGTAAATAAAACCCAACTCCCCCCAGAAACAACAGAGAAGAAACGAGCTAGCAGAGCTCCTGTGACAAAAGGAGGTCAGTATTTTTCCCTCAGTTTTTTTCTTATCTGAAGAAATCAAAGAGAATTTTAGATCGTATTTTTTCCGTCTAAATCAAGTGTTGGTGTAGACTTTTGTGTTCAGCTAATCAACATTGTCTGTAAAGAATTGTTTAACAAAAACAAGCAGAAACCAAAACCAGGTTCAGACCTGTAAGAAGCATAGAATAATTTCGTTTGTAAGAGACCATCTAGGGGGGTCACCTTGTTGAATTGCCTTCACAATGAGATCAGGTCACTGAATGCCTTGTCTACTGACATTCTGAATATCTCCAAGGTTGGGGATTCCATGGGCTCCCCGGGAAGCTGGTGCTTAACCATTTGTGTCACCAAACATGCTAAAAAAATACCTCACTAGTTAGCTTTGTTTTACCATGAGAAGCTTTTGTTCTCTTCATAGGTGTTGCAACCATCATTGTTGTGGGTGATGAAGGAGCTTCTGGGGTGATTGGGATAGCACATTCATCCCAGCATGTTCTGATTGGAGAACCTTCAGGAAATTATAATGGGACTGCTCTTATTAGGTGAGTACATCACTCATTTATCCAAAACAGCTCTGTTTCAAAAGCTATGAGGCTCCACATTTGGCAAGAATTAATTGAATGCTGCATTTCATTATCACTTCTAAAATCATAAGTATTTTTAAAATTAGATGCTTGTTTTTTAAGAAGGGCAGAACATACTACGTAGGTGTCTTTTCAGTATTGCTGAGGAGCTTTAGATATGTCTTCCAATTATTTACAACATAGATTCATTAAAGGAAAGAGGATTCTAATCAAAGGAATAGGGGAAGGCAGTCAATTATATTTGAAGATGCTTTGTGCTTTTCAGGATTCAGTTCAGGATTGGTGCTTGAACTGAAATTCGGTACATTGTCACGATGATCAGCATAACCAAAGCAGCACTGGGTCTTAGTTGAAACAAGATGCAATTCTTTCACTGCATTCAGTCAGCTGAAAACAAGATGAAGAAATCACAATGTTACCATACCTTCTAACAGAATTGGAGAAAAAGTATTACAACACTTTCCCTTAGTGAAACAGCAAATAGAAGCAAGAAAACAGATTCTCATGCTGCCCTGAGAATCCCAACAGACAAAGGGATGCTTTGTGCAGCACCAGTTTAGAACATGTACTAGATCATGGTATAGACAATTTCTTGCCATGCTTCAGTTCACCGACAATGTCATGAGTAGGATTAGCCTCTAGCTTTTTAGACAAGCAGCACACAGAACATTTCTCAAGTGATCTCATAGTACTATTCTCGTATCTTTCTGCCTTCAAAACCAAATTACCTCTGGGTGCTACCCGTAAGTCCCATTTCCCTTCTGTTTTGCATGTCTCTTTCCTGAAAAGCAGAAAGACAGCTCAGTTTTCAGCTGCCAACTTTGGGCTATATGCACAAAGAAACTATAAAGTGCTCTGGGTAAAAATACAGCTCAAGATGCCTCCCAACACGGGGAAGTAAATCAGAACTGCAGACACGTTATTGCTCTGAAGAGGTTATGGTAAAGATCTTAATAGTGACTTAATAGATTAAAATTCAAGCTTCACAGTGCTGGTAACATTTCTTCCGTGCACAACAATATCTATGACCAAAAATCTTCAGTGGTAACTGTCAGAAAATAAAAGTATTTGTGGTAATTGAAAATTGTCATACTTGCATTACAATACTTTTGCAAGATTTTTTTTTAATGTAATATTTCTTTTTATGTTCTTGCAAGTGGATTTGATTTCACCGTAAAGGAAAATGATCTACAGATAGATTAACCCCCAGTAATAGGAAATATCTCCACAGTACGAGTCACTATAGCAAAAAGTGATAATGCAGAAGGCATCATAGAATTTGATCCACAGTATATCCTTCTACAGGGTAAGTTTACCAGAGGTTTTCACTATGGTTTAGAGGATAAGCCTGTGGCTCTCTCACAAATTTTGAAATAAAATAACTTTTTTTCCCAATTTTTCTTGACGTGCAAGAGGTTGCTGGATTATTCATGATTCCTGTTGTGAGAAAGCGTGGAACGTATGGCGATGTAACAGCCGATTTCCTTTCTCGAAGTATTTCTGCACTTCCGAACGTTGACTACATCATCCATAATGATTCTGTCATTTTTTATCGTGGCCAGAAGCAGACTTTTATCTATATCTCTATCACAGATGATGAAGAAAGGTAATTATTTTTTTCAGATATTTATTCACTAATCTACTTCTGAGAAACCGTTTTTTAGCACGTGCAGTATGCCTGTCAGCAGAGTTTGAATTGAAAAGCAAATTTCTGCAGCCCTGAAATATTTAAAGGGAGGGAAAAGAAGCTATTATTGGAGTTTCATAGTGCCTGTTAAATTTTATGCAAACAACTACATTCTTTTTACCTAGATTATCAGAAAGTTTGGGTGTTAATAGTACTGCTGTGAATAATAAAATATTTTGCTGATTGTTTTTTTTTTTTTTTAAGTTTAGCACATGTGGAAAATAAAACAATATTTTTATTTCAGATATCACCATTCTCTGCAAATGGGGGAAATCTTCTGCTGTATGCTTACAGAGATGACTTCTGTATATCTTTAAACAGATCCAGCTGGACGCATGGTTGAATGACAAATCATAATTTTAATTTTTTGTTCTTGTGTGTCTCAGAAGGTCTTTTTTTCCTTGTGACTGATTTCTAATGGGATAGTTGCAGCTTTTCATTAAGTGTGAATTCTGTATAGTTGCAGAAGAACAGAAAATATTGTTACTTTTTTGATCTTCTCTTTGTCCTCCTGCTTTTCTCCTTTTATTATGGTCTGGTGTACTTTATTTTGAACTATCTCCCAATCCCATTGAAAATATAGTTAATTTCATGCACCACCGCTAATTTAATTGAACTCAGCTGAATTACTTCCTGAAGCTGGTCAATTTATTTTTATTTTCAGTAAATTGTTTACTATGAGGCCTCTAGACTTTTTTTTAGTCTGTATGTATCACTGCCAAAGTGAAAGTATAAATATGAACCAAGATAAGGCTTCCACAGTCTGGGCAAATGATTGGAAAATTGGCATTAAAGGCCATGAGCTACTGCTCTCCTCATGTGAAAACTGCCGTGGTCTTCTTGGCCTTTTCCTAGAAGTCATTGAAGAAAACTGAAAAACAATTAAGTGTCAAAATAATAATTTTAAGATGCTGAATAGGACCCCTTCAAAACCAATCTAATTTGTGGGAAATTTTGAAAATATTCTAGCTTTTAATTAGCCTGAGGAAGTGTGAATCGTGATTGGAGGCATTAAAAACTTCTATTGCAGAAAATATTTGTCGTTCTCAGTCTTGATATCACACTTGCCAGGGAATGTTTCTGGTCAGGATACTTATTTGGTGAGCTTTTCAAAACAACTTGTGAAAGGAAGAGAAAAGTAAACTGGCCTGTGCATTTCCTGTTACGTGCTACAGAAACCTCAGTTTATTTTCTTTTCTGTAACTAATATCTAGAATTTAATAAAATGGCATTGTGGCTAACTAGCACTTCAGAATTTCTATTTTTAATGTTTATTTTTCTCCAAAGGATTCTATATTTTCCCACATATAATCAATTATTAATATGTTGTGTTCTGTAAAAAGAGCACATATTTAAATGTAGCTTGTTAGCAGATGCAAGAATTTTTATGTTGCTTGTGTTACTCTGTCACTTCCCCCGACCTGGGAGGCAGTTATAATATGTCACTACTGTAAATCTGAAACTAACTGGTATCTTCCACAGATTAATTGGGACATCTTGGGACCCAATGCAGAAGAGGTTTTATCTCCCCCGAATAGTGACATTGGTGACCCTGTGAACGGATCATTCTATTTTGGAGAAGGGGAAGGAGGGCTGAGAACTATTAACCTACAAATCCATCCTCGTGAAGAAGTTGAAGTTCAGGAGATCTTCATTATTAGGCTGAGCCTTATGAAAGGTGAAGCAGAACTAGATCCTAAGGCAAACAGCATTACACTAATAGTAAGTCATTATTGCTTTTCTTCCTCTTGAGATCTCTGTTATTGGTATTTATCCTGCAAAGCTTTGAAGGGTAATCATAATGATTGAATAGCTTGTAATTTGCCTCTTTTTCTTTTGCCTCCCCTACTACATGGGTTTGATGGTCGTGGTCAACGGGGCAGAGTCCAGTTGGGGCCTGTATCTAGTGCAGTCCCTCAAGAGTCAGTACTGGGGCCTGTATTATTCAATATATTCATCAATGACTTGGATGAGGGAACAGAGTGACTGTCAGCAAGTTTGCTGATGACACCAAGCTGAGAGGAGTGGCTGACCCTGGAAGCTGTGCTGCCATTGGGAGACCTGGACAGGCTGGAGAGTTGGGCAGGGAGCAATTTAATGAAATAGAACAAGGGCAAGTGTAGAGTCTTGTGTCTGGGCAGGAACAACCCCAGGTTCCAGTATAAGTTGGGAAATGACCTATTAGAGAGCAGACTCTCTCAGACTCTCTTCTAAATACCGATGTACTCTTGAGTCTTCTTAAGAAGAGAAAACTCAAGAGGAATAACTAATTGATACATTCCCTATAGCATCTAGCAATGAAAATCTCAATGTTTCAAACAAGAATACTATTCACTTTACATTTCTGATTGTTTAATTTTTTTTTATTCAATTACTTCCTTAAAGATACAGAAGTTTGGTGATCCCAACAGAATGGTACAGTTTGCTCCTGAATCGTTAACTGAGAAAAACTTCACAGAACCCTCTGCAGTGGAAGGGCCACAAGGTATTACACTGTTTGTCAGACGAATCCAGGGCACCATGGGAAACATAACGGTATTCTCACTCTCTTCCTAATCAACATTATAATCTGAAATAATCCTCTGTATCAATGCATGGAGGGAGATCTTATTCTGTGCCTTTCAATTGCGTATTTCTCAAATTTTGAAATGTCGCCTTTTAGACTGAGTTTAGCAAGGGCTCAGCTCTAGTAGTTGTGATTTGTAGAGTCAGATTCAGTCTCCCCTGGTCAGTGAAAAAAACAGAAAACCAGCACTGGAGTGCTTGTCTTGCTTTCTCTCTCCCTCTGCTCCTGTGCTTTTGATGGGAGAACAGGAGAGACCAGACTTTCATAGTGAGCTTTCTTTGAGATCCGCACAATTTACTCTTTTTCAGCCATATGTAAAGGTAAGAATCAGACATTTTAGAATCATCACTTACATTGTCTTACATTGTATTTACAATAAAAGACGGTGCCAGCTTTGGAGTGAAAAAAGTGCCAATAAGCAACCAGGTCTGTATTATCCTTTTAAGTCACGTGGTATCTATTGTTTCCATTTGTGTTCATCACAATACAAATGTGCTGGAATAAGATACTAAACTCTCAATACTGTCCACTGCCAAGAAGCAGAAAAGAGAGTTTTGGTATAATGAATTTCCTATTTATGGACTAGAAGTGGGTTCAAATATCACATTTTCAGGTAATAACTGCAAAATCACTCTATGCATGCGTTCAAATATCCAGTGTTTCCTTCCATCATTGCTTTGTGTTACTATCAGTTCAATATTTTGTTATTTTATGTATTCAAATATTCTTACTAACCCTAAGAGTTAAGATCAAGCTGAGACCCACTATGTTAGATACAGTTCAGTAAAATGGCAATACTTGCTCTATAAACTCATCTTTCCATTAACTGCTGGTAAATTACAATCACAATATTGCTGTTTTAACTGTGTTTCTTTATAGAAAGATAATCAACAAAACGCTTGACTTGAAAACACTGCTTTTTCATGCAAACAACAAAATCTGCTGATTTTTCTGCCACTTAACTCTTTGAACTGGTGGTTATCGTGTTTTCAGTGGAATTCCATTGCCACCATTTTAATTGCATTCTTCCTCTCAAAGGCGTTTATTGTACTGGGCTTGAATTTTACCCTGGAACTGACTAACGTAAGCCTGGTTGGGACAAGTGCCAAGGATGTGCCAAAATATTAGGAAAAGCGAAGTCAGCCATTCTGCTTGTTCCTGAGGAAGCTGCCAATTCACAGGTCAGTAGACTGACTGCAGTGTAATTTTCTACCGCAGAAGGAAGGTACACTTCATTACAAAAGGCAGCCGCTATAAGAATTCAGTTTGCTCCTTAAAGTTTTCATCATTGCAACCAATTTAATGACCAACAAGACTGTTCCAGTTATTACTTGTACTGTATATTGTCTTTTCTCTGATACAAATTCATATAGAGATGTGTAAATGCAGTTTGAAAAGGTCTCTTCATCTATAAAATGTAAATAGCATAAATATGATGATTTACTTATACTTTTGTTTACATGAAGTGGAAGTTCTGAGACTTAGAGGAAAATAGCTAGTTCTGGACGATGTTATTCCTTTAAGTACAGCAGCCCCAAAGTAGATAAGAGCATGCATGCAGTCTCATGTGCAAAAAGAAGTGGAGGTCATGCTGCGTTTTAGTGCAGTTGACAGTACCTTTGACTAATCACTGAGTGGGGAATTTTCCATTTGTCTGCTTTGTATGAGACAGAAAAAATATACTATACCTGTTCCAATATGGCATATGTGCTACAGTTCCCTTTTTATGTGGCAAGCAAAGACAACAGCATGCTGAGTTTTTGTCTCTTAAATTTTATTGAAGTCTTTATGTAATGATTTTAATTCTCTTGACACACTGTTTTGTCTTTCAATTTGGAATTGAACTTAATTCAAATGGTCTTTCTGTAAACATCGTTTACTACCATACATCCACTTATCATTTTAGAATGTGTGAATTATCTTTTCATTCCCATTTTTTGGTCAAAGAAAGAAAAGTACATCATACTATCAAGAATGTTTTTGTGAACAATGTAATGTGACAACAACTTACTTTCACTGGATAGACAAATAATACTTTATTTTAGACCTGTGTGTATCTGTATGGTACCACAGCCATTGCATGTGAGCATTAAGGGCAGGTTGGTTTGTTTTCCTTTTGAATGACAGACACAAAATGCTATAGTCAGTGTTTTCAGTACCAAAATGTCATTCATACTGGTTCCTTTTTTTCCCTGATATCTAATTCTCAGAAGTCTAAGATTTAGAAATGTTGAAGAGTTGTGAAGAAAGTATTTATATATATGTATATACACAAACATAGATAGACATGTACATACATATATTTATATGCATGTGTAACTACTGTTAAGATGCCTACCTTACAAAATATAGTACTCTTTCATATATGTTATTGTCCACTTTTATTCCATTTTCTATAACAAAATCCATTATGTTTCCACAGGTTGGCTTTGAATCTGTGATTTTACGACTTACAGACATTATAGCAGGGACAGGCCAGGCTGTCATCACCAGAAAAGGAGTTTATGGCTCTGTCATCGTGAGCTGGATCTCAGGATACCCAGCAGACCTGATCACTGACTTTGCTCAGTCAGGCAATATTACTCCTCTGTTTGGTGAGTAACAGTCTGAGGAAACAGCTACGAAAGTTGCATAAGTGATGATACCACCTTTTAGTTATATATACCTCTGTATGCTCTCTCTATTAATAAAGCGTCATTAGATTGAAATGGTATGGTCTAATTTTTAGCTATAAGGGATGTGTGCATTTTATAAGCAAAAAAACCCTTCAACTTCATAGATCCATGTCTGGGAGGCAGGCACGATGCTGTGGCCATGAAGGACAGCTTCATATAGGAAAGACCCTTATCCAGTTTTCTTCTTCCTAAATGGAGTGGAATTGTGATTAAAGTCTGTACTTTAGCGCATTGCCAGATAAAAAGAGGATTCCTATTGGATTATTTTGACTTTTGCTCTCTCTCACTCTCTCTTTCCTTCAGGTACTGTTGCATTTTCCTCTGGTGAGCAAAGTAAAGTGATTTCATTTCAGGCCACTCCAAGCCTAAATAAATGTGAGTCATTTGCCATCACTTTAACAGCAGCGCACAGCAATGTGTCTGGTGGGGCTCGCCTGAGGTAAGGATGCTACTTGTATTTTTGAGTCGCACCAATGCCATAAGAATTATGACCTGTGTACAGATACAAAACTTATACAAATCCCTGTTGTTATTATTCTAGGCAGCTAGTAACTTGTAGTCCATTCTTTGATAAATTTGTATAGCTTGTCTCAGGTGAGAACAAAGTGATCTAGATCTGACCTGTTCAGAACTGAGGCTTTTATCCAACTCCAGTCTATTTCATAGGTGCCTAGAATAACGGAGACAGTCAAGACAATGAAGATCAACAGTTTTAGCCGGGAAGCTGAAGACTGAAAGCAACTCTTAACAGTTTTCATTTGTGTCCCTAAAAATCCATATTTAGAAGGTCTTACATAACAAATTATTTATAATAAGAAAAATAAAACAAGAAATGTTCTGAAAATACCTAATTTATATAAACCTCCTTTTTATTTTTTAAAAAAACAAAACCATTACGTTTAATGTAGTTTTCCATCTCAGATAAGTTATCTATTCTTCAAGCTATTTTATTTTCATTCATCCTTAGCCATTGATAGCTAGAAGTGGTATAAAAAGAATGGACATGGAGTAACACCACGTATGGAGAAAGGTTTTGGCTTCGCCATGTTACAATTACAGTGGCAAACCTGAAGGAAGTCAGGAGTGAAACGGATGGATAAATCCTGAGATTGAGCCCTTCTCCTGGGCTTGTCTGTCCTGTGGACTGGTGTCCTCAGAGCCCCTATTTACCCTGTGAATCAAATACATTAAGTATGTGAGAATGACCTTTCCTAGAAAACTGAAGATGACATCCCATGGAGGGTAAAGGTGACTTTGAAGAGCTTTTGGCTCCCTTAGTGGTGGAAATGGTCTAGTTTTTTGACCAAAATCACTGTAATTTTAGTGCCATTTGATAGCCTCTAGCACTGAATAATAGGTCAGTTCTGCAGACAGGTATAAGACACAAGATTTAACGAAGAGTTTTGCCTCTATGCTTATTTTCTAATAAGAAAGGGATCTATTTAATATGAATGAAGTAGAGCTTAAGTTTATATTGATCACAGGGCTCAGATCTGGAAAAAAAATTCCTGTGAGGGGGCAGTTAGTATTTCAAAGCCCCACTGTAAGTTTTAAAATAACTTCCTCTCATTCTCTAGCTTCCTGGCTCTAACTGTAGATCTGTTAGGATCTGTCTGTCCCTCAGTTTTCCTTTGAAATGGGAAGTTTGTTCTATAGATAAAACTGGTATTACTCGGGGTGGCTGTATTGTAATGTATCTTCTTTCATTGTGTCCACAACGGAAAAACATCATACTTTACTTTGCTTCTCCATTTTCTCAGGAAGACTTTATTTTATTTAAACTTTACTCTGTATCCTGTGCTGATTTGGGTGCATTGCATCTGAGGAGGGCTGTTCGATCCTATTATTACAAAATCATTTTTCAGGCAATCATGTTACATCTTGCTTTGGTATGGTTGCTATTTCTTCCCTCTGCTATTAGACATTTGTTTAATCCGCTTTCTTACAGCCATCATTGATTGTTCACTGGAAATTATTCTGCTTTAATGTTTTACTTTTCTTCACGCTTCGTATTTCCTCTGTCAACTTTGGTGTCTTTTCTGTTTCAGATCTGGTTTTACAACAGCTGAAATTGAGCCAATGGGGATCTTCCAGTTTGCTCTTAACTCAAGGTCTGTTTCAGTTGAAGATGATGTTTGGGCAGTCACACTACATGTCCAAAGATTGTTTGGTTTTCAAAGTAATCTCACTAAATTGACATATCAGACCATTCCAGGAAGTGCCAAACCACTAGAGGACTTTGTACCCATCTACAATCGAGAGCTTATGTTTTTACATTTTCAGACAAACGCTGTGATAGAAATATCAATAATTGATGACTCTGTCTCTGAAATTGAGGAATTTTTTTTTGTAAATTTGACTTGTGTGGAAATTTTGGATGTTCAACCTGTGAACCTTGCCTGGAGTCCACGTCTGAATCCAGCTTTCAGTGTTGCAACCGTTAATATCCTCGCTAATGATATTCTTCATGGAATACTAAGTTTGGGGCCAGAGTTTATTTATGTTGAAGAAGATGCCAACAACAGTACCCCCAACACAGCGATACTTCATATCAGAAGGACCAAGGGTTTTACTGGTGATGTTGAAGTAACCATTAAAACCTTTGGGGGAGTGAGTGCACAAAGTGGAGCAGATTCATATCCTTTTATGAAGGATTTCCTTCCGTTTATGGAAGATCCAACTTCACTTGGGCAATGGAAGGGGAAGATTTTGAGGAACAGTCAGTCTCTTTGACTTTGCTGGATGGACAAAGAGAAAGCAGGGTGTCCATAAAGATTTTTGACGATGATGAGCCTGAAGGACAGGAATTGTTTTATGTTTTCCTCTCAAATCCTGAATATGGAGCTCAGATTGTAGAAGGAAAGGATGAATATGGATTTGCTGCTTTTGCAACAGTAATTATTGCAGGTAATATTATTTCCCTGGGAAAATTAATAACAGTAAATGACTATGTTTTCATAGCAATTTTCATGTAAAGATTGGCAATCTATTTGACGATAAGCAGGGTATTCTATTGTGAAATCTTGAGTTTTCCAGAGCAGAGGAAGCATCTAATGTACAAAGCTACTACGCGTCCCTTAGCAACGTAGCTCAAAATACATTTAGAGATTATGCTTCTCTCTGTTCTTGCCCTGTTTTACTCTTTAAGGGAAAAGACTAATCTTGAGTAGTTTTTATGTAGATCCAGTAGCATTGCAGGCATTTTAGATTTTTACTTTTGCCATTTTGTCACTTTTACATACAATGGGGTTTGTGCAAAGTATCAGTCTCTATATTGACATTCAGCATGCACTGGTAAGTAAAGCCATTGCTACCTGTAAAGGAGAAATCCTTTAGTAACAAGATTTAATGGGACACTGTGAAGACATTAGCTTCCCCTCGTTAAACCTGGATTTTTTTTCCATACACTGCTGTTTTGCCAAAGATGTTTACATTCCCATGAGAACAGTGAAGTATTGTGCAGCTCCATACTTGCACACACGGAATTAAAGATGCAGAAGAAAAGCTGATGTGACAATTTGGAAAAATTAATGGCTTCAACAAGAGTATGAGTGGGACGAATAAGAAAGCTGTCCTTGGAAGCCCATCTTCATCCCGTACCCTACTATATCTGCTTTCAAAAGTACTTATTCTACTGGTTAAAATAAAATTTAGAAATGCCAACATTTAAAGTTCTGGATAACTATGTAGTGTAAATTAAACCCAGAAATATTATAATAAATTTTCTCAAGGTGTCCCCAGATGATACTTTGTAGCATTGTTTTGATACCTATTTTAAATTTTTTTTAGTGGTTATTCACATGAAGGTTATAATTTAGTCTCAGCTTAACTTTCTTGCTTACTTTCATGGACTGTTTCCTCTATAGGAAGTGATCTCCAGAACGGCATTTTGGGATTTGTTCCAGAAGTACAAAGCGCTCTCGTACTTGATGAAGACTCGGAGAACAGAGAGGTGCTGCTGATTGTCACAAGGCAACCAAACAGGTGCAGGCAACAGCCGATTCGAATGTGCTTCCCACATGTTGTAACATGCTGTGTTGTTAACCACAGGAGCTGCTGTTAGTGGAAGAGTTTCTCAAAGAGTTTTAAAATAAATCTGCCTTTCAGCTGCTTTAGTAACTTCTCAGAAGTTGATGAACTGGCTTTAAGTTGTGAATGTGATTAGGTCTGTCACTCTACTGTGATAAAGCAGAGACAGGAAAAACAAGTATTTTCCAACTTACACTATAAGGCTACAAGTGTGAAAGATTTGCTTGAGTTAAAATATTTGCCCTGCTCGAGGTGTAATTCAAATTCTCAACTCCCCGTGTAGTACAATGTAGGTATGAATACTAAAATGAGCAATTAAGAAGGCACCTGAGTGTCAGCACTATGATAATGTTTTCAGTCACACAGACACTATATTTTTTCTAATTAGCACATATATATATATCTACATATGTTGCACATTGATGTGTACTTTTAATCAAATATGCTCAAGTACTTCACGTTCCTTAAACTTAGAGGAAAGACAAATCCTACCTGGTTTTCCAGGCGAACGGTCACTGTAGTATTAAGGAAGGTAGACGGGCAACTCCCTTCCAAGAACCAGTGTCTCTTATGCAGCTAATGTCATGTTTTCTGAAATAAAAATTGAGAATAATCTAGCTCCGTGTAATTGCTTTATTTTCTTCCTGTGTGATGTTTTTGTGATCTAAACACATGTCAGGTGAAGGAATTTAAATTAAAAAAGAGAAGTTTTCATCCTACAGCAGTTTGTTCCCTGGTGATAAGCTTTGAATCATAACAGAAAACGTGTGTTACCTCCGTGGTTTATGTTTCCTAAAACAACAGTGATCTCCTGCAGTACATATATACTCTCGATTTGCTTATCGGGCTTTTGAAGAGGTGAAGATCTTTTGGCGTGTGACCTTTAATAAAACAGCTGTTGTCCTTCTGAAGGATGGCGTGAACTTGGAGAATGAACTTGTATCCGTGGTGGGATCCACTACCTGCATGGCAGGTCAAACGTTGTGCAACATCTCCATTGAACTAAAGCCTGAGAATGTAAGTAATTATTACTCATTTGTGTATAGCCCTGTGGTGTTGAATTGCAGCTTATCAAGACTGAAAAACCCCTCTGATCTGGAGGAAGTGATGTATGGGACACAGTCTGGAGATGGTAACTTGACATCTGCTCAGCTCCTCTGCAAATACATGTTTATTTACAGACTTGTGCTGCGTCCATGGTGACTGCTAAAAACTTGGGAAGATGAGTATTTAATTTGAAGAGTAAAATGCAGATCTTTTATAGAACCATAAGAAAAAAGAATGGAGTTATCTCAGTGAGATGTGTATTCATTTGCTGCATTCTTATCCTCCACACAGTAAATTTTTAATCAGTTAAAGGACTTCTTAGGGTGTTTTATAGAAAGCATATCCTGCGACTAACACCACCTCATTCTACAAAAAAAAAAAAAACCAAAACGCTTTTATTGCAACAATTTTTACTGGAAACAAAAGGAAAAAATAATTTTGTTTGAACACCTGGTGCTTAGAACAGTCCCTTAAGAAAGGAAAGATGAATGTTTGTCATTCTTTCGGAGTGAAGAGTTTGACATTTTCCGATAAACTATCTGAACCGTCAGGCTAGTGGCAAAGCTGAGGTCTGGGGAATGGAAGAAAGACAATATGAGAAGGTTTCTACAGTTTGTCTGACTACACTTTAGAAAACAACGCAAGATGTAGGATGTGGGAAACAATCATTTCCCACTAGGGAACTGTGTGCATTCCCTTAGCTCAGAGGGCTATTTTCCTTCTGCATCTTCGGATGTAATTTTTAAATTACAGAGCCAAGGAATAAAATATATGCATGAGTGGATCACAGGTGGCCTCGCTGAGCAAACTGGGATTTTGAACCTGTTTATTCCAGAGGAGTGTCTTCATTATTTAATGACAGCGGACTGGCAGCGTTAGAAACATGCATTTATACCACATGAAGCACAAGCGTGTGCCACTCAAACAGGTGCTAATGGAAGGTTAGTTCCCTGTGGCGCTACAGTGAATTTGTGCCTGTCATCCATTAGTCAAGATCATTCCATGTAAATAATTACTTGATGACTACTCGATTAAAAATATATGCCGTTTAGCCCCCCCAAATATTCTTTAATTCTTCTTCCAGTTCTTCTTCCATAAAATAGCTTATAAATTAGCAACAAATACATTATGAAATGATGAAGTAATAAATGCATTCAATAAATATTTTACGTTTTTATGGCGTACGGTATGACATCTAGCTTTTAGAAAGTTTTTGCTTGGTCAGTTGCACTGACTTCATTTGCTAAGAGCTGGATCCTGCTTTCCTAGAATTACAGTAGAATTTCCAAAAATCCAGACCCGGAACAAAAATCTATACTTGAAATCGTCTTCAATTACCAACTCTTTTTTATAATGCTGTTGTCTTGTAAAGAACTATGGAGTTTTTTTTGCTGGTTTGCTGCTTCCTCAGTGCATCTAATAGGCTCGGATGCCATATTTCCAATTATTTATGGAATCTCAGGAATCGGATATCTATTTCTAAACATGTTATATCTGTAGTGTAGATAGAAAATCAAAGGTAGGGCAACACGTCATAGTGTAATTTAATATTGCTACCTTATTTTCAATAAACAGGCATTCAGTTTGTAGAAATTCCTAGACTAATTCTTTGACACGTGAACGCTGAAATTCAATAGCCTGTATTTCCAGACTATTCAAAACTGTGGTTAGCAGAGTTCAATATAAAAATACAGTCAATATTAACTGAAGATTCAAAACTACATACTCACTCTTCTATGGAGTTTTTTACACAGGTAAGAAGGTGGGTACATGCCTTTTCATAAGGCAAAAATTAAGTGAAAGAGCAAATTCCTTACAAAATGTACAGCTGTGTAACTCCATAATCTGGAAAACTGAGCTCTTAAAGCATTTACCATCTTGTCTTATGGCAAATTGACGGTAACAATACGTGTAGTATACAAATAGCTGTTTTACTGCGGTAGAGTCCCATGCAAAAATTCACGATGTCATTATTGCACGTGGCATTGCTGCAACATTATTATTTTTAGGATATATTAATACTTCCTTGCACTTACTGCACATTTCAAGAGGCATGCTTATAGTGTTAGTATCCATTGTGCATACAAAATAATGCAAACTTTTTAAAAACAAATAATTAGTGGGTCTTATAATGACATGAAAATCATCCCTCCTTTACAGGTACCTGAATTTGAGACGTATTTTTTTGTTGAGCTTTATGCTGTAAGCACAGGAGCTGCATTGAACAGCAGTGCCAGATTTGCTTTTATAACCGTCCTTGAAAGCGACGCTCCTCGTGGTTTAGTGTATTTTGCTGTGGGATCTCGTTTTGCTGTGGCTCACAAGAAGACAACTTTAATCAGCCTGCAAGTGCATAGAGATTCTAGTACATCGGTCACCACAGTGGTCAGCTCCAGCATGCAGGTAAAGCGTCTGTTGCTGTTTTTATAATTTAACTTATTTTTTTGCTAGTAAATCGTTCATTCTGTAAAGTGAATCTGGCTGTAATTAGCATTTTTTTCAGGAAGCAGTCAAGCATTTGCCGGGCCCATACATTATAATTTTGTTTGTTTTCCACTAGTAAAAAGGCCTTGTTCACTCTTGTATTATCAAGAGTGATTTGTTTCATAGTACCTTTCAGTTACCTCAAAGACAACGGGCAGGCAGGCATTAAATACATTTCTTTCTTTGTCCTAAAGTTCTTGAAATACTCAAATTTTTGAGGCTTTTTTCTCTCAAATTAAGTTTTTATTATGTGTATGCCTGTCAAGATTCAGGTGCCAACACACTTGCTGTTTTAGGTGGAAAATGTATTAATACACAGAGCACACTGAGGAAAAGAGAAGGAGCGCTTTCATCAGATTTTATTGCATTTTCCTGAAGTTCTAAACTAAAATTATCTGATTAAAAAATCTCACGTGCTTAAGCCTATTTTACCATCCCCTTTCATTTTTTTGGTTATGTTTACAGCTGTAACATCAGACACTTCTAACTCGGGACCCTTTTATCTCTAAATGACTACCTCATTATTAACTGACAGATTATGAAGATTCTCCTTTAGCAGAAGTAACACAACTGCAAAAACATGATTCCTTCCTTGATTTCAACGTCAAGGAACAGGCTGCAAGAGGGGTGTAATTCCATCAACCTTTACAATAAAATGCTTTGCATTCTATTGCTGTATTGGATGCATATTTATTTCAACTGCATGGGATTACGTGATATTTCCATCCATTTCTTATAGCTGACCAGTGCATTTTTTGTTGAATTGCGTGATAACAAATTTTCACATTCTTTCCAGCCAAAAGTTCATTATAATTTAGATGTTAAATGGAGAAGAAATTGCTACTGTCCAGTGTATATTTAGGCTGAAATATAGGGAGCATTTCTTTACCTGTTTATAATTTTTATATAGCAACCCTTCTTTGGATATTTTTAGGTAATGAGTGTGCGTGACCACACACCAAATTATTGGTGCTCTTGGTACCTGTAAAATAAGAAGCCGTGGCAGACAGGAAACAGATGTTTATCTCATTTCTACAAAGGTTTCTTAAACAATGCTCTTGCCACTGGTGCTTTTATTACCACTTATTGCTCCATTTCCTAGTTCTCGATTGGAAGGGGTAAACAAAAGGAAACTTCTTACTGAAATTTGCACAGATGATGTGATTTTGTTCTAGAGCAATTTTGAAAGAGATACACACTGCATTGATTTACTAAGTTCTCTGAACTCAAAAGAAAAATTCTGATTTATTCCATAAGTAAACTCTACTAATTAAAGCAAAATGTTTTCAAAAGCGGTCTAGTATTTCACAAATAAACATCTTTGCTTAATAGTCAGTATACAATCAGTTCTTACTAAATTAAGAAATACTACTGAATTTGAATAATAGCCCACTTAAGGAAAGTTTGTTATATTACGAGATATAATACCAGGGTTGTGGCAACTGACAAAACCAGTAAGGATATGAAGAATCTGCAGACCTCGTGGAAGGTGAAAAGAGTGCTACTTCACAGAAGAAATGAGGCCCTATAGCATTCCTAGGTATCTTTACTGGGACTAAAAATATCATGAACTGATATTAATTTGGGCACAGGTTTCCAGAGTGGTTTATTTTTTTCCTTTTGTTTAGTTTTTATGTATGTGTAATGCCTGCCTGTACCCTGAACCGAGGGAATTTCATGCTACAGACCTAAACTTACATTGTTGCCCTCTGGAATTCACCTTACAGATGTGCTAACGTTTCTGTAACATCTGTTCACCCAGAAAAAGCTTTGTGATTTTTGTTTTGCAAAAGAACGAGAGGGATCCTGTACACTATCGACAATATATATAATTCTTTCCCTGGGTAGTCAGTGATTACAGGTGACAGATTGCTACTTCAGGGAGATATTTCATTTAAGGTAATTGTTATATAATTCTTAACTGCATTTTGAAAGAGGGTTTCTTTTTTTACACACTTAAATTTTACCCATTTACAACAGGAGTTCTACAGCAGCTGTTTTTGAACGATTGTATCTATCATAATGTTACCCCAAACTCTTCTGATTTGTTTTAAGGAGCTACGGAAACCTGAACCTATTGGCCGGACCTTCATATCTCCAGCTGTGGCAGGACAAGATTTTGCCAGATCTGAGGGTTTATTGACTTTTGAACCTGGACAGAGAAATATGTTCCTGGATGTGACCCTGACTCCAAAGACAGGATCTTTAAACCCATTTCCAAAGCGTTTCCAGGTTGTACTTTCTAATCCCACAGGCGGTGCCAGGGCAGATGACGTGTATGGCATTGCTAAGGTCACCATTGTGTCCGATTTGGACTCCTTGCCAGCTTGGGGGCTCATTGATCAACTCCATCAGCCTCTTGATGACACCATCTTACACAGAGTCCTCCAGAATCTGAATGTCAAAGTGGCTACAGAAACCACAGAAGAGCAGCTTACTGCTGTGATGCATATAATAGATAAGGTAAACCTTTCCTGCTCTTTCTTGAATGACCAATGACTTTAATAAGAGTAAAATAACACACAGGCCTGTGATAAGATCAAGGACAGCATCCACAGCAGGGACCCAGGGACCCAGACAAAGGTAAAAATAGAAGCTGTGAAGTCCCAGTCATGGAAGACGTTTGCCTGCTACAAGTTAGGATGGTGGCTGGCAATCAACAATCAAATAGGTTGAAAAGAACAACTGGTATTGATTTTGTGTATGTACCTATAGCACGATGTTTTGTGCTGTGCCACATTTTCCCTTTGGTGTCACGCTTTCACAAAGCTTGTTACAATTTCTTGATTCTCAGGGCATATCTTTGTTGGTTTTAGCCCTGGCACAAGGCAGTGAGGCTCAGGGTTCACAGAATCACAGATTCACAGAATGTCAGGGGTTGGAGGGCCCTGGAAAGCTCATCCAGTGCAATCCCGCCATGGAGCAGGAACACCCAGATGAGGTTACACAGGAAGGTGTCCAGGCGGGTTGGAATGTCTGCAGAGAAGGAGACTCCACAAGCTCCCTGGGCAGCCTGGGCCAGGCTCTGCCACCCTCACCGGGAACAAGTTTCTTCTCAAATTTAAGCAGAACCTCCAAAACTCCTGTGTTCCAGTTTGTACCCATTACCCCTTGTCCCACCATTGGTTGTCACTGAGAAGAGCCTGGCTCCATCCTCCTGACGCTCCCCCTTTCCATATTGATCCCCATGAATGAGTCACCCCTCAGTGTCCTCTTGTCCAGCTCCAGAGCCCCAGCTCCCTCAGCCTTTCCTCACAGGGAGATGCTCCACTCCCTTCAGCATCTTGGTGGCTGCGCTGGACTCCCTCCAGCAGTTCCCTGTCCTGCTGGAACTGAGGGGCCACAACTGGACACAAGATTCCAGGTGTGGTCTCCCCAGGGCAGAGCAGAGGGGCAGGTGAACCTCTCTGACCTACTGATCACCCCCTTCTAACCCACCCCAGGTACCATTGGCCTTCCTGGCCACAAGGGCCCAGTGCTGGCTCATGGTCATCCTGCTGTCCCCAGGACCCCCAGGTCCCTTTCCCCTACACTGCTCTCTGATAGGTTGTTCTTATCTTCACATTTGAATACAGTCAACACACCAGCAAGTCCTACCAGGACCAGCTGGAGTCTTCTGCTGTTGTCTTAACCAGGCCTGCATATTCTTTTCCTTTTTTTTCCCTCTGCATTATCTCTGGCAATCGGGCTGGCAAGTACCTGAGCACTTCAGCATTGCCCTGAGTTCTCTGAAAACCCTGGGACTAGTTTTGTGGCTTCCTGGCTCTTCTGGACTTGTGGAGCAATGCAAAATGGATCTGGAAAGTGTTTAAATGTGGAGCTGGAAAATGTTTAAATACCTAGACACAAAACAGTATAAAAATATTAATGAAGAATAATTCATTTGTGACTGTTGCCATTTTGACACAGAAATCATATCAAGAATCCTCAGGGCGCAACGATCTTTGACTTGCGAAGGAATGAAAAGTCCCACATGGTTTCTTTAATAAATCCACATTAGTAAGGATATCTTTGTGTAGTTTTGACATAGACTGCACCTGATGCCTTGGCCGCAGTGATCAAGAAATGAAAAATATGCTGAACTTTCAGAATGAACACTGGGATAAATGTTCGTTTTATGAGGAAATGTTACAAGCAGACTTGTGTGCATAAAATGTTCGATTCCTTCTCCTCCCTTTAGGTGACAGATGTTGGTGAGAAACAGTTACTCACTGATAAAAGTAGAAGCCTTTTCTATGAGATACTCTGCACCCTGGCTAGCCCAAAGCGCGAGGACACACGAGGATATAGCCTGCTTGCTGCGGTGACCGGGAAATTTGCCTTTTCCCTGTTGACAGGGGTAATGTGTGGGTCACCGGGAGGAAGGTAAGTAACCTTGAATTCAAAATACGTTTTGAAAATACCAGAAAGCTAATACAGTAAAAATGTAAATGATATTTTTTAGAAAAGGGACTTGTTACCTGTATGAAAACGTGTTGCACTCTGTCGGAATCTTAGAAAACTCTAAGAGCTGGTGTCACAAATGCGGGGTAGCTCTGAGAGTAGAAGTCAGGAGATCTGGGATGTATTAAGTCACCATTAGCTTAAATATTGCTTAGAAAAGGATTAATTATTCTTGCTAAGAAAATAACGTAATTATATGATGGAGAGCTACGCTTTAAGATGTAGGTGACAGTAAGTAACCCAAAATTTCTACTGACATTCTCTAATTTCTGTGTACATGGTTTTGCTCACTTGAACATTATTTAGAATTGCCTGAAAGCAACTCATAGTTTTCACATGTAGTTTCAAATTCCTAGTTTTTTCTGCAAGTGCATCATAACCTATGGCCAGGCTAATGGGCAGGGAAAATAGATGACTGCAGAAACAAATGACAGTTTTATGACACAAACACTTCTCAACAGTGGGTTTCTCCCACTGTGAACCTATTAAAAAACTGGTAGTTGAATCTAGAATAAAAAAATACCTTTTTTCTTTTTTCCCGTTAGGTGAAAATCAGCATGCTTTAGATTTCTTTCTCAGTTTCTTTTGGAGATGTAACTTTCTGTGACATTGCATAAGTTATAGGGGTTAAGATGCCCATCTCAGTCAAAAGACAGTAAATGGCATAAATAACAGTGCTATCTGGAACAGTGTCCAGAACTTGAAAGTTCAAATTCCTTATTGCAAGTTTTTTGTGTCATCTCTTGGGAATAAGAGCTAGATCATCCATTTTAATGCTTCTCCTTGTTATTGACTCTTCTCTACATCAAGTTATAAAGATGAATATTATGATAACCTGTTTTACCATGGGATGGTTTTTCTTACAGATCATAGTGAGGAAAATCCGGAGGAGAAATGGAGAAGCCAAAATACATCATAATTCCGCCCCTCCTTTTTTCACAGAAACGGAAGCTGTCTTTTTATTAAATGTAATAAAGCCTAAAATGATGAAGGAATAAAATATTAATTACGCATACATTTTAGACTAATTATGTGAAGCATAGTGAAAGTTCAGTTCCACTTACCAGCCCTGTTGCTTTTCCTCTTCAACAGAGGTAAAAATAGCCTTGACAGCTGCCCGTACATTGCAATAATGGCTCACAACTGGTTTCCTTAGCAAATCAACGGACACAGATTTGATGGAAAAGATGGAGATTTTATTCAAGTACCTGAACATTTGTTAAAGGTCTCTGTTGTGTTATCCCCTCTTCAAGAAGAGAGCTGTGAATCTGTACAGTTCACAGAATATAGCAGTCAGCAGTGGTTCCTTACTGGAGACAAAGAGCTTGCCTTGAAGAACAAGGTTGGAAGATAATGCAATTTATTTTTTCAATAAATTAATTTATATATTACTCGAACCATCTTAAATGTCTTTAAAATAATGTGAGCGTTTTAGTGTGTTTGTGATTAAAATGAGCACTGACTGTTGAATTTTAATATTAAGTTTGTGTTTATGTTGTGTGTATTGTTTCAGGCTTTTTCTATGAGTTTGAAGGGTCGGAGTTCATACCCTTTGAAAGATAACAATGAAGTTGTTTATCGGATTTATGCTACAGGAAGTTGGATTGTTCCACAAAAGTCTCTATGTCTCCTCTGGAGCCAAGCTGCTGAAAGGTTGTTTTATTAATCTGTTTAGTTTTCCAGTTTCTACCATGTGTATTTGTATAAAATCCCATCAAGTCCGATCAGATCGCCTGCAAGTACGAAATTGATCTATTTCTTATCCATCTTTTTCCCTTAACTTTTCTGGCCTTTGTACCAGCACGTAAAACATTCTGTATAATAAAATGTGTAGTTATTCTTAGAGATTTCTCAGACTTCTACTATTGATTTTTTTCATTACAGTACTGTTTAGTTTACGTAATGATGTGTTGGGCAATGCTGAGAGGCCATAAATTCCAGAATGGCATCACTTCCTTAATATTAGCGTCTTTTGTACTCTTTACAGTTGTTATCAGACAACATTTCGAGTCCATTCTTACAAAGAATTAAACCTGCGTCTCTGGTATTGCTTCAAGTCACTGAAACAGAATATTCCTTATTTGCTAATATCCAGAATTTGGGCATAACTTTTGACGATGATCTCTGTAGGGCTCTTACTTTTTGACAGAAAAGCCATCTCCTGGTAGTTTTTAATATTGCTGCTGCTAGCTTGACTTGATGTATCCTGCTTTTCAGAAGTGGTGAACTGCTGATCATTTTCCATTCTTATTGCTACTCACACCATTGCAAGCGATGTGCTAAAGTTTTCTGTGTATTCCCTTCAACGCCCTATTATTTGATTTGCCTATTTCTTTCCTGTTCACACAGTATAAATGAAATTAGAGAGAGTTCCATTCTATATCCTGCAGACAACTAGTTAGTTTAGATATGATTTCATTAGATGGTCTGGATTCTATCAGTCTGTCACTGATATAAACTATTCAGGAAGGAGATGCAGCAGAATTTACCTGCATACTCTCCTTTTATCTAGACATTGTATCACAGAACAATGTGGTTTCCACTAGAAATGGCTTAGGATGTCACCTGTAGTATCCTTTTCCAAAATTTTCAGCAATACTGAAGGAGAACATGTATTTTAGTTTCAAAACAGCAAACAGCAAGTGTTCTTCAGAATGGGCTAAAGCACTGTGCAAGTATAAGCAACACACGTTAAAAATTCAGATGGGACTGTGAATCTTGTGTAAGTTTTAAAACATGGCCACAAAAAAAATTTCTAGCAGAAAAACAAAGTTCATTACTATATACTTATATTTTTTTAATAATATATTTTTTTAAAAGCTGTTTTAATTTCACGTAAATATGCTATTCTAAAAACTGCACATGAAAGATGTGCAATAGATGAAGATAAACTTATGCAGTAGTTTAGAAAACCCGGTGTTTTCAGAGATACAACAATTTTCAAGCCTGTTTACCGTGTGAATTAGACAAGTCGATTTCCAGCTTTGTGAACATTTTGTTTTGCAGCTGGCTGTCCGACAGCGGGTTCTGCAAAGTGGTTGACGACACATCAGACTATGTGGAATGCTCTTGTTCTCATACGTCCATTTATGCAGTTTATGCCCAAACAGATAACTTGTCTTCATACAACGAGGCTTTTTTTCCTTCTGGATTCATCTGCATTTCAGGTCAGTTATGTAAAACAGTTTTCTCATTAATAACAACTGACGAGCAGTAAGACTGATTTTTAACCATTTTAGTAACTGATAACAATCTGTTTATATAGATGGGTATTGGAGGAATGTCAACTAACTTCATGATATTTTAGTTGCCATCTGATCCAATATTTGTACAGTGACAAATTTTGCCACTGAAAAGAAACAAAAGTCCAGCAAAGAAATGCATTTTTTTTGTGAACCTTTACTTAACCATGTAAGAGAGAAATACATCATTCATTTAAGGAAAGAAACTTAAAAACCCAAAATTCACCTGCGTGCGGGATTAAAGTAAATTTTCCTTCTGGCGTTGATAGTCACTGTGCAAGGAAGAACCTCAGAGCAGGGGGGTCACTGAGAAAACCAGCTAAATGACTTCTTAATTTGACCTTAGGGCACTTAAATGAGGTTCTGGGTCTGCTTCTTGTGAGGTTTGTAGCTTCTATACTAGATCATCAGTGTGTGAGTAACAAAAACAGTGCAAGCAGCTAAATCTCTTATTGATCCCCTCAACTAGAAGAAATAAAGACCTGCATACCTTCAGTGTTGGTTTTTTACTGTAGTCATCTGTGTGTCCAGTGGGGTTTGTGACACACACACTGTCCAATGGTGTTTATGACACACACGCTGTCCAATGGGGTTTGTGACACACGCCGTGTCCAATGGGGTTTGTGACACACACGCCATGTCCAATGGGCTTTGTGACTCACACGTTGTTCATTGGGGTTTGTGACACACAAAAAATCCAACACGGTTTGTGACACGCACCCTGTCCAGGGGCATTTGTGACACACATTGCCCAGGGGCGTTTGTGACACACAGCCTCTCCAGGGGTGTTTGAGACAGAAACGGTGTCCATGGGTGTTTGTGACACGCAACCTGTCCAATGGGATTTGTGGAACACACACTGTCCAATGGAGTTTATGACATGCACGCTGTGCAATGGGATTTGTGACACACACACTGTCCAATGGGTTTTCTGAAACACACCCTGTACAGAAACGTTTGCGACACAAACGGTGTCCAGGGGTGTTTGTGACACATACCCTGTCCAATGGGGTTTGTGACACACACGCTGTCCAATTGGGTTTGTGAAACACACCCAGTCCAGGGGCGTTCGTGACAAAAACGGTGTCCAGGGGTGTTTGTGACACACACCCTGTCCAATGGGGTTTGTGACACACACGCTGTTGAATGGGGTTTGTGACACACACGCTGTCCAGGGGCGTTTGTGACACAGACCCTGTCCAGGGGCGTTTGTGACACAAAAGGTGTCGAGGTGTGTTTGTGACACACACGCTGTCCAATGGGGTTTGTGACACACAGGCTGTCCAGGGGCATTTGTGACACACACCCTGTCCAGGGGCGTTTCTGACACAAACGGTGTCAAGGGTTGTTTGTCACACACAACCTGTCCAATGGGGTTTGTGTCAAACACACTGTCCAATGGGGTTTGTGACACAAACTCTCTCCAATGGGGTTTGTGACACACATGCTGTCCAGGGGCGTTTGTGACAAACACCCTGTCCAATGGTGTCTGTGACACCCACACTGTCCATTGGTTTTTGTGATACACACACTGTCCAGGGAGAGTTGTGACACACACACTGTCCAATGGGGTTTGTGACACACAGTCAGTCCAGGGGTGATTGTGACACACAGTCAGTCCAGGGGTGTTTGTGACACACACAGTTTCCATGGGAGGTTGTGACACAAGCTTTTCAGGGGCGCTTGTGACACACACGTTGTCCAAAGTGAGTTTGTGACACACACGCTGTCCAATGGGGTTTGTGACACACAGGCTGTCCAATCGGGTTTGTGACACACACACTGTCCAATGGGGTTTGTGACATAGATGCTGTCCAATGGAGTTTGTGACACACACGCTGTCCAGGGGCATTTGTGACACAAACGGCTTCCAGGGGTGTTTGTGACACACACCCTGTCCCATGGGGTTTGTGAAACAACGGCTGTCCAATGGGTTTGTGACACACACGCTATCCAATGGCGTTTGTACGACACACGGTGTTCAATTGGCTTTGTGACAGAAACACTGTTTACGGGGCTTTGTGACACACACACTGTCCAAGAGGGGTTGTGACACACAGGCTGTCCAATGGGGATTGTGACACACAGGCTATCCAATGGGGATTGTGACACACACACTGTCCAATGGGGTTTGTGACACACACACACACTGTCCAGGAGCGTTTGTGACACAAATGGTGTCCAGGGGTGTTTGTGACACACACCCTGTCCAATGGGGTTTGTGACACACACGCTGTCCAATGGGGTTTGTGACACACAGGCTGTCCAGGGGCATTTGTGACACACACCCTGTCCAGGGGCGTTTCTGACACAAACGGTGTCAAGGGTTGTTTGTCACACACAACCTGTCCAATGGGGTTTGTGTCAAACACACTGTCCAATGGGGTTTGTGACACAAACGCTCTCCAATGGGGTTTGTGACACACACGCTGTCCAGGGTCGTTTGTGACACAAACGGTGTGCAGGGGTGTTTGTGACACACACGCTGTCTAATGGGGTTTGTGACACACACACTCTACAATGGGGTTTTGTGACACAATCCCAGTCCAGGGGCGTTTGTGACAAACACCCTGTCCAATGGTGTCTGTGACACCCACACTGTCCACTGGTTTTTGTGATACACATACTGTCCAGAGAGAGTTGTGACACACATGCTGTCCAGGGGGGTTTGTGACACACACGCTGTCCAATGGGGTTTGTGACACACACACTCTCCAATAGGGTTTGTGACACACAGTCAGTCCAGGGGGGTTTGTGACACACACAGTTTCCATGGGGGGTTGTGACACAAGCTTTCCAGGGGCGCTTTTGACACACACGTTGTCCAAAGTGAGTTTGTGACACACACGCTGTCCAATGGGGTTTGTGACACACAGGCTGTCCAATCGGGTTTATGACACACACACTCTCCAATGGGGTTTGTGACACACACACTATCCAGGGGTGTTTGTGACACACGCTGTCCAATGGGGTTTGTGACACACACACTCTCCAATGGGGTTTGCGACATACACACTCTGTCCAATGGGGTTGGTGACACACACGCTGTCCAGGGGCGTTTGTGACACAAATGGTGTCCAGGGGTGTTTGTGATACACACCCTGTCCAATGGGGTTTGTGACACACACGCTGTCCAATGTAGTTTGTGACACACAGAATCTCCAATGGCGTTTGTGACACACACTCTGTCCAGGGGCGTTTGTGACATACACGCTGTCTAATGGGGTTTATGACACACACACTCTCCAATGGGGTTTGTGACACACACGTTGTCCAGGGGTGTTTGTGACACACGCTGTCCAAGGGGGTTTGTGACACACACACTCTCCAATGGGGTTTGCGACATACACACTCTGTCCAATGGGGTTGGTGACACACACGCTCTCCAGGGGCGTTTGTGACACAAAGGGTGTCCAGGGGTGTTTGTGACACACACAATGTCTAATGGGGCTTGTGACACACACACTGTCCAATGGGGTTGGTGACACACACCCAGTCCAGGGGCAGTGGTGACACAAAAGGTGTCCAGGGGTGTTTGTGACACACACCCTGTCCAATGGGGTTTGTGACACACACGCTGTTGAATGGGGTTTGTGAGACACACGCTGTCCAGGGGCGTTTGTGACACAGACTCTGTCCAGGGGCGAGTGTGACACAAAAGGTGTCAAGGTGTGTTTGTGACACACACCCTGTCCAACGGGGTTTGTGACACACACGCTGTCCAATGGGGTTTGTGACACACAGGCTGTCCAGGGGCGTTTGTGACACAAACTGTGTCCAGGGTTGTTTGTGACACACAACCTGTCCAATGGGGTTTGTGTCAAACACACTGTCCAATGGGGTTGGTGACACACACGTTGTCCAGGGGCGTTTGTGACACAAATGGTGTCCAGGGGTGTTTGTGATACACACCCTGTCCAATGGGGTTTGTGACACACACGCTCTCCAATGTAGTTTGTGACACACAGAATCTCCAATGGCGCTTGTGACACACACTCTGTCCAGGGGTGTTTGTGACATACACGCTGTCTAATGGGGTTTATGACACACACACTCTCCAATGGGGTTTGTGACACACACGCTGTCCAGGGGTGTTTGTGACACACGCTGTCCAAGGGGGTTTGTGACACACACACTCTCCAATGGGGTTTGCGACATACACACTCTGTCCAATGGGGCTGGTGACACACACGCTCTCCAGGGGCGTTTGTGACACAAAGGGTGTCCAGGGGTGTTTGTGACACACACAATGTCTAATGGGGCTTGTGACACACACACTGTCCAATGGGGTTGGTGACACACACCCAGTCCAGGGGCAGTTGTGACACAAAAGGTGTCCAGGGGTGTTTGTGACACACACCCTGTCCAATGGGGTTTGTGACACACACGCTGTTGAATGGGGTTTGTGAGACACACGCTGTCCAGGGGCGTTTGTGACACAGACCCTGTCCAGGGGCGTGTGTGACACAAAAGGTGTCAAGGTGTGTTTGTGACACACACCCTGTCCAATGGGGTTTGTGACACACACGCTGTCCAATGGGGTTTGTGACACACAGGCTGTCCAGGGGCGTTTCTGACACAAACTGTGTCCAGGGTTGTTTGTGACACACAATCTGTCCAATGAGGTTTGTGTCAAACACACTGTCCAATGGGGTGTGACACACACACTGTTCAGGGGGGTTTGTGACACACACTGTCCAATGGGGTTCGTGATACACACGCTGTCCAATGGGGTTTGTGACACACTCGCTGTCCAGGGATATTTTGGACACACACAGTTTCCAGGGGGGCTTGTGACACATGCTGTCCAATGGGGTTTGTGACACACACGCTGTCCAATGGGGTTTGTGACACATACACTCTCCAATGGAGTTTGTGACACACACGCTGTCCAGGTGCGTTTCTAACACAAACGGCGTCCGGGGTCTTTGTTACACACACCCTGTGCAATGGGGTTTGTGAAACAACGGCTGTCCCATGGGTTTGTGTCACACACGGTGTCCAATGGCGTTTGTATCAAACACGGTGTCCAATGGGATTTCTAACACACACACTGTTTAGGGGGGTTTGTGTCACACACGCTGTCCAATGGGGTTTGTGACAGACACACTGCCCAGGGGCGTTTCTGACACAAACAGTGTCCAGGGGTGTTTGTGACACACCACCTGTCCAATGGGGTTTGTGACACACAGGCTGTCCACTGGGGCTTGTGACACACACAATGTCCAATGGGGTTGTGACATACAGACTATCCAATGGGGTTTGTGACACACGTGCTGTCCAGGGGCGTTTGTGACACAAACGGTGTCCAGGGCTGTTTGTGACATACACACTGTCTAATGGGGTTTGTGACACACACACTCTACAGTGGGGTTTGTGACACACGCTCAGTCCAGGGGCGTTTGTGACACAAAAGATGTCCAGGGGTGTTTGTGACACACACCCTGTCCAATGGGGTCTGTGACACACACACTGTCCATTGGTTTTTCTGATACACACACTGTCCAAGGGGTTTTGTGACACACACCCTGTCCAATGGGCTTTGTGAGACACACAAAGTGCAATGGGGTTTGTGACACACACTCTGTTCAGGGGTGTTTGTGATATACACCCTGTGCAGGGGCGTTTGTGACACACACGCTGCCAGGGGTGTTTCTGACACACACGCTGTCCTATGGGGTTTCTGACACACACGCTGTCTAATGGAGTTTGTGACACACACACTTTACAATGGGTTTTGTGACACACTAACAGTCCAGGGGCATTTGTGACACAAAAGATGTCCAGAGGTGTTTGTGACACACACTCTGTCCAATGGGGTCTGTGACACACACACTGTCCAATGGGGTTTGTGACACACACACTGTCCAATGGGGTCTGTGACACACACACTGTCCAATGGGGTTTGTGACACATACGCTGTGCAATGGGGTTTGTGAAACACACACCGTCCAGGTGTGTTTGTGACACACACCCTTTCCAATGGGGTTTGTGACACACACGCTGTCCAATGGGGTTTGTGACACACACAAAGTCCAATGGGGCTTGTGACACACACGCTGTCCAGGGGGGTTCGTGACACACGAGAGGAGTAAAAAAGAAGAGGGGCAGGAATAGGCGCAGGGAGTAGGACAGAGGGATACAGTGAGAAATGATGGGGCACGGAGCAGGACAGAGCAACAGACAAGAATGATGACAAAGAGAAACCGGGGATGATGAGAACACAGAGGGGTGGAGACGGAGAGGGAGATACGAGAAACCCTGCACAGAGATTCAGAAGGGTGGGGGAATAGGTGAGGAAGCAGCAGAGGGCCAGAGGGAGAAGAGATGAAGAGGAAGAAGGGCACAGCAGGAAAGAGGAGGGAGCAGGGAAGGACTGGGACACAAAACAGGGTGAAATGTCCCCAAAGGCCCAGGACTCACCGCACTTCCTGCTCTCCGCACTGCCAGGCAAGCTGTGGAGATCAGGCACTTCTGTCTGTGAGAAATGCAGTTGTGATTTGTGCTGAGATGTTTGATGTTTACAGATACAACCAAATGAGGCTCGGGCTCTGAACCTGCAAAAAGGAAAAGGTGGGTAAGTTCTACATAAAAATTTTGAAACTTGTTTATGAGGTTATATTGATAGAGGGAGCTAACATTTTCAGGGTTAACCAACCACATAATAAGGGCCTACTAACGAACTAACACCCAGCGCTGTTTTGCTTATGGTCTAACGAACAAGTGTTTAAGGAATACAATTAAGGAATTGAATTAAACGTTGTTTATCCATAGAAAAAGCCTAAGTTATTTATTTCATTGCTTTACAACAAGTGATTGAATCTGCTATAGAAAAGTTCAACCCCCTCCTCTATAGCAAAGGGCAAAAGAAAGTATGGATTTTTGTTGCATCTAATCCATAATGCAAGTACCAATTAAAACGTGTCTGCTGGAGTGGATATCCTGGACACGAACAGGCAGGTTCCTGGTGTTGTGCCCATGGTGATTCATCCACTGTGGCCATGGGTGTCAGGCCTTGATACAACAGACACAAAACCTTGGGAGAGACGTGATCACATTAAAACGCTTAAAGATAATGAGCTAGTACACTTGATTTAGTCTTTCTTTAAAAATACACACGGCTGCTGTCTTTTTCCAGTTTAGCTACGATGGGCTCCAATATCTCTATTAATTCTAACTACAACACGTGACAAAAATTAAGGGGGGAAAGCTTTGTTTTTACAACGGTAAATACAGTCTAAATCGTAATTTGGGAAACAGATAAAGGGGTGTAGCAGATGAGGCACAGACTCTCTTTAAGATGCAGAGAGACATTTAATACAAACTCAGGTTTGCATTTGAAACATCGCGGACCTCTGTCCTTGATGTACCGATCCTGTATCAATCCCTCTGTCCCTGATGTACCCACCGCGTATCAATCCTTCTGTCCCTCATGTACCAACCCCGTATCAATCCCTCTGTCCCTCATGTACCAATCACTCTGTCCCTGATGGTTTATGTCCCACACAGTCCTTGCTGCTTGTGTTGTTCCACCAGTGCTTGTTCTCACACTGTGACTCTTGCAATTTCTCACGGGCCTGATGTCACAACCCTGCCACATCTCCCCTTCTTTGTTTAACAATTGCAGCCACAGCAGCGTGTAACTGCACAGCCATTGCACCATTAAAGCTTTTTTCAACCATTCGTTGTGCACAAGAGAAGACACATGGTACACAATCAATAAGTACAGACTCCACATACAAACATTCTAAGCAGCAGGTTAAAGGGCCGTGTTTCGCAATTTTTGTGGCACCCATAACTGTTACAGAATCGCTACTTAATATTCCCTGCATAGTGTTTAACACAGAATAATGAGCTCCCAGTCAACTAAGAATTCTATTTCTCTGTTCTCCAAGTCAGGATCTATATTAATATATTTCTGAGCTGTCGGTTTAAGACGGTGTAAAAACTCCGTGGGAGACTCCTCACGATCCTGTTTAATCTCAGAAGGTTTTGGCATATTTACAGCTTTAGGCGCAGCGTGTCTAATCCTGTATAAAATGCACTGGCGATACCAATGCAGCCTGTGCCCCGATATAAGGATATCAGGATCCCACCCTGGACTGACCGAGGGACAATTTTGATCTCATGTTCTTTGTGTATTCTACACCAATAGCTGTTCTTCAACAAACCTTTTACTGGTTTGCATTTCTTTCCCTGATTATCCTTTTTCAAAACAAATGGATCTGAAGAGGATAAAGACAATGCATATGTAACATTATATATTGTGTAATGTGCCTTATGTAATAGGCAATATATGATTTAAAATAGATATCTTACTACATATTACATGCAGCACATTACTATACTACAGATCTCAAAGTATACCCACCTAGACCTGTGAAACATATTAATATTATTTACAGTGGCCACCATTAATTACAATATTCAATCAGATTCTCCCTGGTTGACGCCCTGTTGAACAGCAAACGATCCTTTTCCAATGTCAGAAAACACAGCCTGGGGGGGATTTCTCACGAATCCTCCTGCCGATTGTCCACTACCTACTTCACAATCACAATAACAGACAATTGGTGAACCCTAAGTACTGCACTATAAAATCCCTCAAGACACAAGTAACAACAACAACAAACCACTAAAGCCAGAAACAATTATACAATTGCTAAGGCAAAAATAGCAAAATCATTAAAGGTACCTTTATCAAATTGCTGTTCCCTCGTTTTTCTCTTTAATTTATTGTTTTCTCATTTTCCTCTTTAATTTTGTATTTCTTTCTTTTTTTAAGTTACCCAGTTTACCAAAATGCGCAGACGCGAATGCGCAGACCCAACGCGCTGCTGTCGCCCACGTCTCGCGCAGGCAGCGTGCCAACGCAACCAGACAATGAAAGTGCCTTATCTCATTGATGGGGTTTTACCCGCGTCCCGAGCTGGTCCAAGGAGCTGTGGTCCCTTCCAGGAATTCCCCGGTGCCGGCACAAGGTCCCAGAGATCCTGGGATCCACGGGAGGTCAGGCAGATTATCCCATCCTCGTCGCCAGAAATGATACCGAAAAGTCGTCAAACAGACTCTTTAACACTGTTTTGAAAGTGTTAAAAAGCAGGCACTTCTATTACAGCGCGCTGGGGGATCGCTCCTCTAATCGAGTGTGCGTTCCGCTTTCCTCTGGTTTTACAGATCGTGGAACTCCTCAAACAGCAAAACATGCCAACCAATGTTACAGACGTCTCGTGCTCTTTCACCAGCGCGTGCAGCAGCAACGAGAAATCTGGAATGAGCGTCTACAGAAACACGTACGTATTTACCCAATTCAGAACAATGCGTTACATCCGCTGGCCGTACTTCATTGGCAGTAACCCCTCCTGGATTAACACCCTCTGTGGATGGCGCGGGTGCCAACTGTTGGCAATCAGGGCAGGACATAAGAACGCTCCTGGCCTGATCCACTGTCATTTGAAGTTGTCGTTTTAACGCCTTTGCACTCTGGTGAAAGAATTTATGTGATCATTTAGCTTGCTCCAAGGCTTTAGGCACAGTGAGCGGCACAGCTCGTGCATCGGCCCTCCTACTGCCTTTCGCAAGTGGTCCTGGAAGGGCCACTGCGAGAGCGGGTGTGCATTGCATAATACCTATGATGTCTATGATTTATTAGAAACCATAGCATTCTCAATTCAGCCATCAAAAGAGGATTATCCTCTTCCTTAAGAAAAGAAGCTTCCAGGCCGTTAAGTATGCCAGCCGCATAATATGAGCCAGTTACAACATTCAAAGGCTTGTTACAGAACACCTCAAAGCGATCCTAACAGCTGTCAGCTCAAGAACTTGTTTGACTCTTGGTCTCTTTTTCTACCTTGTGTTTGCAGCACTGGGTATCTGAGTTTAGCCATGTAATTACAACTTTATGTGAGCGACCAGAGGCATCAGTAAATAGAGTCTTGTCGCTTACTGGTCGTTGCTGACAGCAGCATGTATTGCAAATTCTCCTTCATTGTAGGAAGAAATATACCTTCAGGTCTACCCCATACATAGCATATAAACATTCTCTGCCTTTAATTATCGGTTTTGCATACATTTCTTTTATTATCCAAACTGTTTTCATTGGTGTGTGAGCTAGAAAAACCCATACGGCCACAGTCACCTTTCTCCCTCCTTGAGCTCTCCTGACTTGCGGTTCCACCACTGGTGTCTTCTTTCTTGATCCCTCTTGACTGGCAGGTGCGCTCCAACCCTCTTTATCCATCACTCTTCCTCATGGGTTCACCTCCTTCCTTGCTTTTCCTTTGCATGCTGCTCCCCCTGAAGAGAAACACACAGAGGACTGAGCTACACCAGCCCAAGGGCACTACAGTCAGACAGGGGCTGAGTCCGGGGCTGACACCTCCCCACACCCCACAGCGCGCCCACCTTGCCTTGGCACCAGCCCTGGCACAGCCCTTCCCCTCAGCTCTGCCCTCCCTGCAGCACAGCTTCCGCATGTGCCCTGCTCAGGCTGGACCCCAATGTCACGGGTTAGAGATGTCACAGCTCAGTACAAGTGCCCACGGTCCTCACCTGCTCCTTGGTACTTGCGGAGGGTCACGTCGCTGTGCCCCAGGGCACTGGCCTGCACGGCCCTGCCCGGCAGCGGGAGCGTCTGGAGCTGCCGGCCGGTTCTCCAGCTTTAGGGTCACCCGCAGCAGCCCGCTCTCCTCAGCTCTGCACACCCAGCCAGTTGCGCCGCCCAGGCAAAGTCAGCTTCACCCTCTGCCCTACACCTCACCTGCAAACAGCCAACTCTTCAGCTGACAACCGTCCAAAACCCACCGACAAACCCTCCAAATCTCAGCCTTTCGCTTTCAACTGCTGCCTCTAGTGCATCTCACAGACAAGCCTCCAAAATCCCCTCATCCTGCAATAATGCTCCAGCACTCATCGCCTGCGGGAACAACCGCCACAATACCATGCAAACACCAACCAGTTCTGGCACGGAAATATCGCTTTCTCCTCCAGATCCCACCTACACCAACTGCTGACAAACACACGCTGTCCTCACCAAAGCCAAACGCTGCAACAACCAGCGACAACTCAAATGTCCGTGTGCGGCGCAAAACCGCAGGTGTGAGCTAACGCAGAGCTGGGCTTGACAGCTGCACAGTGTGCACCCTGTGGCTTAACGTGGCCAGTCACTGCCATCCCGCCTTCTCCCTGGGAGAAGCGCATGAGCACAGGCTGCTTCAAGGCACGATGCGAACGGTTTGGATCTCCGGGTCTCTGAGGGCGAGAGCGATAAATGTGATCTGTGTGTGGCGCAGGAACTTCCCGTCCACTTGCTCCTCCATTCAGTCAGGTGCTGCAAGAGAGGGACAGAGAAAGAAACAGTTAGGACCGGATTAACAACCTCGTCATCCCTGTCCCCAAACCTGCAGGCGTCCTAGGAGGCCTGATCTAAGTTTGGCTCTTCTCCCGCTCTTTGCTGGAATACTTCACTGCACAAATTTCTGTCATGAACACTCTCTTAACCAGTCTGATGTGTTCATAGCTCCCAGCCCAGCGTCCATTCCTCAAGGTACCTCAGCATTTCCCTTTGAAACCAGACCTGAGTGCCATCCCGTCCTGAGCTCCCTCAGCATTGTCCCCTGCAGCCTCCAGCGCCAAAGCCCCCCGATGTCAACCCCCCCGTGAGGTCCCTCAGCCTTTCCCGCCAAAGCCCCCCCGATGTCACCCCCTCCCCGAGGTCCCTCAGCCTTTCCCGCCAAAGCCCCCCCGATGTCACCCCCTCCCTGAGGTCCCTCAGCCTTTCCCGCCCAAGCTCCTACCCCGCCGTCCCGCCCTCAGGCTCCTCCGCCGCTCCCCCCGTTCCCGGCCCCTCCCCGCGGCAGCGCCGCCCCCGCCCCTCGCGCCCCCTGGCGCCGCCCCCTCCCGCTCGCCTTCCTCCCTCTGCCCTGTGGCACCACGGGCTCCCCTCTCCGCCCCACGGCCCCGCCCGAGCCCCGCGCAGCGCTCAGCCCGGGGCTCCCTTCCCTCACAGCCGCCCGCGTGTTTCCCCCTCGCCCCTTGCTCGGCCCGGCCCGGGGCCGCGCTGTTGCGGCTGCCTGCCCCTCGCCTTCCTCCTGCCCAAACCAGCCCGTCCCTCCCCCTCCAGCTTTCCCCCCTCAGCCGGGACCGGGGCGGCCCCGTCCGGTCTCCCCGGTGTCCGCCCGCCCCTCGCTCACCGCCGGCCCCGCCGCTCCTCGCGCGCTCCTCCCGCCGCCGCACCGGCGGCACGCACTCCCCCGCCCCCGCACTTACGCAGCGTGGCCCCGCCCATCCGGCGCAGGAGCCAATCCCGTCCGCGCCCGCCACCGGGCCCCGCCCCCCCTCCCGGCCCGGAGCCGCCGGCGGCCGCAGAGCGGCGCTGTCCGCCCGCAGCGCGGCCCCGGCCCCGGCGGGGCAGCGGCAGCGGGGCCGGGAGCGCTCGGGCTGCGCCTGCCCGGGACGGCCCGGGACCGAGGGCTCCGCCGCCTGCCCGGGACGGCCCGGGACCGAGGGCTCCGCCGCTGCAGCCCGTTTCGTGCCGCTTGCACCCCCGGCTTACACGGCTGCAGCCTTCCTGCTGCTTTAGCTCACACAGCTTTCTTCCTTCTACCTGCACAGCAGTTCACACTCACAAACGTTGCAGAACAATCTACAAACATTACAAAGATAGACCACGGACCACAGCTTCCTGAGCTTTCGGGTTAAAGTTCCTGTAGATCCCCATGTTTCAATAAAACAGACACCACCAGGAGAGCTGCTGCCTCTGCCGTCTTTGGTCAGAAAGAAGTGACAACACCAGAAAACACATTGGCAGCCGGTGCTTTGACCACTGAAGGTGGGATCTACAAAAGTCTGATTAAACCAAACAGCCTGAGGTCTTTAGCAAGCTGCAGATCTGCCAGGCATGCTGAAATGCCTGAAATTTACTCCTGCAATATTCCACAATGGAACAGCCCTTCATCTCAAATCTCATCTCAAAGTTCCAAACCAGGACATTAAAAGCTGTCACTAGGTATTAGAAGACCACTGCAAGATCGTATTGCTTTTTGAGTTCAATAAGAATTTTTCAATAAACCAAAACGCAAGCAGTTTCTGCAGTCCGTTGCTCATCCTCCTGTTCATTCCTTAGCACTGCAGCAATCGGTTTTTATACAACGTGTCAGCAGAGGCGTTTGAAAAACCCCAAACAAAACTTATTCCAGTCCACGGACCCCCTCGCTGCCCCCTCTCACCCTGAGCCCCACGATCAGCACTTGGTGTGGGAGAGGAGCACAACTCGACATGTTGTATCTGGGATGCTGTATCTATTACGCTGTACTTTGAATGCTGCATCTGGGATGCTGTATATGGGATGCTATATCTGGGATGCTGTATCTGGGATGCTGTACCTGGGATGCTGTATCTGGGATGTTGTATCCGGGATACTGTATCTAGGATGCTGTATTTGGGATGCTGTATTCGGGAAGCTGTATCGGGGATGCTGAATCTGGGATACTGTATCTGGGATGCACCCGACCAGGTGCCTTTGTGTGAACATGAAACAGCCGTCTATACAGAGCTCCCTTGAATCTGTCCGCGTGAGAAATGCAGGACTGGGCAACGTAGTGCAACACGCGGAATCTGGCCAACAAACAGCGCAGCTGTGCACTCACTCCAGCTTAAGCACGAATGGAGCCTGCAAAAAGGCACACGCATGTGGACAGACAATCGTTTGAAGACACCTGTGCTTTCACGCGCACGGTGGTCCAAATACAGGGTGCACCTACCTGGGAGTTTGTGGAAAGGTTTCTGCATGGTTTTCAGTGGGGAATCGTGTGTGTTCACGTGGACAAACAGAAGGCGTAGCAACTAGGTTCCAGCGCAGAAAACGAAAGTTTTCCGATGCACTCTCTTTCTCTCCCTATATGGATTTCTGTATAGAAACCGCTAAGCCTGCGATCGGCAAGTAAGCTACCACGAAGCATACCGTACGGAGAAAATACCCACAGATCCTCGGTCCACACATTGTTTCTGATACGTGCTTGAACGCAAATACCTTCGTGCTGCTGTGGCATAAAAGACGGCCGTCAGCATATGTGATTGCGCGCACCTGTGGAATTGCTTGGTTCCATATTCAGTGCTGGTGTGCAGGGCTTTCAGAACTGGTTCTGTGGAGTCGTCTGCGGAAATGCCGCTGTCGGAACACGCACCCTCGATTGTTTACCAAAATATAGGCAGGCGCGTTTTACCACGTCGTTCAGCATACAAAGAGCTACGTCTGTTCCGAAGAGACAACGGAAACGCGTGTGCACGCACAGAAGAAAGACCCGACCAGGTGCCTCTGTGTGAACGTGAAACAGCCGTCTATACACTCGCAGACACGGGAAGGTGCATCAATGCAGTCACACAGCCACCAGCTTTTGAGCGCAGGCTCTACTGGTTTTCGCACTTTTCAGGCACAATCCCGAAAGCCGCGTACAATTCAGTTCATTCGCTAAATGTTGTCTAGGGAAGCATTTCTCCGGTCGATCTACCGCTCAGCTTTCTTCTCGTGTTACTGAGAAATGTCAGCGCAGGAAATCCGTCTCTGTCGAGCACACGTCAATCCCTCTTCAGTTTTCCTTTGTTGACTCTGCCTAGATGATTTCCCTGGTCTCTCTTCACCGAGGCAGTCGTGGCTGTGCTGTGTTACACACAGGCACAGCCAACGCACACCAAGTGTCCAGAGACACACTCCGCTGAGCTCAAAACTAGCACAGATGCACATGTGTGACGAAATCAGCACACAAGTTTGTGGAGAGAAAGACATGGACTCACACGAGTATGGAACGACGGATCGATACAGCAAGCGCTAGGAACACAGACTGACTTCCAGGCACACTTTCCCCACACCAACAGGGACCTCTCTGCAGCTATCCTAGACGTTGATTATCGAACCAGCCACACTGACCTGCCCCAAACTCCCAGACACTTACAGGGACACAGTCTCTCCGACCATCACACAAGTGTTCGCTCTCAGCTGTAGATCAGGGACAAGTTTGCGCAGTGATGCCCTGTTACTCTTTCGCGTTAAGGCATGATCTCTTTCGTTTCTCTTGTCCATGGGCTGCAGAACACTCTTCCTCGGGCCCCTGTGAAGCATTTGCCATAGGTGAGAAGTAGCTCGGAGCAGCATTCAGATCTGCCTGCGACTGTCTTTGCTCCTTTACTAGCAGAGCTCCCTTGCATCTGTCCGCGTGAGAAATGCAGGACTGGGCAACGTCGTATGACTCGCGGACCTTTGCCAACAAACGGCGCAGCTGTGCACTCACTCCAGCTTGAGCACGAAATGAGCCTGCAAAAAGGCACACGCATGTGGACAGACAATCATTTGTAGACACACATGCTTTCACGCACACGGTCGTCCAAGTACAGGGACGTATCTGCACGTACCCTCCAAAAGAATATTCTCGTGCAGCCACGTATGCGTGATGCAGTACGACAACCATCAATGCACACCTATTTACTCTCAAGCATGTCAGTACGTTTCGTGTACGTCTTTCTGTGCATAGATGAGAGTGGGCGCGCTTGCGGATGTGTGCTTGTGTGTGGCCAGGCGTTTGCTTAAGCATCACAGTAGAAAATTAGGTGCTTTTCTCTAGCTGCGTTCGCGTGCACGAGGTGGTGGGTGCGCCTACCTGGGAGCTTGTGGAAAGGTTTCTGCTTGGTTTTCAGTGGGAATCGTGTGTGTTCACGTGGACAAACAGAAGGCGTAGCAACTAGGTTCCAGCGCAGAAAACGAAAGTTTTCCGATGCGCTCTCTTTCTCTCCCCATATGGATTTCTGTATAGAAATCCTAAGCCTGCGATCGGCAAGTAAGCTACCACGAAGCGTGCCGTACGGAGAAAATACCAACAGATCCTCGGTCCACACATTGTTTCTTATACGTGTTTGAACTCAAATACCTTCGTGCTGCTGTGCCATAAAAGACATCCGTCAGAATATGTGATTGCGCGCACCTGTGGAATTGCTTGGTTATACATTCAGTCCTGGTGTGCGGAGCTTTCAGAACTGGCTCTGGGGAGTCGTCTGCGGAAATGCCGCTGACGGAACACGCACCCTCTATTGTTAACCAAAATATAGGCAGACGCGTTTTACCACGTCGGTCAGCATGCAAAGAGCTACGTCTGTTCCGAAGAGACAACGGAAACGCGTGTGCACGCACAGAAGAAAGACCCGACCAGGTGCCTTTGTGTGAACGTGAAACAGCCGTCTGTACACTCGCAGACACGGGACCGTGCATCAATGCAGTCACACAGCCACCAGCCATTGAGCGCAGGCTCTCCTGGTTTTCGCACTTTTCAGGCACAATCCCGAAAGCCGCGCACAATTCAGTTCATTCGCTAAATGTCGTCTAGGGAAGCATTTCTCCGGTCGATCTACCGCTCAGCTTCCTTCTCGTGTTACTGAGAAATGTCAGCGCAGGGAATCCGTCTCTGTCGAGCACACGTCAATCCCTCTTCGGTTTTCCTTTGTTGACTCTGCCTAGATGATTTCCCTCGTCTCTCTTCACCGAGGCAGTCGTGGCTCTGCTGTGTTACACACAGGCACAGCCAACGCACACCAAGTGTCCAGAGACACACTCCGCTGAGCTCAACACTAGCACAGATGCACATGTGTGACGAAATCAGCACACATGCTTGTGGAGAGAAAGACATGGTCTCACGCTCGTGTGGAGCGACGGATCGATACAGCACTTGCTAGGAACATAGACTGACCTACAGGCACACTGTCCCCACACCAACAGGGACCGCTCTGCAGCTATCCTAGACGTTGATTATCGAACCAGCCACACTGACCTGCCCCAAACTCCCAGACACTTACAGGCAAGACACAATCTCTCCGACAAGCACACAAGTGTTCGCTCTCAGCTGTAGATCAGGGAGAAGCTTGCGCAGTGATGCCCTGTTGCTCTTTCGCGTTAAGGCATGATCTGTTTCGTTTCTTTTGTAGATCGGCTGCTGAACACTCTTCCTCGGGCCCCTGTGAAGAATTTGCCATAGGTGAGAAGTAGCTCGGAGCAGCATTCAGTTCTGCCTACGACTGTCTTTGCTCCTTTACTAGCAGAGCTCCCTTGCATCTGTCCGCGTGAGAAATGCAGGACTGGGCAACGTCGTATGACTCGCGGACCTTTGCCAACAAACGGCGCAGCTGTGCACTCACTCCAGCTTGAGCACGAAATGAGCCTGCAAAAAGGCACACGCATGTGGACAGACAATCGTTTGTAGACACACATGCTTTCACGCACACGGTCGTCCAAGTACAGCTGCGGGGTGCACGGCCCCTCGGGCAGGGTGCTCCCAGTCTCTTGGCCGCAAGCTGGGGGCGGCAGGCGGGTTCAGGCGCTTTGGCTTGCTTTTTTGCCAGCGCCGCCTTCTCGGTGCCGTGAAGAAAATCCCGCGCGGTTGTTTCCGCTCGCTGCTCAGGAGATTCCGCGTCTGGGGCCGTGGACTGAGGAAGAACGTTTGCGAGTTGGAGGACGCTACAAGATATTCCCCGTGGAAGCCGGAGAAGAGGCGAATTGGCTGCCAGTGGAGCTGTGTTCCGTGCAGTCTTCAGTTTAGGACGTTCAGTTTGTCCTTCCAGAAAAGGAGCAGTCATTGGTAGGCCTGGGAGAGGCCATTAAGTGCGTGATCAGAATGGAAGCCAGATTGCACTCGACGTTGCTGCTGTCGGTCTTGGCTTTCGGTGGTTTCCCCACGGCTGCCTAGTGTTTGGGAGCTCGGAGGGGGCGTTTTTTCTTCCCCAGGGAGAGGCTGTGCTTAAAAAAGAACTAGTTTCCTCAGAGAAGTGCAAGTCCGTGTGTGTAAGCCAGCCAAAATCGCCAGCCGAGTCAAGTTCCGAGTGTGCGTCTGTCAGACGGCCGCTTGACGTTGCCGAGTTCCCAGCTGTGCAGTTGTACTGGCGAAGGGCAATGCAGGACGGAAGGGTTTCTTCTGCTGCGGGGACCCAGCCGCCCCCCTTTTCAGCGGAAAGCAGGGGAGCGCGGTTTATTGTTCCCTTTGCAACGCGGCTGCTGGCGCGGGAGGGCTGGAGGGCTGGAGGGGCGGAGCGCTGGTTGGCTGCCTAGGCACGTCAGTCGCCACTCTGTCCGCCTATCAGGTTGCCAGAGGGGCGGGCGTTGAGGTCTCCGTACTGCGCATGCCCGACTCGCGAGCGCTGCTAGGCGGCGAGAGAGGTGATTGACGTGTCCCAGGCAGCCAACCGGGACGCGGCAAGGGGCGGGTGCTGCGGTCTCGCTACCGCGCATGCCCAAAGCACGAGCGCCTGGCGGGAGCGGAGCGGCGGAAGAGGCGGCAGGTGAGTGCGGCCGCGGCGGGGGTGACCGTGCCGGTGGAACGAGGGGGGCGGGATTTGCCGGCGCGGCGCGGAGGCGTTCGTCTCCGGTTCCCCCCCGCCGAGCTGGCGAAGCTGGCGGGAGGCGTGTGACCCTGCGGGCAGGTGCGCTGTAGGCTGGCGGTCTGGAGCCGTGTCTCCCTCCGGCGCAGCGCCCGTGCCCGGTCCGGCGGTCCCTCCGGGAGCGGCGCAGCCCCCGTTAGTCGGGGGGACGTTGAAAAGCAGAGCCGGTGGCGTGGCGAGCGGGGCGCCGCTTCGGCGGGAGCTCGGGGCGAGGCGCGGCGGGTTCTGTGTCCTGTGGGCGCGGCTTTCGCGCCGCGGCTGTCTGTGTGCTAGACGCCCTCAGTCCTAAGGAGATGTGTCTTTTGGGATTCGTTGTACAAGTCAAAGAGAGGAGCCGAATGTGTGCTGAATGTTATAGTTAGAACTGATATTCTGTGAAGAAGTGAAGTGGTCTGAAAAAAATACACATTTCTTAAAAGCTAGTGCAGCATTGTGTATCTTCACATGAATCGACTCAAACGTCCCCCCCGTAAATAAAACCCAACTCCCCCCAGAAACAACAGAGAAGAAACCAGCTAGCAGAGCTCCTGTGACAAAAGGAGGTCAGTATTTTTCCCTCAGTTTTTTTCTTATCTGAAGAAATCAAAGAGAATTTTAGATCGTATTTTTTCCGTCTAAATCAAGTGTTGGCGTAGACTTTTGTGTTCAGCTAATCAACATTGTCTGTAAAGAATTGTTTAACAAAAACAAGCAGAAACCAAAACCAGGTTCAGACCTGTAAGAAGCATAGAATAATTTCGTTTGTAAGAGACCATCTAGGGGGGTCACCTTGTTGAATTGCCTTCACAATGAGATCAGGTCACTGAATGCCTTGTCTACTGACATTCTGAATATCTCCAAGGTTGGGGATTCCATGGGCTCCCCGGGAAGCTGGTGCTTAACCATTTGTGTCACCAAACATGCTAAAAAAATACCTCACTAGTTAGCTTTGTTTTACCATGAGAAGCTTTTGTTCTCTTCATAGGTGTTGCAACCATCATTGTTGTGGGTGATGAAGGAGCTTCTGGGGTGATTGGGATAGCACATTCATCCCAGCATGTTCTGATTGGAGAACCTTCAGGAAATTATAATGGGACTGCTCTTATTAGGTGAGTACATCACTCATTTATCCAAAACAGCTCTGTTTCAAAAGCTATGAGGCTCCACATTTGGCAAGAATTAATTGAATGCTGCATTTCATTATCACTTCTAAAATCATAAGTATTTTCAAAATTAGATGCTTGTTTTTTAAGAAGGGCAGAACATACTACGTAGGTGTCTTTTCAGTATTGCTGAGGAGCTTTAGATATGTCTTCCAATTATTTACAACATAGATTCATTAAAGGAAAGAGGATTCTAATCAAAGGAATAGGGGAAGGCAGTCAATTATATTTGAAGATGCTTTGTGCTTTTCAGGATTCAGTTCAGGATTGGTGCTTGAACTGAAATTCGGTACATTGTCACGATGATCAGCATAACCAAAGCAGCACTGGGTCTTAGTTGAAACAAGATGCAATTCTTTCACTGCATTCAGTCAGCTGAAAACAAGATGAAGAAATCACAATGTTACCATACTTTCTAACAGAATTGGAGAAAAAGTATTACAACACTTTCCCTTAGTGAAACAGCAAATAGAAGCAAGAAAACAGATTCTCATGCTGCCCTGAGAATCCCAACAGACAAAGGGATGCTTTGTGCAGCACCAGTTTAGAACATGTACTAGATCATGGTATAGACAATTTCTTGCCATGCTTCAGTTCACCGACAATGTCATGAGTAGGATTAGCCTCTAGCTTTTTAGACAAGCAGCACACAGAACATTTCTCAAGTGATCTCATAGTACTATTCTCGTATCTTTCTGCCTTCAAAACCAAATTACCTCTGGGTGCTACCCGTAAGTCCCATTTCCCTTCTGTTTTGCATGTCTCTTTCCTGAAAAGCAGAAAGACAGCTCAGTTTTCAGCTGCCAACTTTGGGCTGTATGCACAAAGAAACTATAAAGTGCTCTGGGTAAAAATACAGCTCAAGATGCCTCCCAACACGGAGAAGTAAATCAGAACTGCAGACACGTTATTGCTCTGAAGAGGTTATGGTAAAGATCTTAATAGTGACTTAATAGATTAAAATCCAAGCTTCACAGTGCTGGTAACATTTCTTCCGTGCACAACAATATCTATGCTTTATATCTCTGGATTTGGTATCAAATATTAAAGGTAGAAGATTAAATCTGTGTTTGCATTCTGCAGCCTGACACGTGGCCCAGGGATTTTTGGTGAAATCATAATATATTGGAATATAACACCCCGTCATCACACAGAATTTATTGAGACGTCGGGGACCTTGACAATGCGAGACAGGCAGTGTGCAGCAGTGTTTCTAATACAGGTACAAGAGATTTTACACCAGTAGCTATTTCAGGTTCTTCCTTTTATCTAGCCAGCATCTTGATTAGAAATTAGTTATACCTCTCTACCTGGAAATGGTTAATTGGTTCTTCTCCCTAGGCTGTCGATGATAACCGTCCTGAGGAGAAGCATTACTGCACATTTGAATTAACTGGGATCAGTGATGGAGGACTCATAAATGAATCTAGCAGCACAGCAAATATTACCATGGCCGCCAGTGATTTTCCATACGGAGAGTTTACATTTTCACGAGAAATATTGCTGACAACAGAAGAAGAAAAATGGGTATATGGTTAAAATTCCTTCTTACGTAAAATACCGATAGATATCAATATTGTTGGTAGATTTATACTTATCTTTAGGGAAAAAAAAAAAAAGGCAGAGATTTATTCTGCATTTATCATAGCATAGCCCATCTGAGGCTTTTGGTGTTTTTAATACTCTGAGAAAGATGCCTGTCCGTTAAATTATGTGTATTCTGCACTTACTGCAGCAAGTTGTTACCTGGCAGAACCGTTGAGAAGGTGCCTATAGAACAGTCTCAGAATGGTAACAGAAAAGCAAAGCCATTTTTTAAAGCAAATGTCCTCTCTCCCTCAGGTTAACATCACTGTTTTGCGTTCAAGGGGATCCTATGGCAAAGTGCGTCTTTGCTTCCAGAGAATAAATGGGACTGCAGAGGAGGGAGTTGATTTCACCCCCACAGTAAGGGAACTGTTATTTGAACCACATGAGGAGAGTAGAATGATTTCGGTTGAAATTCATGGTGACGACTTTCCTGAAGGTCCCGAAGACTTTTCAGTGATGATTACCAAAGTGGAACTCCAAGGAAGGTAAAGATAAAATTAATTATAAGATAAAATTAATTAAAAGCAAGAGATCAAACTGTATTTGGAATCTGATCTACCTGCATAAAGGCACCGCTGGATTTCAGGTGTTTTACTGTAAAATTTCATATGGCAGCTATAATAGTAATAATAATACAAATTGGATGTATGGCAATCCAAATTCTTTCAACATTAATTTTAAGATTTTGCTGATTCAGATTTATTAAAGCTGAAAGTCCATCCATTACATAGAAGTTGTCAAATCACATGAAACTCAAAGAAGAAGATAAAATGTGAAAGAAAAAGCGAAAGATGCACATTTCTGTGAAGAAACTGCCAGTTTTGCAGATATAGTTTGAAAAAGTGTGACCAAAAATCTTCAGTGGTAACTGTCAGAAAATAAAAGTATTTGTGGTAATTGAAAATTGTCATACTTGCATTACAATACTTTTGCAAGATTTTTTTTTAATGTAATATTCCTTTTTATGTTCTTGCAAGTGGATTTGATTTCACCGTAAAGGAAAACGATCTACAGATAGATCAACCCCCAGTAATAGGAAATATCTCCACAGTACGAGTCACTATAGCAAAAAGTGATAATGCAGAAGGCATCATAGAATTTGATCCACAGTATATCCTTCTACAGGGTAAGTTTACCAGAGGTTTTCACTATGGTTTAGAGGATAAGCCTGTGGCTCTCTCACAAATTTTGAAATAAAATAACTTTTTTTCCCAATTTTTCTTGAAGTGCAAGAGGTTGCTGGATTAATCATGATTCCTGTTGTGAGAAAGCGTGGAACGTATGGCGATGTAACAGCCGATTTCCTTTCTCGAAGTATTTCTGCACTTCCGAACGTTGACTACATCATCCATAATGATTCTGTCATTTTTTATCGTGGCCAGAACCAGACTTTTATCTATATCTCTATCACAGATGATGAAGAAAGGTAATTATTTTTTTCAGATATTTATTCACTAATCTACTTCTGAGAAACCGTTTTTTAGCACGTGCAGTATGCCTGTCAGCAGAGTTTGAATTGAAAAGCAAATTTCTGCAGCCCTGAAATATTTAAAGGGAGGGAAAAGAAGCTATTATTGGAGTTTCATAGTGCCTGTTAAATTTTATGCAAACAACTACATTCTTTTTACCTAGATTATCAGAAAGTTTGGGTGTTAATAGTACTGCTGTGAATAATAAAATATTTAGCTGATTTTTTTTTTTTTTTTTTTAATTTAGCACATGTGGAAAATAAAACAATATTTTTATTTCAGATATCACCATTCTCTGCAAATGGGGGAAATCTTCTGCTGTATGCTTACAGAGATGACTTCTGTATATCTTTAAACAGATCCAGCTGGATGCATGGTTGAATGACAAATCATAATTTTAATTTTTTGTTCTTGTGTGTCTCAGAAGGTCTTTTTTTCTGTTTTTTTTTTTCCATGCAGCGAATTTGCGGAGCAATTTGAAATCCAGCTGACGGGAGCCACTGGTGGAGCAGCCCTTGGGCTCCATCTACTGAGCCAGGTCACCATTGCCAAAAGCGACTCCCCCCAGGGCATCATCTGATTTCTCAGCCAAAGTCGAATTACTCTTCCCAACCCCGATACACCAAAAACAGTGTTGCTGGTGCTGGAAAGGACAGGAAAATTGTTTGGGGAGACACAGGTGGGCCCTGGTTCTCAAAAACTGAACGTTTTCCAGTGACAAGGCCAAAAATCTTCTTTTTTTGCCGTCAGGGGCTTCCTTGTGACTGATTTCTAATGGGATAGTTGCAGCTTTTCATTAAGCGTGAATTCTGTATAGTTGCAGAAGAACAGAAAATATTGTTACTTTTTTGATCTTCTCTTTATCCTCCTGCTTTTCTCCTTTTATTATGGTCTGGTGTACTTTATTTTGAACTATCTCCCAATCCCATTGAAAATATAGTTAATTTCATGCACCACCGCTAATTTAATTGAACTCAGTTGAATTACTTCCTGAAGCTGGTCAATTTATTTTTATTTTCAGTAAATTGTTTACTGTGAGGCCTCTAGACTTTTTTTTAGTCTGTATGTATCACTGCCAAAGTGAAAGTATAAATATGAACCAAGATAAGGCTTCCACAGTCTGGGCAAATGATTGGAAAATTGGCATTAAAGGCCATGAGCTACTGCTCTCCTCATGTGAAAACTGCCGTGGTCTTCTTGGCCTTTTCCTAGAAGTCATTGAAGAAAACTGAAAAACAATTAAGTGTCAAAATAATAATTTTAAGATGCTGAATAGGACCCCTTCAAAACCAATCTAATTTGTGGGAAATTTTGAAAATATTCTAGCTTTTAATCAGCCTGAGGAAGTGTGAATCGTGATTGGAGGCATTAAAAACTTCTGTTGCAGAAAATATTTGTCGTTCTCAGTCTTGATATCACACTTGCCAGGGAATGTTTCTGGTCAGGATACTTATTTGGTGAGCTTTTCAAAACAACTTGTGAAAGGAAGAGAAAAGTAAACTGGCCTGTGCATTTCCTGTTACGTGCTACAGAAACCTCAGTTTATTTTCTTTTCTGTAACTAATATCTAGAATTTAATAAAATGGCATTGTGGCTAACTAGCACTTCAGAATTTCTATTTTTAATGTTTATTTTTCTCCAAAGGATTCTATATTTTCCCACATATAATCAATTATTAATATGTTGTGTTCTGTAAAAAGAGCACATATTTAAATGTAGCTTGTTAGCAGATGCAAGAATTTTTATGTTGCTTGTGTTACTCTGTCACTTCCCCCGACCTGGGAGGCAGTTATAATATGTCACTACTGTAAATCTGAAACTAACTGGTATCTTCCACAGATTAATTGGGACATCTTGGGACCCAATGCAGAAGAGGTTTTATCTCCCCCGAATAGTGACATTGCTGACCCTGTGAACGGATCATTCTATTTTGGAGAAGGGGAAGGAGGGCTGAGAACTATTAATCTACAAATCCATCCTCGTGAAGAAGTTGAAGTTCAGGAGATCTTCATTATTAGGCTGAGCCTTATGAAAGGTGAAGCAGAACTAGATCCTAAGGCAAACAGCATTACACTAATAGTAAGTCATTATTGCTTTTCTTCCTCTTGAGATCTCTGGTATTGGTATTTATCCTGCAAAGCTTTGAAGGGTAATCATAATGATTGAATAGCTTGTCATTTGCCTCTTTTTCTTTTGCCTCCCCTACTACATGGGTTTGATGGTCGTGGTCAACGGGGCAGAGTCCAGTTGGGGCCTGTATCTAGTGCAGTCCCTCAAGAGTCAGTACTGGGGCCTGTATTATTCAATATATTCATCAATGACTTGGATGAGGGAACAGAGTGACTGTCAGCAAGTTTGCTGATGACACCAAGCTGAGAGGAGTGGCTGACCCTGGAAGCTGTGCTGCCATTGGGAGACCTGGACAGGCTGGAGAGTTGGGCAGGGAGCAATTTAATGAAATAGAACAAGGGCAAGTGTAGAGTCTTGTGTCTGAGCAGGAACAACCCCAGGTTCCAGTATAAGTTGGGAAATGACCTATTAGAGAGCAGACTCTCTCAGACTCTCTTCTAAATACCGATGTACTCTTGAGTCTTCTTAAGAGGAGAAAACTCAAGAGGAAGAACTAATTGATACATTCCCTATAGCATCTAGCAATGAAAATCTCAATGTTTCAAACAAGAATACTATTCACTTTACATTTCTGATTGTTTAATTTTTTTTTATTCAATTACTTCCTTAAAGATACAGAAGTTTGGTGATCCCAACAGAATGGTACAGTTTGCTCCTGAATCGTTAACTGAGAAAAACTTCACAGAACCCTCTGCAGTGGAAGGGCCACAAAGTATTACACTGTTTGTCAGACGAATCCAGGGCACCATGGGAAACATAACGGTATTCTCACTCTCTTCCTAATCAACATTATAATCTGAAATAATCCTCTGTATCAATGCATGGAGGGAGATCTTATTCTGTGCCTTTCAATTGCGTATTTCTCAAATTTTGAAATGTCGCCTTTTAGACTGAGTTTAGCAAGGGCTCAGCTCTACTAGTTGTGGTTTGTAGAGTCAGATTCAGTCTCCCCTGGTCAGTGAAAACAACAGAAAACCAGCACTGGAGTGCTTGTCTTGCTTCCTCTCTCCCTCTGCTCCTGTGCTTTTGATGGGAGAACAGGAGAGACTAGACTTTCATAGTGAGCTTTCTTTGAGATCCGCACAATTTACTCTTTTTCAGCCATATGTAAAGGTAAGAATCAGACATTTTAGAATCATCACTTACATTGTCTTTACCTAAAGTTGTTTGCAAGTCAGCATTTTCACAAGTACTCATTTATTAAAAAAAAAAAAAAATTAATAAAAAGCATCTAATGTGTTTAATGAGAACTCTTCACACCTTTCTGTTGTGAGGAATTCTGGAAACTGGAAAAACAGCAAGGATATCTTGGTGTAAAAATAGAAATAATTTCAAGCAATTGTTCAGAGATTCCGTATAGTTTTACGTAGGTGTCCAGAAGATATACAAAGGTAATCTTTGCATTCACAGTACTGCTGGAAGAACAACACACCACTTTGTAAGATAGTCTATGTGCTTCTTTCTATGCATACTTAAACAAATTTGTATTTTACCCATTTAAACCCAACCTATTCCGTATGCAATCTATACTGAACCATGAATGTGAAAGTTTCCGACTCTGTGGGTGATATTGCCTTCATTTTGTGCATTTTCTAAATAAATTTCAGGTTTACTGGGAAATACGTAGTGAATCTGACATCACGGGTGACTTTCTTAGGACAGAGGGATCTGTTGTCATTGCTGACCAGGAGAGCACAGCTGAGATAATCGTCTACCTGTTACCTGACGATGTTCCAGGACTGGATGAGAACTATGTGGTGCAGCTGATTTCAGTAGAAGGTGGAGCAGATTTAGACCAAGAGAAAAGAATTTCGGAAATCAATGTGTTTGCAAATGATGACCCCTATGGAGTGTTCGCCCTGTACTCTGACCAGCAGTCAGTACTCGTAGAGAGGAACCTGGATCGTCGGTATGTTCAGATCAATGTAACTCGGCATGCTGGGGCATTTGGAGAAGCAATTGTGGAGTACCATATCACATCTCATTGTGAAGAAGCACTAATTGAGCCTGAGAATGAGGTGGGATACCTCACAATAAAAGACGGTGCCAGCTTTGGAGTGAAAAAAGTGCCAATAAGCAACCAGGTCTGTATTATCCTTTTAAGTCACGTGGTATCTATTGTTTCCATTTGTGTTCATCACAATACAAATGTGCTGGAATAAGATACTGAACTCTCAATACTGTCCACTGTCAAGAAGCAGAAAAGAGAGTTTTGGTATAATGAATTTCCTATTTATGGACTAGAAGTGGGTTCAAATATCACATTTTCAGGTAATAACTGCAAAATCACTCTATGCATGCGTTCAAATATCCAGTGTTTCCTTCCATCATTGCTTTGTGTTACTATCAGTTCAATATTTTGTTATTTTATGTATTCAAATATTCTTATTAACCCTAAGAGTTAAGATCAAGCTGAGACCCACTATGTTAGATACAGTTCAGTAAAATGGCAATACTTGCTCTATAAACTCATCTTTCCATTAACTGCTGGTAAATTACAATCACAATATTGCTGTTTTAACTGTGTTTCTTTATAGAAAGATAATCAACAAAACGCTTGACTTGAAAACACTGCTTTTTCATGCAAACAACAAAATCTGCTGATTTTTCTGCCACTTAACTCTTTGAACTGGTGGTTATCGTGTTTTCAGTGGAATTCCATTGCCACCATTTTAATTGCATTCTTCCTCTCAAAGGCGTTTATTGTACTGGGCTTGAATTTTACCCTGGAACTGACTAACGTAAGCCTGGTTGGGACAAGTGCCAAGGATGTGCCAAAATATTAGGAAAAGCGAAGTCAGCCATTCTGCTTGTTCCTGAGGAAGCTGCCAATTCACAGGTCAGTAGACTGACTGCAGTGTAATTTTCTACCGCAGAAGGAAGGTACACTTCATTACAAAAGGCAGCCGCTATAAGAATTCAGTTTGCTCCTTAAAGTTTTCATCATTGCAACCAATTTAATGACCGACAAGACTGTTCCAGTTATTACTTGTACTGTATATTGTCTTTTCTCTGATACAAATTCATATAGAGATGTGTAAATGCAGTTTGAAAAGGTCTCTTCATCTATAAAATGTAAATAGCATAAATATAATGATTTACTTATACTTTTGTTTACATGAAGTGGAAGTTCTGAGACTTAGAGGAAAATAGCTAGTTCTGGACGATGTTATTCCTTTAAGTACAGCAGCCCCAAAGTAGATAAGAGCATGCATGCAGTCTCATGTGCAAAAAGAAGTGGAGGTCATGCTGCGTTTTAGTGCACTTGACAGTACCTTTGACTAATCACTGAGTGGGGAATTTTCCATTTGTCTGCTTTGTATGAGACAGAAAAAATATACTATACCTGTTCCAATATGGCATATGTGCTACAGTTCCCTTTTTATGTGGCAAGCAAAGACAACAGCATGCTGAGTTTTTGTCTCTTAAATTTTATTGAAGTCTTTATGTAATGATTTTAATTCTCTTGACACACTGTTTTGTCTTTCAATTTGGAATTGAACTTAATGCAAATGGTCTTTCTGTAAACATTGTTTGCTACCATACATCCACTTATCATTTTAGAATGTGTGAATTATCTTTTCATTCCCATTTTTTGGTCAAAGAAAGAAAAGTACATCATACTATCAAGAATGGTTTTGTGAACAATGTAATGTGACAACAACTTACTTTCACTGGATAGACAAATAATACTTTATTTTAGACCTGTGTGTATCTGTATGGTACCACAGCCATTGCATGTGAGCATTAAGGGCAGGTTGGTTTGTTTTCCTTTTGAATGACAGACACAAAATGCTATAGTCAGTGTTTTCAGTACCAAAATGTCATTCATACTGGTTCCTTTTTTTCCCTGATATCTAATTCTCAGAAGTCTAAGATTTAGAAATGTTGAAGAGTTGTGAAGAAAGCATTTATATATATATATATACACAAACATATATAGACATGTACGTACATATATTTATATGCATGTGTAACTACTGTTAAGATGCCTACCTTACAAAATATAGTACTCTTTCATATATGTTATTGTCCACTTTTATTCCATTTTCTATAACAAAATCCATTATGTTTCCACAGGTTGGCTTTGAATCTGTGATTTTACGACTTACAGACATTATAGCAGGGACAGGCCAGGCTGTCATCACCAGAAAAGGAGTTTATGGCTCTGTCATCGTGAGCTGGATCTCAGGATACCCAGCAGACCTGATCACTGACTTTGCTCAGTCAGGCAATATTACTCCTCTGTTTGGTGAGTAACAGTCTGAGGAAACAGCTACGAAAGTTGCATAAGTGATGATACCACCTTTTAGTTATATATACCTCTGTATGCTCTCTCTATTAATAAAGCGTCATTAGATTGAAATGGTATGGTCTAATTTTTAGCTATAAGGGATGTGTGCATTTTATAAGCAAAAAAACCCTTCAACTTCATAGATCCATGTCTGGGAGGCAGGCACGATGCTGTGGCCATGAAGGACAGCTTCATATAGGAAAGACCCTTATCCAGTTTTCTTCTCCCTAAATGGAGTGGAATTGTGATTAAAGTCTGTACTTTAGCGCATTGCCAGATAAAAAGAGGATTCCTATTGGATTATTTTGACTTTTGCTCTCTCTCACTCTCTCTTTCCTTCAGGTACTGTTGCATTTTCCTCTGGTGAGCAAAGTAAAGTGATTTCATTTCAGGCCACTCCAAGCCTAAATAAATGTGAGTCATTTGCCATCACTTTAACAGCAGCGCACAGCAATGTGTCTGGTGGGGCTCGCCTGAGGTAAGGATGCTACTTGTATTTTTGAGTCGCACCAATGCCATAAGAATTATGACCTGTGTACAGATACAAAACTTATACAAATCCCTGTTGTTATTATTCTAGGCAGCTAGTAACTTGTAGTCCATTCTTTGATAAATTTGTATGGCTTGTCTCAGGTGAGAACAAAGTGATCTAGATCTGACCTGTTCAGAACTGAGGCTTTTATCCAACTCCAGTCTATTTCATAGGTGCCTAGAATAACGGAGACAGTCAAGACAATGAAGATCAACAGTTTTAGCCGGGAAGCTGAAGACTGAAAGCAACTCTTAACAGTTTTCATTTGTGTCCCTAAAAATCCATATTTAGAAGGTCTTACATAACAAATTATTTATAATAAGAAAAATAAAACAAGAAATGTTCTGAAAATACCTAATTTATATAAACCTCCTTTTTATTTTTTAAAAAAACAAACCCATTACGTTTAATGTAGTTTTCCATCTCAGATAAGTTATCTGTTCTTCAAGCTATTTTATTTTCATTCATCCTTAGCCATTGATAGCTAGAAGTGGTATAAAAAGAATGGACATGGAGTAACACCACGTATGGAGAAAGGTTTTGGCTTCGCCATGTTACAATTACAGTGGCAAATCTGAAGGAAGTCAGGAGTGAAATGGATGGATAAATCCTGAGATTGAGCCCTTCTCCTGGGCTTGTCTGTCCTGTGGACTGGTGTCCTCAGAGCCCCTATTTACCCTGTGAATCAAATACATTAAGTATGTGAGAATGACCTTTCCTAGAAAACTGAAGATGACATCCCATGGAGGGTAAAGGTGACTTTGAAGAGCTTTTGGCTCCCTTAGTGGTGGAAATGGTCTAGTTTTTTGACCAAAATCACTGTAATTTTAGTGCCATTTGATAGCCTCTAGCACTGAATAATAGGTCAGTTCTGCAGACAGGTATAAGACACAAGATTTAACGAAGAGTTTTGCTTCTATGCTTATTTTCTAATAAGAAAGGGATCTATTTAATATGAATGAAGTAGAGCTTAAGTTTATATTGATCACAGGGCTCAGATCTGGAAAAAAAATTCCTGTGAGGGGGCAGTTAGTATTTCAAAGCCCCACTGTAAGTTTTAAAATAACTTCCTCTCATTCTCTAGCTTCCTGGCTCTAACTGTAGATCTGTTAGGATCTGTCTGTCCCTCAGTTTTCCTTTGAAATGGGAAGTTTGTTCTATAGATAAAACTGGTATTACTCGGGGTGGCTGTATTGTAATGTATCTTCTTTCATTGTGTCCAGAACGGAAAAACATCATACTTTACTTTGCTTCTCCCTTTTCTCAGGAAGACTTTATTTTATTTAAACTTTACTCTGTATCCTGTGCTGATTTGGGTGCATTGCATCTGAGGAGGGCTGTTCGATCCTATTATTACAAAATCATTTTTCAGGCAATCATGTTACATCTTGCTTTGGTATGGTTGCTATTTCTTCCCTCTGCTATTAGACATTTGTTTGATCCGCTTTCTTACAGCCATCATTGATTGTTCACTGGAAATTATTCTGCTTTAATGTTTTACTTTTCTTCACGCTTCGTATTTCCTCTGTCAACTTTGGTGTCTTTTCTGCTTCAGATCGGGTTTTACAAGAGCTGAAATTGAGCCAATGGGGATCTTCCAGTTTGCTCTTAACTCAAGGTCTGTTTCAGTTGAGGATGATGTTTGGGCAGTCACACTACATGTCCAAAGATTGTTTGGTTTTCAAAGTAATCTCACTAAATTGACATATCAGACCATTCCAGGAAGTGCCAAACCACTAGAGGACTTTGTACCCATCTACAATCGAGAGCTTACGTTTTTACATTTTCAGACAAACGCTGTGATAGAAATATCAATAATTGATGACTCTGTCTCTGAAATTGAGGAATTTTTTTTTGTAAATTTGACTTGTGTGGAAATTTTGGATGTTCAACCTGTGAAGCTTGCCTGGAGTCCACATCTGAATCCAGCTTTCAGTGTTGCAACCGTTAATATCCTCGCTAATGATATTCTTCATGGAATACTAAGTTTGGGGCCAGAGTTTATTTATGTTGAAGAAGATGCCAACAACAGTACCCCCAACACAGCGATACTTCATATCAGAAGGACCAAGGGTTTTACTGGTGATGTTGAAGTAACCATTAAAACCTTTGGGGGAGTGAGTGCACAAAGTGGAGCAGATTCATATCCTTTTATGAAGGATTTCCTTCCGTTTATGGAAGATCCAACTTCACTTGGGCAATGGAAGGGGAAGATTTTGAGGAACAGTCAGTCTCTTTGACTTTGCTGGATGGACAAAGAGAAAGCAGGGTGTCCATAAAGATTTTTGACGATGATGAGCCTGAAGGACAGGAATTGTTTTATGTTTTCCTCTCAAATCCTGAATATGGAGCTCAGATTGTAGAAGGAAAGGATGAATATGGATTTGCTGCTTTTGCAACAGTAATTATTGCAGGTAATATTATTTCCCTGGGAAAATTAATAACAGTACATGACTATGTTTTCATAGCAATTTTCATGTAAAGATTGGCAATCTATTTGACGATAAGCAGGGTATTCTATTGTGAAATCTTGAGTTTTCCAGAGCAGAGGAAGCATCTAATGTACAAAGCTACTACGCGTCCCTTAGCAACGTAGCTCAAAATACATTTAGAGATTATGCTTATCTCTGTTCTTGCCCTGTTTTACTCTTTAAGGGAAAAGACTAATCTTGAGTAGTTTTTATGTAGATCCAGTAGCATTGCAGGCATTTTAGATTTTTACTTTTGCCATTTTGTCACTTTTACATACAATGGGGTTTGTGCAAAGTATCAGTCTCTATATTGACATTCAGCATGCACTGGTAAGTAAAGCCATTGCTACCTGTAAAGGAGAAATCCTTTAGTAACAAAATTTAATGGGACACTGTGAAGACATTAGCTTCCCCTCATTAAACCTGGATTTTTTTTCCATACACTGCTGTTTTGCCAAAGATGTTTACATTCCCATGAGAACAGTGAAGTATTGTGCAGCTCCATACTTGCACACACGGAATTAAAGATGCAGAAGAAAAGCTGATGTGACAATTTGGAAAAATTAATGGCTTCAACAAGAGTATGAGTGGGACGAATAAGAAAGCTGTCCTTGGAAGCCCATCTTCATCCCGTACCCTGCTATATCTGCTTTCAAAAGTACTTATTCTACTGGTTAAAATAAAATTTAGAAATGCCAACATTTAAAGTTCTGGATAACTATGTAGTGTAAATTAAACCCAGAAATATTATAATACATTTTCTCAAGGTGTCCCCAGATGATACTTTGTAGCATTGTTTTGATACCTATTTTAAATTTTTTTTAGTGGTTATTCACATGAAGGTTATAATTTAGTCTCAGCTTAACTTTCTTGCTTACTTTCATGGACTGTTTCCTCTATAGGAAGTGATCTCCAGAACGGCATTTTGGGATTTGTTCCAGAAGTACAAAGCGCTCTCGTACTTGATGAAGACTCGGAGAACAGAGAGGTGCTGCTGATTGTCACAAGGCAACCAAACAGGTGCAGGCAACAGCCGATTCGAATGTGCTTCCCACATGTTGTAACATGCTGTGTTGTTAACCACAGGAGCTGCTGTTAGTGGAAGAGTTTCTCAAAGAGTTTTAAAATAAATCTGCCTTTCAGCTGCTTTAGTAACTTCTCAGAAGTTGATGAACTGGCTTTAAGTTGTGAATGTGATTAGGTCTGTCACTCTACTGTGATAAAGCAGAGACAGGAAAAACAAGTATTTTCCAACTTACACTATAAGGCTACAAGTGTGAAAGATTTGCTTGAGTTAAAATATTTGCCCTGCTCGAGGTGTAATTCAAATTCTCAACTCCCCGTGTAGTACAATGTAGGTATGAATACTAAAATGAGCAATTAAGAAGGCACCTGAGTGTCAGCACTATGATAATGTTTTCAGTCACACAGACACTATATTTTTTCTAATTAGCACATATATATATATCTACATATGTTGCACATTGATGTGTACTTTTAATCAAATATGCTCAAGTACTTCACGTTCCTTAAACTTAGAGGAAAGACAAATCCTACCTGGTTTTCCAGGCGAACGGTCACTGTAGTATTAAGGAAGGTACACGGGCAACTCCCTTCCAAGAACCAGTGTCTCTTATGCAGCTAATGTCATGTTTTCTGAAATAAAAATTGAGAATAATCTAGCTCCGTGTAATTGCTTTATTTTCTTCCTGTGTGATGTTTTTGTGATCTAAACACATGTCAGGTGAAGGAATTTAAATTAAAAAAGAGACGTTTTCATCCTACAGCAGTTTGTTCCCTGGTGATAAGCTTTGAATCATAACAGAAAACGTGTGTTACCTCCGTGGTTTATGTTTCCTAAAACAACAGTGATCTCCTGCAGTACATATATACTCTCGATTTGCTTATCGGGCTTTTGAAGAGGTGAAGATCTTTTGGCGTGTGACCTTTAATAAAACAGCTGTTGTCCTTCTGAAGGATGGCGTGAACTTGGAGAATGAACTTGTATCCGTGGTGGGATCCACTACCTGCATGGCAGGTCAAACGTTGTGCAACATCTCCATTGAACTAAAGCCTGAGAATGTAAGTAATTATTACTCATTTGTGTATAGCCCTGTGGTGTTGAATTGCAGCTTATCAAGACTGAAAAACCCCTCTGATCTGGAGGAAGTGATGTATGGGACACAGTCTGGAGATGGTAACTTGACATCTGCTCAGCTCCTCTGCAAATACATGTTTATTTACAGACTTGTGCTGCGTCCATGGTGACTGCTAAAAACTTGGGAAGATGAGTATTTAATTTGAAGAGTAAAATGCAGATCTTTTATAGAACCATAAGAAAAAAGAATGGAGTTATCTCAGTGAGATGTGTATTCATTTGCTGCATTCTTATCCTCCACACAGTAAATTTTTAATCAGTTAAAGGACTTCTTAGGGTGTTTTATAGAAAGCATATCCTGCGACTAACACCACCTCATTCTACAAAAAAAAAAAAAACCAAAACGCTTTTATTGCAACAATTTTTACTGGAAACAAAAGGAAAAAATAATTTTGTTTGAACACCTGGTGCTTAGAACAGTCCCTTAAGAAAGGAAAGATGAATGTTTGTCATTCTTTCGGAGTGAAGAGTTTGACATTTTCCGATAAACTATCTGAACCGTCAGGCTAGTGGCAAAGCTGAGGTCTGGGGAATGGAAGAAAGACAATATGAGAAGGTTTCTACAGTTTGTCTGACTACACTTTAGAAAACAACGCAAGATGTAGGATGTGGGAAACAATCATTTCCCACTAGGGAACTGTGTGCATTCCCTTAGCTCAGAGGGCTATTTTCCTTCTGCATCTTCGGATGTAATTTTTAAATTACAGAGCCAAGGAATAAAATATATGCATGAGTGGATCACAGGTGGCCTCGCTGAGCAAACTGGGATTTTGAACCTGTTTATTCCAGAGGAGTGTCTTCATTATTTAATGACAGCGGACTGGCAGCGTTAGAAACATGCATTTATACCACATGAAGCACAAGCGTGTGCCACTCAAACAGGTGCTAATGGAAGGTTAGTTCCCTGTGGCGCTACAGTGAATTTGTGCCTGTCATCCATTAGTCAAGATCATTCCATGTAAATAATTACTTGATGACTACTCGATTAAAAATATATGCTGTTTAGCCCCCCCAAATATTCTTTAATTCTTCTTCCAGTTCTTCTTCCATAAAATAGCTTATAAATTAGCAACAAATACATTATGAAATGATGAAGTAATAAATGCATTCAATAAATATTTTACGTTTTTATGGCGTACGGTATGACATCTAGCTTTTAGAAAGTTTTTGCTTGGTCAGTTGCACTGACTTCATTTGCTAAGAGCTGGATCCTGCTTTCCTAGAATTACAGTAGAATTTCCAAAAATCCAGACCCGGAACAAAAATCTATACTTGAAATCGTCTTCAATTACCAACTCTTTTTTATAATGCTGTTGTCTTGTAAAGAACTATGGAGGTTTTTTTGCTGGTTTGCTGCTTCCTCAGTGCATCTAATAGGCTCGGATGCCATATTTCCAATTATTTATGGAATCTCAGGAATCGGATATCTATTTCTAAACATGTTATATCTGTAGTGTAGATAGAAAATCAAAGGTAGGGCAACACGTCATAGTGTAATTTAATATTGCTACCTTATTTTCAATAAACAGGCATTCAGTTTGTAGAAATTCCTAGACTAATTCTTTGACACGTGAACGCTGAAATTCAATAGCCTGTATTTCCAGACTATTCAAAACTGTGGTTAGCAGAGTTCAATATAAAAATACAGTCAATATTAACTGAAGATTCAAAACTACATACTCACTCTTCTATGGAGTTTTTTACACAGGTAAGAAGGTGGGTACATGCCTTTTCATAAGGCAAAAATTAAGTGAAAGAGCAAATTCCTTACAAAATGTACAGCTGTGTAACTCCATAATCTGGAAAATTGAGCTCTTAAAGCATTTACCATCTTGTCTTATGGCAAATTTACGGTAACAATACGTGTAGTATACAAATAGCTGTTTTACTGCGGTAGAGTCCCGTGCAAAAATTCACGATGTCATTATTGCACGTGGCATTGCTGCAACATTATTATTTTTAGGATATATTAATACTTCCTTGCACTTACTGCACATTTCAAGAGGCATGCTTATAGTGTTAGTATCCATTGTGCATACAAAATAATGCAAACTTTTTAAAAACAAATAATTAGTGGGTCTTATAATGACATGAAAATCATCCCTCCTTTACAGGTACCTGAATTTGAGACGTATTTTTTTGTTGAGCTTTATGCTGTAAGCACAGGAGCTGCATTGAACAGCAGTGCCAGATTTGCTTTTATAACCGTCCTTGAAAGCGACGCTCCTCGTGGTTTAGTGTATTTTGCTGTGGGATCTCGTTTTGCTGTGGCTCACAAGAAGACAACTTTAATCAGCCTGCAAGTGCATAGAGATTCTAGTACATCGGTCACCACAGTGGTCAGCTCCAGCATGCAGGTAAAGCGTCTGTTGCTGTTTTTATAATTTAACTTATTTTTTTGCTAGTAAATCGTTCATTCTGTAAAGTGAATCTGGCTGTAATTAGCATTTTTTTCAGGAAGCAGTCAAGCATTTGCCGGGCCCATACATTATAATTTTGTTTGTTTTCCACTAGTAAAAAGGCCTTGTTCACTCTTGTATTATCAAGAGTGATTTGTTTCATAGTACCTTTCAGTTACCTCAAAGACAACGGGCAGGCAGGCATTAAATACATTTCTTTCTTTGTCCTAAAGTTCTTGAAATACTCAAATTTTTGAGGCTTTTTTCTCTCAAATTAAGTTTTTATTATGTGTATGCCTGTCAAGATTCAGATGCCAACACACTTGCTGTTTTAGGTGAAAAATGTATTAATACACAGAGCACACTGAGGAAAAGAGAAGGAGCGCTTTCATCAGATTTTATTGCATTTTCTTGAAGTTCTAAACTAAAATTATCTGATTAAAAAATCTCACGTGCTTAAGCCTATTTTACCATCCCCTTTCATTTTTTTGGTTATGTTTACAGCTGTAACATCAGACACTTCTAACTTGGGACCCTTTTATCTCTAAATGACTACCTCATTATTAACTGACAGATTATGAAGATTCTCCTTTAGCAGAAGTAACACAACTGCAAAAACATGATTCCTTCCTTGATTTCAACGTCAAGGAACAGGCTGCAAGAGGGGTGTAATTCCATCAACCTTTACAATAAAATGCTTTGCATTCTATTGCTGTATTGGATGCATATTTATTTCAACTGCATGGGATTACGTGATATTTCCATCCATTTCTTATAGCTGACCAGTGCATTTTTTGTTGAATTGCGTGATAACAAATTTTCACATTCTTTCCAGCCAAAAGTTCATTATAATTTAGATGTTAAATGGAGAAGAAATTGCTACTGTCCAGTGTATATTTAGGCTGAAATATAGGGAGCATTTCTTTACCTGTTTATAATTTTTATATAGCAACCCTTCTTCGGATACTTTTAGGTAATGAGTGTGCGTGACCACACACCAAATTATTGGTGCTCTTGGTACCTGTAAAATAAGAAGCCGTGGCAGACAGGAAACAGATGTTTATCTCATTTCTACAAAGGTTTCTTAAACAATGCTCTTGCCACTGGTGCTTTTATTACCACTTATTGCTCCATTTCCTAGTTCTCGATTGGAAGGGGTAAACAAAAGGAAACTTCTTACTGAAATTTGCACAGATGATGTGATTTTGTTCTAGAGCAATTTTGAAAGAGATACACACTGCATTGATTTACTAAGTTCTCTGAACTCAAAAGAAAAATTCTGATTTATTCCATAAGTAAACTCTACTAATTAAAGCAAAATGTTTTCAAAAGCGGTCTAGTATTTCACAAATAAACATCTTTGCTTAATAGTCAGTATACAATCAGTTCTTACTAAATTAAGAAATACTACTGAATTTGAATAATAGCCCGGAATGTTAGTTTCCACTTAAGGAAAGTTTGTTATATTACGAGATATAATACCAGGGTTGTGGCAACTGACAAAACCAGTAAGGATATGAAGAATCTGCAGACCTCGTGGAAGGTGAAAAGAGTGCTACTTCACAGAAGAAATGAGGCCCTATAGCATTCCTAGGTATCTTTACTGGGACTAAAAATATCATGAACTGATATTAATTTGGGCACAGGTTTCCAGAGTGGTTTATTTTTTTCCTTTTGTTTAGTTTTTATGTATGTGTAATGCCTGCCTGTACCCTGAACCGAGGGAATTTCATGCTACAGACCTAAACTTACATTGTTGCCCTCTGGAATTCACCTTACAGATGTGCTAACGTTTCTGTAACATCTGTTCACCCAGAAAAAGCTTTGTGATTTTTGTTTTGCAAAAGAACGAGAGGGATCCTGTACACTATCGACAATATATATAATTCTTTCCCTGGGTAGTCAGTGATTACAGGTGACAGATTGCTACTTCAGGGTGATATTTCATTTAAGGTAATTGTTATATAATTCTTAACTGCATTTTGAAAGAGGGTTTCTTTTTTTACACACTTAAATTTTACCCATTTACAACAGGAGTTCTACAGCAGCTGTTTTTGAACGATTGTATCTATCATAATGTTACCCCAAACTCTTCTGATTTGTTTTAAGGAGCTACAGAAACCTGAACCTATTGGCCGGACCTTCATATCTCCAGCTGTGGCAGGACAAGATTTTGCCAGATCTGAGGGTTTATTGACTTTTGAACCTGGACAGAGAAATATGTTCCTGGATGTGACCCTGACTCCAAAGACAGGATCTTTAAACCCATTTCCAAAGCGTTTCCAGGTTGTACTTTCTAATCCCACAGACGGTGCCAGGGCAGATGACGTGTATGGCATTGCTAAGGTCACCATTGTGTCAGATTTGGACTCCTTGCCAGCTTGGGGGCTCATTGATCAACTCCATCAGCCTCTTGATGACACCATCTTGAGTCCTCCAGAATCTGAATGTCAAAGTGGCTACAGAAACCACAGAAGAGCAGCTTACTGCTGTGATGCATATAATAGATAAGGTAAACCTTTCCTGCTCTTTCTTGAATGACCAATGACTTTAATAAGAGTAAAATAACACACAGGCCTGTGATAAGATCAAGGACAGCATCCACAGCAGGGACCCAGGGACCCAGGGACCCAGACAAAGGTAAAAATAGAAGCTGTGAAGTCCCAGTCATGGAAGACGTTTGCCTGCTACAAGTTAGGATGGTGGCTGGCAATCAACAATCAAATAGGTTGAAAAGAACAACTGGTATTGATTTTGTGTATGTACCTATAGCACGATGTTTTGTGCTGTGCCACATTTTCCCTTTGGTGTCACGCTTTCACAGAGCTTGTTACGATTTCTTGATTCTCAGGGCATATCTTTGTTGGTTTTAGCCCTGGCACAAGGCAGTGAGGCTCAGGGTTCACAGAATCACAGATTCACAGAATGTCAGGGGTTGGAGGGCCCTGGAAAGCTCATCCAGTGCAATCCCCCCATGGAGCAGGAACACCCAGATGAGGTTACACAGGAAGGTGTCCAGGCGGGTTGGAGTGTCTGCAGAGAAGGAGACTCCACAAGCTCCCTGGGCAGCCTGGGCCAGGCTCTGCCACCCTCACCGGGAACAAGTTTCTTCTCAAATTTAAGCAGAACCTCCAAAACTCCTGTGTTCCAGTTTGTACCCATTACCCCTTGTCCTACCATTGGTTGTCACCGAGAAGAGCCTGGCTCCATCCTCCTGACGCTCCCCCTTTCCATATTGATCCCCATGAATGAGTCACCCCTCAGTGTCCTCTTGTCCAGCTCCAGAGCCCCAGCTCCCTCAGCCTTTCCTCACACGGGAGATGCTCCACTCCCTTCAGCATCTTGGTGGCTGCGCTGGACTCCCTCCAGCAGTTCCCTGTCCTGCTGGAACTGAGGGGCCACAACTGGACACAAGATTCCAGGTGTGGTCTCCCCAGGGCAGAGCAGAGGGGCAGGAGAACCTCTCTGACCTACTGATCACCCCCTTCTAACCCACCCCAGGTACCATTGGCCTTCCTGGCCACAAGGGCCCAGTGCTGGCTCATGGTCATCCTGCTGTCCCCAGGACCCCCAGGTCCCTTTCCCCTACACTGCTCTCTGATAGGTTGTTCTTATCTTCACATTTGAATACAGTCAACACACCAGCAAGTCCTACCAGGACCAGCTGGAGTCTTCTGCTGTTGTCTTAACCAGGCCTGCATATTCTTTTCCTTTTTTTTCCCTCTGCATTATCTCTGGCAATCGGGCTGGCAAGTACCTGAGCACTTCAGCATTGCCCTGAGTTCTCTGAAAACCCTGGGACTAGTTTTGTGGCTTCCTGGCTCTTCTGGACTTGTGGAGCAATGCAAAATGGATCTGGAAAGTGTTTAAATGTGGAGCTGGAAAATGTTTAAATACCTAGACACAAAACAGTATAAAAATATTAATGAAGAATAATTCATTTGTGACTGTTGCCATTTTGACACAGAAATCATATCAAGAATCCTCAGGGCGCAACGATCTTTGACTTGCGAAGGAATGAAAAGTCCCACATGGTTTCTTTAATAAATCCACATTAGTAAGGATATCTTTGTGTAGTTTTGACATAGACTGCACCTGATGCCTTGGCCGCAGTGATCAAGAAATGAAAAATATGCTGAACTTTCAGAATGAACACTGGGATAAATGTTCGTTTTATGAGGAAATGTTACAAGCAGACTTGTGTGCATAAAATGTTCCATTTCTTCTCCTCCCTTTAGGTGACAGATGTTGGTGAGAAACAGTTACTCACTGATAAAAGTAGAAGCCTTTTCTATGAGATACTCTGCACCCTGGCTAGCCCAAAGCGCGAGGACACACGAGGATATAGCCTGCTTGCTGCGGTGACCGGGAAATTTGCCTTTTCCCTGTTGACAGGGGTAATGTGTGGGTCACCGGGAGAAAGGTAAGTAACCTTGAATTCAAAATACGTTTTGAAAATACCAGAAAGCTAATACAGTAAAAATGTAAATGATATTTTTTAGAAAAGGGACTTGTTACCTGTATGAAAACGTGTTGCACTCTGTCGGAATCTTACAAAGCTCTAAGAGCTGGTGTCACAAATGCGGGGTAGCTCTGAGAGTAGAAGTCAGGAGATCTGGGATGTATTAAGTCACCATTAGCTTAAATATTGCTTAGAAAAGGATTAATTAATCTTGCTAAGAAAATAACGTAATTATATGATGGAGAGCTATGCTTTAAGATGTAGGTGACAGTAAGTAACCCAAAATTTCTACTGGCGTTCTCTAATTTCTGTGTACATGGTTTTGCTCACTTGAACATTATTTAGAATTGCCTGAAAGCAACTCATAGTTTTCACATGTAGTTTCAAATTCCTAGTTTTTTCTGCAAGTGCATCATAACCTATGGCCAGGCTAATGGGCAGGGAAAATAGATGACTGCAGAAACAAATGACAGTTTTATGACACAAACACTTCTCAACAGTGGGTTTCTCCCACTGTGAACCTATTAAAAAACTGGTAGTTGAATCTAGAATAAAAAAATACCTTTTTTCTTTTTTCCCGTTAGGTGAAAATCAGCATGCTTTAGATTTCTTTCTCAGTTTCTTTTGGAGATGTAACTTTCTGTGACATTGCATAAGTTATAGGGGTTAAGATGCCCATCTCAGCCAAAAGACAGTAAATGGCATAAATAACAGTGCTATCTGGAACAGTGTCCAGAACTTGAAAGTTCAAATTCCTTATTGCAAGTTTTTTGTGTCATCTCTTGGGAATAAGAGCTAGATCATCCATTTTAATGCTTCTCCTTGTTATTGACTCTTCTCTACATCAAGTTATAAAGATGAATATTATGATAACCTGTTTTACCATGGGATGGTTTTTCTTACAGATCATAGTGAGGAAAATCCGGAGGAGAAATGGAGAAGCCAAAATACATCATAATTCCGCCCCTCCTTTTTTCACAGAAACGGAAGCTGTCTTTTTATTAAATGTAATAAAGCCTAAAATGATGAAGGAATAAAATATTAATTACGCATACATTTTAGACTAATTATGTGAAGCATAGTGAAAGTTCAGTTCCACTTACCAGCCCTGTTGCTTTTCCTCTTCAACAGAGGTAAAAATAGCCTTGACAGCTGCCCGTACATTGCAATAATGGCTCACAACTGGTTTCCTTAGCAAATCAACGGACACAGATTTGATGGAAAAGATGGAGATTTTATTCAAGTACCTGAACATTTGTTAAAGGTCTCTGTTGTGTTATCCCCTCTTCAAGACGAGAGCTGTGAATCTGTACAGTTCACAGAATATAGCAGTCAGCAGTGGTTCCTTACTGGAGACAAAGAGCTTGCCTTGAAGAACAAGGTTGGAAGATAATGCAATTTATTTTTTCAATAAATTAATTTATATATTACTCGAACCATCTTAAATGTCTTTAAAATAATGTGAGCGTTTTAGTGTGTTTGTGATTAAAATGAGCACTGACTGTTGAATTTTAATATTAAGTTTGTGTTTATGTTGTGTGTATTGTTTCAGGCTTTTTCTATGAGTTTGAAGGGTCGGAGTTCATACCCTTTGAAAGATAACAATGAAGTTGTTTATCGGATTTATGCTACAGGAAGTCGGATTGTTCCACAAAAGTCTCTATGTCTCCTCTGGAGCCAAGCTGCTGAAAGGTTGTTTTATTAATCTGTTTAGTTTTCCAGTTTCTACCATGTGTATTTGTATAAAATCCCATCAAGTCCGATCAGATCGCCTACAAGTACGAAATTGATCTATTTCTTATCCATCTTTTTCCCTTAACTTTTCTGGCCTTTGTACCAGCACGTAAAACATTCTGTATAATAAAATGTGTAGTTATTCTTAGAGATTTCTCAGACTTCTACTATTGATTTTTTTCATTACAGTACTGTTTAGTTTACGTAATGATGTGTTGGGCAATGCTGAGAGGCCATAAATTCCAGAATGGCATCACTTCATTAATATTAGCGTCTTTTGTACTCTTTACAGTTGTTATCAGACAACATTTCGAGTCCATTCTTACAAAGAATTAAACCTGCGTCTCTGGTATTGCTTCAAGTCACTGAAACAGAATATTCCTTATTTGCTAATATCCAGAATTTGGGCATAACTTTTGACGATGATCTCTGTAGGGCTCTTACTTTTTGACAGAAAAGCCATCTCCTGGTAGTTTTTAATATTGCTGCTGCTAGCTTGACTTGATGTATCCTGCTTTTCAGAAGTGGTGAACTGCTGATCATTTTCCATTCTTACTGCTGATCATTTTCCATTCTTATTGCTACTCACACCATTGCAAGCGATGTGCTAAAGTTTTCTGTGTATTCCCTTCAACGCCCTATTATTTGATTTGCCTATTTCTTTCCTGTTCACACAGTATAAATGAAATTAGAGAGAGTTACCTTCTATATCCTGCAGACAACTAGTTAGTTTAGATATGATTTCATTAGATGGTCTGGATTCTATCAGTCTGTCACTGATATAAACTATTCAGGAAGGAGATGCAGCAGAATTTACCTGCATACTCTCCTTTTATCTAGACATTGTATCACAGAACAATGTGGTTTCCACTAGAAATGGCTTAGGATGTCACCTGTAGTATCCTTTTCCAAAATTTTCAGCAATACTGAAGGAGAACATGTATTTTAGTTTCAAAACAGCAAACAGCAAGTGTTCTTCAGAATGGGCTAAAGCACTGTGCAAGTATAAGCAACATACTAGTTAAAAATTCAGATGGGACTGTGAATCTTGTGTAAGTTTTAAAACATGGCCACAAAAAAAATTTCTAGCAGAAAAACAAAGTTCATTACTATATACTTATATTTTTTTAATAATATATTTTTTTAAAAGCTGTTTTAATTTCATGTAAATATGCTATTCTAAAAACTGCACATGAAAGATGTGCAATAGATGAAGATAAACTTATGCAGTAGTTTAGAAAACCCGGTGTTTTCAGAGATACAACAATTTTCAAGCCTGTTTACCGTGTGAATTAGACAAGTCGATTTCCAGCTTTGTGAACATTTTGTTTTGCAGCTGGCTGTCCGACAGCGGGTTCTGCAAAGTGGTTGACGACACATCAGACTATGTGGAATGCTCTTGTTCTCATACGTCCATTTATGCAGTTTATGCCCAAACAGAAAACTTGTCCTCATACAACGAGGCTTTTTTTCCTTCTGGATTCATCTGCATTTCAGGTCAGTTATGTAAAACAGTTTTCTCATTAATAACAACTGACGAGCAGTAAGACTGATTTTTAACCATTTTAGTAACTGATAACAATCTGTTTATATAGATGGGTATTGGAGGAATGTCAACTAACTTCATGATATTTTAGTTGCCATCTGATCCAATATTTGTACAGTGACAAATTTTGCCACTGAAAAGAAACAAAAGTCCAGCAAAGAAATGCGGGTTTTTTGTGAACCTTTACTTAACCATATAAGAGAGAAATACATCATTCATTTAAGGAAAGAAACTTAAAAACCCAAAATTCACCTGCGTGCGGGATTAAAGTAAATTTTCCTTCTGGCGTTGATAGTCACTGTGCAAGGAGGAACCTCAGAGCAGGGGGGTCACTGAGAAAACCAGCTAAATGACTTCTTAATTTGACCTTAGGGCACTTAAATGAGGTTCTGGGTCTGCTTCTTGTGAGGTTTGTAGCTTCTATACTAGATCATCAGTGTGTGAGTAACAAAAACAGTGCAAGCAGCTAAATCTCTTATTGATCCCCTCAACTAGAAGAAATAAAGACCTGCATACCTTCAGTGTTGGTTTTTTACTGTAGTCATCTGTGTGTCCAGTGGGGTTTGTGACACACACACTGTCCAATGGTGTTTATGACACACACGCTGTCCAATGGGGTTTGTGACACACGCCGTGTCCAATGGGCTTTGTGACACACACGCCGTGTCCAATGGGCTTTGTGACTCACACGTTGTTCATTGGGGTTTGTGACATGCACAGTGTCCAATGGGGTATGTGACATGCACACTGTCCAATGGGGTATGTGACAAACACCCTGTCCAGGGGCGTTTGTGACACACACACTGTCCAGGGGTGTTTGTGACACACACCCTTTCCAATGGGGTTTGTGACACACACCCTTTCCAGGGGGGGTTGTGAGAGACACAGTCTCCAATGGGGTTTGTGACACACACGCTGTCTAAGGGTGTTTGTGACACACACACTGTCCAGGGAGGTTTGTGACACACACACTGTCCGGGGGGGTTCGTGACACACACACTGTCCAACGGGGTTTGTGACACACACACTGTCCAGGGATATTTTGGACACACACAGTTTCCAGGGGGGCTTGTGACACATGCTGTCCAATGGGGTTTGTGACACACACGCTGTCCAATGGGGTTTGTGACACACACCCTATCTAGGGGTGTTTGTGACATACACGTTGTCCAGGGGTGTTTGTGACACACACGGTTTCCAGGGGGGGTTGTGACACATGCTGTCCAATGGGGTTTGTGAGACACACCCTGTCCAGGGGCGTTTGTGACACAAACGGTGTCCGGGGGGGTTGTGACGCATACCTGTAGGTAGTTAGGGTCTGGAGGCCGGAAGATCTCGCGCTGTACAGAAAGATAGTAGCCCCTCCCTAGGTAGGTAGGAGTATGTGAGGCAAGCAGATGGACGTGACGTTGCAAACCTAAGGTATATAATGCTGTGTTACTTGTTAATAAACGCCATTTGCTTTCCACCACAGTGGCATCTGTGTGCTGATGGACCGAGCGACCTGGGATGTGGTCGCCGTGCTGTCTCTGAACCAGGTTGTCACTGCCCACTGAGAGGCAACAGGAAGGGAAGAGAACAAAGGGACTGAGAAACAAAGCTAAGTTTAGATCAAAATGAAGAGACTGGAAAGGGAAAACATGCAGCAATGAGCTGGAGGAAGAGGAAAAGAGGGCTGAGGAGCAGGAAAGAGGATGAGAAGACAAAGAAAACGCAGAGCCAGCTGGACAGGGAAGATACAGTGAGAGGGGATGGGGCTGGGAACAGGCAAGGAAGACAGAAAGACAAACAGGACAGAAAGACATCAAGAAGGAAAAGGGGCAGTAATCTGGACAGAGATGGAGAAAGAAGCAGCAGGCAAAGGGCAGACAGGCAGAAAGACAGAGAGGGAGCAGGAGAGAGAAAGAACAATAAGGGTTGGGGCAGGATAGAGATTGGGAAAAAGTCCTGGGGTGGGCAGCAAGAGGAAGAGGGAGTAAAAAAGAAGAGGGGCAGGAATAGGCGCAGGGAGCAGGACAGAGGGATACAGTGAGAAATGATGGGGCACGGAGCGGGACAGAGCAACAGACAAGAATGACGACAAAGAGAAACCGGGGATGATGAGAACACAGAGGGGTGGAGACGGAGAGGGAGATACGAGAAACCCTGCACAGAGATTCAGAAGGGTGGGGGAATAGGTGAGGAAGCAGCAGAGGGCCAGAGGGAGAAGAGATGAAGAGGAAGAAGGGCACAGCAGGAAAGAGGAGGGAGCAGGGAGGGACTGGGACACAAAACAGGGTGAAATGTCCCCAAAGGCCCAGGACTCACCGCACTTCCTGCTCTCTGCACTGCCAGGCAAGCTGTGGAGATCAGGCACTTCTGTCTGTGAGAAATGCAGTTGTGATTTGTGCTGAGATGTTTGATGTTTACAGATACAACCAAATGAGGCTCGGGCTCTGAACCTGCAAAAAGGAAAAGGTGGGTAAGTTCTACATAAAAATTTTGAAACTTGTTTATGAGGTTATATTGATAGAGGGAACTAACATTTTCAGGGTTAACCAACCACATAATAAGGGCCTACTAACGAACTAACACCCAGCGCTGTTTTGCTTATGGTCTAACGAACAAGTGTTTAAGGAATACAATTAAGGAATTGAATTAAACGTTGTTTATCCATAGAAAAAGCCTAAGTTATTTATTTCATTGCTTTACAACAAGTGATTGAATCTGCTATAGAAAAGTTCAACCTCCTCCTCTATAGCAAAGGACAAAAGAAAGTATGGATTTTTGTTGCATCTAATCCATAATGCAAGTACCAATTAAAACGTGTCTGCTGGAGTGGATATCCTGGACACGAACAGGCAGGTTCCTGGTGTTGTGCCCATGGTGATTCATCCACTGTGGCCATGGGTGTCAGGCCTTGATACAACAGACACAAAACCTTGGGAGAGACGTGATCACAGTAAAACGCTTAAAGATAATGAGCTAGCACACTTGATTTAGTCTTTATTTAAAAATACACACGGCTGCTATCTTTTTCCAGTTTAGCTACGATGGGCTCCAATATCTCTATTAATTCTAACTACAACACGTGACAAAAATTAAGGGGGGAAAGCTTTGTTTTTACAACGGTAAATACAGTCTAAATCGTAATTTGGGAAACAGATAAAGGGGTGTAGCAGATGAGGCACAGACTCTCTTTAAGATGCAGAGAGACATTTAATACAAACTCAGGTTTGCATTTGAAACATCGCGGACCTCTGTCCTTGATGTACCGATCCTGTATCAATCCCTCTGTCCCTGATGTACCCACCGCGTATCAATCCCTCTGTCCCTCATGTACCAATCCCTCTGTCCCTGATGATTCATGTCCCACACAGTCCTTGCTGCTTGTGTTGTTCCACCAGCGCTTGTTCTCACACTGTGACTCTTGCAATTTCTCACGGGCCTGATGTCACAACCCTGCCACATCTCCCCTTCTTTGTTTAACAATTGCAGCCACAGCAGCGTGTAACTGCACAGTCATTGCACCATTAAAGCTTTTTTCAACCATTCATTGTGCACAAGAGAAGACACATGGTACACAATCAATAAGTACAGACTCCACATACAAACATTCTAAGCAGCAGGTTAAAGGGCCGTGTTTCGCAATTTTTGTGGCACCCATAACTGTTACAGAATCGCTACTTAATATTCCCTGCATAGTGTTTAACACAGAATAATGAGCTCCCAGTCAACTAAGAATTCTATTTCTCTGTTCTCCAAGTCAGGATCTATATTAATATATTTCTGAGCTGTCGGTTTAAGACGGTGTAAAAACTCCGTGGGAGACTCCTCACGATCCTGTTTAATCTCAGAAGGTTTTGGCATATTTACAGCTTTAGGCGCAGCGTGTCTAATCCCGTATAAAATGCACTGGCGATACCAATGCAGCCTGTGCCCCGATATAAGGATATCAGGATCCCACCCTGGACTGACCGAGGGACAATTTTGATCTCATGTTCTCTGTGTATTCTACACCAATAGCTGTTCTTCAACAAACCTTTTACTGGTTTGCATTTCTTTCCCTGATTATCCTTTTTCAAAACAAATGGATCTGAAGAGGATAAAGACAATGCATATGTAACATTATATATTGTGTAATATGCCTTATGTAATAGGCAATATATGATTTAAAATAGATATCTTACTACATATTACATGCAGCACATTACTATACTACAGATCTCAAAGTATACCCACCTAGACCTGTGAAGCATATTAATATTATTTACAGTGGCCACCATTAATTACAATATTCAATCAGATTCTCCCTGGTTGACGCCCTGTTGAACAGCAAACGATCCTTTTCCAATGTCAGAAAACACAGTCTGGGGGAGATTTCTCACGAATCCTCCTGCCGATTGTCCACTACCTACTTCACAATCACAATAACAGACAATTGGTGAACCCTAAGTACTGGACTATAAAATCCCTCAAGACACAAGTAACAACAACAACAAACCACTAAAGCCAGAAACAATTATACAATTGCTAAGGCACAAACAGCAAAATCATTAAAGGTACCTTTATCAAATTGCTGTTCCCTCGTTTTTCTCTTTATTGTTTTCTCATTTTCCTCTTTAATTTTGTATTTCTTTCTTTTTTTAAGTTACCCAGTTTACCAAAATGCGCAGACGCGAATGCGCAGACCCAACGCGCTGCTGTCGCCCACGTCTCGCGCAGGCAGCGTGCCAACGCAACCAGACAATGAAAGTGCCTTATCTCATTGATGGGGTTTTACCCGCGTCCCGAGCTGGTCCGAGGAGCTGTGGTCCCTTCTAGGAATTCCCCGGTGCCGGCACAAGGTCCCAGAGATCCTGGGATCCACGGGAGGTCAGGCAAATTATCCCATCCTCGTCGCCAGAAATGATACCGAAAAGTCGTCAAATAGACTCTTTAACACTGTTTTGAAAGTGTTAAAAAGCAGGCACTTCTATTACAGCGCGCTGGGGGATCGCTCCTCTAATCGAGTGTGCGTTCCGCTTTCCTCTGGTTTTACAGATCGTGGAACTCCTCAAACAGCAAAACATGCCAACCAATGTTACAGACGTCTCGTGCTCTTTCACCAGCGCGTGCAGCAGCAACGAGAAATCTGGAATGAGCGTCTACAGAAACACGTACGTATTTACCCAATTCAGAACAATGCGTTACATCCGCTGGCCGTACTTCATTGGCAGTAACCCCTCCTGGATTAACACCCTCTGTGGATGGCGCGGGTGCCAACTGTTGGCAATCAGGGCAGGACATAAGAACGCTCCTGGCCTGATCCACTGTCATTTGAAGTTGTCGTTTTAACGCCTTTGCACTCTGGTGAAAGAATTTATGTGATCATTTAGCTTGCTCCAAGGCTTTAGGCACAGTGAGCGGCACAGCTCGTGCATCGGCCCTCCTACTGCCTTCCGCAAGTGGTCCTGGAAGGGCCACTGCGAGAGCGGGTGTGCATTGCATAATACCTGTGATGTCTATGATTTATTAGAAACCATAGCATTCTCAATTCAGCCATCAAAAGAGGATTATCCTCTTCCTTAAGAAAAGAAGCTTCCAGGCGGTTAAGTATGCCAGCCGCATAATATGAGCCAGTTACAACATTCAAAGGCTTGTTACAGAACACCTCAAAGCGATCCTAACAGCTGTCAGCTCAAGAACTTGTTTGACTCTTGGTCTCTTTTTCTACCTTGTGTTTGCAGCACTGGGTATCTGAGTTTAGCCATGTAATTACAACTTTATGTGAGCGACCAGAGGCATCAGTAAATAGAGTCTTGTCGCTTACTGGTCGTTGCTGACAGCAGCATGTATTGCAAATTCTCCTTCATTGTAGGAAGAAATATACCTTCAGGTCTACCCCATACATAGCATATAAACATTCTCTGCCTTTAATTATCGGTTTTGCATACATTTCTTTTATTATCCAAACTGTTTTCATTGGTGTGTGAGCTAGAAAAACCCATACGGCCACAGTCACCTTTCTCCCTCCTTGAGCTCTCCTGACTTGCGGTTCCACCACTGGTGTCTTCTTTCTTGATCCCTCTTGACTGGCAGGTGCGCTCCAACCCTCTTTATCCATCACTCTTCCTCATGGGTTCACCTCCTTCCTTGCTTTTCCTTTGCATGCTGCTCCCCCTGAAGAGAAACACACAGAGGACTGAGCTACACCAGCCCAAGGGCACTACAGTCAGACAGGGGCTGAGTCCGGGGCTGACACCTCCCCACACCCCACAGCGCGCCCACCTTGCCTTGGCACCAGCCCCTGGCACAGCCCTTCCCCTCAGCTCTGCCCTCCCTGCAGCACAGTTCCGCACGTGCCCTGCTCAGGCTGGACCCCAATGTCACGGGTTAGACATGTCACAGCTCAGTACAAGTGCCCACGGTCCTCACCTGCTCCTTGGTACTTGCGGAGGGTCACGTCGCTGTGCCCCGGGGCACTGGCCTGCACGGCCCTGCCCGGCAGCGGGAGCGTCTGGAGCTGCCGGCCGGTTCTCCAGCTTTAGGGTCACCCGCAGCAGCCCGCTCTCCTCAGCTCTGCACACCCAGCCAGTTGCGCCGCCCAGGCAAAGTCAGCTTCACCCTCTGCCCTACACCTCACCTGCAAACAGCCAACTCTTCAGCTGACAACCGTCCAAAACCCACCGACAAACCCTCCAAATCTCAGCCTTTCGCTTTCAACTGCTGCCTCTAGTGCATCTCACAGACAAGCCTCCAAAATCCCCTCATCCTGCAATAATACTCCAGCACTCATCGACTGCGGGAACAACCGCCACAATACCATGCAAACACCAACCAGTTCTGGCACGGAAATATCGCTTTCTCCTCCAGATCCCACCTACACCAACTGCTGACAAACACACGCTGTCCTCACCAAAGCCAAACGCTGCAACAACCAGCGACAACTCAAATGTCCGTGTGCGGCGCAAAACCGCAGGTGTGAGCTAACGCAGAGCTGGGCTTGACAGCTGCACAGTGTGCACCCTGTGGCTTAACGTGGCCAGTCACTGCCATCCCGCCTTCTCCCTGGGAGAAGCGCATGAGCACAGGCTGCTTCAAGGCACGATGCGAACGGTTTGGATCTCCGGGTCTCTGAGGGCGAGAGCGATAAATGTGATCTGTGTGTGGCGCAGGAACTTCCCGTCCACTTGCTCCTCCATTCAGTCAGGTGCTGCAAGAGAGGGACAGAGAAAGAAACAGTTAGGACCGGATTAACAACCTCGTCATCCCTGTCCCCAAACCTGCAGGCGTCCTAGGAGGCCTGATCTAAGTTTGGCTCTTCTCCCGCTCTTTGCTGGAATACTTCACTGCACAAATTTCTGTCATGAACACTCTCTTAACCAGTCTGATGTGTTCATAGCTCCCAGCCCAGCGTCCATTCCTCAAGGTACCTCAGCATTTCCCTTTGAAACCAGACCTGAGTGCCATCCCGTCCTGAGCTCCCTCAGCATTGCCCCCTGCAGCCTCCAGCGCCAAAGCCCCCCCGATGTCACCCCCTCCCTGAGGTCCCTCAGCCTTTCCCGCCAAAGCACCCCCGATGTCACCCCCTCCCTGAGGTCCCTCAGCCTTTCCCGCCAAAGCCCCCCCGATGTCACCCCCTCCCTGAGGTCCCTCAGCCTTTCCCGCCCAAGCTCCTTCCGCGCCGTCCCGCCCTCAGGCTCCTCCGCCGCTCCCCCCGTTCCCGGCCCCTCCCGGCGGCAGCGCCGCCCCCGCCCCTCGCGCCCCCTGGCGCCGCCCCCTCCCGCTCGCCTTCCTCCCTCTGCCCTGTGGCACCACGGGCTCCCCGCTCCGCCCCACGGCCCCGCCCGAGCCCCGCGCAGCGCTCAGCCCGGGGCTCCCTTCCCTCACAGCCGCCCGCGTGTTTCCCCCTCGCCCCTTGCTCGGCCCGGCCCGGGGCCGCGCTGTTGCGGCTGCCTGCCCCTCGCCTTTCTCCTGCCCAAACCAGCCCGTCCCTCCCCCTCCAGCCTCCCCCCCTCAGCCGGGACCGGGGCGGCCCCGTCCGGTCTCCCCGGTGTCCGCCCGCCCCTCGCTCACCGCCGGCCCCGCCGCTCCTCGCGCGCTCCTCCCGCCGCCGCACCGGCGGCACGCACTCCTCCGCCCCCGCACTTACGCAGCGTGGCCCCGCCCATCCGGTGCAGGAGCCAATCCCGTCCGCGCCCGCCACCGGGCCCCGCCCCCCCTCCCGGCCCGGAGCCGCCGGCGGCCGCAGAGCGGCGCTGTCCGCCCGCAGCGCGGCCCCGGCCCCGGCGGGGCAGCGGCAGCGGGGCCGGGAGCGCTCGGGCTGCGCCTGCCCGGGACGGCCCGGGACCGAGGGCTCCGCCGCCTGCCCGGGACGGCCCGGGACCGAGGGCTCCGCCGCTGCAGCCCGTTTCGTGCCGCCTGCACCCCCGGCTTACACGACTGCAGCCTTCCTGCTGCTTTAGCTCACACAGCTTTCTTCCTTCTACCTGCACAGCAGTTCACACTCACAAACATTGCAGAACAATCTACAAACATTACAAAGATAGACCACGGACCACAGCTTCCTGAGCTTTCGGGTTAAAGTTCCTGTAGATCCCCATGTTTCAATAAAACAGACACCACCAGGAGAGCTGCTGCCTCTGCCGTCTTTGGTCAGAAAGAAGTGACAACACCAGAAAACACATTGGCAGCCGGTGCTTTGACCAGTGAAGGTGGGATCTACAAAAGTCTGATTAAACCAAACAGCCTGAGGTCTTTAGCAAGCTGCAGATCTGCCAGGCATGCTGAAATGCCTGAAATTTACTCCTGCAATATTCCACAATGGAACAGCCCTTCATCTCAAATCTCATCTCAAAGTTCCAAACCAGGACATTAAAAGCTGTCACTAGGTATTAGAAGACCACTGCAAGATCGTATTGCTTTTTGAGTTCAATAAGAATTTTTCAATAAACCAAAACGCAAGCAGTTTCTGCAGTCTGTTGCTCATCCTCCTGTTCATTCCTTAGCACTACAGCAATCGGTTTTTATACGACGTGTCAGCAGAGGCGCTTGAAAAACCCCAAACAAAACTTATTCCAGTCCACGGACCTCCTCGCTGCCCCCCTTCACCCTGAGCCCCACGATCAGCACTTGGTGTGGGAGAGGAGCACAGCTCGACATGTTGTATCTGGGATGCTGTATCTATTACGCTGTACCTAGGATGCTGTATCTGGGATGCTGTATATGGGATGCTATATCTGGGATGCTGTATCTGGGATGGCATATCTGGGATGTTGTATCCGGGATACTGTATCTAGAATGCCGTATCTAGGATACTGTATCTAGGATGCTGTATTTGGGATGCTGTATCCGGGAAGCTGTATCGGGAATGCTGAATCTGGGATGCTGTATCTGGGATGCACCTGACCAGGTGCCTTTGTGTGGACATGAAACAGCCGTCCATACAGAGCTCCCTTGAATCTGTCCGCGTGAGAAATGAAGGACTGGGCAACGTCGTGCAACACGCGGAACCTGGCCAACAAACGGCGCAGCTGTGCACTCACTCCAGCTTAAGCACGAATGCAGCCTGCACCAAGGCACACGCATGTGGACAGACAATCGTTTGTAGACACACGTGCTTTCACGCGCGAGGTGGTGGGTGCGCCTACCTGGGAGCTTATGGAAAGGTTTCTGCTTGGTTTTCAGTGGGGAATCGTGTGTGTTCACGTGGACAAAAACAATGCGTAGCAACTAGGTTCCAGCGCAGAAAACGCAAGTTTTCCGATGCGTTCTCTTTCTCTCCCTATACCGAGTCGTGTATAGAAACCGCTAAGACTGCGATCGGCAAGTAAGCTACCACGAAGCATGCCGTACGGAGAAAATAACAACACATCCTCGGTCCACATATTGTTTCTGATACGTGCCTGAACTCAAATACCTTCGTGCTGCTGTGGCATAAATGACGTCCCTCAGAATATGTGATTTCGTGCACCTGTGCAATTGCTTGGTTATACATTCAGTCCTGGTGTGCGGAGCTTTCAGAACTGGCTCTGCGGAGTCGTCTGCGGAAATGTCGCTGACGGAACACGCACCCTCTATTGTTAACCAAAATATAGGCAGACGCGTTTTACCACGTCGTTCAGCATGGAGAGAGCTACGTCTGTTCCGAAGAGACAACGGAAACGCGTGTGCACGCACAGAAGAAAAACCCGACCAGGTGCCCTTGTGTGAACGTGAAACAGCCGTCTGTACACTCGCAGACACGGGAAGGTGCATCAATGCAGTCACACAGCCACCAGCTTTTGAGCACAGGCTCTGCTGGTTTTCGCACTTTTCAGGCACAATCCCGAAAGCCGCGCACAATGCAATTCATTCGCTAAATGTTGTCTAGGGAAGCATTTCTCCGATCGATCTACCGTTTAGCCTTCTTCTCGTGATACTGAGAAATGTCAGCGCAGGGAATCCGTCTCTGTCGAGCACACGTCAATCCCTCTTCGGTTTTCCTTTGTTGACTCTGCCTAGATGATTTCCCTCATCTCTCTTCACCGGAGCAGTCGTGGCTGTGCTGCGTTACACACAGGCACAGCCAACGCACACCAAGTGTCCAGAGACACAATCCGCGGAGCTCAAAACTAGCACAGTTGCATATGTGAGACGAAATCAGCACACATGCTTGTGGAGAGAAAGACATGGACTCACACGCGTGTGGAGCGACGGATAGATACAGCAGGCGCTAGGAACACAGACTGACCTACAGACACACCAACAGGGACCTCTCTGCAGCTATCCTAGACGTTGATTATCGAACCAGCCACACTGACCTGCCCCAAACTCCCAGACACTTACAGGCAAGACACAATCTCTCCGACAAGCACACAAGTGTTCGCTCTCAGCTGTAGATCAGGGACAAGCTTGCGCAGTGACGCTCTGTTACTCTTTCGCGTTAAGGCATGATCTGTTTCGTTTCTCTTGTCCATCGGCTGCGGAACACTATTCCTTGCGCCACTGTGAAGCATTTGCCAAGGGTGAGAAGTAGTTCGGAACAGCATTCAGTTCTGCCTGCGACTGTCTTTGCTCCTTTACTAGCAGACCTCCCTTGCATCTGTCCGCGTGAGAAATGCAGGACTGGGCAACGTCGTGCGACACGGGGAGTTTTGCCATAAAACGGCGCAGCTGTGCACTCACTGCATCTTGAGCACGAAATGAGCCTGCAAAAAGGCACACGCATGTGGACAGACAATCGTTTGTAGACACACATGCTTCCATGCACACAGTCGTCCAAGTACAGGGACGTATCTGCACGTACCCTCCAAAAGAATATTCTCGTGCAGTCACTTATGCGTGATGCAGTACGCCAACCATCAATGCACACCTGTTTACCCTCAAGCATGTCAGTACGTTTCGCGTACGTCTTTCTGTGCATAGATGAGAGTGGGCGCGCTTGCGGATGTGTGCTTGTGTGTGGCCAGGCGTTTGCTTAAGCATCAGTGTGGAAAATTAGGTGCTTTTCTCTAACTGCGTTCGCGTGCATGAGGTGGTGGGTGCGCCTACCTGGGAGCTTGTGGAGTGGTTTCCTTGGTTTCCAGGGGGGAATCGTGTGTGTTCACGTGGACAACCAGAAGGCATAGCAACTAGGTTCCAGCTCAGAAAACGCAAGTTTTCCGATACACTCTCTTTCTCTCCCTATACCGAGTCGTGTATAGAAACCGCTAAGCCTGCGATCGGCAAGTAAGCTACCACGAAGTATGCCGTACGGAGAAAATACCCACAGATCCTCGGTTCACAGGTTGTTTTTGATACTTGCTTGAACACTAATACTTTCGTAATGATATGGCATAAAAGACCTCCGTCAGAATATGTTACGAGCGCACCGGTGCAATTGCTTGGTTCTACATTCAGTCCTGGTGTGCGGAGCTTTCAGAACTGGCTCTGCGGAGTCGTCTGCGGAAATGTCGCTGACGGAACACGCATCCTCGATTGTTAACCAAAATATAGGCAGACACGTTTTACCACGTCGTTCAGCATGCAAAGAGCTACGTCTGTTCCGAAGAGACAACGGAAACGCGTGTGCACACAGAAGAAAAACCCGACTAGATGCATTTGTGTGAACGTGAAACAGCCGTCTAGACACTCGCAGACACGGTAACGTGCATCAATGCAGTCACACAGCCACCAGCTTTTGAGCACAGGCTCTGCTGGTTTCCGCACTTTTCAGGCACAATCTCGAAAGCCGCGTACGCTGCAGTTCATTCGCTAAATGTCGTCTAGGGAAGCATTTCTCCGATCGATCTACCGCTCAGCTTTCTTCTGACGTTACTGAGAAATGTCAGCGCAGGGAATCCGTCTCTGTCGAGCACACGTCAATCCCTCTTCGATTTTCCTTTGTTGACTCTGCCTAGATGATTTCCCTCATCTCTCTTCACCGAGGCAGTCGTGGCTGTGCTGTGTTACACACAGGCACAGCCAACGCACACCAAGTGTCCAGAGACACACTCCGCTGAGCTCAACACTAGCACAGATGCACATGTGTGACGAAATCAGCACACATGCTTGTGGAGAGAAAGACATGGACTCACGCGCGTGTGGAGCGACGGATCGATACAGCACGTGCTAGGAACACAGACTGACCTACAGGCACACTGTCCCCACACCAACAGGGACCGCTCTGCAGCTATCCTAGACGTTGATTATCGAACCAGCCACACTGACCTGCCCCAAACTCCCAGACACTTACAGGCAAGACACAATCTCTCCGACAAGCACACAAGTATTCACTCTCAGCTGTAGATCAGGGACAAGCTTGCGCCGTGATGCCTCGTTGCTCTTTCGCGTTAAGGCATGATCTGTTTCGTTTCTCTTGTCCATCGGCTGCTGAGCGCCTTTCCTCGGGCCCCTGTGAAGCATTTGCCATAGGTGAGAAGTAGCTCGGAGCAGCATTCAGATCTGCCTACGACTGTCTTTGCTCCTTTACTAGAAGAGCTCCCGTGTATCTGTCTGCATGAGAAATGCAGGACTGGGCAACGTCGTGCAACACGCGGAGCTTTGCCAACAAACGGCGCAGCTGTGCACTCACTCCAGCTTAAGCACGAATGGAGCCTGCATCAAGGCACACGCATGTGGACAGACAATCGTTTGTAGACACACATGCTTTCACGCACACGGTCGTCCAAGTACAGGGACGTATCTGCACGTACCCTCCAAAAGAATATTCTCGTGCAGCCACGGATGCGTGATGCAGTACGACAACCGTCAATGCACACCTGTTTACCCTCAAACATGTAAGCACGTATCACGTACGTCTCTCTCTGTGCATAGATGGGAGTGGGCGTGCTTGCGGATATGTGCATGTGTATGGCCAGGCGTTTGCTTAAGCATAAGTGTGTGAAAATGTAGGTGCTTTTCTCTAGCTGCGTTCGTACGCGCGAGGTGGTGGGTGCACCTACCTGGGAGCTTATGGAAAGGTTTCTGCTTGGTTTTCAGTGGGGAATCGTGTGTGTTCACGTGGACAAAAACAATGCGTAGCAACTAGGTTCCAGCGCAGAAAACGCAAGTTTTCCGATGCGCTCTCTTTCTCTCCCTATACCGAGTCGTGTATAGAAACCGCTAAGCCTGCGATCGGCAAGTAAGCTACCACGAAGCGTGCCGTATGGAGCAAACACCCACAGATCATCGGTCCACACATTGTTTCTGATACGTACTTGAACGCAAATACCTTCGTGCTGCTGTGGCATAAATGACGTTCCTCAGAATATGTGATTCCGCGCACCTGTGCAATTGCTTGGTTCTACATTCAGTCCTGGTGTGCGGAGCTTTCAGAACTGGCTCTGCGGAGTCGTCTGCGGAAATGCCGCTGACGGAACAAGCACCCTCGATTGTTTACCAAAATATAGGCAGACGCGTTTTACCACGTCGTTCAGCATGCAGAGAGCTACGTCTGTTCCGAAGAGACAAGGGAAACGCGTGTGCACGCACAGAAGAAAAACCCGACCAGGTGCCTTTGTGTAAACGTGAAACAGCCGTCTGTACACTCGCAGACACGGGGAGGTGCATCAATGCAGTCACACAGCCACCAGCTTTTGAGCACAGGCTCTGCTGGTTTTCGCACTTCTAGGCACAATCCTGAAAGCCGCGCACAATGCAGTTCATTCCCTAAATGTCGTCTAGGGAAGCATTTCTCCGGTCGATCTACCGCTCAGCTTTCTTCTCGTGTTACTGAGAAATGTCAGCGCAGGGAATCCGTCTCTGTCGAGCACACGTCAATCCCTCTTCGGTTTTCCTTTGTTGACTCTGCCTAGATGATTTCCCTGGTCTCTCTTCACCGGAGCAGTCGTGGCTGTGATGCGTTACACACAGGCACAGCCAACGCACACCAGGTGTCGAGAGACACACTCCGCTGAGCTCAACACTAGCACAGATGCACATGTGCGACGAAATCAGCACACATGCTTGTGGAGAGAAAGACATGGAGTCACACGCGTGTGGAGCGACGGATAGATACAGCAGGCGCCAGGAACACAGACTGACCTACAGGCACACTGTCCCCACACCAACAGGTACCGCTCTGCAGCTATCCTAGACGTTGATTATCGAACTAGCCATACTGACTTGCGCGAAACTCCCAGACTATTACAGGCAAGACACAATCTCTCCGACAAGCACACAAGTATTCGCTCTCAGCTGTAGATCAGGGACAAGCTTGCGCAGTGACGCCCTGTTGCTCTTTCGCGTTAAGGCATGATCTCTTTCGTTTCTCTTGTACATCGGCTGCGGAAAGCTATTCCTCGCGCACTGTGAAGCTTTTGCCATAGGTGAGAAGTAGCTTGGAGCAGCATTCAGTTCTGCCTGCGACTGTCTTTGCTCCTTTACTAGCAGAGCTCCCTTGCATCTGTCCGCGTGAGAAATGCAGGACTGGGCAACGTCGTGCAACACGCGGAGCTTTGCCAACAAACGGCGCAGCTGTGCACTCAATCGCGCTTAAGCACGAATGGAGCCTGCAAAAAGGCATACTCATGTGGAAAGAAAATCGTTTGTAGACACACACGCTTTCACGCACATGATCGTCCAAGTAGAGGGACGTATCTGCACGTACCCTCCAAAAGAATATTCTCGTGCAGCCACGTATGCGTGATGCAATACGACAACCATCAACGCACACCTGTTTACTCTCAAGCATGTCTGCACGTTTCGCGTACGTCTTTCTGTCCAAAGATGGGAGTGGGAGCGCTTGCGGATGTGTGCATGCGTATGGGCAAGCGTTTGCTAAAGCATCAGTGTGTGAAAATGTAGGTGCTTTTCTCTAGCTGCGTTCGTACGCACGAGGTGGTGGGTGCACATACCTGGGAGCCTGTGGAAAGGTTTCTGCTTGGTTTTCAGTGGGGAATCGTGTGTGTTCACGTGGACAAAAATAATGCGTAGCAACTAGGTTCCAGCGCAGAAAACGCAAGTTTTCCGATGCGCTCTCTTTCTCTCCCTATACCGAGTCGTGTATAGAAACCGCTAAGACTGCGATCGGCAAGAAAGCTACCACGAAGCATGCAGTACGGAGAAAATACCAACACATCCTCGGTCCACACATTGTTTCTGATACGTGCCTGAACGCAAATACCTTCGTGCTGCTGTGCCATAAAAGACGTCCGTCAGAATATGTGATTGCGTGCACCCGTGCAATTGCTTCGTTCTACATTCAGTCCTGGTGTGTGGAGTTTTCAGAACTGGCTCTGCGGAGTCGTCTGCGGAAATGTCGCTGTCGGAACACGCACTCTCGATTGTTTACCAAAATATAGGCAGACGCGTTTTACCACGTCGTTCAGCATGCAGAGAGCTACGTCTGTTCCGAAGAGACAACGGAAACGCGTGTGCACGCACAGAAGAAAAACCCGACTAGATGTATTTGTGTGAACGTGAAACAGCCGTCTGTACACTCGTAGACACGGGAAGGTGCATCAATGCAGTCACACAGCCACCAGCTTTTGAGCACAGGCTCTGCTGGTTTTCGCACTTCTAGGCACAATCCTGAAAGCCGCGCACAATGCAGTTCATTCCCTAAATGTCGTCTAGGGAAGCATTTCTCCGGTCGATCTACCGCTCAGCTTTCTTCTCGTGTTACTGAGAAATGTCAGCGCAGGGAATCCGTCTCTGTCGAGCACACGTCAATCCCTCTTCGGTTTTCCTTTGTTGACTCTGCCTAGATGATTTCCCTGGTCTCTCTTCACCGGAGCAGTTGTGGCTGTGATGCGTTAAACACAGGCACAGCCAACGCACACCAAGTGTCCAGAGACACACTCCGCTGAGCTCAACACTAGCACAGATGCACATGTTCGACGACATCAGCACACAAGTTTGTGGAGAGAAAGACATGGACTCACACGCGTACGAAACGACGGATCGATAAAGCAGGCGCTAGGAACACAGACTGACCTACAATCAGACTGTCCCCACACCAACAGGGACCGCTCTGCAGCTATCCTAGACGTTGATTATCGAACTAGCCACATTGACCTGCGCGAAACTCCCAGACACTTACAGGCAAGACACAATTTCTCCGACAAGCACACAAGTGTTCGCTCTCAGTTGTAGATCAGGGACAAGCTTGCGCCGTGACGCCTCGTTGCTCTTTCCCGTTAAGGCATGATCTGTTTCGTTTCTCTTGTCCATCGGCTGCTGAGCGCCTTTCCTCGGGCCACTGTGAAGCATTTGCCATAGATGAGAAGTAGCACGGAGAAGCATTCAGTTCTGCCTACGACTGTCTTTGCTCCTTTACTAGCAGAGCTCCCGTGCATCTGTCCGCGTGAGAAATGCAGGACTGGGTAACGTCGTGCAACACGCGGAACCTTGCAAACAAACGGCGCAGCTTGTGGAGAGAAATACATGGACTCACACGCGTCTGGAGTGACGAATAGATACAGCAGGCGCTAGAAACACAGACTGACCTACAGGCACACTGTCCCTACACCAACAGGGACCTCTCTGCAGCGCTCCTAGACGTTGATTATCGAACCAGCCGCACTGACCTGCGCCAGACTCCCAGACACTTATAGGCAAGACACAATCTCTCCGACAAGCACACAAGTGTTCGCTCTCAGCTGTAGATCAGGGACAAGTTTGCGCAGTGATGCCCTGTTACTCTTTCGCGTTAAGGCATGATCTGTTTCGTTTCTCTTTTCCATCGGCTGCGGAACACTATTCCTTGCGCCACTGTGAAGCATTTGCAAAGGGTGAGAAGTAGTTTGGAGCAGCATTCAGTTCTGCCTGCGACTGTCTTTGCTCCTTTACTAGCAGAGCTCCCTTGCATCTGTCCGCGTGAGAAATGCAGGACTGGGCAACGTCCTGCGACACGGGGAGCTTTGCCAACAAACGGCGCAGCTGTGCACTCACTGCATCTTGAGCACGAAATGAGCCTGCAAAAAGGCACACGCATGTGGACAGACAATCGTTTGTAGACACACATGCTTCCATGCACACAGTCGTCCAAGTACAGGGACGTATCTGCACGTACCCTCCAAAAGAATATTCTCGTGCAGCCACGTATGCGTGATGCAGTACGACAACTATCAATGCACACCTGTTTACCCTCAAGCATGTCAGTACGTTTCGCATACGTCTTTCTGTGCATAGATGGGAGTGGGCGCGCTTGCGGATGTGTGCTTGTGTGTGGCCAGGAGTTTGCTTAAGCATCAGTGTGGAAAATTAGGTGCTTTTCTCTAGCTGCGTTCGCGTGCACGAGGTGATGGGTACACCTACCTGGGAGCTTGTGGAATGGTTTCTGCTTGGTTTTCAGTGGGGAATCGTGTGTGTTCACGTGGACAAAAACAATGCGTAGCAACTAAGTTCCAGCGCAGAAAACGTAAGTTTTCCGATGCGTTCTCTTTCTCTCCCTATACCGAGTCGTGTATAGAAACCGCTAAGACTGCGATCGGCAAGTAAGTTACCACGAAGCATGCCGTACGGAGAAAATACCCACAGATCCTCGGTTCACACGTTGTTTGTGATACTTACTTGAACGCTAATACGTTCGTAATGCTATGGCATAAAAGACGTCCGTCAGAATATGTTACGAGCGCACCGGTGCAATTGCTTGGTTCTACATTCAGTCCTGGTGTGCGGAGCTTTCGGAACTGGCTCTGCGGAGTCGTCTGCGGAAATGTCGCTGACGGAACACGCATCCTCGATTGCTTACCAAAATATAGACAGACGCGTTTTGCTACGTCGTTCAGCATGCAGAGAGCTACATCTGTTCCGAAGAGACAACGGAAACTCGTGTGCACGCACAGAAGAAAAACCCGACCAGGTGCCTCTGTGTGAACGAGAAACAGCCGTCTATACACTCGCAGACACGGGAAGGTGCATCAATGCAGTCACACAGCCACCAGCTTTTGAGCACAGGCTCTGCTGGTTTTCGCACTTTTCAGGCACAATCCCGAAAGCCGTGCACGCTGCAGTTCATTCGCTAAATGTCGTCTAGGGAAGCATTTCTCCGGTCGATCTACCGTTTAGCCTTCTTCTCATGATACTGAGAAATGTCAGCGCAGGGAATCCGTCTCTGTCGAGCACACGTCAATCCCTCTTCGGTTTTCCTTTGTTGACTCTGCCTAGATGATTTCCCTGGTCTCTCTTCACCGGAGCAGTCGTGGCTGTGATGCGTTACACACAGGCACAGCCAACGCACACCAAGTGTCCAGAGACACACTCCACTGAGCTCAACACTAGCGCAGATGCACATGTGTGACGAAATCAGCACACATGCTTGTGGAGAGAAAGACATGGACTCACACGCGTGTGGAGCGACGGATCGATACAGCAGGCGCTAGGAACACAGACTGACCTACAGGCACACTGTCCCCACACCAACAGGGACCGCTCTGTAGGTATCCTAGACTTTGATTATCGAACCAGCCACACTGACCTGCCCCAAACTCCCAGACACTTACAGGCAAGACACAATCTCTCCGACAAGCACACAAGTATTCGCTCTCAGCTGTAGATCAGGGACAAGCTTGCGCAGTGACGCCCTGTTGCTCTTTCGCGTTAAGGCCTGATCTGTTTCGTTTCTCTTGTAGATCGTCTGCGGAGCGCCTTTCCTCGGGCCCCTGTGAAGCTTTTGCCATAGGTGAGAAGTAGCTCGGAGTAGCATTCAGTTCTGCCTACAACTGTCTTTGCTCTTTTACTAGCAGAGCTCCCGTGTATCTGTCTGCGTGAGAAATGCAGGACTGGGCAACGTCGTGCAACACGCGGAACCTGGCCAACAAACGGCGCAGCTGTGCACTCACTGGGGGCGGCAGACGGGTTCAGGTGCTTTGGCCTGTTTTTTGCCAGCGCCGCCTTCTCGGTGCCGTGAAGAAAATCCCGCGCTGTTGTTTCCGCTTGCTGCTCAGGAGATTCCTCGTCTGGGGCCGTGGACTGAGGAAGAACGTTTGCGAGTTGGAGGACGCTACAAGATATTCCCCGTGGAAGCCGGAGAAGAGGCGAATTGGCTGCCAGTGGAGCTGTGTTCCGTGCAGTCTTCAGTTTAGGACGTTCAGTTTGTCCTTCCAGAAAAGGAGCAGTCATTGGTAGGCCTGGGAGAGGCCATTAAGTGCGTGATCAGAATGGAAGCCAGATTGCACTCGACGTTGCTGCTGTCGGTCTTGGCTTTCAGTGGTTTCCCCACGGCTGCCTAGTGTTTGGGAGCTCGGAGGGGGCGTTTTTTCTTCCCCAGGGAGAGGCTGTGCTTAAAAAAGAACTAGTTTCCTCAGAGAAGTGCAAGTCCGTGTGTGTAAGCCAGCCAAAATCGCCAGCCGAGTCAAGTTCCGAGTGTGCGTCTGTCAGACGGCCGCTTGACGTTGCCGAGTTCCCAGCTGTGCAGTTGTACTGGCGAAGGGCAATGCAGGACGGAAGGGTTTTTTCTGCTGCGGGGACCCAGCCGCCCCCCTTTTCAGCGGAAAGCAGGGGAGCGCGGTTTATTGTTCCCTTTGCAACGCGGCTGCTGGCGCGGGAGGGCTGGAGGGCTGGAGGGGCGGAGCGCTGGTTGGCTGCCTAGGCACGTCAGTCGCCACTCTGTCCGCCTATCAGGTTGCCAGAGGGGCGGGCGTTGAGGTCTCCGTACTGCGCATGCCCGACTCGCGAGCGCTGCTAGGCGGCGAGAGAGGTGATTGACGTGTCCTAGGCAGCCAACCGGGACGCGGCAAGGGGCGGGTGCTGCGGTCTCGCTACCGCGCATGCCCAAAGCACGAGCGCCTGGCGGGAGCGGAGCGGCGGAAGAGGCGGCAGGTGAGTGCGGCCGCGGCGGGGGTGACCGTGCCGGTGGAACGGGGCGGGCGGGATTTGCCGGCGCGGCGGCGTTCGTCTCCGGTTCCCCCCCGCCGAGCGGGCGAAGCTGGCGGGAGGCGTGTGACCCTGCGGGCAGGTGCGCCGAAGGCTGGCGGTCTGGAGCCGTGTCTCCCTCCGGCGCAGCGCCCGTGCCCGGTCCGGCGGTCCCTCCGGGAGCGGCGCAGCCCCCGTTAGTCGGGGGGACGTTGAAAAGCAGAGCCGGTGGCGTGGCGAGCGGGGCGCCGCTTCGGCGGGAGCTCGGGGCGAGGCGCGGCGGGTTCTGTGTCCGGTGGGCGCGGCTTTCGCGCCGCGGCTGTCTGTGTGCTAGACGCCCTCAGTCCTAAGGAGATGTGTCTTTTGGGATTCGTTCTACAAGTCAAAGAGAGGAGCCGAATATGTGCTGAATGTTATAGTTAGAACTGATATTCTGTGAAGAAGTGAAGTGGTCTGAAAAAAATACACATTTCTTAAAAGCTAGTGCAGCATTGTGTATCTTCACATGAATCGACTCAAACGTCCCCCCCGTAAATAAAACCCAACTCCCCCCAGAAACAACAGAGAAGAAACGAGCTAGCAGAGCTCCTGTGACAAAAGGAGGTCAGTATTTTTCCCTCAGTTTTTTCCTTATCTGAAGAAATCAAAGAGAATTTTAGATCGTATTTTTTCCGTCTAAATCAAGTGTTGGCGTAGACTTTTGTGTTCAGCTAATCAACATTGTCTGTAAAGAATTGTTTAACAAAAACAAGCAGAAACCAAAACCAGGTTCAGACCTGTAAGAAGCATAGAATAATTTCGTTTGTAAGAGACCATCTAGGGGGGTCACCTTGTTGAATTGCCTTCACAATGAGATCAGGTCACTGAATGCCTTGTCTACTGACATTCTGAATATCTCCAAGGTTGGGGATTCCATGGGCTCCCCGGGAAGCTGGTGCTTAACCATTTGTGTCACCAAACATGCTAAAAAAATACCTCACTAGTTAGCTTTGTTTTACCATGAGAAGCTTTTGTTCTCTTCATAGGTGTTGCAACCATCATTGTTGTGGGTGATGAAGGAGCTTCTGGGGTGGTTGGGATAGCACATTCATCCCAGCATGTTCTGATTGGAGAACCTTCAGGAAATTATAATGGGACTGCTCTTATTAGGTGAGTACATCACTCATTTATCCAAAACAGCTCTGTTTCAAAAGCTATGAGGCTCCACATTTGGCAAGAATTAATTGAATGCTGCATTTCATTATCACTTCTAAAATCATAAGTATTTTCAAAATTAGATGCTTGTTTTTTAAGAAGGGCAGAACATACTACGTAGGTGTCTTTTCAGTATTGCTGAGGATCTTTAGATATGTCTTCCAATTATTTACAACATAGATTCATTAAAGGAAAGAGGATTCTAATCAAAGGAATAGGGGAAGGCAGTCAATTATATTTGAAGATGCTTTGTGCTTTTCAGGATTCAGTTCAGGATTGGTGCTTGAACTGAAATTCGGTACATTGTTACGATGATCAGCATAACCAAAGCAGCACTGGGTCTTAGTTGAAACAAGATGCAATTCTTTCACTGCATTCAGTCAGCTGAAAACAAGATGAAGAAATCACAATGTTACCATACCTTCTAACAGAATTGGAGAAAAAGTATTACAACACTTTCCCGTAGTGAAACAGCAAATAGAAGCAAGAAAACAGATTCTCATGCTGCCCTGAGAATCCCAACAGACAAAGGGATGCTTTGTGCAGCACCAGTTTAGAACATGTACTAGATCATGGTATAGACAATTTCTTGCCATGCTTCAGTTCACCGGCAATGTCATGAGTAGGATTAGCCTCTAGGTTTTTAGACAAGCAGCACACAGAACATTTCTCAAGTGATCTCATAGTACTATTCTCGTATCTTTCTGCCTTCAAAACCAAATTACCTCTGGGTGCTACCCGTAAGTCCCATTTCCCTTCTGTTTTGCATGTCTCTTTCCTGAAAAGCAGAAAGACAGCTCAGTTTTCAGCTGCCAACTTTGGGCTGTATGCACAAAGAAACTATAAAGTGCTCTGGGTAAAAATACAGCTCAAGATGCCTCCCAACACGGGGAAGTAAATCAGAACTGCAGACACGTTATTGCTCTGAAGAGGTTATGGTAAAGATCTTAATAGTGACTTAATAGATTAAAATCCAAGCTTCACAGTGCTGGTAACATTTCTTCCGTGCACAACAATATCTATGCTTTATATCTCTGGATTTGGTATCAAATATTAAAGGTAGAAGATTAAATCTGTGTTTGCATTCTGCAGCCTGACACGTGGCCCAGGGATTTTTGGTGAAATCATAATATATTGGAATATAACACCCCGTCATCACACAGAATTTATTGAGACGTCGGGGACCTTGACAATGCGAGACAGGCAGTGTGCAGCAGTGGTTCTGATACAGGTACAAGAGATTTTACACCAGTAGCTATTTCAGGTTCTTCCTTTTATCTAGCCAGCATCTTGATTAGAAATTAGTTATACCTCTCTACCTGGAAATGGTTAATTGGTTCTTCTCCCTAGGCTGTCGATGATAACCGTCCTGAGGAGAAGCATTACTACACATTTGAATTAACTGGGATCAGTGATGGAGGACTCATAAATGAATCTAGCAGCACAGCAAATATTACCATGGCCGCCAGTGATTTTCCATACGGAGAGTTTACATTTTCACGAGAAATATTGCTGACAACAGAAGAAGAAAAATGGGTATATGGTTAAAATTCCTTCTTACGTAAAATACCGATAGATATCAATATTGTTGGTAGATTTATACTTATCTTTAGGGAAAAAAAAAAAAAGGCAGAGATTTATTCTGCATTTATCATAGCATAGCCCATCTGAGGCTTTTGGTGTTTTTAATACTCTGAGAAAGATGCCTGTCCGTTAAATTATGTGTATTCTGCACTTACTGCAGCAAGTTGTTACCTGGCAGAACCGTTGAGAAGGTGCCTATAGAACAGTCTCAGAATGGTAACAGAAAAGCAAAGCCATTTTTTAAAGCAAATGTCCTCTCTCCCTCAGGTTAACATCACTGTTTTGCGTTCAAGGGGATCCTATGGCAAAGTGCGTCTTTGCTTCCAGAGAATAAATGGGACTGCAGAGGAGGGAGTTGATTTCACCCCCACAGTAAGGGAACTGTTATTTGAACCACATGAGGAGAGTAGAATGATTTCGGTTGAAATTCATGATGACGACTTTCCTGAAGGTCCCGAAGACTTTTCAGTGACGATTACCAAAGTGGAACTCCAAGGAAGGTCAAGATAAAATTAACTATAAGATAAAATTAATTAAAAGCAGGAGATCAAACTGTATTTGGAATCTGATCTACCTGCATAAAGGCACCGCTGGATTTCAGGTGTTTTACTGTAAAATTTCATATGGCAGCTATAATAGTAATAATAATACAAATTGGATGTATGGCAATCCAAATTCTTTCAACATTAATTTTAAGATTTTGCTGATTCAGATTTATTAAAGCTGAAAGTCCATCCATTACATAGAAGTTGTCAAATCACATGAAACTCAAAGAAGAAGATAAAAAGTGAAAGAAAAAGCGAAAGATTCACATTTCTGTGAAAAAACTGCCAGTTTTGCAGATATAGTTTGAAAAAGTGTGACCAAAAATCTTCAGTGGTAACTGTCAGAAAATAAAAGTATTTGTGGTAATTGAAAATTGTCATACTTGCATTACAATACTTTTGCAAGATTTTTTTTTAATGTAATATTCCTTTTTATGTTCTTGCAAGTGGATTTGATTTCACCGTAAAGGAAAACGATCTACAGATAGATCAACCCCCAGTAATAGGAAATATCTCCACAGTACGAGTCACTATAGCAAAAAGTGATAATGCAGAAGGCATCATAGAATTTGATCCACAGTATATCCTTCTACAGGGTAAGTTTACCAGAGGTTTTCACTATGGTTTAGAGGATAAGCCTGTGGCTCTCTCACAAATTTTGAAATAAAATAACTTTTTTTCCCAATTTTTCTTGAAGTGCAAGAGGTTGCTGGATTAATCATGATTCCTGTTGTGAGAAAGCGTGGAACGTATGGCGATGTAACAGCCGATTTCCTTTCTCAAAGTATTTCTGCACTTCCGAACGTTGACTACATCATCCATAATGATTCTGTCATTTTTTATCGTGGCCAGAACCAGACTTTTATCTATATCTCTATCACAGATGATGAAGAAAGGTAATTATTTTTTTCAGATATTTATTCACTAATCTACTTCTGAGAAACCGCTTTTTAGCACGTGCAGTATGCCTGTCAGCAGAGTTTGAATTGAAAAGCAAATTTCTGCAGCCCTGAAATATCTAAAGGGAGGGAAAAGAAGCTATTATTGGAGTTTCATAGTGCCTGTTAAATTTTATGCAAACAACTACATTCTTTTTACCTAGATTATCAGAAAGTTTAGGTGTTAATAGTACTGCTGTGAATAATAAAATATTTTGCTGATTGTTTTTTTTTTTTTTAAATTTAGCACATGTGGAAAATAAAACAATATTTTTATTTCAGATATCACCATTCTCTGCAAATGGGGGGAATCTTCTGCTGTATGCTTACAGAGATGACTTCTGTATATCTTTAAACAGATCCAGCTGGACGCATGGTTGAATGACAAATCATAATTTTAATTTTTTGTTCTTGTGTGTCTCAGAAGGTCTTTTTTTCTGTTTTTTTTTTCCATGCAGCGAATTTGCAGAGCAATTTGAAATCCAGCTGACGGGAGCCACTGGTGGAGCAGCCCTTGGGCTCCATCTACTGAGCCAGGTCACCATTGCCAAAAGCGACTCCCCCCAGGGCATCATCCGATTTCTCAGCCAAAGTCGAATTACTCTTCCCAACCCCGATACACTGACAACAGTGTCGCTGGTGCTGGAAAGGACAGGAAAATTGTTTGGGGAGACACAGGTGGGCCCTGGTTCTCAAAAACTGAACGTTTTCCAGTGACAAGGCCAAAAATCTTTTTTTTTTTGCCGTCAGGGGCTTCCTTGTGACTGATTTCTAATGGGATAGTTGCAGCTTTTCATTAAGTGTGAATTCTGTATAGTTGCAGAAGAACAGAAAATATTGTTACTTTTTTGATCTTCTCTTTGTCCTCCTGCTTTTCTCTTTTTATTATGGTCTGCTGTATTTGGGGGGGCTAAACAGCATATATTTTTAATCGAGTAGTCATCAAGTAATTATTTACATGGAATGATCTTGACTAATGGATGACAGGCACAAATTCACTGTAGCGCCACAGGGTACTAACCTTCCATTAGCACCTGTTTGAGTGGCACACGCTTGTGCTTCATGTGGTATAAATGCATGTTTCTAACGCTGCCAGTCCGCTGTCATTAAATAATGAAGACACTCCTTTGGAATAAACAGGTTCAAAATCCCAGTTTGCTCAGCGAGGCCACCTGTGATCCACTCATGCATATATTTTATTCCTTGGCTCTGTAATTTAAAAATTACATCCGAAGATGCAGAAGGAAAATAGCCCTCTGAGCTAAGGGAATGCACACAGTTCCCTAGTGGGAAATGATTGTTTCCCACATCCTACATCTTGCGTTGTTTTCTAAAGTGTAGTCAGACAAACTGTAGAAACCTTCTCATATTGTCTTTCTTCCATTCCCCAGACCTCAGCTTTGCCACTAGCCTGACGGTTCAGATAGTTTATCGGAAAATGTCAAACTCTTCACTCTGAAAGAATGACAAACGTTAATCTTTCCTTTCTTAAGGGACTGTTCTAAGCACCAGGTGTTCAAACAAAATGATTTTTTCCTTTTGTTTCCAGTAAAAATTGTTGCAATAAAAGCGTTTTGGTTTTTTTTTTTTTTGTAGAATGAGGTGGTGTTAGTCGCAGGATATGCTTTCTATAAAACACCCTAAGAAGTCCTTTAACTGATTAAAAATTTACTGTGTGGAGGATAAGAATGCAGCAAATGAATACACATCTCACTGAGATAACTCCATTCTTTTTTCTTATGGTTCTATAAAAGATCTGCATTTTACTCTTCAAATTAAATACTCATCTTCCCAAGTTTTTAGCAGTCACCATGGACGCAGCACAAGCCTGTAAATAAACATGTATTTGCAGAGGAGCTGAGCAGATGTCAAGTTACCATCTCCAGACTGTGTCCCACACATCACTTCCTCCAGATCAGAGGGTTTTTTCAGTCTTGATAAGCTGCAATTCAACACCACAGGGCTATACACAAATGAGTAATAATTACTTACATTCTCAGGCTTTAGTTCAATGGAGATGTTGCACAACGTTTGACCTGCCATGCAGGTAGTGGATCCCACCACGGATACAAGTTCATTCTCCAAGTTCACGCCATCCTTCAGAAGGACAACAGCTGTTTTATTAAAGGTCACACGCCAAAAGATCTTCACCTCTTCAAAAGCCCGATAAGCAAATCGAGAGTATATATGTACTGAAGGAGATCACTATTGTTTTAGGAAACATAAACCACGGAGGTAACACACGTTTTCTGTTATGATTCAAAGCTTATCACCAGGGAACAAACTGCTGTAGGATGAAAACGTCTCTTTTTTAATTTAAATTCCTTCACCTGACATGTGTTTAGATCACAAAAACATCACACAGGAAGAAAATAAAGCAATTACACGGAGCTAGATTATTCTCAATTTTTATTTCAGAAAACATGACATTAGCTGCATAAGAGACACTGGTTCTTGGAAGGGAGTTGCCCGTCTACCTTCCTTAATACTACAGTGACCGTTCGCCTGGAAAACCAGGTAGGATTTGTCTTTCCTCTAAGTTTAAGGAACGTGAAGTACTTGAGCATATTTGATTAAAAGTACACATCAATGTGCAACATATAGATATATAGATATATATATATATGTGCTAATTAGAAAAAATATAGTGTCTGTGTGACTGAAAACATTATCATAGTGCTGACACTCAGGTGCCTTCTTAATTGCTCATTTTAGTATTCATACCTACATTGTACTACACGGGGAGTTGAGAATTTGAATTACACCTCGAGCAGGGCAAATATTTTAACTCAAGCAAATCTTTCACACTTGTAGCCTTATAGTGTAAGTTGGAAAATACTTGTTTTTCCTGTCTCTGCTTTATCACAGTAGAGTGACAGACCTAATCACATTCACAACTTAAAGCCAGTTCATCAACTTCTGAGAAGTTACTAAAGCAGCTGAAAGGCAGATTTATTTTAAAACTCTTTGAGAAACTCTTCCACTAACAGCAGCTCCTGTGGTTAACAACACAGCATGTTACAACATGTGGGAAGCACATTCGAATCGGCTGTTGCCTGCACCTGTTTGGTTGCCTTGTGACAATCAGCAGCACCTCTCTGTTCTCCGAGTCTTCATCAAGTACGAGAGCGCTTTGTACTTCTGGAACAAATCCCAAAATGCCGTTCTGGAGATCACTTCCTATAGAGGAAACAGTCCATGAAAGTAAGCAAGAAAGTTAAGCTGAGACTAAATTATAACCTTCATGTGAATAACCACTAAAAAAAATTTAAAATAGGTATCAAAACAATGCTACAAAGTATCATCTGGGGACACCTTGAGAAAATTTATTATAATATTTCTGGGTTTAATTTACACTACATAGTTATCCAGAACTTTAAATGTTGGCATTTCTAAATTTTATTTTAACCAGTAGAATAAGTACTTTTGAAAGCAGATATAGCAGGGTACGGGATGAAGATGGGCTTCCAAGGACAGCTTTCTTATTCGTCCCACTCATACTCTTGTTGAAGCCATTAATTTTTCCAAATTGTCACATCAGCTTTTCTTCTGCATCTTTAATTCCGTGTGTGCAAGTATGGAGCTGCACAATACTTCACTGTTCTCATGGGAATGTAAACATCTTTGGCAAAACAGCAGTGTATGGAAAAAAAATCCAGGTTTAACGAGGGGAAGCTAATGTCTTCACAGTGTCCCATTAAATCTTGTTACTAAAGGATTTCTCCTTTACAGGTAGCAATGGCTTTACTTACCAGTGCATGCTGAATGTCAATATAGAGACTGATACTTTGCACAAACCCCATTGTATGTAAAAGTGACAAAATGGCAAAAGTAAAAATCTAAAATGCCTGCAATGCTACTGGATCTACATAAAAACTACTCAAGATTAGTCTTTTCCCTTAAAGAGTAAAACAGGGCAAGAACAGAGATAAGCATAATCTCTAAATGTATTTTGAGCTACGTTGCTAAGGGACGCGTAGTAGCTTTGTACATTAGATGCTTCCTCTGCTCTGGAAAACTCAAGATTTCACAATAGAATACCCTGCTTATCGTCAAATAGATTGCCAATCTTTACATGAAAATTGCTATGAAAACATAGTCATGTACTGTTATTAATTTTCCCAGGGAAATAATATTACCTGCAATAATTACTGTTGCAAAAGCAGCAAATCCATATTCATCCTTTCCTTCTACAATCTGAGCTCCATATTCAGGATTTGAGAGGAAAACATAAAACAATTCCTGTCCTTCAGGCTCATCATCGTCAAAAATCTTTATGGACACCCTGCTTTCTCTTTGTCCATCCAGCAAAGTCAAAGAGACTGACTGTTCCTCAAAATCTTCCCCTTCCATTGCCCAAGTGAAGTTGGATCTTCCATCAACGGAAGGAAATCCTTCATAAAAGGATATGAATCTGCTCCACTTTGTGCACTCACTCCCCCAAAGGTTTTAATGGTTACTTCAACATCACCAGTAAAACCCTTGGTCCTTCTGATATGAAGTATCGCTGTGTTGGGGGTACTGTTGTTGGCATCTTCTTCAACATAAATAAACTCTGGCCCCAAACTTAGTATTCCATGAAGAATATCATTAGCGAGGATATTAACGGTTGCAACACTGAAAGCTGGATTCAGATGTGGACTCCAGGCAAGCTTCACAGGTTGAACATCCAAAATTTCCACACAAGTCAAATTTACAAAAAAAAATTCCTCAATTTCAGAGACAGAGTCATCAATTATTGATATTTCTATCACAGCGTTTGTCTGAAAATGTAAAAACGTAAGCTCTCCATTGTAGATGGGTACAAAGTCCTCTAGTGGTTTGGCACTTCCTGGAATGGTCTGATATGTCAATTTAGTGAGATTACTTTGAAAACCAAACAATCTTTGGACATGTAGTGTGACTGCCCAAACATCATCTTCAACTGAAACAGACCTTGAGTTAAGAGCAAACTGGAAGATCCCCATCGGCTCAATTTCAGCTCTTGTAAAACCAGATCTGAAACAGAAAAGACACCAAAGTTGACAGAGGAAATACGAAGCGTGAAGAAGAGTAAAACATTGAAGCAGAATAATTTCCAGTGAACAATCAATGATGGCTGTAAGAAAGCGGATCAAACAAATGTCTAATAGCAGAGGGAAGAAATAGCAACCATACCAAAGCAAGACGTAACATGATTGCCTGAAAAATGATTTTGTAATAATAGGATCGAACAGCCCTCCTCAGATGCAATGCACCCAAATCAGCACAGGATACAGAGTAAAGTTTAAATAAAATAAAGTCTTCCTGAGAAAAGGGAGAAGCAAAGTAAAGTATGATGTTTTTCCGTTCTGGACACAATGAAAGAAGATACATTACAATACAGCCACCCCGAGTAATACCAGTTTTATCTATAGAACAAACTTCCCATTTCAAAGGAAAACTGAGGGATAGACAGATCCTAACAGATCTACAGTTAGAGCCAGGAAGCTAGAGAATGAGAGGAAGTTATTTTAAAACTTACAGTGGGGCTTTGAAATACTAACTGCCCCCTCACAGGAATTTTTTTTCCAGATCTGAGCCCTGTGATCAATATAAACTTAAGCTCTACTTCATTCATATTAAATAGATCCCTTTCTTATTAGAAAATAAGCATAGAGGCAAAACTCTTCGTTAAATCTTGTGTCTTATACCTGTCTGCAGAACTGACCTATTATTCAGTGCTAGAGGCTATCAAATGGCACTAAAATTACAGTGATTTTGGTCAAAAAACTAGACCATTTCCACCACTAAGGGAGCCAAAAGCTCTTCAAAGTCACCTTTACCCTCCATGGGATGTCATCTTCAGTTTTCTAGGAAAGGTCATTCTCACATACTTAATGTATTTGATTCACAGGGTAAATAGGGGCTCTGAGGACACCAGTCCACAGGACAGACAAGCCCAGGAGAAGGGCTCAATCTCAGGATTTATCCATCCATTTCACTCCTGACTTCCTTCAGATTTGCCACTGTAATTGTAACATGGCGAAGCCAAAACCTTTCTCCATACGTGGTGTTACTCCATGTCCATTCTTTTTACACCACTTCTAGCTATCAATGGCTAAGGATGAATGAAAATAAAATAGCTTGAAGAACAGATAACTTATCTGAGATGGAAAACTACATTAAACGTAATGGGTTTGTTTTTTTAAAAAATAAAAAGGAGGTTTATATAAATTAGGTATTTTCAGAACATTTCTTGTTTTATTTTTCTTATTATAAATAATTTGTTACGTAAGACCTTCTAAATATGGATTTTTAGGGACACAAATGAAAACTGTTAAGAGTTGCTTTCAGTCTTCAGCTTCCCGGCTAAAACTGTTGATCTTCATTGTCTTGACTGTCTCCGTTATTCTAGGCACCTATGAAATAGACTGGAGTTGGATAAAAGCCTCAGTTCTGAACAGGTCAGATCTAGATCACTTTGTTCTCACCTGAGACAAGCTATACAAATTTATCAAAGAATGGACTACAAGTTACTAGCTGCCTAGAATAATAACAACAGGGATTTGTATAAGTTTTGTATCTGTACACAGGTCATAATTCTTATGGCATTGGTGCGACTCAAAAATACAAGTAGCATCCTTACCTCAGGCGAGCCCCACCAGACACATTGCTGTGCGCTGCTGTTAAAGTGATGGCAAATGACTCACATTTATTTAGGCTTGGAGTGGCCTGAAATGAAATCACTTTACTTTGCTCACCAGAGGAAAATGCAACAGTACCTGAAGGAAAGAGAGAGTGAGAGAGAGCAAAAGTCAAAATAATCCAATAGGAATCCTCTTTTTATCTGGCAATGCGCTAAAGTACAGACTTTAATCACAATTCCACTCCATTTAGGAAGAAGAAAACTGGATAAGGGTCTTTCCTATATGAAGCTGTCCTTCATGGCCACAGCATCGTGCCTGCCTCCCAGACATGGATCTATGAAGTTGAAGGGTTTTTTTGCTTATAAAATGAACACATCCCTTATAGCTAAAAATTAGACCATACCATTTCAATCTAATGACGCTTTATTAATAGAGAGAGCATACAGAGGTATATATAACTAAAAGGTGGTATCATCACTTATGCAACTTTCGTAGCTGTTTCCTCAGACTGTTACTCACCAAACAGAGGAGTAATATTGCCTGACTGAGCAAAGTCAGTGATCAGGTCTGCTGGGTATCCTGAGATCCAGCTCACGATGACAGAGCCATAAACTCCTTTTCTGGTGATGACAGCCTGGCCTGTCCCTGCTATAATGTCTGTAAGTCGTAAAATCACAGATTCAAAGCCAACCTGTGGAAACATAATGGATTTTGTTATAGAAAATGGAATAAAAGTGGACAATAACATATATGAAAGAGTACTATATTTTGTAAGGTAGGCATCTTAACAGTAGTTACACATGCATATAAATATATGTATGTACATGTCTATCTATGTTTGTGTATATATATATATATATAAAAATGCTTTCTTCACAACTCTTCAACATTTCTAAATCTTAGACTTCTGAGAATTAGATATCAGGGAAAAAAAGGAACCAGTATGAATGACATTTTGGTACTGAAAACACTGACTATAGCATTTTGTGTCTGTCATTCAAAAGGAAAACAAACCAACCTGCCCTTAATGCTCACATGCAATGGCTGTGGTACCATACAGATACACACAGGTCTAAAATAAAGTATTATTTGTCTATCCAGTGAAAGTAAGTTGTTGTCACATTACATTGATCACAAAAACATTCTTGATAGTATGATGTACTTTTCTTTCTTTGACCAAAAAATGGGAATGAAAAGATAATTCACACATTCTAAAATGATAAGTGGATGTATGGTAGTAAACAATGTTTACAGAAAGACCATTTGCATTAAGTTCAATTCCAAATTGAAAGACAAAACAGTGTGTCAAGAGAATTAAAATCATTACATAAAGACTTCAATAAAATTTAAGAGACAAAAACTCAGCATGCTGTTGTCTTTGCTTGCCACATAAAAAGGGAACTGTAGCACATATGCCATATTGGAACAGGTATAGTACATTTTTTCTGTCTCATACAAAGCAGACAAATGGAAAATTCCCCACTCAGTGATTAGTCAAAGGTACTGTCAAGTGCACTAAAACGCAGCATGACCTCCACTTCTTTTTGCACATGAGACTGCATGCATGCTCTTATCTACTTTGGGGCTGCTGTACTTAAAGGAATAACATCGTCCAGAACTAGCTATTTTCCTCTAAGTCTCAGAACTTCCACTTCATGTAAACAAAAGTATAAGTAAATCATTATATTTATGCTATTTACATTTTATAGATGAAGAGACCTTTTCAAACTGCATTTACACATCTCTATATGAATTTGTATCAGAGAAAAGACAATATACAGTACAAGTAATAACTGGAACAGTCTTGTCGGTCATTAAATTGGTTGCAATGATGAAAACTTTAAGGAGCAAACTGAATTCTTATAGCGGCTGCCTTTTGTAATGAAGCGTACCTTCCTTCTGCGGTAGAAAATTACACTGCAGTCAGTCTACTGACCTGTGAATTGGCAGCTTCCTCAGGAACAAGCAGAATGGCTGACTTCGCTTTTCCTAATATTTTGGCACATCCTTGGCACTTGTCCCAACCAGGCTTACGTTAGTCAGTTCCAGGGTAAAATTCAAGCCCAGTACAATAAACGCCTTTGAGAGGAAGAATGCAATTAAAATGGTGGCAATGGAATTCCACTGAAAACACAATAACCACCAGTTCAAAGAGTTAAGTGGCAGAAAAATCAGCAGATTTTGTTGTTTGCATGAAAAAGCAGTGTTTTCAAGTCAAGCGTTTTGTTGATTATCTTTCTATAAAGAAACACAGTTAAAACAGCAATATTGTGATTGTAATTTACCAGCAGTTAATGGAAAGATGAGTTTATAGAGCAAGTATTGCCATTTTACTGAACTGTATCTAACATAGTGGGTCTCAGCTTGATCTTAACTCTTAGGGTTAATAAGAATATTTGAATACATAAAATAACAAAATATTGAACTGATAGTAACACAAAGCAATGATGGAAGGAAACACTGGATATTTGAACGCATGCATAGAGTGATTTTGCAGTTATTACCTGAAAATGTGATATTTGAACCCACTTCTAGTCCATAAATAGGAAATTCATTATACCAAAACTCTCTTTTCTGCTTCTTGACAGTGGACAGTATTGAGAGTTCAGTATCTTATTCCAGCACATTTGTATTGTGATGAACACAAATGGAAACAATAGATACCACGTGACTTAAAAGGATAATACAGACCTGGTTGCTTATTGGCACTCTTTTCACTCCAAAGCTGGCACCGTCTTTTATTGTGAGGTATCCCACCTCATTCTCAGGCTCAATTAGTGCTTCTTCACAATGAGATGTGATATGGTACTCCACAATTGCTTCTCCAAATGCCCCAGCATGCCGAGTTACATTGATCTGAACATACCGACGATCCAGGTTCCTCTCTACGAGTACTGACTGCTGGTCAGAGTACAGGGCGAACACTCCATAGGGGTCATCATTTGCAAACACATTGATTTCCGAAATTCTTTTCTCTTGGTCTAAATCTGCTCCACCTTCTACTGAAATCAGCTGCACCACATAGTTCTCATCCAGTCCTGGAACATCGTCAGGTAACAGGTAGATGATTATCTCAGCTGTGCTCTCCTGGTCAGCAATGACAACAGATCCCTCTGTCCTAAGAAAGTCACCCGTGATGTCAGATTCACTACGTATTTCCCAGTAAACCTGAAATTTATTTAGAAAATGCACAAAATGAAGGCAATATCACCCACAGAGTCGGAAACTTTCACATTCATGGTTCAGTATAGATTGCATACGGAATAGGTTGGGTTTAAATGGGTAAAATACAAATTTGTTTAAGTATGCATAGAAAGAAGCACATAGACTATCTTACAAAGTGGTGTTGTTCTTCCAGCAGTACTGTGAATGCAAAGATTACCTTTGTATATCTTCTGGACACCTATGTAAAACTATACGGAATCTCTGAACAATTGCTTGAAATTATTTCTATTTTTACACCAAGATATCCTTGCTGTTTTTCCAGTTTCCAGAATTCCTCACAACAGAAAGGTGTGAAGAGTTCCATTAAACACATTAGATGCTTTTTATTAATTTTTTTTTTTTAATAAGTGAGTACTTGTGAAAATGCTGACTTGCAAACAACTTTAGGTAAAGACAATGTAAGTGATGATTCTAAAATGTCTGATTCTTACCTTTACATATGGCTGAAAAAGAGTAAATTGTGAGGATCTCAAAGAAAGCTCACTATGAAAGTCTGGTCTCTCCTGTTCTCCCATCAAAAGCACAGGAGCAGAGGGAGAGAGGAAGCAAGACAAGCACTCCAGTGCTGGTTTTCTGTTGTTTTCACTGACCAGGGGAGACTGAATCTGACTCTACAAACCACAACTACTAGAGCTGAGCCCTTGCTAAACTCAGTCTAAAAGGCGACATTTCAAAATTTGAGAAATACGCAATTGAAAGGCACAGAATAAGATCTCCCTCCATGCATTGATACAGAGGATTATTTCAGATTATAATGTTGATTAGGAAGAGAGTGAGAATACCGTTATGTTTCCCATGGTGCCCTGGATTCGTCTGACAAACAGTGTAATACCTTGTGGCCCTTCCACTGCAGAGGGTTCTGTGAAGTTTTTCTCAGTTAACGATTCAGGAGCAAACTGTACCATTCTGTTGGGATCACCAAACTTCTGTATCTTTAAGGAAGTAATTGAATAAAAAAAAATTAAACAATCAGAAATGTAAAGTGAATAGTATTCTTGTTTGAAACATTGAGATTTTCATTGCTAGATGCTATAGGGAATGTATCAATTAGTTCTTCCTCTTGAGTTTTCTCCTCTTAAGAAGACTCAAGAGTACATCGGTATTTAGAAGAGAGTCTGAGAGTGTCTGCTCTCTAATAGGTCATTTCCCAACTTATACTGGAACCTGGGGTTGTTCCTGCCCAGACACAAGACTCTACACTTGCCCTTGTTCTATTTCATTAAATTGCTCCCTGCCCAACTCTCCAGCCTGTCCAGGTCTCCCAATGGCAGCACAGCTTCCAGGGTCAGCCACTCCTCTCAGCTTGGTGTCATCAGCAAACTTGCTGACAGTCACTCTGTTCCCTCATCCAAGTCATTGATGAATATATTGAATAATACAGGCCCCAGTACTGACTCTTGAGGGACTGCACTAGATACAGGCCTCAACTGGACTCTGCCCCGTTGACCACGACCATCAAACCCATGTAGCAGGGGAGGCAAAAGAAAAAGAGGCAAATTACAAGCTATTCAATCATTATGATTCCCCTTCAAAGCTTTGCAGGATAAATACCAATAACAGAGATCTCAAGAGAAAGAAAAGCAATAATGACTTACTATTAGTGTAATGCTGTTTGCCTTAGGATCTAGTTCTGCTTCACCTTTCATAAGGCTCAGCCTAATAATGAAGATCTCCTGAACTTCAACTTCTTCACGAGGATGGATTTGTAGATTAATAGTTCTCAGCCCTCCTTCCCCTTCTCCAAAATAGAATGATCCGTTCACAGGGTCACCAATGTCACTATTCAGGGGAGATAAAACCTCTTCTGAATTGGGTCCCAAGATGTCCCAATCAATCTGTGGAAGATACCAGTTAGTTTCAGATTTACAGTAGTGACATATTATAACTGCCTCCCAGGTCGGGGGAAGTGACAGAGTAACACAAGCAACATAAAAATTCTTGCATTTGCTAACAAGCTACATTTAAATATGTGCTCTTTTTACAGAACACAACATATTAATAATTGATTATATGTGGGAAAATATAGAATCCTTTGGAGAAAAATAAACATTAAAAATAGAAATTCTGAAGTGCTAGTTAGCCACAATGCCATTTTATTAAATTCTAGATATTAGTTACAGAAAAGAAAATAAACTGAGGTTTCTGTAGCACGTAACAGGAAATGCACAGGCCAGTTTACTTTTCTCTTCCTTTCACAAGTTGTTTTGAAAAGCTCACCAAATAAGTATCCTGACCAGAAACATTCCCTGGCAAGTGTGATATCAAGACTGAGAACGACAAATATTTTCTGCAATAGAAGTTTTTAATGCCTCCAATCACGATTCACACTTCCTCAGGCTGATTAAAAGCTAGAATATTTTCAAAATTTCCCACAAATTAGATTGGTTTTGAAGGGGTCCTATTCAGCATCTTAAAATTATTATTTTGACACTTAATTGTTTTTCAGTTTTCTTCAATGACTTCTAGGAAAAGTCCAAGAAGACCACGGCAGCTTTCACATGAGGAGAGCAGTAGCTCATGGCCTTTAATGCCAATTTTCCAATCATTTGCCCAGACTGTGGAAGCCTTATCTTGGTTCATATTTATACTTTCACTTTGGCAGTGATATATACAGACTAAAAAAAAGTCTAGAGGCCTCATAGTAAACAATTTACTGAAAATAAAAATAAATTGACCAGCTTCAGGAAGTAATTCAACTGAGTTCAATTAAATTAGCAGTGGTGCATGAAATTAACTATATTTTCAATGGGATTGGGAGATAGTTCAAAATAAAGTACACCAGACCATAATAAAAGGAGAAAAGCAGGAGGACAAAGAGAAGATCAAAAAAGTAACAATATTTTCTGTTCTTCTGCAACTATACAGAATTCACACTTAATGAAAAGCTGCAACTATCCCATTAGAAATCAGTCACAAGGAAGCCCCTGACGGCAAAAAAAAAAAAGATTTTTGGCCTTGTCACTGGAAAACGTTCAGTTTTTGAGAACCAGGGCCCACCTGTGTCTCCCCAAACAATTTTCCTATCCTTTCCAGCACCAGCGACACTGTTGTCAGTGTATCGGGGTTGGGAAGAGTAATTCGACTTTGGCTGAGAAATCGGATGATGCCCTGGGGGGAGTCGCTTTTGGCAATGGTGACCTGGCTCAGTAGATGGAGCCCAAGGGCTGCTCCACCAGTGGCTCCCGTCAGCTGGATTTCAAATTGCTCTGCAAATTCGCTGCATGGAAAAAAAAAACAGAAAAAAAGACCTTCTGAGACACACAAGAACAAAAAATTAAAATTATGATTTGTCATTCAACCATGCGTCCAGCTGGATCTGTTTAAAGATATACAGAAGTCATCTCTGTAAGCATACAGCAGAAGATTCCCCCCATTTGCAGAGAATGGTGATATCTGAAATAAAAATATTGTTTTATTTTCCACATGTGCTAAATTTAAAAAAAAAAAAAACAATCAGCAAAATATTTTATTATTCACAGCAGTACTATTAACACCTAAACTTTCTGATAATCTAGGTAAAAAGAATGTAGTTGTTTGCATAAAATTTAACAGGCACTATGAAACTCCAATAATAGCTTCTTTTCCCTCCCTTTAGATATTTCAGGGCTGCAGAAATTTGCTTTTCAATTCAAACTCTGCTGACAGGCATACTGCACGTGCTAAAAAGCGGTTTCTCAGAAGTAGATTAGTGAATAAATATCTGAAAAAAATAATTACCTTTCTTCATCATCTGTGATAGAGATATAGATAAAAGTCTGGTTCTGGCCACGATAAAAAATGACAGAATCATTATGGATGATGTAGTCAACGTTCGGAAGTGCAGAAATACTTTGAGAAAGGAAATCGGCTGTTACATCGCCATACGTTCCACGCTTTCTCACAACAGGAATCATGATTAATCCAGCAACCTCTTGCACTTCAAGAAAAATTGGGAAAAAAAGTTATTTTATTTCAAAATTTGTGAGAGAGCCACAGGCTTATCCTCTAAACCATAGTGAAAACCTCTGGTAAACTTACCCTGTAGAAGGATATACTGTGGATCAAATTCTATGATGCCTTCTGCATTATCACTTTTTGCTATAGTGACTCGTACTGTGGAGATATTTCCTATTACTGGGGGTTGATCTATCTGTAGATCGTTTTCCTTTACGGTGAAATCAAATCCACTTGCAAGAACATAAAAAGGAATATTACATTAAAAAAAAATCTTGCAAAAGTATTGTAATGCAAGTATGACAATTTTCAATTACCACAAATACTTTTATTTTCTGACAGTTACCACTGAAGATTTTTGGTCACACTTTTTCAAACTATATCTGCAAAACTGGCAGTTTTTTCACAGAAATGTGGATCTTTCGCTTTTTCTTTCACATTTTATCTTCTTCTTTGAGTTTCATGTGATTTGACAACTTCTATGTAATGGATGGACTTTCAGCTTTAATAAATCTGAATCAGCAAAATCTTAAAATTAATGTTGAAAGAATTTGGATTGCCATACATCCAATTTGTATTATTATTACTATTATAGCTGCCATATGAAATTTTACAGTAAAACACCTGAAATCCAGCGGTGCCTTTATGCAGGTAGATCAGATTCCAAATACAGTTTGATCTCCTGCTTTTAATTAATTTTATCTTATAGTTAATTTTATCTTGACCTTCCTTGGAGTTCCACTTTGGTAATCGTCACTGAAAAGTCTTCGGGACCTTCAGGAAAGTCGTCATCATGAATTTCAACCGAAATCATTCTACTCTCCTCATGTGGTTCAAATAACAGTTCCCTTACTGTGGGGGTGAAATCAACTCCCTCCTCTGCAGTCCCATTTATTCTCTGGAAGCAAAGACGCACTTTGCCATAGGATCCCCTTGAACGCAAAACAGTGATGTTAACCTGAGGGAGAGAGGACATTTGCTTTAAAAAATGGCTTTGCTTTTCTGTTACCATTCTGAGACTGTTCTATAGGCACCTTCTCAACGGTTCTGCCAGGTAACAACTTGCTGCAGTAAGTGCAGAATACACATAATTTAACGGACAGGCATCTTTCTCAGAGTATTAAAAACACCAAAAGCCTCAGATGGGCTATGCTATGATAAATGCAGAATAAATCTCTGCCTTTTTTTTTTTTTCCCTAAAGATAAGTATAAATCTACCAACAATATTGATATCTATCGGTATTTTACGTAAGAAGGAATTTTAACCATATACCCATTTTTCTTCTTCTGTTGTCAGCAATATTTCTCGTGAAAATGTAAACTCTCCGTATGGAAAATCACTGGCGGCCATGGTAATATTTGCTGTGCTGCTAGATTCATTTATGAGTCCTCCATCACTGATCCCAGTTAATTCAAATGTGTAGTAATGCTTCTCCTCAGGACGGTTATCATCGACAGCCTAGGGAGAAGAACCAATTAACCATTTCCAGGTAGAGAGGTATAACTAATTTCTAATCAAGATGCTGGCTAGATAAAAGGAAGAACCTGAAATAGCTACTGGTGTAAAATCTCTTGTACCTGTATCAGAACCACTGCTGCACACTGCCTGTCTCGCATTGTCAAGGTCCCCGACGTCTCAATAAATTCTGTGTGATGACGGGGTGTTATATTCCAATATATTATGATTTCACCAAAAATCCCTGGGCCACGTGTCAGGCTGCAGAATGCAAACACAGATTTAATCTTCTACCTTTAATATTTGATACCAAATCCAGAGATATAAAGCATAGATATTGTTGTGCACGGAAGAAATGTTACCAGCACTGTGAAGCTTGGATTTTAATCTATTAAGTCACTATTAAGATCTTTACCATAACCTCTTCAGAGCAATAACGTGTCTGCAGTTCTGATTTACTTCCCCGTGTTGGGAGGCATCTTGAGCTGTATTTTTACCCAGAGCACTTTATAGTTTCTTTGTGCATACAGCCCAAAGTTGGCAGCTGAAAACTGAGCTGTCTTTCTGCTTTTCAGGAAAGAGACATGCAAAACAGAAGGGAAATGGGACTTACGGGTAGCACCCAGAGGTAATTTGGTTTTGAAGGCAGAAAGATACGAGAATAGTACTATGAGATCACTTGAGAAATGTTCTGTGTGCTGCTTGTCTAAAAACCTAGAGGCTAATCCTACTCATGACATTGCCGGTGAACTGAAGCATGGCAAGAAATTGTCTATACCATGATCTAGTACATGTTCTAAACTGGTGCTGCACAAAGCATCCCTTTGTCTGTTGGGATTCTCAGGGCAGCATGAGAATCTGTTTTCTTGCTTCTATTTGCTGTTTCACTACGGGAAAGTGTTGTAATACTTTTTCTCCAATTCTGTTAGAAGGTATGGTAACATTGTGATTTCTTCATCTTGTTTTCAGCTGACTGAATGCAGTGAAAGAATTGCATCTTGTTTCAACTAAGACCCAGTGCTGCTTTGGTTATGCTGATCATCGTAACAATGTACCGAATTTCAGTTCAAGCACCAATCCTGAACTGAATCCTGAAAAGCACAAAGCATCTTCAAATATAATTGACTGCCTTCCCCTATTCCTTTGATTAGAATCCTCTTTCCTTTAATGAATCTATGTTGTAAATAATTGGAAGACATATCTAAAGCTCCTCAGCAATACTGAAATGACACCTACGTAGTATGTTCTGCCCTTCTTAAAAAACAAGCATCTAATTTTGAAAATACTTATGATTTTAGAAGTGATAATGAAATGCAGCATTCAATTAATTCTTGCCAAATGTGGAGCCTCATAGCTTTTGAAACAGAGCTGTTTTGGATAAATGAGTGATGTACTCACCTAATAAGAGCAGTCCCATTATAATTTCCTGAAGGTTCTCCAATCAGAACATGCTGGGATGAATGTGCTATCCCAACCACCCCAGAAGCTCCTTCATCACCCACAACAATGATGGTTGCAACACCTATGAAGAGAACAAAAGCTTCTCATGGTAAAACAAAGCTAACTAGTGAGGTATTTTTTTAGCATGTTTGGTGACACAAATGGTTAAGCACCAGCTTCCCGGGGAGCCCATGGAATCCCCAACCTTGGAGATATTCAGAATGTCAGTAGACAAGGCATTCAGTGACCTGATCTCATTGTGAAGGCAATTCAACAAGGTGACCCCCCTAGATGGTCTCTTACAAACGAAATTATTCTATGCTTCTTACAGGTCTGAACCTGGTTTTGGTTTCTGCTTGTTTTTGTTAAACAATTCTTTACAGACAATGTTGATTAGCTGAACACAAAAGTCTACGCCAACACTTGATTTAGACGGAAAAAATACGATCTAAAATTCTCTTTGATTTCTTCAGATAAGGAAAAAACTGAGGGAAAAATACTGACCTCCTTTTGTCACAGGAGCTCTGCTAGCTCGTTTCTTCTCTGTTGTTTCTGGGGGGAGTTGGGTTTTATTTACGGGGGGGACGTTTGAGTCGATTCATGTGAAGATACACAATGCTGCACTAGCTTTTAAGAAATGTGTATTTTTTTCAGACCACTTCACTTCTTCACAGAATATCAGTTCTAACTATAACATTCAGCACATATTCGGCTCCTCTCTTTGACTTGTAGAACGAATCCCAAAAGACACATCTCCTTAGGACTGAGGGCGTCTAGCACACAGACAGCCGCGGCGCGAAAGCCGCGCCCACAGGACACAGAACCCGCCGCGCCTCGCCCCGAGCTCCCGCCGAAGCGGCGCCCCGCTCGCCACGCCACCGGCTCTGCTTTTCAACGTCCCCCCGACTAACGGGGGCTGCGCCGCTCCCGGAGGGACCGCCGGACCGGGCACGGGCGCTGCGCCGGAGGGAGACACGGCTCCAGACCGCCAGCCTTCGGCGCACCTGCCCGCAGGGTCACACGCCTCCCGCCAGCTTCGCCCGCTCGGCGGGGGGGAACCGGAGACGAACGCCGCCGCGCCGGCAAATCCCGCCCGCCCCGTTCCACCGGCACGGTCACCCCCGCCGCGGCCGCACTCACCTGCCGCCTCTTCCGCCGCTCCGCTCCCGCCAGGCGCTCGTGCTTTGGGCATGCGCGGTAGCGAGACCGCAGCACCCGCCCCTTGCCGCGTCCCGGTTGGCTGCCTAGGACACATCAATCACCTCTCTCGCCGCCTAGCAGCGCTCGCGAGTCGGGCATGCGCAGTACGGAGACCTCAACGCCCGCCCCTCTGGCAACCTGATAGGCGGACAGAGTGGCGACTGACGTGCCTAGGCAGCCAACCAGCGCTCCGCCCCTCCAGCCCTCCAGCCCTCCCGCGCCAGCAGCCGCGTTGCAAAGGGAACAATAAACCGCGCTCCCCTGCTTTCCGCTGAAAAGGGGGGCGGCTGGGTCCCCGCAGCAGAAAAAACCCTTCCGTCCTGCATTGCCCTTCGCCAGTACAACTGCACAGCTGGGAACTCGGCAACGTCAAGCGGCCGTCTGACAGACGCACACTCGGAACTTGACTCGGCTGGCGATTTTGGCTGGCTTACACACACGGACTTGCACTTCTCTGAGGAAACTAGTTCTTTTTTAAGCACAGCCTCTCCCTGGGGAAGAAAAAACGCCCCCTCCGAGCTCCCAAACACTAGGCAGCCGTGGGGAAACCACTGAAAGCCAAGACCGACAGCAGCAACGTCGAGTGCAATCTGGCTTCAATTCTGATCACGCACTTAATGGCCTCTCCCAGGCCTACCAATGACTGCTCCTTTTCTGGAAGGACAAAATGAACGTCCTAAACTGAAGACTGCACGGAACACAGCTCCACTGGCAGCCAATTCGCCTCTTCTCCGGCTTCCACGGGGAATATCTTGTAGCGTCCTCCAACTCGCAAACGTTCTTCCTCAGTCCACGGCCCCAGACGAGGAATCTCCTGAGCAGCAAGCGGAAACAACAGCGCGGGATTTTCTTCACGGCACCGAGAAGGCGGCGCTGGCAAAAAACAGGCCAAAGCACCTGAACCCGTCTGCCGCCCCCAGTGAGTGCACAGCTGCGCCGTTTGTTGGCCAGGTTCCGCGTGTTGCACGACGTTGCCCAGTCCTGCATTTCTCACGCAGACAGATACACGGGAGCTCTGCTAGTAAAAGAGCAAAGACAGTTGTAGGCAGAACTGAATGCTACTCCGAGCTACTTCTCACCTATGGCAAAAGCTTCACAGGGGCCCGAGGAAAGGCGCTCCGCAGACGATCTACAAGAGAAACGAAACAGATCAGGCCTTAACGCGAAAGAGCAACAGGGCGTCACTGCGCAAGCTTGTCCCTGATCTACAGCTGAGAGCGAATACTTGTGTGCTTGTCGGAGAGATTGTGTCTTGCCTGTAAGTGTCTGGGAGTTTGGGGCAGGTCAGTGTGGCTGGTTCGATAATCAAAGTCTAGGATACCTACAGAGCGGTCCCTGTTGGTGTGGGGACAGTGTGCCTGTAGGTCAGTCTGTGTTCCTAGCGCCTGCTGTATCGATCCGTCGCTCCACACGCGTGTGAGTCCATGTCTTTCTCTCCACAAGCATGTGTGCTGATTTCGTCACACATGTGCATCTGCGCTAGTGTTGAGCTCAGTGGAGTGTGTCTCTGGACACTTGGTGTGCGTTGGCTGTGCCTGTGTGTAACGCATCACAGCCACGACTGCTCCGGTGAAGAGAGACCAGGGAAATCATCTAGGCAGAGTCAACAAAGGAAAACCGAAGAGGGATTGACGTGTGCTCGACAGAGACGGATTCCCTGCGCTGACATTTCTCAGTATCATGAGAAGAAGGCTAAACGGTAGATCGACCGGAGAAATGCTTCCCTAGACGACATTTAGCGAATGAACTGCAGCGTGCACGGCTTTCGGGATTGTGCCTGAAAAGTGCGAAAACCAGCAGAGCCTGTGCTCAAAAGCTGGTGGCTGTGTGACTGCATTGATGCACCTTCCCGTGTCTGCGAGTGTATAGACGGCTGTTTCTCGTTCACACAGAGGCACCTGGTCGGGTTTTTCTTCTGTGCGTGCACACGAGTTTCCGTTGTCTCTTCGGAACAGACGTAGCTCTCTGCATGCTGAACGACGTAGCAAAACGCGTCTGTCTATATTTTGGTAAGCAATCGAGGATGCGTGTTCCGTCAGCGACATTTCCGCAGACGACTCCGCAGAGCCAGTTCCGAAAGCTCCGCACACCAGGACTGAATGTAGAACCAAGCAATTGCACCGGTGCGCTCGTAACATATTCTGACGGACGTCTTTTATGCCATAGCATTACGAACGTATTAGCGTTCAAGTAAGTATCACAAACAACGTGTGAACCGAGGATCTGTGGGTATTTTCTCCGTACGGCATGCTTCGTGGTAACTTACTTGCCGATCGCAGTCTTAGAGGTTTCTATACACGACTCGGTATAGGGAGAGAAAGAGAACGCATCGGAAAACTTACGTTTTCTGCGCTGGAACTTAGTTGCTACGCATTGTTTTTGTCCACGTGAACACACACGATTCCCCACTGAAAACCAAGCAGAAACCATTCCACAAGCTCCCAGGTAGGTGTACCCATCACCTCGTGCACGCGAACGCAGCTAGAGAAAAGCACCTAATTTTCCACACTGATGCTTAAGCAAACTCCTGGCCACACACAAGCACACATCCGCAAGCGCGCCCACTCCCATCTATGCACAGAAAGACGTATGCGAAACGTACTGACATGCTTGAGGGTAAACAGGTGTGCATTGATAGTTGTCGTACTGCATCACGCATACGTGGCTGCACGAGAATATTCTTTTGGAGGGTACGTGCAGATACGTCCCTGTACTTGGACGACTGTGTGCATGGAAGCATGTGTGTCTACAAACGATTGTCTGTCCACATGCGTGTGCCTTTTTGCAGGCTCATTTCGTGCTCAAGATGCAGTGAGTGCACAGCTGCGCCGTTTGTTGGCAAAGCTCCCCGTGTCGCAGGACGTTGCCCAGTCCTGCATTTCTCACGCGGACAGATGCAAGGGAGCTCTGCTAGTAAAGGAGCAAAGACAGTCGCAGGCAGAACTGAATGCTGCTCCAAACTACTTCTCACCCTTTGCAAATGCTTCACAGTGGCGCAAGGAATAGTGTTCCGCAGCCGATGGAAAAGAGAAACGAAACAGATCATGCCTTAACGCGAAAGAGTAACAGGGCATCACTGCGCAAACTTGTCCCTGATCTACAGCTGAGAGCGAACACTTGTGTGCTTGTCGGAGAGATTGTGTCTTGCCTATAAGTGTCTGGGAGTCTGGCGCAGGTCAGTGCGGCTGGTTCGATAATCAACGTCTAGGAGCGCTGCAGAGAGGTCCCTGTTGGTGTAGGGACAGTGTGCCTGTAGGTCAGTCTGTGTTTCTAGCGCCTGCTGTATCTATTCGTCACTCCAGACGCGTGTGAGTCCATGTATTTCTCTCCACAAGCTGCGCCGTTTGTTTGCAAGGTTCCGCGTGTTGCACGACGTTACCCAGTCCTGCATTTCTCACGCGGACAGATGCACGGGAGCTCTGCTAGTAAAGGAGCAAAGACAGTCGTAGGCAGAACTGAATGCTTCTCCGTGCTACTTCTCATCTATGGCAAATGCTTCACAGTGGCCCGAGGAAAGGCGCTCAGCAGCCGATGGACAAGAGAAACGAAACAGATCATGCCTTAACGGGAAAGAGCAACGAGGCGTCACGGCGCAAGCTTGTCCCTGATCTACAACTGAGAGCGAACACTTGTGTGCTTGTCGGAGAAATTGTGTCTTGCCTGTAAGTGTCTGGGAGTTTCGCGCAGGTCAATGTGGCTAGTTCGATAATCAACGTCTAGGATAGCTGCAGAGCGGTCCCTGTTGGTGTGGGGACAGTCTGATTGTAGGTCAGTCTGTGTTCCTAGCGCCTGCTTTATCGATCCGTCGTTTCGTACGCGTGTGAGTCCATGTCTTTCTCTCCACAAACTTGTGTGCTGATGTCGTCGAACATGTGCATCTGTGCTAGTGTTGAGCTCAGCGGAGTGTGTCTCTGGACACTTGGTGTGCGTTGGCTGTGCCTGTGTTTAACGCATCACAGCCACAACTGCTCCGGTGAAGAGAGACCAGGGAAATCATCTAGGCAGAGTCAACAAAGGAAAACCGAAGAGGGATTGACGTGTGCTCGACAGAGACGGATTCCCTGCGCTGACATTTCTCAGTAACACGAGAAGAAAGCTGAGCGGTAGATCGACCGGAGAAATGCTTCCCTAGACGACATTTAGGGAATGAACTGCATTGTGCGCGGCTTTCAGGATTGTGCCTAGAAGTGCGAAAACCAGCAGAGCCTGTGCTCAAAAGCTGGTGGCTGTGTGACTGCATTGATGCACCTTCCCGTGTCTACGAGTGTACAGACGGCTGTTTCACGTTCACACAAATACATCTAGTCGGGTTTTTCTTCTGTGCGTGCACACGCGTTTCCGTTGTCTCTTCGGAACAGACGTAGCTCTCTGCATGCTGAACGACGTGGTAAAACGCGTCTGCCTATATTTTGGTAAACAATCGAGAGTGCGTGTTCCGACAGCGACATTTCCGCAGACGACTCCGCAGAGCCAGTTCTGAAAACTCCACACACCAGGACTGAATGTAGAACGAAGCAATTGCACGGGTGCACGCAATCACATATTCTGACGGACGTCTTTTATGGCACAGCAGCACGAAGGTATTTGCGTTCAGGCACGTATCAGAAACAATGTGTGGACCGAGGATGTGTTGGTATTTTCTCCGTACTGCATGCTTCGTGGTAGCTTTCTTGCCGATCGCAGTCTTAGCGGTTTCTATACACGACTCGGTATAGGGAGAGAAAGAGAGCGCATCGGAAAACTTGCGTTTTCTGCGCTGGAACCTAGTTGCTACGCATTATTTTTGTCCACGTGAACACACACGATTCCCCACTGAAAACCAAGCAGAAACCTTTCCACAGGCTCCCAGGTATGTGCACCCACCACCTCGCGCGTACGAACGCAGCTAGAGAAAAGCACCTACATTTTCACACACTGATGCTTTAGCAAACGCTTGCCCATACGCATGCACACATCCGCAAGCGCTCCCACTCCCATCTTTGGACAGAAAGACGTACGCGAAACGTGCAGACATGCTTGAGAGTAAACAGGTGTGCGTTGATGGTTGTCGTACTGCATCACGCATACGTGGCTGCACGAGAATATTCTTTTGGAGGGTACGTGCAGATACGTCCCTCTACTTGGACGATCATGTGCGTGAAAGCGTGTGTGTCTACAAACGATTTTCTTTCCACATGAGTATGCCTTTTTGCAGGCTCCATTCGTGCTTAAGCGCGATTGAGTGCACAGCTGCGCCGTTTGTTGGCAAAGCTCCGCGTGTTGCACGACGTTGCCCAGTCCTGCATTTCTCACGCGGACAGATGCAAGGGAGCTCTGCTAGTAAAGGAGCAAAGACAGTCGCAGGCAGAACTGAATGCTGCTCCAAGCTACTTCTCACCTATGGCAAAAGCTTCACAGTGCGCGAGGAATAGCTTTCCGCAGCCGATGTACAAGAGAAACGAAAGAGATCATGCCTTAACGCGAAAGAGCAACAGGGCGTCACTGCGCAAGCTTCTCCCTGATCTACAGCTGAGAGCGAATACTTGTGTGCTTGTCGGAGAGATTGTGTCTTGCCTGTAATAGTCTGGGAGTTTCGCGCAAGTCAGTATGGCTAGTTCGATAATCAACGTCTAGGATAGCTGCAGAGCGGTACCTGTTGGTGTGGGGACAGTGTGCCTGTAGGTCAGTCTGTGTTCCTAGCGCCTGCTGTATCTATCCGTCGCTCCACACGCGTGTGACTCCATGTCTTTCTCTCCACAAGCATGTGTGCTGATTTCGTCGCACATGTGCATCTGTGCTAGTGTTGAGCTCAGCGGAGTGTGTCTCTCGACACCTGGTGTGCGTTGGCTGTGCCTGTGTGTAACGCATCACAGCCACGACTGCTCCGGTGAAGAGAGACCAGGGAAATCATCTAGGCAGAGTCAACAAAGGAAAACCGAAGAGGGATTGACGTGTGCTCGACAGAGACGGATTCCCTGCGCTGACATTTCTCAGTAACACGAGAAGAAAGCTGAGCGGTAGATCGACCGGAGAAATGCTTCCCTAGACGACATTTAGGGAATGAACTGCATTGTGCGCGGCTTTCAGGATTGTGCCTAGAAGTGCGAAAACCAGCAGAGCCTGTGCTCAAAAGCTGGTGGCTGTGTGACTGCATTGATGCACCTCCCCGTGTCTGCGAGTGTACAGACGGCTGTTTCACGTTCACACAAAGGCACCTGGTCGGGTTTTTCTTCTGTCCGTGAACACGCGTTTCCGTTGTCTCTTCGGAACAGACGTAGCTCTCTGCATGCTGAACGACGTGGTAAAACGCGTCTGCCTATATTTTGGTAAACAATCGAGGGTGCTTGTTCCGTCATCGGCATTTCCGCAGACGACTCCGCAGAGCCAGTTCTGAAAGCTCCGCACACCAGGACTGAATGTAGAACCAAGCAATTGCACAGGTGCGCGGAATCACATATTCTGAGGAACGTCATTTATGCCACAGCAGCACGAAGGTATTTGCGTTCAAGTACGTATCAGAAACAATGTGTGGACCGATGATCTGTGGGTGTTTGCTCCATACGGCACGCTTCGTGGTAGCTTACTTGCCGATCGCAGGCTTAGCGGTTTCTATACACGACTCGGTATAGGGAGAGAAAGAGAGCGCATCGGAAAACTTGCGTTTTCTGCGCTGGAACCTAGTTGCTACGCATTGTTTTTGTCCACGTGAACACACACGATTCCCCACTGAAAACCAAGCAGAAACCTTTCCATAAGCTCCCAGGTAGGTGCACCCACCACCTCGCGCGTACGAACGCAGCTAGAGAAAAGCACCTACATTTTCACACACTAATGCTTAAGCAAACGCCTGGCCATACACATGCACATATCCGCAAGCACGCCCACTCCCATCTATGCACAGAGAGAGACGTACGTGATACGTGCTTACATGTTTGAGGGTAAACAGGTGTGCATTGATGGTTGTCGTACTGCATCACGCATCCGTGGCTGCACGAGAATATTCTTTTGGAGGGTACGTGCAGATACGTCCCTGTACTTGGACGACCGTGTGCGTGAAAGCATGTGTGTCTACAAACGATTGTCTGTCCACATGCGTGTGCCTTGATGCAGGCTCCATTCGTGCTTAAGCTGGAGTGAGTGCACAGCTGCGCCGTTTGTTGGCCAGGTTCCGCGTGTTGCACGACGTTGCCCAGTCCTGCATTTCTCACGCGGACAGATTCAAGGGAGCTCTGTATAGACGGCTGTGTCATGTTCACACAAAGGCACTTGGTCGGGTGCATCCCAGATACAGCATCCCAGATTCAGCATCCCCGATACAGCTTCCCGGATACAGCATCCCAAATACAGCATCCTAGATACAGTATCCTAGATACGGCATCCCAGATACGTCATCCCAGATACAGCTTCCCAGATACAGCATCCCAGATATAGCATCCCATATACAGCATCCCAGATACAGCATCCTAGGTACAGCGTAATAGATACAGCATCCCAGATACAACATGTCGAGCTGTGCTCCTCTCCCACACCAAGTGCTGATCGTGGGGCTCAGGGTGAGGGGGGGCAGCGAGGGGGTCCGTGGACTGGAATAAGTTTTGTTTGGGGTTTTTCAAACGCCTCTGCTGACACGTCGTATAAAAACCGGTTGCTGTAGTGCTAAGGAATGAACAGGAGGATGAGCAACAGACTGCAGAAACTGCTTGCGTTTCGGTTTATTGAAAAATTCTTATTGAACTCAAAAAGCAATACGATCTTGCAGTGGTCTTCTAATACCTAGTGACAGCTTTTAATGTACTGGTTTGGAACTTTGAGATGAGATTTGAGATGAAGGGCTGTTCCATTGTGGAATATTGCAGGAGTAAATTTCAGGCATTTCAGCATGCCTGGCAGATCTGCAGCTTGCTAAAGACCTCAGGCTGTTTGGTTTAATCAGACTTTTGTAGATCCCACCTTCACTGGTCAAAGCACCGGCTGCCAATGTGTTTTCTGGTGTTATCACTTCTTTCTGACCAAAGACGGCAGAGGCAGCAGCTCTCCTGGTGGTGTCTGTTTTATTGAAACATGGGGATCTACAGGAACTTTAACCCGAAAGCTCAGGAAGCTGTGGTCCGTGGTCTATCTTTGTAATGTTTGTAGATTGTTCTGCAACGTTTGTGAGTGTGAACTGCTGTGCAGGTAGAAGGAAGAAAGCTGTGTGAGCTAAAGCAGCAGGAAGGCTGCAGCCGTGTAAGCCGGGGGTGCAAGTGGCACGAAACGGGCTGCAGCGGCGGAGCCCTCGGTCCCGGGCCGTCCCGGGCAGGCGGCGGAGCCCTCGGTCCCGGGCCGTCCCGGGCAGGCGCAGCCCGAGCGCTCCCGGCCCCGCTGCCGCTGCCCCGCCGGGGCCGGGGCCGCGCTGCGGGCGGACAGCGCCGCTCTGCGGCCGCCGGCGGCTCCGGGCCGGGAGGGGGGGCGGGGCCCGGTGGCGGGCGCGGACGGGATTGGCTCCTGCGCCGGATGGGCGGGGCCACGCTGCGTAAGTGCGGGGGCGGAGGAGTGCGTGCCGCCGGTGCGGCGGCGGGAGGAGCGCGCGAGGAGCGGCGGGGCCGGCGGTGAGCGAGGGGCGGGCGGACACCGGGGAGACCGGCCGGGGCCGCCCCGGTCCCGGCTGAGGGGGGGAGGCTGGAGGGGGAGGGACGGGCTGGTTTGGGCAGGAGGAAGGCGAGGGGCAGGCAGTCGCAACAGCGCGGCCCCGGGCCGGGCCGAGCAAGGGGCGAGGGGGAAACACGCGGGCGGCTGTGAGGGAAGGGAGCCCCGGGCTGAGCGCTGCGCGGGGCTCGGGCGGGGCCGTGGGGCGGAGGGGGGAGCCCGTGGTGCCACAGGGCAGAGGGAAGAAGGCGAGCGGGAGGGGGCGGTGCCAGGGGGCGCGGGGGGCGGGGGCGGCGCTGCCGCGGGGAGGGGCCGGGAACGGGGGGAGCGGCGGAGGAGCCTGAGGGCGGGACGGCGCGGAAGGAGCTTGGGCGGGAAAGGCTGAGGGACCTCAGGAAGGGGGTGACATCGGGGAGGCTTTGGCGGGAAAGGCTGAGGGACCTCAGGGAGGGGGTGACATCGGGGAGGCTTTGGCGGGAAAGGCTGAGGGACCTCAGGGAGGGGGTGACATCGGGGGGGCTTTGGCCGGAAAGGCTGAGGGACCTCGGGGAGGGGGTGACATCGGGGGGGCTTTGGCGGGAAAGGCTGAGGGACCTCGGGGAGGGGGTGACATCGGGGGGGCTTTGGCGGGAAAGGCTGAGGGACCTCGGGGAGGAGATGGCGTCGGGTAGGCTGCAGGGGGCAATGCTGAGGGAGCTCAGGACGGGATGGCACTCAGGTCTGGTTTCAAAGGGAAATGCTGAGGTACCTTGAGGAATGGACGCTGGGCTGGGAGCTATGAACACATCAGACTGGTTAAGAGAGTGTTCATTGAAATAAATAACTTACGCTTTTTCTATGGATAAACAACATTTAATCCATTTCCTTGTGTTCCGTAAAAAACGTGTTCATTAGAGCATAAGCAAAACAGCGCCGGGTGCGCGGGGGATTCACTCCGCCCAACACGCACACCTTTAACGATAAGAAGTGTGCTTAAATACAGTATGGTATTACATATTCATAATGACCCCAGAAACGCCTATACATATTCATGACCTTTCCCGCTTTTTATTAAAATGAGTCTCAGATAACCATTTACATATTCCCCTCCTTGGCCCTCCCCTGTTGCGCCTGCGCAATGTCACTTGGTGAATTTGAGGAAGGGTCTTTGGGGGTCTTTGGATGAAGGCTCCTTCAGCTTCGTCACAGTGGACTTTTTACCTTTGGCTCATTAGGAGGAACTGGCTGGAATCCAAGCTACCAAACCGACTGGAACCAGACTGGTGCCCTCCTTTTTGCTGTAAATCTTGGCTATCTTGTCTCCTCAAGGTTGCAGCTGGTGCTGTAGAACTTCTTATCTCGGCATTTAATGAAGTCCTGCTTTTTTTAGCACAATTAGTTACATACAGCTCTAAGCTAGATATTAATAATGTGGTTTAAAAGGTTAGCTTGTTAGTAGGCCCTTATTATATAGTTGCTTAACCCTTAAAATGTTAGTTCCCTCTATCAATATAACTTCCTAAACAAGTTTCATAACTTTTTACATAGAACTTAACCACCTTTTCCTTTCTCCAGGTTCAGAGCCCGTGCCTCATTTGGTTATACCTGTAAACATTAAACATCTTAGCACGAATCACAACTGCATTTTTCACAATTCCCCCGTTTTCTTTTTATCCTATTGATTCGTGCTTTGGCTTCAAAGTTAGCCAGCACCTGCCTAGCAGCGGCTAGGTCCAGTTTGGTATTATCTTTTAAAATCTTCAATTTATGCCCCATTCCTTTTGTTGCCATTTCAGGATCTATAAGCATAGCTGAGATTTGCATGCCTTGGACTACTGAATGTATTAACCGAATAAAGCACGGGATCATACATGGTACAAACAGTAAACCCAGAAATGCGCATAATATCATGAACCCTACTTTCTTCCACCAGGCTCCCCCAAATAAGTCATCCCACCAATGGCTAGTAAGTATAGAATTCCATTTCTGTACTGGTACATGCGCAACTCGTTTTATCTCCTCTGCTATTTTCATTATAGCTTCCCCATTATCATCTATTTCCAAACAACACTCAGAAGTATTCCATTTCCCACAGACGCCCCCCTCTTCAGCTAAAAGATAATCTAAGGCTACCCGATTTTGGTACACTGCAGCCCTGGTCTGAGACAGTTGTCTTGCTATAAGATTCAGTGCCTCAGCTGTCCGGTTGCTTATTATTTCAACCACTGCTTGCAACCGGATAATTCGGTTTAGCATATATATTGGGGTACGGTATCCCCAACTTCCATCTTGGGCCCAGGTGGCTGGATCATAGTATTCAATTATCCTTTTTGCAGGCCATTCATCATCTTTCCAAGTTTGCGTTCCTCCTATGGGAGCATTTATTAAACCCCTCTTCTCTCTGTTTAAAGTTTCGTCCAGAGGTTTCCCCAGATGACTCCCTTTTTCCTTTGGTAGAAGGAAAAATGCTGGTTGAATTATCCCTATGGTACAGGACCCTCTCCACCTAGGCATTAACTCATTATAAGCTCTATTCCCACATATCCAAAATAATCCATCAGGAGCTTTCCATGGTTCGTTTATATCGGTAGAGCCAGGATTCTGCCAATATCTCCTTAAATCCCCAATTTCCTCAAAGGGGTTGGCTTTGCTTTGATTCTTCCAGCATATCGTTTCATTTCCCAGGCTACAATTTCGAGACCAATATCCATTAGGTGGACCTGGCCACCAAGTGGGAGGAATAGAAGCGTTTGATGAATTTGCCCGCAAGACTAACTTACAAGGGGTTTGTCCAACGTATTCAGTAAAATCTCATTTACCATCATCCCTTGATATGCATATCTGCCCTATTATTAAGTGACTTAATACCCATCCTTCTGGTCTTTTTTCTCGAGTTACATGAGTCCTGTTCCATACCAGTAATCCTTCTGGGCTTACACTCTCTCCTCTCCAAGGCCACTGTTCTGCCATTTGAGACCCCCCACATATCCAGCATGATGTGACATTTAATTCCCGGGCTATCTTTTCCATAAGGTCTATAAACAGGTTTTTCCCTACTGTTGGTAATTGTAATCCCTTGTCTTTTTGCCTTATTTCTTCATACCAATCACTGCTTTTCTGTACCACTTTCTGTTTCTCTTGCCTTCTTTTCAATTCCTGAGTAGCATTCTTAACTAACTCCTCCTTATACTGATCTTGCACTCCTCCTCCATCTGAATAGCCCCACATACCAGTTTGTGAAAAACAGATGCTCTGTTCTCCCCTAGGGCAGGAGACAGAGCCTACACCGAGTCCACCTTTCCCTAGATTAGTTGCTACCCATAACTTCTGCCCTTGGATTTCACATTTTTCCAAGTTTGTTCTATCATAACATCCAGAATTAACATGAGTGTGATAACTGAGAACATATTGTGTCAGTCGTCCTATTCTCACGCGTTCATAGCACTTGGTACAGGGATTGGCCACGCTAAGTTGGGAACAGTAAGTCACCACTCCTAGCAAGAGGATCAGGTCTAGGTTTCTACACCCTCTGCCTCTCTGGCCTACCAGGTTGCAGCTGGCAGCCGAGTTCAGCATCTTCTCGGCAGCAAGGGTAGTGTCCCCGCCTTTCCTATTTTTGCCGTTAGGTGATGACTTTTTATCGTATTCCAAACTCTTGGCCTTCACTTCCCAGGAGCAATAGGACGACACGAATTTTGATTTCTCTTTTTACACTCTATTCTTCCTATGTCTGGTGGACTCTCTAAATTCCCATACACCTCTTTAGTAAATGCCTCCCATCATTTTTCACTATTCTTTTTGTATCCTTCCAGTGACTGTTAGAATTCTCAACCTAGCTTTGGTTTCCTTATCTTCTATTCTTAAGTGCTTATTACACAATCCTGTTGGTAATTTCCCTTCGTGGATATGCTTATACCACTGTTGATTACAACCTAAACATCAAATACAGATAAAAGAATTACATATCCAACTTAGTTCAACATGCTTAACTATTAACACATTGTGATTTTCATTTATACTGGACACTCATATGAACAATACTGATAGTGGTTACATCACCGATCCCGTGTTAATTTCAATTTCAATTCCCCCGGTCCTTGAGTTACTTTCCAGGTTCTTTCTTCCGTCAGGGGTCCTTTAACTCGAGATGCATGTGTCCATCCTTTCTCTGCAGTCCGAACAGCTGTTTCTGTAGTTAACAAAACAAGAAAAGGCCCCTCCCATCGTGGAGTTAGAGTATCTTCTTTCCAGGTTTTAATTAGTACTTTATCCCCAGGTTGTATTTTATGAATCGGAAACCCTAAAGGCGGAGTCTGATTTAAAATCCCTTTCTCTCTTAGTTCATTTTGATTTTTGTTTACCGTGATCACATAGTGTTGGAAAGATAAATCCTCAATTTCAGGAGGGGATGTTGGCATCCACTGAGTAAACGGCATGCCATACAGCATTTCATAAGGGGAAAGGCCAGTGTCTGAATTAGGCATTGTCCTTATGTTCAGTAAAGCTAAAGGCAAGCACTTTAGCCAAGATAACTGAGTTTCAATCATCAGTTTAGATAGCTGTTGTTTCAGAGTCTGATTCATTCTCTCTACCCTTCCGGAACTCTGGGGATGCCATGGAGTATGATATTCCCAGGTTATGCCTAAAACAGATACTACAGCCTTTAGTATTTTAGATGTAAAATGCGTTCCCTGATCTGAATCAATGGCCAAAATCATCCCAAACCTGGGGATGATTTGTTCTAACAATATCTTGGCCACAAACGGAGCATTAGCTCTCGCTGCTGGGAAGGCTTCAACCCAGTGTGTTAATTGATCCACTATAACTAGCAGGTATTTGTGCCGTCCCACTTTTGGAAGTTCTGTATAATCTACTTGGATCCTTTCAAAAGGTCTATACGCAGTTTTTCTTCCCCCTGCTTGGGCCCTCCTCATGTTTCCTTTATTTATCTTTTGACAAGTCATGCACCCGTGCGTGATTTGTTTCGCTAGTTCATATATCCCAAAACACCCAAAATACTTAAGAAATTGATCACCCAATGCTCGGGTTCCCCAATGAGTTCTCTGATGCAACTGGTGTAAAATTACCCTAGCATAACTTTTTGGAACCATTTCTCTATTATCTGGTAATATCCACTTACTATTTTGAAGTTGTGCTCCTATCTTTTCTAATTCTTGCATTTCTTTCGGAGTGAATGACTTCTCTCCCGTACTTTCTGATCCGTCTTTCAGAGGCTGTAAAACAACTGGTTTTAAAGGTAGCACTGCTGCTTTCCTGGCTTCTTGATTAGCAAAATTATTCCCTCTAATTCTTAACCCTGTTCCTCTCTGATGCCCCCTTACATGAACCACTGCTATCGCTGAGGGCTCTCTCAGGGCTTGCAACACTCTGATTATTAACTCTTGGTGTACTAGCCCCTTTCCTTGAGTGTTAACGAGCCCTCTCTCTTCCCAAAGCTTTCCAAATGTATGCACCACTCCGTAAGCATATTTGGAATCTGTATATATGGTACCCTCTTTCCCTCTTAAAAGTTTTAATGCTCGATATAGAGCAAAAAGTTCACAAGCCTGCGCGGACCACGCAGGGCTTAAAGATCCTGACTCGAGAACGCTCATAGTTTTTCCATGTACTATCGCGTATCCCGATTTTCGTTTCCCGTCTACCACCCTTGAAGACCCATCAATAAAATACTTTTCTCCTTTTGTTAATTCCTCTTCTTCTAAATCGGGTCTGATTTTAGTCTGTAATTCTATCACTTGCACACAATCATGTTTAGAAGATTCAGCTACATTTCCAAATAGGAATTGTGCTGGATTCCTAGCTCCCGTTGTTTTCAGCTCTAAGTGAGGGGAGCTCAGGAGAATGGTTTCATATTTCAGCATCCTGCTATCTGTTAACCATTTCTCTGCTTTCTGTTGTAAGATCCCTCTTACATCATGTGGGGTATAAACAGTTAATTCCCCCCCCAAATGTTACTTTCTTAGCTTCCTCCACCAACAAAGCTACTGCCACTAAAGCTTGTAAGCATGTAGGCCATCCTCGGCTTACAGGATCTAATAATTTTGAGTAATACCCTATAGGTTTCTTGCTCCCTGCCCAATCTTGGGTCAGTACTCCATATGCAGTTTGGTTAGTTGTTTCTACAAAAAGCTGAAATGGTCTCCTTACATCAGGTAAACTTAGAACAGGGGCTGTCATCAGAGAGTTTTTTAATATTCTCAAACATTCTTCATCTTTGTCATTCCATTTGAGTGAGTTCATTACTAGTTTCTCATATAGAAATTTTACTTTCTCGCTATAGCCTTCTATCCACTGTCTGCAATATCCTAATAATCCCAGCAATTGCCTGACTTCTCGCTTACTTTTTGGTGCAGGCAAGGCTATAATCCCTGACACTCGGTCTGGGTCTAACTTCTTCTGCCCTTTCACTAGCCAGTGTCCTAAATACTTTACTTCTGGCTCCACGAACTGCAACTTACTTTTTGAAACCCTCAGTCCTTTTTCCCCCAAAAAATTGAGTAATCTAATAGTCCCTGTTCGCACTGCTTCTTCTTCCTTTCCAGCAACTAATAAATCATCTACGTATTGTATGAGTTTTACCCCCAAAGGTGATTCAAATTCTAACAATAATTTCTCCAGTGCTTGTCCGAACAGATTGGGAGATTCAGTGAATCCCTGGGGCAGCACAGTCCACCTTAACTGTTGCTTTCTCCCCGTGTCAGGGTCCTCCCACTCAAATGCAAAATAATTTCTACTGTTTTCATCCAGAGGACAAGCCCAGAACGCATCCTTTAAGTCTACTACACTATACCAAATATTTTCAGGAGATATTTGATTTAATAACGTATACGGGTTTGCCACTACGGGAAATCGGGTTTTAGTTCGCTGGTTTACTGCTCTTAAATCTTGAACGAGTCTGTATGTCCCGTCTGCCTTTTGGACTGGCAGGATTGGGGTATTATGAGGAGACATACACGGCTCTAAGGTGCCATGTTTTAGCAACCTGTCTATTACAGATTTTAATCCCTTTCTTCCTTCCAGGGGAATAGGATATTGGCGCACTCGAATTGGAGTGTCCGGGTCTATTACTTCTATCCTTATAGGTTCTATTTCTAATTTTCCCACGGTTTCAGGAGCTGACCACACAGCAGGATTGATCTCTGTTTCATCATTCGAAGTTAAGGTATAAATCTTTACTTTCAACTCCCCTTGCTCGACCCCTATGGTCAGCCCTAAAGCTACAATCAAGTCCCTCCCCAGCAAATTATTCTCAGCTTCAGAAACTAACAACAAATCATTAAGGCAAATTCGATTTTCCGATTCTATTTCTACATCACATAAAACAGGGACCTTGAAGGGTTCTCCCTTTGCCCCAACTACGAAAGCGGTTTTTCTACTTAATGAGCATCCTTTAGGAAGTTGCTGTACTGTGGATCTTTCTGCTCCTGTATCTACTAAAAATGTTATTTCTTCATGATAGGGGCCTATTTTAAGTTTTATCAAGGGCTCGTTAGTCGCTTTGGCCCCTAACAAATAGAGCCCCTGACACCCCTATTCATCTTCTTTAAACATTTTCTCATCTTTCTCCCTTTTTAGACACACCCGCTGTATATGCCCCTTTTTCCCGCAATAATAACAAGTAGGAATGCTTTCCCGTGGACCTGTGTTAACTGATACGCTGTTTACTGGAGCTGACCTTCCCTGTGGTCTGTTCCTAGGTGTCCAGTTTATTGGGGCTGCTCTCCCCCTCTGTGAATTCTGTTCTTCCCTAAGTGGCGTGTTATCTTCCTTTTTCTGGCACTCCCTCACTGCAGCTACGAAGACTTTTGCTTTTGCCCTCTGCTTTTCTTCATCCCTTCTCACATACACTTTCTGTGCTTCCCTCAGAAGCTCCTGTAATCCCCTGTCCTGCCAATCATCTATCTTTTCTAATTTCTTTCTTATGTCCCCCCAAGATTTAGCTACAAACTGAGTTTTCAATAACGCGGCACCCACAGGGGATTCGGGATCTAATCCCGAATACATCTGTATACTCTTTCTAAGTCGTTCCAGCCAATCTGTGGGGGATTCATCCTGCCTTTGGTACTCATTAAAGGCTTTATTAATATTTTGTCCTCGAGGGACCGCCTCTCGGATACCTTGTATAACCATTTCCCTTAAATCTATCATATTTTGTCTCCCCTGTGGGTCCTGGGGATTCCAATTAGGTCTCTGGGTTGGCCATTTTAGGTCCCCCTGGGGTCCTTGCTGGTGTCTCCTTTCCCAATCTCGCATACCTGCCACTCGAATCATTTCCCTTTCTTCTGCAGTAAATAAAATACTCATAATAGACTGAAGTTCCTCCCAGGTATATATATTGGGGCCTAAAAATTGGTCCAACCCTTCTGACACACCTATTGGGTCATCTAATAATTTTCCCATATCCTTTTTGAAATTCCTGACATCTCCAGTGTTTAAGGGTGCCGTTACAAACCCTATGCCCCCTACATTACCCCCCATAGGCACTTCTCTAAGAGGGTATAATTTCGCTTCACTCTCACCCTCTAGCTCCTCCTGACTCATAGTTTTACTCCTTGTCCTGCTTGAAGCGGGGGAGGAAGGGGGGGCTGGAGCCGTGGGTGCAGTAAAGATATTTTCAGCAGGAGACGAGGGTTGCCCGTGATACGGCGGAGGTAAAGCCTCTAACGGGTCCCAGGAACCTTTCTCATCCTCTTTTTTCTTGAGAGCATACAATCCTATTGTTTTTGAACTACCCCTCCAGCAAGCAGCATAATCCATTTCCTCCTGACTAAAAGGTTCTTTACCATTCACATATAAATTTAGAACCTGACACGTCCAATCATCAAAAGTTCCAAAAATAGGCCAGTATATGTGATCAGGTCTAATTTCCTCCTTAGTCCATTCTACCATACAATACTGAATCATTTTCTCTTTACTCTTACATTGAGTAAACTTCTCCTCATCCCAAAATTCTAGCATTACCCCCAAGGGACTGTCTGGGGGTATCTCTGGTAGGTCGCTCCCCTTCGACCTCTTGGGCCTCCCTCCACTGGGATCCCGAGAACCTAGGGACTTACTTTTTCCCTGGCCCATCCCAAATGGTGCTTCTTTCACTCTTTTGTGCTTTCGCTTCGTCCCTTCAGTGGCCAAGTCCCTCGCGGGAAATTGGAAACGCACTTAGAAGGACTCCGCACTCGCTTCGTAACTACGTTACGTCTCACACATTCAGCACTCAAGCACCAATAACCCCACCTGACCCGGCAGTACTCACAGTCCGCTGTTCCTGCTGGGGTCTTCGTGCACGTTGAATTACGAGTGTACTGCAGTAATTCTCAGGGAGCTCAATTCTTTTGCTTATGCTTTAATTTTGTATAGCGTTGGTAGTTTTCTGCATACCCGAGTCCAAGGGCCACTATTAAAGTGGGGCGCCCCCCTTGAGCCTGGGATAGCACAAAACCATCCAAGACTATCACGTCGGGGTCACCAATTGAAATAAATAACTTACGCTTTTTCTATGGATAAACAACATTTAATCCATTTCCTTGTGTTCCGTAAAAAACGTGTTCATTAGAGCATAAGCAAAACAGCGCCGGGTGCGCGGGGGATTCACTCCGCCCAACACGCACACCTTTCACGATAAGAAGTGTGCTTAAATACAGTATGGTATTACATATTCATAATGACCCCAGAAACGCCTATACATATTCATGACCTTTCCCGCTTTTTATTAAAATGAGTCTCAGATAACCATTTACATATTCCCCTCCTTGGCCCTCCCCTGTTGCGCCTGCGCAATGTCACTTGGTGAATTTGAGGAAGGGTCTTTAGGGGTCTTTGGATGAAGGCTCCTTCAGCTTCGTCACAGTGGACTTTTTACCTTTGGCTCATTAGGAGGAACTGGCTGGAATCCAAGCTACCAAACCGACTGGAACCAGACTGGTGCCCTCCTTTTTGCTGTAAATCTTGGCTATCTTGTCTCCTCAAGGTTGCAGCTGGTGCTGTAGAACTTCTTATCTCGGCATTTAATGAAGTCCTGCTTTTTTTAGCACAATTAGTTACATACAGCTCTAAGCTAGATATTAATAATGTGGTTTAAAAGGTTAGCTTGTTAGTAGGCCCTTATTATATAGTTGCTTAACCCTTAAAATGTTAGTTCCCTCTATCAATATAACTTCCTAAACAAGTTTCATAACTTTTTACATAGAACTTAACCACCCTTTCCTTTCTCCAGGTTCAGAGCCCGTGCCTCATTTGGTTATACCTGTAAACATTAAACATCTTAGCACGAATCACAACTGCATTTTTCACATCATGACAGAAATTTGTGCAGTGAAGTATTCCAGCAAAGAGCGGGAGAAGAGCCAAACTTAGATCAGGTGCACACTGTGCAGCTGTCAAGCCCAGCTCTGCGTTAGCTCACACCTGCGGTTTTGCGCCGCACATTTGAGTTGTCGCTGGTTGTTGCAGCGTTTGGCTTTGGTGAGGACAGCGTGTGTTTGTCAGCAGTTGGTGTAGGTGGGATCTGGAGGAGAAAGCGATATTTCCGTGCCAGAACTGGTTGGTGTTTGCATGGTATTGTGGCGGTTGTTCCCGCAGGCGATGAGTGCTGGAGCATTATTGCAGGATGAGGGGATTTTGGAGGCTTGTCTGTGAGATGCACTAGAGGCAGCAGTTGAAAGCGAAAGGCTGAGATTTGGAGGGTTTGTCGGTGGGTTTTGGACGGTTGTCAGCTGAAGAGTTGGCTGTTTGCAGGTGAGGTGTAGGGCAGAGGGTGAAGCTGACTTTGCCTGGGCGGCGCAACTGGCTGGGTGTGCAGAGCTGAGGAGAGCGGGCTGCTGCGGGTGACCCTAAAGCTGGAGAACCAGCCGGCAGCTCCAGACGCTCCCGCTGCCGGGCAGGGCCGTGCAGGCCAGTGCCCCGGGGCACAGCGACGTGACCCTCCGCAAGTACCAAAGAGCAGGTGAGGACCGTGGGCATTTGTACTGAGCTGTGACATCTCTAACCCGTGACATTGGGGTCCAGCCTGAGCAGGACACATGCGGAAGCTGTGCTGCAGGGAGGGCAGAGCTGAGGGGAAGGGCTGTGCCAGGGGTTGGTGCCAAGGCAAGGTGGGCGCGCTGTGGGGTGTGGGGAGGTGTCAGCCCCGGACTCAGCCCCTGTCTGACTGTAGTGCCCTTGGGCTGGTGTAGCTCAGTCCTCTGTGTGTTTCTCTTCAGGGGGAGCAGCACGCAAAGGAAAAGCAAGGAAGGAGGTGAACCCATGAGGAAGAGTGATGGATAAAGGAGGGTTGGAGCGCACCTGCCAGTCAAGAGGGATCAAGAAAGAAGACACCAGTGGTGGAACCGCAGGTCAGGAGAGCTCAAGGAGGGAGAAAGGTGACTGTGGCTGTATGGGTTTTTCTAGCTCACACACCAATGAAAACAGTTTGGATAATAAAAGAAATGTATGCAAAACCAATAATTAAAGGCAGAGAATGTTTATATGCTATGTATGGGGTAGACCTGAAGGTATATTTCTTCCTACAACGAAGGAGAATTCGCAATACATGCTGCTGTCAGCAACGACCAGTAAGCGACAAGACTCTATTTACTGATGCCTCTGGTCGCTCACATAAAGTTGTAATTACATGGCTAAACTCAGATACCCAGTGCTGCAAACACAAGGTAGAAAAAGAGACCAAGAGTCAAACAAGTTCTTGAGCTGACAGCTGTTAGGATCGCTTTGAGGTGTTCTGTAACAAGCCTTTGAATGTTGTAACTGGCTCATATTATGTGGCTGGCATACTTAACCGCCTGGAAGCTTCTTTTCTTAAGGAAGAGGATAATCCTCTTTTGATGGCTGAATTGAGAATGCTATGGTTTCTAATAAATCATAGACATCATAGGTATTATGCAATGCACACCCGCTCTCGCAGTGGCCCTTCCAGGACCACTTGCGGAAGGCAGTAGGAGGGCCGATGCACGAGCTGTGCCGCTCACTGTGCCTAAAGCCTTGGAGCAAGCTAAATGATCACATAAATTCTTTCACCAGAGTGCAAAGGCGTTAAAACGACAACTTCAAATGACAGTGGATCAGGCCAGGAGCGTTCTTATGTCCTGCCCCGATTGCCAACAGTTGGCACCCGCGCCATCCACAGAGGGTGTTAATCCAGGAGGGGTTACTGCCAATGAAGTACGGCCAGCGGATGTAACGCATTGTTCTGAATTGGGTAAATACGTACGTGTTTCTGTAGACGCTCATTCCAGATTTCTCGTTGCTGCTGCACGCGCTGGTGAAAGAGCACGAGACGTCTGTAACATTGGTTGGCATGTTTTGCTGTTTGAGGAGTTCCACGATCTGTAAAACCAGAGGAAAGCGGAACGCACACTCGATTAGAGGAGCGATCCCCCAGCGCGCTGTAATAGAAGTGCCTGCTTTTTAACACTTCCAAAACAGTGTTAAAGAGTCTGTTTGACGACTTTTCGGTATCATTTCTGGCGACGAGGATGGGATAATCTGCCTGACCTCCCGTGGATCCCAGGATCTCTGGGACCTTGTGCCGGCACCGGGGAATTCCTGGAAGGGACCACAGCTCCTCGGACCAGCTCGGGACGCGGGTCAAACCCCATCAATGAGATAAGGCACTTTCATTGTCTGGTTGCGTTGGCACGCTGCCTGCGCGAGACGTGGGCGACACCAGCGCGTTGGGTCTGCGCATTCGCGTCTGCGCATTTTGGTAAACTGGGTAACTTAAAAAAAGAAAGAAATTTAAAGAGGAAAATGAGAAAACAATAAATTAAAGAGAAAAACGAGGGAACAGCAATTTGATAAAGGTACCTTTAATGATTTTGCTATTTGTGCCTTAGCAATTGTATAATTGTTTCTGGCTTTAGTGGTTTGTTGTTGTTGTTACTTGTGTCTTGGGGGATTTTATAGTCCAGTACTTAGGGTTCACCAATTGTCTGTTATTGTGATTGTGAAGTAGGTAGTGGACAATCGGCAGGAGGATTCGTGAGAAATCCCTCCCAGGCTGTGTTTTCTGACATTGGAAAAGGATCGTTTGCTGTTCAACAGGGCGTCAACCAGGGAGAATCTGATTGAATATTGTAATTAATGGTGGCCACTGTAAATAATATTAATATGCTTCACAGGTCTAGGTGGGTATACTTTGAGATCTGTGGTATAGTAATGTGCTGCATGTAATATGTAGTAAGATATCTATTTTAAATCATATATTGCCTATTACATAAGGCATATTACACAATATATAATGTTACATATGCATTGTCTTTATCCTCTTCAGATCCATTTGTTTTGAAAAAGGATAATCAGGGAAAGAAATGCAAACCAGTAAAAGGTTTGTTGAAGAACAGCTATTGGTGTAGAATACACAAAGAACATGAGATCAAAATTGTCCCTCGGTCAGTCCAGGGTGGGATCCTGATATCCTTATATCGGGGCACAGGCTGCATTGGTATTGCCAGTGCATTTTATACGGGATTAGACACACTGCGCCTAAAGCTGTAAATATGCCAAAACCTTCTGAGATTAAACAGGATTGTGAGGAGTCTCCCACTGAGTTTTTACACCGTCTTAAACCAACAGCTCAGAAATATATTAATATAGATCCTGACTTGGAGAACAGAGAAATAGAATTCTTAGTTGACTGGGAGCTCATTATTCTGTGTTAAACACTATGCAGGGAATATTAAGTAGCGATTCTGTAACAGTTATGGGTGCCACAAAAATTGCGAAACACGGCCCTTTAACCTGCTGCTTAGAATGTTTGTATGTGGAGTCTGTACGTATTGATTGTGTACCATGTGTCTTCTCTTGTGCACAACGAATGGTTGAAAAAAGCTTTAATGGTGCAATGGCTGTGCAGTGACACGCTGCTATGGCTGCAATTGTTAAACAAAGAAGGGGAGATGTGGCAGGGTTGTGACATCAGGCCCGTGAGAAATTGCAAGAGTCACAGTGTGAGAACAAGCGCTGGTGGAACAACACAAGCAGCAAGGACTGTGTGGGACATGAATCATCAGGGACAGAGGGATTGGTACATCAGGGACAGAGGGATTGATACGCGGTGGGTACATGAGGGACACAGGGATTGATACGCGGTGGGTACATCAGGGACAGAGGGATTGATACAGGATCGGTACATCAAGGACAGAGGTCCGCGATGTTTCAAATGCAAACCTGAGTTTGTATTAAATGTCTCTCTGCATCTTAAAGAGAGTCTGTGCCTCATCTGCTACACCCCTTTATCTGTTTCCCAAATTACGATTTAGACTGTATTTACCGTTGTAAAAACAAAGCTTTCCCCCCTTAATTTTTGTCACGTGTTGTAGTTAGAATTAACAGAGATATTGGAGCCCATCGTAGCTAAACTGGAAAAAGACAGCAGCCGTGTGTATTTTTAAATAAAGACTAAATCAAGTGTGCTAGCTCATTATCTTTAAGCGTTTTACTGTGATCACGTCTCTCCCAAGGTTTTGTGTCTGTTGTATCAAGGCCTGACACCCATGGCCACAGTGGATGAATCACCATGGGCACAACACCAGGAACCTGCCTGTTCGTGTCCAGGATATCCACTCCAGCAGACACGTTTTAATTGGTACTTGCATTATGGATTAGATGCAACAAAAATCCATACTTTCTTTTGTCCTTTGCTATAGAGGAGGGGGTTGAACTTTTCTATAGCAGATTCAATCACTTGTTGTAAAGCAATGAAATAAATAACTTAGGCTTATTTCTATGGATAAACAACGTTTAATTCAATTCCTTAATTGTATTCCTTAAACACTTGTTCGTTAGACCATAAGCAAAACAGCGCTGGGTGTTAGTTCGTTAGTAGGCCCTTATTATGTGGTTGGTTAACCCTGAAAATGTTAGCTCCCTCTATCAATATAACCTCATAAACAAGTTTCAAAATTTTTATGTAGAACTTACCCACCTTTTCCTTTTTGCAGGTTCAGAGCCCGAGCCTCATTTGGTTGTATCTGTAAACATCAAACGTCTCAGCACAAATCACAACTGCATTTCTCACAGACAGAAGTGCCTGATCTCCACAGCTTGCCTGGCAGTGCAGAGAGCAGGAAGTGCGGTGAGTCCTGGGCCTTTGGGGACATTTCACCCTGTTTTGTGTCCCAGTCCCTCCCTGCTCCCTCCTCTTTCCTGCTGTGCCCTTCTTCCTCTTCATCTCTTCTCCCTCTGGCCCTCTGCTGCTTCCTCACCTATTCCCCCACCTTTCTGAATCTCTGTGCAGGGTTTCTCGTATCTCCCTCTCCGTCTCCACCCCTCTGTGTTCTCATCATCCCCGGTTTCTCTTTGTCGTCATTCTTGTCTGTTGCTCTGTCCCGCTCCGTGCCCCATCATTTCTCACTGTATCCCTCTGTCCTGCTCCCTGCGCCTATTCCTGCCCCTCTTCTTTTTTACTCCCTCTTCCTCTTGCTGCCCACCCCAGGATTTTTTCCCAATCTCTATCCTGCCCCAACCCTTATTGTTCTTTCTCTCTCCTGCTCCCTCTCTGTCTTTCTGCCTGTCTGCCCTTTCCCTGCTGCTTCTTTCTCCATCTCTGTCCAGATTACTGCCCCTTTTCCTTCTTGATGTCTTTCTGTCCTGTTTGTCTTTCTGTCTTCCTTGCCTGTTCCCAGCCCCATCCCCTCTCACTGTATCTTCCCTGTCCAGCTGGCTCTGCCTTTTCTTTGTCTTCTCATCCTCTTTCCTGCTCCTCAGCCCTCTTTTCCTCTTCCTCCAGCTCATTGCTGCATGTTTTCCCTTTCCAGTCTCTTCATTTTGATCTAAACTTAGCTTTGTTTCTCAGTCCCTTTGTTCTCTTCCCTTCCTGTTGCCTCTCAGTGGGCAGTGACGACCTGGTTCAGAGACAGCACGGCGACCACATCCCAGGTCGCTCGGTCCATCAGCACACAGACGCCACTGTGGTGGAAAGCAAATGGCGTTTATTAACAAGTAACACAGCGTTATATACCTTAGGTTTGCAACGTCACGTCCATCTGCTTGCCTCACATACTCCTACCTACCTAGGGAGGGGCTACTATCTTTCTGTACAGCGCGAGATCTTCCGGCCTCCAGACCCTAACTACCTACAGGTATGCGTCACAACCCCCCCGGACACCGTTTGTGTCACAAACGCCCCTGGACAGGGTGTGTCTCACAAACGCCCCTGGACAGGGTGTGTCTCACAAACGCCCCTGGACAGGGTGTGTCTCACAAACCCCATTGGACAGCATGTGTCACAACCCCCCCTGGAAACTGTGTGTGTCACGAACACCCCTGGACAACGTGTATGTCACAAACGCCCCTAGATAGGGTGTGTGTCACAAACCCCATTGGACAGGGTGTGTGTCACAAACCCCATTGGAGAGTGTATGTGTCACAAACCCCATTGGGACAGCGTGTGTGTCACAAACCCCATTGGACAGTGTGTGTGTCACAAGCCCCCCTGGACAGTGTGTGTGTCACGAACCCCCCCTGGACAGTGTGTGTGTCACAAACACCCTTAGACAGGGTGTGTGTCACAAACCCCATTGGAGACTGTGTCTCTCACAATCCCCATTGGACAGCGTGTGTGTCACAATCCCCATTGGACAGCGTGTGTCACAACCCCCCCCATTGGAGAGTGTGTGTGTCACAGACCCCATTGGACAGCGTGTGTGTCACAAACCCCATTGGAAAGGGTGTGTGTCACAAACGCCCCTGGACAGGGTGTGTGTCACAAACGCCCCTGGACAGGGTGTGTGTCACATACCCCATTGGACAGTGTGCATGTCACAAACCCCATTGAACAGCGTGTGAGTCACAAAGCCCATTGGACACGGCGTGTTTCACAAACCCCATTGGACAGCGTGTGTGTCATAAACACCATTGGACAGTGTGTGTGTCACAAACCCCACTGGACACACAGATGACTACAGTAAAAAACCAACACTGAAGGTATGCAGGTCTTTATTTCTTCTAGTTGAGGGGATCAATAAGAGATTTAGCTGCTTGCACTGTTTTTGTTACTCACACACTGATGATCTAGTATAGAAGCTACAAACCTCACAAGAAGCAGACCCAGAACCTCATTTAAGTGCCCTAAGGTCAAATTAAGAAGTCATTTAGCTGGTTTTCTCAGTGACCCCCCTGCTCTGAGGTTCCTCCTTGCACAGTGACTATCAACGCCAGAAGGAAAATTTACTTTAATCCCGCACGCAGGTGAATTTTGGGTTTTTAAGTTTCTTTCCTTAAATGAATGATGTATGTCTCTCTTACATGGTTAAGTAAAGGTTCACAAAAAAAAGGCATTTCTTTGCTGGACTTTTGTTTCTTTTCAGTGGCAAAATTTGTCACTGTACAAATATTGGATCAGATGGCAACTAAAATATCATGAAGTTAGTTGACATTCCTCCAATACCCATCTATATAAACAGATTGTTATCAGTTACTAAAATGGTTAAAAATCAGTCTTACTGCTCGTCAGTTGTTATTAATGAGAAAACTGTTTTACATAACTGACCTGAAATGCAGATGAATCCAGAAGGAAAAAAAGCCTCGTTGTATGAAGACAAGTTATCTGTTTGGGCATAAACTGCATAAATGGACGTATGAGAACAAGAGCATTCCACATAGTCTGATGTGTCGTCAACCACTTTGCAGAACCCGCTGTCGGACAGCCAGCTGCAAAACAAAATGTTCACAAAGCTGGAAATCGACTTGTCTAATTCACACGGTAAACAGGCTTGAAAATTGTTGTATCTCTGAAAACACCGGGTTTTCTAAACTACTGCATAAGTTTATCTTCATCTATTGCACATCTTTCATGTGCAGTTTTTAGAATAGCATATTTACGTGAAATTAAAACAGCTTTTAAAAAAATATATTATTAAAAAAATATAAGTATATAGTAATGAACTTTGTTTTTCTGCTAGAAATTTTTTTTGTGGCCATGTTTTAAAACTTACACAAGATTCACAGTCCCATCTGAATTTTTAACTAGTGTGTTGCTTATACTTGCACAGTGCTTTAGCCCATTCTGAAGAACACTTGCTGTTTGCTGTTTTGAAACTAAAATACATGTTCTCCTTCAGTATTGCTGAAAATTTTGGAAAAGGATACTACAGGTGACATCCTAAGCCATTTCTAGTGGAAACCACATTGTTCTGTGATACAATGTCTAGATAAAAGGAGAGTATGCAGGTAAATTCTGCTGCATCTCCTTCCTGAATAGTTTATATCAGTGACAGACTGATAGAATCCAGACCATCTAATGAAATCATATCTAAACTAACTAGTTGTCTGCAGGATATAGAATGGAACTCTCTCTAATTTCATTTATACTGTGTGAACAGGAAAGAAATAGGCAAATCAAATAATAGGGCGTTGAAGGGAATACACAGAAAACTTTAGCACATCGCTTGCAATGGTGTGAGTAGCAATAAGAATGGAAAATGATCAGCAGTTCACCACTTCTGAAAAGCAGGATACATCAAGTCAAGCTAGCAGCAGCAATATTAAAAACTACCAGGAGATGGCTTTTCTGTCAAAAAGTAAGAGCCCTACAGAGATCATCGTCAAAAGTTATGCCCAAATTCTGGATATTAGCAAATAAGGAATATTCTGTTTCAGTGACTTGAAGCAATACCAGAGACGCAGGTTTAATTCTTTGTAAGAATGGACTCGAAATGTTGTCTGATAACAACTGTAAAGAGTACAAAAGACGCTAATATTAAGGAAGTGATGCCATTCTGGAATTTATGGCCTCTCAGCATTGCCCAACACATCATTACGTAAACTAAACAGTACTGTAATGAAAAAAATCAATAGTAGAAGTCTGAGAAATCTCTAAGTTAGAATAACTACACATTTTATTATACAGAATGTTTTACGTGCTGGTACAAAGGCCAGAAAAGTTAAGGGAAAAAGATGGATAAGAAATAGATCAATTTCGTACTTGCAGGCGATCTGATCGGACTTGATGGGATTTTATACAAATACACATGGTAGAAACTGGAAAACTAAACAGATTAATAAAACAACCTTTCAGCAGCTTGGCTCCAGAGGAGACATAGAGACTTTTGTGGAACAATCCGACTTCCTGTAGCATAAATCCGATAAACAACTTCATTGTTATCTTTCAAAGGGTATGAACTCCGACCCTTCAAACTCATAGAAAAAGCCTGAAACAATACACACAACATAAACACAAACTTAATATTAAAATTCAACAGTCAGTGCTCATTTTAATCACAAACACACTAAAACGCTCACATTATTTTAAAGACATTTAAGATGGTTCGAGTAATATATAAATTAATTTATTGAAAAAATAAATTGCATTATCTTCCAACCTTGTTCTTCAAGGCAAGCTCTTTGTCTCCAGTAAGGAACCACTGCTGACTGCTATATTCTGTGAACTGTACAGATTCACAGCTCTCGTCTTGAAGAGGGGATAACACAACAGAGACCTTTAACAAATGTTCAGGTACTTGAATAAAATCTCCATCTTTTCCATCAAATCTGTGTCCGTTGATTTGCTAAGGAAACCAGTTGTGAGCCATTATTGCAATGTACGGGCAGCTGTCAAGGCTATTTTTACCTCTGTTGAAGAGGAAAAGCAACAGGGCTGGTAAGTGGAACTGAACTTTCACTATGCTTCACATAATTAGTCTAAAATGTATGCGTAATTAATATTTTATTCCTTCATCATTTTAGGCTTTATTACATTTAATAAAAAGACAGCTTCCGTTTCTGTGAAAAAAGGAGGGGCGGAATTATGATGTATTTTGGCTTCTCCATTTCTCCTCTGGATTTTGCTCACTATGATCTGTAAGAAAAACCATCCCATGGTAAAACAGGTTATCATAATATTCATCTTTATAACTTGATGTAGAGAAGAGTCAATAACAAGGAGAAGCATTAAAATGGATGATCTAGCTCTTATTCCCAAGAGATGACACAAAAAACTTGCAATAAGGAATTTGAACTTTCAAGTTCTGGACACTGTTCCAGATAGCACTGTTATTTATGCCATTTACTGTCTGTTGGCTGAGATGGGCATCTTAACCCCTATAACTTATGAAATGTCACAGAAAGTTACATCTCCAAAAGAAACTGAGAAAGAAATCTAAAGCATGCTGATTTTCACCTGACGGGAAAAAAGAAAAAAGGTATTTTTTTATTCTAGATTCAACTACCAGTTTTTTAATAGGTTCACAGTGGGAGAAACCCACTGTTGAGAAGTGTCTGTGTCATAAAACTGTCATTTGTTTCTGCAGTCATCTATTTTCCCTGCCCATTAGCCTGGCCACAGGTTATGATGCACTTGCAGAAAAAACTAGGAATTTGAAACTACATGTAAAAACTATGAGTTGCTTTCAGGCAATTCTAAATAATGTTCAAGTGAGCAAAACCATGTACACAGAAATTAGAGAACGCCAGTAGAAATTTTGGGTTACTTACTGTCACCTACATCTTAAAGCATAGCTCTCCATCATATAATTACGTTATTTTCTTAGCAAGATTAATTAATCCTTTTCTAAGCAATATTTAAGCTAATGGTGACTTAATACATCCCAGATCTCCTGACTTCTACTCTCAGAGCTACCCCGCATTTGTGACACCAGCTCTTAGAGCTTTCTAAGATTCCGACAGAGTGCAACACGTTTTCATACAGGTAACAAGTCCCTTTTCTAAAAAAATATCATTTACATTTTTACTGTATTAGCTTTCTGGTATTTTCAAAACGTATTTTGAATTCAAGGTTACTTACCTTTCTCCCGGTGACCCACACATTACCCCTGTCAACAGGGAAAAGGCAAATTTCCCGGTCACCGCAGCAAGCAGGCTATATCCTCGTGTGTCCTCGCGCTTTGGGCTAGCCAGGGTGCAGAGTATCTCATAGAAAAGGCTTCTACTTTTATCAGTGAGTAACTGTTTCTCACCAACATCTGTCACCTAAAGGGAGGAGAAGAAATGGAACATTTTATGCACACAAGTCTGCTTGTAACATTTCCTCATAAAACGAACATTTATCCCAGTGTTCATTCTGAAAGTTCAGCATATTTTTCATTTCTTGATCACTGCGGCCAAGGCATCAGGTGCAGTCTATGTCAAAACTACACAAAGATATCCTTACTAATGTGGATTTATTAAAGAAACCATGTGGGACTTTTCATTCCTTCGCAAGTCAAAGATCGTTGCGCCCTGAGGATTCTTGATATGATTTCTGTGTCAAAATGGCAACAGTCACAAATGAATTATTCTTCATTAATATTTTTATACTGTTTTGTGTCTAGGTATTTAAACATTTTCCAGCTCCACATTTAAACACTTTCCAGATCCATTTTGCATTGCTCCACAAGTCCAGAAGAGCCAGGAAGCCACAAAACTAGTCCCAGGGTTTTCAGAGAACTCAGGGCAATGCTGAAGTGCTCAGGTACTTGCCAGCCCGATTGCCAGAGATAATGCAGAGGGAAAAAAAAGGAAAAGAATATGCAGGCCTGGTTAAGACAACAGCAGAAGACTCCAGCTGGTCCTGGTAGGACTTGCTGGTGTGTTGACTGTATTCAAATGTGAAGATAAGAACAACCTATCAGAGAGCAGTGTAGGGGAAAGGGACCTGGGGGTCCTGGGGACAGCAGGATGACCATGAGCCAGCACTGGGCCCTTGTGGCCAGGAAGGCCAATGGTACCTGGGGTGGGTTAGAAGGGGGTGATCAGTAGGTCAGAGAGGTTCTCCTGCCCCTCTGCTCTGCCCTGGGGAGACCACACCTGGAATCTTGTGTCCAGTTGTGGCCCCTCAGTTCCAGCAGGACAGGGAACTGCTGGAGGGAGTCCAGCGCAGCCACCAAGATGCTGAAGGGAGTGGAGCATCTCCCGTGTGAGGAAAGGCTGAGGGAGCTGGGGCTCTGGAGCTGGACAAGAGGACACTGAGGGGGGACTCATTCATGGGGATCAATATGGAAAGGGGGAGCGTCAGGAGGATGGAGCCAGGCTCTTCTCGGTGACAACCAATGGTAGGACAAGGGGTAATGGGTACAAACTGGAACACAGGAGTTTTGGAGGTTCTGCTTAAATTTGAGAAGAAACTTGTTCCCGGTGAGGGTGGCAGAGCCTGGCCCAGGCTGCCCAGGGAGCTTGTGGAGTCTCCTTCTCTGCAGACACTCCAACCCGCCTGGACACCTTCCTGTGTAACCTCATCTGGGTGTTCCTGCTCCATGGGGGGATTGCACTGGATGAGCTTTCCAGGGCCCTGCAACCCCTGACATTCTGTGAATCTGTGATTCTGTGAACCCTGAGCCTCACTGCCTTGTGCCAGGGCTAAAACCAACAAAGATATGCCCTGAGAATCAAGAAATCGTAACAAGCTCTGTGAAAGCGTGACACCAAAGGGAAAATGTGGCACAGCACAAAACATCGTGCTATAGGTACATACACAAAATCAATACCAGTTGTTCTTTTCAACCTATTTGATTGTTGATTGCCAGCCACCATCCTAACTTGTAGCAGGCAAACGTCTTCCATGACTGGGACTTCACAGCTTCTATTTTTACCTTTGTCTGGGTCCCTGGGTCCCTGGGTCCCTGCTGTGGATGCTGTCCTTGATCTTATCACAGGCCTGTGTGTTATTTTACTCTTATTAAAGTCATTGGTCATTCAAGAAAGAGCAGGAAAGGTTTACCTTATCTATTATATGCATCACAGCAGTAAGCTGCTCTTCTGTGGTTTCTGTAGCCACTTTGACATTCAGATTCTGGAGGACTCTGTGTAAGATGGTGTCATCAAGAGGCTGATGGAGTTGATCAATGAGCCCCCAAGCTGGCAAGGAGTCCAAATCTGACACAATGGTGACCTTAGCAATGCCATACACGTCATCTGCCCTGGCACCGCCTGTGGGATTAGAAAGTACAACCTGGAAACGCTTTGGAAATGGGTTTAAAGATCCTGTCTTTGGAGTCAGGGTCACATCCAGGAACATATTTCTCTGTCCAGGTTCAAAAGTCAATAAACCCTCAGATCTGGCAAAATCTTGTCCTGCCACAGCTGGAGATATGAAGGTCCGGCCAATAGGTTCAGGTTTCTGTAGCTCCTTAAAACAAATCAGAAGAGTTTGGGGTAACATTATGATAGATACAATCGTTCAAAACCAGCTGCTGTAGAACTCCTGTTGTAAATAGGTAAAATTTAAGTGTGTAAAAAAAGAAACCCTCTTTCAAAATGCAGTTAAGAATTATATAACAATTACCTTCAATGAAATATCTCCCTGAAGTAGCAATCTGTCACCTGTAATCACTGACTACCCAGGGAAAGAATTATATATATTGTCGATAGTGTACAGGATCCCTTTCGTTCTTTTGCAAAACAAAAATCACAAAGCTTTTTCTGGGTGAACAGATGTTACAGAAACGTTAGCACATCTGTAAGGTGAATTCCAGAGGGCAACAATGTAAGTTTAGGTCTGTAGCATGAAATTCCCTCGGTTCAGGGTACAGGCAGGCATTACACATACATAAAAACTAAACAAAAGGAAAAAAATAAACCACTCTGGAAACCTGTGCCCAAATTAATATCAGTTCATGATATTTTTAGTCCCAGTAAAGATACCTAGGAATGCTATAGGGCCTCATTTCTTCTGTGAAGTAGCACTCTTTTCACCTTCCACGAGGTCTGCAGATTCTTCATATCCTTACTGGTTTTGTCAGTTGCCACAACCCTGGTATTATATCTCGTAATATAACAAACTTTCCTTAAGTGGAAACTAACATTCCGGGCTATTATTCAAATTCAGTAGTATTTCTTAATTTAGTAAGAACTGATTGTATACTGACTATTAAGCAAAGATGTTTATTTGTGAAATACTAGACCGCTTTTGAAAACATTTTGCTTTAATTAGTAGAGTTTACTTATGGAATAAATCAGAATTTTTCTTTTGAGTTCAGAGAACTTAGTAAATCAATGCAGTGTGTATCTCTTTCAAAATTGCTCTAGAACAAAATCACATCATCTGTGCAAATTTCAGTAAGAAGTTTCCTTTTGTTTACCCCTTCCAATCGAGAACTAGGAAATGGAGCAATAAGTGGTAATAAAAGCACCAGTGGCAAGAGCATTGTTTAAGAAACCTTTGTAGAAATGAGATAAACATCTGTTTCCTGTCTGCCACGGCTTCTTATTTTACAGGTACCAAGAGCACCAATAATTTGGTGTGTGGTCACGCACACTCATTACCTAAAAGTATCCGAAGAAGGGTTGCTATATAAAAATTATAAACAGGTAAAGAAATGCTCCCTATATTTCAGCCTAAATATACACTGGACAGTAGCAATTTCTTCTCCATTTAACATCTAAATTATAATGAACTTTTGGCTGGAAAGAATGTGAAAATTTGTTATCACGCAATTCAACAAAAAATGCACTGGTCAGCTATAAGAAATGGATGGAAATATCACGTAATCCCATGCAGTTGAAATAAATATGCATCCAATACAGCAATAGAATGCAAAGCATTTTATTGTAAAGGTTGATGGAATTACACCCCTCTTGCAGCCTGTTCCTTGACGTTGAAATCAAGGAAGGAATCATGTTTTTTGCAGTTGTGTTACTTCTGCTAAAGGAGAATCTTCATAATCTGTCAGTTAATAATGAGGTAGTCATTTAGAGATAAAAGGGTCCCAAGTTAGAAGTGTCTGATGTTACAGCTGTAAACATAACCAAAAAAATGAAAGGGGATGGTAAAATAGGCTTAAGCACGTGAGATTTTTTAATCAGATAATTTTAGTTTAGAACTTCAAGAAAATGCAATAAAATCTGATGAAAGCGCTCCTTCTCTTTTCCTCAGTGTGCTCTGTGTATTAATACATTTTTCACCTAAAACAGCAAGTGTGTTGGCATCTGAATCTTGACAGGCATACACATAATAAAAACTTAATTTGAGAGAAAAAAGCCTCAAAAATTTGAGTATTTCAAGAACTTTAGGACAAAGAAAGAAATGTATTTAATGCCTGCCTGCCCGTTGTCTTTGAGGTAACTGAAAGGTACTATGAAACAAATCACTCTTGATAATACAAGAGTGAACAAGGCCTTTTTACTAGTGGAAAACAAACAAAATTATAATGTATGGGCCCGGCAAATGCTTGACTGCTTCCTGAAAAAAATGCTAATGACAGCCAGATTCACTTTACAGAATGAACGATTTACTAGCAAAAAAATAAGTTAAATTATAAAAACAGCAACAGACGCTTTACCTGCATGCTGGAGCTGACCACTGTGGTGACCGATGTACTAGAATCTCTATGCACTTGCAGGCTGATTAAAGTTGTCTTCTTGTGAGCCACAGCAAAACGAGATCCCACAGCAAAATACACTAAACCACGAGGAGCGTCGCTTTCAAGGACGGTTATAAAAGCAAATCTGGCACTGCTGTTCAATGCAGCTCCTGTGCTTACAGCATAAAGCTCAACAAAAAAATACGTCTCAAATTCAGGTACCTGTAAAGGAGGGATGATTTTCATGTCATTATAAGACCCACTAATTATTTGTTTTTAAAAAGTTTGCATTATTTTGTATGCACAATGGATACTAACACTATAAGCATGCCTCTTGAAATGTGCAGTAAGTGCAAGGAAGTATTAATATATCCTAAAAATAATAATGTTGCAGCAATGCCACGTGCAATAATGACATCGTGAATTTTTGCATGGGACTCTACCGCAGTAAAACAGCTATTTGTATACTACACGTATTGTTACCGTCAATTTGCCATAAGACAAGATGGTAAATGCTTTAAGAGCTCAATTTTCCAGATTATGGAGTTACACAGCTGTACATTTTGTAAGGAATTTGCTCTTTCACTTAATTTTTGCCCTATGAAAAGGCATGTACCCACCTTCTTACCTGTGTAAAAAACTCCATAGAAGAGTGAGTATGCAGTTTTGAATCTTCAGTTAATGTTGACTGTATTTTTATATTGAACTCTGCTAACCACAGTTTTGAATAGTCTGGAAATACAGGCTATTGAATTTCAGCGTTCACATGTCAAAGAATTAGTCTAGGAATTTCTACAAACTGAATGCCTGTTTATTGAAAATAAGGTAGCAATATTAAATTACACTATGACGTGTTGCCCTACCTTTGATTTTCTACCTACACTACAGATATAACATGTTTAGAAATAGATATCCGATTCCTGAGATTCCATAAATAATTGGAAATATGGCATCCGAGCCTATTAGATGCACTGAGGAAGCAGCAAACCAGCAAAAAAAACTCCATAGTTCTTTACAAGACAACAGCATTATAAAAAAGAGTTGGTAATTGAAGACGATTTCAAGTATAGATTTTTGTTCCGGGTCTGGATTTTTGGAAATTCTACTGTAATTCTAGGAAAGCAGGATCCAGCTCTTAGCAAATGAAGTCAGTGCAACTGACCAAGCAAAAACTTTCTAAAAGCTAGATGTCATACCGTACGCCATAAAAACGTAAAATATTTATTGAATGCATTTATTACTTCATCATTTCATAATGTATTTGTTGCTAATTTATAAGCTATTTTATGGAAGAAGAACTGGAAGAAGAATTAAAGAATATTTGGGGGGGCTAAACGGCATATATTTTTAATCGAGTAGTCATCAAGTAATTATTTACATGGAATGATCTTGACTAATGGATGACAGGCACAAATTCACTGTAGCGCCACAGGGAACTAACCTTCCATTAGCACCTGTTTGAGTGGCACACGCTTGTGCTTCATGTGGTATAAATGCATGTTTCTGACGCTGCCAGTCCGCTGTCATTAAATAATGAAGACACTCCTCTGGAATAAACAGGTTCAAAATCCCAGTTTGCTCAGCGAGGCCACCTGTGATCCACTCATGCATATATTTTATTCCTTGGCTCTGTAATTTAAAAATTACATCCGAAGATGCAGAAGGAAAATAGCCCTCTGAGCTAAGGGAATGCACACAGTTCCCTAGTGGGAAATGATTGTTTCCCACATCCTACATCTTGCGTTGTTTTCTAAAGTGTAGTCAGACAAACTGTAGAAACCTTCTCATATTGTCTTTCTTCCATTCCCCAGACCTCAGCTTTGCCACTAGCCTGACGGTTCAGATAGTTTATCGGAAAATGTCAAACTCTTCACTCTGAAAGAATGACAAACGTTAATCTTTCCTTTCTTAAGGGACTGTTCTAAGCACCAGGTGTTCAAACAAAATGATTTTTTCCTTTTGTTTCCAGTAAAAATTGTTGCAATAAAAGCGTTTTGGTTTTTTTTTTTTTTGTAGAATGAGGTGGTGTTAGTCGCAGGATATGCTTTCTATAAAACACCCTAAGAAGTCCTTTAACTGATTAAAAATTTACTGTGTGGAGGATAAGAATGCAGCAAATGAATACACATCTCACTGAGATAACTCCATTCTTTTTTCTTATGGTTCTATAAAAGATCTGCATTTTACTCTTCAAATTAAATACTCATCTTCCCAAGTTTTTAGCAGTCACCATGGACGCAGCACAAGCCTGTAAATAAACATGTATTTGCAGAGGAGCTGAGCAGATGTCAAGTTACCATCTCCAGACTGTGTCCCATACATCACTTCCTCCAGATCAGAGGGTTTTTTCAGTCTTGATAAGCTGCAATTCAACACCACAGGGCTATACACAAATGAGTAATAATTACTTACGTTCTCAGGCTTTAGTTCAATGGAGATGTTGCACAACGTTTGACCTGCCATGCAGGTAGTGGATCCCACCACGGATACAAGTTCATTCTCCAAGTTCACGCCATCCTTCAGAAGGACAACAGCTGTTTTATTAAAGGTCACACGCCAAAAGATCTTCACCTCTTCAAAAGCCCGATAAGCAAATCGAGAGTATATATGTACTGCAGGAGATCACTGTTGTTTTAGGAAACATAAACCACGGAGGTAACACACGTTTTCTGTTATGATTCAAAGCTTATCACCAGGGAACAAACTGCTGTAGGATGAAAACGTCTCTTTTTTAATTTAAATTCCTTCACCTGACATGTGTTTAGATCACAAAAACATCACACAGGAAGAAAATAAAGCAATTACACGGAGCTAGATTATTCTCAATTTTTATTTCAGAAAACATGACATTAGCTGCATAAGAGACACTGGTTCTTGGAAGGGAGTTGCCCGTCTACCTTCCTTAATACTACAGTGACCGTTCGCCTGGAAAACCAGGTAGGATTTGTCTTTCCTCTAAGTTTAAGGAACGTGAAGTACTTGAGCATATTTGATTAAAAGTACACATCAATGTGCAACATATGTAGATATATATATATGTGCTAATTAGAAAAAATATAGTGTCTGTGTGACTGAAAACATTATCATAGTGCTGACACTCAGGTGCCTTCTTAATTGCTCATTTTAGTATTCATACCTACATTGTACTACACGGGGAGTTGAGAATTTGAATTACACCTCGAGCAGGGCAAATATTTTAACTCAAGCAAATCTTTCACACTTGTAGCCTTATAGTGTAAGTTGGAAAATACTTGTTTTTCCTGTCTCTGCTTTATCACAGTAGAGTGACAGACCTAATCACATTCACAACTTAAAGCCAGTTCATCAACTTCTGAGAAGTTACTAAAGCAGCTGAAAGGCAGATTTATTTTAAAACTCTTTGAGAAACTCTTCCACTAACAGCAGCTCCTGTGGTTAACAACACAGCATGTTACAACATGTGGGAAGCACATTCGAATCGGCTGTTGCCTGCACCTGTTTGGTTGCCTTGTGACAATCAGCAGCACCTCTCTGTTCTCCGAGTCTTCATCAAGTACGAGAGCGCTTTGTACTTCTGGAACAAATCCCAAAATGCCGTTCTGGAGATCACTTCCTATAGAGGAAACAGTCCATGAAAGTAAGCAAGAAAGTTAAGCTGAGACTAAATTATAACCTTCATGTGAATAACCACTAAAAAAAATTTAAAATAGGTATCAAAACAATGCTACAAAGTATCATCTGGGGACACCTTGAGAAAATGTATTATAATATTTCTGGGTTTAATTTACACTACATAGTTATCCAGAACTTTAAATGTTGGCATTTCTAAATTTTATTTTAACCAGTAGAATAAGTACTTTTGAAAGCAGATATAGCAGGGTACGGGATGAAGATGGGCTTCCAAGGACAGCTTTCTTATTCGTCCCACTCATACTCTTGTTGAAGCCATTAATTTTTCCAAATTGTCACATCAGCTTTTCTTCTGCATCTTTAATTCCGTGTGTGCAAGTATGGAGCTGCACAATACTTCACTGTTCTCATGGGAATGTAAACATCTTTGGCAAAACAGCAGTGTATGGAAAAAAAATCCAGGTTTCATGAGGGGAAGCTAATGTCTTCACAGTGTCCCATTAAATCTTGTTACTAAAGGATTTCTCCTTTACAGGTAGCAATGGCTTTACTTACCAGTGCATGCTGAATGTCAATATAGAGACTGATACTTTGCACAAACCCCATTGTATGTAAAAGTGACAAAATGGCAAAAGTAAAAATCTAAAATGCCTGCAGTGCTACTGGATCTACATAAAAACTACTCAAGATTAGTCTTTTCCCTTAAAGAGTAAAACAGGGCAAGAACAGAGATAAGCATAATCTCTAAATGTATTTTGAGCTACGTTGCTAAGGGACGCGTAGTAGCTTTGTACATTAGATGCTTCCTCTGCTCTGGAAAACTCAAGATTTCACAATAGAATACCCTGCTTATCGTCAAGTAGATTGCCAATCTTTACATGAAAATTGCTATGAAAACATAGTCATTTACTGTTATTAATTTTCCCAGGGAAATAATATTACCTGCAATAATTACTGTTGCAAAAGCAGCAAATCCCTATTCATCCTTTCCTTCTACAATCTGAGCTCCATATTCAGGATTTGAGAGGAAAACATAAAACAATTCCTGTCCTTCAGGCTCGTCATCGTCAAAAATCTTTATGGACACCCTGCTTTCTCTTTGTCCATCCAGCAAAGTCAAAGAGACTGACTGTTCCTCAAAATCTTCCCCTTCCATTGCCCAAGTGAAGTTGGATCTTCCATCAACGGAAGGAAATCCTTCATAAAAGGATATGAATCTGCTCCACTTTGTGCACTCACTCCCCCAAAGGTTTTAATGGTTACTTCAACATCACCAGTAAAACCCTTGGTCCTTCTGATATGAAGTATCGCTGTGTTGGGGGTACTGTTGTTGGCATCTTCTTCAACATAAATAAACTCTGGCCCCAAACTTAGTATTCCATGAAGAATATCATTAGCGAGGATATTAACGGTGGCAACACTGAAAGCTGGATTCAGATGTGGACTCCAGGCAAGCTTCACAGGTTGAACATCCAAAATTTCCACACAAGTCAAATTTACAAAAAAAAATTCCTCAATTTCAGAGACAGAGTCATCAATTATTGATATTTCTATCACAGCGTTTGTCTGAAAATGTAAAAACGTAAGCTCTCCATTGTAGATGGGTACAAAGTCCTCTAGTGGTTTGGCACTTCCTGGAATGGTCTGATATGTCAATTTAGTGAGATTACTTTGAAAACCAAACAATCTTTGGACATGTAGTGTGACTGCCCAAACATCATCCTCAACTGAAACAGACCTTGAGTTAAGAGCAAACTGGAAGATCCCCATCGGCTCAATTTCAGCTCTTGTAAAACCCGATCTGAAACAGAAAAGACACCAAAGTTGACAGAGGAAATACGAAGCGTGAAGAAAAGTAAAACATTAAAGCAGAATAATTTCCAGTGAACAATCAATGATGGCTGTAAGAAAGCGGATCAAACAAATGTCTAATAGCAGAGGGAAGAAATAGCAACCATACCAAAGCAAGATGTAACATGATTGCCTGAAAAATGATTTGGTAATAATAGGATCGAACAGCCCTCCTCAGATGCAATGCACCCAAATCAGCACAGGATACAGAGTAAAGTTTAAATAAAATAAAGTCTTCCTGAGAAAAGGGAGAAGCAAAGTAAAGTATGATGTTTTTCCGTTCTGGACACAATGAAAGAAGATACATTACAATACAGCCACCCCGAGTAATACCAGTTTTATCTATAGAACAAACTTCCCATTTCAAAGGAAAACTGAGGGATAGACAGATCCTAACAGATCTACAGTTAGAGCCAGGAAGCTAGAGAATGAGAGGAAGTTATTTTAAAACTTACAGTGGGGCTTTGAAATACTAACTGCCCCCTCACAGGAATTTTTTTTCCAGATCTGAGCCCTGTGATCAATATAAACTTAAGCTCTACTTCATTCATATTAAATAGATCCCTTTCTTATTAGAAAATAAGCATAGAAGCAAAACTCTTCGTTAAATCTTGTGTCTTATACCTGTCTGCAGAACTGACCTATTATTCAGTGCTAGAGGCTATCAAATGGCACTAAAATTACAGTGATTTTGGTCAAAAAACTAGACCATTTCCACCACTAAGGGAGCCAAAAGCTCTTCAAAGTCACCTTTACCCTCCATGGGATGTCATCTTCAGTTTTCTAGGAAAGGTCATTCTCACATACTTAATGTATTTGATTCACAGGGTAAATAGGGGCTCTGAGGACACCAGTCCACAGGACAGACAAGCCCAGGAGAAGGGCTCAATCTCAGGATTTATCCATCCATTTCACTCCTGACTTCCTTCAGATTTGCCACTGTAATTGTAACATGGCGAAGCCAAAACCTTTCTCCATACGTGGTGTTACTCCATGTCCATTCTTTTTATACCACTTCTAGCTATCAATGGCTAAGGATGAATGAAAATAAAATAGCTTGAAGAACAGATAACTTATCTGAGATGGAAAACTACATTAAACGTAATGGGTTTGTTTTTTTAAAAAATAAAAAGGAGGTTTATATAAATTAGGTATTTTCAGAACATTTCTTGTTTTATTTTTCTTATTATAAATAATTTGTTACGTAAGACCTTCTAAATATGGATTTTTAGGGACACAAATGAAAACTGGTAAGAGTTGCTTTCAGTCTTCAGCTTCCCGGCTAAAACTGTTGATCTTCATTGTCTTGACTGTCTCCGTTATTCTAGGCACCTATGAAATAGACTGGAGTTGGATAAAAGCCTCAGTTCTGAACAGGTCAGATCTAGATCACTTTGTTCTCACCTGAGACAAGCTATACAAATTTATCAAAGAATGGACTACAAGTTACTAGCTGCCTAGAATAATAACAACAGGGATTTGTATAAGTTTTGTATCTGTACACAGGTCATAATTCTTATGGCATTGGTGCGACTCAAAAACACAAGTAGCATCCTTACCTCAGGCGAGCCCCACCAGACACATTGCTGTGCGCTGCTGTTAAAGTGATGGCAAATGACTCACATTTATTTAGGCTTGGAGTGGCCTGAAATGAAATCACTTTACTTTGCTCACCAGAGGAAAATGCAACAGTACCTGAAGGAAAGAGAGAGTGAGAGAGAGCAAAAGTCAAAATAATCCAATAGGAATCCTCTTTTTATCTGGCAATGCGCTAAAGTACAGACTTTAATCACAATTCCACTCCATTTAGGGAGAAGAAAACTGGATAAGGGTCTTTCCTATATGAAGCTGTCCTTCATGGCCACAGCATCGTGCCTGCCTCCCAGACATGGATCTATGAAGTTGAAGGGTTTTTTTGCTTATAAAATGCACACATCCCTTATAGCTAAAAATTAGACCATACCATTTCAATCTAATGACGCTTTATTAATAGAGAGAGCATACAGAGGTATATATAACTAAAAGGTGGTATCATCACTTATGCAACTTTCGTAGCTGTTTCCTCAGACTGTTACTCACCAAACAGAGGAGTAATATTGCCTGACTGAGCAAAGTCAGTGATCAGGTCTGCTGGGTATCCTGAGATCCAGCTCACGATGACAGAGCCATAAACTCCTTTTCTGGTGATGACAGCCTGGCCTGTCCCTGCTATAATGTCTGTAAGTCGTAAAATCACAGATTCAAAGCCAACCTGTGGAAACATAATGGATTTTGTTATAGAAAATGGAATAAAAGTGAACAATAACATATATGAAAGAGTACTATATTTTGTAAGGTAGGCATCTTAACAGTAGTTACACATGCATATAAATATATGTATGTACATGTCTATCTATGTTTGTGTATATATATATATAAATGCTTTCTTCACAACTCTTCAACGTTTCTAAATCTTAGACTTCTGAGAATTAGATATCAGGGAAAAAAAAGGAACCAGTATGAATGACATTTTGGTACTGAAAACACTGACTATAGCATTTTGTGTCTGTCATTCAAAAGGAAAACAAACCAACCTGCCCTTAATGCTCACATGCAATGGCTGTGGTACCATACAGATACACACAGGTCTAAAATAAAGTATTATTTGTCTATCCAGTGAAAGTAAGTTGTTGTCACATTACATTGTTCACAAAACCATTCTTGATAGTATGATGTACTTTTCTTTCTTTGACCAAAAAATGGGAATGAAAAGATAATTCACACATTCTAAAATGATAAGTGGATGTATGGTAGTAAACAATGTTTACAGAAAGACCATTTGCATTAAGTTCAATTCCAAATTGAAAGACAAAACAGTGTGTCAAGAGAATTAAAATCATTACATAAAGACTTCAATAAAATTTAAGAGACAAAAACTCAGCATGCTGTTGTCTTTGCTTGCCACATAAAAAGGGAACTGTAGCACATATGCCATATTGGAACAGGTATAGTATATTTTTTCTGTCTCATACAAAGCAGACAAATGGAAAATTCCCCACTCAGTGATTAGTCAAAGGTACTGTCAAGTGCACTAAGACGCAGCATGACCTCCACTTCTTTTTGCACATGAGACTGCATGCATGCTCTTATCTACTTTGGGGCTGCTGTACTTAAAGGAATAACATCGTCCAGAACTAGCTATTTTCCTCTAAGTCTCAGAACTTCCACTTCATGTAAACAAAAGTATAAGTAAATCATCATATTTATGCTATTTACATTTTATAGATGAAGAGACCTTTTCAAACTGCATTTACACATCTCTATATGAATTTGTATCAGAGAAAAGACAATATACAGTACAAGTAATAACTGGAACAGTCTTGTTGGTCATTAAATTGGTTGCAATGATGAAAACTTTAAGGAGCAAACTGAATTCTTATAGCGGCTGCCCTTTGTAATGAAGTGTACCTTCCTTCTGCGGTAGAAAATTACACTGCAGTCAGTCTACTGACCTGTGAATTGGCAGCTTCCTCAGGAACAAGCAGAATGGCTGACTTCGCTTTTCCTAATATTTTGGCACATCCTTGGCACTTGTCCCAACCAGGCTTACGTTAGTCAGTTCCAGGGTAAAATTCAAGCCCAGTACAATAAACGCCTTTGAGAGGAAGAATGCAATTAAAATGGTGGCAATGGAATTCCACTGAAAACACGATAACCACCAGTTCAAAGAGTTAAGTGGCAGAAAAATCAGCAGATTTTGTTGTTTGCATGAAAAAGCAGTGTTTTCAAGTCAAGCGTTTTGTTGATTATCTTTCTATAAAGAAACACAGTTAAAACAGCAATATTGTGATTGTAATTTACCAGCAGTTAATGGAAAGATGAGTTTATAGAGCAAGTATTGCCATTTTACTGAACTGTATCTAACATAGTGGGTCTCAGCTTGATCTTAACTCTTAGGGTTAATAAGAATATTTGAATACATAAAATAACAAAATATTGAACTGATAGTAACACAAAGCAATGATGGAAGGAAACACTGGATATTTGAACGCATGCATAGAGTGATTTTGCAGTTATTACCTGAAAATGTGATATTTGAACCCACTTCTAGTCCATAAATAGGAAATTCATTATACCAAAACTCTCTTTTCTGCTTCTTGACAGTGGACAGTATTGAGAGTTCAGTATCTTATTCCAGCACATTTGTATTGTGATGAACACAAATGGAAACAATAGATACCACGTGACTTAAAAGGATAATACAGACCTGGTTGCTTATTGGCACTCTTTTCACTCCAAAGCTGGCACCGTCTTTTATTGTGAGGTATCCCACCTCATTCTCAGGCTCAATTAGTGCTTCTTCACAATGAGATGTGATATGGTACTCCACAATTGCTTCTCCAAATGCCCCAGCATGCCGAGTTACATTGATCTGAACATACCGACGATCCAGGTTCCTCTCTACGAGTACTGACTGCTGGTCAGAGTACAGGGCGAACACTCCATAGGGGTCATCATTTGCAAACACATTGATTTCCGAAATTCTTTTCTCTTGGTCTAAATCTGCTCCACCTTCTACTGAAATCAGCTGCACCACATAGTTCTCAACCAGTCCTGGAACATCGTCAGGTAACAGGTAGATGATTATCTCAGCTGTGCTCTCCTGGTCAGCAACGACAACAGATCCCTCTGTCCTAAGAAAGTCACCCGTGATGTCAGATTCACTACGTATTTCCCAGTAAACCTGAAATTTATTTAGAAAATGCACAAAATGAAGGCAATATCACCCACAGAGTCGGAAACTTTCACATTCATGGTTCAGTATAGATTGCATACGGAATAGGTTGGGTTTAAATGGGTAAAATACAAATTTGTTTAAGTATGCATAGAAAGAAGCACATAGACTATCTTACAAAGTGGTGTGTTGTTCTTCCAGCAGTACTGTGAATGCAAAGATTACCTTTGTATATCCTCTGGACACCTACGTAAAACTATACGGAATCTCTGAACAATTGCTTGAAATTATTTCTATTTTTACACCAAGATATCCTTGCTGTTTTTCCAGTTTCCAGAATTCCTCACAACAGAAAGGTGTGAAGAGTTCTCATTAAACACATTAGATGCTTTTTATTAATTTTTTTTTTTTTTTAATAAATGAGTACTTGTGAAAATGCTGACTTGCAAACAACTTTAGGTAAAGACAATGTAAGTGATGATTCTAAAATGTCTGATTCTTACCTTTACATATGGCTGAAAAAGAGTAAATTGTGAGGATCTCAAAGAAAGCTCACTATGAAAGTCTGGTCTCTCCTGTTCTCCCATCAAAAGCACAGGAGCAGAGGGAGAGAGGAAGCAAGACAAGCACTCCAGTGCTGGTTTTCTGTTGTTTTCACTGACCAGGGGAGACTGAATCTGACTCTACAAACCACAACTACTAGAGCTGAGGCCTTGCTAAACTCAGTCTAAAAGGCGACATTTCAAAATTTGAGAAATACGCAATTGAAAGGCACAGAATAAGATCTCCCTCCATGCATTGATACAGAGGATTATTTCAGATTATAATGTTGATTAGGAAGAGAGTGAGAATACCGTTATGTTTCCCATGGTGCCCTGGATTCGTCTGACAAACAGTGTAATACTTTGTGGCCCTTCCACTGCAGAGGGTTCTGTGAAGTTTTTCTCAGTTAACGATTCAGGAGCAAACTGTACCATTCTGTTGGGATCACCAAACTTCTGTATCTTTAAGGAAGTAATTGAATAAAAAAAAATTAAACAATCAGAAATGTAAAGTGAATAGTATTCTTGTTTGAAACATTGAGATTTTCATTGCTAGATGCTATAGGGAATGTATCAATTAGTTCTTCCTCTTGAGTTTTCTCCTCTTAAGAAGACTCAAGAGTACATCGGTATTTAGAAGAGAGTCTGAGAGAGTCTGCTCTCTAATAGGTCATTTCCCAACTTATACTGGAACCTGGGGTTGTTCCTGCCCAGACACAAGACTCTACACTTGCCCTTGTTCCATTTCATTAAATTTCTCCCTGCCCAACTCTCCAGCCTGTCCAGGTCTCCCAATGGCAGCACAGCTTCCAGGGTCAGCCACTCCTCTCAGCTTGGTGTCATCAGCAAACTTGCTGACAGTCACTCTGTTCCCTCATCCAAGTCATTGATGAATATATTGAATAATACAGGCCCCAGTACTGACTCTTGAGGGACTGCACTAGATACAGGCCCCAACTGGACTCTGCCCCGTTGACCACGACCATCAAACCCATGTAGCAGGGGAGGCAAAAGAAAAAGAGGCAAATGACAAGCTATTCAGTCATTATGATTACCCTTCAAAGCTTTGCAGGATAAATACCAATAACAGAGATCTCAAGAGGAAGAAAAGCAATATGACTTACTATTAGTGTAATGCTGTTTGCCTTAGGATCTAGTTCTGCTTCACCTTTCATAAGGCTCAGCCTAATAATGAAGATCTCCTGAACTTCAACTTCTTCACGAGGATGGATTTGTAGATTAATAGTTCTCAGCCCTCCTTCCCCTTCTCCAAAATAGAATGATCCGTTCACAGGGTCACCAATGTCACTATTCAGGGGAGATAAAACCTCTTCTGAATTGGGTCCCAAGATGTCCCAATTAATCTGTGGAAGATACCAGTTAGTTTCAGATTTACAGTAGTGACATATTATAACTGCCTCCCAGGTCGGGGGAAGTGACAGAGTAACACAAGCAACATAAAAATTCTTGCATCTGCTAACAAGCTACATTTAAATATGTGCTCTTTTTACAGAACACAACATATTAATAATTGATTATATGTGGGAAAATATAGAATCCTTTGGAGAAAAATAAACATTAAAAATAGAAATTCTGAAGTGCTAGTTAGCCACAATGCCATTTTATTAAATTCTAGATATTAGTTACAGAAAAGAAAATAAACTGAGGTTTCTGTAGCACGTAACAGGAAATGCACAGGCCAGTTTACTTTTCTCTTCCTTTCACAAGTTGTTTTGAAAAGCTCACCAAATAAGTATCCTGACCAGAAACATTCCCTGGCAAGTGTGATATCAAGACTGAGAACGACAAATATTTTCTGCAATAGAAGTTTTTAATGCCTCCAATCACGATTCACACTTCCTCAGGCTGATTAAAAGCTAGAATATTTTCAAAATTTCCCACAAATTAGATTGGTTTTGAAGGGGTCCTATTCAGCATCTTAAAATTATTATTTTGACACTTAATTGTTTTTCAGTTTTCTTCAATGACTTCTAGGAAAAGGCCAAGAAGACCACGGCAGCTTTCACATGAGGAGAGCAGTAGCTCATGGCCTTTAATGCCAATTTTCCAATCATTTGCCCAGACTGTGGAAGCCTTATCTTGGTTCATATTTATACTTTCACTTTGGCAGTGATACATACAGACTAAAAAAAAGTCTAGAGGCCTCATAGTAAACAATTTACTGAAAATAAAAATAAATTGACCAGCTTCAGGAAGTAATTCAACTGAGTTCAATTAAATTAGCGGTGGTGCATGAAATTAACTATATTTTCAATGGGATTGGGAGATAGTTCAAAATAAAGTACACCAGACCATAATAAAAGGAGAAAAGCAGGAGGACAAAGAGAAGATCAAAAAAGTAACAATATTTTCTGTTCTTCTGCAACTATACAGAATTCACACTTAATGAAAAGCTGCAACTATCCCATTAGAAATCAGTCACAAGGAAAAAAAGACCTTCTGAGACACACAAGAACAAAAAATTAAAATTATGATTTGTCATTCAACCATGCGTCCAGCTGGATCTGTTTAAAGATATACAGAAGTCATCTCTGTAAGCATACAGCAGAAGATTCCCCCCATTTGCAGAGAATGGTGATATCTGAAATAAAAATATTGTTTTATTTCCCACATGTGCTAAATTTAAAAAAAAAAAAAAAAAACAATCAGCAAAATATTTTATTATTCACAGCAGTACTATTAACACCCAAACTTTCTGATAATCTAGGTAAAAAGAATGTAGTTGTTTGCATAAAATTTAACAGGCACTATGAAACTCCAATAATAGCTTCTTTTCCCTCCCTTTAAATATTTCAGGGCTGCAGAAATTTGCTTTTCAATTCAAACTCTGCTGACAGGCATACTGCACGTGCTAAAAAACGGTTTCTCAGAAGTAGATTAGTGAATAAATATCTGAAAAAAATAATTACCTTTCTTCATCATCTGTGATAGAGATATAGATAAAAGTCTGGTTCTGGCCACGATAAAAAATGACAGAATCATTATGGATGATGTAGTCAACGTTCGGAAGTGCAGAAATACTTCGAGAAAGGAAATCGGCTGTTACATCGCCATACGTTCCACGCTTTCTCACAACAGGAATCATGATTAATCCAGCAACCTCTTGCACTTCAAGAAAAATTGGGAAAAAAAGTTATTTTATTTCAAAATTTGTGAGAGAGCCACAGGCTTATCCTCTAAACCATAGTGAAAACCTCTGGTAAACTTACCCTGTAGAAGGATATACTGTGGATCAAATTCTATGATGCCTTCTGCATTATCACTTTTTGCTATAGTGACTCGTACTGTGGAGATATTTCCTATTACTGGGGGTTGATCTATCTGTAGATCATTTTCCTTTACGGTGAAATCAAATCCACTTGCAAGAACATAAAAAGGAATATTACATTAAAAAAAAATCTTGCAAAAGTATTGTAATGCAAGTATGACAATTTTCAATTACCACAAATACTTTTATTTTCTGACAGTTACCACTGAAGATTTTTGGTCATAGATATTGTTGTGCACGGAAGAAATGTTACCAGCACTGTGAAGCTTGAATTTTAATCTATTAAGTCACTATTAAGATCTTTACCATAAGCTCTTCAGAGCGATAACGTGTCTGCAGTTCTGATTTACTTCCCCGTGTTGGGAGGCATCTTGAGCTGTATTTTTACCCAGAGCACTTTATAGTTTCTTTGTGCATACAGCCCAAAGTTGGCAGCTGAAAACTGAGCTGTCTTTCTGCTTTTCAGGAAAGAGACATGCAAAACAGAAGGGAAATGGGACTTACGGGTAGCACCCAGAGGTAATTTGGTTTTGAAGGCAGAAAGATACGAGAATAGTACTATGAGATCACTTGAGAAATGTTCTGTGTGCTGCTTGTCTAAAAAGCTAGAGGCTAATCCTACTCATGACATTGTCGGTGAACTGAAGCATGGCAAGAAATTGTCTATACCATGATCTAGTACATGTTCTAAACTGGTGCTGCACAAAGCATCCCTTTGTCTGTTGGGATTCTCAGGGCAGCATGAGAATCTGTTTTCTTGCTTCTATTTGCTGTTTCACTAAGGGAAAGTGTTGTAATACTTTTTCTCCAATTCTGTTAGAAGGTATGGTAACATTGTGATTTCTTCATCTTGTTTTCAGCTGACTGAATGCAGTGAAAGAATTGCATCTTGTTTCAACTAAGACCCAGTGCTGCTTTGATTATGCTGATCATCGTAACAATGTACCGAATTTCAGTTCAAGCACCAATCCTGAACTGAATCCTGAAAAGCACAAAGCATCTTCAAATATAATTGACTGCCTTCCCCTATTCCTTTGATTAGAATCCTCTTTCCTTTAATGAATCTATGTTGTAAATAATTGGAAGACATATCTAAAGCTCCTCAGCAATACTGAAAAGACACCTACGTAGTATGTTCTGCCCTTCTTAAAAAACAAGCATCTAATTTTGAAAATACTTATGATTTTAGAAGTGATAATGAAATGCAGCATTCAATTAATTCTTGCCAAATGTGGAGCCTCATAGCTTTTGAAACAGAGCTGTTTTGGATAAATGAGTGATGTACTCACCTAATAAGAGCAGTCCCATTATAATTTCCTGAAGGTTCTCCAATCAGAACATGCTGGGATGAATGAGCTATCCCAACCACCCCAGAAGCTCCTTCATCACCCACAACAATGATGGTTGCAACACCTATGAAGAGAACAAAAGCTTCTCATGGTAAAACAAAGCTAACTAGTGAGGTATTTTTTTAGCATGTTTGGTGACACAGATGGTTAAGCACCAGCTTCCCGGGGAGCCCATGGAATCCCCAACCTTGGAGATATTCAGAATGTCAGTAGACAAGGCATTCAGTGACCTGATCTCATTGTGAAGGCAATTCAACAAGGTGACCCCCCTAGATGGTCTCTTACAAACGAAATTATTCTATGCTTCTTACAGGTCTGAACCTGGTTTTGGTTTCTGCTTGTTTTTGTTAAACAATTCTTTACAGACAATGTTGATTAGCTGAACACAAAAGTCTACGCCAACACTTGATTTAGACGGAAAAAATACGATCTAAAATTCTCTTTGATTTCTTCAGATAAGGAAAAAACTGAGGGAAAAATACTGACCTCCTTTTGTCACAGGAGCTCTGCTAGCTCGTTTCTTCTCTGTTGTTTCTGGGGGGAGTTGGGTTTTATTTACGGGGGGGACGTTTGAGTCGATTCATGTGAAGATACACAATTCTGCACTAGCTTTTAAGAAATGTGTATTTTTTTCAGACCACTTCACTTCTTCACAGAATATCAGTTCTAACTATAACATTCAGCACACATTCGGCTCCTCTCTTTGACTTGTACAACGAATCCCAAAAGACACATCTCCTTAGGACTGAGGGCGTCTAGCACACAGACAGCCGTGGCGCGAAAGCCGCGCCCACAGGACACAGAACCCGCCGCGCCTCGCCCCGAGCTCCCGCCGAAGCGGCGCCCCACTCGCCACGCCACCGGCTCTGCTTTTCAACGTCCCCCCGACTAACGGGGGCTGCGCCGCTCCCGGAGGGACTGCCGGACCGGGCACGGGCGCTGCGCCGGAGGGAGACACGGCTCCAGACCGCCAGCCTACAGCGCACCTGCCCGCAGGGTCACACGCCTCCCGCCAGCTTCGCCCGCTCGGCGGGGGGGAACCGGAGACGAACGCCTCCGCGCCGGCAAATCCCGCCCCCCCCGTTCCACCGGCACGGTCACCCCCGCCGCGGCCGCACTCACCTGCCGCCTCTTCCGCCGCTCCGCTCCCGCCAGGCGCTCGTGCTTTGGGCATGCGCGGTAGCGAGACCGCAGCACCCGCCCCTTGCCGCGTCCCGGTTGGCTGCCTGGGACACGTCAATCACCTCTCTCGCCGCCTAGCAGCGCTCGCGAGTCGGGCATGCGCAGTACGGAGACCTCAACGCCCGCCTCTCTGGCAACCTGATAGGCGGACAGAGTGGCGACTGACGTGCCTAGGCAGCCAACCAGCGCTCCGCCCCTCCAGCCCTCCAGCCCTCCCGCGCCAGCAGCCGCGTTGCAAAGGGAACAATAAACCGCGCTCCCCTGCTTTCCGCTGAAAAGGGGGGCGGCTGGGTCCCCGCAGCAGAAAAAACCCTTCCGTCCTGCATTGCCCTTCGCCAGTACAACTGCACAGCTGGGAACTCGGCAACGTCAAGCGGCCGTCTGACAGACGCACACTCGGAACTTGACTCGGCTGGCGATTTTGGCTGGCTTACACACACGGACTTGCACTTCTCTGAGGAAACTAGTTCTTTTTTAAGCACAGCCTCTCCCTGGGGAAGAAAAAACGCCCCCTCCGAGCTCCCAAACACTAGGCAGCCGTGGGGAAACCACTGAAAGCCAAGACCGACAGCAGCAACGTCGAGTGCAATCTGGCTTCAATTCTGATCACGCACTTAATGGCCTCTCCCAGGCCTACCAATGACTGCTCCTTTTCTGGAAGGACAAACTGAACGTCCTAAACTGAAGACTGCACGGAACACAGCTCCACTGGCAGCCAATTCGCCTCTTCTCCGGCTTCCACGGGGAATATCTTGTAGCATCCTCCAACTCGCAAACGTTCTTCCTCAGTCCACGGCCCCAGACGCGGAATCTCCTGAGCAGCGAGCGGAAACAACAGCGCGGGACTTTCTTCACGGCACCGAGAAGGCGGCGCTGGCAAAAAAGCAGGCCAAAGCACCTGAACCCGTCTGCCGCCCCCAGTGAGTGCACAGCTGCGCCGTTTGTTGGCCAGGTTCCGCGTGTTGCACGACGTGGCCCAGTCCTGCATTTCTCACGCAGACAGATACACGGGAGCTCTGCTAGTAAAAGAGCAAAGACAGTTGTAGGCAGAACTGAATGCTGCTCCGAGCTACTTCTCACCTATGGCAAAAGCTTCACAGGAGCCCGAGGAAAGGCGCTCAGCAGCCGATCTACAAGAGAAACGAAACAGATCATGCCTTAACGCGAAAGAGCAGCAGGGCGTTACTGCGCAAGCTTGTCCCTGATCTACAGCTGAGAGCGAATACTTGTGTGCTTGTCGGAGAGATTGTGTCTTGCCTGTAAGTGTCTGGGAGTTTGGGGCAGGTCAGTGTGGCTGGTTCGATAATCAACGTCTAGGATAGCTGCAGAGCGGTCCCTGTTGGTGTGGGGACAGTGTGCCTGTAGGTCAGTCTGTGTTCCTAGCGCCTCCTGTATCGATCCGTCGCTCCACACGCATGTGAGTCCATGTCTTTCTCTCCACAAGCATGTGTGTTGATTTCGTCACACATGTGCATCTGTGTTAGTGTTGAGCTCAGCGGAGTGTGTCTCTGGACACTTGGTGTGCGTTGGCTGTGCCTATGTGTAACGCAGCACAACCATGACTGTTCCGGCGAAGAGAGACCAGGGAAATCGTCTAGGCAGAGTCAACAAAGGAAAACCGAAGAGGGATTGACGTGTGCTCGACAGAGACGGATTCCCTGCGCTGACATTTCTCAGTAACACGAGAAGAAAGCTGAGCGGTAGATCGACCGGAGAAATTCTTCCTTAGACAACATTTAGCGAATGAACTGCATTGTGCGCGGCTTTCGGGATTGTGCCTGAAAAGTGCGAAAACCAGCAGAGCCTGTGCTCAAAAGCTGGTGGCTGTGTGACTGCATTGATGCACCTTCCCGTGTCTGCAAGTGTACAGACGGCTGCTACACTTTTCACACAAATGTATCTAGTCGGGTTTTTCTTCTGTGCGTGCACACGCGTTTCCCTTGTCTCTTCGGAACAGACGTAGCTCTCTCCATGCTGAACGACGTGGTAAAACACGTCTGCCTATATTTTGGTAAACAATCGAGGGTGCGTGTTCCGTCAGCGGCATTTCCGCAGACGACTCCGCAGAGCCAGTTCTGAAAGCTCCGCACACCAGGACTGAATGTAGAACGAAGCAATTGCACCGGTGCACGCAATCACATATTCTGACGGACGTCTTTTATGGCACAGCAGCATGAAGGTATTTGCGTTCAGGCACGTATCAGAAACAATGTGTGGACGAGGGTGTGTTGGTATTTTCTCCGTACGGCATGCTTCGTGGTAGCTTACTTGCCGATCGCAGTCTTAGAGGTTTCTATACACGACTCGGTATAGGGAGAGAAAGAGAGCGCATCGGAAAACTTGCGTTTTCTGCGCTGGAACCTAGTTGCTACGCATTGTTTTTGTCCACGTGAACACACACGATTCCCCACTGAAAACCAAGCAGAAACCTTTCCATAAGCTCCCAGGTAGGTGCACCCACCACCTCGCGCGTACGAACGCAGCTAGAGAAAAGCACCTACATTTTCACACACTGATGCTTAAGCAAACGCCTGGCCATACACATGCACATATCCGTAAGCGCACCCACTCCCATCTATGCACAGAGAGACGTACGCGAAACGTGCTTACATGTTTGAGGGTAAACAGGTGTGCATTGATGGTTGTCGTACTGCATCACGCATCCGTGGCTGCACGAGAATATTCTTTTGGAGGGTACGTGCAGATGCGTCCCTGTACTTGGACGATCGTGTGCTTGAAAGCATGTGTGTCTACAAACGATTGTCTGTCCACTTGCGTGTGCCTTTTTGCAGGCTCATTTCGTGCTTAAGCGCGAGTGAGTGCACAGCTGCGCCGTTTGTTGGCAAGGTTCCGCGTGTTGCACGACGTTACCCAGTCCTGCATTTCTCACGCGGACAGATGCAAGGGAGCTCTGCTAGTAAAGGAGCAAAGACAGTCGCAGGCAGAACTGAATTCTGCTCCAAGCTACTTCTTACCCTTGACAAATGCTTCACAGTGTCCCGAGGAAAGGCGCTATGCAGGTGATCTACAAGAGAAACGAAAGAGATCATGTCTTAACGCGAAAGAGCAACAGGGCGTCACTGCGCAAGCTTGTCCCTGATCTACAGCTGAGAGCGAATACTTGTGTGCTTGTCGGAGAGATTGTGTCTTGCCTGTAAGTGTCTGGGAGTTTGGGGCAGGTCAGTGTGGCTGGTTCGATAATCAACGTCTAGGATAGCTGCAGAGCGGTCCCTGTTGGTGTGGGGACAGTGTGCCTGTAGATCAGTCTGTGGTCCTGGTGCCTGCTGTATCGATCCGTCGTTCCATACGCGTGAGAGTCCATGTCTTTCTCTCCACAAACTTGTGTGCTGATTTCGTCGCACATGTGCATCTGTGTTAGTGTTGAGCTCAGCGGAGTGTGTCTCTGGACACTTGGTGTGCGTTGGCTGTGCCTATGTGTAACGCAGCACAACCATGACTGTTCCGGCGAAGAGAGACCAGGGAAATCGTCTAGGCAGAGTCAACAAAGGAAAACCGAAGACGGATTGACGTGTGCTCGACAGAGACGGATTCCCTGCGCTGACATTTCTCAGTAACACGAGAAGAAAGTTGAGCGGTAGATCGACCGGAGAAATTCTTCCTTAGACAACATTTAGCGAATGAACTGCATTGTGCGCGGCTTTTGGGATTGTGCCTGAAAAGTGCGAAAACCAGCAGAGCCTGTGCTCAAAAGCTGGTGGCTGTGTGACTGCATTGATGCACCTTCCCGTGTCTGCAAGTGTACAGACGGCTGCTACACTTTTCACACAAATGTATCTAGTCGGGTTTTTCTTCTGTGCGTGCACACGCGTTTCCCTTGTCTCTTCGGAACAGACGTAGCTCTCTCCATGCTGAACGACGTGGTAAAACACGTCTGCCTATATTTTGGTAAACAATCGAGGGTGCGTGTTCCGTCAGCGGCATTTCCGCAGACGACTCCGCAGAGCCAGTTCTGAAAGCTCCGCACACCAGGACTGATTGTAGAACGAAGCAATTGCACCGGTGCACGCAATCACATATTCTGACGGACGTCTTTTATGGCACAGCAGCACGAAGGTATTTGCGTTCAGGCACGTATCAGAAACAATGTGTGGACGAGGGTGTGTTGGTATTTTCTCCGTACGGCATGCTTCGTGGTAGCTTACTTGCCGATCGCAGTCTTAGAGGTTTCTATACACGAGTCGGTATAGGGAGAGAAAGAGAGCGCATCGGAAAACTTGCGTTTTCTGCGCTGGAACCTAGTTGCTACGCATTGTTTTTGTCCACGTGAACACACACGATTCCCCACTGAAAACCAAGCAGAAACCTTTCCATAAGCTCCCAGGTAGGTGCACCCACCACCTCGCGCGTACGAACGCAGCTAGAGAAAAGCACCTACATTTTCACACACTGATGCTTAAGCAAACGCCTGGCCATACACATGCACATATCCGCAAGCGCACCCACTCCCATCTATGCACAGAGAGACGTACGCGAAACGTGCTTACATGTTTGAGGGTAAACAGGTGTGCATTGATGGTTGTCGTACTGCATCACGCATCCGTGGCTGCACGAGAATATTCTTTTGGAGGGTACGTGCAGATACGTCCCTGTACTTGGACGATCGTGTGCTTGAAAGCATGTGTGTCTACAAACGATTGTCTGTCCACTTGCGTGTGCCTTTTTGCAGGCTCATTTCGTGCTTAAGCGCGAGTGAGTGCACAGCTGCGCCGTTTGTTGGCAAGGTTCCGCGTGTTGCACGACGTTACCCAGTCCTGCATTTCTCACGCGGACAGATGCAAGGGAGCTCTGCTAGTAAAGGAGCAAAGACAGTCGCAGGCAGAACTGAATGCTGCTCCAAGCTACTTCTCACCCTTGACAAATGCTTCACAGTGTCCCGAGGAAAGGCGCTATGCAGGTGATCTACAAGAGAAACGAAAGAGATCATGTCTTAACGCGAAAGAGCAACAGGGCGTCACTGCGCAAGCTTGTCCCTGATCTACAGCTGAGAGCGAATACTTGTGTGCTTGTCGGAGAGATTGTGTCTTGCCTGTAAGTGTCTGGGAGTTTGGGGCAGGTCAGTGTGGCTGGTTCGATAATCAACGTCTAGGATAGCTGCAGAGCGGTCCCTGTTGGTGTGGGGACAGTGTGCCTGTAGATCAGTCTGTGGTCCTGGTGCCTGCTGTATCGATCCGTCGTTCCATACGCGTGAGAGTCCATGTCTTTCTCTCCACAAACTTGTGTGCTGATTTCGTCGCACATGTGCATCTGTGTTAGTGTTGAGCTCAGCGGAGTGTGTCTCTGGACACTTGGTGTGCGTTGGCTGTGCCTATGTGTAACGCAGCACAACCATGACTGTTCCGGCGAAGAGAGACCAGGGAAATCGTCTAGGCAGAGTCAACAAAGGAAAACCGAAGACGGATTGACGTGTGCTCGACAGAGACGGATTCCCTGCGCTGACATTTCTCAGTAACACGAGAAGAAAGTTGAGCGGTAGATCGACCGGAGAAATTCTTCCTTAGACAACATTTAGCGAATGAACTGCATTGTGCGCGGCTTTTGGGATTGTGCCTGAAAAGTGCGAAAACCAGCAGAGCCTGTGCTCAAAAGCTGGTGGCTGTGTGACTGCATTGATGCACCTTCCCGTGTCTGCAAGTGTACAGACGGCTGCTACACTTTTCACACAAATGTATCTAGTCGGGTTTTTCTTCTGTGCGTGCACACGCGTTTCCCTTGTCTCTTCGGAACAGACGTAGCTCTCTCCATGCTGAACGACGTGGTAAAACACGTCTGCCTATATTTTGGTAAACAATCGAGGGTGCGTGTTCCGTCAGCGGCATTTCCGCAGACGACTCCGCAGAGCCAGTTCTGAAAGCTCCGCACACCAGGACTGATTGTAGAACGAAGCAATTGCACCGGTGCACGCAATCACATATTCTGATGGACGTCTTTTATGGCACAGCAGCATGAAGGTATTTGCGTTCAGGCACGTATCAGAAACAATGTGTGGACGAGGGTGTGTTGGTATTTTCTCCGTACGGCATGCTTCGTGGTAGCTTACTTGCCGATCGCAGTCTTAGAGGTTTCTATACACGACTCGGTATAGGGAGAGAAAGAGAGCGCATCGGAAAACTTGCGTTTTCTGCGCTGGAACCTAGTTGCTACGCATTGTTTTTGTCCACGTGAACACACACGATTCCCCACTGAAAACCAAGCAGAAACCTTTCCATAAGCTCCCAGGTAGGTGCACCCACCACCTCGCGCGTACGAACGCAGCTAGAGAAAAGCACCTACATTTTCACACACTGATGTTTAAGCAAACGCCTGGCCATACACATGCACATATCCGCAAGCGCACCCACTCCCATCTATGCACAGAGAGACGTACGCGAAACGTGCTTACATGTTTGAGGGTAAACAGGTGTGCATTGATGGTTGTCGTACTGCATCACGCATCCGTGGCTGCACGAGAATATTCTTTTGGAGGGTACGTGCAGATACGTCCCTCTACTTGGACGACTGTGTGCATGGAAGCATGTGTGTCTACAAAGGATTGTCTGTCCACTTGCATGTGCCTTTTTGCAGGCTCATTTCGTGCTTAAGCGCGAGTGAGTGCACGGCTGCGCCGTCTTTTGGCAAAGCTCCGCGTGTTGCACGACGTTGCCCAGTCCTGCATTTCTCACGCGGACAGATGCAAGGGAGCTCTGCTAGTAAAGAAGCAAAGACAGTCGCAGGCAGAACTGAATGCTGCTCCAAGCTACTTCTTACCCTTTGCAAATACTTCACAGTGCGCGAGGAATAGCTTTCCGCAGCCGATGTACAAGAGAAACGAAAGAGATCATGCCTTAAAGCGAAAGAGCAACAGGGCGTCACTGCGCAAGCTTCTCCCTGATCTACAGCTGAGAGCGAATACTTGTGTGCTTGTCGGAGAGATTGTGTCTTGCCTGTAATAGTCTGGGAGTTTCGCGCAAGTCAGTATGGCTAGTTCGATAATCAACGTCTAGGATAGCTGCAGAGCGGTCCCTATTGGTGTGGGGACAGTGTGCCTGTAGGTCAGTCTGTGTTCCTGGCGCCTGCTGTATCTATCCGTCGCTCCACACGCGTGTGAGTTCATTTCTTTCTCTCCACAAGCATGTGTGCTGATTTCGTCGCACATGTGCATCTGTGCTAGTGTTGAGCTCAGCGGAGTGTGTCTCTCGACACCTGGTGTGCGTTGGCTGTGCCTGTGTGTAACACAGGACAGCCACGACTGCTCCGGTGAAGAGAGACCAGGGAAATCATCTAGGCAGAGTCAACAAAGGAAAACCGAAGAGAGATTGACGTGTACTCGACAGAGACTGATTCCCTGCGCTGACATTTCTCAGTAACGCCAGAAGAAAGCTGAGCGGTAGATCGACCGGAGAAATGCTTCCCTAGACGACATTAGGGAATGAACTGCATTGTGCGCGGCTTTCAGGATTGTGCCTAGAAGTACGAAAACCAGCAGAGCCTGTGCTCAAAAGCTGGTGGCTGTGTGACTGCATTGATGCACCTTCCCGTCTCTGCGAGTGTACAGACGGCTGTTTCACGTTTACACAAAGGCACCTGGTCGGGTTTTTCTTCTGTGCGTGCACACGCGTTTCCCTTGTCTCTTCGGAACAGACGTAGCTCTCTGCATGCTGAACGACGTGGTAAAACGCGTCTGCCTATATTTTGGTAAACAATCGAGGGTGCTTGTTCCGTCAGCGGCATTTCCGCAGACGACTCCCCAGAGCCAGTTCTGAAAGCTCCGCACACCAGGACTGAATGTATAACCAAACAATTGCACAGGTGCGCGCAATCACATATTCTGAGGAACGTCATTTATGTCACAGAAGCACGAAGTATTTGAGTTCAAGCACGTATCAGAAACAATGTGTGGACCGAGGATCTGTGGGTGTTTGCTCCATACGGCACGCTTCGTGGTAGCTTACTTGCCGATCGCAGGCTTAGCGGTTTCTATACACGACTCGGTATAGGGAGAGAAAGAGAGCGCATCGGAAAACTTGCGTTTTCTGCGCTGGAACCTAGTTGCTACGCATTGTTTTTGTCCACGTGAACACACACGATTCCCCACTGAAAACCAAGCAAAAACCTTTCCATAAGCTCCCAGGTAGGTGCACCCACCACCCCGCGCGTACGAACGCAGCTAGAGAAAAGCACCTACATTTTCACACACTGATGTTTGAGCAAACGCCTGGCCATACACATGCACATATCCGCAAGCACGCCCACTCCCATCTATGCACAGAGAGAGACGTACGTGATACGTGCTTACATATTTGAGGGTAAACAGGTGTGCATTGATGGTTGTCATACTGCATCACGCATACGTGGCTGCACGAGAATATTCTTTTGGAGGGTACGTGCAGATACGTCCCTGTACTTGGACGACCGTGTGCGTGAAAGCATGTGTGTCTACAAACGATTGTCTGTCCACATGCGTGTGCCTTGATGCAGGCTCCATTCGTGCTTAAGCTGGAGTGAGTGCTCAGCTGCGCCGTTTGTTGGCCAGGTTCCGCGTGTTGCACGACGTTGCCCAGTCCTGCATTTCTCACGCGGACAGATGCACGGGAGCTCTGTATAGACGGCTGTGTCATGTTCACACAAAGGCACTTGGTCGGGTGCATCCCAGATACAGCATCCCAGATTCAGCATCCCCGATACAGCTTCCCGGATACAGCATCCCAAATACAGCATCCTAGATACAGTATCCTAGATACGGCATCCCAGATACGCCATCCCAGATACAGTATCCCAGGTACAGCATCCCAGATACAGCATCCCAGATATAGCATCCCATATACAGCACCCCAGATACAGCATCCTAGGTACAGCGTAATAGATACAGCATCCCAGATACAACATGTCGAGCTGTGCTCCTCTCCCACACCAAGTGCTGATCGTGGGGCTCAGGGTGAGGGGGGGCAGCGAGGGGGTCCGTGGACTGGAATAAGTTTTGTTTGGGATTTTTCAAACGCCTCTGCTGACACGTCGTATAAAAACCGATTGCTATAGTGCTAAGGAACGAACAGGAGGATGAGCAACAGACTACAGAAACTGCTTGCGTTTCGGTTTATTGAAAAATTCTTATTGAACTCAAAAAGCAATACGATCTTGCAGTGGTCTTCTAATACCTAGTGACAGCTTTTAATGTACTGGTTTGGAACTTTGAGATGAGATTTGAGATGAAGGGCTGTTCCATTGTGGGATATTGCAGGAGTAAATTTCAGGCATTTCAGCATGCCTGGCAGATCTGCAGCTTGCTAAAGACCTCAGGCTGTTTGGTTTAATCAGACTTTTGTAGATCCCACCTTCACTGGTCAAAGCACCGGCTGCCAATGTGTTTTCTGGTGTTGTCACTTCTTTCTGACCAAAGACGGCAGAGGCAGCAGCTCTCCTGGTGGTGTCTGTTTTATTGAAACATGGGGATCTACAGGAACTTTAACCCGAAAGCTCAGGAAGCTGTGGTCCGTGGTCTATCTTTGTAATGTTTGTAGATTGTTCTGCAACGTTTGTGAGTGTGAACTGCTGTGCAGGTAGAAGGAAGAAAGCTGTGTGAGCTAAAGCAGCAGGAAGGCTGCAGCCGTGTAAGCCGGGGGTGCAAGCGGCACGAAACGGGCTGCAGCGGCGGAGCCCTCGGTCCCGGGCCGTCCCGGGCAGGCGGCGGAGCCCTCGGTCCCGGGCCGTCCCGGGCAGGCGCAGCCCGAGCGCTCCCGGCCCCGCTGCCGCTGCCCCGCCGGGGCCGGGGCCGCGCTGCGGGCGGACAGCGCCGCTCTGCGGCCGCCGGCGGCTCCGGGCCGGGAGGGGGGGCGGGGCCCGGTGGCGGGCGCCGGACGGGATTGGCTCCGGCGCCGGATGGGCGGGGCCACGCTGCGTAAGTGCGGGGGCGGAGGAGTGCGTGCCGCCGGTGCGGCGGCGGGAGGAGCGCGCGAGGAGCGGCGGGGCGGGCGGTGAGCGAGGGGCGGGCGGACACCGGGGAGACCGGCCGGGGCCGCCCCGGTCCCGGCTGAGGGGGGAGGCTGGAGGGGGAGGGACGGGCTGGTTTGGGCAGGAGGAAGGCGAGGGGCAGGCAGCCGCAACAGCGCGGCCCCGGGCCGGGCCGAGCAAGGGGCGAGGGGGAAACACGCGGGCGGCTGTGAGGGAAGGGAGCCCCGGGCTGAGCGCTGCGCGGGGCTCGGGCGGGGCCGTGGGGCGGAGAGGGGAGCCCGTGGTGCCACAGGGCAGAGGGAGGAAGGCGAGCGGGAGGGGGCGGCGCCAGGGGGCGCGAGGGGCGGGGGCGGCGCTGCCGCGGGGAGGGGCCGGGAACGGGGGGAGCGGCGGAGGAGCCTGAGGGCGGGACGGCGCGGAAGGAGCTTGGGCGGGAAAGGCTGAGGGACCTCAGGGAGGGGGTGACATCGGGGGGGCTTTGGTGGGAAAGGCTGAGGGACCTCAGGGAGGGGGTGACATCGGGGGGGCTTTGGCGGGAAAGGCTGAGGGACCTCAGGGAGGGGGTGACATCGGGGGGGCTTTGGCGGGAAAGGCTGAGGGACCTCAGGGAGGGGGTGACATCGGGGAGGCTTTGGCGGGAAAGGCTGAGGGACCTCAGGGAGGGGGTGACATCGGGGAGGCTTTGGCGGGAAAGGCTGAGGGACCTCAGGGAGGGAGTGACATCGGGGAGGCTTTGTCGGGAAAGGCTGAGGGACCTCAGGGAGGGGGTGACATCGGGGGGGCTTTGGCCGGAAAGGCTGAGGGACCTCGGGGAGGGGGTGACATCGGGGGGGCTTTGGCGGGAAAGGCTGAGGGACCTCGGGGAGGAGATGACGTCGGGGAGGCTGCAGGGGGCAATGCTGAGGGAGCTCAGGACGGGATGGCACTCAGGTCTGGTTTCAAAGGGAAATGCTGAGGTACCTTGAGGAATGGACGCTGGGCTGGGAGCTATGAACACATCAGACTGGTTAAGAGAGTGTTCATTGAAATAAATAACTTACGCTTTTTCTATGGATAAACAACATTTAATCCATTTCCTTGTGTTCCGTAAAAAACGTGTTCATTAGAGCATAAGCAAAACAGCGCCGGGTGCGCGGGGGATTCACTCCGCCCAACACGCACACCTTTCACGATAAGAAGTGTGCTTAAATACAGTATGGTATTACATATTCATAATGACCCAGAAACGCCTATACATATTCATGACCTTTCCCGCTTTTTATTAAAATGAGTCTCAGATAACCATTTACATATTCCCCTCCTTGGCCCTCCCCTGTTGCGCCTGCGCAATGTCACTTGGTGAATTTGAGGAAGGGTCTTTGGGGGTCTTTGGATGAAGGCTCCTTCAGCTTCGTCACAGTGGACTTTTTACCTTTGGCTCATTAGGAGGAACTGGCTGGAATCCAAGCTACCAAACCGACTGGAACCAGACTGGTGCCCTCCTTTTTGCTGTAAATCTTGGCTATCTTGTCTCCTCAAGGTTGCAGCTGGTGCTGTAGAACTTCTTATCTCGGCATTTAATGAAGTCCTGCTTTTTTTAGCACAATTAGTTACATACAGCTCTAAGCTAGATATTAATAATGTGGTTTAAAAGGTTAGCTTGTTAGTAGGCCCTTATTATATAGTTGCTTAACCCTTAAAATGTTAGTTCCCTCTATCAATATAACTTCCTAAACAAGTTTCATAACTTTTTACATAGAACTTAACCACCTTTTCCTTTCTCCAGGTTCAGAGCCCGTGCCTCATTTGGTTATACCTGTAAACATTAAACATCTTAGCACGAATCACAACTGCATTTTTCACAATTCCCCCGTTTTCTTTTTATCCTATTGATTCGTGCTTTGGCTTCAAAGTTAGCCAGCACCTGCCTAGCAGCGGCTAGGTCCAGTTTGGTATTATCTTTTAAAATCTTCAATTTATGCCCCATTCCTTTTGTTGCCATTTCAGGATCTATAAGCATAGCTGAGATTTGCATGCCTTGGACTACTGAATGTATTAACCGAATAAAGCACGGGATCATACATGGTACAAACAGTAAACCCAGAAATGCGCATAATATCATGAACCCTACTTTCTTCCACCAGGCTCCCCCAAATAAGTCATCCCACCAATGGCTAGTAAGTATAGAATTCCATTTCTGTACTGGTACATGCGCAACTCGTTTTATCTCCTCTGCTATTTTCATTATAGCTTCCCCATTATCATCTATTTCCAAACAACACTCAGAAGTATTCCATTTCCCACAGACGCCCCCCTCTTCAGCTAAAAGATAATCTAAGGCTACCCGATTTTGGTACACTGCAGCCCTGGTCTGAGACAGTTGTCTTGCTATAAGATTCAGTGCCTCAGCTGTCCGGTTGCTTATTATTTCAACCACTGCTTGCAACCGGATAATTCGGTTTAGCATATATATTGGGGTACGGTATCCCCAACTTCCATCTTGGGCCCAGGTGGCTGGATCATAGTATTCAATTATCCTTTTTGCAGGCCATTCATCATCTTTCCAAGTTTGCGTTCCTCCTATGGGAGCATTTATTAAACCCCTCTTCTCTCTGTTTAAAGTTTCGTCCAGAGGTTTCCCCAGATGACTCCCTTTTTCCTTTGGTAGAAGGAAAAATGCTGGTTGAATTATCCCTATGGTACAGGACCCTCTCCACCTAGGCATTAACTCATTATAAGCTCTATTCCCACATATCCAAAATAATCCATCAGGAGCTTTCCATGGTTCGTTTATATCGGTAGAGCCAAGATTCTGCCAATATCTCCTTAAATCCCCAATTTCCTCAAAGGGGTTGGCTTTGCTTTGATTCTTCCAGCATATCGTTTCATTTCCCAGGCTACAATTTCGAGACCAATATCCATTAGGTGGACCTGGCCACCAAGTGGGAGGAATAGAAGCGTTTGATGAATTTGCCCGCAAGACTAACTTACAAGGGGTTTGTCCAACGTATTCAGTAAAATCTCATTTACCATCATCCCTTGATATGCATATCTGCCCTATTATTAAGTGACTTAATACCCATCCTTCTGGTCTTTTTTCTTGAGTTACATGAGTCCTGTTCCATACCAGTAATCCTTCTGGGCTTACACTCTCTCCTCTCCAAGGCCACTGTTCTGCCATTTGAGACCCCCCACATATCCAGCATGATGTGACATTTAATTCCCGGGCTATCTTTTCCATAAGGTCTATAAACAGGTTTTTCCCTACTGTTGGTAATTGTAATCCCTTGTCTTTTTGCCTTATTTCTTCATACCAATCACTGCTTTTCTGTACCACTTTCTGTTTCTCTTGCCTTCTTTTCAATTCCTGAGTAGCATTCTTAACTAACTCCTCCTTATACTGATCTTGCACTCCTCCTCCATCTGAATAGCCCCACATACCAGTTTGTGAAAAACAGATGCTCTGTTCTCCCCTAGGGCAGGAGACAGAGCCTACACCGAGTCCACCTTTCCCTAGATTAGTTGCTACCCATAACTTCTGCCCTTGGATTTCACATTTTTCCAAGTTTGTTCTATCATAACATCCAGAATTAACATGAGTGTGATAACTGAGAACATATTGTGTCAGTCGTCCTATTCTCACGCGTTCATAGCACTTGGTACAGGGATTGGCCACGCTAAGTTGGGAACAGTAAGTCACCACTCCTAGCAAGAGGATCAGGTCTAGGTTTCTACACCCTCTGCCTCTCTGGCCTACCAGGTTGCAGCTGGCAGCCGAGTTCAGCATCTTCTCGGCAGCAAGGGTAGTGTCCCCGCCTTTCCTATTTTTGCCGTTAGGTGATGACTTTTTATCGTATTCCAAACTCTTGGCCTTCACTTCCCAGGAGCAATAGGACGACACGAATTTTGATTTCTCTTTTTACACTCTATTCTTCCTATGTCTGGTGGACTCTCTAAATTCCCATACACCTCTTTAGTAAATGCCTCCCATCATTTTTCACTATTCTTTTTGTATCCTTCCAGTGACTGTTAGAATTCTCAACCTAGCTTTGGTTTCCTTATCTTCTATTCTTAAGTGCTTATTACACAATCCTGTTGGTAATTTCCCTTCGTGGATATGCTTATACCACTGTTGATTACAACCTAAACATCAAATACAGATAAAAGAATTACATATCCAACTTAGTTCAACATGCTTAACTATTAACACATTGTGATTTTCATTTATACTGGACACTCATATGAACAATACTGATAGTGGTTACATCACCGATCCCGTGTTAATTTCAATTTCAATTCCCCCGGTCCTTGAGTTACTTTCCAGGTTCTTTCTTCCGTCAGGGGTCCTTTAACTCGAGATGCATGTGTCCATCCTTTCTCTGCAGTCCGAACAGCTGTTTCTGTAGTTAACAAAACAAGAAAAGGCCCCTCCCATCGTGGAGTTAGAGTATCTTCTTTCCAGGTTTTAATTAGTACTTTATCCCCAGGTTGTATTTTATGAATCGGAAACCCTAAAGGCGGAGTCTGATTTAAAATCCCTTTCTCTCTTAGTTCATTTTGATTTTTGTTTACCGTGATCACATAGTGTTGGAAAGATAAATCCTCAATTTCAGGAGGGGATGTTGGCATCCACTGAGTAAACGGCATGCCATACAGCATTTCATAAGGGGAAAGGCCAGTGTCTGAATTAGGCATTGTCCTTATGTTCAGTAAAGCTAAAGGCAAGCACTTTAGCCAAGATAACTGAGTTTCAATCATCAGTTTAGATAGCTGTTGTTTCAGAGTCTGATTCATTCTCTCTACCCTTCCGGAACTCTGGGGATGCCATGGAGTATGATATTCCCAGGTTATGCCTAAAACAGATACTACAGCCTTTAGTATTTTAGATGTAAAATGCGTTCCCTGATCTGAATCAATGGCCAAAATCATCCCAAACCTGGGGATGATTTGTTCTAACAATATCTTGGCCACAAACGGAGCATTAGCTCTCGCTGCTGGGAAGGCTTCAACCCAGTGTGTTAATTGATCCACTATAACTAGCAGGTATTTGTGCCGTCCCACTTTTGGAAGTTCTGTATAATCTACTTGGATCCTTTCAAAAGGTCTATACGCAGTTTTTCTTCCCCCTGCTTGGGCCCTCCTCATGTTTCCTTTATTTATCTTTTGACAAGTCATGCACCCGTGCGTGATTTGTTTCGCTAGTTCATATATCCCAAAACACCCAAAATACTTAAGAAATTGATCACCCAATGCTCGGGTTCCCCAATGAGTTCTCTGATGCAACTGGTGTAAAATTACCCTAGCATAACTTTTTGGAACCATTTCTCTATTATCTGGTAATATCCACTTACTATTTTGAAGTTGTGCTCCTATCTTTTCTAATTCTTGCATTTCTTTCGGAGTGAATGACTTCTCTCCCGTACTTTCTGATCCGTCTTTCAGAGGCTGTAAAACAACTGGTTTTAAAGGTAGCACTGCTGCTTTCCTGGCTTCTTGATCAGCAAAATTATTCCCTCTAATTCTTAACCCTGTTCCTCTCTGATGCCCCCTTACATGAACCACTGCTATCGCTGAGGGCTCTCTCAGGGCTTGCAACACTCTGATTATTAACTCTTGGTGTACTAGCCCCTTTCCTTGAGTGTTAACGAGCCCTCTCTCTTCCCAAAGCTTTCCAAATGTATGCACCACTCCGTAAGCATATTTGGAATCTGTATATATGGTACCCTCTTTCCCTCTTAAAAGTTTTAATGCTCGATATAGAGCAAAAAGTTCACAAGCCTGCGCGGACCACGCAGGGCTTAAAGATCCTGACTCGAGAACGCTCATAGTTTTTCCATGTACTATCGCGTATCCCGATTTTCGTTTCCCGTCTACCACCCTTGAAGACCCATCAATAAAATACTTTTCTCCTTTTGTTAATTCCTCTTCTTCTAAATCGGGTCTGATTTTAGTCTGTAATTCTATCACTTGCACACAATCATGTTTAGAAGATTCAGCTACATTTCCAAATAGGAATTGTGCTGGATTCCTAGCTCCCGTTGTTTTCAGCTCTAAGTGAGGGGAGCTCAGGAGAATGGTTTCATATTTCAGCATCCTGCTATCTGTTAACCATTTCTCTGCTTTCTGTTGTAAGATCCCTCTTACATCATGTGGGGTATAAACAGTTAATTCCCCCCCCAAATGTTACTTTCTTAGCTTCCTCCACCAACAAAGCTACTGCCACTAAAGCTTGTAAGCATGTAGGCCATCCTCGGCTTACAGGATCTAATAATTTTGAGTAATACCCTATAGGTTTCTTGCTCCCTGCCCAATCTTGGGTCAGTACTCCATATGCAGTTTGGTTAGTTGTTTCTACAAAAAGCTGAAATGGTCTCCTTACATCAGGTAAACTTAGAACAGGGGCTGTCATCAGAGAGTTTTTTAATATTCTCAAACATTCTTCATCTTTGTCATTCCATTTGAGTGAGTTCATTACTAGTTTCTCATATAGAAATTTTACTTTCTCGCTATAGCCTTCTATCCACTGTCTGCAATATCCTAATAATCCCAGCAATTGCCTGACTTCTCGCTTACTTTTTGGTGCAGGCAAGGCTATAATCCCTGACACTCGGTCTGGGTCTAACTTCTTCTGCCCTTTCACTAGCCAGTGTCCTAAATACTTTACTTCTGGCTCCACGAACTGCAACTTACTTTTTGAAACCCTCAGTCCTTTTTCCCCCAAAAAATTGAGTAATCTAATAGTCCCTGTTCGCACTGCTTCTTCTTCCTTTCCAGCAACTAATAAATCATCTACGTATTGTATGAGTTTTACCCCCAAAGGTGATTCAAATTCTAACAATAATTTCTCCAGTGCTTGTCCGAACAGATTGGGAGATTCAGTGAATCCCTGGGGCAGCACAGTCCACCTTAACTGTTGCTTTCTCCCCGTGTCAGGGTCCTCCCACTCAAATGCAAAATAATTTCTACTGTTTTCATCCAGAGGACAAGCCCAGAACGCATCCTTTAAGTCTACTACACTATACCAAATATTTTCAGGAGATATTTGATTTAATAACGTATACGGGTTTGCCACTACGGGAAATCGGGTTTTAGTTCGCTGGTTTACTGCTCTTAAATCTTGAACGAGTCTGTATGTCCCGTCTGCCTTTTGGACTGGCAGGATTGGGGTATTATGAGGAGACATACACGGCTCTAAGGTGCCATGTTTTAGCAACCTGTCTATTACAGATTTTAATCCCTTTCTTCCTTCCAGGGGAATAGGATATTGGCGCACTCGAATTGGAGTGTCCGGGTCTATTACTTCTATCCTTATAGGTTCTATTTCTAATTTTCCCACGGTTTCAGGAGCTGACCACACAGCAGGATTGATCTCTGTTTCATCATTCGAAGTTAAGGTATAAATCTTTACTTTCAACTCCCCTTGCTCGACCCCTATGGTCAGCCCTAAAGCTACAATCAAGTCCCTCCCCAGCAAATTATTCTCAGCTTCAGAAACTAACAACAAATCATTAAGGCAAATTCGATTTTCCGATTCTATTTCTACATCACATAAAACAGGGACCTTGAAGGGTTCTCCCTTTGCCCCAACTACGAAAGCGGTTTTTCTACTTAATGAGCATCCTTTAGGAAGTTGCTGTACTGTGGATCTTTCTGCTCCTGTATCTACTAAAAATGTTATTTCTTCATGATAGGGGCCTATTTTAAGTTTTATCAAGGGCTCGTTAGTCGCTTTGGCCCCTAACAAATAGAGCCCCTGACACCCCTATTCATCTTCTTTAAACATTTTCTCATCTTTCTCCCTTTTTAGACACACCCGCTGTATATGCCCCTTTTTCCCGCAATAATAACAAGTAGGAATGCTTTCCCGTGGACCTGTGTTAACTGATACGCTGTTTACTGGAGCTGACCTTCCCTGTGGTCTGTTCCTAGGTGTCCAGTTTATTGGGGCTGCTCTCCCCCTCTGTGAATTCTGTTCTTCCCTAAGTGGCGTGTTATCTTCCTTTTTCTGGCACTCCCTCACTGCAGCTACGAAGACTTTTGCTTTTGCCCTCTGCTTTTCTTCATCCCTTCTCACATACACTTTCTGTGCTTCCCTCAGAAGCTCCTGTAATCCCCTGTCCTGCCAATCATCTATCTTTTCTAATTTCTTTCTTATGTCCCCCCAAGATTTAGCTACAAACTGAGTTTTCAATAACGCGGCACCCACAGGGGATTCGGGATCTAATCCCGAATACATCTGTATACTCTTTCTAAGTCGTTCCAGCCAATCTGTGGGGGATTCATCCTGCCTTTGGTACTCATTAAAGGCTTTATTAATATTTTGTCCTCGAGGGACCGCCTCTCGGATACCTTGTATAACCATTTCCCTTAAATCTATCATATTTTGTCTCCCCTGTGGGTCCTGGGGATTCCAATTAGGTCTCTGGGTTGGCCATTTTAGGTCCCCCTGGGGTCCTTGCTGGTGTCTCCTTTCCCAATCTCGCATACCTGCCACTCGAATCATTTCCCTTTCTTCTGCAGTAAATAAAATACTCATAATAGACTGAAGTTCCTCCCAGGTATATATATTGGGGCCTAAAAATTGGTCCAACCCTTCTGACACACCTATTGGGTCATCTAATAATTTTCCCATATCCTTTTTGAAATTCCTGACATCTCCAGTGTTTAAGGGTGCCGTTACAAACCCTATGCCCCCTACATTACCCCCCATAGGCACTTCTCTAAGAGGGTATAATTTCGCTTCACTCTCACCCTCTAGCTCCTCCTGACTCATAGTTTTACTCCTTGTCCTGCTTGAAGCGGGGGAGGAAGGGGGGGCTGGAGCCGTGGGAGCAGTAAAGATATTTTCAGCAGGAGACGAGGGTTGCCCGTGATACGGCGGAGGTAAAGCCTCTAACGGGTCCCAGGAACCTTTCTCATCCTCTTTTTTCTTGAGAGCATACAATCCTATTGTTTTTGAACTACCCCTCCAGCAAGCAGCATAATCCATTTCCTCCTGACTAAAAGGTTCTTTACCATTCACATATAAATTTAGAACCTGACACGTCCAATCATCAAAAGTTCCAAAAATAGGCCAGTATATGTGATCAGGTCTAATTTCCTCCTTAGTCCATTCTACCATACAATACTGAATCATTTTCTCTTTACTCTTACATTGAGTAAACTTCTCCTCATCCCAAAATTCTAGCATTACCCCCAAGGGACTGTCTGGGGGTATCTCTGGTAGGTCGCTCCCCTTCGACCTCTTGGGCCTCCCTCCACTGGGATCCCGAGAACCTAGGGACTTACTTTTTCCCTGGCCCATCCCAAATGGTGCTTCTTTCACTCTTTTGTGCTTTCGCTTCGTCCCTTCAGTGGCCAAGTCCCTCGCGGGAAATTGGAAACGCACTTAGAAGGACTCCGCACTCGCTTCGTAACTACGTTACGTCTCACACATTCAGCACTCAAGCACCAATAACCCCACCTGACCCGGCAGTACTCACAGTCCGCTGTTCCTGCTGGGGTCTTCGTGCACGTTGAATTACGAGTGTACTGCAGTAATTCTCAGGGAGCTCAATTCTTTTGCTTATGCTTTAATTTTGTATAGCGTTGGTAGTTTTCTGCATACCCGAGTCCAAGGGCCACTATTAAAGTGGGGCGCCCCCCTTGAGCCTGGGATAGCACAAAACCATCCAAGACTATCACGTCAGGGTCACCAATTGAAATAAATAACTTACGCTTTTTCTATGGATAAACAACATTTAATCCATTTCCTTGTGTTCCGTAAAAAACGTGTTCATTAGAGCATAAGCAAAACAGCGCCGGGTGCGCGGGGGATTCACTCCGCCCAACACGCACACCTTTCACGATAAGAAGTGTGCTTAAATACAGTATGGTATTACATATTCATAATGACCCCAGAAACGCCTATACATATTCATGACCTTTCCCGCTTTTTATTAAAATGAGTCTCAGATAACCATTTACATATTCCCCTCCTTGGCCCTCCCCTGTTGCGCCTGCGCAATGTCACTTGGTGAATTTGAGGAAGGGTCTTTGGGGGTCTTTGGATGAAGGCTCCTTCAGCTTCGTCACAGTGGACTTTTTACCTTTGGCTCATTAGGAGGAACTGGCTGGAATCCAAGCTACCAAACCGACTGGAACCAGACTGGTGCCCTCCTTTTTGCTGTAAATCTTGGCTATCTTGTCTCCTCAAGGTTGCAGCTGGTGCTGTAGAACTTCTTATCTCGGCATTTAATGAAGTCTTGCTTTTTTTAGCACAATTAGTTACATACAGCTCTAAGCTAGATATTAATAATGTGGTTTAAAAGGTTAGCTTGTTAGTAGGCCCTTATTATATAGTTGCTTAACCCTTAAAATGTTAGTTCCCTCTATCAATATAACTTCCTAAACAAGTTTCATAACTTTTTACATAGAACTTAACCACCTTTTCCTTTCTCCAGGTTCAGAGCCCGTGCCTCATTTGGTTATACCTGTAAACATTAAACATCTTAGCACGAATCACAACTGCATTTTTCACATCATGACAGAAATTTGTGCAGTGAAGTATTCCAGCAAAGAGCGGGAGAAGAGCCAAACTTAGATCAGGCCTCCTAGGACGCCTGCAGGTTTGGGGACAGGGATGACGAGGTTGTTAATCCGGTCCTAACTGTTTCTTTCTCTGTCCCTCTCTTGCAGCACCTGACTGAATGGAGGAGCAAGTGGACGGGAAGTTCCTGCGCCACACACAGATCACATTTATCGCTCTCGCCCTCAGAGACCCGGAGATCCAAACCGTTCGCATCGTGCCTTGAAGCAGCCTGTGCTCATGCGCTTCTCCCAGGGAGAAGGCGAGATGGCAGTGACTGGCCACGTTAAGCCACAGGGTGCACACTGTGCAGCTGTCAAGCCCAGCTCTGCGTTAGCTCACACCTGCGGTTTTGCGCCGCACACGCACATTTGAGTTGTCGCTGGTTGTTGCAGCGTTTGGCTTTGGTGAGGACAGCGTGTGTTTGTCAGCAGTTGGTGTAGGTGGGATCTGGAGGAGAAAGCGATATTTCCGTGCCAGAACTGGTTGGTGTTTGCATGGTATTGTGGCGGTTGTTCCCGCAGGCGATGAGTGCTGGAGCATTATTGCAGGATGAGGGGATTTTGGAGGCTTGTCTGTGAGATGCACTAGAGGCAGCAGTTGAAAGCGAAAGGCTGAGATTTGGAGGGTTTGTCGGTGGGTTTTGGACGGTTGTCAGCTGAAGAGTTGGCTGTTTGCAGGTGAGGTGTAGGGCAGAGGGTGAAGCTGACTTTGCCTGGGCGGCGCAACTGGCTGGGTGTGCAGAGCTGAGGAGAGCGGGCTGCTGCGGGTGACCCTAAAGCTGGAGAACCAGCCGGCAGCTCCAGACGCTCCCGCTGCCGGGCAGGGCCGTGCAGGCCAGTGCCCCGGGGCACAGCGACGTGACCCTCCGCAAGTACCAAAGAGCAGGTGAGGACCGTGGGCATTTGTACTGAGCTGTGACATCTCTAACCCGTGACATTGGGGTCCAGCCTGAGCAGGGCACATGCGGAAGCTGTGCTGCAGGGACGGCAGAGCTGAGGGGAAGGGCTGTGCCAGGGGTTGGTGCCAAGGCAAGGTGGGCGCGCTGTGGGGTGTGGGGAGGTGTCAGCCCCGGACTCAGCCCCTGTCTGACTGTGGTGCCCTTGGGCTGGTGTAGCTCAGTCCTCTGTGTGTTTCTCTTCAGGGGGAGCAGCACGCAAAGGAAAAGCAAGAAAGGAGGTGAACCCATGAGGAAGAGTGATGGATAAAGGAGGGTTGGAGCGCACCTGCCAGTCAAGAGGGATCAAGAAAGAAGACACCAGTGGTGGAACCGCAGGTCAGGAGAGCTCAAGGAGGGAGAAAGGTGACTGTGGCTGTATGGGTTTTTCTAGCTCACACACCAATGAAAACAGTTTGGATAATAAAAGAAATGTATGCAAAACCAATAATTAAAGGCAGAGAATGTTTATATGCTATGTATGGGGTAGACCTGAAGGTATATTTCTTCCTACAACGAAGGAGAATTCGCAATACATGCTGCTGTCAGCAACGACCAGTAAGCGACAAGACTCTATTTACTGATGCCTCTGGTCGCTCACATAAAGTTGTAATTACCTGGCTAAACTCAGATACCCAGTGCTGCAAACACAAGGTAGAAAAAGAGACCAAGAGTCAAACAAGTTCTTGAGCTGACAGCTGTTAGGATCGCTTTGAGGTGTTCTGTAACAAGCCTTTGAATGTTGTAACTGGCTCATATTATGCGGCTGGCATACTTAACCGCCTGGAAGCTTCTTTTCTTAAGGAAGAGGATAATCCTCTTTTGATGGCTGAATTGAGAATGCTATGGTTTCTAATAAATCATAGACATCACAGGTATTATGCAATGCACACCCGCTCTCGCAGTGGCCCTTCCAGGACCACTTGCGGAAGGCAGTAGGAGGGCCGATGCACGAGCTGTGCCGCTCACTGTGCCTAAAGCCTTGGAGCAAGCTAAATGATCACATAAATTCTTTCACCAGAGTGCAAAGGCGTTAAAACGACAACTTCAAATGACAGTGGATCAGGCCAGGAGCGTTCTTATGTCCTGCCCCGATTGCCAACAGTTGGCACCCGCGCCATCCACAGAGGGTGTTAATCCAGGAGGGGTTACTGCCAATGAAGTACGGCCAGCGGATGTAACGCATTGTTCTGAATTGGGTAAATACGTACGTGTTTCTGTAGACGCTCATTCCAGATTTCTCGTTGCTGCTGCACGCGCTGGTGAAAGAGCACGAGACGTCTGTAACATTGGTTGGCATGTTTTGCTGTTTGAGGAGTTCCACGATCTGTAAAACCAGAGGAAAGCGGAACGCACACTCGATTAGAGGAGCGATCCCCCAGCGCGCTGTAATAGAAGTGCCTGCTTTTTAACACTTCCAAAACAGTGTTAAAGAGTCTGTTTGACGACTTTTCGGTATCATTTCTGGCGACGAGGATGGGATAATCTGCCTGACCTCCCGTGGATCCCAGGATCTCTGGGACCTTGTGCCGGCACCGGGGAATTCCTGGAAGGGACCACAGCTCCTCGGACCAGCTCGGGACGCGGGTCAAACCCCATCAATGAGATAAGGCACTTTCATTGTCTGGTTGCGTTGGCACGCTGCCTGCGCGAGACGTGGGCGACACCAGCGCGTTGGGTCTGCGCATTCGCGTCTGCGCATTTTGGTAAACTGGGTAACTTAAAAAAAGAAAGAAATTTAAAGAGGAAAATGAGAAAACAATAAATTAAAGAGAAAAACGAGGGAACAGCAATTTGATAAAGGTACCTTTAATGATTTTGCTATTTGTGCCTTAGCAATTGTATAATTGTTTCTGGCTTTAGTGGTTTGTTGTTGTTGTTACTTGTGTCTTGGGGGATTTTATAGTCCAGTACTTAGGGTTCACCAATTGTCTGTTATTGTGATTGTGAAGTAGGTAGTGGACAATCGGCAGGAGGATTCGTGAGAAATCCCTCCCAGGCTGTGTTTTCTGACATTGGAAAAGGATCGTTTGCTGTTCAACAGGGCGTCAACCAGGGAGAATCTGATTGAATATTGTAATTAATGGTGGCCACTGTAAATAATATTAATATGCTTCACAGGTCTAGGTGGGTATACTTTGAGATCTGTGGTATAGTAATGTGCTGCATGTAATATGTAGTAAGATATCTATTTTAAATCATATATTGCCTATTACATAAGGCATATTACACAATATATAATGTTACATATGCATTGTCTTTATCCTCTTCAGATCCATTTGTTTTGAAAAAGGATAATCAGGGAAAGAAATGCAAACCAGTAAAAGGTTTGTTGAAGAACAGCTATTGGTGTAGAATACACAAAGAACATGAGATCAAAATTGTCCCTCGGTCAGTCCAGGGTGGGATCCTGATATCCTTATATCGGGGCACAGGCTGCATTGGTATTGCCAGTGCATTTTATACGGGATTAGACACACTGCGCCTAAAGCTGTAAATATGCCAAAACCTTCTGAGATTAAACAGGATTGTGAGGAGTCTCCCACTGAGTTTTTACACCGTCTTAAACCAACAGCTCAGAAATATATTAATATAGATCCTGACTTGGAGAACAGAGAAATAGAATTCTTAGTTGACTGGGAGCTCATTATTCTGTGTTAAACACTATGCAGGGAATATTAAGTAGCGATTCTGTAACAGTTATGGGTGCCACAAAAATTGCGAAACACGGCCCTTTAACCTGCTGCTTAGAATGTTTGTATGTGGAGTCTGTACGTATTGATTGTGTACCATGTGTCTTCTCTTGTGCACAACGAATGGTTGAAAAAAGCTTTAATGGTGCAATGGCTGTGCAGTGACACGCTGCTATGGCTGCAATTGTTAAACAAAGAAGGGGAGATGTGGCAGGGTTGTGACATCAGGCCCGTGAGAAATTGCAAGAGTCACAGTGTGAGAACAAGCGCTGGTGGAACAACACAAGCAGCAAGGACTGTGTGGGACATGAATCATCAGGGACAGAGGGATTGGTACATCAGGGACAGAGGGATTGATACGCGGTGGGTACATGAGGGACAGAGGGATTGATACGCGGTGGGTACATCAGGGACAGAGGGATTGATACAGGATCGGTACATCAAGGACAGAGGTCCGCGATGTTTCAAATGCAAACCTGAGTTTGTATTAAATGTCTCTCTGCATCTTAAAGAGAGTCTGTGCCTCATCTGCTACACCCCTTTATCTGTTTCCCAAATTACGATTTAGACTGTATTTACCGTTGTAAAAACAAAGCTTTCCCCCCTTAATTTTTGTCACGTGTTGTAGTTAGAATTAACAGAGATATTGGAGCCCATCGTAGCTAAACTGGAAAAAGACAGCAGCCGTGTGTATTTTTAAATAAAGACTAAATCAAGTGTGCTAGCTCATTATCTTTAAGCGTTTTACTGTGATCACGTCTCTCCCAAGGTTTTGTGTCTGTTGTATCAAGGCCTGACACCCATGGCCACAGTGGATGAATCACCATGGGCACAACACCAGGAACCTGCCTGTTCGTGTCCAGGATATCCACTCCAGCAGACACGTTTTAATTGGTACTTGCATTATGGATTAGATGCAACAAAAATCCATACTTTCTTTTGTCCTTTGCTATAGAGGAGGGGGTTGAACTTTTCTATAGCAGATTCAATCACTTGTTGTAAAGCAATGAAATAAATAACTTAGGCTTATTTCTATGGATAAACAACGTTTAATTCAATTCCTTAATTGTATTCCTTAAACACTTGTTCGTTAGACCATAAGCAAAACAGCGCTGGGTGTTAGTTCGTTAGTAGGCCCTTATTATGTGGTTGGTTAACCCTGAAAATGTTAGCTCCCTCTATCAATATAACCTCATAAACAAGTTTCAAAATTTTTATGTAGAACTTACCCACCTTTTCCTTTTTGCAGGTTCAGAGCCCGAGCCTCATTTGGTTGTATCTGTAAACATCAAACGTCTCAGCACAAATCACAACTGCATTTCTCACAGACAGAAGTGCCTGATCTCCACAGCTTGCCTGGCAGTGCAGAGAGCAGGAAGTGTGGTGAGTCCTGGGCCTTTGGGGACATTTCACCCTGTTTTGTGTCCCAGTCCCTCCCTGCTCCCTCCTCTTTCCTGCTGTGCCCTTCTTCCTCTTCATCTCTTCTCCCTCTGGCCCTCTGCTGCTTCCTCACCTATTCCCCCACCTTTCTGAATCTCTGTGCAGGGTTTCTCGTATCTCCCTCTCCGTCTCCACCCCTCTGTGTTCTCATCATCCCCGGTTTCTCTTTGTCGTCATTCTTGTCTGTTGCTCTGTCCCGCTCCGTGCCCCATCATTTCTCACTGTATCCCTCTGTCCTGCTCCCTGCGCCTATTCCTGCCCCTCTTCTTTTTTACTCCCTCTTCCTCTTGCTGCCCACCCCAGGATTTTTTCCCAATCTCTATCCTGCCCCAATCCTTATTGTTCTTTCTCTCTCCTGCTCCCTCTCTGTCTTTCTGCCTGTCTGCCCTTTCCCTGCTGCTTCTTTCTCCATCTCTGTCCAGATTACTGCCCCTTTTCCTTCTTGATGTCTTTCTGTCCTGTTTGTCTTTCTGTCTTCCTTGCCTGTTCCCAGCCCCATCCCCTCTCACTGTATCTTCCCTGTCCAGCTGGCTCTGCCTTTTCTTTGTCTTCTCATCCTCTTTCCTGCTCCTCAGCCCTCTTTTCCTCTTCCTCCAGCTCATTGCTGCATGTTTTCCCTTTCCAGTCTCTTCATTTTGATCTAAACTTTGCTTTGTTTCTCAGTCCCTTTGTTCTCTTCCCTTCCTGTTGCCTCTCAGTGGGCAGTGACGACCTGGTTCAGAGACAGCACGGCGACCACATCCCAGGTCGCTCGGTCCATCAGCACACAGATGCCACTGTGGTGGAAAGCAAATGGCGTTTATTAACAAGTAACACAGCGTTATATACCTTAGGTTTGCAACGTCACGTCCATCTGCTTGCCTCACATACTCCTACCTACCTAGGGAGGGGCTACTATCTTTCTGTACAGCGCGAGATCTTCCGGCCTCCAGACCCTAACTACCTACAGGTATGCGTCACAACCCCCCCGGACACCGTTTGTGTCACAAACGCCCCTGGACAGGGTGTGTCTCACAAACGCCCCTGGACAGGGTGTGTCTCACAAACGCCCCTGGACAGGGTGTGTCTCACAAACCCCATTGGACAGCATGTGTCACAACCCCCCCTGGAAACTGTGTGTGTCACGAACACCCCTGGACAACGTGTATGTCACAAACGCCCCTAGATAGGGTGTGTGTCACAAACCCCATTGGACAGGGTGTGTGTCACAAACCCCATTGGAGAGTGTATGTGTCACAAACCCCATTGGGACAGCGTGTGTGTCACAAACCCCATTGGACAGTGTGTGTGTCACAAGCCCCCCTGGACAGTGTGTGTGTCACGAACCCCCCCTGGACAGTGTGTGTGTCACAAACACCCTTAGACAGGGTGTGTGTCACAAACCCCATTGGAGACTGTGTCTCTCACAATCCCCATTGGACAGCGTGTGTGTCACAATCCCCATTGGACAGCGTGTGTCACAACCCCCCCCATTGGAGAGTGTGTGTGTCACAGACCCCATTGGACAGCGTGTGTGTCACAAACCCCATTGGAAAGGGTGTGTGTCACAAACGCCCCTGGACAGGGTGTGTGTCACAAACGCCCCTGGACAGGGTGTGTGTCACATACCCCATTGGACAGTGTGCATGTCACAAACCCCATTGAACAGCGTGTGAGTCACAAAGCCCATTGGACACGGCGTGTTTCACAAACCCCATTGGACAGCGTGTGTGTCATAAACACCATTGGACAGTGTGTGTGTCACAAACCCCACTGGACACACAGATGACTACAGTAAAAAACCAACACTGAAGGTATGCAGGTCTTTATTTCTTCTAGTTGAGGGGATCAATAAGAGATTTAGCTGCTTGCACTGTTTTTGTTACTCACACACTGATGATCTAGTATAGAAGCTACAAACCTCACAAGAAGCAGACCCAGAACCTCATTTAAGTGCCCTAAGGTCAAATTAAGAAGTCATTTAGCTGGTTTTCTCAGTGACCCCCCTGCTCTGAGGTTCCTCCTTGCACAGTGACTATCAACGCCAGAAGGAAAATTTACTTTAATCCCGCACGCAGGTGAATTTTGGGTTTTTAAGTTTCTTTCCTTAAATGAATGATGTATGTCTCTCTTACATGGTTAAGTAAAGGTTCACAAAAAAAAGGCATTTCTTTGCTGGACTTTTGTTTCTTTTCAGTGGCAAAATTTGTCACTGTACAAATATTGGATCAGATGGCAACTAAAATATCATGAAGTTAGTTGACATTCCTCCAATACCCATCTATATAAACAGATTGTTATCAGTTACTAAAATGGTTAAAAATCAGTCTTACTGCTCGTCAGTTGTTATTAATGAGAAAACTGTTTTACATAACTGACCTGAAATGCAGATGAATCCAGAAGGAAAAAAAGCCTCGTTGTATGAAGACAAGTTATCTGTTTGGGCATAAACTGCATAAATGGACGTATGAGAACAAGAGCATTCCACATAGTCTGATGTGTCGTCAACCACTTTGCAGAACCCGCTGTCGGACAGCCAGCTGCAAAACAAAATGTTCACAAAGCTGGAAATCGACTTGTCTAATTCACACGGTAAACAGGCTTGAAAATTGTTGTATCTCTGAAAACACCGGGTTTTCTAAACTACTGCATAAGTTTATCTTCATCTATTGCACATCTTTCATGTGCAGTTTTTAGAATAGCATATTTACGTGAAATTAAAACAGCTTTTAAAAAAATATATTATTAAAAAAATATAAGTATATAGTAATGAACTTTGTTTTTCTGCTAGAAATTTTTTTTGTGGCCATGTTTTAAAACTTACACAAGATTCACAGTCCCATCTGAATTTTTAACTAGTGTGTTGCTTATACTTGCACAGTGCTTTAGCCCATTCTGAAGAACACTTGCTGTTTGCTGTTTTGAAACTAAAATACATGTTCTCCTTCAGTATTGCTGAAAATTTTGGAAAAGGATACTACAGGTGACATCCTAAGCCATTTCTAGTGGAAACCACATTGTTCTGTGATACAATGTCTAGATAAAAGGAGAGTATGCAGGTAAATTCTGCTGCATCTCCTTCCTGAATAGTTTATATCAGTGACAGACTGATAGAATCCAGACCATCTAATGAAATCATATCTAAACTAACTAGTTGTCTGCAGGATATAGAATGGAACTCTCTCTAATTTCATTTATACTGTGTGAACAGGAAAGAAATAGGCAAATCAAATAATAGGGCGTTGAAGGGAATACACAGAAAACTTTAGCACATCGCTTGCAATGGTGTGAGTAGCAATAAGAATGGAAAATGATCAGCAGTTCACCACTTCTGAAAAGCAGGATACATCAAGTCAAGCTAGCAGCAGCAATATTAAAAACTACCAGGAGATGGCTTTTCTGTCAAAAAGTAAGAGCCCTACAGAGATCATCGTCAAAAGTTATGCCCAAATTCTGGATATTAGCAAATAAGGAATATTCTGTTTCAGTGACTTGAAGCAATACCAGAGACGCAGGTTTAATTCTTTGTAAGAATGGACTCGAAATGTTGTCTGATAACAACTGTAAAGAGTACAAAAGACGCTAATATTAAGGAAGTGATGCCATTCTGGAATTTATGGCCTCTCAGCATTGCCCAACACATCATTACGTAAACTAAACAGTACTGTAATGAAAAAAATCAATAGTAGAAGTCTGAGAAATCTCTAAGTTAGAATAACTACACATTTTATTATACAGAATGTTTTACGTGCTGGTACAAAGGCCAGAAAAGTTAAGGGAAAAAGATGGATAAGAAATAGATCAATTTCGTACTTGCAGGCGATCTGATCGGACTTGATGGGATTTTATACAAATACACATGGTAGAAACTGGAAAACTAAACAGATTAATAAAACAACCTTTCAGCAGCTTGGCTCCAGAGGAGACATAGAGACTTTTGTGGAACAATCCGACTTCCTGTAGCATAAATCCGATAAACAACTTCATTGTTATCTTTCAAAGGGTATGAACTCCGACCCTTCAAACTCATAGAAAAAGCCTGAAACAATACACACAACATAAACACAAACTTAATATTAAAATTCAACAGTCAGTGCTCATTTTAATCACAAACACACTAAAACGCTCACATTATTTTAAAGACATTTAAGATGGTTCGAGTAATATATAAATTAATTTATTGAAAAAATAAATTGCATTATCTTCCAACCTTGTTCTTCAAGGCAAGCTCTTTGTCTCCAGTAAGGAACCACTGCTGACTGCTATATTCTGTGAACTGTACAGATTCACAGCTCTCGTCTTGAAGAGGGGATAACACAACAGAGACCTTTAACAAATGTTCAGGTACTTGAATAAAATCTCCATCTTTTCCATCAAATCTGTGTCCGTTGATTTGCTAAGGAAACCAGTTGTGAGCCATTATTGCAATGTACGGGCAGCTGTCAAGGCTATTTTTACCTCTGTTGAAGAGGAAAAGCAACAGGGCTGGTAAGTGGAACTGAACTTTCACTATGCTTCACATAATTAGTCTAAAATGTATGCGTAATTAATATTTTATTCCTTCATCATTTTAGGCTTTATTACATTTAATAAAAAGACAGCTTCCGTTTCTGTGAAAAAAGGAGGGGCGGAATTATGATGTATTTTGGCTTCTCCATTTCTCCTCTGGATTTTGCTCACTATGATCTGTAAGAAAAACCATCCCATGGTAAAACAGGTTATCATAATATTCATCTTTATAACTTGATGTAGAGAAGAGTCAATAACAAGGAGAAGCATTAAAATGGATGATCTAGCTCTTATTCCCAAGAGATGACACAAAAAACTTGCAATAAGGAATTTGAACTTTCAAGTTCTGGACACTGTTCCAGATAGCACTGTTATTTATGCCATTTACTGTCTGTTGGCTGAGATGGGCATCTTAACCCCTATAACTTATGAAATGTCACAGAAAGTTACATCTCCAAAAGAAACTGAGAAAGAAATCTAAAGCATGCTGATTTTCACCTGACGGGAAAAAAGAAAAAAGGTATTTTTTTATTCTAGATTCAACTACCAGTTTTTTAATAGGTTCACAGTGGGAGAAACCCACTGTTGAGAAGTGTCTGTGTCATAAAACTGTCATTTGTTTCTGCAGTCATCTATTTTCCCTGCCCATTAGCCTGGCCACAGGTTATGATGCACTTGCAGAAAAAACTAGGAATTTGAAACTACATGTAAAAACTATGAGTTGCTTTCAGGCAATTCTAAATAATGTTCAAGTGAGCAAAACCATGTACACAGAAATTAGAGAACGCCAGTAGAAATTTTGGGTTACTTACTGTCACCTACATCTTAAAGCATAGCTCTCCATCATATAATTACGTTATTTTCTTAGCAAGATTAATTAATCCTTTTCTAAGCAATATTTAAGCTAATGGTGACTTAATACATCCCAGATCTCCTGACTTCTACTCTCAGAGCTACCCCGCATTTGTGACACCAGCTCTTAGAGCTTTCTAAGATTCCGACAGAGTGCAACACGTTTTCATACAGGTAACAAGTCCCTTTTCTAAAAAAATATCATTTACATTTTTACTGTATTAGCTTTCTGGTATTTTCAAAACGTATTTTGAATTCAAGGTTACTTACCTTTCTCCCGGTGACCCACACATTACCCCTGTCAACAGGGAAAAGGCAAATTTCCCGGTCACCGCAGCAAGCAGGCTATATCCTCGTGTGTCCTCGCGCTTTGGGCTAGCCAGGGTGCAGAGTATCTCATAGAAAAGGCTTCTACTTTTATCAGTGAGTAACTGTTTCTCACCAACATCTGTCACCTAAAGGGAGGAGAAGAAATGGAACATTTTATGCACACAAGTCTGCTTGTAACATTTCCTCATAAAACGAACATTTATCCCAGTGTTCATTCTGAAAGTTCAGCATATTTTTCATTTCTTGATCACTGCGGCCAAGGCATCAGGTGCAGTCTATGTCAAAACTACACAAAGATATCCTTACTAATGTGGATTTATTAAAGAAACCATGTGGGACTTTTCATTCCTTCGCAAGTCAAAGATCGTTGCGCCCTGAGGATTCTTGATATGATTTCTGTGTCAAAATGGCAACAGTCACAAATGAATTATTCTTCATTAATATTTTTATACTGTTTTGTGTCTAGGTATTTAAACATTTTCCAGCTCCACATTTAAACACTTTCCAGATCCATTTTGCATTGCTCCACAAGTCCAGAAGAGCCAGGAAGCCACAAAACTAGTCCCAGGGTTTTCAGAGAACTCAGGGCAATGCTGAAGTGCTCAGGTACTTGCCAGCCCGATTGCCAGAGATAATGCAGAGGGAAAAAAAAGGAAAAGAATATGCAGGCCTGGTTAAGACAACAGCAGAAGACTCCAGCTGGTCCTGCTAGGACTTGCTGGTGTGTTGACTGTATTCAAATGTGAAGATAAGAACAACCTATCAGAGAGCAGTGTAGGGGAAAGGGACCTGGGGGTCCTGGGGACAGCAGGATGACCATGAGCCAGCACTGGGCCCTTGTGGCCAGGAAGGCCAATGGTACCTGGGGTGGGTTAGAAGGGGGTGATCAGTAGGTCAGAGAGGTTCTCCTGCCCCTCTGCTCTGCCCTGGGGAGACCACACCTGGAATCTTGTGTCCAGTTGTGGCCCCTCAGTTCCAGCAGGACAGGGAACTGCTGGAGGGAGTCCAGCGCAGCCACCAAGATGCTGAAGGGAGTGGAGCATCTCCCGTGTGAGGAAAGGCTGAGGGAGCTGGGGCTCTGGAGCTGGACAAGAGGACACTGAGGGGTGACTCATTCATGGGGATCAATATGGAAAGGGGGAGCGTCAGGAGGATGGAGCCAGGCTCTTCTCGGTGACAACCAATGGTAGGACAAGGGGTAATGGGTACAAACTGGAACACAGGAGTTTTGGAGGTTCTGCTTAAATTTGAGAAGAAACTTGTTCCCGGTGAGGGTGGCAGAGCCTGGCCCAGGCTGCCCAGGGAGCTTGTGGAGTCTCCTTCTCTGCAGACACTCCAACCCGCCTGGACACCTTCCTGTGTAACCTCATCTGGGTGTTCCTGCTCCATGGGGGGATTGCACTGGATGAGCTTTCCAGGGCCCTGCAACCCCTGACATTCTGTGAATCTGTGATTCTGTGAACCCTGAGCCTCACTGCCTTGTGCCAGGGCTAAAACCAACAAAGATATGCCCTGAGAATCAAGAAATCGTAACAAGCTCTGTGAAAGCGTGACACCAAAGGGAAAATGTGGCACAGCACAAAACATCGTGCTATAGGTACATACACAAAATCAATACCAGTTGTTCTTTTCAACCTATTTGATTGTTGATTGCCAGCCACCATCCTAACTTGTAGCAGGCAAACGTCTTCCATGACTGGGACTTCACAGCTTCTATTTTTACCTTTGTCTGGGTCCCTGGGTCCCTGGGTCCCTGCTGTGGATGCTGTCCTTGATCTTATCACAGGCCTGTGTGTTATTTTACTCTTATTAAAGTCATTGGTCATTCAAGAAAGAGCAGGAAAGGTTTACCTTATCTATTATATGCATCACAGCAGTAAGCTGCTCTTCTGTGGTTTCTGTAGCCACTTTGACATTCAGATTCTGGAGGACTCTGTGTAAGATGGTGTCATCAAGAGGCTGATGGAGTTGATCAATGAGCCCCCAAGCTGGCAAGGAGTCCAAATCTGACACAATGGTGACCTTAGCAATGCCATACACGTCATCTGCCCTGGCACCGCCTGTGGGATTAGAAAGTACAACCTGGAAACGCTTTGGAAATGGGTTTAAAGATCCTGTCTTTGGAGTCAGGGTCACATCCAGGAACATATTTCTCTGTCCAGGTTCAAAAGTCAATAAACCCTCAGATCTGGCAAAATCTTGTCCTGCCACAGCTGGAGATATGAAGGTCCGGCCAATAGGTTCAGGTTTCTGTAGCTCCTTAAAACAAATCAGAAGAGTTTGGGGTAACATTATGATAGATACAATCGTTCAAAACCAGCTGCTGTAGAACTCCTGTTGTAAATAGGTAAAATTTAAGTGTGTAAAAAAAGAAACCCTCTTTCAAAATGCAGTTAAGAATTATATAACAATTACCTTCAATGAAATATCTCCCTGAAGTAGCAATCTGTCACCTGTAATCACTGACTACCCAGGGAAAGAATTATATATATTGTCGATAGTGTACAGGATCCCTTTCGTTCTTTTGCAAAACAAAAATCACAAAGCTTTTTCTGGGTGAACAGATGTTACAGAAACGTTAGCACATCTGTAAGGTGAATTCCAGAGGGCAACAATGTAAGTTTAGGTCTGTAGCATGAAATTCCCTCGGTTCAGGGTACAGGCAGGCATTACACATACATAAAAACTAAACAAAAGGAAAAAAATAAACCACTCTGGAAACCTGTGCCCAAATTAATATCAGTTCATGATATTTTTAGTCCCAGTAAAGATACCTAGGAATGCTATAGGGCCTCATTTCTTCTGTGAAGTAGCACTCTTTTCACCTTCCACGAGGTCTGCAGATTCTTCATATCCTTACTGGTTTTGTCAGTTGCCACAACCCTGGTATTATATCTCGTAATATAACAAACTTTCCTTAAGTGGAAACTAACATTCCGGGCTATTATTCAAATTCAGTAGTATTTCTTAATTTAGTAAGAACTGATTGTATACTGACTATTAAGCAAAGATGTTTATTTGTGAAATACTAGACCGCTTTTGAAAACATTTTGCTTTAATTAGTAGAGTTTACTTATGGAATAAATCAGAATTTTTCTTTTGAGTTCAGAGAACTTAGTAAATCAATGCAGTGTGTATCTCTTTCAAAATTGCTCTAGAACAAAATCACATCATCTGTGCAAATTTCAGTAAGAAGTTTCCTTTTGTTTACCCCTTCCAATCGAGAACTAGGAAATGGAGCAATAAGTGGTAATAAAAGCACCAGTGGCAAGAGCATTGTTTAAGAAACCTTTGTAGAAATGAGATAAACATCTGTTTCCTGTCTGCCACGGCTTCTTATTTTACAGGTACCAAGAGCACCAATAATTTGGTGTGTGGTCACGCACACTCATTACCTAAAAGTATCCAAAGAAGGGTTGCTATATAAAAATTATAAACAGGTAAAGAAATGCTCCCTATATTTCAGCCTAAATATACACTGGACAGTAGCAATTTCTTCTCCATTTAACATCTAAATTATAATGAACTTTTGGCTGGAAAGAATGTGAAAATTTGTTATCACGCAATTCAACAAAAAATGCACTGGTCAGCTATAAGAAATGGATGGAAATATCACGTAATCCCATGCAGTTGAAATAAATATGCATCCAATACAGCAATAGAATGCAAAGCATTTTATTGTAAAGGTTGATGGAATTACACCCCTCTTGCAGCCTGTTCCTTGACGTTGAAATCAAGGAAGGAATCATGTTTTTTGCAGTTGTGTTACTTCTGCTAAAGGAGAATCTTCATAATCTGTCAGTTAATAATGAGGTAGTCATTTAGAGATAAAAGGGTCCCAAGTTAGAAGTGTCTGATGTTACAGCTGTAAACATAACCAAAAAAATGAAAGGGGATGGTAAAATAGGCTTAAGCACGTGAGATTTTTTAATCAGATAATTTTAGTTTAGAACTTCAAGAAAATGCAATAAAATCTGATGAAAGCGCTCCTTCTCTTTTCCTCAGTGTGCTCTGTGTATTAATACATTTTTCACCTAAAACAGCAAGTGTGTTGGCATCTGAATCTTGACAGGCATACACATAATAAAAACTTAATTTGAGAGAAAAAAGCCTCAAAAATTTGAGTATTTCAAGAACTTTAGGACAAAGAAAGAAATGTATTTAATGCCTGCCTGCCCGTTGTCTTTGAGGTAACTGAAAGGTACTATGAAACAAATCACTCTTGATAATACAAGAGTGAACAAGGCCTTTTTACTAGTGGAAAACAAACAAAATTATAATGTATGGGCCCGGCAAATGCTTGACTGCTTCCTGAAAAAAATGCTAATGACAGCCAGATTCACTTTACAGAATGAACGATTTACTAGCAAAAAAATAAGTTAAATTATAAAAACAGCAACAGACGCTTTACCTGCATGCTGGAGCTGACCACTGTGGTGACCGATGTACTAGAATCTCTATGCACTTGCAGGCTGATTAAAGTTGTCTTCTTGTGAGCCACAGCAAAACGAGATCCCACAGCAAAATACACTAAACCACGAGGAGCGTCGCTTTCAAGGACGGTTATAAAAGCAAATCTGGCACTGCTGTTCAATGCAGCTCCTGTGCTTACAGCATAAAGCTCAACAAAAAAATACGTCTCAAATTCAGGTACCTGTAAAGGAGGGATGATTTTCATGTCATTATAAGACCCACTAATTATTTGTTTTTAAAAAGTTTGCATTATTTTGTATGCACAATGGATACTAACACTATAAGCATGCCTCTTGAAATGTGCAGTAAGTGCAAGGAAGTATTAATATATCCTAAAAATAATAATGTTGCAGCAATGCCACGTGCAATAATGACATCGTGAATTTTTGCATGGGACTCTACCGCAGTAAAACAGCTATTTGTATACTACACGTATTGTTACCGTCAATTTGCCATAAGACAAGATGGTAAATGCTTTAAGAGCTCAATTTTCCAGATTATGGAGTTACACAGCTGTACATTTTGTAAGGAATTTGCTCTTTCACTTAATTTTTGCCCTATGAAAAGGCATGTACCCACCTTCTTACCTGTGTAAAAAACTCCATAGAAGAGTGAGTATGCAGTTTTGAATCTTCAGTTAATGTTGACTGTATTTTTATATTGAACTCTGCTAACCACAGTTTTGAATAGTCTGGAAATACAGGCTATTGAATTTCAGCGTTCACATGTCAAAGAATTAGTCTAGGAATTTCTACAAACTGAATGCCTGTTTATTGAAAATAAGGTAGCAATATTAAATTACACTATGACGTGTTGCCCTACCTTTGATTTTCTACCTACACTACAGATATAACATGTTTAGAAATAGATATCCGATTCCTGAGATTCCATAAATAATTGGAAATATGGCATCCGAGCCTATTAGATGCACTGAGGAAGCAGCAAACCAGCAAAAAAAACTCCATAGTTCTTTACAAGACAACAGCATTATAAAAAAGAGTTGGTAATTGAAGACGATTTCAAGTATAGATTTTTGTTCCGGGTCTGGATTTTTGGAAATTCTACTGTAATTCTAGGAAAGCAGGATCCAGCTCTTAGCAAATGAAGTCAGTGCAACTGACCAAGCAAAAACTTTCTAAAAGCTAGATGTCATACCGTACGCCATAAAAACGTAAAATATTTATTGAATGCATTTATTACTTCATCATTTCATAATGTATTTGTTGCTAATTTATAAGCTATTTTATGGAAGAAGAACTGGAAGAAGAATTAAAGAATATTTGGGGGGGCTAAACGGCATATATTTTTAATCGAGTAGTCATCAAGTAATTATTTACATGGAATGATCTTGACTAATGGATGACAGGCACAAATTCACTGTAGCGCCACAGGGAACTAACCTTCCATTAGCACCTGTTTGAGTGGCACACGCTTGTGCTTCATGTGGTATAAATGCATGTTTCTGACGCTGCCAGTCCGCTGTCATTAAATAATGAAGACACTCCTCTGGAATAAACAGGTTCAAAATCCCAGTTTGCTCAGCGAGGCCACCTGTGATCCACTCATGCATATATTTTATTCCTTGGCTCTGTAATTTAAAAATTACATCCGAAGATGCAGAAGGAAAATAGCCCTCTGAGCTAAGGGAATGCACACAGTTCCCTAGTGGGAAATGATTGTTTCCCACATCCTACATCTTGCGTTGTTTTCTAAAGTGTAGTCAGACAAACTGTAGAAACCTTCTCATATTGTCTTTCTTCCATTCCCCAGACCTCAGCTTTGCCACTAGCCTGACGGTTCAGATAGTTTATCGGAAAATGTCAAACTCTTCACTCTGAAAGAATGACAAACGTTAATCTTTCCTTTCTTAAGGGACTGTTCTAAGCACCAGGTGTTCAAACAAAATGATTTTTTCCTTTTGTTTCCAGTAAAAATTGTTGCAATAAAAGCGTTTTGGTTTTTTTTTTTTTTGTAGAATGAGGTGGTGTTAGTCGCAGGATATGCTTTCTATAAAACACCCTAAGAAGTCCTTTAACTGATTAAAAATTTACTGTGTGGAGGATAAGAATGCAGCAAATGAATACACATCTCACTGAGATAACTCCATTCTTTTTTCTTATGGTTCTATAAAAGATCTGCATTTTACTCTTCAAATTAAATACTCATCTTCCCAAGTTTTTAGCAGTCACCATGGACGCAGCACAAGTCTGTAAATAAACATGTATTTGCAGAGGAGCTGAGCAGATGTCAAGTTACCATCTCCAGACTGTGTCCCATACATCACTTCCTCCAGATCAGAGGGTTTTTTCAGTCTTGATAAGCTGCAATTCAACACCACAGGGCTATACACAAATGAGTAATAATTACTTACGTTCTCAGGCTTTAGTTCAATGGAGATGTTGCACAACGTTTGACCTGCCATGCAGGTAGTGGATCCCACCACGGATACAAGTTCATTCTCCAAGTTCACGCCATCCTTCAGAAGGACAACAGCTGTTTTATTAAAGGTCACACGCCAAAAGATCTTCACCTCTTCAAAAGCCCGATAAGCAAATCGAGAGTATATATGTACTGCAGGAGATCACTGTTGTTTTAGGAAACATAAACCACGGAGGTAACACACGTTTTCTGTTATGATTCAAAGCTTATCACCAGGGAACAAACTGCTGTAGGATGAAAACGTCTCTTTTTTAATTTAAATTCCTTCACCTGACATGTGTTTAGATCACAAAAACATCACACAGGAAGAAAATAAAGCAATTACACGGAGCTAGATTATTCTCAATTTTTATTTCAGAAAACATGACATTAGCTGCATAAGAGACACTGGTTCTTGGAAGGGAGTTGCCCGTCTACCTTCCTTAATACTACAGTGACCGTTCGCCTGGAAAACCAGGTAGGATTTGTCTTTCCTCTAAGTTTAAGGAACGTGAAGTACTTGAGCATATTTGATTAAAAGTACACATCAATGTGCAACATATGTAGATATATATATATGTGCTAATTAGAAAAAATATAGTGTCTGTGTGACTGAAAACATTATCATAGTGCTGACACTCAGGTGCCTTCTTAATTGCTCATTTTAGTATTCATACCTACATTGTACTACACGGGGAGTTGAGAATTTGAATTACACCTCGAGCAGGGCAAATATTTTAACTCAAGCAAATCTTTCACACTTGTAGCCTTATAGTGTAAGTTGGAAAATACTTGTTTTTCCTGTCTCTGCTTTATCACAGTAGAGTGACAGACCTAATCACATTCACAACTTAAAGCCAGTTCATCAACTTCTGAGAAGTTACTAAAGCAGCTGAAAGGCAGATTTATTTTAAAACTCTTTGAGAAACTCTTCCACTAACAGCAGCTCCTGTGGTTAACAACACAGCATGTTACAACATGTGGGAAGCACATTCGAATCGGCTGTTGCCTGCACCTGTTTGGTTGCCTTGTGACAATCAGCAGCACCTCTCTGTTCTCCGAGTCTTCATCAAGTACGAGAGCGCTTTGTACTTCTGGAACAAATCCCAAAATGCCGTTCTGGAGATCACTTCCTATAGAGGAAACAGTCCATGAAAGTAAGCAAGAAAGTTAAGCTGAGACTAAATTATAACCTTCATGTGAATAACCACTAAAAAAAATTTAAAATAGGTATCAAAACAATGCTACAAAGTATCATCTGGGGACACCTTGAGAAAATGTATTATAATATTTCTGGGTTTAATTTACACTACATAGTTATCCAGAACTTTAAATGTTGGCATTTCTAAATTTTATTTTAACCAGTAGAATAAGTACTTTTGAAAGCAGATATAGCAGGGTACGGGATGAAGATGGGCTTCCAAGGACAGCTTTCTTATTCGTCCCACTCATACTCTTGTTGAAGCCATTAATTTTTCCAAATTGTCACATCAGCTTTTCTTCTGCATCTTTAATTCCGTGTGTGCAAGTATGGAGCTGCACAATACTTCACTGTTCTCATGGGAATGTAAACATCTTTGGCAAAACAGCAGTGTATGGAAAAAAAATCCAGGTTTCATGAGGGGAAGCTAATGTCTTCACAGTGTCCCATTAAATCTTGTTACTAAAGGATTTCTCCTTTACAGGTAGCAATGGCTTTACTTACCAGTGCATGCTGAATGTCAATATAGAGACTGATACTTTGCACAAACCCCATTGTATGTAAAAGTGACAAAATGGCAAAAGTAAAAATCTAAAATGCCTGCAGTGCTACTGGATCTACATAAAAACTACTCAAGATTAGTCTTTTCCCTTAAAGAGTAAAACAGGGCAAGAACAGAGATAAGCATAATCTCTAAATGTATTTTGAGCTACGTTGCTAAGGGACGCGTAGTAGCTTTGTACATTAGATGCTTCCTCTGCTCTGGAAAACTCAAGATTTCACAATAGAATACCCTGCTTATCGTCAAGTAGATTGCCAATCTTTACATGAAAATTGCTATGAAAACATAGTCATTTACTGTTATTAATTTTCCCAGGGAAATAATATTACCTGCAATAATTACTGTTGCAAAAGCAGCAAATCCCTATTCATCCTTTCCTTCTACAATCTGAGCTCCATATTCAGGATTTGAGAGGAAAACATAAAACAATTCCTGTCCTTCAGGCTCGTCATCGTCAAAAATCTTTATGGACACCCTGCTTTCTCTTTGTCCATCCAGCAAAGTCAAAGAGACTGACTGTTCCTCAAAATCTTCCCCTTCCATTGCCCAAGTGAAGTTGGATCTTCCATCAACGGAAGGAAATCCTTCATAAAAGGATATGAATCTGCTCCACTTTGTGCACTCACTCCCCCAAAGGTTTTAATGGTTACTTCAACATCACCAGTAAAACCCTTGGTCCTTCTGATATGAAGTATCGCTGTGTTGGGGGTACTGTTGTTGGCATCTTCTTCAACATAAATAAACTCTGGCCCCAAACTTAGTATTCCATGAAGAATATCATTAGCGAGGATATTAACGGTGGCAACACTGAAAGCTGGATTCAGATGTGGACTCCAGGCAAGCTTCACAGGTTGAACATCCAAAATTTCCACACAAGTCAAATTTACAAAAAAAAATTCCTCAATTTCAGAGACAGAGTCATCAATTATTGATATTTCTATCACAGCGTTTGTCTGAAAATGTAAAAACGTAAGCTCTCCATTGTAGATGGGTACAAAGTCCTCTAGTGGTTTGGCACTTCCTGGAATGGTCTGATATGTCAATTTAGTGAGATTACTTTGAAAACCAAACAATCTTTGGACATGTAGTGTGACTGCCCAAACATCATCCTCAACTGAAACAGACCTTGAGTTAAGAGCAAACTGGAAGATCCCCATCGGCTCAATTTCAGCTCTTGTAAAACCCGATCTGAAACAGAAAAGACACCAAAGTTGACAGAGGAAATACGAAGCGTGAAGAAAAGTAAAACATTAAAGCAGAATAATTTCCAGTGAACAATCAATGATGGCTGTAAGAAAGCGGATCAAACAAATGTCTAATAGCAGAGGGAAGAAATAGCAACCATACCAAAGCAAGATGTAACATGATTGCCTGAAAAATGATTTGGTAATAATAGGATCGAACAGCCCTCCTCAGATGCAATGCACCCAAATCAGCACAGGATACAGAGTAAAGTTTAAATAAAATAAAGTCTTCCTGAGAAAAGGGAGAAGCAAAGTAAAGTATGATGTTTTTCCGTTCTGGACACAATGAAAGAAGATACATTACAATACAGCCACCCCGAGTAATACCAGTTTTATCTATAGAACAAACTTCCCATTTCAAAGGAAAACTGAGGGACAGACAGATCCTAACAGATCTACAGTTAGAGCCAGGAAGCTAGAGAATGAGAGGAAGTTATTTTAAAACTTACAGTGGGGCTTTGAAATACTAACTGCCCCCTCACAGGAATTTTTTTTCCAGATCTGAGCCCTGTGATCAATATAAACTTAAGCTCTACTTCATTCATATTAAATAGATCCCTTTCTTATTAGAAAATAAGCATAGAAGCAAAACTCTTCGTTAAATCTTGTGTCTTATACCTGTCTGCAGAACTGACCTATTATTCAGTGCTAGAGGCTATCAAATGGCACTAAAATTACAGTGATTTTGGTCAAAAAACTAGACCATTTCCACCACTAAGGGAGCCAAAAGCTCTTCAAAGTCACCTTTACCCTCCATGGGATGTCATCTTCAGTTTTCTAGGAAAGGTCATTCTCACATACTTAATGTATTTGATTCACAGGGTAAATAGGGGCTCTGAGGACACCAGTCCACAGGACAGACAAGCCCAGGAGAAGGGCTCAATCTCAGGATTTATCCATCCATTTCACTCCTGACTTCCTTCAGATTTGCCACTGTAATTGTAACATGGCGAAGCCAAAACCTTTCTCCATACGTGGTGTTACTCCATGTCCATTCTTTTTATACCACTTCTAGCTATCAATGGCTAAGGATGAATGAAAATAAAATAGCTTGAAGAACAGATAACTTATCTGAGATGGAAAACTACATTAAACGTAATGGGTTTGTTTTTTTAAAAAATAAAAAGGAGGTTTATATAAATTAGGTATTTTCAGAACATTTCTTGTTTTATTTTTCTTATTATAAATAATTTGTTATGTAAGACCTTCTAAATATGGATTTTTAGGGACACAAATGAAAACTGTTAAGAGTTGCTTTCAGTCTTCAGCTTCCCGGCTAAAACTGTTGATCTTCATTGTCTTGACTGTCTCCGTTATTCTAGGCACCTATGAAATAGACTGGAGTTGGATAAAAGCCTCAGTTCTGAACAGGTCAGATCTAGATCACTTTGTTCTCACCTGAGACAAGCTATACAAATTTATCAAAGAATGGACTACAAGTTACTAGCTGCCTAGAATAATAACAACAGGGATTTGTATAAGTTTTGTATCTGTACACAGGTCATAATTCTTATGGCATTGGTGCGACTCAAAAACACAAGTAGCATCCTTACCTCAGGCGAGCCCCACCAGACACATTGCTGTGCGCTGCTGTTAAAGTGATGGCAAATGACTCACATTTATTTAGGCTTGGAGTGGCCTGAAATGAAATCACTTTACTTTGCTCACCAGAGGAAAATGCAACAGTACCTGAAGGAAAGAGAGAGTGAGAGAGAGCAAAAGTCAAAATAATCCAATAGGAATCCTCTTTTTATCTGGCAATGCGCTAAAGTACAGACTTTAATCACAATTCCACTCCATTTAGGGAGAAGAAAACTGGATAAGGGTCTTTCCTATATGAAGCTGTCCTTCATGGCCACAGCATCGTGCCTGCCTCCCAGACATGGATCTATGAAGTTGAAGGGTTTTTTTGCTTATAAAATGCACACATCCCTTATAGCTAAAAATTAGACCATACCATTTCAATCTAATGACGCTTTATTAATAGAGAGAGCATACAGAGGTATATATAACTAAAAGGTGGTATCATCACTTATGCAACTTTCGTAGCTGTTTCCTCAGACTGTTACTCACCAAACAGAGGAGTAATATTGCCTGACTGAGCAAAGTCAGTGATCAGGTCTGCTGGGTATCCTGAGATCCAGCTCACGATGACAGAGCCATAAACTCCTTTTCTGGTGATGACAGCCTGGCCTGTCCCTGCTATAATGTCTGTAAGTCGTAAAATCACAGATTCAAAGCCAACCTGTGGAAACATAATGGATTTTGTTATAGAAAATGGAATAAAAGTGAACAATAACATATATGAAAGAGTACTATATTTTGTAAGGTAGGCATCTTAACAGTAGTTACACATGCATATAAATATATGTATGTACATGTCTATCTATGTTTGTGTATATATATATATAAATGCTTTCTTCACAACTCTTCAACGTTTCTAAATCTTAGACTTCTGAGAATTAGATATCAGGGAAAAAAAAGGAACCAGTATGAATGACATTTTGGTACTGAAAACACTGACTATAGCATTTTGTGTCTGTCATTCAAAAGGAAAACAAACCAACCTGCCCTTAATGCTCACATGCAATGGCTGTGGTACCATACAGATACACACAGGTCTAAAATAAAGTATTATTTGTCTATCCAGTGAAAGTAAGTTGTTGTCACATTACATTGTTCACAAAACCATTCTTGATAGTATGATGTACTTTTCTTTCTTTGACCAAAAAATGGGAATGAAAAGATAATTCACACATTCTAAAATGATAAGTGGATGTATGGTAGTAAACAATGTTTACAGAAAGACCATTTGCATTAAGTTCAATTCCAAATTGAAAGACAAAACAGTGTGTCAAGAGAATTAAAATCATTACATAAAGACTTCAATAAAATTTAAGAGACAAAAACTCAGCATGCTGTTGTCTTTGCTTGCCACATAAAAAGGGAACTGTAGCACATATGCCATATTGGAACAGGTATAGTATATTTTTTCTGTCTCATACAAAGCAGACAAATGGAAAATTCCCCACTCAGTGATTAGTCAAAGGTACTGTCAAGTGCACTAAGACGCAGCATGACCTCCACTTCTTTTTGCACATGAGACTGCATGCATGCTCTTATCTACTTTGGGGCTGCTGTACTTAAAGGAATAACATCGTCCAGAACTAGCTATTTTCCTCTAAGTCTCAGAACTTCCACTTCATGTAAACAAAAGTATAAGTAAATCATCATATTTATGCTATTTACATTTTATAGATGAAGAGACCTTTTCAAACTGCATTTACACATCTCTATATGAATTTGTATCAGAGAAAAGACAATATACAGTACAAGTAATAACTGGAACAGTCTTGTTGGTCATTAAATTGGTTGCAATGATGAAAACTTTAAGGAGCAAACTGAATTCTTATAGCGGCTGCCCTTTGTAATGAAGTGTACCTTCCTTCTGCGGTAGAAAATTACACTGCAGTCAGTCTACTGACCTGTGAATTGGCAGCTTCCTCAGGAACAAGCAGAATGGCTGACTTCGCTTTTCCTAATATTTTGGCACATCCTTGGCACTTGTCCCAACCAGGCTTACGTTAGTCAGTTCCAGGGTAAAATTCAAGCCCAGTACAATAAACGCCTTTGAGAGGAAGAATGCAATTAAAATGGTGGCAATGGAATTCCACTGAAAACACGATAACCACCAGTTCAAAGAGTTAAGTGGCAGAAAAATCAGCAGATTTTGTTGTTTGCATGAAAAAGCAGTGTTTTCAAGTCAAGCGTTTTGTTGATTATCTTTCTATAAAGAAACACAGTTAAAACAGCAATATTGTGATTGTAATTTACCAGCAGTTAATTGAAAGATGAGTTTATAGAGCAAGTATTGCCATTTTACTGAACTGTATCTAACATAGTGGGTCTCAGCTTGATCTTAACTCTTAGGGTTAATAAGAATATTTGAATACATAAAATAACAAAATATTGAACTGATAGTAACACAAAGCAATGATGGAAGGAAACACTGGATATTTGAACGCATGCATAGAGTGATTTTGCAGTTATTACCTGAAAATGTGATATTTGAACCCACTTCTAGTCCATAAATAGGAAATTCATTATACCAAAACTCTCTTTTCTGCTTCTTGACAGTGGACAGTATTGAGAGTTCAGTATCTTATTCCAGCACATTTGTATTGTGATGAACACAAATGGAAACAATAGATACCACGTGACTTAAAAGGATAATACAGACCTGGTTGCTTATTGGCACTCTTTTCACTCCAAAGCTGGCACCGTCTTTTATTGTGAGGTATCCCACCTCATTCTCAGGCTCAATTAGTGCTTCTTCACAATGAGATGTGATATGGTACTCCACAATTGCTTCTCCAAATGCCCCAGCATGCCGAGTTACATTGATCTGAACATACCGACGATCCAGGTTCCTCTCTACGAGTACTGACTGCTGGTCAGAGTACAGGGCGAACACTCCATAGGGGTCATCATTTGCAAACACATTGATTTCCGAAATTCTTTTCTCTTGGTCTAAATCTGCTCCACCTTCTACTGAAATCAGCTGCACCACATAGTTCTCAACCAGTCCTGGAACATCGTCAGGTAACAGGTAGATGATTATCTCAGCTGTGCTCTCCTGGTCAGCAACGACAACAGATCCCTCTGTCCTAAGAAAGTCACCCGTGATGTCAGATTCACTACGTATTTCCCAGTAAACCTGAAATTTATTTAGAAAATGCACAAAATGAAGGCAATATCACCCACAGAGTCGGAAACTTTCACATTCATGGTTCAGTATAGATTGCATACGGAATAGGTTGGGTTTAAATGGGTAAAATACAAATTTGTTTAAGTATGCATAGAAAGAAGCACATAGACTATCTTACAAAGTGGTGTGTTGTTCTTCCAGCAGTACTGTGAATGCAAAGATTACCTTTGTATATCCTCTGGACACCTACGTAAAACTATACGGAATCTCTGAACCATTGCTTGAAATTATTTCTATTTTTACACCAAGATATCCTTGCTGTTTTTCCAGTTTCCAGAATTCCTCACAACAGAAAGGTGTGAAGAGTTCTCATTAAACACATTAGATGCTTTTTATTAATTTTTTTTTTTTTTTAATAAATGAGTACTTGTGAAAATGCTGACTTGCAAACAACTTTAGGTAAAGACAATGTAAGTGATGATTCTAAAATGTCTGATTCTTACCTTTACATATGGCTGAAAAAGAGTAAATTGTGAGGATCTCAAAGAAAGCTCACTATGAAAGTCTGGTCTCTCCTGTTCTCCCATCAAAAGCACAGGAGCAGAGGGAGAGAGGAAGCAAGACAAGCACTCCAGTGCTGGTTTTCTGTTGTTTTCACTGACCAGGGGAGACTGAATCTGACTCTACAAACCACAACTACTAGAGCTGAGGCCTTGCTAAACTCAGTCTAAAAGGCGACATTTCAAAATTTGAGAAATACGCAATTGAAAGGCACAGAATAAGATCTCCCTCCATGCATTGATACAGAGGATTATTTCAGATTATAATGTTGATTAGGAAGAGAGTGAGAATACCGTTATGTTTCCCATGGTGCCCTGGATTCGTCTGACAAACAGTGTAATACTTTGTGGCCCTTCCACTGCAGAGGGTTCTGTGAAGTTTTTCTCAGTTAACGATTCAGGAGCAAACTGTACCATTCTGTTGGGATCACCAAACTTCTGTATCTTTAAGGAAGTAATTGAATAAAAAAAAATTAAACAATCAGAAATGTAAAGTGAATAGTATTCTTGTTTGAAACATTGAGATTTTCATTGCTAGATGCTATAGGGAATGTATCAATTAGTTCTTCCTCTTGAGTTTTCTCCTCTTAAGAAGACTCAAGAGTACATCGGTATTTAGAAGAGAGTCTGAGAGAGTCTGCTCTCTAATAGGTCATTTCCCAACTTATACTGGAACCTGGGGTTGTTCCTGCCCAGACACAAGACTCTACACTTGCCCTTGTTCCATTTCATTAAATTTCTCCCTGCCCAACTCTCCAGCCTGTCCAGGTCTCCCAATGGCAGCACAGCTTCCAGGGTCAGCCACTCCTCTCAGCTTGGTGTCATCAGCAAACTTGCTGACAGTCACTCTGTTCCCTCATCCAAGTCATTGATGAATATATTGAATAATACAGGCCCCAGTACTGACTCTTGAGGGACTGCACTAGATACAGGCCCCAACTGGACTCTGCCCCGTTGACCACGACCATCAAACCCATGTAGCAGGGGAGGCAAAAGAAAAAGAGGCAAATGACAAGCTATTCAGTCATTATGATTACCCTTCAAAGCTTTGCAGGATAAATACCAATAACAGAGATCTCAAGAGGAAGAAAAGCAATATGACTTACTATTAGTGTAATGCTGTTTGCCTTAGGATCTAGTTCTGCTTCACCTTTCATAAGGCTCAGCCTAATAATGAAGATCTCCTGAACTTCAACTTCTTCACGAGGATGGATTTGTAGATTAATAGTTCTCAGCCCTCCTTCCCCTTCTCCAAAATAGAATGATCCGTTCACAGGGTCACCAATGTCACTATTCAGGGGAGATAAAACCTCTTCTGAATTGGGTCCCAAGATGTCCCAATTAATCTGTGGAAGATACCAGTTAGTTTCAGATTTACAGTAGTGACATATTATAACTGCCTCCCAGGTCGGGGGAAGTGACAGAGTAACACAAGCAACATAAAAATTCTTGCATCTGCTAACAAGCTACATTTAAATATGTGCTCTTTTTACAGAACACAACATATTAATAATTGATTATATGTGGGAAAATATAGAATCCTTTGGAGAAAAATAAACATTAAAAATAGAAATTCTGAAGTGCTAGTTAGCCACAATGCCATTTTATTAAATTCTAGATATTAGTTACAGAAAAGAAAATAAACTGAGGTTTCTGTAGCACGTAACAGGAAATGCACAGGCCAGTTTACTTTTCTCTTCCTTTCACAAGTTGTTTTGAAAAGCTCACCAAATAAGTATCCTGACCAGAAACATTCCCTGGCAAGTGTGATATCAAGACTGAGAACGACAAATATTTTCTGCAATAGAAGTTTTTAATGCCTCCAATCACGATTCACACTTCCTCAGGCTGATTAAAAGCTAGAATATTTTCAAAATTTCCCACAAATTAGATTGGTTTTGAAGGGGTCCTATTCAGCATCTTAAAATTATTATTTTGACACTTAATTGTTTTTCAGTTTTCTTCAATGACTTCTAGGAAAAGGCCAAGAAGACCACGGCAGCTTTCACATGAGGAGAGCAGTAGCTCATGGCCTTTAATGCCAATTTTCCAATCATTTGCCCAGACTGTGGAAGCCTTATCTTGGTTCATATTTATACTTTCACTTTGGCAGTGATACATACAGACTAAAAAAAAGTCTAGAGGCCTCATAGTAAACAATTTACTGAAAATAAAAATAAATTGACCAGCTTCAGGAAGTAATTCAACTGAGTTCAATTAAATTAGCGGTGGTGCATGAAATTAACTATATTTTCAATGGGATTGGGAGATAGTTCAAAATAAAGTACACCAGACCATAATAAAAGGAGAAAAGCAGGAGGACAAAGAGAAGATCAAAAAAGTAACAATATTTTCTGTTCTTCTGCAACTATACAGAATTCACACTTAATGAAAAGCTGCAACTATCCCATTAGAAATCAGTCACAAGGAAAAAAAGACCTTCTGAGACACACAAGAACAAAAAATTAAAATTATGATTTGTCATTCAACCATGCGTCCAGCTGGATCTGTTTAAAGATATACAGAAGTCATCTCTGTAAGCATACAGCAGAAGATTCCCCCCATTTGCAGAGAATGGTGATATCTGAAATAAAAATATTGTTTTATTTCCCACATGTGCTAAATTTAAAAAAAAAAAAAAAAAACAATCAGCAAAATATTTTATTATTCACAGCAGTACTATTAACACCCAAACTTTCTGATAATCTAGGTAAAAAGAATGTAGTTGTTTGCATAAAATTTAACAGGCACTATCAAACTCCAATAATAGCTTCTTTTCCCTCCCTTTAAATATTTCAGGGCTGCAGAAATTTGCTTTTCAATTCAAACTCTGCTGACAGGCATACTGCACGTGCTAAAAAACGGTTTCTCAGAAGTAGATTAGTGAATAAATATCTGAAAAAAATAATTACCTTTCTTCATCATCTGTGATAGAGATATAGATAAAAGTCTGGTTCTGGCCACGATAAAAAATGACAGAATCATTATGGATGATGTAGTCAACGTTCGGAAGTGCAGAAATACTTCGAGAAAGGAAATCGGCTGTTACATCGCCATACGTTCCACGCTTTCTCACAACAGGAATCATGATTAATCCAGCAACCTCTTGCACTTCAAGAAAAATTGGGAAAAAAAGTTATTTTATTTCAAAATTTGTGAGAGAGCCACAGGCTTATCCTCTAAACCATAGTGAAAACCTCTGGTAAACTTACCCTGTAGAAGGATATACTGTGGATCAAATTCTATGATGCCTTCTGCATTATCACTTTTTGCTATAGTGACTCGTACTGTGGAGATATTTCCTATTACTGGGGGTTGATCTATCTGTAGATCATTTTCCTTTACGGTGAAATCAAATCCACTTGCAAGAACATAAAAAGGAATATTACATTAAAAAAAAATCTTGCAAAAGTATTGTAATGCAAGTATGACAATTTTCAATTACCACAAATACTTTTATTTTCTGACAGTTACCACTGAAGATTTTTGGTCATAGATATTGTTGTGCACGGAAGAAATGTTACCAGCACTGTGAAGCTTGAATTTTAATCTATTAAGTCACTATTAAGATCTTTACCATAAGCTCTTCAGAGCGATAACGTGTCTGCAGTTCTGATTTACTTCCCCGTGTTGGGAGGCATCTTGAGCTGTATTTTTACCCAGAGCACTTTATAGTTTCTTTGTGCATACAGCCCAAAGTTGGCAGCTGAAAACTGAGCTGTCTTTCTGCTTTTCAGGAAAGAGACATGCAAAACAGAAGGGAAATGGGACTTACGGGTAGCACCCAGAGGTAATTTGGTTTTGAAGGCAGAAAGATACGAGAATAGTACTATGAGATCACTTGAGAAATGTTCTGTGTGCTGCTTGTCTAAAAAGCTAGAGGCTAATCCTACTCATGACATTGTCGGTGAACTGAAGCATGGCAAGAAATTGTCTATACCATGATCTAGTACATGTTCTAAACTGGTGCTGCACAAAGCATCCCTTTGTCTGTTGGGATTCTCAGGGCAGCATGAGAATCTGTTTTCTTGCTTCTATTTGCTGTTTCACTAAGGGAAAGTGTTGTAATACTTTTTCTCCAATTCTGTTAGAAGGTATGGTAACATTGTGATTTCTTCATCTTGTTTTCAGCTGACTGAATGCAGTGAAAGAATTGCATCTTGTTTCAACTAAGACCCAGTGCTGCTTTGATTATGCTGATCATCGTAACAATGTACCGAATTTCAGTTCAAGCACCAATCCTGAACTGAATCCTGAAAAGCACAAAGCATCTTCAAATATAATTGACTGCCTTCCCCTATTCCTTTGATTAGAATCCTCTTTCCTTTAATGAATCTATGTTGTAAATAATTGGAAGACATATCTAAAGCTCCTCAGCAATACTGAAAAGACACCTACGTAGTATGTTCTGCCCTTCTTAAAAAACAAGCATCTAATTTTGAAAATACTTATGATTTTAGAAGTGATAATGAAATGCAGCATTCAATTAATTCTTGCCAAATGTGGAGCCTCATAGCTTTTGAAACAGAGCTGTTTTGGATAAATGAGTGATGTACTCACCTAATAAGAGCAGTCCCATTATAATTTCCTGAAGGTTCTCCAATCAGAACATGCTGGGATGAATGAGCTATCCCAACCACCCCAGAAGCTCCTTCATCACCCACAACAATGATGGTTGCAACACCTATGAAGAGAACAAAAGCTTCTCATGGTAAAACAAAGCTAACTAGTGAGGTATTTTTTTAGCATGTTTGGTGACACAGATGGTTAAGCACCAGCTTCCCGGGGAGCCCATGGAATCCCCAACCTTGGAGATATTCAGAATGTCAGTAGACAAGGCATTCAGTGACCTGATCTCATTGTGAAGGCAATTCAACAAGGTGACCCCCCTAGATGGTCTCTTACAAACGAAATTATTCTATGCTTCTTACAGGTCTGAACCTGGTTTTGGTTTCTGCTTGTTTTTGTTAAACAATTCTTTACAGACAATGTTGATTAGCTGAACACAAAAGTCTACGCCAACACTTGATTTAGACGGAAAAAATACGATCTAAAATTCTCTTTGATTTCTTCAGATAAGGAAAAAACTGAGGGAAAAATACTGACCTCCTTTTGTCACAGGAGCTCTGCTAGCTCGTTTCTTCTCTGTTGTTTCTGGGGGGAGTTGGGTTTTATTTACGGGGGGGACGTTTGAGTCGATTCATGTGAAGATACACAATTCTGCACTAGCTTTTAAGAAATGTGTATTTTTTTCAGACCACTTCACTTCTTCACAGAATATCAGTTCTAACTATAACATTCAGCACACATTCGGCTCCTCTCTTTGACTTGTACAACGAATCCCAAAAGACACATCTCCTTAGGACTGAGGGCGTCTAGCACACAGACAGCCGTGGCGCGAAAGCCGCGCCCACAGGACACAGAACCCGCCGCGCCTCGCCCCGAGCTCCCGCCGAAGCGGCGCCCCACTCGCCACGCCACCGGCTCTGCTTTTCAACGTCCCCCCGACTAACGGGGGCTGCGCCGCTCCCGGAGGGACTGCCGGACCGGGCACGGGCGCTGCGCCGGAGGGAGACACGGCTCCAGACCGCCAGCCTACAGCGCACCTGCCCGCAGGGTCACACGCCTCCCGCCAGCTTCGCCCGCTCGGCGGGGGGGAACCGGAGACGAACGCCGCCGCGCCGGCAAATCCCGCCCCCCCCGTTCCACCGGCACGGTCACCCCCGCCGCGGCCGCACTCACCTGCCGCCTCTTCCGCCGCTCCGCTCCCGCCAGGCGCTCGTGCTTTGGGCATGCGCGGTAGCGAGACCGCAGCACCCGCCCCTTGCCGCGTCCCGGTTGGCTGCCTGGGACACGTCAATCACCTCTCTCACCGCCTAGCAGCGCTCGCGAGTCGGGCATGCGCAGTACGGAGACCTCAACGCCCGCCCCTCTGGCAACCTGATAGGCGGACAGAGTGGCGACTGACGTGCCTAGGCAGCCAACCAGCGCTCCGCCCCTCCAGCCCTCCAGCCCTCCCGCGCCAGCAGCCGCGTTGCAAAGGGAACAATAAACCGCGCTCCCCTGCTTTCCGCTGAAAAGGGGGGCGGCTGGGTCCCCGCAGCAGAAAAAACCCTTCCGTCCTGCATTGCCCTTCGCCAGTACAACTGCACAGCTGGGAACTCGGCAACGTCAAGCGGCCGTCTGACAGACGCACACTCGGAACTTGACTCGGCTGGCGATTTTGGCTGGCTTACACACACGGACTTGCACTTCTCTGAGGAAACTAGTTCTTTTTTAAGCACAGCCTCTCCCTGGGGAAGAAAAAACGCCCCCTCCGAGCTCCCAAACACTAGGCAGCCGTGGGGAAACCACTGAAAGCCAAGACCGACAGCAGCAACGTCGAGTGCAATCTGGCTTCCATTCTGATCACGCACTTAATGGCCTCTCCCAGGCCTACCAATGACTGCTCCTTTTCTGGAAGGACAAACTGAACGTCCTAAACTGAAGACTGCACGGAACACAGCTCCACTGGCAGCCAATTCGCCTCTTCTCCGGCTTCCACGGGGAATATCTTGTAGTGTCCTCCAACTCGCAAACGTTCTTCCTCAGTCCACGGCCCCAGACGCGGAATCTCCTGAGCAGCGAGCGGAAACAACAGCGCGGGACTTTCTTCACGGCACCGAGAAGGCGGCGCTGGCAAAAAAGCAGGCCAAAGCACCTGAACCCGTCTGCCGCCCCCAGTGAGTGCACAGCTGCGCCGTTTGTTGGCCAGGTTCCGCGTGTTGCACGACGTGGCCCAGTCCTGCATTTCTCACGCAGACAGATACACGGGAGCTCTGCTAGTAAAGGAGCAAAGACAGTCGCAGGCAGAACTGAATGCTGCTCCAAGCTACTTCTCACCCTTGACAAATGCTTCACAGTGTCCCGAGGAAAGGCGCTATGCAGGTGATCTACAAGAGAAACGAAAGAGATCATGTCTTAACGCGAAAGAGCAACAGGGCGTCACTGCGCAAGCTTGTCCCTGATCTACAGCTGAGAGCGAATACTTGTGTGCTTGTCGGAGAGATTGTGTCTTGCCTGTAAGTGTCTGGGAGTTTGGGGCAGGTCAGTGTGGCTGGTTCGATAATCAACGTCTAGGATAGCTGCAGAGCGGTCCCTGTTGGTGTGGGGACAGTGTGCCTGTAGATCAGTCTGTGGTCCTGGTGCCTGCTGTATCGATCCGTCGTTCCATACGCGTGAGAGTCCATGTCTTTCTCTCCACAAACTTGTGTGCTGATTTCGTCGCACATGTGCATCTGTGTTAGTGTTGAGCTCAGCGGAGTGTGTCTCTGGACACTTGGTGTGCGTTGGCTGTGCCTATGTGTAACGCAGCACAACCATGACTGTTCCGGCGAAGAGAGACCAGGGAAATCGTCTAGGCAGAGTCAACAAAGGAAAACCGAAGACGGATTGACGTGTGCTCGACAGAGACGGATTCCCTGCGCTGACATTTCTCAGTAACACGAGAAGAAAGTTGAGCGGTAGATCGACCGGAGAAATTCTTCCTTAGACAACATTTAGCGAATGAACTGCATTGTGCGCGGCTTTTGGGATTGTGCCTGAAAAGTGCGAAAACCAGCAGAGCCTGTGCTCAAAAGCTGGTGGCTGTGTGACTGCATTGATGCACCTTCCCGTGTCTGCAAGTGTACAGACGGCTGCTACACTTTTCACACAAATGTATCTAGTCGGGTTTTTCTTCTGTGCGTGCACACGCGTTTCCCTTGTCTCTTCGGAACAGACGTAGCTCTCTCCATGCTGAACGACGTGGTAAAACACGTCTGCCTATATTTTGGTAAACAATCGAGGGTGCGTGTTCCGTCAGCGGCATTTCCGCAGACGACTCCGCAGAGCCAGTTCTGAAAGCTCCGCACACCAGGACTGAATGTAGAACGAAGCAATTGCACCGGTGCACGCAATCACATATTCTGACGGACGTCTTTTATGGCACAGCAGCACGAAGGTATTTGCGTTCAGGCACGTATCAGAAACAATGTGTGGACGAGGGTGTGTTGGTATTTTCTCCGTACGGCATGCTTCGTGGTAGCTTACTTGCCGATCGCAGTCTTAGAGGTTTCTATACACGACTCGGTATAGGGAGAGAAAGAGAGCGCATCGGAAAACTTGCGTTTTCTGCGCTGGAACCTAGTTGCTACGCATTGTTTTTGTCCACGTGAACACACACGATTCCCCACTGAAAACCAAGCAGAAACCTTTCCATAAGCTCCCAGGTAGGTGCACCCACCACCTCGCGCGTACGAACGCAGCTAGAGAAAAGCACCTACATTTTCACACACTGATGCTTAAGCAAACGCCTGGCCATACACATGCACATATCCGCAAGCGCACCCACTCCCATCTATGCACAGAGAGACGTACGCGAAACGTGCTTACATGTTTGAGGGTAAACAGGTGTGCATTGATGGTTGTCGTACTGCATCACGCATCCGTGGCTGCACGAGAATATTCTTTTGGAGGGTACGTGCAGATACGTCCCTGTACTTGGACGATCGTGTGCTTGAAAGCATGTGTGTCTACAAACGATTGTCTGTCCACTTGCGTGTGCCTTTTTGCAGGCTCATTTCGTGCTTAAGCGCGAGTGAGTGCACAGCTGCGCCGTTTGTTGGCAAGGTTCCGCGTGTTGCACGACGTTACCCAGTCCTGCATTTCTCACGCGGACAGATGCAAGGGAGCTCTGCTAGTAAAGGAGCAAAGACAGTCGCAGGCAGAACTGAATGCTGCTCCAAGCTACTTCTCACCCTTGACAAATGCTTCACAGTGTCCCGAGGAAAGGCGCTATGCAGGTGATCTACAAGAGAAACGAAAGAGATCATGTCTTAACGCGAAAGAGCAACAGGGCGTCACTGCGCAAGCTTCTCCCTGATCTACAGCTGAGAGCGAATACTTGTGTGCTTGTCGGAGAGATTGTGTCTTGCCTGTAAGTGTCTGGGAGTTTGGGGCAGGTCAGTGTGGCTGGTTCGATAATCAACGTCTAGGATAGCTGCAGAGCGGTCCCTGTTGGTGTGGGGACAGTGTGCCTGTAGATCAGTCTGTGGTCCTGGTGCCTGTTGTATCGATCCGTCGTTCCATACGCGTGAGAGTCCATGTCTTTCTCTCCACAAACTTGTGTGCTGATTTCGTCGCACATGTGCATGTGTGCTAGTGTTGAGCTCAGCGGAGTGTGTCTCTGGACACTTGGTGTGCGTTGGCTGTGCCTATGTGTAACGCAGCACAACCATGACTGTTCCGGCGAAGAGAGACCAGGGAAATCGTCTAGGCAGAGTCAACAAAGGAAAACCGAAGACGGATTGACGTGTGCTCGACAGAGACGGATTCCCTGCGCTGACATTTCTCAGTAACACGAGAAGAAAGTTGAGCGGTAGATCGACCGGAGAAATTCTTCCTTAGACAACATTTAGCGAATGAACTGCATTGTGCGCGGCTTTTGGGATTGTGCCTGAAAAGTGCGAAAACCAGCAGAGCCTGTGCTCAAAAGCTGGTGGCTGTGTGACTGCATTGATGCACCTTCCCGTGTCTGCAAGTGTACAGACGGCTGCTACACTTTTCACACAAATGTATCTAGTCGGGTTTTTCTTCTGTGCGTGCACACGCGTTTCCCTTGTCTCTTCGGAACAGACGTAGCTCTCTCCATGCTGAACGACGTGGTAAAACACGTCTGCCTATATTTTGGTAAACAATCGAGGGTGCGTGTTCCGTCAGCGGCATTTCCGCAGACGACTCCGCAGAGCCAGTTCTGAAAGCTCCGCACACCAGGACTGAATGTAGAACGAAGCAATTGCACCGGTGCACGCAATCACATATTCTGACGGACGTCTTTTATGGCACAGCAGCATGAAGGTATTTGCGTTCAGGCACGTATCAGAAACAATGTGTGGACGAGGGTGTGTTGGTATTTTCTCCGTACGGCATGCTTCGTGGTAGCTTACTTGCCGATCGCAGTCTTAGAGGTTTCTATACACGACTCGGTATAGGGAGAGAAAGAGAGCGCATCGGAAAACTTGCGTTTTCTGCGCTGGAACCTAGTTGCTACGCATTGTTTTTGTCCACGTGAACACACACGATTCCCCACTGAAAACCAAGCAGAAACCTTTCCATAAGCTCCCAGGTAGGTGCACCCACCACCTCGCGCGTACGAACGCAGCTAGAGAAAAGCACCTACATTTTCACACACTGATGTTTAAGCAAACGCCTGGCCATACACATGCACATATCCGCAAGCGCACCCACTCCCATCTATGCACAGAGAGACGTACGCGAAACGTGCTTACATGTTTGAGGGTAAACAGGTGTGCATTGATGGTTGTCGTACTGCATCACGCATCCGTGGCTGCACGAGAATATTCTTTTGGAGGGTACGTGCAGATACGTCCCTCTACTTGGACGACTGTGTGCATGGAAGCATGTGTGTCTACAAAGGATTGTCTGTCCACTTGCATGTGCCTTTTTGCAGGCTCATTTCGTGCTTAAGCGCGAGTGAGTGCACGGCTGCGCCGTCTTTTGGCAAAGCTCCGCGTGTTGCACGACGTTGCCCAGTCCTGCATTTCTCACGCGGACAGATGCAAGGGAGCTCTGCTAGTAAAGAAGCAAAGACAGTCGCAGGCAGAACTGAATGCTGCTCCAAGCTACTTCTTACCCTTTGCAAATACTTCACAGTGCGCGAGGAATAGCTTTCCGCAGCCGATGTACAAGAGAAACGAAAGAGATCATGCCTTAAAGCGAAAGAGCAACAGGGCGTCACTGCGCAAGCTTCTCCCTGATCTACAGCTGAGAGCGAATACTTGTGTGCTTGTCGGAGAGATTGTGTCTTGCCTGTAATAGTCTGGGAGTTTCGCGCAAGTCAGTATGGCTAGTTCGATAATCAACGTCTAGGATAGCTGCAGAGCGGTCCCTATTGGTGTGGGGACAGTGTGCCTGTAGGTCAGTCTGTGTTCCTGGCGCCTGCTGTATCTATCCGTCGCTCCACACGCGTGTGAGTTCATTTCTTTCTCTCCACAAGCATGTGTGCTGATTTCGTCGCACATGTGCATCTGTGCTAGTGTTGAGCTCAGCGGAGTGTGTCTCTCGACACCTGGTGTGCGTTGGCTGTGCCTGTGTGTAACACAGGACAGCCACGACTGCTCCGGTGAAGAGAGACCAGGGAAATCATCTAGGCAGAGTCAACAAAGGAAAACCGAAGAGAGATTGACGTGTACTCGACAGAGACTGATTCCCTGCGCTGACATTTCTCAGTAACGCCAGAAGAAAGCTGAGCGGTAGATCGACCGGAGAAATGCTTCCCTAGACGACATTTAGGGAATGAACTGCATTGTGCGCGGCTTTCAGGATTGTGCCTAGAAGTACGAAAACCAGCAGAGCCTGTGCTCAAAAGCTGGTGGCTGTGTGACTGCATTGATGCACCTTCCCGTCTCTGCGAGTGTACAGACGGCTGTTTCACGTTTACACAAAGGCACCTGGTCGGGTTTTTCTTCTGTGCGTGCACACGCGTTTCCCTTGTCTCTTCGGAACAGACGTAGCTCTCTCCATGCTGAACGACGTGGTAAAACGCGTCTGCCTATATTTTGGTAAACAATCGAGGGTGCTTGTTCCGTCAGCGGCATTTCCGCAGACGACTCCCCAGAGCCAGTTCTGAAAGCTCCGCACACCAGGACTGAATGTATAACCAAACAATTGCACAGGTGCGCGCAATCACATATTCTGAGGAACGTCATTTATGTCACAGAAGCACGAAGTATTTGAGTTCAAGCACGTATCAGAAACAATGTGTGGACCGAGGATCTGTGGGTGTTTGCTCCATACGGCACGCTTCGTGGTAGCTTACTTGCCGATCGCAGGCTTAGCGGTTTCTATACACGACTCGGTATAGGGAGAGAAAGAGAGCGCATCGGAAAACTTGCGTTTTCTGCGCTGGAACCTAGTTGCTACGCATTGTTTTTGTCCACGTGAACACACACGATTCCCCACTGAAAACCAAGCAGAAACCTTTCCATAAGCTCCCAGGTAGGTGCACCCACCACCCCGCGCGTACGAACGCAGCTAGAGAAAAGCACCTACATTTTCACACACTGATGTTTAAGCAAACGCCTGGCCATACACATGCACATATCCGCAAGCACGCCCACTCCCATCTATGCACAGAGAGAGACGTACGTGATACGTGCTTACATGTTTGAGGGTAAACAGGTGTGCATTGATGGTTGTCATACTGCATCACGCATACGTGGCTGCACGAGAATATTCTTTTGGAGGGTACGTGCAGATACGTCCCTGTACTTGGACGACCGTGTGCGTGAAAGCATGTGTGTCTACAAACGATTGTCTGTCCACATGCGTGTGCCTTGATGCAGGCTCCATTCGTGCTTAAGCTGGAGTGAGTGCTCAGCTGCGCCGTTTGTTGGCCAGGTTCCGCGTGTTGCACGACGTTGCCCAGTCCTGCATTTCTCACGCGGACAGATGCACGGGAGCTCTGTATAGACGGCTGTGTCATGTTCACACAAAGGCACTTGGTCGGGTGCATCCCAGATACAGCATCCCAGATTCAGCATCCCCGATACAGCTTCCCGGATACAGCATCCCAAATACAGCATCCTAGATACAGTATCCTAGATACGGCATCCCAGATACGCCATCCCAGATACAGTATCCCAGGTACAGCATCCCAGATACAGCATCCCAGATATAGCATCCCATATACAGCACCCCAGATACAGCATCCTAGGTACAGCGTAATAGATACAGCATCCCAGATACAACATGTCGAGCTGTGCTCCTCTCCCACACCAAGTGCTGATCGTGGGGCTCAGGGTGAGGGGGGGCAGCGAGGGGGTCCGTGGACTGGAATAAGTTTTGTTTGGGATTTTTCAAACGCCTCTGCTGACACGTCGTATAAAAACCGATTGCTATAGTGCTAAGGAACGAACAGGAGGATGAGCAACAGACTGCAGAAACTGCTTGCGTTTCGGTTTATTGAAAAATTCTTATTGAACTCAAAAAGCAATACGATCTTGCAGTGGTCTTCTAATACCTAGTGACAGCTTTTAATGTACTGGTTTGGAACTTTGAGATGAGATTTGAGATGAAGGGCTGTTCCATTGTGGGATATTGCAGGAGTAAATTTCAGGCATTTCAGCATGCCTGGCAGATCTGCAGCTTGCTAAAGACCTCAGGCTGTTTGGTTTAATCAGACTTTTGTAGATCCCACCTTCACTGGTCAAAGCACCGGCTGCCAATGTGTTTTCTGGTGTTGTCACTTCTTTCTGACCAAAGACGGCAGAGGCAGCAGCTCTCCTGGTGGTGTCTGTTTTATTGAAACATGGGGATCTACAGGAACTTTAACCCGAAAGCTCAGGAAGCTGTGGTCCGTGGTCTATCTTTGTAATGTTTGTAGATTGTTCTGCAACGTTTGTGAGTGTGAACTGCTGTGCAGGTAGAAGGAAGAAAGCTGTGTGAGCTAAAGCAGCAGGAAGGCTGCAGCCGTGTAAGCCGGGGGTGCAAGCGGCACGAAACGGGCTGCAGCGGCGGAGCCCTCGGTCCCGGGCCGTCCCGGGCAGGCGGCGGAGCCCTCGGTCCCGGGCCGTCCCGGGCAGGCGCAGCCCGAGCGCTCCCGGCCCCGCTGCCGCTGCCCCGCCGGGGCCGGGGCCGCGCTGCGGGCGGACAGCGCCGCTCTGCGGCCGCCAGTGGCTCCGGGCCGGGAGGGGGGGCGGGGCCCGGTGGCGGGCGCCGGACGGGATTGGCTCCGGCGCCGGATGGGCGGGGCCACGCTGCGTAAGTGCGGGGGCGGAGGAGTGCGTGCCGCCGGTGCGGCGGCGGGAGGAGCGCGCGAGGAGCGGCGGGGCGGGCGGTGAGCGAGGGGCGGGCGGACACCGGGGAGACCGGCCGGGGCCGCCCCGGTCCCGGCTGAGGGGGGAGGCTGGAGGGGGAGGGACGGGCTGGTTTGGGCAGGAGGAAGGCGAGGGGCAGGCAGCCGCAACAGCGCGGCCCCGGGCCGGGCCGAGCAAGGGGCGAGGGGGAAACACGCGGGCGGCTGTGAGGGAAGGGAGCCCCGGGCTGAGCGCTGCGCGGGGCTCGGGCGGGGCCGTGGGGCGGAGAGGGGAGCCCGTGGTGCCACAGGGCAGAGGGAGGAAGGCGAGCGGGAGGGGGCGGCGCCAGGGGGCGCGAGGGGCGGGGGCGGCGCTGCCGCGGGGAGGGGCCGGGAACGGGGGGAGCGGCGGAGGAGCCTGAGGGCGGGACGGCGCGGAAGGAGCTTGGGCGGGAAAGGCTGAGGGACCTCAGGGAGGGGGTGACATCGGGGGGGCTTTGGTGGGAAAGGCTGAGGGACCTCAGGGAGGGGGTGACATCGGGGGGGCTTTGGCGGGAAAGGCTGAGGGACCTCAGGGAGGGGGTGACATCGGGGGGGCTTTGGCGGGAAAGGCTGAGGGACCTCAGGGAGGGGGTGACATCGGGGAGGCTTTGGCGGGAAAGGCTGAGGGACCTCAGGGAGGGGGTGACATCGGGGAGGCTTTGTCGGGAAAGGCTGAGGGACCTCAGGGAGGGGGTGACATCGGGGGGGCTTTGGCCGGAAAGGCTGAGGGACCTCGGGGAGGGGGTGACATCGGGGGGGCTTTGGCGGGAAAGGCTGAGGGACCTCGGGGAGGGGGTGACATCGGGGGGGCTTTGGCGGGAAAGGCTGAGGGACCTCGGGGAGGAGATGACGTCGGGGAGGCTGCAGGGGGCAATGCTGAGGGAGCTCAGGACGGGATGGCACTCAGGTCTGGTTTCAAAGGGAAATGCTGAGGTACCTTGAGGAATGGACGCTGGGCTGGGAGCTATGAACACATCAGACTGGTTAAGAGAGTGTTCATTGAAATAAATAACTTACGCTTTTTCTATGGATAAACAACATTTAATCCATTTCCTTGTGTTCCGTAAAAAACGTGTTCATTAGAGCATAAGCAAAACAGCGCCGGGTGCGCGGGGGATTCACTCCGCCCAACACGCACACCTTTCACGATAAGAAGTGTGCTTAAATACAGTATGGTATTACATATTCATAATGACCCCAGAAACGCCTATACATATTCATGACCTTTCCCGCTTTTTATTAAAATGAGTCTCAGATAACCATTTACATATTCCCCTCCTTGGCCCTCCCCTGTTGCGCCTGCGCAATGTCACTTGGTGAATTTGAGGAAGGGTCTTTGGGGGTCTTTGGATGAAGGCTCCTTCAGCTTCGTCACAGTGGACTTTTTACCTTTGGCTCATTAGGAGGAACTGGCTGGAATCCAAGCTACCAAACCGACTGGAACCAGACTGGTGCCCTCCTTTTTGCTGTAAATCTTGGCTATCTTGTCTCCTCAAGGTTGCAGCTGGTGCTGTAGAACTTCTTATCTCGGCATTTAATGAAGTCCTGCTTTTTTTAGCACAATTAGTTACATACAGCTCTAAGCTAGATATTAATAATGTGGTTTAAAAGGTTAGCTTGTTAGTAGGCCCTTATTATATAGTTGCTTAACCCTTAAAATGTTAGTTCCCTCTATCAATATAACTTCCTAAACAAGTTTCATAACTTTTTACATAGAACTTAACCACCTTTTCCTTTCTCCAGGTTCAGAGCCCGTGCCTCATTTGGTTATACCTGTAAACATTAAACATCTTAGCACGAATCACAACTGCATTTTTCACAATTCCCCCGTTTTCTTTTTATCCTATTGATTCGTGCTTTGGCTTCAAAGTTAGCCAGCACCTGCCTAGCAGCGGCTAGGTCCAGTTTGGTATTATCTTTTAAAATCTTCAATTTATGCCCCATTCCTTTTGTTGCCATTTCAGGATCTATAAGCATAGCTGAGATTTGCATGCCTTGGACTACTGAATGTATTAACCGAATAAAGCACGGGATCATACATGGTACAAACAGTAAACCCAGAAATGCGCATAATATCATGAACCCTACTTTCTTCCACCAGGCTCCCCCAAATAAGTCATCCCACCAATGGCTAGTAAGTATAGAATTCCATTTCTGTACTGGTACATGCGCAACTCGTTTTATCTCCTCTGCTATTTTCATTATAGCTTCCCCATTATCATCTATTTCCAAACAACACTCAGAAGTATTCCATTTCCCACAGACGCCCCCCTCTTCAGCTAAAAGATAATCTAAGGCTACCCGATTTTGGTACACTGCAGCCCTGGTCTGAGACAGTTGTCTTGCTATAAGATTCAGTGCCTCAGCTGTCCGGTTGCTTATTATTTCAACCACTGCTTGCAACCGGATAATTCGGTTTAGCATATATATTGGGGTACGGTATCCCCAACTTCCATCTTGGGCCCAGGTGGCTGGATCATAGTATTCAATTATCCTTTTTGCAGGCCATTCATCATCTTTCCAAGTTTGCGTTCCTCCTATGGGAGCATTTATTAAACCCCTCTTCTCTTTGTTTAAAGTTTCGTCCAGAGGTTTCCCCAGATGACTCCCTTTTTCCTTTGGTAGAAGGAAAAATGCTGGTTGAATTATCCCTATGGTACAGGACCCTCTCCACCTAGGCATTAACTCATTATAAGCTCTATTCCCACATATCCAAAATAATCCATCAGGAGCTTTCCATGGTTCGTTTATATCGGTAGAGCCAAGATTCTGCCAATATCTCCTTAAATCCCCAATTTCCTCAAAGGGGTTGGCTTTGCTTTGATTCTTCCAGCATATCGTTTCATTTCCCAGGCTACAATTTCGAGACCAATATCCATTAGGTGGACCTGGCCACCAAGTGGGAGGAATAGAAGCGTTTGATGAATTTGCCCGCAAGACTAATTTACAAGGGGTTTGTCCAACGTATTCAGTAAAATCTCATTTACCATCATCCCTTGATATGCATATCTGCCCTATTATTAAGTGACTTAATACCCATCCTTCTGGTCTTTTTTCTCGAGTTACATGAGTCCTGTTCCATACCAGTAATCCTTCTGGGCTTACACTCTCTCCTCTCCAAGGCCACTGTTCTGCCATTTGAGACCCCCCACATATCCAGCATGATGTGACATTTAATTCCCGGGCTATCTTTTCCATAAGGTCTATAAACAGGTTTTTCCCTACTGTTGGTAATTGTAATCCCTTGTCTTTTTGCCTTATTTCTTCATACCAATCACTGCTTTTCTGTACCACTTTCTGTTTCTCTTGCCTTCTTTTCAATTCCTGAGTAGCATTCTTAACTAACTCCTCCTTATACTGATCTTGCACTCCTCCTCCATCTGAATAGCCCCACATACCAGTTTGTGAAAAACAGATGCTCTGTTCTCCCCTAGGGCAGGAGACAGAGCCTACACCGAGTCCACCTTTCCCTAGATTAGTTGCTACCCATAACTTCTGCCCTTGGATTTCACATTTTTCCAAGTTTGTTCTATCATAACATCCAGAATTAACATGAGTGTGATAACTGAGAACATATTGTGTCAGTCGTCCTATTCTCACGCGTTCATAGCACTTGGTACAGGGATTGGCCACGCTAAGTTGGGAACAGTAAGTCACCACTCCTAGCAAGAGGATCAGGTCTAGGTTTCTACACCCTCTGCCTCTCTGGCCTACCAGGTTGCAGCTGGCAGCCGAGTTCAGCATCTTCTCGGCAGCAAGGGTAGTGTCCCCGCCTTTCCTATTTTTGCCGTTAGGTGATGACTTTTTATCGTATTCCAAACTCTTGGCCTTCACTTCCCAGGAGCAATAGGACGACACGAATTTTGATTTCTCTTTTTACACTCTATTCTTCCTATGTCTGGTGGACTCTCTAAATTCCCATACACCTCTTTAGTAAATGCCTCCCATCATTTTTCACTATTCTTTTTGTATCCTTCCAGTGACTGTTAGAATTCTCAACCTAGCTTTGGTTTCCTTATCTTCTATTCTTAAGTGCTTATTACACAATCCTGTTGGTAATTTCCCTTCGTGGATATGCTTATACCACTGTTGATTACAACCTAAACATCAAATACAGATAAAAGAATTACATATCCAACTTAGTTCAACATGCTTAACTATTAACACATTGTGATTTTCATTTATACTGGACACTCATATGAACAATACTGATAGTGGTTACATCACCGATCCCGTGTTAATTTCAATTTCAATTCCCCCGGTCCTTGAGTTACTTTCCAGGTTCTTTCTTCCGTCAGGGGTCCTTTAACTCGAGATGCATGTGTCCATCCTTTCTCTGCAGTCCGAACAGCTGTTTCTGTAGTTAACAAAACAAGAAAAGGCCCCTCCCATCGTGGAGTTAGAGTATCTTCTTTCCAGGTTTTAATTAGTACTTTATCCCCAGGTTGTATTTTATGAATCGGAAACCCTAAAGGCGGAGTCTGATTTAAAATCCCTTTCTCTCTTAGTTCATTTTGATTTTTGTTTACCGTGATCACATAGTGTTGGAAAGATAAATCCTCAATTTCAGGAGGGGATGTTGGCATCCACTGAGTAAACGGCATGCCATACAGCATTTCATAAGGGGAAAGGCCAGTGTCTGAATTAGGCATTGTCCTTATGTTCAGTAAAGCTAAAGGCAAGCACTTTAGCCAAGATAACTGAGTTTCAATCATCAGTTTAGATAGCTGTTGTTTCAGAGTCTGATTCATTCTCTCTACCCTTCCGGAACTCTGGGGATGCCATGGAGTATGATATTCCCAGGTTATGCCTAAAACAGATACTACAGCCTTTAGTATTTTAGATGTAAAATGCGTTCCCTGATCTGAATCAATGGCCAAAATCATCCCAAACCTGGGGATGATTTGTTCTAACAATATCTTGGCCACAAACGGAGCATTAGCTCTCGCTGCTGGGAAGGCTTCAACCCAGTGTGTTAATTGATCCACTATAACTAGCAGGTATTTGTGCCGTCCCACTTTTGGAAGTTCTGTATAATCTACTTGGATCCTTTCAAAAGGTCTATACGCAGTTTTTCTTCCCCCTGCTTGGGCCCTCCTCATGTTTCCTTTATTTATCTTTTGACAAGTCATGCACCCGTGCGTGATTTGTTTCGCTAGTTCATATATCCCAAAACACCCAAAATACTTAAGAAATTGATCACCCAATGCTCGGGTTCCCCAATGAGTTCTCTGATGCAACTGGTGTAAAATTACCCTAGCATAACTTTTTGGAACCATTTCTCTATTATCTGGTAATATCCACTTACTATTTTGAAGTTGTGCTCCTATCTTTTCTAATTCTTGCATTTCTTTCGGAGTGAATGACTTCTCTCCCGTACTTTCTGATCCGTCTTTCAGAGGCTGTAAAACAACTGGTTTTAAAGGTAGCACTGCTGCTTTCCTGGCTTCTTGATCAGCAAAATTATTCCCTCTAATTCTTAACCCTGTTCCTCTCTGATGCCCCCTTACATGAACCACTGCTATCGCTGAGGGCTCTCTCAGGGCTTGCAACACTCTGATTATTAACTCTTGGTGTACTAGCCCCTTTCCTTGAGTGTTAACGAGCCCTCTCTCTTCCCAAAGCTTTCCAAATGTATGCACCACTCCGTAAGCATATTTGGAATCTGTATATATGGTACCCTCTTTCCCTCTTAAAAGTTTTAATGCTCGATATAGAGCAAAAAGTTCACAAGCCTGCGCGGACCACGCAGGGCTTAAAGATCCTGACTCGAGAACGCTCATAGTTTTTCCATGTACTATCGCGTATCCCGATTTTCGTTTCCCGTCTACCACCCTTGAAGACCCATCAATAAAATACTTTTCTCCTTTTGTTAATTCCTCTTCTTCTAAATCGGGTCTGATTTTAGTCTGTAATTCTATCACTTGCACACAATCATGTTTAGAAGATTCAGCTACATTTCCAAATAGGAATTGTGCTGGATTCCTAGCTCCCGTTGTTTTCAGCTCTAAGTGAGGGGAGCTCAGGAGAATGGTTTCATATTTCAGCATCCTGCTATCTGTTAACCATTTCTCTGCTTTCTGTTGTAAGATCCCTCTTACATCATGTGGGGTATAAACAGTTAATTCCCCCCCCAAATGTTACTTTCTTAGCTTCCTCCACCAACAAAGCTACTGCCACTAAAGCTTGTAAGCATGTAGGCCATCCTCGGCTTACAGGATCTAATAATTTTGAGTAATACCCTATAGGTTTCTTGCTCCCTGCCCAATCTTGGGTCAGTACTCCATATGCAGTTTGGTTAGTTGTTTCTACAAAAAGCTGAAATGGTCTCCTTACATCAGGTAAACTTAGAACAGGGGCTGTCATCAGAGAGTTTTTTAATATTCTCAAACATTCTTCATCTTTGTCATTCCATTTGAGTGAGTTCATTACTAGTTTCTCATATAGAAATTTTACTTTCTCGCTATAGCCTTCTATCCACTGTCTGCAATATCCTAATAATCCCAGCAATTGCCTGACTTCTCGCTTACTTTTTGGTGCAGGCAAGGCTATAATCCCTGACACTCGGTCTGGGTCTAACTTCTTCTGCCCTTTCACTAGCCAGTGTCCTAAATACTTTACTTCTGGCTCCACGAACTGCAACTTACTTTTTGAAACCCTCAGTCCTTTTTCCCCCAAAAAATTGAGTAATCTAATAGTCCCTGTTCGCACTGCTTCTTCTTCCTTTCCAGCAACTAATAAATCATCTACGTATTGTATGAGTTTTACCCCCAAAGGTGATTCAAATTCTAACAATAATTTCTCCAGTGCTTGTCCGAACAGATTGGGAGATTCAGTGAATCCCTGGGGCAGCACAGTCCACCTTAACTGTTGCTTTCTCCCCGTGTCAGGGTCCTCCCACTCAAATGCAAAATAATTTCTACTGTTTTCATCCAGAGGACAAGCCCAGAACGCATCCTTTAAGTCTACTACACTATACCAAATATTTTCAGGAGATATTTGATTTAATAACGTATACGGGTTTGCCACTACGGGAAATCGGGTTTTAGTTCGCTGGTTTACTGCTCTTAAATCTTGAACGAGTCTGTATGTCCCGTCTGCCTTTTGGACTGGCAGGATTGGGGTATTATGAGGAGACATACACGGCTCTAAGGTGCCATGTTTTAGCAACCTGTCTATTACAGATTTTAATCCCTTTCTTCCTTCCAGGGGAATAGGATATTGGCGCACTCGAATTGGAGTGTCCGGGTCTATTACTTCTATCCTTATAGGTTCTATTTCTAATTTTCCCACGGTTTCAGGAGCTGACCACACAGCAGGATTGATCTCTGTTTCATCATTCGAAGTTAAGGTATAAATCTTTACTTTCAACTCCCCTTGCTCGACCCCTATGGTCAGCCCTAAAGCTACAATCAAGTCCCTCCCCAGCAAATTATTCTCAGCTTCAGAAACTAACAACAAATCATTAAGGCAAATTCGATTTTCCGATTCTATTTCTACATCACATAAAACAGGGACCTTGAAGGGTTCTCCCTTTGCCCCAACTACGAAAGCGGTTTTTCTACTTAATGAGCATCCTTTAGGAAGTTGCTGTACTGTGGATCTTTCTGCTCCTGTATCTACTAAAAATGTTATTTCTTCATGATAGGGGCCTATTTTAAGTTTTATCAAGGGCTCGTTAGTCGCTTTGGCCCCTAACAAATAGAGCCCCTGACACCCCTATTCATCTTCTTTAAACATTTTCTCATCTTTCTCCCTTTTTAGACACACCCGCTGTATATGCCCCTTTTTCCCGCAATAATAACAAGTAGGAATGCTTTCCCGTGGACCTGTGTTAACTGATACGCTGTTTACTGGAGCTGACCTTCCCTGTGGTCTGTTCCTAGGTGTCCAGTTTATTGGGGCTGCTCTCCCCCTCTGTGAATTCTGTTCTTCCCTAAGTGGCGTGTTATCTTCCTTTTTCTGGCACTCCCTCACTGCAGCTACGAAGACTTTTGCTTTTGCCCTCTGCTTTTCTTCATCCCTTCTCACATACACTTTCTGTGCTTCCCTCAGAAGCTCCTGTAATCCCCTGTCCTGCCAATCATCTATCTTTTCTAATTTCTTTCTTATGTCCCCCCAAGATTTAGCTACAAACTGAGTTTTCAATAACGCGGCACCCACAGGGGATTCGGGATCTAATCCCGAATACATCTGTATACTCTTTCTAAGTCGTTCCAGCCAATCTGTGGGGGATTCATCCTGCCTTTGGTACTCATTAAAGGCTTTATTAATATTTTGTCCTCGAGGGACCGCCTCTCGGATACCTTGTATAACCATTTCCCTTAAATCTATCATATTTTGTCTCCCCTGTGGGTCCTGGGGATTCCAATTAGGTCTCTGGGTTGGCCATTTTAGGTCCCCCTGGGGTCCTTGCTGGTGTCTCCTTTCCCAATCTCGCATACCTGCCACTCGAATCATTTCCCTTTCTTCTGCAGTAAATAAAATACTCATAATAGACTGAAGTTCCTCCCAGGTATATATATTGGGGCCTAAAAATTGGTCCAACCCTTCTGACACACCTATTGGGTCATCTAATAATTTTCCCATATCCTTTTTGAAATTCCTGACATCTCCAGTGTTTAAGGGTGCCGTTACAAACCCTATGCCCCCTACATTACCCCCCATAGGCACTTCTCTAAGAGGGTATAATTTCGCTTCACTCTCACCCTCTAGCTCCTCCTGACTCATAGTTTTACTCCTTGTCCTGCTTGAAGCGGGGGAGGAAGGGGGGGCTGGAGCCGTGGGAGCAGTAAAGATATTTTCAGCAGGAGACGAGGGTTGCCCGTGATACGGCGGAGGTAAAGCCTCTAACGGGTCCCAGGAACCTTTCTCATCCTCTTTTTTCTTGAGAGCATACAATCCTATTGTTTTTGAACTACCCCTCCAGCAAGCAGCATAATCCATTTCCTCCTGACTAAAAGGTTCTTTACCATTCACATATAAATTTAGAACCTGACACGTCCAATCATCAAAAGTTCCAAAAATAGGCCAGTATATGTGATCAGGTCTAATTTCCTCCTTAGTCCATTCTACCATACAATACTGAATCATTTTCTCTTTACTCTTACATTGAGTAAACTTCTCCTCATCCCAAAATTCTAGCATTACCCCCAAGGGACTGTCTGGGGGTATCTCTGGTAGGTCGCTCCCCTTCGACCTCTTGGGCCTCCCTCCACTGGGATCCCGAGAACCTAGGGACTTACTTTTTCCCTGGCCCATCCCAAATGGTGCTTCTTTCACTCTTTTGTGCTTTCGCTTCGTCCCTTCAGTGGCCAAGTCCCTCGCGGGAAATTGGAAACGCACTTAGAAGGACTCCGCACTCGCTTCGTAACTACGTTACGTCTCACACATTCAGCACTCAAGCACCAATAACCCCACCTGACCCGGCAGTACTCACAGTCCGCTGTTCCTGCTGGGGTCTTCGTGCACGTTGAATTACGAGTGTACTGCAGTAATTCTCAGGGAGCTCAATTCTTTTGCTTATGCTTTAATTTTGTATAGCGTTGGTAGTTTTCTGCATACCCGAGTCCAAGGGCCACTATTAAAGTGGGGCGCCCCCCTTGAGCCTGGGATAGCACAAAACCATCCAAGACTATCACGTCGGGGTCACCAATTGAAATAAATAACTTACGCTTTTTCTATGGATAAACAACATTTAATCCATTTCCTTGTGTTCCGTAAAAAACGTGTTCATTAGAGCATAAGCAAAACAGCGCCGGGTGCGCGGGGGATTCACTCCGCCCAACACGCACACCTTTCACGATAAGAAGTGTGCTTAAATACAGTATGGTATTACATATTCATAATGACCCCAGAAACGCCTATACATATTCATGACCTTTCCCGCTTTTTATTAAAATGAGTCTCAGATAACCATTTACATATTCCCCTCCTTGGCCCTCCCCTGTTGCGCCTGCGCAATGTCACTTGGTGAATTTGAGGAAGGGTCTTTGGGGGTCTTTGGATGAAGGCTCCTTCAGCTTCGTCACAGTGGACTTTTTACCTTTGGCTCATTAGGAGGAACTGGCTGGAATCCAAGCTACCAAACCGACTGGAACCAGACTGGTGCCCTCCTTTTTGCTGTAAATCTTGGCTATCTTGTCTCCTCAAGGTTGCAGCTGGTGCTGTAGAACTTCTTATCTCGGCATTTAATGAAGTCTTGCTTTTTTTAGCACAATTAGTTACATACAGCTCTAAGCTAGATATTAATAATGTGGTTTAAAAGGTTAGCTTGTTAGTAGGCCCTTATTATATAGTTGCTTAACCCTTAAAATGTTAGTTCCCTCTATCAATATAACTTCCTAAACAAGTTTCATAACTTTTTACATAGAACTTAACCACCTTTTCCTTTCTCCAGGTTCAGAGCCCGTGCCTCATTTGGTTATACCTGTAAACATTAAACATCTTAGCACGAATCACAACTGCATTTTTCACATCATGACAGAAATTTGTGCAGTGAAGTATTCCAGCAAAGAGCGGGAGAAGAGCCAAACTTAGATCAGGCCTCCTAGGACGCCTGCAGGTTTGGGGACAGGGATGACGAGGTTGTTAATCCGGTCCTAACTGTTTCTTTCTCTGTCCCTCTCTTGCAGCACCTGACTGAATGGAGGAGCAAGTGGACGGGAAGTTCCTGCGCCACACACAGATCACATTTATCACTCTCGCCCTCAGAGACCCGGAGATCCAAACCGTTCGCATCGTGCCTTGAAGCAGCCTGTGCTCATGCGCTTCTCCCAGGGAGAAGGCGAGATGGCAGTGACTGGCCACGTTAAGCCACAGGGTGCACACTGTGCAGCTGTCAAGCCCAGCTCTGCGTTAGCTCACACCTGCGGTTTTGCGCCGCACACGCACATTTGAGTTGTCGCTGGTTGTTGCAGCGTTTGGCTTTGGTGAGGACAGCGTGTGTTTGTCAGCAGTTGGTGTAGGTGGGATCTGGAGGAGAAAGCGATATTTCCGTGCCAGAACTGGTTGGTGTTTGCATGGTATTGTGGCGGTTGTTCCCGCAGGCGATGAGTGCTGGAGCATTATTGCAGGATGAGGGGATTTTGGAGGCTTGTCTGTGAGATGCACTAGAGGCAGCAGTTGAAAGCGAAAGGCTGAGATTTGGAGGGTTTGTCGGTGGGTTTTGGACGGTTGTCAGCTGAAGAGTTGGCTGTTTGCAGGTGAGGTGTAGGGCAGAGGGTGAAGCTGACTTTGCCTGGGCGGCGCAACTGGCTGGGTGTGCAGAGCTGAGGAGAGCGGGCTGCTGCGGGTGACCCTAAAGCTGGAGAACCAGCCGGCAGCTCCAGACGCTCCCGCTGCCGGGCAGGGCCGTGCAGGCCAGTGCCCCGGGGCACAGCGACGTGACCCTCCGCAAGTACCAAAGAGCAGGTGAGGACCGTGGGCATTTGTACTGAGCTGTGACATCTCTAACCCGTGACATTGGGGTCCAGCCTGAGCAGGGCACATGCGGAAGCTGTGCTGCAGGGACGGCAGAGCTGAGGGGAAGGGCTGTGCCAGGGGTTGGTGCCAAGGCAAGGTGGGCGCGCTGTGGGGTGTGGGGAGGTGTCAGCCCCGGACTCAGCCCCTGTCTGACTGTGGTGCCCTTGGGCTGGTGTAGCTCAGTCCTCTGTGTGTTTCTCTTCAGGGGGAGCAGCACGCAAAGGAAAAGCAAGAAAGGAGGTGAACCCATGAGGAAGAGTGATGGATAAAGGAGGGTTGGAGCGCACCTGCCAGTCAAGAGGGATCAAGAAAGAAGACACCAGTGGTGGAACCGCAGGTCAGGAGAGCTCAAGGAGGGAGAAAGGTGACTGTGGCTGTATGGGTTTTTCTAGCTCACACACCAATGAAAACAGTTTGGATAATAAAAGAAATGTATGCAAAACCAATAATTAAAGGCAGAGAATGTTTATATGCTATGTATGGGGTAGACCTGAAGGTATATTTCTTCCTACAACGAAGGAGAATTCGCAATACATGCTGCTGTCAGCAACGACCAGTAAGCGACAAGACTCTATTTACTGATGCCTCTGGTCGCTCACATAAAGTTGTAATTACCTGGCTAAACTCAGATACCCAGTGCTGCAAACACAAGGTAGAAAAAGAGACCAAGAGTCAAACAAGTTCTTGAGCTGACAGCTGTTAGGATCGCTTTGAGGTGTTCTGTAACAAGCCTTTGAATGTTGTAACTGGCTCATATTATGCGGCTGGCATACTTAACCGCCTGGAAGCTTCTTTTCTTAAGGAAGAGGATAATCCTCTTTTGATGGCTGAATTGAGAATGCTATGGTTTCTAATAAATCATAGACATCACAGGTATTATGCAATGCACACCCGCTCTCGCAGTGGCCCTTCCAGGACCACTTGCGGAAGGCAGTAGGAGGGCCGATGCACGAGCTGTGCCGCTCACTGTGCCTAAAGCCTTGGAGCAAGCTAAATGATCACATAAATTCTTTCACCAGAGTGCAAAGGCGTTAAAACGACAACTTCAAATGACAGTGGATCAGGCCAGGAGCGTTCTTATGTCCTGCCCCGATTGCCAACAGTTGGCACCCGCGCCATCCACAGAGGGTGTTAATCCAGGAGGGGTTACTGCCAATGAAGTACGGCCAGCGGATGTAACGCATTGTTCTGAATTGGGTAAATACGTACGTGTTTCTGTAGACGCTCATTCCAGATTTCTCGTTGCTGCTGCACGCGCTGGTGAAAGAGCACGAGACGTCTGTAACATTGGTTGGCATGTTTTGCTGTTTGAGGAGTTCCACGATCTGTAAAACCAGAGGAAAGCGGAACGCACACTCGATTAGAGGAGCGATCCCCCAGCGCGCTGTAATAGAAGTGCCTGCTTTTTAACACTTCCAAAACAGTGTTAAAGAGTCTGTTTGACGACTTTTCGGTATCATTTCTGGCGACGAGGATGGGATAATCTGCCTGACCTCCCGTGGATCCCAGGATCTCTGGGACCTTGTGCCGGCACCGGGGAATTCCTGGAAGGGACCACAGCTCCTCGGACCAGCTCGGGACGCGGGTCAAACCCCATCAATGAGATAAGGCACTTTCATTGTCTGGTTGCGTTGGCACGCTGCCTGCGCGAGACGTGGGCGACACCAGCGCGTTGGGTCTGCGCATTCGCGTCTGCGCATTTTGGTAAACTGGGTAACTTAAAAAAAGAAAGAAATTTAAAGAGGAAAATGAGAAAACAATAAATTAAAGAGAAAAACGAGGGAACAGCAATTTGATAAAGGTACCTTTAATGATTTTGCTATTTGTGCCTTAGCAATTGTATAATTGTTTCTGGCTTTAGTGGTTTGTTGTTGTTGTTACTTGTGTCTTGGGGGATTTTATAGTCCAGTACTTAGGGTTCACCAATTGTCTGTTATTGTGATTGTGAAGTAGGTAGTGGACAATCGGCAGGAGGATTCGTGAGAAATCCCTCCCAGGCTGTGTTTTCTGACATTGGAAAAGGATCGTTTGCTGTTCAACAGGGCGTCAACCAGGGAGAATCTGATTGAATATTGTAATTAATGGTGGCCACTGTAAATAATATTAATATGCTTCACAGGTCTAGGTGGGTATACTTTGAGATCTGTGGTATAGTAATGTGCTGCATGTAATATGTAGTAAGATATCTATTTTAAATCATATATTGCCTATTACATAAGGCATATTACACAATATATAATGTTACATATGCATTGTCTTTATCCTCTTCAGATCCATTTGTTTTGAAAAAGGATAATCAGGGAAAGAAATGCAAACCAGTAAAAGGTTTGTTGAAGAACAGCTATTGGTGTAGAATACACAAAGAACATGAGATCAAAATTGTCCCTCGGTCAGTCCAGGGTGGGATCCTGATATCCTTATATCGGGGCACAGGCTGCATTGGTATTGCCAGTGCATTTTATACGGGATTAGACACACTGCGCCTAAAGCTGTAAATATGCCAAAACCTTCTGAGATTAAACAGGATTGTGAGGAGTCTCCCACTGAGTTTTTACACCGTCTTAAACCAACAGCTCAGAAATATATTAATATAGATCCTGACTTGGAGAACAGAGAAATAGAATTCTTAGTTGACTGGGAGCTCATTATTCTGTGTTAAACACTATGCAGGGAATATTAAGTAGCGATTCTGTAACAGTTATGGGTGCCACAAAAATTGCGAAACACGGCCCTTTAACCTGCTGCTTAGAATGTTTGTATGTGGAGTCTGTACTTATTGATTGTGTACCATGTGTCTTCTCTTGTGCACAACGAATGGTTGAAAAAAGCTTTAATGGTGCAATGGCTGTGCAGTGACACGCTGCTATGGCTGCAATTGTTAAACAAAGAAGGGGAGATGTGGCAGGGTTGTGACATCAGGCCCGTGAGAAATTGCAAGAGTCACAGTGTGAGAACAAGCGCTGGTGGAACAACACAAGCAGCAAGGACTGTGTGGGACATGAATCATCAGGGACAGAGGGATTGGTACATCAGGGACAGAGGGATTGATACGCGGTGGGTACATGAGGGACAGAGGGATTGATACGCGGTGGGTACATCAGGGACAGAGGGATTGATACAGGATCGGTACATCAAGGACAGAGGTCCGCGATGTTTCAAATGCAAACCTGAGTTTGTATTAAATGTCTCTCTGCATCTTAAAGAGAGTCTGTGCCTCATCTGCTACACCCCTTTATCTGTTTCCCAAATTACGATTTAGACTGTATTTACCGTTGTAAAAACAAAGCTTTCCCCCCTTAATTTTTGTCACGTGTTGTAGTTAGAATTAACAGAGATATTGGAGCCCATCGTAGCTAAACTGGAAAAAGACAGCAGCCGTGTGTATTTTTAAATAAAGACTAAATCAAGTGTGCTAGCTCATTATCTTTAAGCGTTTTACTGTGATCACGTCTCTCCCAAGGTTTTGTGTCTGTTGTATCAAGGCCTGACACCCATGGCCACAGTGGATGAATCACCATGGGCACAACACCAGGAACCTGCCTGTTCGTGTCCAGGATATCCACTCCAGCAGACACGTTTTAATTGGTACTTGCATTATGGATTAGATGCAACAAAAATCCATACTTTCTTTTGTCCTTTGCTATAGAGGAGGGGGTTGAACTTTTCTATAGCAGATTCAATCACTTGTTGTAAAGCAATGAAATAAATAACTTAGGCTTATTTCTATGGATAAACAACGTTTAATTCAATTCCTTAATTGTATTCCTTAAACACTTGTTCGTTAGACCATAAGCAAAACAGCGCTGGGTGTTAGTTCGTTAGTAGGCCCTTATTATGTGGTTGGTTAACCCTGAAAATGTTAGCTCCCTCTATCAATATAACCTCATAAACAAGTTTCAAAATTTTTATGTAGAACTTACCCACCTTTTCCTTTTTGCAGGTTCAGAGCCCGAGCCTCATTTGGTTGTATCTGTAAACATCAAACGTCTCAGCACAAATCACAACTGCATTTCTCACAGACAGAAGTGCCTGATCTCCACAGCTTGCCTGGCAGTGCAGAGAGCAGGAAGTGCGGTGAGTCCTGGGCCTTTGGGGACATTTCACCCTGTTTTGTGTCCCAGTCCCTCCCTGCTCCCTCCTCTTTCCTGCTGTGCCCTTCTTCCTCTTCATCTCTTCTCCCTCTGGCCCTCTGCTGCTTCCTCACCTATTCCCCCACCTTTCTGAATCTCTGTGCAGGGTTTCTCGTATCTCCCTCTCCGTCTCCACCCCTCTGTGTTCTCATCATCCCCGGTTTCTCTTTGTCGTCATTCTTGTCTGTTGCTCTGTCCCGCTCCGTGCCCCATCATTTCTCACTGTATCCCTCTGTCCTGCTCCCTGCGCCTATTCCTGCCCCTCTTCTTTTTTACTCCCTCTTCCTCTTGCTGCCCACCCCAGGATTTTTTCCCAATCTCTATCCTGCCCCAATCCTTATTGTTCTTTCTCTCTCCTGCTCCCTCTCTGTCTTTCTGCCTGTCTGCCCTTTCCCTGCTGCTTCTTTCTCCATCTCTGTCCAGATTACTGCCCCTTTTCCTTCTTGATGTCTTTCTGTCCTGTTTGTCTTTCTGTCTTCCTTGCCTGTTCCCAGCCCCATCCCCTCTCACTGTATCTTCCCTGTCCAGCTGGCTCTGCCTTTTCTTTGTCTTCTCATCCTCTTTCCTGCTCCTCAGCCCTCTTTTCCTCTTCCTCCAGCTCATTGCTGCATGTTTTCCCTTTCCAGTCTCTTCATTTTGATCTAAACTTAGCTTTGTTTCTCAGTCCCTTTGTTCTCTTCCCTTCCTGTTGCCTCTCAGTGGGCAGTGACGACCTGGTTCAGAGACAGCACGGCGACCACATCCCAGGTCGCTCGGTCCATCAGCACACAGACGCCACTGTGGTGGAAAGCAAATGGCGTTTATTAACAAGTAACACAGCGTTATATACCTTAGGTTTGCAACGTCACGTCCATCTGCTTGCCTCACATACTCCTACCTACCTAGGGAGGGGCTACTATCTTTCTGTACAGCGCGAGATCTTCCGGCCTCCAGACCCTAACTACCTACAGGTATGCGTCACAACCCCCCCGGACACCGTTTGTGTCACAAACGCCCCTGGACAGGGTGTGTCTCACAAACGCCCCTGGACAGGGTGTGTCTCACAAACCCCATTGGACAGCATGTGTCACAACCCCCCCTGGAAACTGTGTGTGTCACGAACACCCCTGGACAACGTGTATGTCACAAACGCCCCTAGATAGGGTGTGTGTCACAAACCCCATTGGACAGGGTGTGTGTCACAAACCCCATTGGAGAGTGTATGTGTCACAAACCCCATTGGGACAGCGTGTGTGTCACAAACCCCATTGGACAGTGTGTGTGTCACAAGCCCCCCTGGACAGTGTGTGTGTCACGAACCCCCCCTGGACAGTGTGTGTGTCACAAACACCCTTAGACAGGGTGTGTGTCACAAACCCCATTGGAGACTGTGTCTCTCACAATCCCCATTGGACAGCGTGTGTGTCACAATCCCCATTGGACAGCGTGTGTCACAACCCCCCCCATTGGAGAGTGTGTGTGTCACAGACCCCATTGGACAGCGTGTGTGTCACAAACCCCATTGGAAAGGGTGTGTGTCACAAACGCCCCTGGACAGGGTGTGTGTCACATACCCCATTGGACAGTGTGCATGTCACAAACCCCATTGAACAGCGTGTGAGTCACAAAGCCCATTGGACACGGCGTGTTTCACAAACCCCATTGGACAGCGTGTGTGTCATAAACACCATTGGACAGTGTGTGTGTCACAAACCCCACTGGACACACAGATGACTACAGTAAAAAACCAACACTGAAGGTATGCAGGTCTTTATTTCTTCTAGTTGAGGGGATCAATAAGAGATTTAGCTGCTTGCACTGTTTTTGTTACTCACACACTGATGATCTAGTATAGAAGCTACAAACCTCACAAGAAGCAGACCCAGAACCTCATTTAAGTGCCCTAAGGTCAAATTAAGAAGTCATTTAGCTGGTTTTCTCAGTGACCCCCCTGCTCTGAGGTTCCTCCTTGCACAGTGACTATCAACGCCAGAAGGAAAATTTACTTTAATCCCGCACGCAGGTGAATTTTGGGTTTTTAAGTTTCTTTCCTTAAATGAATGATGTATGTCTCTCTTACATGGTTAAGTAAAGGTTCACAAAAAAAAGGCATTTCTTTGCTGGACTTTTGTTTCTTTTCAGTGGCAAAATTTGTCACTGTACAAATATTGGATCAGATGGCAACTAAAATATCATGAAGTTAGTTGACATTCCTCCAATACCCATCTATATAAACAGATTGTTATCAGTTACTAAAATGGTTAAAAATCAGTCTTACTGCTCGTCAGTTGTTATTAATGAGAAAACTGTTTTACATAACTGACCTGAAATGCAGATGAATCCAGAAGGAAAAAAAGCCTCGTTGTATGAAGACAAGTTTTCTGTTTGGGCATAAACTGCATAAATGGACGTATGAGAACAAGAGCATTCCACATAGTCTGATGTGTCGTCAACCACTTTGCAGAACCCGCTGTCGGACAGCCAGCTGCAAAACAAAATGTTCACAAAGCTGGAAATCGACTTGTCTAATTCACACGGTAAACAGGCTTGAAAATTGTTGTATCTCTGAAAACACCGGGTTTTCTAAACTACTGCATAAGTTTATCTTCATCTATTGCACATCTTTCATGTGCAGTTTTTAGAATAGCATATTTACGTGAAATTAAAACAGCTTTTAAAAAAATATATTATTAAAAAAATATAAGTATATAGTAATGAACTTTGTTTTTCTGCTAGAAATTTTTTTTGTGGCCATGTTTTAAAACTTACACAAGATTCACAGTCCCATCTGAATTTTTAACTAGTGTGTTGCTTATACTTGCACAGTGCTTTAGCCCATTCTGAAGAACACTTGCTGTTTGCTGTTTTGAAACTAAAATACATGTTCTCCTTCAGTATTGCTGAAAATTTTGGAAAAGGATACTACAGGTGACATCCTAAGCCATTTCTAGTGGAAACCACATTGTTCTGTGATACAATGTCTAGATAAAAGGAGAGTATGCAGGTAAATTCTGCTGCATCTCCTTCCTGAATAGTTTATATCAGTGACAGACTGATAGAATCCAGACCATCTAATGAAATCATATCTAAACTAACTAGTTGTCTGCAGGATATAGAATGGAACTCTCTCTAATTTCATTTATACTGTGTGAACAGGAAAGAAATAGGCAAATCAAATAATAGGGCGTTGAAGGGAATACACAGAAAACTTTAGCACATCGCTTGCAATGGTGTGAGTAGCAATAAGAATGGAAAATGATCAGCAGTTCACCACTTCTGAAAAGCAGGATACATCAAGTCAAGCTAGCAGCAGCAATATTAAAAACTACCAGGAGATGGCTTTTCTGTCAAAAAGTAAGAGCCCTACAGAGATCATCGTCAAAAGTTATGCCCAAATTCTGGATATTAGCAAATAAGGAATATTCTGTTTCAGTGACTTGAAGCAATACCAGAGACGCAGGTTTAATTCTTTGTAAGAATGGACTCGAAATGTTGTCTGATAACAACTGTAAAGAGTACAAAAGACGCTAATATTAAGGAAGTGATGCCATTCTGGAATTTATGGCCTCTCAGCATTGCCCAACACATCATTACGTAAACTAAACAGTACTGTAATGAAAAAAATCAATAGTAGAAGTCTGAGAAATCTCTAAGTTAGAATAACTACACATTTTATTATACAGAATGTTTTACGTGCTGGTACAAAGGCCAGAAAAGTTAAGGGAAAAAGATGGATAAGAAATAGATCAATTTCGTACTTGCAGGCGATCTGATCGGACTTGATGGGATTTTATACAAATACACATGGTAGAAACTGGAAAACTAAACAGATTAATAAAACAACCTTTCAGCAGCTTGGCTCCAGAGGAGACATAGAGACTTTTGTGGAACAATCCGACTTCCTGTAGCATAAATCCGATAAACAACTTCATTGTTATCTTTCAAAGGGTATGAACTCCGACCCTTCAAACTCATAGAAAAAGCCTGAAACAATACACACAACATAAACACAAACTTAATATTAAAATTCAACAGTCAGTGCTCATTTTAATCACAAACACACTAAAACGCTCACATTATTTTAAAGACATTTAAGATGGTTCGAGTAATATATAAATTAATTTATTGAAAAAATAAATTGCATTATCTTCCAACCTTGTTCTTCAAGGCAAGCTCTTTGTCTCCAGTAAGGAACCACTGCTGACTGCTATATTCTGTGAACTGTACAGATTCACAGCTCTCGTCTTGAAGAGGGGATAACACAACAGAGACCTTTAACAAATGTTCAGGTACTTGAATAAAATCTCCATCTTTTCCATCAAATCTGTGTCCGTTGATTTGCTAAGGAAACCAGTTGTGAGCCATTATTGCAATGTACGGGCAGCTGTCAAGGCTATTTTTACCTCTGTTGAAGAGGAAAAGCAACAGGGCTGGTAAGTGGAACTGAACTTTCACTATGCTTCACATAATTAGTCTAAAATGTATGCGTAATTAATATTTTATTCCTTCATCATTTTAGGCTTTATTACATTTAATAAAAAGACAGCTTCCGTTTCTGTGAAAAAAGGAGGGGCGGAATTATGATGTATTTTGGCTTCTCCATTTCTCCTCTGGATTTTGCTCACTATGATCTGTAAGAAAAACCATCCCATGGTAAAACAGGTTATCATAATATTCATCTTTATAACTTGATGTAGAGAAGAGTCAATAACAAGGAGAAGCATTAAAATGGATGATCTAGCTCTTATTCCCAAGAGATGACACAAAAAACTTGCAATAAGGAATTTGAACTTTCAAGTTCTGGACACTGTTCCAGATAGCACTGTTATTTATGCCATTTACTGTCTGTTGGCTGAGATGGGCATCTTAACCCCTATAACTTATGAAATGTCACAGAAAGTTACATCTCCAAAAGAAACTGAGAAAGAAATCTAAAGCATGCTGATTTTCACCTGACGGGAAAAAAGAAAAAAGGTATTTTTTTATTCTAGATTCAACTACCAGTTTTTTAATAGGTTCACAGTGGGAGAAACCCACTGTTGAGAAGTGTCTGTGTCATAAAACTGTCATTTGTTTCTGCAGTCATCTATTTTCCCTGCCCATTAGCCTGGCCACAGGTTATGATGCACTTGCAGAAAAAACTAGGAATTTGAAACTACATGTAAAAACTATGAGTTGCTTTCAGGCAATTCTAAATAATGTTCAAGTGAGCAAAACCATGTACACAGAAATTAGAGAACGCCAGTAGAAATTTTGGGTTACTTACTGTCACCTACATCTTAAAGCATAGCTCTCCATCATATAATTACGTTATTTTCTTAGCAAGATTAATTAATCCTTTTCTAAGCAATATTTAAGCTAATGGTGACTTAATACATCCCAGATCTCCTGACTTCTACTCTCAGAGCTACCCCGCATTTGTGACACCAGCTCTTAGAGCTTTCTAAGATTCCGACAGAGTGCAACACGTTTTCATACAGGTAACAAGTCCCTTTTCTAAAAAAATATCATTTACATTTTTACTGTATTAGCTTTCTGGTATTTTCAAAACGTATTTTGAATTCAAGGTTACTTACCTTTCTCCCGGTGACCCACACATTACCCCTGTCAACAGGGAAAAGGCAAATTTCCCGGTCACCGCAGCAAGCAGGCTATATCCTCGTGTGTCCTCGCGCTTTGGGCTAGCCAGGGTGCAGAGTATCTCATAGAAAAGGCTTCTACTTTTATCAGTGAGTAACTGTTTCTCACCAACATCTGTCACCTAAAGGGAGGAGAAGAAATGGAACATTTTATGCACACAAGTCTGCTTGTAACATTTCCTCATAAAACGAACATTTATCCCAGTGTTCATTCTGAAAGTTCAGCATATTTTTCATTTCTTGATCACTGCGGCCAAGGCATCAGGTGCAGTCTATGTCAAAACTACACAAAGATATCCTTACTAATGTGGATTTATTAAAGAAACCATGTGGGACTTTTCATTCCTTCGCAAGTCAAAGATCGTTGCGCCCTGAGGATTCTTGATATGATTTCTGTGTCAAAATGGCAACAGTCACAAATGAATTATTCTTCATTAATATTTTTATACTGTTTTGTGTCTAGGTATTTAAACATTTTCCAGCTCCACATTTAAACACTTTCCAGATCCATTTTGCATTGCTCCACAAGTCCAGAAGAGCCAGGAAGCCACAAAACTAGTCCCAGGGTTTTCAGAGAACTCAGGGCAATGCTGAAGTGCTCAGGTACTTGCCAGCCCGATTGCCAGAGATAATGCAGAGGGAAAAAAAAGGAAAAGAATATGCAGGCCTGGTTAAGACAACAGCAGAAGACTCCAGCTGGTCCTGGTAGGACTTGCTGGTGTGTTGACTGTATTCAAATGTGAAGATAAGAACAACCTATCAGAGAGCAGTGTAGGGGAAAGGGACCTGGGGGTCCTGGGGACAGCAGGATGACCATGAGCCAGCACTGGGCCCTTGTGGCCAGGAAGGCCAATGGTACCTGGGGTGGGTTAGAAGGGGGTGATCAGTAGGTCAGAGAGGTTCTCCTGCCCCTCTGCTCTGCCCTGGGGAGACCACACCTGGAATCTTGTGTCCAGTTGTGGCCCCTCAGTTCCAGCAGGACAGGGAACTGCTGGAGGGAGTCCAGCGCAGCCACCAAGATGCTGAAGGGAGTGGAGCATCTCCCGTGTGAGGAAAGGCTGAGGGAGCTGGGGCTCTGGAGCTGGACAAGAGGACACTGAGGGGTGACTCATTCATGGGGATCAATATGGAAAGGGGGAGCGTCAGGAGGATGGAGCCAGGCTCTTCTCGGTGACAACCAATGGTAGGACAAGGGGTAATGGGTACAAACTGGAACACAGGAGTTTTGGAGGTTCTGCTTAAATTTGAGAAGAAACTTGTTCCCGGTGAGGGTGGCAGAGCCTGGCCCAGGCTGCCCAGGGAGCTTGTGGAGTCTCCTTCTCTGCAGACACTCCAACCCGCCTGGACACCTTCCTGTGTAACCTCATCTGGGTGTTCCTGCTCCATGGGGGGATTGCACTGGATGAGCTTTCCAGGGCCCTGCAACCCCTGACATTCTGTGAATCTGTGATTCTGTGAACCCTGAGCCTCACTGCCTTGTGCCAGGGCTAAAACCAACAAAGATATGCCCTGAGAATCAAGAAATCGTAACAAGCTCTGTGAAAGCGTGACACCAAAGGGAAAATGTGGCACAGCACAAAACATCGTGCTATAGGTACATACACAAAATCAATACCAGTTGTTCTTTTCAACCTATTTGATTGTTGATTGCCAGCCACCATCCTAACTTGTAGCAGGCAAACGTCTTCCATGACTGGGACTTCACAGCTTCTATTTTTACCTTTGTCTGGGTCCCTGGGTCCCTGGGTCCCTGCTGTGGATGCTGTCCTTGATCTTATCACAGGCCTGTGTGTTATTTTACTCTTATTAAAGTCATTGGTCATTCAAGAAAGAGCAGGAAAGGTTTACCTTATCTATTATATGCATCACAGCAGTAAGCTGCTCTTCTGTGGTTTCTGTAGCCACTTTGACATTCAGATTCTGGAGGACTCTGTGTAAGATGGTGTCATCAAGAGGCTGATGGAGTTGATCAATGAGCCCCCAAGCTGGCAAGGAGTCCAAATCTGACACAATGGTGACCTTAGCAATGCCATACACGTCATCTGCCCTGGCACCGCCTGTGGGATTAGAAAGTACAACCTGGAAACGCTTTGGAAATGGGTTTAAAGATCCTGTCTTTGGAGTCAGGGTCACATCCAGGAACATATTTCTCTGTCCAGGTTCAAAAGTCAATAAACCCTCAGATCTGGCAAAATCTTGTCCTGCCACAGCTGGAGATATGAAGGTCCGGCCAATAGGTTCAGGTTTCTGTAGCTCCTTAAAACAAATCAGAAGAGTTTGGGGTAACATTATGATAGATACAATCGTTCAAAACCAGCTGCTGTAGAACTCCTGTTGTAAATAGGTAAAATTTAAGTGTGTAAAAAAAGAAACCCTCTTTCAAAATGCAGTTAAGAATTATATAACAATTACCTTCAATGAAATATCTCCCTGAAGTAGCAATCTGTCACCTGTAATCACTGACTACCCAGGGAAAGAATTATATATATTGTCGATAGTGTACAGGATCCCTTTCGTTCTTTTGCAAAACAAAAATCACAAAGCTTTTTCTGGGTGAACAGATGTTACAGAAACGTTAGCACATCTGTAAGGTGAATTCCAGAGGGCAACAATGTAAGTTTAGGTCTGTAGCATGAAATTCCCTCGGTTCAGGGTACAGGCAGGCATTACACATACATAAAAACTAAACAAAAGGAAAAAAATAAACCACTCTGGAAACCTGTGCCCAAATTAATATCAGTTCATGATATTTTTAGTCCCAGTAAAGATACCTAGGAATGCTATAGGGCCTCATTTCTTCTGTGAAGTAGCACTCTTTTCACCTTCCACGAGGTCTGCAGATTCTTCATATCCTTACTGGTTTTGTCAGTTGCCACAACCCTGGTATTATATCTCGTAATATAACAAACTTTCCTTAAGTGGAAACTAACATTCCGGGCTATTATTCAAATTCAGTAGTATTTCTTAATTTAGTAAGAACTGATTGTATACTGACTATTAAGCAAAGATGTTTATTTGTGAAATACTAGACCGCTTTTGAAAACATTTTGCTTTAATTAGTAGAGTTTACTTATGGAATAAATCAGAATTTTTCTTTTGAGTTCAGAGAACTTAGTAAATCAATGCAGTGTGTATCTCTTTCAAAATTGCTCTAGAACAAAATCACATCATCTGTGCAAATTTCAGTAAGAAGTTTCCTTTTGTTTACCCCTTCCAATCGAGAACTAGGAAATGGAGCAATAAGTGGTAATAAAAGCACCAGTGGCAAGAGCATTGTTTAAGAAACCTTTGTAGAAATGAGATAAACATCTGTTTCCTGTCTGCCACGGCTTCTTATTTTACAGGTACCAAGAGCACCAATAATTTGGTGTGTGGTCACGCACACTCATTACCTAAAAGTATCCGAAGAAGGGTTGCTATATAAAAATTATAAACAGGTAAAGAAATGCTCCCTATATTTCAGCCTAAATATACACTGGACAGTAGCAATTTCTTCTCCATTTAACATCTAAATTATAATGAACTTTTGGCCGGAAAGAATGTGAAAATTTGTTATCACGCAATTCAACAAAAAATGCACTGGTCAGCTATAAGAAATGGATGGAAATATCACGTAATCCCATGCAGTTGAAATAAATATGCATCCAATACAGCAATAGAATGCAAAGCATTTTATTGTAAAGGTTGATGGAATTACACCCCTCTTGCAGCCTGTTCCTTGACGTTGAAATCAAGGAAGGAATCATGTTTTTGCAGTTGTGTTACTTCTGCTAAAGGAGAATCTTCATAATCTGTCAGTTAATAATGAGGTAGTCATTTAGAGATAAAAGGGTCCCAAGTTAGAAGTGTCTGATGTTACAGCTGTAAACATAACCAAAAAAATGAAAGGGGATGGTAAAATAGGCTTAAGCACGTGAGATTTTTTAATCAGATAATTTTAGTTTAGAACTTCAAGAAAATGCAATAAAATCTGATGAAAGCGCTCCTTCTCTTTTCCTCAGTGTGCTCTGTGTATTAATACATTTTTCACCTAAAACAGCAAGTGTGTTGGCATCTGAATCTTGACAGGCATACACATAATAAAAACTTAATTTGAGAGAAAAAAGCCTCAAAAATTTGAGTATTTCAAGAACTTTAGGACAAAGAAAGAAATGTATTTAATGCCTGCCTGCCCGTTGTCTTTGAGGTAACTGAAAGGTACTATGAAACAAATCACTCTTGATAATACAAGAGTGAACAAGGCCTTTTTACTAGTGGAAAACAAACAAAATTATAATGTATGGGCCCGGCAAATGCTTGACTGCTTCCTGAAAAAAATGCTAATGACAGCCAGATTCACTTTACAGAATGAACGATTTACTAGCAAAAAAATAAGTTAAATTATAAAAACAGCAACAGACGCTTTACCTGCATGCTGGAGCTGACCACTGTGGTGACCGATGTACTAGAATCTCTATGCACTTGCAGGCTGATTAAAGTTGTCTTCTTGTGAGCCACAGCAAAACGAGATCCCACAGCAAAATACACTAAACCACGAGGAGCGTCGCTTTCAAGGACGGTTATAAAAGCAAATCTGGCACTGCTGTTCAATGCAGCTCCTGTGCTTACAGCATAAAGCTCAACAAAAAAATACGTCTCAAATTCAGGTACCTGTAAAGGAGGGATGATTTTCATGTCATTATAAGACCCACTAATTATTTGTTTTTAAAAAGTTTGCATTATTTTGTATGCACAATGGATACTAACACTATAAGCATGCCTCTTGAAATGTGCAGTAAGTGCAAGGAAGTATTAATATATCCTAAAAATAATAATGTTGCAGCAATGCCACGTGCAATAATGACATCGTGAATTTTTGCATGGGACTCTACCGCAGTAAAACAGCTATTTGTATACTACACGTATTGTTACCGTCAATTTGCCATAAGACAAGATGGTAAATGCTTTAAGAGCTCAATTTTCCAGATTATGGAGTTACACAGCTGTACATTTTGTAAGGAATTTGCTCTTTCACTTAATTTTTGCCCTATGAAAAGGCATGTACCCACCTTCTTACCTGTGTAAAAAACTCCATAGAAGAGTGAGTATGCAATTTTGAATCTTCAGTTAATGTTGACTGTATTTTTATATTGAACTCTGCTAACCACAGTTTTGAATAGTCTGGAAATACAGGCTATTGAATTTCAGCGTTCACATGTCAAAGAATTAGTCTAGGAATTTCTACAAACTGAATGCCTGTTTATTGAAAATAAGGTAGCAATATTAAATTACACTATGACGTGTTGCCCTACCTTTGATTTTCTACCTACACTACAGATATAACATGTTTAGAAATAGATATCCGATTCCTGAGATTCCATAAATAATTGGAAATATGGCATCCGAGCCTATTAGATGCACTGAGGAAGCAGCAAACCAGCAAAAAAAACTCCATAGTTCTTTACAAGACAACAGCATTATAAAAAAGAGTTGGTAATTGAAGACGATTTCAAGTATAGATTTTTGTTCCGGGTCTGGATTTTTGGAAATTCTACTGTAATTCTAGGAAAGCAGGATCCAGCTCTTAGCAAATGAAGTCAGTGCAACTGACCAAGCAAAAACTTTCTAAAAGCTAGATGTCATACCGTACGCCATAAAAACGTAAAATATTTATTGAATGCATTTATTACTTCATCATTTCATAATGTATTTGTTGCTAATTTATAAGCTATTTTATGGAAGAAGAACTGGAAGAAGAATTAAAGAATATTTGGGGGGGCTAAACGGCATATATTTTTAATCGAGTAGTCATCAAGTAATTATTTACATGGAATGATCTTGACTAATGGATGACAGGCACAAATTCACTGTAGCGCCACAGGGAACTAACCTTCCATTAGCACCTGTTTGAGTGGCACACGCTTGTGCTTCATGTGGTATAAATGCATGTTTCTGACGCTGCCAGTCCGCTGTCATTAAATAATGAAGACACTCCTCTGGAATAAACAGGTTCAAAATCCCAGTTTGCTCAGCGAGGCCACCTGTGATCCACTCATGCATATATTTTATTCCTTGGCTCTGTAATTTAAAAATTACATCCGAAGATGCAGAAGGAAAATAGCCCTCTGAGCTAAGGGAATGCACACAGTTCCCTAGTGGGAAATGATTGTTTCCCACATCCTACATCTTGCGTTGTTTTCTAAAGTGTAGTCAGACAAACTGTAGAAACCTTCTCATATTGTCTTTCTTCCATTCCCCAGACCTCAGCTTTGCCACTAGCCTGACGGTTCAGATAGTTTATCGGAAAATGTCAAACTCTTCACTCTGAAAGAATGACAAACGTTAATCTTTCCTTTCTTAAGGGACTGTTCTAAGCACCAGGTGTTCAAACAAAATGATTTTTTCCTTTTGTTTCCAGTAAAAATTGTTGCAATAAAAGCGTTTTGGTTTTTTTTTTTTTTGTAGAATGAGGTGGTGTTAGTCGCAGGATATGCTTTCTATAAAACACCCTAAGAAGTCCTTTAACTGATTAAAAATTTACTGTGTGGAGGATAAGAATGCAGCAAATGAATACACATCTCACTGAGATAACTCCATTCTTTTTTCTTATGGTTCTATAAAAGATCTGCATTTTACTCTTCAAATTAAATACTCATCTTCCCAAGTTTTTAGCAGTCACCATGGACGCAGCACAAGCCTGTAAATAAACATGTATTTGCAGAGGAGCTGAGCAGATGTCAAGTTACCATCTCCAGACTGTGTCCCATACATCACTTCCTCCAGATCAGAGGGTTTTTTCAGTCTTGATAAGCTGCAATTCAACACCACAGGGCTATACACAAATGAGTAATAATTACTTACGTTCTCAGGCTTTAGTTCAATGGAGATGTTGCACAACGTTTGACCTGCCATGCAGGTAGTGGATCCCACCACGGATACCAGTTCATTCTCCAAGTTCACGCCATCCTTCAGAAGGACAACAGCTGTTTTATTAAAGGTCACACGCCAAAAGATCTTCACCTCTTCAAAAGCCCGATAAGCAAATCGAGAGTATATATGTACTGCAGGAGATCACTGTTGTTTTAGGAAACATAAACCACGGAGGTAACACACGTTTTCTGTTATGATTCAAAGCTTATCACCAGGGAACAAACTGCTGTAGGATGAAAACGTCTCTTTTTTAATTTAAATTCCTTCACCTGACATGTGTTTAGATCACAAAAACATCACACAGGAAGAAAATAAAGCAATTACACGGAGCTAGATTATTCTCAATTTTTATTTCAGAAAACATGACATTAGCTGCATAAGAGACACTGGTTCTTGGAAGGGAGTTGCCCGTCTACCTTCCTTAATACTACAGTGACCGTTCGCCTGGAAAACCAGGTAGGATTTGTCTTTCCTCTAAGTTTAAGGAACGTGAAGTACTTGAGCATATTTGATTAAAAGTACACATCAATGTGCAACATATGTAGATATATATATATGTGCTAATTAGAAAAAATATAGTGTCTGTGTGACTGAAAACATTATCATAGTGCTGACACTCAGGTGCCTTCTTAATTGCTCATTTTAGTATTCATACCTACATTGTACTACACGGGGAGTTGAGAATTTGAATTACACCTCGAGCAGGGCAAATATTTTAACTCAAGCAAATCTTTCACACTTGTAGCCTTATAGTGTAAGTTGGAAAATACTTGTTTTTCCTGTCTCTGCTTTATCACAGTAGAGTGACAGACCTAATCACATTCACAACTTAAAGCCAGTTCATCAACTTCTGAGAAGTTACTAAAGCAGCTGAAAGGCAGATTTATTTTAAAACTCTTTGAGAAACTCTTCCACTAACAGCAGCTCCTGTGGTTAACAACACAGCATGTTACAACATGTGGGAAGCACATTCGAATCGGCTGTTGCCTGCACCTGTTTGGTTGCCTTGTGACAATCAGCAGCACCTCTCTGTTCTCCGAGTCTTCATCAAGTACGAGAGCGCTTTGTACTTCTGGAACAAATCCCAAAATGCCGTTCTGGAGATCACTTCCTATAGAGGAAACAGTCCATGAAAGTAAGCAAGAAAGTTAAGCTGAGACTAAATTATAACCTTCATGTGAATAACCACTAAAAAAAATTTAAAATAGGTATCAAAACAATGCTACAAAGTATCATCTGGGGACACCTTGAGAAAATGTATTATAATATTTCTGGGTTTAATTTACACTACATAGTTATCCAGAACTTTAAATGTTGGCATTTCTAAATTTTATTTTAACCAGTAGAATAAGTACTTTTGAAAGCAGATATAGCAGGGTACGGGATGAAGATGGGCTTCCAAGGACAGCTTTCTTATTCGTCCCACTCATACTCTTGTTGAAGCCATTAATTTTTCCAAATTGTCACATCAGCTTTTCTTCTGCATCTTTAATTCCGTGTGTGCAAGTATGGAGCTGCACAATACTTCACTGTTCTCATGGGAATGTAAACATCTTTGGCAAAACAGCAGTGTATGGAAAAAAAATCCAGGTTTCATGAGGGGAAGCTAATGTCTTCACAGTGTCCCATTAAATCTTGTTACTAAAGGATTTCTCCTTTACAGGTAGCAATGGCTTTACTTACCAGTGCATGCTGAATGTCAATATAGAGACTGATACTTTGCACAAACCCCATTGTATGTAAAAGTGACAAAATGGCAAAAGTAAAAATCTAAAATGCCTGCAGTGCTACTGGATCTACATAAAAACTACTCAAGATTAGTCTTTTCCCTTAAAGAGTAAAACAGGGCAAGAACAGAGATAAGCATAATCTCTAAATGTATTTTGAGCTACGTTGCTAAGGGACGCGTAGTAGCTTTGTACATTAGATGCTTCCTCTGCTCTGGAAAACTCAAGATTTCACAATAGAATACCCTGCTTATCGTCAAGTAGATTGCCAATCTTTACATGAAAATTGCTATGAAAACATAGTCATTTACTGTTATTAATTTTCCCAGGGAAATAATATTACCTGCAATAATTACTGTTGCAAAAGCAGCAAATCCCTATTCATCCTTTCCTTCTACAATCTGAGCTCCATATTCAGGATTTGAGAGGAAAACATAAAACAATTCCTGTCCTTCAGGCTCGTCATCGTCAAAAATCTTTATGGACACCCTGCTTTCTCTTTGTCCATCCAGCAAAGTCAAAGAGACTGACTGTTCCTCAAAATCTTCCCCTTCCATTGCCCAAGTGAAGTTGGATCTTCCATCAACGGAAGGAAATCCTTCATAAAAGGATATGAATCTGCTCCACTTTGTGCACTCACTCCCCCAAAGGTTTTAATGGTTACTTCAACATCACCAGTAAAACCCTTGGTCCTTCTGATATGAAGTATCGCTGTGTTGGGGGTACTGTTGTTGGCATCTTCTTCAACATAAATAAACTCTGGCCCCAAACTTAGTATTCCATGAAGAATATCATTAGCGAGGATATTAACGGTGGCAACACTGAAAGCTGGATTCAGATGTGGACTCCAGGCAAGCTTCACAGGTTGAACATCCAAAATTTCCACACAAGTCAAATTTACAAAAAAAAATTCCTCAATTTCAGAGACAGAGTCATCAATTATTGATATTTCTATCACAGCGTTTGTCTGAAAATGTAAAAACGTAAGCTCTCCATTGTAGATGGGTACAAAGTCCTCTAGTGGTTTGGCACTTCCTGGAATGGTCTGATATGTCAATTTAGTGAGATTACTTTGAAAACCAAACAATCTTTGGACATGTAGTGTGACTGCCCAAACATCATCCTCAACTGAAACAGACCTTGAGTTAAGAGCAAACTGGAAGATCCCCATTGGCTCAATTTCAGCTCTTGTAAAACCCGATCTGAAACAGAAAAGACACCAAAGTTGACAGAGGAAATACGAAGCGTGAAGAAAAGTAAAACATTAAAGCAGAATAATTTCCAGTGAACAATCAATGATGGCTGTAAGAAAGCGGATCAAACAAATGTCTAATAGCAGAGGGAAGAAATAGCAACCATACCAAAGCAAGATGTAACATGATTGCCTGAAAAATGATTTTGTAATAATAGGATCGAACAGCCCTCCTCAGATGCAATGCACCCAAATCAGCACAGGATACAGAGTAAAGTTTAAATAAAATAAAGTCTTCCTGAGAAAAGGGAGAAGCAAAGTAAAGTATGATGTTTTTCCGTTCTGGACACAATGAAAGAAGATACATTACAATACAGCCACCCCGAGTAATACCAGTTTTATCTATAGAACAAACTTCCCATTTCAAAGGAAAACTGAGGGATAGACAGATCCTAACAGATCTACAGTTAGAGCCAGGAAGCTAGAGAATGAGAGGAAGTTATTTTAAAACTTACAGTGGGGCTTTGAAATACTAACTGCCCCCTCACAGGAATTTTTTTTCCAGATCTGAGCCCTGTGATCAATATAAACTTAAGCTCTACTTCATTCATATTAAATAGATCCCTTTCTTATTAGAAAATAAGCATAGAAGCAAAACTCTTCGTTAAATCTTGTGTCTTATACCTGTCTGCAGAACTGACCTATTATTCAGTGCTAGAGGCTATCAAATGGCACTAAAATTACAGTGATTTTGGTCAAAAAACTAGACCATTTCCACCACTAAGGGAGCCAAAAGCTCTTCAAAGTCACCTTTACCCTCCATGGGATGTCATCTTCAGTTTTCTAGGAAAGGTCATTCTCACATACTTAATGTATTTGATTCACAGGGTAAATAGGGGCTCTGAGGACACCAGTCCACAGGACAGACAAGCCCAGGAGAAGGGCTCAATCTCAGGATTTATCCATCCATTTCACTCCTGACTTCCTTCAGATTTGCCACTGTAATTGTAACATGGCGAAGCCAAAACCTTTCTCCATACGTGGTGTTACTCCATGTCCATTCTTTTTATACCACTTCTAGCTATCAATGGCTAAGGATGAATGAAAATAAAATAGCTTGAAGAACAGATAACTTATCTGAGATGGAAAACTACATTAAACGTAATGGGTTTGTTTTTTTAAAAAATAAAAAGGAGGTTTATATAAATTAGGTATTTTCAGAACATTTCTTGTTTTATTTTTCTTATTATAAATAATTTGTTACGTAAGACCTTCTAAATATGGATTTTTAGGGACACAAATGAAAACTGTTAAGAGTTGCTTTCAGTCTTCAGCTTCCCGGCTAAAACTGTTGATCTTCATTGTCTTGACTGTCTCCGTTATTCTAGGCACCTATGAAATAGACTGGAGTTGGATAAAAGCCTCAGTTCTGAACAGGTCAGATCTAGATCACTTTGTTCTCACCTGAGACAAGCTATACAAATTTATCAAAGAATGGACTACAAGTTACTAGCTGCCTAGAATAATAACAGCAGGGATTTGTATAAGTTTTGTATCTGTACACAGGTCATAATTCTTATGGCATTGGTGCGACTCAAAAACACAAGTAGCATCCTTACCTCAGGCGAGCCCCACCAGACACATTGCTGTGCGCTGCTGTTAAAGTGATGGCAAATGACTCACATTTATTTAGGCTTGGAGTGGCCTGAAATGAAATCACTTTACTTTGCTCACCAGAGGAAAATGCAACAGTACCTGAAGGAAAGAGAGAGTGAGAGAGAGCAAAAGTCAAAATAATCCAATAGGAATCCTCTTTTTATCTGGCAATGCGCTAAAGTACAGACTTTAATCACAATTCCACTCCATTTAGGGAGAAGAAAACTGGATAAGGGTCTTTCCTATATGAAGCTGTCCTTCATGGCCACAGCATCGTGCCTGCCTCCCAGACATGGATCTATGAAGTTGAAGGGTTTTTTTGCTTATAAAATGCACACATCCCTTATAGCTAAAAATTAGACCATACCATTTCAATCTAATGACGCTTTATTAATAGAGAGAGCATACAGAGGTATATATAACTAAAAGGTGGTATCATCACTTATGCAACTTTCGTAGCTGTTTCCTCAGACTGTTACTCACCAAACAGAGGAGTAATATTGCCTGACTGAGCAAAGTCAGTGATCAGGTCTGCTGGGTATCCTGAGATCCAGCTCACGATGACAGAGCCATAAACTCCTTTTCTGGTGATGACAGCCTGGCCTGTCCCTGCTATAATGTCTGTAAGTCGTAAAATCACAGATTCAAAGCCAACCTGTGGAAACATAATGGATTTTGTTATAGAAAATGGAATAAAAGTGAACAATAACATATATGAAAGAGTACTATATTTTGTAAGGTAGGCATCTTAACAGTAGTTACACATGCATATAAATATATGTATGTACATGTCTATCTATGTTTGTGTATATATATATATAAATGCTTTCTTCACAACTCTTCAACGTTTCTAAATCTTAGACTTCTGAGAATTAGATATCAGGGAAAAAAAAGGAACCAGTATGAATGACATTTTGGTACTGAAAACACTGACTATAGCATTTTGTGTCTGTCATTCAAAAGGAAAACAAACCAACCTGCCCTTAATGCTCACATGCAATGGCTGTGGTACCATACAGATACACACAGGTCTAAAATAAAGTATTATTTGTCTATCCAGTGAAAGTAAGTTGTTGTCACATTACATTGTTCACAAAACCATTCTTGATAGTATGATGTACTTTTCTTTCTTTGACCAAAAAATGGGAATGAAAAGATAATTCACACATTCTAAAATGATAAGTGGATGTATGGTAGTAAACAATGTTTACAGAAAGACCATTTGCATTAAGTTCAATTCCAAATTGAAAGACAAAACAGTGTGTCAAGAGAATTAAAATCATTACATAAAGACTTCAATAAAATTTAAGAGACAAAAACTCAGCATGCTGTTGTCTTTGCTTGCCACATAAAAAGGGAACTGTAGCACATATGCCATATTGGAACAGGTATAGTATATTTTTTCTGTCTCATACAAAGCAGACAAATGGAAAATTCCCCACTCAGTGATTAGTCAAAGGTACTGTCAAGTGCACTAAGACGCAGCATGACCTCCACTTCTTTTTGCACATGAGACTGCATGCATGCTCTTATCTACTTTGGGGCTGCTGTACTTAAAGGAATAACATCGTCCAGAACTAGCTATTTTCCTCTAAGTCTCAGAACTTCCACTTCATGTAAACAAAAGTATAAGTAAATCATCATATTTATGCTATTTACATTTTATAGATGAAGAGACCTTTTCAAACTGCATTTACACATCTCTATATGAATTTGTATCAGAGAAAAGACAATATACAGTACAAGTAATAACTGGAACAGTCTTGTTGGTCATTAAATTGGTTGCAATGATGAAAACTTTAAGGAGCAAACTGAATTCTTATAGCGGCTGCCCTTTGTAATGAAGTGTACCTTCCTTCTGCGGTAGAAAATTACACTGCAGTCAGTCTACTGACCTGTGAATTGGCAGCTTCCTCAGGAACAAGCAGAATGGCTGACTTCGCTTTTCCTAATATTTTGGCACATCCTTGGCACTTGTCCCAACCAGGCTTACGTTAGTCAGTTCCAGGGTAAAATTCAAGCCCAGTACAATAAACGCCTTTGAGAGGAAGAATGCAATTAAAATGGTGGCAATGGAATTCCACTGAAAACACGATAACCACCAGTTCAAAGAGTTAAGTGGCAGAAAAATCAGCAGATTTTGTTGTTTGCATGAAAAAGCAGTGTTTTCAAGTCAAGCGTTTTGTTGATTATCTTTCTATAAAGAAACACAGTTAAAACAGCAATATTGTGATTGTAATTTACCAGCAGTTAATTGAAAGATGAGTTTATAGAGCAAGTATTGCCATTTTACTGAACTGTATCTAACATAGTGGGTCTCAGCTTGATCTTAACTCTTAGGGTTAATAAGAATATTTGAATACATAAAATAACAAAATATTGAACTGATAGTAACACAAAGCAATGATGGAAGGAAACACTGGATATTTGAACGCATGCATAGAGTGATTTTGCAGTTATTACCTGAAAATGTGATATTTGAACCCACTTCTAGTCCATAAATAGGAAATTCATTATACCAAAACTCTCTTTTCTGCTTCTTGACAGTGGACAGTATTGAGAGTTCAGTATCTTATTCCAGCACATTTGTATTGTGATGAACACAAATGGAAACAATAGATACCACGTGACTTAAAAGGATAATACAGACCTGGTTGCTTATTGGCACTCTTTTCACTCCAAAGCTGGCACCGTCTTTTATTGTGAGGTATCCCACCTCATTCTCAGGCTCAATTAGTGCTTCTTCACAATGAGATGTGATATGGTACTCCACAATTGCTTCTCCAAATGCCCCAGCATGCCGAGTTACATTGATCTGAACATACCGACGATCCAGGTTCCTCTCTACGAGTACTGACTGCTGGTCAGAGTACAGGGCGAACACTCCATAGGGGTCATCATTTGCAAACACATTGATTTCCGAAATTCTTTTCTCTTGGTCTAAATCTGCTCCACCTTCTACTGAAATCAGCTGCACCACATAGTTCTCAACCAGTCCTGGAACATCGTCAGGTAACAGGTAGATGATTATCTCAGCTGTGCTCTCCTGGTCAGCAACGACAACAGATCCCTCTGTCCTAAGAAAGTCACCCGTGATGTCAGATTCACTACGTATTTCCCAGTAAACCTGAAATTTATTTAGAAAATGCACAAAATGAAGGCAATATCACCCACAGAGTCGGAAACTTTCACATTCATGGTTCAGTATAGATTGCATACGGAATAGGTTGGGTTTAAATGGGTAAAATACAAATTTGTTTAAGTATGCATAGAAAGAAGCACATAGACTATCTTACAAAGTGGTGTGTTGTTCTTCCAGCAGTACTGTGAATGCAAAGATTACCTTTGTATATCCTCTGGACACCTACGTAAAACTATACGGAATCTCTGAACAATTGCTTGAAATTATTTCTATTTTTACACCAAGATATCCTTGCTGTTTTTCCAGTTTCCAGAATTCCTCACAACAGAAAGGTGTGAAGAGTTCTCATTAAACACATTAGATGCTTTTTATTAATTTTTTTTTTTTTTTAATAAATGAGTACTTGTGAAAATGCTGACTTGCAAACAACTTTAGGTAAAGACAATGTAAGTGATGATTCTAAAATGTCTGATTCTTACCTTTACATATGGCTGAAAAAGAGTAAATTGTGAGGATCTCAAAGAAAGCTCACTATGAAAGTCTGGTCTCTCCTGTTCTCCCATCAAAAGCACAGGAGCAGAGGGAGAGAGGAAGCAAGACAAGCACTCCAGTGCTGGTTTTCTGTTGTTTTCACTGACCAGGGGAGACTGAATCTGACTCTACAAACCACAACTACTAGAGCTGAGGCCTTGCTAAACTCAGTCTAAAAGGCGACATTTCAAAATTTGAGAAATACGCAATTGAAAGGCACAGAATAAGATCTCCCTCCATGCATTGATACAGAGGATTATTTCAGATTATAATGTTGATTAGGAAGAGAGTGAGAATACCGTTATGTTTCCCATGGTGCCCTGGATTCGTCTGACAAACAGTGTAATACTTTGTGGCCCTTCCACTGCAGAGGGTTCTGTGAAGTTTTTCTCAGTTAACGATTCAGGAGCAAACTGTACCATTCTGTTGGGATCACCAAACTTCTGTATCTTTAAGGAAGTAATTGAATAAAAAAAAATTAAACAATCAGAAATGTAAAGTGAATAGTATTCTTGTTTGAAACATTGAGATTTTCATTGCTAGATGCTATAGGGAATGTATCAATTAGTTCTTCCTCTTGAGTTTTCTCCTCTTAAGAAGACTCAAGAGTACATCGGTATTTAGAAGAGAGTCTGAGAGAGTCTGCTCTCTAATAGGTCATTTCCCAACTTATACTGGAACCTGGGGTTGTTCCTGTCCAGACACAAGACTCTACACTTGCCCTTGTTCCATTTCATTAAATTGCTCCCTGCCCAACTCTCCAGCCTGTCCAGGTCTCCCAATGGCAGCACAGCTTCCAGGGTCAGCCACTCCTCTCAGCTTGGTGTCATCAGCAAACTTGCTGACAGTCACTCTGTTCCCTCATCCAAGTCATTGATGAATATATTGAATAATACAGGCCCCAGTACTGACTCTTGAGGGACTGCACTAGATACAGGCCCCAACTGGACTCTGCCCCGTTGACCACGACCATCAAACCCATGTAGCAGGGGAGGCAAAAGAAAAAGAGGCAAATGACAAGCTATTCAGTCATTATGATTACCCTTCAAAGCTTTGCAGGATAAATACCAATAACAGAGATCTCAAGAGGAAGAAAAGCAATATGACTTACTATTAGTGTAATGCTGTTTGCCTTAGGATCTAGTTCTGCTTCACCTTTCATAAGGCTCAGCCTAATAATGAAGATCTCCTGAACTTCAACTTCTTCACGAGGATGGATTTGTAGATTAATAGTTCTCAGCCCTCCTTCCCCTTCTCCAAAATAGAATGATCCGTTCACAGGGTCACCAATGTCACTATTCAGGGGAGATAAAACCTCTTCTGAATTGGGTCCCAAGATGTCCCAATTAATCTGTGGAAGATACCAGTTAGTTTCAGATTTACAGTAGTGACATATTATAACTGCCTCCCAGGTCGGGGGAAGTGACAGAGTAACACAAGCGACATAAAAATTCTTGCATCTGCTAACAAGCTACATTTAAATATGTGCTCTTTTTACAGAACACAACATATTAATAATTGATTATATGTGGGAAAATATAGAATCCTTTGGAGAAAAATAAACATTAAAAATAGAAATTCTGAAGTGCTAGTTAGCCACAATGCCATTTTATTAAATTCTAGATATTAGTTACAGAAAAGAAAATAAACTGAGGTTTCTGTAGCACGTAACAGGAAATGCACAGGCCAGTTTACTTTTCTCTTCCTTTCACAAGTTGTTTTGAAAAGCTCACCAAATAAGTATCCTGACCAGAAACATTCCCTGGCAAGTGTGATATCAAGACTGAGAACGACAAATATTTTCTGCAATAGAAGTTTTTAATGCCTCCAATCACGATTCACACTTCCTCAGGCTGATTAAAAGCTAGAATATTTTCAAAATTTCCCACAAATTAGATTGGTTTTGAAGGGGTCCTATTCAGCATCTTAAAATTATTATTTTGACACTTAATTGTTTTTCAGTTTTCTTCAATGACTTCTAGGAAAAGGCCAAGAAGACCACGGCAGCTTTCACATGAGGAGAGCAGTAGCTCATGGCCTTTAATGCCAATTTTCCAATCATTTGCCCAGACTGTGGAAGCCTTATCTTGGTTCATATTTATACTTTCACTTTGGCAGTGATACATACAGACTAAAAAAAAGTCTAGAGGCCTCATAGTAAACAATTTACTGAAAATAAAAATAAATTGACCAGCTTCAGGAAGTAATTCAACTGAGTTCAATTAAATTAGCGGTGGTGCATGAAATTAACTATATTTTCAATGGGATTGGGAGATAGTTCAAAATAAAGTACACCAGACCATAATAAAAGGAGAAAAGCAGGAGGACAAAGAGAAGATCAAAAAAGTAACAATATTTTCTGTTCTTCTGCAACTATACAGAATTCACACTTAATGAAAAGCTGCAACTATCCCATTAGAAATCAGTCACAAGGAAAAAAAGACCTTCTGAGACACACAAGAACAAAAAATTAAAATTATGATTTGTCATTCAACCATGCGTCCAGCTGGATCTGTTTAAAGATATACAGAAGTCATCTCTGTAAGCATACAGCAGAAGATTCCCCCCATTTGCAGAGAATGGTGATATCTGAAATAAAAATATTGTTTTATTTCCCACATGTGCTAAATTTAAAAAAAAAAAAAAAAAACAATCAGCAAAATATTTTATTATTCACAGCAGTACTATTAACACCCAAACTTTCTGATAATCTAGGTAAAAAGAATGTAGTTGTTTGCATAAAATTTAACAGGCACTATGAAACTCCAATAATAGCTTCTTTTCCCTCCCTTTAGATATTTCAGGGCTGCAGAAATTTGCTTTTCAATTCAAACTCTGCTGACAGGCATACTGCACGTGCTAAAAAACGGTTTCTCAGAAGTAGATTAGTGAATAAATATCTGAAAAAAATAATTACCTTTCTTCATCATCTGTGATAGAGATATAGATAAAAGTCTGCTTCTGGCCACGATAAAAAATGACAGAATCATTATGGATGATGTAGTCAACGTTCGGAAGTGCAGAAATACTTCGAGAAAGGAAATCGGCTGTTACATCGCCATACGTTCCACGCTTTCTCACAACAGGAATCATGATTAATCCAGCAACCTCTTGCACTTCAAGAAAAATTGGGAAAAAAAGTTATTTTATTTCAAAATTTGTGAGAGAGCCACAGGCTTATCCTCTAAACCATAGTGAAAACCTCTGGTAAACTTACCCTGTAGAAGGATATACTGTGGATCAAATTCTATGATGCCTTCTGCATTATCACTTTTTGCTATAGTGACTCGTACTGTGGAGATATTTCCTATTACTGGGGGTTGATCTATCTGTAGATCATTTTCCTTTACGGTGAAATCAAATCCACTTGCAAGAACATAAAAAGGAATATTACATTAAAAAAAAATCTTGCAAAAGTATTGTAATGCAAGTATGACAATTTTCAATTACCACAAATACTTTTATTTTCTGACAGTTACCACTGAAGATTTTTGGTCATAGATATTGTTGTGCACGGAAGAAATGTTACCAGCACTGTGAAGCTTGAATTTTAATCTATTAAGTCACTATTAAGATCTTTACCATAAGCTCTTCAGAGCGATAACGTGTCTGCAGTTCTGATTTACTTCCCCGTGTTGGGAGGCATCTTGAGCTGTATTTTTACCCAGAGCACTTTATAGTTTCTTTGTGCATACAGCCCAAAGTTGGCAGCTGAAAACTGAGCTGTCTTTCTGCTTTTCAGGAAAGAGACATGCAAAACAGAAGGGAAATGGGACTTACGGGTAGCACCCAGAGGTAATTTGGTTTTGAAGGCAGAAAGATACGAGAATAGTACTATGAGATCACTTGAGAAATGTTCTGTGTGCTGCTTGTCTAAAAAGCTAGAGGCTAATCCTACTCATGACATTGTCGGTGAACTGAAGCATGGCAAGAAATTGTCTATACCATGATCTAGTACATGTTCTAAACTGGTGCTGCACAAAGCATCCCTTTGTCTGTTGGGATTCTCAGGGCAGCATGAGAATCTGTTTTCTTGCTTCTATTTGCTGTTTCACTAAGGGAAAGTGTTGTAATACTTTTTCTCCAATTCTGTTAGAAGGTATGGTAACATTGTGATTTCTTCATCTTGTTTTCAGCTGACTGAATGCAGTGAAAGAATTGCATCTTGTTTCAACTAAGACCCAGTGCTGCTTTGATTATGCTGATCATCGTAACAATGTACCGAATTTCAGTTCAAGCACCAATCCTGAACTGAATCCTGAAAAGCACAAAGCATCTTCAAATATAATTGACTGCCTTCCCCTATTCCTTTGATTAGAATCCTCTTTCCTTTAATGAATCTATGTTGTAAATAATTGGAAGACATATCTAAAGCTCCTCAGCAATACTGAAAAGACACCTACGTAGTATGTTCTGCCCTTCTTAAAAAACAAGCATCTAATTTTGAAAATACTTATGATTTTAGAAGTGATAATGAAATGCAGCATTCAATTAATTCTTGCCAAATGTGGAGCCTCATAGCTTTTGAAACAGAGCTGTTTTGGATAAATGAGTGATGTACTCACCTAATAAGAGCAGTCCCATTATAATTTCCTGAAGGTTCTCCAATCAGAACATGCTGGGATGAATGAGCTATCCCAACCACCCCAGAAGCTCCTTCATCACCCACAACAATGATGGTTGCAACACCTATGAAGAGAACAAAAGCTTCTCATGGTAAAACAAAGCTAACTAGTGAGGTATTTTTTTAGCATGTTTGGTGACACAGATGGTTAAGCACCAGCTTCCCGGGGAGCCCATGGAATCCCCAACCTTGGAGATATTCAGAATGTCAGTAGACAAGGCATTCAGTGACCTGATCTCATTGTGAAGGCAATTCAACAAGGTGACCCCCCTAGATGGTCTCTTACAAACGAAATTATTCTATGCTTCTTACAGGTCTGAACCTGGTTTTGGTTTCTGCTTGTTTTTGTTAAACAATTCTTTACAGACAATGTTGATTAGCTGAACACAAAAGTCTACGCCAACACTTGATTTAGACGGAAAAAATACGATCTAAAATTCTCTTTGATTTCTTCAGATAAGGAAAAAACTGAGGGAAAAATACTGACCTCCTTTTGTCACAGGAGCTCTGCTAGCTCGTTTCTTCTCTGTTGTTTCTGGGGGGAGTTGGGTTTTATTTACGGGGGGGACGTTTGAGTCGATTCATGTGAAGATACACAATTCTGCACTAGCTTTTAAGAAATGTGTATTTTTTTCAGACCACTTCACTTCTTCACAGAATATCAGTTCTAACTATAACATTCAGCACACATTCGGCTCCTCTCTTTGACTTGTACAACGAATCCCAAAAGACACATCTCCTTAGGACTCAGGGCGTCTAGCACACAGACAGCCGCGGCGCGAAAGCCGCGCCCACAGGACACAGAACCCGCCGCGCCTCGCCCCGAGCTCCCGCCGAAGCGGCGCCCCGCTCGCCACGCCACCGGCTCTGCTTTTCAACGTCCCCCCGACTAACGGGGGCTGCGCCGCTCCCGGAGGGACTGCCGGACCGGGCACGGGCGCTGCGCCGGAGGGAGACACGGCTCCAGACCGCCAGCCTACAGCGCACCTGCCCGCAGGGTCACACGCCTCCCGCCAGCTTCGCCCGCTCGGCGGGGGGGAACCGGAGACGAACGCCTCCGCGCCGGCAAATCCCGCCCCCCCCGTTCCACCGGCACGGTCACCCCCGCCGCGGCCGCACTCACCTGCCGCCTCTTCCGCCGCTCCGCTCCCGCCAGGCGCTCGTGCTTTGGGCATGCGCGGTAGCGAGACCGCAGCACCCGCCCCTTGCCGCGTCCCGGTTGGCTGCCTGGGACACGTCAATCACCTCTCTCGCCGCCTAGCAGCGCTCGCGACTCGGGCATGCGCAGTACGGAGACCTCAACGCCCGCCCCTCTGGCAACCTGATAGGCGGACAGAGTGGCGACTGACGTGCCTAGGCAGCCAACCAGCGCTCCGCCCCTCCAGCCCTCCAGCCCTCCCGCGCCAGCAGCCGCGTTGCAAAGGGAACAATAAACCGCGCTCCCCTGCTTTCCGCTGAAAAGGGGGGCGGCTGGGTCCCCGCAGCAGAAAAAACCCTTCCGTCCTGCATTGCCCTTCGCCAGTACAACTGCACAGCTGGGAACTCGGCAACGTCAAGCGGCCGTCTGACAGACGCACACTCGGAACTTGACTCGGCTGGCGATTTTGGCTGGCTTACACACACGGACTTGCACTTCTCTGAGGAAACTAGTTCTTTTTTAAGCACAGCCTCTCCCTGGGGAAGAAAAAACGCCCCCTCCGAGCTCCCAAACACTAGGCAGCCGTGGGGAAACCACTGAAAGCCAAGACCGACAGCAGCAACGTCGAGTGCAATCTGGCTTCAATTCTGATCACGCACTTAATGGCCTCTCCCAGGCCTACCAATGACTGCTCCTTTTCTGGAAGGACAAACTGAACGTCCTAAACTGAAGACTGCACGGAACACAGCTCCACTGGCAGCCAATTCGCCTCTTCTCCGGCTTCCACGGGGAATATCTTGTAGCGTCCTCCAACTCGCAAACGTTCTTCCTCAGTCCACGGCCCCAGACGCGGAATCTCCTGAGCAGCGAGCGGAAACAACAGCGCGGGACTTTCTTCACGGCACCGAGAAGGCGGCGCTGGCAAAAAAGCAGGCCAAAGCACCTGAACCCGTCTGCCGCCCCCAGTGAGTGCACAGCTGCGCCGTTTGTTGGCCAGGTTCCGCGTGTTGCACGACGTGGCCCAGTCCTGCATTTCTCACGCAGACAGATACACGGGAGCTCTGCTAGTAAAAGAGCAAAGACAGTTGTAGGCAGAACTGAATGCTGCTCCGAGCTACTTCTCACCTATGGCAAAAGCTTCACAGGAGCCCGAGGAAAGGCGCTCAGCAGCCGATCTACAAGAGAAACGAAACAGATCATGCCTTAACGCGAAAGAGCAACAGGGCGTTACTGCGCAAGCTTGTCCCTGATCTACAGCTGAGAGCGAATACTTGTGTGCTTGTCGGAGAGATTGTGTCTTACCTGTAAGTGTCTGGGAGTTTGGGGCAGGTCAGTGTGGCTGGTTCGATAATCAACGTCTAGGATAGCTGCAGAGCGGTCCCTGTTGGTGTGGGGACAGTGTGCCTGTAGGTCAGTCTGTGTTCCTAGCGCCTCCTGTATCGATCCGTCGCTCCACACGCATGTGAGTCCATGTCTTTCTCTCCACAAGCATGTGTGTTGATTTCGTCACACATGTGCATCTGTGTTAGTGTTGAGCTCAGCGGAGTGTGTCTCTCGACACTTGGTGTGCGTTGGCTGTGCCTGTGTGTAACGCAGCACAGCCATGACTGCCTCGGTGAAGAGAGACCAGGGAAATCATCTAGGCAGAGTCAACAAAGGAAAACCGAAGAGGGATTGACGTGTGCTCGACAGAGACGGATTCCCTGCGCTGACATTTCTCAGTAACACGAGAAGAAAGCTGAGCGGTAGATCGACCGGAGAAATGCTTCCCTAGACGACATTTAGCGAATGAACTGCATTGTGCACGGCTTTCGGGATTGTGCCTGAAAAGTGCGAAAACCAGCAGAGCCTGCGCTCAAAAGCTGGTGGCTGTGTGACTGCATTGATGCACCTTCCCGTGTCTGCAAGTGTACAGACGGCTGCTACACTTTTCACACAAATGTATCTAGTCGGGTTTTTCTTCTGTGCGTGCACACGCGTTTCCCTTGTCTCTTCGGAACAGACGTAGCTCTCTCCATGCTGAACGACGTGGTAAAACACGTCTGCTATATTTTGGTAAACAATCGAGGGTGCATGTTCCGTCAGCGGCATTTCCGCAGACGACTCCGCAGAGCCAGTTCTGAAAGCTCCGCACACCAGGACTGATTGTAGAACGAAGCAATTGCACCGGTGCACGCAATCACATATTCTGACGGACGTCTTTTATGGCACAGCAGCATGAAGGTATTTGCGTTCAGGCACGTATCAGAAACAATGTGTGGACGAGGGTGTGTTGGTATTTTCTCCGTACGGCATGCTTCGTGGTAGCTTACTTGCCGATCGCAGTCTTAGAGGTTTCTATACACGAGTCGGTATAGGGAGAGAAAGAGAGCGCATCGGAAAACTTGCGTTTTCTGCGCTGGAACCTAGTTGCTACGCATTGTTTTTGTCCACGTGAACACACACGATTCCCCACTGAAAACCAAGCAGAAACCTTTCCATAAGCTCCCAGGTAGGTGCACCCACCACCTCGCGCGTACGAACGCAGCTAGAGAAAAGCACCTACATTTTCACACACTGATGCTTAAGCAAACGCCTGGCCATACACATGCACATATCCGCAAGCGCACCCACTCCCATCTATGCACAGAGAGACGTACGCGAAACGTGCTTACATGTTTGAGGGTAAACAGGTGTGCATTGATGGTTGTCGTACTGCATCACGCATCCGTGGCTGCACGAGAATATTCTTTTGGAGGGTACGTGCAGATACGTCCCTGTACTTGGACGATCGTGTGCTTGAAAGCATGTGTGTCTACAAAGGATTGTCTGTCCACTTGCGTGTGCCTTTTTGCAGGCTCATTTCGTGCTTAAGCGCGAGTGAGTGCACAGCTGCGCCGTTTGTTGGCAAGGTTCCGCGTGTTGCACGACGTTACCCAGTCCTGCATTTCTCACGCGGACAGATGCAAGGGAGCTCTGCTAGTAAAGGAGCAAAGACAGTCGCAGGCAGAACTGAATGCTGCTTCAAGCTACTTCTCACCCTTGACAAATGCTTCACAGTGTCCCGAGGAAAGGCGCTATGCAGGTGATCTACAAGAGAAACGAAAGAGATCATGTCTTAACGCGAAAGAGCAACAGGGCGTCACTGCGCAAGCTTCTCCCTGATCTACAGCTGAGAGCGAATACTTGTGTGCTTGTCGGAGAGATTGTGTCTTGCCTGTAAGTGTCTGGGAGTTTGGGGCAGGTCAGTGTGGCTGGTTCGATAATCAACGTCTAGGATAGCTGCAGAGCGGTCCCTGTTGGTGTGGGGACAGTGTGCCTGTAGATCAGTCTGTGGTCCTGGTGCCTGCTGTATCGATCCGTCGTTCCATACGCGTGAGAGTCCATGTCTTTCTCTCCACAAACTTGTGTGCTGATTTCGTCGCACATGTGCATCTGTGCTAGTGTTGAGCTCAGCGGAGTGTGTCTCTGGACACTTGGTGTGCGTTGGCTGTGCCTATGTGTAACGCAGCACAACCATGACTGTTCCGGCGAAGAGAGACCAGGGAAATCGTCTAGGCAGAGTCAACAAAGGAAAACCGAAGACGGATTGACGTGTGCTCGACAGAGACGGATTCCCTGCGCTGACATTTCTCAGTAACACGAGAAGAAAGTTGAGCGGTAGTTCGACCGGAGAAATTCTTCCTTAGACAACATTTAGCGAATGAACTGCATTGTGCGCGGCTTTTGGGATTGTGCCTGAAAAGTGCGAAAACCAGCAGAGCCTGTGCTCAAAAGCTGGTGGCTGTGTGACTGCATTGATGCACCTTCCCGTGTCTGCAAGTGTACAGACGGCTGCTACACTTTTCACACAAATGTATCTAGTCGGGTTTTTCTTCTGTGCGTGCACACGCGTTTCCCTTGTCTCTTCGGAACAGACGTAGCTCTCTCCATGCTGAACGACGTGGTAAAACACGTCTGCCTATATTTTGGTAAACAATCGAGGGTGCGTGTTCCGTCAGCGGCATTTCCGCAGACGACTCCGCAGAGCCAGTTCTGAAAGCTCCGCACACCAGGACTGATTGTAGAACGAAGCAATTGCACCGGTGCACGCAATCACATATTCTGACGGACGTCTTTTATGGCACAGCAGCATGAAGGTATTTGCGTTCAGGCACGTATCAGAAACAATGTGTGGACGAGGGTGTGTTGGTATTTTCTCCGTACGGCATGCTTCGTGGTAGCTTACTTGCCGATCGCAGTCTTAGAGGTTTCTATACACGAGTCGGTATAGGGAGAGAAAGAGAGCGCATCGGAAAACTTGCGTTTTCTGCGCTGGAACCTAGTTGCTACGCATTGTTTTTGTCCACGTGAACACACACGATTCCCCACTGAAAACCAAGCAGAAACCTTTCCATAAGCTCCCAGGTAGGTGCACCCACCACCTCGCGCGTACGAACGCAGCTAGAGAAAAGCACCTACATTTTCACACACTGATGTTTAAGCAAACGCCTGGCCATACACATGCACATATCCGCAAGCGCACCCACTCCCATCTATGCACAGAGAGACGTACGCGAAACGTGCTTACATGTTTGAGGGTAAACAGGTGTGCATTGATGGTTGTCGTACTGCATCACGCATCCGTGGCTGCACGAGAATATTCTTTTGGAGGGTACGTGCAGATACGTCCCTCTACTTGGACGACTGTGTGCATGGAAGCATGTGTGTCTACAAAGGATTGTCTGTCCACTTGCATGTGCCTTTTTGCAGGCTCATTTCGTGCTTAAGCGCGAGTGAGTGCACGGCTGCGCCGTCTTTTGGCAAAGCTCCGCGTGTTGCACGACGTTGCCCAGTCCTGCATTTCTCACGCGGACAGATGCAAGGGAGCTCTGCTAGTAAAGAAGCAAAGACAGTCGCAGGCAGAACTGAATGCTGCTCCAAGCTACTTCTTACCCTTTGCAAATACTTCACAGTGCGCGAGGAATAGCTTTCCGCAGCCGATGTACAAGAGAAACGAAAGAGATCATGCCTTAAAGCGAAAGAGCAACAGGGCGTCACTGCGCAAGCTTCTCCCTGATCTACAGCTGAGAGCGAATACTTGTGTGCTTGTCGGAGAGATTGTGTCTTGCCTGTAATAGTCTGGGAGTTTCGCGCAAGTCAGTATGGCTAGTTCGATAATCAACGTCTAGGATAGCTGCAGAGCGGTCCCTATTGGTGTGGGGACAGTGTGCCTGTAGGTCAGTCTGTGTTCCTGGCGCCTGCTGTATCTATCCGTCGCTCCACACGCGTGTGAGTTCATTTCTTTCTCTCCACAAGCATGTGTGCTGATTTCGTCGCACATGTGCATCTGTGCTAGTGTTGAGCTCAGCGGAGTGTGTCTCTCGACACCTGGTGTGCGTTGGCTGTGCCTGTGTGTAACACAGGACAGCCACGACTGCTCCGGTGAAGAGAGACCAGGGAAATCATCTAGGCAGAGTCAACAAAGGAAAACCGAAGAGAGATTGACGTGTACTCGACAGAGACTGATTCCCTGCGCTGACATTTCTCAGTAACGCCAGAAGAAAGCTGAGCGGTAGATCGACCGGAGAAATGCTTCCCTAGACGACATTTAGGGAATGAACTGCATTGTGCGCGGCTTTCAGGATTGTGCCTAGAAGTACGAAAACCAGCAGAGCCTGTGCTCAAAAGCTGGTGGCTGTGTGACTGCATTGATGCACCTTCCCGTCTCTGCGAGTGTACAGACGGCTGTTTCACGTTTACACAAAGGCACCTGGTCGGGTTTTTCTTCTGTGCGTGCACACGCGTTTCCCTTGTCTCTTCGGAACAGACGTAGCTCTCTGCATGCTGAACGACGTGGTAAAACGCGTCTGCCTATATTTTGGTAAACAATCGAGGGTGCATGTTCCGTCAGCGGCATTTCCGCAGACGACTCCGCAGAGCCAGTTCTGAAAGCTCCGCACACCAGGACTGAATGTATAACCAAGCAATTGCACAGGTGCGCGCAATCACATATTCTGAGGAACGTCATTTATGTCACAGAAGCACGAAGTATTTGAGTTCAAGCACGTATCAGAAACAATGTGTGGACCGAGGATCTGTGGGTGTTTGCTCCATACGGCACGCTTCGTGGTAGCTTACTTGCCGATCGCAGGCTTAGCGGTTTCTATACACGACTCGGTATAGGGAGAGAAAGAGAGCGCATCGGAAAACTTGCGTTTTCTGCGCTGGAACCTAGTTGCTACGCATTGTTTTTGTCCACGTGAACACACACGATTCCCCACTGAAAACCAAGCAGAAACCTTTCCATAAGCTCCCAGGTAGGTGCACCCACCACCCCGTGCGTACGAACGCAGCTAGAGAAAAGCACCTACATTTTCACACACTGATGTTTAAGCAAACGCCTGGCCATACACATGCACATATCCGCAAGCACGCCCACTCCCATCTATGCACAGAGAGAGACGTACGTGATACGTGCTTACATGTTTGAGGGTAAACAGGTGTGCATTGATGGTTGTCATACTGCATCACGCATACGTGGCTGCACGAGAATATTCTTTTGGAGGGTACGTGCAGATACGTCCCTGTACTTGGACGACCGTGTGCGTGAAAGCATGTGTGTCTACAAACGATTGTCTGTCCACATGCGTGTGCCTTGATGCAGGCTCCATTCGTGCTTAAGCTGGAGTGAGTGCTCAGCTGCGCCGTTTGTTGGCCAGGTTCCGCGTGTTGCACGACGTTGCCCAGTCCTGCATTTCTCACGCGGACAGATGCACGGGAGCTCTGTATAGACGGCTGTGTCATGTTCACACAAAGGCACTTGGTCGGGTGCATCCCAGATACAGCATCCCAGATTCAGCATCCCCGATACAGCTTCCCGGATACAGCATCCCAAATACAGCATCCTAGATACAGTATCCTAGATACGGCATCCCAGATACGCCATCCCAGATACAGTATCCCAGGTACAGCATCCCAGATACAGCATCCCAGATATAGCATCCCATATACAGCACCCCAGATACAGCATCCTAGGTACAGCGTAATAGATACAGCATCCCAGATACAACATGTCGAGCTGTGCTCCTCTCCCACACCAAGTGCTGATCGTGGGGCTCAGGGTGAGGGGGGGCAGCGAGGGGGTCCGTGGACTGGAATAAGTTTTGTTTGGGATTTTTCAAATGCCTCTGCTGACACGTCGTATAAAAACCGATTGCTATAGTGCTAAGGAACGAACAGGAGGATGAGCAACAGACTGCAGAAACTGCTTGCGTTTCGGTTTATTGAAAAATTCTTATTGAACTCAAAAAGCAATACGATCTTGCAGTGGTCTTCTAATACCTAGTGACAGCTTTTAATGTACTGGTTTGGAACTTTGAGATGAGATTTGAGATGAAGGGCTGTTCCATTGTGGGATATTGCAGGAGTAAATTTCAGGCATTTCAGCATGCCTGGCAGATCTGCAGCTTGCTAAAGACCTCAGGCTGTTTGGTTTAATCAGACTTTTGTAGATCCCACCTTCACTGGTCAAAGCACCGGCTGCCAATGTGTTTTCTGGTGTTGTCACTTCTTTCTGACCAAAGACGGCAGAGGCAGCAGCTCTCCTGGTGGTGTCTGTTTTATTGAAACATGGGGATCTACAGGAACTTTAACCCGAAAGCTCAGGAAGCTGTGGTCCGTGGTCTATCTTTGTAATGTTTGTAGATTGTTCTGCAACGTTTGTGAGTGTGAACTGCTGTGCAGGTAGAAGGAAGAAAGCTGTGTGAGCTAAAGCAGCAGGAAGGCTGCAGCCGTGTAAGCCGGGGGTGCAAGCGGCACGAAACGGGCTGCAGCGGCGGAGCCCTCGGTCCCGGGCCGTCCCGGGCAGGCGGCGGAGCCCTCGGTCCCGGGCCGTCCCGGGCAGGCGCAGCCCGAGCGCTCCCGGCCCCGCTGCCGCTGCCCCGCCGGGGCCGGGGCCGCGCTGCGGGCGGACAGCGCCGCTCTGCGGCCGCCGGCGGCTCCGGGCCGGGAGGGGGGGCGGGGCCCGGTGGCGGGCGCCGGACGGGATTGGCTCCTGCGCCGGATGGGCGGGGCCACGCTGCGTAAGTGCGGGGGCGGAGGAGTGCGTGCCGCCGGTGCGGCGGCGGGAGGAGCGCGCGAGGAGCGGCGGGGCGGGCGGTGAGCGAGGGGCGGGCGGACACCGGGGAGACCGGCCGGGGCCGCCCCGGTCCCGGCTGAGGGGGGAGGCTGGAGGGGGAGGGACGGGCTGGTTTGGGCAGGAGGAAGGCGAGGGGCAGGCAGCCGCAACAGCGCGGCCCCGGGCCGGGCCGAGCAAGGGGCGAGGGGGAAACACGCGGGCGGCTGTGAGGGAAGGGAGCCCCGGGCTGAGCGCTGCGCGGGGCTCGGGCGGGGCCGTGGGGCGGAGAGGGGAGCCCGTGGTGCCACAGGGCAGAGGGAGGAAGGCGAGCGGGAGGGGGCGGCGCCAGGGGGCGCGAGGGGCGGGGGCGGCGCTGCCGCGGGGAGGGGCCGGGAACGGGGGGAGCGGCGGAGGAGCCTGAGGGCGGGACGGCGCGGAAGGAGCTTGGGCGGGAAAGGCTGAGGGACCTCAGGGAGGGGGTGACATCGGGGGGGCTTTGGTGGGAAAGGCTGAGGGACCTCAGGGAGGGGGTGACATCGGGGGGGCTTTGGCGGGAAAGGCTGAGGGACCTCAGGGAGGGGGTGACATCGGGGGGGCTTTGGCGGGAAAGGCTGAGGGACCTCAGGGAGGGGGTGACATCGGGGAGGCTTTGGCGGGAAAGGCTGAGGGACCTCAGGGAGGGGGTGACATCGGGGAGGCTTTGTCGGGAAAGGCTGAGGGACCTCAGGGAGGGGGTGACATCGGGGAGGCTTTGGCGGGAAAGGCTGAGGGACCTCAGGGAGGGGGTGACATCGGGGGGGCTTTGGCCGGAAAGGCTGAGGGACCTCGGGGAGGGGGTGACATCGGGGGGGCTTTGGCGGGAAAGGCTGAGGGACCTCGGGGAGGGGGTGACATCGGGGGGGCTTTGGCGGGAAAGGCTGAGGGACCTCGGGGAGGAGATGGCGTCGGGTAGGCTGCAGGGGGCAATGCTGAGGGAGCTCAGGACGGGATGGCACTCAGGTCTGGTTTCAAAGGGAAATGCTGAGGTACCTTGAGGAATGGACGCTGGGCTGGGAGCTATGAACACATCAGACTGGTTAAGAGAGTGTTCATTGAAATAAATAACTTACGCTTTTTCTATGGATAAACAACATTTAATCCATTTCCTTGTGTTCCGTAAAAAACGTGTTCATTAGAGCATAAGCAAAACAGCGCCGGGTGCGCGGGGGATTCACTCCGCCCAACACGCACACCTTTCACGATAAGAAGTGTGCTTAAATACAGTATGGTATTACATATTCATAATGACCCCAGAAACGCCTATACATATTCATGACCTTTCCCGCTTTTTATTAAAATGAGTCTCAGATAACCATTTACATATTCCCCTCCTTGGCCCTCCCCTGTTGCGCCTGCGCAATGTCACTTGGTGAATTTGAGGAAGGGTCTTTGGGGGTCTTTGGATGAAGGCTCCTTCAGCTTCGTCACAGTGGACTTTTTACCTTTGGCTCATTAGGAGGAACTGGCTGGAATCCAAGCTACCAAACCGACTGGAACCAGACTGGTGCCCTCCTTTTTGCTGTAAATCTTGGCTATCTTGTCTCCTCAAGGTTGCAGCTGGTGCTGTAGAACTTCTTATCTCGGCATTTAATGAAGTCCTGCTTTTTTTAGCACAATTAGTTACATACAGCTCTAAGCTAGATATTAATAATGTGGTTTAAAAGGTTAGCTTGTTAGTAGGCCCTTATTATATAGTTGCTTAACCCTTAAAATGTTAGTTCCCTCTATCAATATAACTTCCTAAACAAGTTTCATAACTTTTTACATAGAACTTAACCACCTTTTCCTTTCTCCAGGTTCAGAGCCCGTGCCTCGTTTGGTTATACCTGTAAACATTAAACATCTTAGCACGAATCACAACTGCATTTTTCACAATTCCCCCGTTTTCTTTTTATCCTATTGATTCGTGCTTTGGCTTCAAAGTTAGCCAGCACCTGCCTAGCAGCGGCTAGGTCCAGTTTGGTATTATCTTTTAAAATCTTCAATTTATGCCCCATTCCTTTTGTTGCCATTTCAGGATCTATAAGCATAGCTGAGATTTGCATGCCTTGGACTACTGAATGTATTAACCGAATAAAGCACGGGATCATACATGGTACAAACAGTAAACCCAGAAATGCGCATAATATCATGAACCCTACTTTCTTCCACCAGGCTCCCCCAAATAAGTCATCCCACCAATGGCTAGTAAGTATAGAATTCCATTTCTGTACTGGTACATGCGCAACTCGTTTTATCTCCTCTGCTATTTTCATTATAGCTTCCCCATTATCATCTATTTCCAAACAACACTCAGAAGTATTCCATTTCCCACAGACGCCCCCCTCTTCAGCTAAAAGATAATCTAAGGCTACCCGATTTTGGTACACTGCAGCCCTGGTCTGAGACAGTTGTCTTGCTATAAGATTCAGTGCCTCAGCTGTCCGGTTGCTTATTATTTCAACCACTGCTTGCAACCGGATAATTCGGTTTAGCATATATATTGGGGTACGGTATCCCCAACTTCCATCTTGGGCCCAGGTGGCTGGATCATAGTATTCAATTATCCTTTTTGCAGGCCATTCATCATCTTTCCAAGTTTGCGTTCCTCCTATGGGAGCATTTATTAAACCCCTCTTCTCTCTGTTTAAAGTTTCGTCCAGAGGTTTCCCCAGATGACTCCCTTTTTCCTTTGGTAGAAGGAAAAATGCTGGTTGAATTATCCCTATGGTACAGGACCCTCTCCACCTAGGCATTAACTCATTATAAGCTCTATTCCCACATATCCAAAATAATCCATCAGGAGCTTTCCATGGTTCGTTTATATCGGTAGAGCCAGGATTCTGCCAATATCTCCTTAAATCCCCAATTTCCTCAAAGGGGTTGGCTTTGCTTTGATTCTTCCAGCATATCGTTTCATTTCCCAGGCTACAATTTCGAGACCAATATCCATTAGGTGGACCTGGCCACCAAGTGGGAGGAATAGAAGCGTTTGATGAATTTGCCCGCAAGACTAACTTACAAGGGGTTTGTCCAACGTATTCAGTAAAATCTCATTTACCATCATCCCTTGATATGCATATCTGCCCTATTATTAAGTGACTTAATACCCATCCTTCTGGTCTTTTTTCTCGAGTTACATGAGTCCTGTTCCATACCAGTAATCCTTCTGGGCTTACACTCTCTCCTCTCCAAGGCCACTGTTCTGCCATTTGAGACCCCCCACATATCCAGCATGATGTGACATTTAATTCCCGGGCTATCTTTTCCATAAGGTCTATAAACAGGTTTTTCCCTACTGTTGGTAATTGTAATCCCTTGTCTTTTTGCCTTATTTCTTCATACCAATCACTGCTTTTCTGTACCACTTTCTGTTTCTCTTGCCTTCTTTTCAATTCCTGAGTAGCATTCTTAACTAACTCCTCCTTATACTGATCTTGCACTCCTCCTCCATCTGAATAGCCCCACATACCAGTTTGTGAAAAACAGATGCTCTGTTCTCCCCTAGGGCAGGAGACAGAGCCTACACCGAGTCCACCTTTCCCTAGATTAGTTGCTACCCATAACTTCTGCCCTTGGATTTCACATTTTTCCAAGTTTGTTCTATCATAACATCCAGAATTAACATGAGTGTGATAACTGAGAACATATTGTGTCAGTCGTCCTATTCTCACGCGTTCATAGCACTTGGTACAGGGATTGGCCACGCTAAGTTGGGAACAGTAAGTCACCACTCCTAGCAAGAGGATCAGGTCTAGGTTTCTACACCCTCTGCCTCTCTGGCCTACCAGGTTGCAGCTGGCAGCCGAGTTCAGCATCTTCTCGGCAGCAAGGGTAGTGTCCCCGCCTTTCCTATTTTTGCCGTTAGGTGATGACTTTTTATCGTATTCCAAACTCTTGGCCTTCACTTCCCAGGAGCAATAGGACGACACGAATTTTGATTTCTCTTTTTACACTCTATTCTTCCTATGTCTGGTGGACTCTCTAAATTCCCATACACCTCTTTAGTAAATGCCTCCCATCATTTTTCACTATTCTTTTTGTATCCTTCCAGTGACTGTTAGAATTCTCAACCTAGCTTTGGTTTCCTTATCTTCTATTCTTAAGTGCTTATTACACAATCCTGTTGGTAATTTCCCTTCGTGGATATGCTTATACCACTGTTGATTACAACCTAAACATCAAATACAGATAAAAGAATTACATATCCAACTTAGTTCAACATGCTTAACTATTAACACATTGTGATTTTCATTTATACTGGACACTCATATGAACAATACTGATAGTGGTTACATCACCGATCCCGTGTTAATTTCAATTTCAATTCCCCCGGTCCTTGAGTTACTTTCCAGGTTCTTTCTTCCGTCAGGGGTCCTTTAACTCGAGATGCATGTGTCCATCCTTTCTCTGCAGTCCGAACAGCTGTTTCTGTAGTTAACAAAACAAGAAAAGGCCCCTCCCATCGTGGAGTTAGAGTATCTTCTTTCCAGGTTTTAATTAGTACTTTATCCCCAGGTTGTATTTTATGAATCGGAAACCCTAAAGGCGGAGTCTGATTTAAAATCCCTTTCTCTCTTAGTTCATTTTGATTTTTGTTTACCGTGATCACATAGTGTTGGAAAGATAAATCCTCAATTTCAGGAGGGGATGTTGGCATCCACTGAGTAAACGGCATGCCATACAGCATTTCATAAGGGGAAAGGCCAGTGTCTGAATTAGGCATTGTCCTTATGTTCAGTAAAGCTAAAGGCAAGCACTTTAGCCAAGATAACTGAGTTTCAATCATCAGTTTAGATAGCTGTTGTTTCAGAGTCTGATTCATTCTCTCTACCCTTCCGGAACTCTGGGGATGCCATGGAGTATGATATTCCCAGGTTATGCCTAAAACAGATACTACAGCCTTTAGTATTTTAGATGTAAAATGCGTTCCCTGATCTGAATCAATGGCCAAAATCATCCCAAACCTGGGGATGATTTGTTCTAACAATATCTTGGCCACAAACGGAGCATTAGCTCTCGCTGCTGGGAAGGCTTCAACCCAGTGTGTTAATTGATCCACTATAACTAGCAGGTATTTGTGCCGTCCCACTTTTGGAAGTTCTGTATAATCTACTTGGATCCTTTCAAAAGGTCTATACGCAGTTTTTCTTCCCCCTGCTTGGGCCCTCCTCATGTTTCCTTTATTTATCTTTTGACAAGTCATGCACCCGTGCGTGATTTGTTTCGCTAGTTCATATATCCCAAAACACCCAAAATACTTAAGAAATTGATCACCCAATGCTCGGGTTCCCCAATGAGTTCTCTGATGCAACTGGTGTAAAATTACCCTAGCATAACTTTTTGGAACCATTTCTCTATTATCTGGTAATATCCACTTACTATTTTGAAGTTGTGCTCCTATCTTTTCTAATTCTTGCATTTCTTTCGGAGTGAATGACTTCTCTCCCGTACTTTCTGATCCGTCTTTCAGAGGCTGTAAAACAACTGGTTTTAAAGGTAGCACTGCTGCTTTCCTGGCTTCTTGATCAGCAAAATTATTCCCTCTAATTCTTAACCCTGTTCCTCTCTGATGCCCCCTTACATGAACCACTGCTATCGCTGAGGGCTCTCTCAGGGCTTGCAACACTCTGATTATTAACTCTTGGTGTACTAGCCCCTTTCCTTGAGTGTTAACGAGCCCTCTCTCTTCCCAAAGCTTTCCAAATGTATGCACCACTCCGTAAGCATATTTGGAATCTGTATATATGGTACCCTCTTTCCCTCTTAAAAGTTTTAATGCTCGATATAGAGCAAAAAGTTCACAAGCCTGCGCGGACCACGCAGGGCTTAAAGATCCTGACTCGAGAACGCTCATAGTTTTTCCATGTACTATCGCGTATCCCGATTTTCGTTTCCCGTCTACCACCCTTGAAGACCCATCAATAAAATACTTTTCTCCTTTTGTTAATTCCTCTTCTTCTAAATCGGGTCTGATTTTAGTCTGTAATTCTATCACTTGCACACAATCATGTTTAGAAGATTCAGCTACATTTCCAAATAGGAATTGTGCTGGATTCCTAGCTCCCGTTGTTTTCAGCTCTAAGTGAGGGGAGCTCAGGAGAATGGTTTCATATTTCAGCATCCTGCTATCTGTTAACCATTTCTCTGCTTTCTGTTGTAAGATCCCTCTTACATCATGTGGGGTATAAACAGTTAATTCCCCCCCCAAATGTTACTTTCTTAGCTTCCTCCACCAACAAAGCTACTGCCACTAAAGCTTGTAAGCATGTAGGCCATCCTCGGCTTACAGGATCTAATAATTTTGAGTAATACCCTATAGGTTTCTTGCTCCCTGCCCAATCTTGGGTCAGTACTCCATATGCAGTTTGGTTAGTTGTTTCTACAAAAAGCTGAAATGGTCTCCTTACATCAGGTAAACTTAGAACAGGGGCTGTCATCAGAGAGTTTTTTAATATTCTCAAACATTCTTCATCTTTGTCATTCCATTTGAGTGAGTTCATTACTAGTTTCTCATATAGAAATTTTACTTTCTCGCTATAGCCTTCTATCCACTGTCTGCAATATCCTAATAATCCCAGCAATTGCCTGACTTCTCGCTTACTTTTTGGTGCAGGCAAGGCTATAATCCCTGACACTCGGTCTGGGTCTAACTTCTTCTGCCCTTTCACTAGCCAGTGTCCTAAATACTTTACTTCTGGCTCCACGAACTGCAACTTACTTTTTGAAACCCTCAGTCCTTTTTCCCCCAAAAAATTGAGTAATCTAATAGTCCCTGTTCGCACTGCTTCTTCTTCCTTTCCAGCAACTAATAAATCATCTACGTATTGTATGAGTTTTACCCCCAAAGGTGATTCAAATTCTAACAATAATTTCTCCAGTGCTTGTCCGAACAGATTGGGAGATTCAGTGAATCCCTGGGGCAGCACAGTCCACCTTAACTGTTGCTTTCTCCCCGTGTCAGGGTCCTCCCACTCAAATGCAAAATAATTTCTACTGTTTTCATCCAGAGGACAAGCCCAGAACGCATCCTTTAAGTCTACTACACTATACCAAATATTTTCAGGAGATATTTGATTTAATAACGTATACGGGTTTGCCACTACGGGAAATCGGGTTTTAGTTCGCTGGTTTACTGCTCTTAAATCTTGAACGAGTCTGTATGTCCCGTCTGCCTTTTGGACTGGCAGGATTGGGGTATTATGAGGAGACATACACGGCTCTAAGGTGCCATGTTTTAGCAACCTGTCTATTACAGATTTTAATCCCTTTCTTCCTTCCAGGGGAATAGGATATTGGCGCACTCGAATTGGAGTGTCCGGGTCTATTACTTCTATCCTTATAGGTTCTATTTCTAATTTTCCCACGGTTTCAGGAGCTGACCACACAGCAGGATTGATCTCTGTTTCATCATTCGAAGTTAAGGTATAAATCTTTACTTTCAACTCCCCTTGCTCGACCCCTATGGTCAGCCCTAAAGCTACAATCAAGTCCCTCCCCAGCAAATTATTCTCAGCTTCAGAAACTAACAACAAATCATTAAGGCAAATTCGATTTTCCGATTCTATTTCTACATCACATAAAACAGGGACCTTGAAGGGTTCTCCCTTTGCCCCAACTACGAAAGCGGTTTTTCTACTTAATGAGCATCCTTTAGGAAGTTGCTGTACTGTGGATCTTTCTGCTCCTGTATCTACTAAAAATGTTATTTCTTCATGATAGGGGCCTATTTTAAGTTTTATCAAGGGCTCGTTAGTCGCTTTGGCCCCTAACAAATAGAGCCCCTGACACCCCTATTCATCTTCTTTAAACATTTTCTCATCTTTCTCCCTTTTTAGACACACCCGCTGTATATGCCCCTTTTTCCCGCAATAATAACAAGTAGGAATGCTTTCCCGTGGACCTGTGTTAACTGATACGCTGTTTACTGGAGCTGACCTTCCCTGTGGTCTGTTCCTAGGTGTCCAGTTTATTGGGGCTGCTCTCCCCCTCTGTGAATTCTGTTCTTCCCTAAGTGGCGTGTTATCTTCCTTTTTCTGGCACTCCCTCACTGCAGCTACGAAGACTTTTGCTTTTGCCCTCTGCTTTTCTTCATCCCTTCTCACATACACTTTCTGTGCTTCCCTCAGAAGCTCCTGTAATCCCCTGTCCTGCCAATCATCTATCTTTTCTAATTTCTTTCTTATGTCCCCCCAAGATTTAGCTACAAACTGAGTTTTCAATAACGCGGCACCCACAGGGGATTCGGGATCTAATCCCGAATACATCTGTATACTCTTTCTAAGTCGTTCCAGCCAATCTGTGGGGGATTCATCCTGCCTTTGGTACTCATTAAAGGCTTTATTAATATTTTGTCCTCGAGGGACCGCCTCTCGGATACCTTGTATAACCATTTCCCTTAAATCTATCATATTTTGTCTCCCCTGTGGGTCCTGGGGATTCCAATTAGGTCTCTGGGTTGGCCATTTTAGGTCCCCCTGGGGTCCTTGCTGGTGTCTCCTTTCCCAATCTCGCATACCTGCCACTCGAATCATTTCCCTTTCTTCTGCAGTAAATAAAATACTCATAATAGACTGAAGTTCCTCCCAGGTATATATATTGGGGCCTAAAAATTGGTCCAACCCTTCTGACACACCTATTGGGTCATCTAATAATTTTCCCATATCCTTTTTGAAATTCCTGACATCTCCAGTGTTTAAGGGTGCCGTTACAAACCCTATGCCCCCTACATTACCCCCCATAGGCACTTCTCTAAGAGGGTATAATTTCGCTTCACTCTCACCCTCTAGCTCCTCCTGACTCATAGTTTTACTCCTTGTCCTGCTTGAAGCGGGGGAGGAAGGGGGGGCTGGAGCCGTGGGTGCAGTAAAGATATTTTCAGCAGGAGACGAGGGTTGCCCGTGATACGGCGGAGGTAAAGCCTCTAACGGGTCCCAGGAACCTTTCTCATCCTCTTTTTTCTTGAGAGCATACAATCCTATTGTTTTTGAACTACCCCTCCAGCAAGCAGCATAATCCATTTCCTCCTGACTAAAAGGTTCTTTACCATTCACATATAAATTTAGAACCTGACACGTCCAATCATCAAAAGTTCCAAAAATAGGCCAGTATATGTGATCAGGTCTAATTTCCTCCTTAGTCCATTCTACCATACAATACTGAATCATTTTCTCTTTACTCTTACATTGAGTAAACTTCTCCTCATCCCAAAATTCTAGCATTACCCCCAAGGGACTGTCTGGGGGTATCTCTGGTAGGTCGCTCCCCTTCGACCTCTTGGGCCTCCCTCCACTGGGATCCCGAGAACCTAGGGACTTACTTTTTCCCTGGCCCATCCCAAATGGTGCTTCTTTCACTCTTTTGTGCTTTCGCTTCATCCCTTCAGTGGCCAAGTCCCTCGCGGGAAATTGGAAACGCACTTAGAAGGACTCCGCACTCGCTTCGTAACTACGTTACGTCTCACACATTCAGCACTCAAGCACCAATAACCCCACCTGACCCGGCAGTACTCACAGTCCGCTGTTCCTGCTGGGGTCTTCGTGCACGTTGAATTACGAGTGTACTGCAGTAATTCTCAGGGAGCTCAATTCTTTTGCTTATGCTTTAATTTTGTATAGCGTTGGTAGTTTTCTGCATACCCGAGTCCAAGGGCCACTATTAAAGTGGGGCGCCCCCCTTGAGCCTGGGATAGCACAAAACCATCCAAGACTATCACGTCGGGGTCACCAATTGAAATAAATAACTTACGCTTTTTCTATGGATAAACAACATTTAATCCATTTCCTTGTGTTCCGTAAAAAACGTGTTCATTAGAGCATAAGCAAAACAGCGCCGGGTGCGCGGGGGATTCACTCCGCCCAACACGCACACCTTTCACGATAAGAAGTGTGCTTAAATACAGTATGGTATTACATATTCATAATGACCCCAGAAACGCCTATACATATTCATGACCTTTCCCGCTTTTTATTAAAATGAGTCTCAGATAACCATTTACATATTCCCCTCCTTGGCCCTCCCCTGTTGCGCCTGCGCAATGTCACTTGGTGAATTTGAGGAAGGGTCTTTGGGGGTCTTTGGATGAAGGCTCCTTCAGCTTCGTCACAGTGGACTTTTTACCTTTGGCTCATTAGGAGGAACTGGCTGGAATCCAAGCTACCAAACCGACTGGAACCAGACTGGTGCCCTCCTTTTTGCTGTAAATCTTGGCTATCTTGTCTCCTCAAGGTTGCAGCTGGTGCTGTAGAACTTCTTATCTCGGCATTTAATGAAGTCTTGCTTTTTTTAGCACAATTAGTTACATACAGCTCTAAGCTAGATATTAATAATGTGGTTTAAAAGGTTAGCTTGTTAGTAGGCCCTTATTATATAGTTGCTTAACCCTTAAAATGTTAGTTCCCTCTATCAATATAACTTCCTAAACAAGTTTCATAACTTTTTACATAGAACTTAACCACCCTTTCCTTTCTCCAGGTTCAGAGCCCGTGCCTCATTTGGTTATACCTGTAAACATTAAACATCTTAGCACGAATCACAACTGCATTTTTCACATCATGACAGAAATTTGTGCAGTGAAGTATTCCAGCAAAGAGCGGGAGAAGAGCCAAACTTAGATCAGGCCTCCTAGGACGCCTGCAGGTTTGGGGACAGGGATGACGAGGTTGTTAATCCGGTCCTAACTGTTTCTTTCTCTGTCCCTCTCTTGCAGCACCTGACTGAATGGAGGAGCAAGTGGACGGGAAGTTCCTGCGCCACACACAGATCACATTTATCACTCTCGCCCTCAGAGACCCGGAGATCCAAACCGTTCGCATCGTGCCTTGAAGCAGCCTGTGCTCATGCGCTTCTCCCAGGGAGAAGGCGAGATGGCAGTGACTGGCCACGTTAAGCCACAGGGTGCACACTGTGCAGCTGTCAAGCCCAGCTCTGCGTTAGCTCACACCTGCGGTTTTGCGCCGCACACGCACATTTGAGTTGTCGCTGGTTGTTGCAGCGTTTGGCTTTGGTGAGGACAGCGTGTGTTTGTCAGCAGTTGGTGTAGGTGGGATCTGGAGGAGAAAGCGATATTTCCGTGCCAGAACTGGTTGGTGTTTGCATGGTATTGTGGCGGTTGTTCCCGCAGGCGATGAGTGCTGGAGCATTATTGCAGGATGAGGGGATTTTGGAGGCTTGTCTGTGAGATGCACTAGAGGCAGCAGTTGAAAGCGAAAGGCTGAGATTTGGAGGGTTTGTCGGTGGGTTTTGGACGGTTGTCAGCTGAAGAGTTGGCTGTTTGCAGGTGAGGTGTAGGGCAGAGGGTGAAGCTGACTTTGCCTGGGCGGCGCAACTGGCTGGGTGTGCAGAGCTGAGGAGAGCGGGCTGCTGCGGGTGACCCTAAAGCTGGAGAACCAGCCGGCAGCTCCAGACGCTCCCGCTGCCGGGCAGGGCCGTGCAGGCCAGTGCCCTGGGGCACAGCGACGTGACCCTCCGCAAGTACCAAAGAGCAGGTGAGGACCGTGGGCATTTGTACTGAGCTGTGACATCTCTAACCCGTGACATTGGGGTCCAGCCTGAGCAGGGCACATGCGGAAGCTGTGCTGCAGGGACGGCAGAGCTGAGGGGAAGGGCTGTGCCAGGGGTTGGTGCCAAGGCAAGGTGGGCGCGCTGTGGGGTGTGGGGAGGTGTCAGCCCCGGACTCAGCCCCTGTCTGACTGTGGTGCCCTTGGGCTGGTGTAGCTCAGTCCTCTGTGTGTTTCTCTTCAGGGGGAGCAGCATGCAAAGGAAAAGCAAGGAAGGAGGTGAACCCATGAGGAAGAGTGATGGATAAAGGAGGGTTGGAGCGCACCTGCCAGTCAAGAGGGATCAAGAAAGAAGACACCAGTGGTGGAACCGCAGGTCAGGAGAGCTCAAGGAGGGAGAAAGGTGACTGTGGCTGTATGGGTTTTTCTAGCTCACACACCAATGAAAACAGTTTGGATAATAAAAGAAATGTATGCAAAACCAATAATTAAAGGCAGAGAATGTTTATATGCTATGTATGGGGTAGACCTGAAGGTATATTTCTTCCTACAACGAAGGAGAATTCGCAATACATGCTGCTGTCAGCAACGACCAGTAAGCGACAAGACTCTATTTACTGATGCCTCTGGTCGCTCACATAAAGTTGTAATTACATGGCTAAACTCAGATACCCAGTGCTGCAAACACAAGGTAGAAAAAGAGACCAAGAGTCAAACAAGTTCTTGAGCTGACAGCTGTTAGGATCGCTTTGAGGTGTTCTGTAACAAGCCTTTGAATGTTGTAACTGGCTCATATTATGTGGCTGGCATACTTAACCGCCTGGAAGCTTCTTTTCTTAAGGAAGAGGATAATCCTCTTTTGATGGCTGAATTGAGAATGCTATGGTTTCTAATAAATCATAGACATCACAGGTATTATGCAATGCACACCCGCTCTCGCAGTGGCCCCTCCAGGACCACTTGCGGAAGGCAGTAGGAGGGCCGATGCACGAGCTGTGCCGCTCACTGTGCCTAAAGCCTTGGAGTAAGCTAAATGATCACATAAATTCTTTCACCAGAGTGCAAAGGCGTTAAAACGACAACTTCAAATGACAGTGGATCAGGCCAGGAGCGTTCTTATGTCCTGCCCCGATTGCCAACAGTTGGCACCCGCGCCATCCACAGAGGGTGTTAATCCAGGAGGGGTTACTGCCAATGAAGTACGGCCAGCGGATGTAACGCATTGTTCTGAATTGGGTAAATACGTACGTGTTTCTGTAGACGCTCATTCCAGATTTCTCGTTGCTGCTGCACGCGCTGGTGAAAGAGCACGAGACGTCTGTAACATTGGTTGGCATGTTTTGCTGTTTGAGGAGTTCCACGATCTGTAAAACCAGAGGAAAGCGGAACGCACACTCGATTAGAGGAGCGATCCCCCAGCGCGCTGTAATAGAAGTGCCTGCTTTTTAACACTTTCAAAACAGTGTTAAAGAGTCTGTTTGACGACTTTTCGGTATCATTTCTGGCGACGAGGATGGGATAATCTGCCTGACCTCCCGTGGATCCCAGGATCTCTGGGACCTTGTGCCGGCACCGGGGAATTCCTGGAAGGGACCACAGCTCCTCGGACCAGCTCGGGACGCGGGTCAAACCCCATCAATGAGATAAGGCACTTTCATTGTCTGGTTGCGTTGGCACGCTGCCTGCGCGAGACGTGGGCGACACCAGCGCGTTGGGTCTGCGCATTCGCGTCTGCGCATTTTGGTAAACTGGGTAACTTAAAAAAAGAAAGAAATTTAAAGAGGAAAATGAGAAAACAATAAATTAAAGAGAAAAACGAGGGAACAGCAATTTGATAAAGGTACCTTTAATGATTTTGCTATTTGTGCCTTAGCAATTGTATAATTGTTTCTGGCTTTAGTGGTTTGTTGTTGTTGTTACTTGTGTCTTGGGGGATTTTATAGTCCAGTACTTAGGGTTCACCAATTGTCTGTTATTGTGATTGTGAAGTAGGTAGTGGACAATCGGCAGGAGGATTCGTGAGAAATCCCTCCCAGGCTGTGTTTTCTGACATTGGAAAAGGATCGTTTGCTGTTCAACAGGGCGTCAACCAGGGAGAATCTGATTGAATATTGTAATTAATGGTGGCCACTGTAAATAATATTAATATGCTTCACAGGTCTAGGTGGGTATACTTTGAGATCTGTGGTATAGTAATGTGCTGCATGTAATATGTAGTAAGATATCTATTTTAAATCATATATTGCCTATTACATAAGGCATATTACACAATATATAATGTTACATATGCATTGTCTTTATCCTCTTCAGATCCATTTGTTTTGAAAAAGGATAATCAGGGAAAGAAATGCAAACCAGTAAAAGGTTTGTTGAAGAACAGCTATTGGTGTAGAATACACAAAGAACATGAGATCAAAATTGTCCCTCGGTCAGTCCAGGGTGGGATCCTGATATCCTTATATCGGGGCACAGGCTGCATTGGTATTGCCAGTGCATTTTATACGGGATTAGACACACTGCGCCTAAAGCTGTAAATATGCCAAAACCTTCTGAGATTAAACAGGATTGTGAGGAGTCTCCCACTGAGTTTTTACACCGTCTTAAACCAACAGCTCAGAAATATATTAATATAGATCCTGACTTGGAGAACAGAGAAATAGAATTCTTAGTTGACTGGGAGCTCATTATTCTGTGTTAAACACTATGCAGGGAATATTAAGTAGCGATTCTGTAACAGTTATGGGTGCCACAAAAATTGCGAAACACGGCCCTTTAACCTGCTGCTTAGAATGTTTGTATGTGGAGTCTGTACTTATTGATTGTGTACCATGTGTCTTCTCTTGTGCACAACGAATGGTTGAAAAAAGCTTTAATGGTGCAATGGCTGTGCAGTGACACGCTGCTATGGCTGCAATTGTTAAACAAAGAAGGGGAGATGTGGCAGGGTTGTGACATCAGGCCCGTGAGAAATTGCAAGAGTCACAGTGTGAGAACAAGCGCTGGTGGAACAACACAAGCAGCAAGGACTGTGTGGGACATGAATCATCAGGGACAGAGGGATTGGTACATCAGGGACAGAGGGATTGATACGCGGTGGGTACATGAGGGACAGAGGGATTGATACGCGGTGGGTACATCAGGGACAGAGGGATTGATACAGGATCGGTACATCAAGGACAGAGGTCCGCGATGTTTCAAATGCAAACCTGAGTTTGTATTAAATGTCTCTCTGCATCTTAAAGAGAGTCTGTGCCTCATCTGCTACACCCCTTTATCTGTTTCCCAAATTACGATTTAGACTGTATTTACCGTTGTAAAAACAAAGCTTTCCCCCCTTAATTTTTGTCACGTGTTGTAGTTAGAATTAACAGAGATATTGGAGCCCATCGTAGCTAAACTGGAAAAAGACAGCAGCCGTGTGTATTTTTAAATAAAGACTAAATCAAGTGTGCTAGCTCATTATCTTTAAGCGTTTTACTGTGATCACGTCTCTCCCAAGGTTTTGTGTCTGTTGTATCAAGGCCTGACACCCATGGCCACAGTGGATGAATCACCATGGGCACAACACCAGGAACCTGCCTGTTCGTGTCCAGGATATCCACTCCAGCAGACACGTTTTAATTGGTACTTGCATTATGGATTAGATGCAACAAAAATCCATACTTTCTTTTGTCCTTTGCTATAGAGGAGGGGGTTGAACTTTTCTATAGCAGATTCAATCACTTGTTGTAAAGCAATGAAATAAATAACTTAGGCTTATTTCTATGGATAAACAACGTTTAATTCAATTCCTTAATTGTATTCCTTAAACACTTGTTCGTTAGACCATAAGCAAAACAGCGCTGGGTGTTAGTTCGTTAGTAGGCCCTTATTATGTGGTTGGTTAACCCTGAAAATGTTAGCTCCCTCTATCAATATAACCTCATAAACAAGTTTCAAAATTTTTATGTAGAACTTACCCACCTTTTCCTTTTTGCAGGTTCAGAGCCCGAGCCTCATTTGGTTGTATCTGTAAACATCAAACGTCTCAGCACAAATCACAACTGCATTTCTCACAGACAGAAGTGCCTGATCTCCACAGCTTGCCTGGCAGTGCAGAGAGCAGGAAGTGCGGTGAGTCCTGGGCCTTTGGGGACATTTCACCCTGTTTTGTGTCCCAGTCCCTCCCTGCTCCCTCCTCTTTCCTGCTGTGCCCTTCTTCCTCTTCATCTCTTCTCCCTCTGGCCCTCTGCTGCTTCCTCACCTATTCCCCCACCTTTCTGAATCTCTGTGCAGGGTTTCTCGTATCTCCCTCTCCGTCTCCACCCCTCTGTGTTCTCATCATCCCCGGTTTCTCTTTGTCGTCATTCTTGTCTGTCGCTCCGTGCCCCATCATTTCTCACTGTATCCCTCTGTCCTGCTCCCTGCGCCTATTCCTGCCCCTCTTCTTTTTTACTCCCTCTTCCTCTTGCTGCCCACCCCAGGATTTTTTCCCAATCTCTATCCTGCCCCAATCCTTATTGTTCTTTCTCTCTCCTGCTCCCTCTCTGTCTTTCTGCCTGTCTGCCCTTTCCCTGCTGCTTCTTTCTCCATCTCTGTCCAGATTACTGCCCCTTTTCCTTCTTGATGTCTTTCTGTCCTGTTTGTCTTTCTGTCTTCCTTGCCTGTTCCCAGCCCCATCCCCTCTCACTGTATCTTCCCTGTCCAGCTGGCTCTGCCTTTTCTTTGTCTTCTCATCCTCTTTCCTGCTCCTCAGCCCTCTTTTCCTCTTCCTCCAGCTCATTGCTGCATGTTTTCCCTTTCCAGTCTCTTCATTTTGATCTAAACTTTGCTTTGTTTCTCAGTCCCTTTGTTCTCTTCCCTTCCTGTTGCCTCTCAGTGGGCAGTGACGACCTGGTTCAGAGACAGCACGGCGACCACATCCCAGGTCGCTCGGTCCATCAGCACACAGATGCCACTGTGGTGGAAAGCAAATGGCGTTTATTAACAAGTAACACAGCGTTATATACCTTAGGTTTGCAACGTCACGTCCATCTGCTTGCCTCACATACTCCTACCTACCTAGGGAGGGGCTACTATCTTTCTGTACAGCGCGAGATCTTCCGGCCTCCAGACCCTAACTACCTACAGGTATGCGTCACAACCCCCCCTGGACACCGTTTGTGTCACAAACGCCCCTGGACAGGGTGTGTCTCACAAACGCCCCTGGACAGGGTGTGTCTCACAAACCCCATTGGACAGCATGTGTCACAACCCCCCCTGGAAACTATGTGTGTCACGAACACCCCTGGACAACGTGTATGTCACAAACGCCCCTAGATAGGGTGTGTGTCACAAACCCCATTGGAGAGTGTATGTGTCACAAACCCCATTGGGACAGCGTGTGTGTCACAAACCCCATTGGACAGCGTGTGTGTCACAAACCCCATTGGACAGCGTGTGTGTCACAAACCCCGTTGGACAGCATGTGTCACGAACCCCCCTGGACAGTGTGTGTGTCACGAACCCCCCTGGACAGTGTGTGTGTCACGAACCCCCCCTGGACAGTGTGTGTGTCACAAACACCCTTAGACAGGGTGTGTGTCACAAACCCCATTGGAGACTGTGTCTCTCACAATCCCCATTGGACAGCGTGTGTGTCACAACCCCCCCCATTGGAGAGTGTGTGTGTCACAAACCCCATTGGACAGCGTGTGTGTCACAAACCCCATTGGAAAGGGTGTGTGTCACAAACCCCATTGGAGACTGTGTCTCTCACAATCCCCATTGGACAGCGTGTGTGTCACAATCCCCATTGGACAGCGTGTGTCACAACCCCCCCCATTGGAGAGTGTGTGTGTCACAAACCCCATTGGACAGCGTGTGTGTCACAAACCCCATTGGAAAGGGTGTGTGTCACAAACGCCCCTGGACAGGGTGTGTGTCACATACCCCATTGGACAGTGTGCATGTCACAAACCCCATTGAACAGCGTGTGAGTCACAAAGCCCATTGGACACGGCGTGTGTCACAAACCCCATTGGACAGCGTGTGTGTCATAAACACCATTGGACAGTGTGTGTGTCACAAACCCCACTGGACACACAGATGACTACAGTAAAAAACCAACACTGAAGGTATGCAGGTCTTTATTTCTTCTAGTTGAGGGGATCAATAAGAGATTTAGCTGCTTGCACTGTTTTTGTTACTCACACACTGATGATCTAGTATAGAAGCTACAAACCTCACAAGAAGCAGACCCAGAACCTCATTTAAGTGCCCTAAGGTCAAATTAAGAAGTCATTTAGCTGGTTTTCTCAGTGACCCCCCTGCTCTGAGGTTCCTCCTTGCACAGTGACTATCAACGCCAGAAGGAAAATTTACTTTAATCCCGCACGCAGGTGAATTTTGGGTTTTTAAGTTTCTTTCCTTAAATGAATGATGTATGTCTCTCTTACATGGTTAAGTAAAGGTTCACAAAAAAAAGGCATTTCTTTGCTGGACTTTTGTTTCTTTTCAGTGGCAAAATTTGTCACTGTACAAATATTGGATCAGATGGCAACTAAAATATCATGAAGTTAGTTGACATTCCTCCAATACCCATCTATATAAACAGATTGTTATCAGTTACTAAAATGGTTAAAAATCAGTCTTACTGCTCGTCAGTTGTTATTAATGAGAAAACTGTTTTACATAACTGACCTGAAATGCAGATGAATCCAGAAGGAAAAAAAGCCTCGTTGTATGAAGACAAGTTATCTGTTTGGGCATAAACTGCATAAATGGACGTATGAGAACAAGAGCATTCCACATAGTCTGATGTGTCGTCAACCACTTTGCAGAACCCGCTGTCGGACAGCCAGCTGCAAAACAAAATGTTCACAAAGCTGGAAATCGACTTGTCTAATTCACACGGTAAACAGGCTTGAAAATTGTTGTATCTCTGAAAACACCGGGTTTTCTAAACTACTGCATAAGTTTATCTTCATCTATTGCACATCTTTCATGTGCAGTTTTTAGAATAGCATATTTACGTGAAATTAAAACAGCTTTTAAAAAAACATATTATTAAAAAAATATAAGTATATAGTAATGAACTTTGTTTTTCTGCTAGAAATTTTTTTTGTGGCCATGTTTTAAAACTTACACAAGATTCACAGTCCCATCTGAATTTTTAACTAGTGTGTTGCTTATACTTGCACAGTGCTTTAGCCCATTCTGAAGAACACTTGCTGTTTGCTGTTTTGAAACTAAAATACATGTTCTCCTTCAGTATTGCTGAAAATTTTGGAAAAGGATACTACAGGTGACATCCTAAGCCATTTCTAGTGGAAACCACATTGTTCTGTGATACAATGTCTAGATAAAAGGAGAGTATGCAGGTAAATTCTGCTGCATCTCCTTCCTGAATAGTTTATATCAGTGACAGACTGATAGAATCCAGACCATCTAATGAAATCATATCTAAACTAACTAGTTGTCTGCAGGATATAGAATGGAACTCTCTCTAATTTCATTTATACTGTGTGAACAGGAAAGAAATAGGCAAATCAAATAATAGGGCGTTGAAGGGAATACACAGAAAACTTTAGCACATCGCTTGCAATGGTGTGAGTAGCAATAAGAATGGAAAATGATCAGCAGTTCACCACTTCTGAAAAGCAGGATACATCAAGTCAAGCTAGCAGCAGCAATATTAAAAACTACCAGGAGATGGCTTTTCTGTCAAAAAGTAAGAGCCCTACAGAGATCATCGTCAAAAGTTATGCCCAAATTCTGGATATTAGCAAATAAGGAATATTCTGTTTCAGTGACTTGAAGCAATACCAGAGACGCAGGTTTAATTCTTTGTAAGAATGGACTCGAAATGTTGTCTGATAACAACTGTAAAGAGTACAAAAGACGCTAATATTAATGAAGTGATGCCATTCTGGAATTTATGGCCTCTCAGCATTGCCCAACACATCATTACGTAAACTAAACAGTACTGTAATGAAAAAAATCAATAGTAGAAGTCTGAGAAATCTCTAAGTTAGAATAACTACACATTTTATTATACAGAATGTTTTACGTGCTGGTACAAAGGCCAGAAAAGTTAAGGGAAAAAGATGGATAAGAAATAGATCAATTTCGTACTTGCAGGCGATCTGATCGGACTTGATGGGATTTTATACAAATACACATGGTAGAAACTGGAAAACTAAACAGATTAATAAAACAACCTTTCAGCAGCTTGGCTCCAGAGGAGACATAGAGACTTTTGTGGAACAATCCGACTTCCTGTAGCATAAATCCGATAAACAACTTCATTGTTATCTTTCAAAGGGTATGAACTCCGACCCTTCAAACTCATAGAAAAAGCCTGAAACAATACACACAACATAAACACAAACTTAATATTAAAATTCAACAGTCAGTGCTCATTTTAATCACAAACACACTAAAACGCTCACATTATTTTAAAGACATTTAAGATGGTTCGAGTAATATATAAATTAATTTATTGAAAAAATAAATTGCATTATCTTCCAACCTTGTTCTTCAAGGCAAGCTCTTTGTCTCCAGTAAGGAACCACTGCTGACTGCTATATTCTGTGAACTGTACAGATTCACAGCTCTCGTCTTGAAGAGGGGATAACACAACAGAGACCTTTAACAAATGTTCAGGTACTTGAATAAAATCTCCATCTTTTCCATCAAATCTGTGTCCGTTGATTTGCTAAGGAAACCAGTTGTGAGCCATTATTGCAATGTACGGGCAGCTGTCAAGGCTATTTTTACCTCTGTTGAAGAGGAAAAGCAACAGGGCTGGTAAGTGGAACTGAACTTTCACTATGCTTCACATAATTAGTCTAAAATGTATGCGTAATTAATATTTTATTCCTTCATCATTTTAGGCTTTATTACATTTAATAAAAAGACAGCTTCCGTTTCTGTGAAAAAAGGAGGGGCGGAATTATGATGTATTTTGGCTTCTCCATTTCTCCTCTGGATTTTGCTCACTATGATCTGTAAGAAAAACCATCCCATGGTAAAACAGGTTATCATAATATTCATCTTTATAACTTGATGTAGAGAAGAGTCAATAACAAGGAGAAGCATTAAAATGGATGATCTAGCTCTTATTCCCAAGAGATGACACAAAAAACTTGCAATAAGGAATTTGAACTTTCAAGTTCTGGACACTGTTCCAGATAGCACTGTTATTTATGCCATTTACTGTCTGTTGGCTGAGATGGGCATCTTAACCCCTATAACTTATGAAATGTCACAGAAAGTTACATCTCCAAAAGAAACTGAGAAAGAAATCTAAAGCATGCTGATTTTCACCTGACGGGAAAAAAGAAAAAAGGTATTTTTTTATTCTAGATTCAACTACCAGTTTTTTAATAGGTTCACAGTGGGAGAAACCCACTGTTGAGAAGTGTCTGTGTCATAAAACTATTTGTTTCTGCAGTCATCTATTTTCCCTGCCCATTAGCCTGGCCACAGGTTATGATGCACTTGCAGAAAAAACTAGGAATTTGAAACTACATGTAAAAACTATGAGTTGCTTTCAGGCAATTCTAAATAATGTTCAAGTGAGCAAAACCATGTACACAGAAATTAGAGAACGCCAGTAGAAATTTTGGGTTACTTACTGTCACCTACATCTTAAAGCATAGCTCTCCATCATATAATTACGTTATTTTCTTAGCAAGATTAATTAATCCTTTTCTAAGCAATATTTAAGCTAATGGTGACTTAATACATCCCAGATCTCCTGACTTCTACTCTCAGAGCTACCCCGCATTTGTGACACCAGCTCTTAGAGCTTTCTAAGATTCCGACAGAGTGCAACACGTTTTCATACAGGTAACAAGTCCCTTTTCTAAAAAAATATCATTTACATTTTTACTGTATTAGCTTTCTGGTATTTTCAAAACGTATTTTGAATTCAAGGTTACTTACCTTTCTCCCGGTGACCCACACATTACCCCTGTCAACAGGGAAAAGGCAAATTTCCCGGTCACCGCAGCAAGCAGGCTATATCCTCGTGTGTCCTCGCGCTTTGGGCTAGCCAGGGTGCAGAGTATCTCATAGAAAAGGCTTCTACTTTTATCAGTGAGTAACTGTTTCTCACCAACATCTGTCACCTAAAGGGAGGAGAAGAAATGGAACATTTTATGCACACAAGTCTGCTTGTAACATTTCCTCATAAAACGAACATTTATCCCAGTGTTCATTCTGAAAGTTCAGCATATTTTTCATTTCTTGATCACTGCGGCCAAGGCATCAGGTGCAGTCTATGTCAAAACTACACAAAGATATCCTTACTAATGTGGATTTATTAAAGAAACCATGTGGGACTTTTCATTCCTTCGCAAGTCAAAGATCGTTGCGCCCTGAGGATTCTTGATATGATTTCTGTGTCAAAATGGCAACAGTCACAAATGAATTATTCTTCATTAATATTTTTATACTGTTTTGTGTCTAGGTATTTAAACATTTTCCAGCTCCACATTTAAACACTTTCCAGATCCATTTTGCATTGCTCCACAAGTCCAGAAGAGCCAGGAAGCCACAAAACTAGTCCCAGGGTTTTCAGAGAACTCAGGGCAATGCTGAAGTGCTCAGGTACTTGCCAGCCCGATTGCCAGAGATAATGCAGAGGGAAAAAAAAGGAAAAGAATATGCAGGCCTGGTTAAGACAACAGCAGAAGACTCCAGCTGGTCCTGGTAGGACTTGCTGGTGTGTTGACTGTATTCAAATGTGAAGATAAGAACAACCTATCAGAGAGCAGCGTAGGGGAAAGGGACCTGGGGGTCCTGGGGACAGCAGGATGACCATGAGCCAGCACTGGGCCCTTGTGGCCAGGAAGGCCAATGGTACCTGGGGTGGGTTAGAAGGGGGTGATCAGTAGGTCAGAGAGGTTCTCCTGCCCCTCTGCTCTGCCCTGGGGAGACCACACCTGGAATCTTGTGTCCAGTTGTGGCCCCTCAGTTCCAGCAGGACAGGGAACTGCTGGAGGGAGTCCAGCGCAGCCACCAAGATGCTGAAGGGAGTGGAGCATCTCCCGTGTGAGGAAAGGCTGAGGGAGCTGGGGCTCTGGAGCTGGACAAGAGGACACTGAGGGGTGACTCATTCATGGGGATCAATATGGAAAGGGGGAGCGTCAGGAGGATGGAGCCAGGCTCTTCTCGGTGACAACCAATGGTAGGACAAGGGGTAATGGGTACAAACTGGAACACAGGAGTTTTGGAGGTTCTGCTTAAATTTGAGAAGAAACTTGTTCCCGGTGAGGGTGGCAGAGCCTGGCCCAGGCTGCCCAGGGAGCTTGTGGAGTCTCCTTCTCTGCAGACACTCCAACCCGCCTGGACACCTTCCTGTGTAACCTCATCTGGGTGTTCCTGCTCCATGGGGGGATTGCACTGGATGAGCTTTCCAGGGCCCTGCAACCCCTGACATTCTGTGAATCTGTGATTCTGTGAACCCTGAGCCTCACTGCCTTGTGCCAGGGCTAAAACCAACAAAGATATGCCCTGAGAATCAAGAAATCGTAACAAGCTCTGTGAAAGCGTGACACCAAAGGGAAAATGTGGCACAGCACAAAACATCGTGCTATAGGTACATACACAAAATCAATACCAGTTGTTCTTTTCAACCTATTTGATTGTTGATTGCCAGCCACCATCCTAACTTGTAGCAGGCAAACGTCTTCCATGACTGGGACTTCACAGCTTCTATTTTTACCTTTGTCTGGGTCCCTGGGTCCCTGGGTCCCTGCTGTGGATGCTGTCCTTGATCTTATCACAGGCCTGTGTGTTATTTTACTCTTATTAAAGTCATTGGTCATTCAAGAAAGAGCAGGAAAGGTTTACCTTATCTATTATATGCATCACAGCAGTAAGCTGCTCTTCTGTGGTTTCTGTAGCCACTTTGACATTCAGATTCTGGAGGACTCTGTGTAAGATGGTGTCATCAAGAGGCTGATGGAGTTGATCAATGAGCCCCCAAGCTGGCAAGGAGTCCAAATCTGACACAATGGTGACCTTAGCAATGCCATACACGTCATCTGCCCTGGCACCGTCTGTGGGATTAGAAAGTACAACCTGGAAACGCTTTGGAAATGGGTTTAAAGATCCTGTCTTTGGAGTCAGGGTCACATCCAGGAACATATTTCTCTGTCCAGGTTCAAAAGTCAATAAACCCTCAGATCTGGCAAAATCTTGTCCTGCCACAGCTGGAGATATGAAGGTCCGGCCAATAGGTTCAGGTTTCTGTAGCTCCTTAAAACAAATCAGAAGAGTTTGGGGTAACATTATGATAGATACAATCGTTCAAAACCAGCTGCTGTAGAACTCCTGTTGTAAATAGGTAAAATTTAAGTGTGTAAAAAAAGAAACCCTCTTTCAAAATGCAGTTAAGAATTATATAACAATTACCTTCAATGAAATATCTCCCTGAAGTAGCAATCTGTCACCTGTAATCACTGACTACCCAGGGAAAGAATTATATATATTGTCGATAGTGTACAGGATCCCTTTCGTTCTTTTGCAAAACAAAAATCACAAAGCTTTTTCTGGGTGAACAGATGTTACAGAAACGTTAGCACATCTGTAAGGTGAATTCCAGAGGGCAACAATGTAAGTTTAGGTCTGTAGCATGAAATTCCCTCGGTTCAGGGTACAGGCAGGCATTACACATACATAAAAACTAAACAAAAGGAAAAAAATAAACCACTCTGGAAACCTGTGCCCAAATTAATATCAGTTCATGATATTTTTAGTCCCAGTAAAGATACCTAGGAATGCTATAGGGCCTCATTTCTTCTGTGAAGTAGCACTCTTTTCACCTTCCACGAGGTCTGCAGATTCTTCATATCCTTACTGGTTTTGTCAGTTGCCACAACCCTGGTATTATATCTCGTAATATAACAAACTTTCCTTAAGTGGAAACTAACATTCCGGGCTATTATTCAAATTCAGTAGTATTTCTTAATTTAGTAAGAACTGATTGTATACTGACTATTAAGCAAAGATGTTTATTTGTGAAATACTAGACCGCTTTTGAAAACATTTTGCTTTAATTAGTAGAGTTTACTTATGGAATAAATCAGAATTTTTCTTTTGAGTTCAGAGAACTTAGTAAATCAATGCAGTGTGTATCTCTTTCAAAATTGCTCTAGAACAAAATCACATCATCTGTGCAAATTTCAGTAAGAAGTTTCCTTTTGTTTACCCCTTCCAATCGAGAACTAGGAAATGGAGCAATAAGTGGTAATAAAAGCACCAGTGGCAAGAGCATTGTTTAAGAAACCTTTGTAGAAATGAGATAAACATCTGTTTCCTGTCTGCCACGGCTTCTTATTTTACAGGTACCAAGAGCACCAATAATTTGGTGTGTGGTGGTCACGCACACTCATTACCTAAAAGTATCCGAAGAAGGGTTGCTATATAAAAATTATAAACAGGTAAAGAAATGCTCCCTATATTTCAGCCTAAATATACACTGGACAGTAGCAATTTCTTCTCCATTTAACATCTAAATTATAATGAACTTTTGGCCGGAAAGAATGTGAAAATTTGTTATCACGCAATTCAACAAAAAATGCACTGGTCAGCTATAAGAAATGGATGGAAATATCACGTAATCCCATGCAGTTGAAATAAATATGCATCCAATACAGCAATAGAATGCAAAGCATTTTATTGTAAAGGTTGATGGAATTACACCCCTCTTGCAGCCTGTTCCTTGACGTTGAAATCAAGGAAGGAATCATGTTTTTGCAGTTGTGTTACTTCTGCTAAAGGAGAATCTTCATAATCTGTCAGTTAATAATGAGGTAGTCATTTAGAGATAAAAGGGTCCCAAGTTAGAAGTGTCTGATGTTACAGCTGTAAACATAACCAAAAAAATGAAAGGGGATGGTAAAATAGGCTTAAGCACGTGAGATTTTTTAATCAGATAATTTTAGTTTAGAACTTCAAGAAAATGCAATAAAATCTGATGAAAGCGCTCCTTCTCTTTTCCTCAGTGTGCTCTGTGTATTAATACATTTTTCACCTAAAACAGCAAGTGTGTTGGCATCTGAATCTTGACAGGCATACACATAATAAAAACTTAATTTGAGAGAAAAAAGCCTCAAAAATTTGAGTATTTCAAGAACTTTAGGACAAAGAAAGAAATGTATTTAATGCCTGCCTGCCCGTTGTCTTTGAGGTAACTGAAAGGTACTATGAAACAAATCACTCTTGATAATACAAGAGTGAACAAGGCCTTTTTACTAGTGGAAAACAAACAAAATTATAATGTATGGGCCCGGCAAATGCTTGACTGCTTCCTGAAAAAAATGCTAATGACAGCCAGATTCACTTTACAGAATGAACGATTTACTAGCAAAAAAATAAGTTAAATTATAAAAACAGCAACAGACGCTTTACCTGCATGCTGGAGCTGACCACTGTGGTGACCGATGTACTAGAATCTCTATGCACTTGCAGGCTGATTAAAGTTGTCTTCTTGTGAGCCACAGCAAAACGAGATCCCACAGCAAAATACACTAAACCACGAGGAGCGTCGCTTTCAAGGACGGTTATAAAAGCAAATCTGGCACTGCTGTTCAATGCAGCTCCTGTGCTTACAGCATAAAGCTCAACAAAAAAATACGTCTCAAATTCAGGTACCTGTAAAGGAGGGATGATTTTCATGTCATTATAAGACCCACTAATTATTTGTTTTTAAAAAGTTTGCATTATTTTGTATGCACAATGGATACTAACACTATAAGCATGCCTCTTGAAATGTGCAGTAAGTGCAAGGAAGTATTAATATATCCTAAAAATAATAATGTTGCAGCAATGCCACGTGCAATAATGACATCGTGAATTTTTGCATGGGACTCTACCGCAGTAAAACAGCTATTTGTATACTACACGTATTGTTACCGTCAATTTGCCATAAGACAAGATGGTAAATGCTTTAAGAGCTCAATTTTCCAGATTATGGAGTTACACAGCTGTACATTTTGTAAGGAATTTGCTCTTTCACTTAATTTTTGCCTTATGAAAAGGCATGTACCCACCTTCTTACCTGTGTAAAAAACTCCATAGAAGAGTGAGTATGCAGTTTTGAATCTTCAGTTAATATTGACTGTATTTTTATATTGAACTCTGCTAACCACAGTTTTGAATAGTCTGGAAATACAGGCTATTGAATTTCAGCGTTCACATGTCAAAGAATTAGTCTAGGAATTTCTACAAACTGAATGCCTGTTTATTGAAAATAAGGTAGCAATATTAAATTACACTATGACGTGTTGCCCTACCTTTGATTTTCTACCTACACTACAGATATAACATGTTTAGAAATAGATATCCGATTCCTGAGATTCCATAAATAATTGGAAATATGGCATCCGAGCCTATTAGATGCACTGAGGAAGCAGCAAACCAGCAAAAAAAACTCCATAGTTCTTTACAAGACAACAGCATTATAAAAAAGAGTTGGTAATTGAAGACGATTTCAAGTATAGATTTTTGTTCCGGGTCTGGATTTTTGGAAATTCTACTGTAATTCTAGGAAAGCAGGATCCAGCTCTTAGCAAATGAAGTCAGTGCAACTGACCAAGCAAAAACTTTCTAAAAGCTAGATGTCATACCGTACGCCATAAAAACGTAAAATATTTATTGAATGCATTTATTACTTCATCATTTCATAATGTATTTGTTGCTAATTTATAAGCTATTTTATGGAAGAAGAACTGGAAGAAGAATTAAAGAATATTTGGGGGGGCTAAACGGCATATATTTTTAATCGAGTAGTCATCAAGTAATTATTTACATGGAATGATCTTGACTAATGGATGACAGGCACAAATTCACTGTAGCGCCACAGGGAACTAACCTTCCATTAGCACCTGTTTGAGTGGCACACGCTTGTGCTTCATGTGGTATAAATGCATGTTTCTGACGCTGCCAGTCCGCTGTCATTAAATAATGAAGACACTCCTCTGGAATAAACAGGTTCAAAATCCCAGTTTGCTCAGCGAGGCCACCTGTGATCCACTCATGCATATATTTTATTCCTTGGCTCTGTAATTTAAAAATTACATCCGAAGATGCAGAAGGAAAATAGCCCTCTGAGCTAAGGGAATGCACACAGTTCCCTAGTGGGAAATGATTGTTTCCCACATCCTACATCTTGCGTTGTTTTCTAAAGTGTAGTCAGACAAACTGTAGAAACCTTCTCATATTGTCTTTCTTCCATTCCCCAGACCTCAGCTTTGCCACTAGCCTGACGGTTCAGATAGTTTATCGGAAAATGTCAAACTCTTCACTCTGAAAGAATGACAAACGTTAATCTTTCCTTTCTTAAGGGACTGTTCTAAGCACCAGGTGTTCAAACAAAATGATTTTTTCCTTTTGTTTCCAGTAAAAATTGTTGCAATAAAAGCGTTTTGGTTTTTTTTTTTTTTGTAGAATGAGGTGGTGTTAGTCGCAGGATATGCTTTCTATAAAACACCCTAAGAAGTCCTTTAACTGATTAAAAATTTACTGTGTGGAGGATAAGAATGCAGCAAATGAATACACATCTCACTGAGATAACTCCATTCTTTTTTCTTATGGTTCTATAAAAGATCTGCATTTTACTCTTCAAATTAAATACTCATCTTCCCAAGTTTTTAGCAGTCACCATGGACGCAGCACAAGCCTGTAAATAAACATGTATTTGCAGAGGAGCTGAGCAGATGTCAAGTTACCATCTCCAGACTGTGTCCCATACATCACTTCCTCCAGATCAGAGGGTTTTTTCAGTCTTGATAAGCTGCAATTCAACACCACAGGGCTATACACAAATGAGTAATAATTACTTACGTTCTCAGGCTTTAGTTCAATGGAGATGTTGCACAACGTTTGACCTGCCATGCAGGTAGTGGATCCCACCACGGATACCAGTTCATTCTCCAAGTTCACGCCATCCTTCAGAAGGACAACAGCTGTTTTATTAAAGGTCACACGCCAAAAGATCTTCACCTCTTCAAAAGCCCGATAAGCAAATCGAGAGTATATATGTACTGCAGGAGATCACTGTTGTTTTAGGAAACATAAACCACGGAGGTAACACACGTTTTCTGTTATGATTCAAAGCTTATCACCAGGGAACAAACTGCTGTAGGATGAAAACGTCTCTTTTTTAATTTAAATTCCTTCACCTGACATGTGTTTAGATCACAAAAACATCACACAGGAAGAAAATAAAGCAATTACACGGAGCTAGATTATTCTCAATTTTTATTTCAGAAAACATGACATTAGCTGCATAAGAGACACTGGTTCTTGGAAGGGAGTTGCCCGTCTACCTTCCTTAATACTACAGTGACCGTTCGCCTGGAAAACCAGGTAGGATTTGTCTTTCCTCTAAGTTTAAGGAACGTGAAGTACTTGAGCATATTTGATTAAAAGTACACATCAATGTGCAACATATGTAGATATATATATATGTGCTAATTAGAAAAAATATAGTGTCTGTGTGACTGAAAACATTATCATAGTGCTGACACTCAGGTGCCTTCTTAATTGCTCATTTTAGTATTCATACCTACATTGTACTACACGGGGAGTTGAGAATTTGAATTACACCTCGAGCAGGGCAAATATTTTAACTCAAGCAAATCTTTCACACTTGTAGCCTTATAGTGTAAGTTGGAAAATACTTGTTTTTCCTGTCTCTGCTTTATCACAGTAGAGTGACAGACCTAATCACATTCACAACTTAAAGCCAGTTCATCAACTTCTGAGAAGTTACTAAAGCAGCTGAAAGGCAGATTTATTTTAAAACTCTTTGAGAAACTCTTCCACTAACAGCAGCTCCTGTGGTTAACAACACAGCATGTTACAACATGTGGGAAGCACATTCGAATCGGCTGTTGCCTGCACCTGTTTGGTTGCCTTGTGACAATCAGCAGCACCTCTCTGTTCTCCGAGTCTTCATCAAGTACGAGAGCGCTTTGTACTTCTGGAACAAATCCCAAAATGCCGTTCTGGAGATCACTTCCTATAGAGGAAACAGTCCATGAAAGTAAGCAAGAAAGTTAAGCTGAGACTAAATTATAACCTTCATGTGAATAACCACTAAAAAAAATTTAAAATAGGTATCAAAACAATGCTACAAAGTATCATCTGGGGACACCTTGAGAAAATGTATTATAATATTTCTGGGTTTAATTTACACTACATAGTTATCCAGAACTTTAAATGTTGGCATTTCTAAATTTTATTTTAACCAGTAGAATAAGTACTTTTGAAAGCAGATATAGCAGGGTACGGGATGAAGATGGGCTTCCAAGGACAGCTTTCTTATTCGTCCCACTCATACTCTTGTTGAAGCCATTAATTTTTCCAAATTGTCACATCAGCTTTTCTTCTGCATCTTTAATTCCGTGTGTGCAAGTATGGAGCTGCACAATACTTCACTGTTCTCATGGGAATGTAAACATCTTTGGCAAAACAGCAGTGTATGGAAAAAAAATCCAGGTTTCATGAGGGGAAGCTAATGTCTTCACAGTGTCCCATTAAATCTTGTTACTAAAGGATTTCTCCTTTACAGGTAGCAATGGCTTTACTTACCAGTGCATGCTGAATGTCAATATAGAGACTGATACTTTGCACAAACCCCATTGTATGTAAAAGTGACAAAATGGCAAAAGTAAAAATCTAAAATGCCTGCAGTGCTACTGGATCTACATAAAAACTACTCAAGATTAGTCTTTTCCCTTAAAGAGTAAAACAGGGCAAGAACAGAGATAAGCATAATCTCTAAATGTATTTTGAGCTACGTTGCTAAGGGACGCGTAGTAGCTTTGTACATTAGATGCTTCCTCTGCTCTGGAAAACTCAAGATTTCACAATAGAATACCCTGCTTATCGTCAAGTAGATTGCCAATCTTTACATGAAAATTGCTATGAAAACATAGTCATTTACTGTTATTAATTTTCCCAGGGAAATAATATTACCTGCAATAATTACTGTTGCAAAAGCAGCAAATCCCTATTCATCCTTTCCTTCTACAATCTGAGCTCCATATTCAGGATTTGAGAGGAAAACATAAAACAATTCCTGTCCTTCAGGCTCGTCATCGTCAAAAATCTTTATGGACACCCTGCTTTCTCTTTGTCCATCCAGCAAAGTCAAAGAGACTGACTGTTCCTCAAAATCTTCCCCTTCCATTGCCCAAGTGAAGTTGGATCTTCCATCAACGGAAGGAAATCCTTCATAAAAGGATATGAATCTGCTCCACTTTGTGCACTCACTCCCCCAAAGGTTTTAATGGTTACTTCAACATCACCAGTAAAACCCTTGGTCCTTCTGATATGAAGTATCGCTGTGTTGGGGGTACTGTTGTTGGCATCTTCTTCAACATAAATAAACTCTGGCCCCAAACTTAGTATTCCATGAAGAATATCATTAGCGAGGATATTAACGGTGGCAACACTGAAAGCTGGATTCAGATGTGGACTCCAGGCAAGCTTCACAGGTTGAACATCCAAAATTTCCACACAAGTCAAATTTACAAAAAAAAATTCCTCAATTTCAGAGACAGAGTCATCAATTATTGATATTTCTATCACAGCGTTTGTCTGAAAATGTAAAAACGTAAGCTCTCCATTGTAGATGGGTACAAAGTCCTCTAGTGGTTTGGCACTTCCTGGAATGGTCTGATATGTCAATTTAGTGAGATTACTTTGAAAACCAAACAATCTTTGGACATGTAGTGTGACTGCCCAAACATCATCCTCAACTGAAACAGACCTTGAGTTAAGAGCAAACTGGAAGATCCCCATCGGCTCAATTTCAGCTCTTGTAAAACCCGATCTGAAACAGAAAAGACACCAAAGTTGACAGAGGAAATACGAAGCGTGAAGAAAAGTAAAACATTAAAGCAGAATAATTTCCAGTGAACAATCAATGATGGCTGTAAGAAAGCGGATCAAACAAATGTCTAATAGCAGAGGGAAGAAATAGCAACCATACCAAAGCAAGATGTAACATGATTGCCTGAAAAATGATTTTGTAATAATAGGATCGAACAGCCCTCCTCAGATGCAATGCACCCAAATCAGCACAGGATACAGAGTAAAGTTTAAATAAAATAAAGTCTTCCTGAGAAAAGGGAGAAGCAAAGTAAAGTATGATGTTTTTCCGTTCTGGACACAATGAAAGAAGATACATTACAATACAGCCACCCCGAGTAATACCAGTTTTATCTATAGAACAAACTTCCCATTTCAAAGGAAAACTGAGGGATAGACAGATCCTAACAGATCTACAGTTAGAGCCAGGAAGCTAGAGAATGAGAGGAAGTTATTTTAAAACTTACAGTGGGGCTTTGAAATACTAACTGCCCCCTCACAGGAATTTTTTTTCCAGATCTGAGCCCTGTGATCAATATAAACTTAAGCTCTACTTCATTCATATTAAATAGATCCCTTTCTTATTAGAAAATAAGCATAGAAGCAAAACTCTTCGTTAAATCTTGTGTCTTATACCTGTCTGCAGAACTGACCTATTATTCAGTGCTAGAGGCTATCAAATGGCACTAAAATTACAGTGATTTTGGTCAAAAAACTAGACCATTTCCACCACTAAGGGAGCCAAAAGCTCTTCAAAGTCACCTTTACCCTCCATGGGATGTCATCTTCAGTTTTCTAGGAAAGGTCATTCTCACATACTTAATGTATTTGATTCACAGGGTAAATAGGGGCTCTGAGGACACCAGTCCACAGGACAGACAAGCCCAGGAGAAGGGCTCAATCTCAGGATTTATCCATCCATTTCACTCCTGACTTCCTTCAGATTTGCCACTGTAATTGTAACATGGCGAAGCCAAAACCTTTCTCCATACGTGGTGTTACTCCATGTCCATTCTTTTTATACCACTTCTAGCTATCAATGGCTAAGGATGAATGAAAATAAAATAGCTTGAAGAACAGATAACTTATCTGAGATGGAAAACTACATTAAACGTAATGGTTTTGTTTTTTTAAAAAATAAAAAGGAGGTTTATATAAATTAGGTATTTTCAGAACATTTCTTGTTTTATTTTTCTTATTATAAATAATTTGTTACGTAAGACCTTCTAAATATGGATTTTTAGGGACACAAATGAAAACTGTTAAGAGTTGCTTTCAGTCTTCAGCTTCCCGGCTAAAACTGTTGATCTTCATTGTCTTGACTGTCTCCGTTATTCTAGGCACCTATGAAATAGACTGGAGTTGGATAAAAGCCTCAGTTCTGAACAGGTCAGATCTAGATCACTTTGTTCTCACCTGAGACAAGCTATACAAATTTATCAAAGAATGGACTACAAGTTACTAGCTGCCTAGAATAATAACAACAGGGATTTGTATAAGTTTTGTATCTGTACACAGGTCATAATTCTTATGGCATTGGTGCGACTCAAAAACACAAGTAGCATCCTTACCTCAGGCGAGCCCCACCAGACACATTGCTGTGCGCTGCTGTTAAAGTGATGGCAAATGACTCACATTTATTTAGGCTTGGAGTGGCCTGAAATGAAATCACTTTACTTTGCTCACCAGAGGAAAATGCAACAGTACCTGAAGGAAAGAGAGAGTGAGAGAGAGCAAAAGTCAAAATAATCCAATAGGAATCCTCTTTTTATCTGGCAATGCGCTAAAGTACAGACTTTAATCACAATTCCACTCCATTTAGGGAGAAGAAAACTGGATAAGGGTCTTTCCTATATGAAGCTGTCCTTCATGGCCACAGCATCGTGCCTGCCTCCCAGACATGGATCTATGAAGTTGAAGGGTTTTTTTGCTTATAAAATGCACACATCCCTTATAGCTAAAAATTAGACCATACCATTTCAATCTAATGACGCTTTATTAATAGAGAGAGCATACAGAGGTATATATAACTAAAAGGTGGTATCATCACTTATGCAACTTTCGTAGCTGTTTCCTCAGACTGTTACTCACCAAACAGAGGAGTAATATTGCCTGACTGAGCAAAGTCAGTGATCAGGTCTGCTGGGTATCCTGAGATCCAGCTCACGATGACAGAGCCATAAACTCCTTTTCTGGTGATGACAGCCTGGCCTGTCCCTGCTATAATGTCTGTAAGTCGTAAAATCACAGATTCAAAGCCAACCTGTGGAAACATAATGGATTTTGTTATAGAAAATGGAATAAAAGTGAACAATAACATATATGAAAGAGTACTATATTTTGTAAGGTAGGCATCTTAACAGTAGTTACACATGCATATAAATATATGTATGTACATGTCTATCTATGTTTGTGTATATATATATATAAATGCTTTCTTCACAACTCTTCAACGTTTCTAAATCTTAGACTTCTGAGAATTAGATATCAGGGAAAAAAAAGGAACCAGTATGAATGACATTTTGGTACTGAAAACACTGACTATAGCATTTTGTGTCTGTCATTCAAAAGGAAAACAAACCAACCTGCCCTTAATGCTCACATGCAATGGCTGTGGTACCATACAGATACACACAGGTCTAAAATAAAGTATTATTTGTCTATCCAGTGAAAGTAAGTTGTTGTCACATTACATTGTTCACAAAACCATTCTTGATAGTATGATGTACTTTTCTTTCTTTGACCAAAAAATGGGAATGAAAAGATAATTCACACATTCTAAAATGATAAGTGGATGTATGGTAGTAAACAATGTTTACAGAAAGACCATTTGCATTAAGTTCAATTCCAAATTGAAAGACAAAACAGTGTGTCAAGAGAATTAAAATCATTACATAAAGACTTCAATAAAATTTAAGAGACAAAAACTCAGCATGCTGTTGTCTTTGCTTGCCACATAAAAAGGGAACTGTAGCACATATGCCATATTGGAACAGGTATAGTATATTTTTTCTGTCTCATACAAAGCAGACAAATGGAAAATTCCCCACTCAGTGATTAGTCAAAGGTACTGTCAAGTGCACTAAGACGCAGCATGACCTCCACTTCTTTTTGCACATGAGACTGCATGCATGCTCTTATCTACTTTGGGGCTGCTGTACTTAAAGGAATAACATCGTCCAGAACTAGCTATTTTCCTCTAAGTCTCAGAACTTCCACTTCATGTAAACAAAAGTATAAGTAAATCATCATATTTATGCTATTTACATTTTATAGATGAAGAGACCTTTTCAAACTGCATTTACACATCTCTATATGAATTTGTATCAGAGAAAAGACAATATACAGTACAAGTAATAACTGGAACAGTCTTGTTGGTCATTAAATTGGTTGCAATGATGAAAACTTTAAGGAGCAAACTGAATTCTTATAGCGGCTGCCCTTTGTAATGAAGTGTACCTTCCTTCTGCGGTAGAAAATTACACTGCAGTCAGTCTACTGACCTGTGAATTGGCAGCTTCCTCAGGAACAAGCAGAATGGCTGACTTCGCTTTTCCTAATATTTTGGCACATCCTTGGCACTTGTCCCAACCAGGCTTACGTTAGTCAGTTCCAGGGTAAAATTCAAGCCCAGTACAATAAACGCCTTTGAGAGGAAGAATGCAATTAAAATGGTGGCAATGTAATTCCACTGAAAACACGATAACCACCAGTTCAAAGAGTTAAGTGGCAGAAAAATCAGCAGATTTTGTTGTTTGCATGAAAAAGCAGTGTTTTCAAGTCAAGCGTTTTGTTGATTATCTTTCTATAAAGAAACACAGTTAAAACAGCAATATTGTGATTGTAATTTACCAGCAGTTAATGGAAAGATGAGTTTATAGAGCAAGTATTGCCATTTTACTGAACTGTATCTAACATAGTGGGTCTCAGCTTGATCTTAACTCTTAGGGTTAATAAGAATATTTGAATACATAAAATAACAAAATATTGAACTGATAGTAACACAAAGCAATGATGGAAGGAAACACTGGATATTTGAACGCATGCATAGAGTGATTTTGCAGTTATTACCTGAAAATGTGATATTTGAACCCACTTCTAGTCCATAAATAGGAAATTCATTATACCAAAACTCTCTTTTCTGCTTCTTGACAGTGGACAGTATTGAGAGTTCAGTATCTTATTCCAGCACATTTGTATTGTGATGAACACAAATGGAAACAATAGATACCACGTGACTTAAAAGGATAATACAGACCTGGTTGCTTATTGGCACTCTTTTCACTCCAAAGCTGGCACCGTCTTTTATTGTGAGGTATCCCACCTCATTCTCAGGCTCAATTAGTGCTTCTTCACAATGAGATGTGATATGGTACTCCACAATTGCTTCTCCAAATGCCCCAGCATGCCGAGTTACATTGATCTGAACATACCGACGATCCAGGTTCCTCTCTACGAGTACTGACTGCTGGTCAGAGTACAGGGCGAACACTCCATAGGGGTCATCATTTGCAAACACATTGATTTCCGAAATTCTTTTCTCTTGGTCTAAATCTGCTCCACCTTCTACTGAAATCAGCTGCACCACATAGTTCTCAACCAGTCCTGGAACATCGTCAGGTAACAGGTAGATGATTATCTCAGCTGTGCTCTCCTGGTCAGCAACGACAACAGATCCCTCTGTCCTAAGAAAGTCACCCGTGATGTCAGATTCACTACGTATTTCCCAGTAAACCTGAAATTTATTTAGAAAATGCACAAAATGAAGGCAATATCACCCACAGAGTCGGAAACTTTCACATTCATGGTTCAGTATAGATTGCATACGGAATAGGTTGGGTTTAAATGGGTAAAATACAAATTTGTTTAAGTATGCATAGAAAGAAGCACATAGACTATCTTACAAAGTGGTGTGTTGTTCTTCCAGCAGTACTGTGAATGCAAAGATTACCTTTGTATATCCTCTGGACACCTACGTAAAACTATACGGAATCTCTGAACAATTGCTTGAAATTATTTCTATTTTTACACCAAGATATCCTTGCTGTTTTTCCAGTTTCCAGAATTCCTCACAACAGAAAGGTGTGAAGAGTTCTCATTAAACACATTAGATGCTTTTTATTAATTTTTTTTTTTTTTTAATAAATGAGTACTTGTGAAAATGCTGACTTGCAAACAACTTTAGGTAAAGACAATGTAAGTGATGATTCTAAAATGTCTGATTCTTACCTTTACATATGGCTGAAAAAGAGTAAATTGTGAGGATCTCAAAGAAAGCTCACTATGAAAGTCTGGTCTCTCCTGTTCTCCCATCAAAAGCACAGGAGCAGAGGGAGAGAGGAAGCAAGACAAGCACTCCAGTGCTGGTTTTCTGTTGTTTTCACTGACCAGGGGAGACTGAATCTGACTCTACAAACCACAACTACTAGAGCTGAGGCCTTGCTAAACTCAGTCTAAAAGGCGACATTTCAAAATTTGAGAAATACGCAATTGAAAGGCACAGAATAAGATCTCCCTCCATGCATTGATACAGAGGATTATTTCAGATTATAATGTTGATTAGGAAGAGAGTGAGAATACCGTTATGTTTCCCATGGTGCCCTGGATTCGTCTGACAAACAGTGTAATACTTTGTGGCCCTTCCACTGCAGAGGGTTCTGTGAAGTTTTTCTCAGTTAACGATTCAGGAGCAAACTGTACCATTCTGTTGGGATCACCAAACTTCTGTATCTTTAAGGAAGTAATTGAATAAAAAAAAATTAAACAATCAGAAATGTAAAGTGAATAGTATTCTTGTTTGAAACATTGAGATTTTCATTGCTAGATGCTATAGGGAATGTATCAATTAGTTCTTCCTCTTGAGTTTTCTCCTCTTAAGAAGACTCAAGAGTACATCGGTATTTAGAAGAGAGTCTGAGAGAGTCTGCTCTCTAATAGGTCATTTCCCAACTTATACTGGAACCTGGGGTTGTTCCTGCCCAGACACAAGACTCTACACTTGCCCTTGTTCCATTTCATTAAATTGCTCCCTGCCCAACTCTCCAGCCTGTCCAGGTCTCCCAATGGCAGCACAGCTTCCAGGGTCAGCCACTCCTCTCAGCTTGGTGTCATCAGCAAACTTGCTGACAGTCACTCTGTTCCCTCATCCAAGTCATTGATGAATATATTGAATAATACAGGCCCCAGTACTGACTCTTGAGGGACTGCACTAGATACAGGCCCCAACTGGACTCTGCCCCGTTGACCACGACCATCAAACCCATGTAGCAGGGGAGGCAAAAGAAAAAGAGGCAAATGACAAGCTATTCAGTCATTATGATTACCCTTCAAAGCTTTGCAGGATAAATACCAATAACAGAGATCTCAAGAGGAAGAAAAGCAATATGACTTACTATTAGTGTAATGCTGTTTGCCTTAGGATCTAGTTCTGCTTCACCTTTCATAAGGCTCAGCCTAATAATGAAGATCTCCTGAACTTCAACTTCTTCACGAGGATGGATTTGTAGATTAATAGTTCTCAGCCCTCCTTCCCCTTCTCCAAAATAGAATGATCCGTTCACAGGGTCACCAATGTCACTATTCAGGGGAGATAAAACCTCTTCTGAATTGGGTCCCAAGATGTCCCAATTAATCTGTGGAAGATACCAGTTAGTTTCAGATTTACAGTAGTGACATATTATAACTGCCTCCCAGGTCGGGGGAAGTGACAGAGTAACACAAGCAACATAAAAATTCTTGCATCTGCTAACAAGCTACATTTAAATATGTGCTCTTTTTACAGAACACAACATATTAATAATTGATTATATGTGGGAAAATATAGAATCCTTTGGAGAAAAATAAACATTAAAAATAGAAATTCTGAAGTGCTAGTTAGCCACAATGCCATTTTATTAAATTCTAGATATTAGTTACAGAAAAGAAAATAAACTGAGGTTTCTGTAGCACGTAACAGGAAATGCACAGGCCAGTTTACTTTTCTCTTCCTTTCACAAGTTGTTTTGAAAAGCTCACCAAATAAGTATCCTGACCAGAAACATTCCCTGGCAAGTGTGATATCAAGACTGAGAACGACAAATATTTTCTGCAATAGAAGTTTTTAATGCCTCCAATCACGATTCACACTTCCTCAGGCTGATTAAAAGCTAGAATATTTTCAAAATTTCCCACAAATTAGATTGGTTTTGAAGGGGTCCTATTCAGCATCTTAAAATTATTATTTTGACACTTAATTGTTTTTCAGTTTTCTTCAATGACTTCTAGGAAAAGGCCAAGAAGACCACGGCAGCTTTCACATGAGGAGAGCAGTAGCTCATGGCCTTTAATGCCAATTTTCCAATCATTTGCCCAGACTGTGGAAGCCTTATCTTGGTTCATATTTATACTTTCACTTTGGCAGTGATACATACAGACTAAAAAAAAGTCTAGAGGCCTCATAGTAAACAATTTACTGAAAATAAAAATAAATTGACCAGCTTCAGGAAGTAATTCAACTGAGTTCAATTAAATTAGCGGTGGTGCATGAAATTAACTATATTTTCAATGGGATTGGGAGATAGTTCAAAATAAAGTACACCAGACCATAATAAAAGGAGAAAAGCAGGAGGACAAAGAGAAGATCAAAAAAGTAACAATATTTTCTGTTCTTCTGCAACTATACAGAATTCACACTTAATGAAAAGCTGCAACTATCCCATTAGAAATCAGTCACAAGGAAAAAAAGACCTTCTGAGACACACAAGAACAAAAAATTAAAATTATGATTTGTCATTCAACCATGCGTCCAGCTGGATCTGTTTAAAGATATACAGAAGTCATCTCTGTAAGCATACAGCAGAAGATTCCCCCCATTTGCAGAGAATGGTGATATCTGAAATAAAAATATTGTTTTATTTCCCACATGTGCTAAATTTAAAAAAAAAAAAAAAAAACAATCAGCAAAATATTTTATTATTCACAGCAGTACTATTAACACCCAAACTTTCTGATAATCTAGGTAAAAAGAATGTAGTTGTTTGCATAAAATTTAACAGGCACTATCAAACTCCAATAATAGCTTCTTTTCCCTCCCTTTAAATATTTCAGGGCTGCAGAAATTTGCTTTTCAATTCAAACTCTGCTGACAGGCATACTGCACGTGCTAAAAAACGGTTTCTCAGAAGTAGATTAGTGAATAAATATCTGAAAAAAATAATTACCTTTCTTCATCATCTGTGATAGAGATATAGATAAAAGTCTGGTTCTGGCCACGATAAAAAATGACAGAATCATTATGGATGATGTAGTCAACGTTCGGAAGTGCAGAAATACTTCGAGAAAGGAAATCGGCTGTTACATCGCCATACGTTCCACGCTTTCTCACAACAGGAATCATGATTAATCCAGCAACCTCTTGCACTTCAAGAAAAATTGGGAAAAAAAGTTATTTTATTTCAAAATTTGTGAGAGAGCCACAGGCTTATCCTCTAAACCATAGTGAAAACCTCTGGTAAACTTACCCTGTAGAAGGATATACTGTGGATCAAATTCTATGATGCCTTCTGCATTATCACTTTTTGCTATAGTGACTCGTACTGTGGAGATATTTCCTATTACTGGGGGTTGATCTATCTGTAGATCATTTTCCTTTACGGTGAAATCAAATCCACTTGCAAGAACATAAAAAGGAATATTACATTAAAAAAAAATCTTGCAAAAGTATTGTAATGCAAGTATGACAATTTTCAATTACCACAAATACTTTTATTTTCTGACAGTTACCACTGAAGATTTTTGGTCATAGATATTGTTGTGCACGGAAGAAATGTTACCAGCACTGTGAAGCTTGAATTTTAATCTATTAAGTCACTATTAAGATCTTTACCATAAGCTCTTCAGAGCGATAACGTGTCTGCAGTTCTGATTTACTTCCCCGTGTTGGGAGGCATCTTGAGCTGTATTTTTACCCAGAGCACTTTATAGTTTCTTTGTGCATACAGCCCAAAGTTGGCAGCTGAAAACTGAGCTGTCTTTCTGCTTTTCAGGAAAGAGACATGCAAAACAGAAGGGAAATGGGACTTACGGGTAGCACCCAGAGGTAATTTGGTTTTGAAGGCAGAAAGATACGAGAATAGTACTATGAGATCACTTGAGAAATGTTCTGTGTGCTGCTTGTCTAAAAAGCTAGAGGCTAATCCTACTCATGACATTGTCGGTGAACTGAAGCATGGCAAGAAATTGTCTATACCATGATCTAGTACATGTTCTAAACTGGTGCTGCACAAAGCATCCCTTTGTCTGTTGGGATTCTCAGGGCAGCATGAGAATCTGTTTTCTTGCTTCTATTTGCTGTTTCACTAAGGGAAAGTGTTGTAATACTTTTTCTCCAATTCTGTTAGAAGGTATGGTAACATTGTGATTTCTTCATCTTGTTTTCAGCTGACTGAATGCAGTGAAAGAATTGCATCTTGTTTCAACTAAGACCCAGTGCTGCTTTGATTATGCTGATCATCGTAACAATGTACCGAATTTCAGTTCAAGCACCAATCCTGAACTGAATCCTGAAAAGCACAAAGCATCTTCAAATATAATTGACTGCCTTCCCCTATTCCTTTGATTAGAATCCTCTTTCCTTTAATGAATCTATGTTGTAAATAATTGGAAGACATATCTAAAGCTCCTCAGCAATACTGAAAAGACACCTACGTAGTATGTTCTGCCCTTCTTAAAAAACAAGCATCTAATTTTGAAAATACTTATGATTTTAGAAGTGATAATGAAATGCAGCATTCAATTAATTCTTGCCAAATGTGGAGCCTCATAGCTTTTGAAACAGAGCTGTTTTGGATAAATGAGTGATGTACTCACCTAATAAGAGCAGTCCCATTATAATTTCCTGAAGGTTCTCCAATCAGAACATGCTGGGATGAATGAGCTATCCCAACCACCCCAGAAGCTCCTTCATCACCCACAACAATGATGGTTGCAACACCTATGAAGAGAACAAAAGCTTCTCATGGTAAAACAAAGCTAACTAGTGAGGTATTTTTTTAGCATGTTTGGTGACACAGATGGTTAAGCACCAGCTTCCCGGGGAGCCCATGGAATCCCCAACCTTGGAGATATTCAGAATGTCAGTAGACAAGGCATTCAGTGACCTGATCTCATTGTGAAGGCAATTCAACAAGGTGACCCCCCTAGATGGTCTCTTACAAACGAAATTATTCTATGCTTCTTACAGGTCTGAACCTGGTTTTGGTTTCTGCTTGTTTTTGTTAAACAATTCTTTACAGACAATGTTGATTAGCTGAACACAAAAGTCTACGCCAACACTTGATTTAGACGGAAAAAATACGATCTAAAATTCTCTTTGATTTCTTCAGATAAGGAAAAAACTGAGGGAAAAATACTGACCTCCTTTTGTCACAGGAGCTCTGCTAGCTCGTTTCTTCTCTGTTGTTTCTGGGGGGAGTTGGGTTTTATTTACGGGGGGGACGTTTGAGTCGATTCATGTGAAGATACACAATTCTGCACTAGCTTTTAAGAAATGTGTATTTTTTTCAGACCACTTCACTTCTTCACAGAATATCAGTTCTAACTATAACATTCAGCACACATTCGGCTCCTCTCTTTGACTTGTACAACGAATCCCAAAAGACACATCTCCTTAGGACTCAGGGCGTCTAGCACACAGACAGCCGCGGCGCGAAAGCCGCGCCCACCGGACACAGAACCCGCCGCGCCTCGCCCCGAGCTCCCGCCGAAGCGGCGCCCCGCTCGCCACGCCACCGGCTCTGCTTTTCAACGTCCCCCCGACTAACGGGGGCTGCGCCGCTCCCGGAGGGACTGCCGGACCGGGCACGGGCGCTGCGCCGGAGGGAGACACGGCTCCAGACCGCCAGCCTACAGCGCACCTGCCCGCAGGGTCACACGCCTCCCGCCAGCTTCGCCCGCTCGGCGGGGGGGAACCGGAGACGAACGCCTCCGCGCCGGCAAATCCCGCCCCCCCCCGTTCCACCGGCACGGTCACCCCCGCCGCGGCCGCACTCACCTGCCGCCTCTTCCGCCGCTCCGCTCCCGCCAGGCGCTCGTGCTTTGGGCATGCGCGGTAGCGAGACCGCAGCACCCGCCCCTTGCCGCGTCCCGGTTGGCTGCCTGGGACACGTCAATCACCTCTCTCGCCGCCTAGCAGCGCTCGCGACTCGGGCATGCGCAGTACGGAGACCTCAACGCCCGCCCCTCTGGCAACCTGATAGGCGGACAGAGTGGCGACTGACGTGCCTAGGCAGCCAACCAGCGCTCCGCCCCTCCAGCCCTCCAGCCCTCCCGCGCCAGCAGCCGCGTTGCAAAGGGAACAATAAACCGCGCTCCCCTGCTTTCCGCTGAAAAGGGGGGCGGCTGGGTCCCCGCAGCAGAAAAAACCCTTCCGTCCTGCATTGCCCTTCGCCAGTACAACTGCACAGCTGGGAACTCGGCAACGTCAAGCGGCCGTCTGACAGACGCACACTCGGAACTTGACTCGGCTGGCGATTTTGGCTGGCTTACACACACGGACTTGCACTTCTCTGAGGAAACTAGTTCTTTTTTAAGCACAGCCTCTCCCTGGGGAAGAAAAAACGCCCCCTCCGCGCTCCCAAACACTAGGCAGCCGTGGGGAAACCACCGAAAGCCAAGACCGACAGCAGCAACGTCGAGTGCAATCTGGCTTCAATTCTGATCACGCACTTAATGGCCTCTCCCAGGCCTACCAATGACTGCTCCTTTTCTGGAAGGACAAACTGAACGTCCTAAACTGAAGACTGCACGGAACACAGCTCCACTGGCAGCCAATTCGCCTCTTCTCCGGCTTCCACGGGGAATATCTTGTAGCGTCCTCCAACTCGCAAACGTTCTTCCTCAGTCCACGGCCCCAGACGCGGAATCTCCTGAGCAGCGAGCGGAAACAACAGCGCGGGACTTTCTTCACGGCACCGAGAAGGCGGCGCTGGCAAAAAAGCAGGCCAAAGCACCTGAACCCGTCTGCCGCCCCCAGTGAGTGCACAGCTGCGCCGTTTGTTGGCCAGGTTCCGCGTGTTGCACGACGTGGCCCAGTCCTGCATTTCTCACGCAGACAGATACACGGGAGCTCTGCTAGTAAAAGAGCAAAGACAGTTGTAGGCAGAACTGAATGCTGCTCCGAGCTACTTCTCACCTATGGCAAAAGCTTCACAGGAGCCCGAGGAAAGGCGCTCAGCAGCCGATCTACAAGAGAAACGAAACAGATCATGCCTTAACGTGAAAGAGCAACAGGGCGTTACTGCGCAAGCTTGTCCCTGATCTACAGCTGAGAGCGAATACTTGTGTGCTTGTCGGAGAGATTGTGTCTTGCCTGTAAGTGTCTGGGAGTTTGGGGCAGGTCAGTGTGGCTGGTTCGATAATCAACGTCTAGGATAGCTGCAGAGCGGTCCCTGTTGGTGTGGGGACAGTGTGCCTGTAGGTCAGTCTGTGTTCCTAGCGCCTCCTGTATCGATCCGTCGCTCCACACGCATGTGAGTCCATGTCTTTCTCTCCACAAGCATGTGTGTTGATTTCGTCACACATGTGCATCTGTGTTAGTGTTGAGCTCAGCGGAGTGTGTCTCTCGACACTTGGTGTGCGTTGGCTGTGCCTGTGTGTAACGCAGCACAGCCATGACTGCCTCGGTGAAGAGAGACCAGGGAAATCATCTAGGCAGAGTCAACAAAGGAAAACCGAAGAGGGATTGACGTGTGCTCGACAGAGATGGATTCCCTGCGCTGACATTTCTCAGTAACACGAGAAGAAAGCTGAGCGGTAGATCGACCGGAGAAATGCTTCCCTAGACGACATTTAGCGAATGAACTGCATTGTGCACGGCTTTCGGGATTGTGCCTGAAAAGTGCGAAAACCAGCAGAGCCTGCGCTCAAAAGCTGGTGGCTGTGTGACTGCATTGATGCACGTTCCCGTGTCTGCGAGTGTATAGACGGCTTTTTCACGTTCACACAAATGCATCTAATCGGGTTTTTCTTCTGTGCGTGCACACGCGTTTCCCTTGTCTCTTCGGAACAGACGTAGCTCTCTCCATGCTGAACGACGTGGTAAAACACGTCTGCCTATATTTTGGTAAACAATCGAGGGTGCGTGTTCCGTCAGCGACATTTCCGCAGACGACTCCGCAGAGCCAGTTCTGAAAGCTCCGCACACCAGGACTGATTGTAGAACGAAGCAATTGCACCGGTGCACGCAATCACATATTCTGACGGACGTCTTTTATGGCACAGCAGCACGAAGGTATTTGCGTTCAGGCACGTATCAGAAACAATGTGTGGACGAGGGTGTGTTGGTATTTTCTCCGTACGGCATGCTTCGTGGTAGCTTACTTGCCGATCGCAGTCTTAGAGGTTTCTATACACGAGTCGGTATAGGGAGAGAAAGAGAGCGCATCGGAAAACTTGCGTTTTCTGCGCTGGAACCTAGTTGCTACGCATTGTTTTTGTCCACGTGAACACACACGATTCCCCACTGAAAATCAAGCAGAAACCATTCCACAGGCTCCCAGGTAGGCGCACCCACCACCTCGTGCATGCGAACGCAGCTAGAGAAAAGCATCTAATTTTCCTCACTGATGCTTAAGCAAACGCCTGGCCACACACAAGCACATATCCGCAAGCGCGTCCACTCCCATCTATGCACAGAGAGACGTACGCGAAACGTACTGACATGCTTGAGGGTAAACAGGTGTGCATTGATGGTTGTCGTACTGCATCACGCATCCGTGGCTGCACGAGAATATTCTTTTGGAGGGTACGTGCAGATACGTCCCTGTACTTGGACGACTGTGTGCATGGAAGCATGTGTGTCTACAAAGGATTGTCTGTCCACTTGCGTGTGTCTTTTTGCAGGCTCATTTCGTGCTTAAGCGCGAGTGAGTGCACAGCTGCGCCGTCTTTTGGCAAAGCTCCCCGTGTCGCAGGACGTTGCCCAGTCCTGCATTTCTCACGCGGACAGATGCACGGGAGCTCTGCTAGTAAAGGAGCAAAGACAGTCGCAGGCAGAACTGAATGCTGCTCCGAGCTACATCTCACCCTTTGCAAATGCATCACAGTGGCGCAAGGAATAGTGTTCCGCAGCCGATGGACAAGGGAAACGAAAGAGATCATGCCTTAACGCGAAAGAGCAACAGGGCGTCACTGCGCAAACTTGTCCCTGATCTACAGCTGAGAACGAGCACCTGTGTGCTTGTCGGAGAGATTGTGTCTTGCCTGTAAGTGTCTGGGAGTTTGGGGCAGATCAATGTGGCTGGTTCGATAATCAACGTCTAGGATAGCTGCAGAGAGGTCCCTGTTGGTGTGAGGACAGTGTGCCTGTAGGTCAGTCTGTGTTCCTGGCGCCTGCTGTATCTATTCGTCACCCCTGACGCGTGTGAGTCCATGTCTTTCTCTCCACAAGCATGTGTGCTGATTTCGTCACACATATGCATCTGTGCTAGTGTTGAGCTCAGCGGAGTGTGTCTCTCGACACTTGGTGTGCGTTGACTGTGCCTATGTGTAACGTATCACAACCATGACTGTTCCGGCGATGAGAGACCAGGGAAATCATCTAGGCAGAGTCAACAAAGGAAAACCGAAGAGGGATTGACGTGTGCTCGACAGAGACGGATTCCCTGCGCTGTCATTTCTCAGTAACGCCAGAAGAAAGCTGAGCGGTAGATCGACCGGAGAAATGCTTCCCTAGAAGACATTTAGGGAATGAACTGCTGTGTACGCTGCTTTCGGGACTGTGCCTGAAAAGTGCAAAAACCAGCAGAGTCTGTGCTCAAAAGCTGGTGGCTGTGTGACTGCATTGATGCACCTTCCCGTGTCTGCAAGTGTACAGACGGCTGTTTCACGTTTACACAAAGGCACCTGGTCGGGTTTTTCTTCTGTGCGTGCACACGCGTTTCCCTTGTCTCTTCGGAACAGACGTAGCTCTCTCCATGCTGAATGACGTGGTAAAACGCGTCTGCCTATATTTTGGTAAACAATCGAGGGTGCTTGTTCCGTCAGCGGCATTTCCGCAGACGACTCCGCAGAGCCAGTTCTGAAAGCTCCGCACACCAGGACTGAATGTAGAACGAAGCAATTGCACAGATGCGCGCAATCACATATTCTGAGGAACGTCATTTATGCCACAGCAGCACGAAGGTATTTGAGTTCATGCACGTATCAAAACAATGTGTGGACCGAAGATCTGTGGGTATTTGCTCCATACGGCACGCTTCGTGGTAGCTTACTTGCCGATCGCAGTCTTAGCGGTTCCTATACACGACTCGGTATAGGGAGAGAAAGAGAGCACATCGGAAAACTTGCGTTTTCTGCGCTGGAACCTAGTTGCTACGCATTGTTTTTGTCCACGTGAACACACACGATTCCTCACTGAAAACCAAGCAGAAACCTTTCCATAAGCTCCCAGGTAGGTGCACCCACCACCTCGCGCGTACGAACGCAGCTAGAGAAAAGCACTTACATTTTCACACACTGATGCTTAAGCAAACGCTTGGCCATACACATGCACATATCCGCAAGCGCGCCCACTCCCATCTATGCACAGAGAGACGTACGCGAAACGTGCTTACATGTTTGAGGGTAAACAGGTGTGCATTGATGGTTGTCGTACTGCATCACGCATACGTGGCTGCATGAGAATATTCTTTTGGAGGGTACGTGCAGATACGTCCCTGTACTTGGACGACCGTGTGCGTGAAAGTATGTGTGTCTACAAAGGATTGTCTGTCCACTTGCGTGTGCCTTTTTGCAGGCTCATTTCGTGCTTAAGCGCGAGTGAGTGCACAGCTGCGCCGTTTGTTGGCAAGGTTCCGCCTGTTGCACGACGTTACCCAGTCCTGCATTTCTCACGCGGACAGATGCAAGGGAGCTCTGCTAGTAAAGGAGCAAAGACAGTCGCAGGCAGAACTGAATGCTGCTCCAAGCTACTTCTCACCCTTGACAAATGCTTCACAGTGTCCCGAGGAAAGGCGTTATGCAGGTGTTCTACTAGAGAAACGAAAGAGATCATGTCTTAACGCGAAAGAGCAACAGGGCGTCACTGCGCAAGCTTCTCCCTGATCTACAGCTGAGAGCGAATACTTGTGTGCTTGTCGGAGAGATTGTGTCTTGCCTGTAAGTGTCTGGGAGTTTGGGGCAGGTCAGTGTGGCTGGTTCGATAATCAACGTCTAGGATAGCTGCAGAGCGGTCCCTGTTGGTGTGGGGACAGTGTGCCTGTAGATCAGTCTGTGGTCCTGGTGCCTGCTGTATCGATCCGTCGTTCCATACGCGTGAGAGTCCATGTCTTTCTCTCCACAAACTTGTGTGCTGATTTCGTCGCACATGTGCATCTGTGCTAGTGTTGAGCTCAGCGGAGTGTGTCTCTGGACACTTGGTGTGCGTTGGCTGTGCCTATGTGTAACGCAGCACAACCATGACTGTTCCGGCGAAGAGAGACCAGGGAAATCATCTAGGCAGAGTCAACAAAGGAAAACCGAAGAGGGATTGACGTGTGCTCGACAGCGACGGATTCCCTGCGCTGACATTTCTCAGTAACACCAGAAGAAAGCTGAGCGGTAGAACGACCGGAGAAATTCTTCCTTAGACAACATTTAGCGAATGAACTGCATTGTGCGCGGCTTTTGGGATTGTGCCTGAAAAGTGCGAAAACCAGCAGAGCCTGTGCTCAAAAGCTGGTGGCTGTGTGACTGCATTGATGCACCTTCCCGTGTCTGCAAGTGTACAGACGGCTGCTACACTTTTCACACAAATGTATCTAGTCGGGTTTTTCTTCTGTGCGTGCACACGCGTTTCCGTTGTCTCTTCGGAAGAGACGTAGCTCTCTGCATGCTGAACGACGTGGTAAAACGCGTCTGCCTATATTTTGGTAAACAATCGAGGGTGCGTGTTCCGTCAGCGGCATTTCCGCAGACGACTCCGCAGAGTCAGTTCTGAAAGCTCCGCACACCAGGACTGATTGTAGAACGAAGCAATTGCACCGGTGCACGCAATCACATATTCTGACGGACGTCTTTTATGGCACAGCAGCATGAAGGTATTTACGTTCAGGCACGTATCAGAAACAATGTGTGGACGAGGGTGTGTTGGTATTTTCTCCGTACGGCATGCTTCGTGGTAGCTTACTTGCCGATCGCAGTCTTAGAGGTTTCTATACACGACTCGGTATAGGGAGAGAAAGAGAGCGCATCGGAAAACTTGCGTTTTCTGCGCTGGAACCTAATTGCTACGCATTGTTTTTGTCCACGTGAACACACACGATTCCCCACTGAAAACCAAGCAGAAACCTTTCCACAGGCTTCCAGGTAGGTGCACCCACCACCTCGTGTGCAGGAACGCAGCTAGAGAAAAGCACCTACATTTTCACACACTGATGCTTAAGCAAACGCTTGGCTATACGCATGCACACATCCGCAAGCGCGACCACTCCCATCTTTGGACAGAAAGACGTACGCGAAACGTGCTTACATGCTTGAGGGTAAACAGGTGTGCGTTGATGGTTGTCGTACTGCATCACGCATCCGTGGCTGCACGAGAATATTCTTTTGGAGGGTACGTGCAGATACGTCCCTCTACTTGGACGACCGTGTGCGTGAAAGCGTGTGTGTCTACAAACGATTTTCTGTCCACATGAGTGTCCCTTTTTACAGGCTCATTTCGCGCTTAAGCTGGAGTGAGTGCACAGCTGCGCCGTGTTTTGGCAAAGCTCCGCGTGTTGCACGACGTTGCCCAGTCCTGCATTTCTCACGCGGACAGATGCAAGGGAGCTCTGCTAGTAAAGAAGCAAAGACAGTCGCAGGCAGAACTGAATGCTGCTCCAAGCTACTTCTTACCCTTTGCAAATACTTCACAGTGCGCGAGGAATAGCTATCCGCAGCCGATGTACAAGAGAAACGAAAGAGATCATGCCTTAAAGCGAAAGAGCAACAGGGCGTCACTGCGCAAGCTTCTCCCTGATCTACAGCTGAGAGCGAATACTTGTGTGCTTGTCGGAGAGATTGTGTCTTGCCTGTAATAGTCTGGGAGTTTCGCGGAAGTCAGTATGGCTAGTTCGATAATCAACGTCTAGGATAGCTGCAGAGCGGTCCCTATTGGTGTGGGGACAGTGTGCCTGTAGGTCAGTCTGTGTTCCTGGCGCCTGCTGTATCTATCCGTCGCTCCACACGCGTGTGAGTCCATTTCTTTCTCTCCACAAGCATGTGTGCTGATTTCGTCGCACATGTGCATCTGTGCTAGTGTTGAGCTCAGCGGAGTGTGTCTCTCGACACTTGGTGTGCGTTGGCTGTGCCTGTGTGTAACACAGGACAGCCACGACTGCTCCGGTGAAGAGAGACCAGGGAAATCATCTAGGCAGAGTCAACAAAGGAAAACCCAAGAGAGATTGACGTGTACTCGACAGAGACGGATTCCCTGCGCTGTCATTTCTCAGTAACACCAGAAGAAAGCTGAGCGGTAGATCGACCGGAGAAATGCTTCCCTAGACGACATTTAGGGAATGAACTGCATTGTGCGCGGCTTTCAGGATTGTGCCTAGAAGTGCGAAAACCAGCAGAGCCTGTGCTCAAAAGCTGGTGGCTGTGTGACTGCATTGATGCACCTTCCCGTGTCTGCGAGTGTACAGACGGCTGTTTCACGTTTACACAAAGGCACCTGGTCGGGTTTTTCTTCTGTCCGTGAACACGCGTTTCCCTTGTCTCTTCGGAACAGACGTAGCTCTCTGCATGCTGAACGACGTGGTAAAACGCGTCTGCCTATATTTTGGTAAACAATCGAGGGTGCTTGTTCCGTCAGCGGCATTTCCGCAGACGACTCCCCAGAGCCAGTTCTGAAAGCTCCGCACACCAGGACTGAATGTAGAACCAAGCAACTGCACAGGTGCGCGCAATCACATATTCTGAGGGACGTCATTTATGCCACAGCAGCACGAAGGTATTTGAGTTCAAGCACGTATCAGAAACAATGTGTGGACCGAGGATCTGTGGGTATTTGCTCCATACGGCACGCTTCGTGGTAGCTTACTTGCCGATCGCAGGCTTAGCGGTTTCTATACACGACTCGGTATAGGGAGAGAAAGAGAGCGCATCGGAAAACTTGCGTTTTCTGCGCTGGAACCTAGTTGCTACGCATTGTTTTTGTCCACGTGAACACACACGATTCCCCACTGAAAACCAAGCAGAAACCTTTCCATAAGCTCCCAGGTAGGTGCACCCACCACCTCGCGCGTACGAACGCAGCTAGAGAAAAGCACCTACATTTTCACACACTGATGCTTAAGCAAACGCCTGGCCATACACATGCACATATCCGCAAGCACGCCCACTCCCATCTATGCACAGAGAGAGACGTACGTGATACGTGCTTACATGTTTGAGGGTAAACAGGTGTGCATTGATGGTTGTCGTACTGCATCACGCATACGTGGCTGCACGAGAATATTCTTTTGGAGGGTACGTGCAGATACGTCCCTGTACTTGGACGACCGTGTGCGTGAAAGTATGTGTGTCTACAAACGATTGTCTGTCCACATGCGTGTGCCTTGATGCAGGCTCCATTCGTGCTTAAGCTGGAGTGAGTGCACAGCTGCGCCGTTTGTTGGCCAGGTTCCGCGTGTTGCACGACGTTGCCCAGTCCTGCATTTCTCACGCGGACAGATGCACGGGAGCTCTGTATAGACGGCTGTGTCATGTTCACACAAAGGCACTTGGTCGGGTGCATCCCAGATACAGCATCCCAGATTCAGCATCCCCGATACAGCTTCCCGGATACAGCATCCCAAATACAGCATCCTAGATACAGTATCCTAGATACGGCATCCCAGATACGCCATCCCAGATACAGTATCCCAGGTACAGCATCCCAGATACAGCATCCCAGATACAACATGTCGAGCTGTGCTCCTCTCCCACACCAAGTGCTGATCGTGGGGCTCAGGGTGAGGGGGGGCAGCGAGGGGGTCCGTGGACTGGAATAAGTTTTGTTTGGGATTTCTCAAACGCCTCTGCTGACACATCGTATAAAAACCGATTGCTATAGTGCTAAGGAACGAACAGGAGGATGAGCAACAGACTGCAGAAACTGCTTGCGTTTCGGTTTATTGAAAAATTCTTATTGAACTCAAAAAGCAATACGATCTTGCAGTGGTCTTCTAATACCTAGTGACAGCTTTTAATGTACTGGTTTGGAACTTTGAGATGAGATTTGAGATGAAGGGCTGTTCCATTGTGGGATATTGCAGGAGTAAATTTCAGGCATTTCAGCATGCCTGGCAGATCTGCAGCTTGCTAAAGACCTCAGGCTGTTTGGTTTAATCAGACTTTTGTAGATCCCACCTTCACTGGTCAAAGCACCGGCTGCCAATGTGTTTTCTGGTGTTGTCACTTCTTTCTGACCAAAGACGGCAGAGGCAGCAGCTCTACTGGTGGTGTCTGTTTTATTGAAACATGGGGATCTACAGGAACTTTAACCCGAAAGCTCAGGAAGCTGTGGTCCGTGGTCTATCTTTGTAATGTTTGTAGATTGTTCTGCAACGTTTGTGAGTGTGAACTGCTGTGCAGGTAGAAGGAAGAAAGCTGTGTGAGCTAAAGCAGCAGGAAGGCTGCAGCCGTGTAAGCCGGGGGTGCAAGCGGCACGAAACGGGCTGCAGCGGCGGAGCCCTCGGTCCCGGGCCGTCCCGGGCAGGCGGCGGAGCCCTCGGTCCCGGGCCGTCCCGGGCAGGCGCAGCCCGAGCGCTCCCGGCCCCGCTGCCGCTGCCCCGCCGGGGCCGGGGCCGCGCTGCGGGCGGACAGCGCCGCTCTGCGGCCGCCGGCGGCTCCGGGCCGGGAGGGGGGGCGGGGCCCGGTGGCGGGCGCCGGACGGGATTGGCTCCGGCGCCGGATGGGCGGGGCCACGCTGCGTAAGTGCGGGGGCGGAGGAGTGCGTGCCGCCGGTGCGGCGGCGGGAGGAGCGCGCGAGGAGCGGCGGGGCGGGCGGTGAGCGAGGGGCGGGCGGACACCGGGGAGACCGGCCGGGGCCGCCCCGGTCCCGGCTGAGGGGGGAGGCTGGAGGGGGAGGGACGGGCTGGTTTGGGCAGGAGGAAGGCGAGGGGCAGGCAGCCGCAACAGCGCGGCCCCGGGCCGGGCCGAGCAAGGGGCGAGGGGGAAACACGCGGGCGGCTGTGAGGGAAGGGAGCCCCGGGCTGAGCGCTGCGCGGGGCTCGGGCGGGGCCGTGGGGCGGAGAGGGGAGCCCGTGGTGCCACAGGGCAGAGGGAGGAAGGCGAGCGGGAGGGGGCGGCGCCAGGGGGCGCGAGGGGCGGGGGCGGCGCTGCCGCGGGGAGGGGCCGGGAACGGGGGGAGCGGCGGAGGAGCCTGAGGGCGGGACGGCGCGGAAGGAGCTTGGGCGGGAAAGGCTGAGGGACCTCAGGGAGGGGGTGACATCGGGGGGGCTTTGGTGGGAAAGGCTGAGGGACCTCAGGGAGGGGGTGACATCGGGGAGGCTTTGGCGGGAAAGGCTGAGGGACCTCAGGGAGGGGGTGACATCGGGGGGGCTTTGGCGGGAAAGGCTGAGGGACCTCAGGGAGGGGGTGACATCGGGGGGGCTTTGGCGGGAAAGGCTGAGGGACCTCAGGGAGGGGGTGACATCGGGGAGACTTTGGCGGGAAAGGCTGAGGGACCTCAGGGAGGGGGTGACATCGGGGGGCTTTGGCAGGAAAGGCTGAGGGACCTCGGGGAGGGGGTGACATCGGGGGGGCTTTGGCGGGAAAGGCTGAGGGACCTCGGGGAGGGGGTGACATCGGGGGGGCTTTGGCGGGAAAGGCTGAGGGACCTCGGGGAGGAGATGGCGTCGGGGAGGCTGCAGGGGGCAATGCTGAGGGAGCTCAGGACGGGATGGCACTCAGGTCTGGTTTCAAAGGGAAATGCTGAGGTACCTTGAGGAATGGACGCTGGGCTGGGAGCTATGAACACATCAGACTGGTTAAGAGAGTGTTCATTGAAATAAATAACTTACGCTTTTTCTATGGATAAACAACATTTAATCCATTTCCTTGTGTTCCGTAAAAAACGTGTTCATTAGAGCATAAGCAAAACAGCGCCGGGTGCGCGGGGGATTCACTCCGCCCAACACGCACACCTTTAACGATAAGAAGTGTGCTTAAATACAGTATGGTATTACATATTCATAATGACCCCAGAAACGCCTATACATATTCATGACCTTTCCCGCTTTTTATTAAAATGAGTCTCAGATAACCATTTACATATTCCCCTCCTTGGCCCTCCCCTGTTGCGCCTGCGCAATGTCACTTGGTGAATTTGAGGAAGGGTCTTTAGGGGTCTTTGGATGAAGGCTCCTTCAGCTTCGTCACAGTGGACTTTTTACCTTTGGCTCATTAGGAGGAACTGGCTGGAATCCAAGCTACCAAACCGACTGGAACCAGACTGGTGCCCTCCTTTTTGCTGTAAATCTTGGCTATCTTGTCTCCTCAAGGTTGCAGCTGGTGCTGTAGAACTTCTTATCTCGGCATTTAATGAAGTCCTGCTTTTTTTAGCACAATTAGTTACATACAGCTCTAAGCTAGATATTAATAATGTGGTTTAAAAGGTTAGCTTGTTAGTAGGCCCTTATTATATAGTTGCTTAACCCTTAAAATGTTAGTTCCCTCTATCAATATAACTTCCTAAACAAGTTTCATAACTTTTTACATAGAACTTAACCACCCTTTCCTTTCTCCAGGTTCAGAGCCCGTGCCTCATTTGGTTATACCTGTAAACATTAAACATCTTAGCACGAATCACAACTGCATTTTTCACATCATGACAGAAATTTGTGCAGTGAAGTATTCCAGCAAAGAGCGGGAGAAGAGCCAAACTTAGATCAGGCCTCCTAGGACGCCTGCAGGTTTGGGGACAGGGATGACGAGGTTGTTAATCCGGTCCTAACTGTTTCTTTCTCTGTCCCTCTCTTGCAGCACCTGACTGAATGGAGGAGCAAGTGGACGGGAAGTTCCTGCGCCACACACAGATCACATTTATCGCTCTCGCCCTCAGAGACCCGGAGATCCAAACCGTTCGCATCGTGCCTTGAAGCAGCCTGTGCTCATGCACTTCTCCCAGGGAGAAGGCGGGATGGCAGTGACTGGCCACGTTAAGCCACAGGGTGCACACTGTGCAGCTGTCAAGCCCAGCTCTGCGTTAGCTCACACCTGCGGTTTTGCGCCGCACATTTGAGTTGTCGCTGGTTGTTGCAGCGTTTGGCTTTGGTGAGGACAGCGTGTGTTTGTCAGCAGTTGGTGTAGGTGGGATCTGGAGGAGAAAGCGATATTTCCATGCCAGAACTGGTTGGTGTTTGCATGGTATTGTGGCGGTTGTTCCCGCAGGCGATGAGTGCTGGAGCATTATTGCAGGATGAGGGGATTTTGGAGGCTTGTCTGTGAGATGCACTAGAGGCAGCAGTTGAAAGCGAAAGGCTGAGATTTGGAGGGTTTGTCGGTGGGTTTTGGACGGTTGTCAGCTGAAGAGTTGGCTGTTTGCAGGTGAGGTGTAGGGCAGAGGGTGAAGCTGACTTTGCCTGGGCGGCGCAACTGGCTGGGTGTGCAGAGCTGAGGAGAGCGGGCTGCTGCGGGTGACCCTAAAGCTGGAGAACCAGCCGGCAGCTCCAGACGCTCCCGCTGCCGGGCAGGGCCGTGCAGGCCAGTGCCCCGGGGCACAGCGACGTGACCCTCCGCAAGTACCAAAGAGCAGATGAGGACCGTGGGCATTTGTACTGAGCTGTGACATCTCTAACCCGTGACATTGGGGTCCAGCCTGAGCAGGACACATGCGGAAGCTGTGCTGCAGGGACGGCAGAGCTGAGGGGAAGGGCTGTGCCAGGGGTTGGTGCCAAGGCAAGGTGGGCGCGCTGTGGGGTGTGGGGAGGTGTCAGCCCCGGACTCAGCCCCTGTCTGACTGTAGTGCCCTTGGGCTGGTGTAGCTCAGTCCTCTGTGTGTTTCTCTTCAGGGGGAGCAGCACGCAAAGGAAAAGCAAGGAAGGAGGTGAACCCATGAGGAAGAGTGATGGATAAAGGAGGGTTGGAGCGCACCTGCCAGTCAAGAGGGATCAAGAAAGAAGACACCAGTGGTGGAACCGCAGGTCAGGAGAGCTCAAGGAGGGAGAAAGGTGACTGTGGCTGTATGGGTTTTTCTAGCTCACACACCAATGAAAACAGTTTGGATAATAAAAGAAATGTATGCAAAACCAATAATTAAAGGCAGAGAATGTTTATATGCTATGTATGGGGTAGACCTGAAGGTATATTTCTTCCTACAACGAAGGAGAATTCGCAATACATGCTGCTGTCAGCAACGACCAGTAAGCGACAAGACTCTATTTACTGATGCCTCTGGTCGCTCACATAAAGTTGTAATTACATGGCTAAACTCAGATACCCAGTGCTGCAAACACAAGGTAGAAAAAGAGACCAAGAGTCAAACAAGTTCTTGAGCTGACAGCTGTTAGGATCGCTTTGAGGTGTTCTGTAACAAGCCTTTGAATGTTGTAACTGGCTCATATTATGTGGCTGGCATACTTAACCGCCTGGAAGCTTCTTTTCTTAAGGAAGAGGATAATCCTCTTTTGATGGCTGAATTGAGAATGCTATGGTTTCTAATAAATCATAGACATCATAGGTATTATGCAATGCACACCCGCTCTCGCAGTGGCCCTTCCAGGACCACTTGCGGAAGGCAGTAGGAGGGCCGATGCACGAGCTGTGCCGCTCACTGTGCCTAAAGCCTTGGAGCAAGCTAAATGATCACATAAATTCTTTCACCAGAGTGCAAAGGCGTTAAAACGACAACTTCAAATGACAGTGGATCAGGCCAGGAGCGTTCTTATGTCCTGCCCCGATTGCCAACAGTTGGCACCCGCGCCATCCACAGAGGGTGTTAATCCAGGAGGGGTTACTGCCAATGAAGTACGGCCAGCGGATGTAACGCATTGTTCTGAATTGGGTAAATACGTACGTGTTTCTGTAGACGCTCATTCCAGATTTCTCGTTGCTGCTGCACGCGCTGGTGAAAGAGCACGAGACGTCTGTAACATTGGTTGGCATGTTTTGCTGTTTGAGGAGTTCCACGATCTGTAAAACCAGAGGAAAGCGGAACGCACACTCGATTAGAGGAGCGATCCCCCAGCGCGCTGTAATAGAAGTGCCTGCTTTTTAACACTTTCAAAACAGTGTTAAAGAGTCTGTTTGACGACTTTTCGGTATCATTTCTGGCGACGAGGATGGGATAATCTGCCTGACCTCCCGTGGATCCCAGGATCTCTGGGACCTTGTGCCGGCACCGGGGAATTCCTGGAAGGGACCACAGCTCCTCGGACCAGCTCGGGACGCGGGTCAAACCCCATCAATGAGATAAGGCACTTTCATTGTCTGGTTGCGTTGGCACGCTGCCTGCGCGAGACGTGGGCGACACCAGCGCGTTGGGTCTGCGCATTCGCGTCTGCGCATTTTGGTAAACTGGGTAACTTAAAAAAAGAAAGAAATTTAAAGAGGAAAATGAGAAAACAATAAATTAAAGAGAAAAACGAGGGAACAGCAATTTGATAAAGGTACCTTTAATGATTTTGCTATTTGTGCCTTAGCAATTGTATAATTGTTTCTGGCTTTAGTGGTTTGTTGTTGTTGTTACTTGTGTCTTGGGGGATTTTATAGTCCAGTACTTAGGGTTCACCAATTGTCTGTTATTGTGATTGTGAAGTAGGTAGTGGACAATCGGCAGGAGGATTCGTGAGAAATCCCTCCCAGGCTGTGTTTTCTGACATTGGAAAAGGATCGTTTGCTGTTCAACAGGGCGTCAACCAGGGAGAATCTGATTGAATATTGTAATTAATGGTGGCCACTGTAAATAATATTAATATGCTTCACAGGTCTAGGTGGGTATACTTTGAGATCTGTGGTATAGTAATGTGCTGCATGTAATATGTAGTAAGATATCTATTTTAAATCATATATTGCCTATTACATAAGGCATATTACACAATATATAATGTTACATATGCATTGTCTTTATCCTCTTCAGATCCATTTGTTTTGAAAAAGGATAATCAGGGAAAGAAATGCAAACCAGTAAAAGGTTTGTTGAAGAACAGCTATTGGTGTAGAATACACAAAGAACATGAGATCAAAATTGTCCCTCGGTCAGTCCAGGGTGGGATCCTGATATCCTTATATCGGGGCACAGGCTGCATTGGTATTGCCAGTGCATTTTATACGGGATTAGACACACTGCGCCTAAAGCTGTAAATATGCCAAAACCTTCTGAGATTAAACAGGATTGTGAGGAGTCTCCCACTGAGTTTTTACACCGTCTTAAACCAACAGCTCAGAAATATATTAATATAGATCCTGACTTGGAGAACAGAGAAATAGAATTCTTAGTTGACTGGGAGCTCATTATTCTGTGTTAAACACTATGCAGGGAATATTAAGTAGCGATTCTGTAACAGTTATGGGTGCCACAAAAATTGCGAAACACGGCCCTTTAACCTGCTGCTTAGAATGTTTGTATGTGGAGTCTGTACTTATTGATTGTGTACCATGTGTCTTCTCTTGTGCACAACGAATGGTTGAAAAAAGCTTTAATGGTGCAATGGCTGTGCAGTGACACGCTGCTATGGCTGCAATTGTTAAACAAAGAAGGGGAGATGTGGCAGGGTTGTGACATCAGGCCCGTGAGAAATTGCAAGAGTCACAGTGTGAGAACAAGCGCTGGTGGAACAACACAAGCAGCAAGGACTGTGTGGGACATGAATCATCAGGGACAGAGGGATTGGTACATGAGGGACAGAGGGATTGATACGCGGTGGGTACATGAGGGACACAGGGATTGATACGCGGTGGGTACATCAGGGACAGAGGGATTGATACAGGATCGGTACATCAAGGACAGAGGTCCGCGATGTTTCAAATGCAAACCTGAGTTTGTATTAAATGTCTCTCTGCATCTTAAAGAGAGTCTGTGCCTCATCTGCTACACCCCTTTATCTGTTTCCCAAATTACGATTTAGACTGTATTTACCGTTGTAAAAACAAAGCTTTCCCCCCTTAATTTTTGTCACGTGTTGTAGTTAGAATTAACAGAGATATTGGAGCCCATCGTAGCTAAACTGGAAAAAGACAGCAGCCGTGTGTATTTTTAAATAAAGACTAAATCAAGTGTGCTAGCTCATTATCTTTAAGCGTTTTACTGTGATCACGTCTCTCCCAAGGTTTTGTGTCTGTTGTATCAAGGCCTGACACCCATGGCCACAGTGGATGAATCACCATGGGCACAACACCAGGAACCTGCCTGTTCGTGTCCAGGATATCCACTCCAGCAGACACGTTTTAATTGGTACTTGCATTATGGATTAGATGCAACAAAAATCCATACTTTCTTTTGTCCTTTGCTATAGAGGAGGGGGTTGAACTTTTCTATAGCAGATTCAATCACTTGTTGTAAAGCAATGAAATAAATAACTTAGGCTTATTTCTATGGATAAACAACGTTTAATTCAATTCCTTAATTGTATTCCTTAAACACTTGTTCGTTAGACCATAAGCAAAACAGCGCTGGGTGTTAGTTCGTTAGTAGGCCCTTATTATGTGGTTGGTTAACCCTGAAAATGTTAGCTCCCTCTATCAATATAACCTCATAAACAAGTTTCAAAATTTTTATGTAGAACTTACCCACCTTTTCCTTTTTGCAGGTTCAGAGCCCGAGCCTCATTTGGTTGTATCTGTAAACATCAAACGTCTCAGCACAAATCACAACTGCATTTCTCACAGACAGAAGTGCCTGATCTCCACAGCTTGCCTGGCAGTGCAGAGAGCAGGAAGTGCGGTGAGTCCTGGGCCTTTGGGGACATTTCACCCTGTTTTGTGTCCCAGTCCCTCCCTGCTCCCTCCTCTTTCCTGCTGTGCCCTTCTTCCTCTTCATCTCTTCTCCCTCTGGCCCTCTGCTGCTTCCTCACCTATTCCCCCACCTTTCTGAATCTCTGTGCAGGGTTTCTCGTATCTCCCTCTCCGTCTCCACCCCTCTGTGTTCTCATCATCCCCGGTTTCTCTTTGTCGTCATTCTTGTCTGTCGCTCCGTGCCCCATCATTTCTCACTGTATCCCTCTGTCCTGCTCCCTGCGCCTATTCCTGCCCCTCTTCTTTTTTACTCCCTCTTCCTCTTGCTGCCCACCCCAGGATTTTTTCCCAATCTCTATCCTGCCCCAATCCTTATTGTTCTTTCTCTCTCCTGCTCCCTCTCTGTCTTTCTGCCTGTCTGCCCTTTCCCTGCTGCTTCTTTCTCCATCTCTGTCCAGATTACTGCCCCTTTTCCTTCTTGATGTCTTTCTGTCCTGTTTGTCTTTCTGTCTTCCTTGCCTGTTCCCAGCCCCATCCCCTCTCACTGTATCTTCCCTGTCCAGCTGGCTCTGCCTTTTCTTTGTCTTCTCATCCTCTTTCCTGCTCCTCAGCCCTCTTTTCCTCTTCCTCCAGCTCATTGCTGCATGTTTTCCCTTTCCAGTCTCTTCATTTTGATCTAAACTTTGCTTTGTTTCTCAGTCCCTTTGTTCTCTTCCCTTCCTGTTGCCTCTCAGTGGGCAGTGACGACCTGGTTCAGAGACAGCACGGCGACCACATCCCAGGTCGCTCGGTCCATCAGCACACAGATGCCACTGTGGTGGAAAGCAAATGGCGTTTATTAACAAGTAACACAGCGTTATATACCTTAGGTTTGCAACGTCACGTCCATCTGCTTGCCTCACATACTCCTACCTACCTAGGGAGGGGCTACTATCTTTCTGTACAGCGCGAGATCTTCCGGCCTCCAGACCCTAACTACCTACAGGTATGCGTCACAACCCCCCCTGGACACCGTTTGTGTCACAAACGCCCCTGGACAGGGTGTGTCTCACAAACGCCCCTGGACAGGGTGTGTCTCACAAACCCCATTGGACAGCATGTGTCACAACCCCCCCTGGAAACTATGTGTGTCACGAACACCCCTGGACAACGTGTATGTCACAAACGCCCCTAGATAGGGTGTGTGTCACAAACCCCATTGGAGAGTGTATGTGTCACAAACCCCATTGGGACAGCGTGTGTGTCACAAACCCCATTGGACAGCGTGTGTGTCACAAACCCCATTGGACAGCGTGTGTGTCACAAACCCCGTTGGACAGCATGTGTCACGAACCCCCCTGGACAGTGTGTGTGTCACGAACCCCCCTGGACAGTGTGTGTGTCACGAACCCCCCCTGGACAGTGTGTGTGTCACAAACACCCTTAGACAGGGTGTGTGTCACAAACCCCATTGGAGACTGTGTCTCTCACAATCCCCATTGGACAGCGTGTGTGTCACAACCCCCCCCATTGGAGAGTGTGTGTGTCACAAACCCCATTGGACAGCGTGTGTGTCACAAACCCCATTGGAAAGGGTGTGTGTCACAAACCCCATTGGAGACTGTGTCTCTCACAATCCCCATTGGACAGCGTGTGTGTCACAATCCCCATTGGACAGCGTGTGTCACAACCCCCCCCATTGGAGAGTGTGTGTGTCACAAACCCCATTGGACAGCGTGTGTGTCACAAACCCCATTGGAAAGGGTGTGTGTCACAAACGCCCCTGGACAGGGTGTGTGTCACATACCCCATTGGACAGTGTGCATGTCACAAACCCCATTGAACAGCGTGTGAGTCACAAAGCCCATTGGACACGGCGTGTGTCACAAACCCCATTGGACAGCGTGTGTGTCATAAACACCATTGGACAGTGTGTGTGTCACAAACCCCACTGGACACACAGATGACTACAGTAAAAAACCAACACTGAAGGTATGCAGGTCTTTATTTCTTCTAGTTGAGGGGATCAATAAGAGATTTAGCTGCTTGCACTGTTTTTGTTACTCACACACTGATGATCTAGTATAGAAGCTACAAACCTCACAAGAAGCAGACCCAGAACCTCATTTAAGTGCCCTAAGGTCAAATTAAGAAGTCATTTAGCTGGTTTTCTCAGTGACCCCCCTGCTCTGAGGTTCCTCCTTGCACAGTGACTATCAACGCCAGAAGGAAAATTTACTTTAATCCCGCACGCAGGTGAATTTTGGGTTTTTAAGTTTCTTTCCTTAAATGAATGATGTATGTCTCTCTTACATGGTTAAGTAAAGGTTCACAAAAAAAAGGCATTTCTTTGCTGGACTTTTGTTTCTTTTCAGTGGCAAAATTTGTCACTGTACAAATATTGGATCAGATGGCAACTAAAATATCATGAAGTTAGTTGACATTCCTCCAATACCCATCTATATAAACAGATTGTTATCAGTTACTAAAATGGTTAAAAATCAGTCTTACTGCTCGTCAGTTGTTATTAATGAGAAAACTGTTTTACATAACTGACCTGAAATGCAGATGAATCCAGAAGGAAAAAAAGCCTCGTTGTATGAAGACAAGTTTTCTGTTTGGGCATAAACTGCATAAATGGACGTATGAGAACAAGAGCATTCCACATAGTCTGATGTGTCGTCAACCACTTTGCAGAACCCGCTGTCGGACAGCCAGCTGCAAAACAAAATGTTCACAAAGCTGGAAATCGACTTGTCTAATTCACACGGTAAACAGGCTTGAAAATTGTTGTATCTCTGAAAACACCGGGTTTTCTAAACTACTGCATAAGTTTATCTTCATCTATTGCACATCTTTCATGTGCAGTTTTTAGAATAGCATATTTACGTGAAATTAAAACAGCTTTTAAAAAAACATATTATTAAAAAAATATAAGTATATAGTAATGAACTTTGTTTTTCTGCTAGAAATTTTTTTTGTGGCCATGTTTTAAAACTTACACAAGATTCACAGTCCCATCTGAATTTTTAACTAGTGTGTTGCTTATACTTGCACAGTGCTTTAGCCCATTCTGAAGAACACTTGCTGTTTGCTGTTTTGAAACTAAAATACATGTTCTCCTTCAGTATTGCTGAAAATTTTGGAAAAGGATACTACAGGTGACATCCTAAGCCATTTCTAGTGGAAACCACATTGTTCTGTGATACAATGTCTAGATAAAAGGAGAGTATGCAGGTAAATTCTGCTGCATCTCCTTCCTGAATAGTTTATATCAGTGACAGACTGATAGAATCCAGACCATCTAATGAAATCATATCTAAACTAACTAGTTGTCTGCAGGATATAGAATGGAACTCTCTCTAATTTCATTTATACTGTGTGAACAGGAAAGAAATAGGCAAATCAAATAATAGGGCGTTGAAGGGAATACACAGAAAACTTTAGCACATCGCTTGCAATGGTGTGAGTAGCAATAAGAATGGAAAATGATCAGCAGTTCACCACTTCTGAAAAGCAGGATACATCAAGTCAAGCTAGCAGCAGCAATATTAAAAACTACCAGGAGATGGCTTTTCTGTCAAAAAGTAAGAGCCCTACAGAGATCATCGTCAAAAGTTATGCCCAAATTCTGGATATTAGCAAATAAGGAATATTCTGTTTCAGTGACTTGAAGCAATACCAGAGACGCAGGTTTAATTCTTTGTAAGAATGGACTCGAAATGTTGTCTGATAACAACTGTAAAGAGTACAAAAGACGCTAATATTAATGAAGTGATGCCATTCTGGAATTTATGGCCTCTCAGCATTGCCCAACACATCATTACGTAAACTAAACAGTACTGTAATGAAAAAAATCAATAGTAGAAGTCTGAGAAATCTCTAAGTTAGAATAACTACACATTTTATTATACAGAATGTTTTACGTGCTGGTACAAAGGCCAGAAAAGTTAAGGGAAAAAGATGGATAAGAAATAGATCAATTTCGTACTTGCAGGCGATCTGATCGGACTTGATGGGATTTTATACAAATACACATGGTAGAAACTGGAAAACTAAACAGATTAATAAAACAACCTTTCAGCAGCTTGGCTCCAGAGGAGACATAGAGACTTTTGTGGAACAATCCGACTTCCTGTAGCATAAATCCGATAAACAACTTCATTGTTATCTTTCAAAGGGTATGAACTCCGACCCTTCAAACTCATAGAAAAAGCCTGAAACAATACACACAACATAAACACAAACTTAATATTAAAATTCAACAGTCAGTGCTCATTTTAATCACAAACACACTAAAACGCTCACATTATTTTAAAGACATTTAAGATGGTTCGAGTAATATATAAATTAATTTATTGAAAAAATAAATTGCATTATCTTCCAACCTTGTTCTTCAAGGCAAGCTCTTTGTCTCCAGTAAGGAACCACTGCTGACTGCTATATTCTGTGAACTGTACAGATTCACAGCTCTCGTCTTGAAGAGGGGATAACACAACAGAGACCTTTAACAAATGTTCAGGTACTTGAATAAAATCTCCATCTTTTCCATCAAATCTGTGTCCGTTGATTTGCTAAGGAAACCAGTTGTGAGCCATTATTGCAATGTACGGGCAGCTGTCAAGGCTATTTTTACCTCTGTTGAAGAGGAAAAGCAACAGGGCTGGTAAGTGGAACTGAACTTTCACTATGCTTCACATAATTAGTCTAAAATGTATGCGTAATTAATATTTTATTCCTTCATCATTTTAGGCTTTATTACATTTAATAAAAAGACAGCTTCCGTTTCTGTGAAAAAAGGAGGGGCGGAATTATGATGTATTTTGGCTTCTCCATTTCTCCTCTGGATTTTGCTCACTATGATCTGTAAGAAAAACCATCCCATGGTAAAACAGGTTATCATAATATTCATCTTTATAACTTGATGTAGAGAAGAGTCAATAACAAGGAGAAGCATTAAAATGGATGATCTAGCTCTTATTCCCAAGAGATGACACAAAAAACTTGCAATAAGGAATTTGAACTTTCAAGTTCTGGACACTGTTCCAGATAGCACTGTTATTTATGCCATTTACTGTCTGTTGGCTGAGATGGGCATCTTAACCCCTATAACTTATGAAATGTCACAGAAAGTTACATCTCCAAAAGAAACTGAGAAAGAAATCTAAAGCATGCTGATTTTCACCTGACGGGAAAAAAGAAAAAAGGTATTTTTTTATTCTAGATTCAACTACCAGTTTTTTAATAGGTTCACAGTGGGAGAAACCCACTGTTGAGAAGTGTCTGTGTCATAAAACTGTCATTTGTTTCTGCAGTCATCTATTTTCCCTGCCCATTAGCCTGGCCACAGGTTATGATGCACTTGCAGAAAAAACTAGGAATTTGAAACTACATGTAAAAACTATGAGTTGCTTTCAGGCAATTCTAAATAATGTTCAAGTGAGCAAAACCATGTACACAGAAATTAGAGAACGCCAGTAGAAATTTTGGGTTACTTACTGTCACCTACATCTTAAAGCATAGCTCTCCATCATATAATTACGTTATTTTCTTAGCAAGATTAATTAATCCTTTTCTAAGCAATATTTAAGCTAATGGTGACTTAATACATCCCAGATCTCCTGACTTCTACTCTCAGAGCTACCCCGCATTTGTGACACCAGCTCTTAGAGCTTTCTAAGATTCCGACAGAGTGCAACACGTTTTCATACAGGTAACAAGTCCCTTTTCTAAAAAAATATCATTTACATTTTTACTGTATTAGCTTTCTGGTATTTTCAAAACGTATTTTGAATTCAAGGTTACTTACCTTTCTCCCGGTGACCCACACATTACCCCTGTCAACAGGGAAAAGGCAAATTTCCCGGTCACCGCAGCAAGCAGGCTATATCCTCGTGTGTCCTCGCGCTTTGGGCTAGCCAGGGTGCAGAGTATCTCATAGAAAAGGCTTCTACTTTTATCAGTGAGTAACTGTTTCTCACCAACATCTGTCACCTAAAGGGAGGAGAAGAAATGGAACATTTTATGCACACAAGTCTGCTTGTAACATTTCCTCATAAAACGAACATTTATCCCAGTGTTCATTCTGAAAGTTCAGCATATTTTTCATTTCTTGATCACTGCGGCCAAGGCATCAGGTGCAGTCTATGTCAAAACTACACAAAGATATCCTTACTAATGTGGATTTATTAAAGAAACCATGTGGGACTTTTCATTCCTTCGCAAGTCAAAGATCGTTGCGCCCTGAGGATTCTTGATATGATTTCTGTGTCAAAATGGCAACAGTCACAAATGAATTATTCTTCATTAATATTTTTATACTGTTTTGTGTCTAGGTATTTAAACATTTTCCAGCTCCACATTTAAACACTTTCCAGATCCATTTTGCATTGCTCCACAAGTCCAGAAGAGCCAGGAAGCCACAAAACTAGTCCCAGGGTTTTCAGAGAACTCAGGGCAATGCTGAAGTGCTCAGGTACTTGCCAGCCCGATTGCCAGAGATAATGCAGAGGGAAAAAAAAGGAAAAGAATATGCAGGCCTGGTTAAGACAACAGCAGAAGACTCCAGCTGGTCCTGCTAGGACTTGCTGGTGTGTTGACTGTATTCAAATGTGAAGATAAGAACAACCTATCAGAGAGCAGTGTAGGGGAAAGGGACCTGGGGGTCCTGGGGACAGCAGGATGACCATGAGCCAGCACTGGGCCCTTGTGGCCAGGAAGGCCAATGGTACCTGGGGTGGGTTAGAAGGGGGTGATCAGTAGGTCAGAGAGGTTCTCCTGCCCCTCTGCTCTGCCCTGGGGAGACCACACCTGGAATCTTGTGTCCAGTTGTGGCCCCTCAGTTCCAGCAGGACAGGGAACTGCTGGAGGGAGTCCAGCGCAGCCACCAAGATGCTGAAGGGAGTGGAGCATCTCCCGTGTGAGGAAAGGCTGAGGGAGCTGGGGCTCTGGAGCTGGACAAGAGGACACTGAGGGGGGACTCATTCATGGGGATCAATATGGAAAGGGGGAGCGTCAGGAGGATGGAGCCAGGCTCTTCTCGGTGACAACCAATGGTAGGACAAGGGGTAATGGGTACAAACTGGAACACAGGAGTTTTGGAGGTTCTGCTTAAATTTGAGAAGAAACTTGTTCCCGGTGAGGGTGGCAGAGCCTGGCCCAGGCTGCCCAGGGAGCTTGTGGAGTCTCCTTCTCTGCAGACACTCCAACCCGCCTGGACACCTTCCTGTGTAACCTCATCTGGGTGTTCCTGCTCCATGGGGGGATTGCACTGGATGAGCTTTCCAGGGCCCTGCAACCCCTGACATTCTGTGAATCTGTGATTCTGTGAACCCTGAGCCTCACTGCCTTGTGCCAGGGCTAAAACCAACAAAGATATGCCCTGAGAATCAAGAAATCGTAACAAGCTCTGTGAAAGCGTGACACCAAAGGGAAAATGTGGCACAGCACAAAACATCGTGCTATAGGTACATACACAAAATCAATACCAGTTGTTCTTTTCAACCTATTTGATTGTTGATTGCCAGCCACCATCCTAACTTGTAGCAGGCAAACGTCTTCCATGACTGGGACTTCACAGCTTCTATTTTTACCTTTGTCTGGGTCCCTGGGTCCCTGGGTCCCTGCTGTGGATGCTGTCCTTGATCTTATCACAGGCCTGTGTGTTATTTTACTCTTATTAAAGTCATTGGTCATTCAAGAAAGAGCAGGAAAGGTTTACCTTATCTATTATATGCATCACAGCAGTAAGCTGCTCTTCTGTGGTTTCTGTAGCCACTTTGACATTCAGATTCTGGAGGACTCTGTGTAAGATGGTGTCATCAAGAGGCTGATGGAGTTGATCAATGAGCCCCCAAGCTGGCAAGGAGTCCAAATCTGACACAATGGTGACCTTAGCAATGCCATACACGTCATCTGCCCTGGCACCGCCTGTGGGATTAGAAAGTACAACCTGGAAACGCTTTGGAAATGGGTTTAAAGATCCTGTCTTTGGAGTCAGGGTCACATCCAGGAACATATTTCTCTGTCCAGGTTCAAAAGTCAATAAACCCTCAGATCTGGCAAAATCTTGTCCTGCCACAGCTGGAGATATGAAGGTCCGGCCAATAGGTTCAGGTTTCTGTAGCTCCTTAAAACAAATCAGAAGAGTTTGGGGTAACATTATGATAGATACAATCGTTCAAAACCAGCTGCTGTAGAACTCCTGTTGTAAATAGGTAAAATTTAAGTGTGTAAAAAAAGAAACCCTCTTTCAAAATGCAGTTAAGAATTATATAACAATTACCTTCAATGAAATATCTCCCTGAAGTAGCAATCTGTCACCTGTAATCACTGACTACCCAGGGAAAGAATTATATATATTGTCGATAGTGTACAGGATCCCTTTCGTTCTTTTGCAAAACAAAAATCACAAAGCTTTTTCTGGGTGAACAGATGTTACAGAAACGTTAGCACATCTGTAAGGTGAATTCCAGAGGGCAACAATGTAAGTTTAGGTCTGTAGCATGAAATTCCCTCGGTTCAGGGTACAGGCAGGCATTACACATACATAAAAACTAAACAAAAGGAAAAAAATAAACCACTCTGGAAACCTGTGCCCAAATTAATATCAGTTCATGATATTTTTAGTCCCAGTAAAGATACCTAGGAATGCTATAGGGCCTCATTTCTTCTGTGAAGTAGCACTCTTTTCACCTTCCACGAGGTCTGCAGATTCTTCATATCCTTACTGGTTTTGTCAGTTGCCACAACCCTGGTATTATATCTCGTAATATAACAAACTTTCCTTAAGTGGAAACTAACATTCCGGGCTATTATTCAAATTCAGTAGTATTTCTTAATTTAGTAAGAACTGATTGTATACTGACTATTAAGCAAAGATGTTTATTTGTGAAATACTAGACCGCTTTTGAAAACATTTTGCTTTAATTAGTAGAGTTTACTTATGGAATAAATCAGAATTTTTCTTTTGAGTTCAGAGAACTTAGTAAATCAATGCAGTGTGTATCTCTTTCAAAATTGCTCTAGAACAAAATCACATCATCTGTGCAAATTTCAGTAAGAAGTTTCCTTTTGTTTACCCCTTCCAATCGAGAACTAGGAAATGGAGCAATAAGTGGTAATAAAAGCACCAGTGGCAAGAGCATTGTTTAAGAAACCTTTGTAGAAATGAGATAAACATCTGTTTCCTGTCTGCCACGGCTTCTTATTTTACAGGTACCAAGAGCACCAATAATTTGGTGTGTGGTGGTCACGCACACTCATTACCTAAAAGTATCCGAAGAAGGGTTGCTATATAAAAATTATAAACAGGTAAAGAAATGCTCCCTATATTTCAGCCTAAATATACACTGGACAGTAGCAATTTCTTCTCCATTTAACATCTAAATTATAATGAACTTTTGGCCGGAAAGAATGTGAAAATTTGTTATCACGCAATTCAACAAAAAATGCACTGGTCAGCTATAAGAAATGGATGGAAATATCACGTAATCCCATGCAGTTGAAATAAATATGCATCCAATACAGCAATAGAATGCAAAGCATTTTATTGTAAAGGTTGATGGAATTACACCCCTCTTGCAGCCTGTTCCTTGACGTTGAAATCAAGGAAGGAATCATGTTTTTGCAGTTGTGTTACTTCTGCTAAAGGAGAATCTTCATAATCTGTCAGTTAATAATGAGGTAGTCATTTAGAGATAAAAGGGTCCCAAGTTAGAAGTGTCTGATGTTACAGCTGTAAACATAACCAAAAAAATGAAAGGGGATGGTAAAATAGGCTTAAGCACGTGAGATTTTTTAATCAGATAATTTTAGTTTAGAACTTCAAGAAAATGCAATAAAATCTGATGAAAGCGCTCCTTCTCTTTTCCTCAGTGTGCTCTGTGTATTAATACATTTTTCACCTAAAACAGCAAGTGTGTTGGCACCTGAATCTTGACAGGCATACACATAATAAAAACTTAATTTGAGAGAAAAAAGCCTCAAAAATTTGAGTATTTCAAGAACTTTAGGACAAAGAAAGAAATGTATTTAATGCCTGCCTGCCCGTTGTCTTTGAGGTAACTGAAAGGTACTATGAAACAAATCACTCTTGATAATACAAGAGTGAACAAGGCCTTTTTACTAGTGGAAAACAAACAAAATTATAATGTATGGGCCCGGCAAATGCTTGACTGCTTCCTGAAAAAAATGCTAATTACAGCCAGATTCACTTTACAGAATGAACGATTTACTAGCAAAAAAATAAGTTAAATTATAAAAACAGCAACAGACGCTTTACCTGCATGCTGGAGCTGACCACTGTGGTGACCGATGTACTAGAATCTCTATGCACTTGCAGGCTGATTAAAGTTGTCTTCTTGTGAGCCACAGCAAAACGAGATCCCACAGCAAAATACACTAAACCACGAGGAGCGTCGCTTTCAAGGACGGTTATAAAAGCAAATCTGGCACTGCTGTTCAATGCAGCTCCTGTGCTTACAGCATAAAGCTCAACAAAAAAATACGTCTCAAATTCAGGTACCTGTAAAGGAGGGATGATTTTCATGTCATTATAAGACCCACTAATTATTTGTTTTTAAAAAGTTTGCATTATTTTGTATGCACAATGGATACTAACACTATAAGCATGCCTCTTGAAATGTGCAGTAAGTGCAAGGAAGTATTAATATATCCTAAAAATAATAATGTTGCAGCAATGCCACGTGCAATAATGACATCGTGAATTTTTGCATGGGACTCTACCGCAGTAAAACAGCTATTTGTATACTACACGTATTGTTACCGTCAATTTGCCATAAGACAAGATGGTAAATGCTTTAAGAGCTCAATTTTCCAGATTATGGAGTTACACAGCTGTACATTTTGTAAGGAATTTGCTCTTTCACTTAATTTTTGCCTTATGAAAAGGCATGTACCCACCTTCTTACCTGTGTAAAAAACTCCATAGAAGAGTGAGTATGCAGTTTTGAATCTTCAGTTAATATTGACTGTATTTTTATATTGAACTCTGCTAACCACAGTTTTGAATAGTCTGGAAATACAGGCTATTGAATTTCAGCGTTCACATGTCAAAGAATTAGTCTAGGAATTTCTACAAACTGAATGCCTGTTTATTGAAAATAAGGTAGCAATATTAAATTACACTATGACGTGTTGCCCTACCTTTGATTTTCTACCTACACTACAGATATAACATGTTTAGAAATAGATATCCGATTCCTGAGATTCCATAAATAATTGGAAATATGGCATCCGAGCCTATTAGATGCACTGAGGAAGCAGCAAACCAGCAAAAAAAACTCCATAGTTCTTTACAAGACAACAGCATTATAAAAAAGAGTTGGTAATTGAAGACGATTTCAAGTATAGATTTTTGTTCCGGGTCTGGATTTTTGGAAATTCTACTGTAATTCTAGGAAAGCAGGATCCAGCTCTTAGCAAATGAAGTCAGTGCAACTGACCAAGCAAAAACTTTCTAAAAGCTAGATGTCATACCGTACGCCATAAAAACGTAAAATATTTATTGAATGCATTTATTACTTCATCATTTCATAATGTATTTGTTGCTAATTTATAAGCTATTTTATGGAAGAAGAACTGGAAGAAGAATTAAAGAATATTTGGGGGGGCTAAACGGCATATATTTTTAATCGAGTAGTCATCAAGTAATTATTTACATGGAATGATCTTGACTAATGGATGACAGGCACAAATTCACTGTAGCGCCACAGGGAACTAACCTTCCATTAGCACCTGTTTGAGTGGCACACGCTTGTGCTTCATGTGGTATAAATGCATGTTTCTGACGCTGCCAGTCCGCTGTCATTAAATAATGAAGACACTCCTCTGGAATAAACAGGTTCAAAATCCCAGTTTGCTCAGCGAGGCCACCTGTGATCCACTCATGCATATATTTTATTCCTTGGCTCTGTAATTTAAAAATTACATCCGAAGATGCAGAAGGAAAATAGCCCTCTGAGCTAAGGGAATGCACACAGTTCCCTAGTGGGAAATGATTGTTTCCCACATCCTACATCTTGCGTTGTTTTCTAAAGTGTAGTCAGACAAACTGTAGAAACCTTCTCATATTGTCTTTCTTCCATTCCCCAGACCTCAGCTTTGCCACTAGCCTGACGGTTCAGATAGTTTATCGGAAAATGTCAAACTCTTCACTCTGAAAGAATGACAAACGTTAATCTTTCCTTTCTTAAGGGACTGTTCTAAGCACCAGGTGTTCAAACAAAATGATTTTTTCCTTTTGTTTCCAGTAAAAATTGTTGCAATAAAAGCGTTTTGGTTTTTTTTTTTTTTGTAGAATGAGGTGGTGTTAGTCGCAGGATATGCTTTCTATAAAACACCCTAAGAAGTCCTTTAACTGATTAAAAATTTACTGTGTGGAGGATAAGAATGCAGCAAATGAATACACATCTCACTGAGATAACTCCATTCTTTTTTCTTATGGTTCTATAAAAGATCTGCATTTTACTCTTCAAATTAAATACTCATCTTCCCAAGTTTTTAGCAGTCACCATGGACGCAGCACAAGCCTGTAAATAAACATGTATTTGCAGAGGAGCTGAGCAGATGTCAAGTTACCATCTCCAGACTGTGTCCCATACATCACTTCCTCCAGATCAGAGGGTTTTTTCAGTCTTGATAAGCTGCAATTCAACACCACAGGGCTATACACAAATGAGTAATAATTACTTACGTTCTCAGGCTTTAGTTCAATGGAGATGTTGCACAACGTTTGACCTGCCATGCAGGTAGTGGATCCCACCACGGATACCAGTTCATTCTCCAAGTTCACGCCATCCTTCAGAAGGACAACAGCTGTTTTATTAAAGGTCACACGCCAAAAGATCTTCACCTCTTCAAAAGCCCGATAAGCAAATCGAGAGTATATATGTACTGCAGGAGATCACTGTTGTTTTAGGAAACATAAACCACGGAGGTAACACACGTTTTCTGTTATGATTCAAAGCTTATCACCAGGGAACAAACTGCTGTAGGATGAAAACGTCTCTTTTTTAATTTAAATTCCTTCACCTGACATGTGTTTAGATCACAAAAACATCACACAGGAAGAAAATAAAGCAATTACACGGAGCTAGATTATTCTCAATTTTTATTTCAGAAAACATGACATTAGCTGCATAAGAGACACTGGTTCTTGGAAGGGAGTTGCCCGTCTACCTTCCTTAATACTACAGTGACCGTTCGCCTGGAAAACCAGGTAGGATTTGTCTTTCCTCTAAGTTTAAGGAACGTGAAGTACTTGAGCATATTTGATTAAAAGTACACATCAATGTGCAACATATGTAGATATATATATATGTGCTAATTAGAAAAAATATAGTGTCTGTGTGACTGAAAACATTATCATAGTGCTGACACTCAGGTGCCTTCTTAATTGCTCATTTTAGTATTCATACCTACATTGTACTACACGGGGAGTTGAGAATTTGAATTACACCTCGAGCAGGGCAAATATTTTAACTCAAGCAAATCTTTCACACTTGTAGCCTTATAGTGTAAGTTGGAAAATACTTGTTTTTCCTGTCTCTGCTTTATCACAGTAGAGTGACAGACCTAATCACATTCACAACTTAAAGCCAGTTCATCAACTTCTGAGAAGTTACTAAAGCAGCTGAAAGGCAGATTTATTTTAAAACTCTTTGAGAAACTCTTCCACTAACAGCAGCTCCTGTGGTTAACAACACAGCATGTTACAACATGTGGGAAGCACATTCGAATCGGCTGTTGCCTGCACCTGTTTGGTTGCCTTGTGACAATCAGCAGCACCTCTCTGTTCTCCGAGTCTTCATCAAGTACGAGAGCGCTTTGTACTTCTGGAACAAATCCCAAAATGCCGTTCTGGAGATCACTTCCTATAGAGGAAACAGTCCATGAAAGTAAGCAAGAAAGTTAAGCTGAGACTAAATTATAACCTTCATGTGAATAACCACTAAAAAAAATTTAAAATAGGTATCAAAACAATGCTACAAAGTATCATCTGGGGACACCTTGAGAAAATGTATTATAATATTTCTGGGTTTAATTTACACTACATAGTTATCCAGAACTTTAAATGTTGGCATTTCTAAATTTTATTTTAACCAGTAGAATAAGTACTTTTGAAAGCAGATATAGCAGGGTACGGGATGAAGATGGGCTTCCAAGGACAGCTTTCTTATTCGTCCCACTCATACTCTTGTTGAAGCCATTAATTTTTCCAAATTGTCACATCAGCTTTTCTTCTGCATCTTTAATTCCGTGTGTGCAAGTATGGAGCTGCACAATACTTCACTGTTCTCATGGGAATGTAAACATCTTTGGCAAAACAGCAGTGTATGGAAAAAAAATCCAGGTTTCATGAGGGGAAGCTAATGTCTTCACAGTGTCCCATTAAATCTTGTTACTAAAGGATTTCTCCTTTACAGGTAGCAATGGCTTTACTTACCAGTGCATGCTGAATGTCAATATAGAGACTGATACTTTGCACAAACCCCATTGTATGTAAAAGTGACAAAATGGCAAAAGTAAAAATCTAAAATGCCTGCAGTGCTACTGGATCTACATAAAAACTACTCAAGATTAGTCTTTTCCCTTAAAGAGTAAAACAGGGCAAGAATAGAGATAAGCATAATCTCTAAATGTATTTTGAGCTACGTTGCTAAGGGACGCGTAGTAGCTTTGTACATTAGATGCTTCCTCTGCTCTGGAAAACTCAAGATTTCACAATAGAATACCCTGCTTATCGTCAAGTAGATTGCCAATCTTTACATGAAAATTGCTATGAAAACATAGTCATTTACTGTTATTAATTTTCCCAGGGAAATAATATTACCTGCAATAATTACTGTTGCAAAAGCAGCAAATCCCTATTCATCCTTTCCTTCTACAATCTGAGCTCCATATTCAGGATTTGAGAGGAAAACATAAAACAATTCCTGTCCTTCAGGCTCGTCATCGTCAAAAATCTTTATGGACACCCTGCTTTCTCTTTGTCCATCCAGCAAAGTCAAAGAGACTGACTGTTCCTCAAAATCTTCCCCTTCCATTGCCCAAGTGAAGTTGGATCTTCCATCAACGGAAGGAAATCCTTCATAAAAGGATATGAATCTGCTCCACTTTGTGCACTCACTCCCCCAAAGGTTTTAATGGTTACTTCAACATCACCAGTAAAACCCTTGGTCCTTCTGATATGAAGTATCGCTGTGTTGGGGGTACTGTTGTTGGCATCTTCTTCAACATAAATAAACTCTGGCCCCAAACTTAGTATTCCATGAAGAATATCATTAGCGAGGATATTAACGGTGGCAACACTGAAAGCTGGATTCAGATGTGGACTCCAGGCAAGCTTCACAGGTTGAACATCCAAAATTTCCACACAAGTCAAATTTACAAAAAAAAATTCCTCAATTTCAGAGACAGAGTCATCAATTATTGATATTTCTATCACAGCGTTTGTCTGAAAATGTAAAAACGTAAGCTCTCCATTGTAGATGGGTACAAAGTCCTCTAGTGGTTTGGCACTTCCTGGAATGGTCTGATATGTCAATTTAGTGAGATTACTTTGAAAACCAAACAATCTTTGGACATGTAGTGTGACTGCCCAAACATCATCCTCAACTGAAACAGACCTTGAGTTAAGAGCAAACTGGAAGATCCCCATTGGCTCAATTTCAGCTCTTGTAAAACCCGATCTGAAACAGAAAAGACACCAAAGTTGACAGAGGAAATACGAAGCGTGAAGAAAAGTAAAACATTAAAGCAGAATAATTTCCAGTGAACAATCAATGATGGCTGTAAGAAAGCGGATCAAACAAATGTCTAATAGCAGAGGGAAGAAATAGCAACCATACCAAAGCAAGATGTAACATGATTGCCTGAAAAATGATTTTGTAATAATAGGATCGAACAGCCCTCCTCAGATGCAATGCACCCAAATCAGCACAGGATACAGAGTAAAGTTTAAATAAAATAAAGTCTTCCTGAGAAAAGGGAGAAGCAAAGTAAAGTATGATGTTTTTCCGTTCTGGACACAATGAAAGAAGATACATTACAATACAGCCACCCCGAGTAATACCAGTTTTATCTATAGAACAAACTTCCCATTTCAAAGGAAAACTGAGGGATAGACAGATCCTAACAGATCTACAGTTAGAGCCAGGAAGCTAGAGAATGAGAGGAAGTTATTTTAAAACTTACAGTGGGGCTTTGAAATACTAACTGCCCCCTCACAGGAATTTTTTTTCCAGATCTGAGCCCTGTGATCAATATAAACTTAAGCTCTACTTCATTCATATTAAATAGATCCCTTTCTTATTAGAAAATAAGCATAGAAGCAAAACTCTTCGTTAAATCTTGTGTCTTATACCTGTCTGCAGAACTGACCTATTATTCAGTGCTAGAGGCTATCAAATGGCACTAAAATTACAGTGATTTTGGTCAAAAAACTAGACCATTTCCACCACTAAGGGAGCCAAAAGCTCTTCAAAGTCACCTTTACCCTCCATGGGATGTCATCTTCAGTTTTCTAGGAAAGGTCATTCTCACATACTTAATGTATTTGATTCACAGGGTAAATAGGGGCTCTGAGGACACCAGTCCACAGGACAGACAAGCCCAGGAGAAGGGCTCAATCTCAGGATTTATCCATCCATTTCACTCCTGACTTCCTTCAGATTTGCCACTGTAATTGTAACATGGCGAAGCCAAAACCTTTCTCCATACGTGGTGTTACTCCATGTCCATTCTTTTTATACCACTTCTAGCTATCAATGGCTAAGGATGAATGAAAATAAAATAGCTTGAAGAACAGATAACTTATCTGAGATGGAAAACTACATTAAACGTAATGGGTTTGTTTTTTTAAAAAATAAAAAGGAGGTTTATATAAATTAGGTATTTTCAGAACATTTCTTGTTTTATTTTTCTTATTATAAATAATTTGTTACGTAAGACCTTCTAAATATGGATTTTTAGGGACACAAATGAAAACTGGTAAGAGTTGCTTTCAGTCTTCAGCTTCCCGGCTAAAACTGTTGATCTTCATTGTCTTGACTGTCTCCGTTATTCTAGGCACCTATGAAATAGACTGGAGTTGGATAAAAGCCTCAGTTCTGAACAGGTCAGATCTAGATCACTTTGTTCTCACCTGAGACAAGCTATACAAATTTATCAAAGAATGGACTACAAGTTACTAGCTGCCTAGAATAATAACAACAGGGATTTGTATAAGTTTTGTATCTGTACACAGGTCATAATTCTTATGGCATTGGTGCGACTCAAAAACACAAGTAGCATCCTTACCTCAGGCGAGCCCCACCAGACACATTGCTGTGCGCTGCTGTTAAAGTGATGGCAAATGACTCACATTTATTTAGGCTTGGAGTGGCCTGAAATGAAATCACTTTACTTTGCTCACCAGAGGAAAATGCAACAGTACCTGAAGGAAAGAGAGAGTGAGAGAGAGCAAAAGTCAAAATAATCCAATAGGAATCCTCTTTTTATCTGGCAATGCGCTAAAGTACAGACTTTAATCACAATTCCACTCCATTTAGGGAGAAGAAAACTGGATAAGGGTCTTTCCTATATGAAGCTGTCCTTCATGGCCACAGCATCGTGCCTGCCTCCCAGACATGGATCTATGAAGTTGAAGGGTTTTTTTGCTTATAAAATGCACACATCCCTTATAGCTAAAAATTAGACCATACCATTTCAATCTAATGACGCTTTATTAATAGAGAGAGCATACAGAGGTATATATAACTAAAAGGTGGTATCATCACTTATGCAACTTTCGTAGCTGTTTCCTCAGACTGTTACTCACCAAACAGAGGAGTAATATTGCCTGACTGAGCAAAGTCAGTGATCAGGTCTGCTGGGTATCCTGAGATCCAGCTCACGATGACAGAGCCATAAACTCCTTTTCTGGTGATGACAGCCTGGCCTGTCCCTGCTATAATGTCTGTAAGTCGTAAAATCACAGATTCAAAGCCAACCTGTGGAAACATAATGGATTTTGTTATAGAAAATGGAATAAAAGTGAACAATAACATATATGAAAGAGTACTATATTTTGTAAGGTAGGCATCTTAACAGTAGTTACACATGCATATAAATATATGTATGTACATGTCTATCTATGTTTGTGTATATATATATATAAATGCTTTCTTCACAACTCTTCAACGTTTCTAAATCTTAGACTTCTGAGAATTAGATATCAGGGAAAAAAAAGGAACCAGTATGAATGACATTTTGGTACTGAAAACACTGACTATAGCATTTTGTGTCTGTCATTCAAAAGGAAAACAAACCAACCTGCCCTTAATGCTCACATGCAATGGCTGTGGTACCATACAGATACACACAGGTCTAAAATAAAGTATTATTTGTCTATCCAGTGAAAGTAAGTTGTTGTCACATTACATTGTTCACAAAACCATTCTTGATAGTATGATGTACTTTTCTTTCTTTGACCAAAAAATGGGAATGAAAAGATAATTCACACATTCTAAAATGATAAGTGGATGTATGGTAGTAAACAATGTTTACAGAAAGACCATTTGCATTAAGTTCAATTCCAAATTGAAAGACAAAACAGTGTGTCAAGAGAATTAAAATCATTACATAAAGACTTCAATAAAATTTAAGAGACAAAAACTCAGCATGCTGTTGTCTTTGCTTGCCACATAAAAAGGGAACTGTAGCACATATGCCATATTGGAACAGGTATAGTATATTTTTTCTGTCTCATACAAAGCAGACAAATGGAAAATTCCCCACTCAGTGATTAGTCAAAGGTACTGTCAAGTGCACTAAGACGCAGCATGACCTCCACTTCTTTTTGCACATGAGACTGCATGCATGCTCTTATCTACTTTGGGGCTGCTGTACTTAAAGGAATAACATCGTCCAGAACTAGCTATTTTCCTCTAAGTCTCAGAACTTCCACTTCATGTAAACAAAAGTATAAGTAAATCATCATATTTATGCTATTTACATTTTATAGATGAAGAGACCTTTTCAAACTGCATTTACACATCTCTATATGAATTTGTATCAGAGAAAAGACAATATACAGTACAAGTAATAACTGGAACAGTCTTGTTGGTCATTAAATTGGTTGCAATGATGAAAACTTTAAGGAGCAAACTGAATTCTTATAGCGGCTGCCCTTTGTAATGAAGTGTACCTTCCTTCTGCGGTAGAAAATTACACTGCAGTCAGTCTACTGACCTGTGAATTGGCAGCTTCCTCAGGAACAAGCAGAATGGCTGACTTCGCTTTTCCTAATATTTTGGCACATCCTTGGCACTTGTCCCAACCAGGCTTACGTTAGTCAGTTCCAGGGTAAAATTCAAGCCCAGTACAATAAACGCCTTTGAGAGGAAGAATGCAATTAAAATGGTGGCAATGGAATTCCACTGAAAACACGATAACCACCAGTTCAAAGAGTTAAGTGGCAGAAAAATCAGCAGATTTTGTTGTTTGCATGAAAAAGCAGTGTTTTCAAGTCAAGCGTTTTGTTGATTATCTTTCTATAAAGAAACACAGTTAAAACAGCAATATTGTGATTGTAATTTACCAGCAGTTAATGGAAAGATGAGTTTATAGAGCAAGTATTGCCATTTTACTGAACTGTATCTAACATAGTGGGTCTCAGCTTGATCTTAACTCTTAGGGTTAATAAGAATATTTGAATACATAAAATAACAAAATATTGAACTGATAGTAACACAAAGCAATGATGGAAGGAAACACTGGATATTTGAACGCATGCATAGAGTGATTTTGCAGTTATTACCTGAAAATGTGATATTTGAACCCACTTCTAGTCCATAAATAGGAAATTCATTATACCAAAACTCTCTTTTCTGCTTCTTGACAGTGGACAGTATTGAGAGTTCAGTATCTTATTCCAGCACATTTGTATTGTGATGAACACAAATGGAAACAATAGATACCACGTGACTTAAAAGGATAATACAGACCTGGTTGCTTATTGGCACTCTTTTCACTCCAAAGCTGGCACCGTCTTTTATTGTGAGGTATCCCACCTCATTCTCAGGCTCAATTAGTGCTTCTTCACAATGAGATGTGATATGGTACTCCACAATTGCTTCTCCAAATGCCCCAGCATGCCGAGTTACATTGATCTGAACATACCGACGATCCAGGTTCCTCTCTACGAGTACTGACTGCTGGTCAGAGTACAGGGCGAACACTCCATAGGGGTCATCATTTGCAAACACATTGATTTCCGAAATTCTTTTCTCTTGGTCTAAATCTGCTCCACCTTCTACTGAAATCAGCTGCACCACATAGTTCTCAACCAGTCCTGGAACATCGTCAGGTAACAGGTAGATGATTATCTCAGCTGTGCTCTCCTGGTCAGCAACGACAACAGATCCCTCTGTCCTAAGAAAGTCACCCGTGATGTCAGATTCACTACGTATTTCCCAGTAAACCTGAAATTTATTTAGAAAATGCACAAAATGAAGGCAATATCACCCACAGAGTCGGAAACTTTCACATTCATGGTTCAGTATAGATTGCATACGGAATAGGTTGGGTTTAAATGGGTAAAATACAAATTTGTTTAAGTATGCATAGAAAGAAGCACATAGACTATCTTACAAAGTGGTGTGTTGTTCTTCCAGCAGTACTGTGAATGCAAAGATTACCTTTGTATATCCTCTGGACACCTACGTAAAACTATACGGAATCTCTGAACAATTGCTTGAAATTATTTCTATTTTCACACCAAGATATCCTTGCTGTTTTTCCAGTTTCCAGAATTCCTCACAACAGAAAGGTGTGAAGAGTTCTCATTAAACACATTAGATGCTTTTTATTAATTTTTTTTTTTTTTTAATAAATGAGTACTTGTGAAAATGCTGACTTGCAAACAACTTTAGGTAAAGACAATGTAAGTGATGATTCTAAAATGTCTGATTCTTACCTTTACATATGGCTGAAAAAGAGTAAATTGTGAGGATCTCAAAGAAAGCTCACTATGAAAGTCTGGTCTCTCCTGTTCTCCCATCAAAAGCACAGGAGCAGAGGGAGAGAGGAAGCAAGACAAGCACTCCAGTGCTGGTTTTCTGTTGTTTTCACTGACCAGGGGAGACTGAATCTGACTCTACAAACCACAACTACTAGAGCTGAGGCCTTGCTAAACTCAGTCTAAAAGGCGACATTTCAAAATTTGAGAAATACGCAATTGAAAGGCACAGAATAAGATCTCCCTCCATGCATTGATACAGAGGATTATTTCAGATTATAATGTTGATTAGGAAGAGAGTGAGAATACCGTTATGTTTCCCATGGTGCCCTGGATTCGTCTGACAAACAGTGTAATACTTTGTGGCCCTTCCACTGCAGAGGGTTCTGTGAAGTTTTTCTCAGTTAACGATTCAGGAGCAAACTGTACCATTCTGTTGGGATCACCAAACTTCTGTATCTTTAAGGAAGTAATTGAATAAAAAAAAATTAAACAATCAGAAATGTAAAGTGAATAGTATTCTTGTTTGAAACATTGAGATTTTCATTGCTAGATGCTATAGGGAATGTATCAATTAGTTCTTCCTCTTGAGTTTTCTCCTCTTAAGAAGACTCAAGAGTACATCGGTATTTAGAAGAGAGTCTGAGAGAGTCTGCTCTCTAATAGGTCATTTCCCAACTTATACTGGAACCTGGGGTTGTTCCTGCCCAGACACAAGACTCTACACTTGCCCTTGTTCCATTTCATTAAATTGCTCCCTGCCCAACTCTCCAGCCTGTCCAGGTCTCCCAATGGCAGCACAGCTTCCAGGGTCAGCCACTCCTCTCAGCTTGGTGTCATCAGCAAACTTGCTGACAGTCACTCTGTTCCCTCATCCAAGTCATTGATGAATATATTGAATAATACAGGCCCCAGTACTGACTCTTGAGGGACTGCACTAGATACAGGCCCCAACTGGACTCTGCCCCGTTGACCACGACCATCAAACCCATGTAGCAGGGGAGGCAAAAGAAAAAGAGGCAAATGACAAGCTATTCAGTCATTATGATTACCCTTCAAAGCTTTGCAGGATAAATACCAATAACAGAGATCTCAAGAGGAAGAAAAGCAATATGACTTACTATTAGTGTAATGCTGTTTGCCTTAGGATCTAGTTCTGCTTCACCTTTCATAAGGCTCAGCCTAATAATGAAGATCTCCTGAACTTCAACTTCTTCACGAGGATGGATTTGTAGATTAATAGTTCTCAGCCCTCCTTCCCCTTCTCCAAAATAGAATGATCCGTTCACAGGGTCACCAATGTCACTATTCAGGGGAGATAAAACCTCTTCTGAATTGGGTCCCAAGATGTCCCAATTAATCTGTGGAAGATACCAGTTAGTTTCAGATTTACAGTAGTGACATATTATAACTGCCTCCCAGGTCGGGGGAAGTGACAGAGTAACACAAGCGACATAAAAATTCTTGCATCTGCTAACAAGCTACATTTAAATATGTGCTCTTTTTACAGAACACAACATATTAATAATTGATTATATGTGGGAAAATATAGAATCCTTTGGAGAAAAATAAACATTAAAAATAGAAATTCTGAAGTGCTAGTTAGCCACAATGCCATTTTATTAAATTCTAGATATTAGTTACAGAAAAGAAAATAAACTGAGGTTTCTGTAGCACGTAACAGGAAATGCACAGGCCAGTTTACTTTTCTCTTCCTTTCACAAGTTGTTTTGAAAAGCTCACCAAATAAGTATCCTGACCAGAAACATTCCCTGGCAAGTGTGATATCAAGACTGAGAACGACAAATATTTTCTGCAATAGAAGTTTTTAATGCCTCCAATCACGATTCACACTTCCTCAGGCTGATTAAAAGCTAGAATATTTTCAAAATTTCCCACAAATTAGATTGGTTTTGAAGGGGTCCTATTCAGCATCTTAAAATTATTATTTTGACACTTAATTGTTTTTCAGTTTTCTTCAATGACTTCTAGGAAAAGGCCAAGAAGACCACGGCAGCTTTCACATGAGGAGAGCAGTAGCTCATGGCCTTTAATGCCAATTTTCCAATCATTTGCCCAGACTGTGGAAGCCTTATCTTGGTTCATATTTATACTTTCACTTTGGCAGTGATACATACAGACTAAAAAAAAGTCTAGAGGCCTCATAGTAAACAATTTACTGAAAATAAAAATAAATTGACCAGCTTCAGGAAGTAATTCAACTGAGTTCAATTAAATTAGCGGTGGTGCATGAAATTAACTATATTTTCAATGGGATTGGGAGATAGTTCAAAATAAAGTACACCAGACCATAATAAAAGGAGAAAAGCAGGAGGACAAAGAGAAGATCAAAAAAGTAACAATATTTTCTGTTCTTCTGCAACTATACAGAATTCACACTTAATGAAAAGCTGCAACTATCCCATTAGAAATCAGTCACAAGGAAAAAAAGACCTTCTGAGACACACAAGAACAAAAAATTAAAATTATGATTTGTCATTCAACCATGCGTCCAGCTGGATCTGTTTAAAGATATACAGAAGTCATCTCTGTAAGCATACAGCAGAAGATTCCCCCCATTTGCAGAGAATGGTGATATCTGAAATAAAAATATTGTTTTATTTCCCACATGTGCTAAATTTAAAAAAAAAAAAAAAAAACAATCAGCAAAATATTTTATTATTCACAGCAGTACTATTAACACCCAAACTTTCTGATAATCTAGGTAAAAAGAATGTAGTTGTTTGCATAAAATTTAACAGGCACTATGAAACTCCAATAATAGCTTCTTTTCCCTCCCTTTAAATATTTCAGGGCTGCAGAAATTTGCTTTTCAATTCAAACTCTGCTGACAGGCATACTGCACGTGCTAAAAAACGGTTTCTCAGAAGTAGATTAGTGAATAAATATCTGAAAAAAATAATTACCTTTCTTCATCATCTGTGATAGAGATATAGATAAAAGTCTGCTTCTGGCCACGATAAAAAATGACAGAATCATTATGGATGATGTAGTCAACGTTCGGAAGTGCAGAAATACTTCGAGAAAGGAAATCGGCTGTTACATCGCCATACGTTCCACGCTTTCTCACAACAGGAATCATGATTAATCCAGCAACCTCTTGCACTTCAAGAAAAATTGGGAAAAAAAGTTATTTTATTTCAAAATTTGTGAGAGAGCCACAGGCTTATCCTCTAAACCATAGTGAAAACCTCTGGTAAACTTACCCTGTAGAAGGATATACTGTGGATCAAATTCTATGATGCCTTCTGCATTATCACTTTTTGCTATAGTGACTCGTACTGTGGAGATATTTCCTATTACTGGGGGTTGATCTATCTGTAGATCATTTTCCTTTACGGTGAAATCAAATCCACTTGCAAGAACATAAAAAGGAATATTACATTAAAAAAAAATCTTGCAAAAGTATTGTAATGCAAGTATGACAATTTTCAATTACCACAAATACTTTTATTTTCTGACAGTTACCACTGAAGATTTTTGGTCATAGATATTGTTGTGCACGGAAGAAATGTTACCAGCACTGTGAAGCTTGAATTTTAATCTATTAAGTCACTATTAAGATCTTTACCATAAGCTCTTCAGAGCGATAACGTGTCTGCAGTTCTGATTTACTTCCCCGTGTTGGGAGGCATCTTGAGCTGTATTTTTACCCAGAGCACTTTATAGTTTCTTTGTGCATACAGCCCAAAGTTGGCAGCTGAAAACTGAGCTGTCTTTCTGCTTTTCAGGAAAGAGACATGCAAAACAGAAGGGAAATGGGACTTACGGGTAGCACCCAGAGGTAATTTGGTTTTGAAGGCAGAAAGATACGAGAATAGTACTATGAGATCACTTGAGAAATGTTCTGTGTGCTGCTTGTCTAAAAAGCTAGAGGCTAATCCTACTCATGACATTGTCGGTGAACTGAAGCATGGCAAGAAATTGTCTATACCATGATCTAGTACATGTTCTAAACTGGTGCTGCACAAAGCATCCCTTTGTCTGTTGGGATTCTCAGGGCAGCATGAGAATCTGTTTTCTTGCTTCTATTTGCTGTTTCACTAAGGGAAAGTGTTGTAATACTTTTTCTCCAATTCTGTTAGAAGGTATGGTAACATTGTGATTTCTTCATCTTGTTTTCAGCTGACCGAATGCAGTGAAAGAATTGCATCTTGTTTCAACTAAGACCCAGTGCTGCTTTGATTATGCTGATCATCGTAACAATGTACCGAATTTCAGTTCAAGCACCAATCCTGAACTGAATCCTGAAAAGCACAAAGCATCTTCAAATATAATTGACTGCCTTCCCCTATTCCTTTGATTAGAATCCTCTTTCCTTTAATGAATCTATGTTGTAAATAATTGGAAGACATATCTAAAGCTCCTCAGCAATACTGAAAAGACACCTACGTAGTATGTTCTGCCCTTCTTAAAAAACAAGCATCTAATTTTGAAAATACTTATGATTTTAGAAGTGATAATGAAATGCAGCATTCAATTAATTCTTGCCAAATGTGGAGCCTCATAGCTTTTGAAACAGAGCTGTTTTGGATAAATGAGTGATGTACTCACCTAATAAGAGCAGTCCCATTATAATTTCCTGAAGGTTCTCCAATCAGAACATGCTGGGATGAATGAGCTATCCCAACCACCCCAGAAGCTCCTTCATCACCCACAACAATGATGGTTGCAACACCTATGAAGAGAACAAAAGCTTCTCATGGTAAAACAAAGCTAACTAGTGAGGTATTTTTTTAGCATGTTTGGTGACACAGATGGTTAAGCACCAGCTTCCCGGGGAGCCCATGGAATCCCCAACCTTGGAGATATTCAGAATGTCAGTAGACAAGGCATTCAGTGACCTGATCTCATTGTGAAGGCAATTCAACAAGGTGACCCCCCTAGATGGTCTCTTACAAACGAAATTATTCTATGCTTCTTACAGGTCTGAACCTGGTTTTGGTTTCTGCTTGTTTTTGTTAAACAATTCTTTACAGACAATGTTGATTAGCTGAACACAAAAGTCTACGCCAACACTTGATTTAGACGGAAAAAATACGATCTAAAATTCTCTTTGATTTCTTCAGATAAGGAAAAAACTGAGGGAAAAATACTGACCTCCTTTTGTCACAGGAGCTCTGCTAGCTCGTTTCTTCTCTGTTGTTTCTGGGGGGAGTTGGGTTTTATTTACGGGGGGGACGTTTGAGTCGATTCATGTGAAGATACACAATTCTGCACTAGCTTTTAAGAAATGTGTATTTTTTTCAGACCACTTCACTTCTTCACAGAATATCAGTTCTAACTATAACATTCAGCACACATTCGGCTCCTCTCTTTGACTTGTACAACGAATCCCAAAAGACACATCTCCTTAGGACTCAGGGCGTCTAGCACACAGACAGCCGCGGCGCGAAAGCCGCGCCCACAGGACACAGAACCCGCCGCGCCTCGCCCCGAGCTCCCGCCGAAGCGGCGCCCCGCTCGCCACGCCACCGGCTCTGCTTTTCAACGTCCCCCCGACTAACGGGGGCTGCGCCGCTCCCGGAGGGACTGCCGGACCGGGCACGGGCGCTGCGCCGGAGGGAGACACGGCTCCAGACCGCCAGCCTACAGCGCACCTGCCCGCAGGGTCACACGCCTCCCGCCAGCTTCGCCCGCTCGGCGGGGGGGAACCGGAGACGAACGCCTCCGCGCCGGCAAATCCCGCCCCCCCCGTTCCACCGGCACGGTCACCCCCGCCGCGGCCGCACTCACCTGCCGCCTCTTCCGCCGCTCCGCTCCCGCCAGGCGCTCGTGCTTTGGGCATGCGCGGTAGCGAGACCGCAGCACCCGCCCCTTGCCGCGTCCCGGTTGGCTGCCTGGGACACGTCAATCACCTCTCTCGCCGCCTAGCAGCGCTCGCGACTCGGGCATGCGCAGTACGGAGACCTCAACGCCCGCCCCTCTGGCAACCTGATAGGCGGACAGAGTGGCGACTGACGTGCCTAGGCAGCCAACCAGCGCTCCGCCCCTCCAGCCCTCCAGCCCTCCCGCGCCAGCAGCCGCGTTGCAAAGGGAACAACAAACCGCGCTCCCCTGCTTTCCGCTGAAAAGGGGGGCGGCTGGGTCCCCGCAGCAGAAAAAACCCTTCCGTCCTGCATTGCCCTTCGCCAGTACAACTGCACAGCTGGGAACTCGGCAACGTCAAGCGGCCGTCTGACAGACGCACACTCGGAACTTGACTCGGCTGGCGATTTTGGCTGGCTTACACACACGGACTTGCACTTCTCTGAGGAAACTAGTTCTTTTTTAAGCACAGCCTCTCCCTGGGGAAGAAAAAACGCCCCCTCCGAGCTCCCAAACACTAGGCAGCCGTGGGGAAACCACTGAAAGCCAAGACCGACAGCAGCAACGTCGAGTGCAATCTGGCTTCAATTCTGATCACGCACTTAATGGCCTCTCCCAGGCCTACCAATGACTGCTCCTTTTCTGGAAGGACAAACTGAACGTCCTAAACTGAAGACTGCACGGAACACAGCTCCACTGGCAGCCAATTCGCCTCTTCTCCGGCTTCCACGGGGAATATCTTGTAGCGTCCTCCAACTCGCAAACGTTCTTCCTCAGTCCACGGCCCCAGACGCGGAATCTCCTGAGCAGCGAGCGGAAACAACAGCGCGGGACTTTCTTCACGGCACCGAGAAGGCGGCGCTGGCAAAAAAGCAGGCCAAAGCACCTGAACCCGTCTGCCGCCGCCAGTGAGTGCACAGCTGCGCCGTTTGTTGGCCAGGTTCCGCGTGTTGCACGACGTGGCCCAGTCCTGCATTTCTCACGCAGACAGATACACGGGAGCTCTGCTAGTAAAAGAGCAAAGACAGTTGTAGGCAGAACTGAATGCTGCTCCGAGCTACTTCTCACCTATGGCAAAAGCTTCACAGGAGCCCGAGGAAAGGCGCTCAGCAGCCGATCTACAAGAGAAACGAAACAGATCATGCCTTAACGCGAAAGAGCAACAGGGCGTTACTGCGCAAGCTTGTCCCTGATCTACAGCTGAGAGCGAATACTTGTGTGCTTGTCGGAGAGATTGTGTCTTGCCTGTAAGTGTCTGGGAGTTTGGGGCAGGTCAGTGTGGCTGGTTCGATAATCAACGTCTAGGACAGCTGCAGAGCGGTCCCTGTTGGTGTGGGGACAGTGTGCCTGTAGGTCAGTCTGTGTTCCTAGCGACTCCTGTATCGATCCGTCGCTCCACACGCATGTGAGTCCATGTCTTTCTCTCCACAAGCATGTGTGTTGATTTCGTCACACATGTGCATCTGTGTTAGTGTTGAGCTCAGCGGAGTGTGTCTCTCGACACTTGGTGTGCGTTGGCTGTGCCTGTGTGTAACGCAGCACAGCCATGACTGCCTCGGTGAAGAGAGACCAGGGAAATCATCTAGGCAGAGTCAACAAAGGAAAACCGAAGACGGATTGACGTGTGCTCGACAGAGATGGATTCCCTGCGCTGACATTTCTCAGTAACACGAGAAGAAAGCTGAGCGGTAGATCGACCGGAGAAATGCTTCCCTAGACGACATTTAGCGAATGAACTGCATTGTGCACGGCTTTCGGGATTGTGCCTGAAAAGTGCGAAAACCAGCAGAGCCTGCGCTCAAAAGCTGGTGGCTGTGTGACTGCATTGATGCACGTTCCCGTGTCTGCGAGTGTATAGACGGCTTTTTCACGTTCACACAAATGCATCTAATCGGGTTTTTCTTCTGTGCGTGCACACGCGTTTCCCTTGTCTCTTCGGAACAGACGTAGCTCTCTCCATGCTGAACGACGTGGTAAAACACGTCTGCCTATATTTTGGTAAACAATCGAGGGTGCGTGTTCCGTCAGCGACATTTCCGCAGACGACTCCGCAGAGCCAGTTCTGAAAGCTCCGCACACCAGGACTGAATGTAGAACGAAGCAATTGCACCGGTGCACGCAATCACATATTCTGACGGACGTCTTTTATGGCACAGCAGCACGAAGGTATTTGCGTTCAGGCACGTATCAGAAACAATGTGTGGACGAGGGTGTGTTGGTATTTTCTCCGTACGGCATGCTTCGTGGTAGCTTACTTGCCGATCGCAGTCTTAGAGGTTTCTATACACGACTCGGTATAGGGAGAGAAAGAGAGCGCATCGGAAAACTTGCGTTTTCTGCGCTGGAACCTAGTTGCTACGCATTGTTTTTGTCCACGTGAACACACACGATTCCCCACTGAAAATCAAGCAGAAACCATTCCACAGGCTCCCAGGTAGGCGCACCCACCACCTCGTGCATGCGAACGCAGCTAGAGAAAAACATCTAATTTTCCTCACTGATGCTTAAGCAAACGCCTGGCCACACACAAGCACATATCCGCAAGCGCGTCCACTCCCATCTATGCACAGAGAGACGTACGCGAAACGTACTGACATGCTTGAGGGTAAACAGGTGTGCATTGATGGTTGTCGTACTGCATCACGCATCCGTGGCTGCACGAGAATATTCTTTTGGAGGGTACGTGCAGATACGTCCCTGTACTTGGACGACTGTGTGCATGGAAGCATGTGTGTCTACAAAGGATTGTCTGTCCACTTGCGTGTGTCTTTTTGCAGGCTCATTTCGTGCTTAAGCGCGAGTGAGTGCACAGCTGCGCCGTCTTTTGGCAAAGCTCCCCGTGTCGCAGGACGTTGCCCAGTCCTGCATTTCTCACGCGGACAGATGCACGGGAGCTCTGCTAGTAAAGGAGCAAAGACAGTCGCAGGCAGAACTGAATGCTGCTCCGAGCTACATCTCACCCTTTGCAAATGCATCACAGTGGCGCAAGGAATAGTGTTCCGCAGCCGATGGACAAGGGAAACGAAAGAGATCATGCCTTAACGCGAAAGAGCAACAGGGCGTCACTGCGCAAACTTGTCCCTGATCTACAGCTGAGAGCGAGCACCTGTGTGCTTGTCGGAGAGATTGTGTCTTGCCTGTAAGTGTCTGGGAGTCTGGCGCAGATCAATGTGGCTGGTTCGATAATCAACGTCTAGGATAGCTGCAGAGAGGTCCCTGTTGGTGTGAGGACAGTGTGCCTGAAGGTCAGTTTGTGTTCCTGGCGCCTGCTGTATCTATTCGTCGCCCCTGACGCGTGTGAGTCCATGTCTTTCTCTCCACAAGCATGTGTGCTGATTTCGTCACACATATGCATCTGTGCTAGTGTTGAGCTCAGCGGAGTGTGTCTCTCGACACTTGGTGTGCGTTGACTGTGCCTATGTGTAACGTATCACAACCATGACTGTTCCGGCGATGAGAGACCGGGGAAATCATCTAGGCAGAGTCAACAAAGGAAAACCGAAGAGGGATTGACGTGTGCTCGACAGAGACGGATTCCCTGCGCTGTCATTTCTCAGTAACGCCAGAAGAAAGCTGAGCGGTAGATCGACCGGAGAAATGCTTCCCTAGAAGACATTTAGGGAATGAACTGCTGTGTACGCTGCTTTCGGGACTGTGCCTGAAAAGTGCAAAAACCAGCAGAGTCTGTGCTCAAAAGCTGGTGGCTGTGTGACTGCATTGATGCACCTTCCCGTGTCTGCAAGTGTACAGACGGCTGTTTCACGTTTACACAAAGGCACCTGGTCGGGTTTTTCTTCTGTGCGTGCACACGCGTTTCCCTTGTCTCTTCGGAACAGACGTAGCTCTCTCCATGCTGAATGACGTGGTAAAACGCGTCTGCCTATATTTTGGTAAACAATCGAGGGTGCTTGTTCCGTCAGCGGCATTTCCGCAGACGACTCCGCAGAGCCAGTTCTGAAAGCTCCGCACACCAGGACTGAATGTAGAACGAAGCAATTGCACAGATGCGCGCAATCACATATTCTGAGGAACGTCATTTATGCCACAGCAGCACGAAGGTATTTGAGTTCATGCACGTATCAAAACAATGTGTGGACCGAAGATCTGTGGGTATTTGCTCCATACGGCACGCTTCGTGGTAGCTTACTTGCCGATCGCAGTCTTAGCGGTTTCTATACACGACTCGGTATAGGGAGAGAAAGAGAGCACATCGGAAAACTTGCGTTTTCTGCGCTGGAACCTAGTTGCTACGCATTGTTTTTGTCCACGTGAACACACACGATTCCCCACTGAAAACCAAGCAGAAACCTTTCCATAAGCTCCCAGGTAGGTGCACCCACCACCTCGCGCGTACGAATGCAGCTAGAGAAAAGCACTTACATTTTCACACACTGATGCTTAAGCAAACGCTTGGCCATACACATGCACACATCCGCAAGCGCGCCCACTCCCATCTATGCACAGAGAGACGTACGCGAAACGTGCTTACATGTTTGAGGGTAAACAGGTGTGCATTGATGGTTGTCGTACTGCATCACGCATCCGTGGCTGCATGAGAATATTCTTTTGGAGGGTACGTGCAGATACGTCCCTGTACTTGGACGATCGTGTGCGTGAAAGTATGTGTGTCTACAAAGGATTGTCTGTCCACTTGCGTGTGCCTTTTTGCAGGCTCATTTCGTGCTTAAGCGCGAGTGAGTGCACAGCTGCGCCGTTTGTTGGCAAGGTTCCGCCTGTTGCACGACGTTACCCAGTCCTGCATTTCTCACGCGGACAGATGCAAGGGAGCTCTGCTAGTAAAGGAGCAAAGACAGTCGCAGGCAGAACTGAATGCTGCTCCAAGCTACTTCTCACCCTTGACAAATGCTTCACAGTGTCCCGAGGAAAGGCGCTATGCAGGTGATCTACAAGAGAAACGAAAGAGATCATGTCTTAACGCGAAAGAGCAACAGGGCGTCACTGCGCAAGCTTCTCCCTGATCTACAGCTGAGAGCGAATACTTGTGTGCTTGTCGGAGAGATTGTGTCTTGCCTGTAAGTGTCTGGGAGTTTGGGGCAGGTCAGTGTGGCTGGTTCGATAATCAACGTCTAGGATAGCTGCAGAGCGGTCCCTGTTGGTGTGGGGACAGTGTGCCTGTAGATCAGTCTGTGGTCCTGGTGCCTGCTGTATCGATCCGTCGTTCCATACGCGTGAGAGTCCATGTCTTTCTCTCCACAAACTTGTGTGCTGATTTCGTCGCACATGTGCATCTGTGCTAGTGTTGAGCTCAGCGGAGTGTGTCTCTGGACACTTGGTGTGCGTTGGCTGTGCCTATGTGTAACGCAGCACAACCATGACTGTTCCGGCGATGAGAGACCAGGGAAATCATCTAGGCAGAGTCAACAAAGGAAAACCGAAGACGGATTGACGTGTGCTCGACAGCGACGGATTCCCTGCGCTGACATTTCTCAGTAACACGAGAAGAAAGCTGAGCGGTAGAACGACCGGAGAAATTCTTCCTTAGACAACATTTAGCGAATGAACTGCATTGTGCGCGGCTTTTGGGATTGTGCCTGAAAAGTGCGAAAACCAGCAGAGCCTGTGCTCAAAAGCTGGTGGCTGTGTGACTGCATTGATGCACCATCCCGTGTCTGCAAGTGTACAGACGGCTGCTACACTTTTCACACAAATGTATCTAGTCGGGTTTTTCTTCTGTGCGTGCACACGCGTTTCCCTTGTCTCTTCGGAAAAGACGTAGCTCTCTGCATGCTGAACGACGTGGTAAAACGCGTCTGCCTATATTTTGGTAAACAATCGAGGGTGCGTGTTCCGTCAGCGGCATTTCCGCAGACGACTCCGCAGAGCCAGTTCTGAAAGCTCCGCACACCAGGACTGATTGTAGAACGAAGCAATTGCACCGGTGCACGCAATCACATATTCTGACGGACGTCTTTTATGGCACAGCAGCATGAAGGTATTTACGTTCAGGCACGTATCAGAAACAATGTGTGGACGAGGGTGTGTTGGTATTTTCTCCGTACGGCATGCTTCGTGGTAGCTTACTTGCCGATCGCAGTCTTAGAGGTTTCTATACACGACTCGGTATAGGGAGAGAAAGAGAGCGCATCGGAAAACTTGCGTTTTCTGCGCTGGAACCTAGTTGCTACGCATTGTTTTTGTCCACGTGAACACACACAATTCCCCACTGAAAACCAAGCAGAAACGTTTCCACAGGCTTCCAGGTAGGTGCACCCACCACCTCGTGTGCAGGAACGCAGCTAGAGAAAAGCACCTACATTTTCACACACTGATGCTTAAGCAAACGCTTGGCTATACGCATGCACACATCCGCAAGCGCGACCACTCCCATCTTTGGACAGAAAGACGTACGCGAAACGTGCTGACATGCTTGAGGGTAAACAGGTGTGCGTTGATGGTTGTCGTACTGCATCACGCATCCGTGGCTGCACGAGAATATTCTTTTGGAGGGTACGTGCAGATACGTCCCTCTACTTGGACGACCGTGTGCGTGAAAGCGTGTGTGTCTACAAACGATTTTCTGTCCACATGAGTGTCCCTTTTTACAGGCTCATTTCGCGCTTAAGCTGGAGTGAGTGCACAGCTGCGCCGTGTTTTGGCAAAGCTCCGCGTGTTGCACGACGTTGCCCAGTCCTGCATTTCTCATGCGGACAGATGCAAGGGAGCTCTGCTAGTAAAGAAGCAAAGACAGTCGCAGGCAGAACTGAATGCTGCTCCAAGCTACTTCTTACCCTTTGCAAATACTTCACAGTGCGCGAGGAATAGCTTTCCGCAGCCGATGTACAAGAGAAACGAAAGAGATCATGCCTTAAAGCGAAAGAGCAAAAGGCCTCACTGCGCAAGCTTCTCCCTGATCTACAGCTGAGAGCGAATACTTGTGTGCTTGTCGGAGAGATTGTGTCTTGCCTGTAATAGTCTGGGAGTTTCGCGCAAGTCAGTATGGCTAGTTCGATAATCAACGTCTAGGATAGCTGCAGAGCGGTCCCTATTGGTGTGGGGACAGTGTGCCTGTAGGTCAGTCTGTGTTCCTGGCGCCTGCTGTATCTATCCGTCGCTCCACACGCGTGTGAGTCCATTTCTTTCTCTCCACAAGCATGTGTGCTGATTTCGTCGCACATGTGCATCTGTGCTAGTGTTGAGCTCAGCGGAGTGTGTCTCTCGACAATTGGTGTGCGTTGGCTGTGCCTGTGTGTAACACAGGACAGCCACGACTGCTCCGGTGAAGAGAGACCAGGGAAATCATCTAGGCAGAGTCAACAAAGGAAAACCCAAGAGAGATTGACGTGTACTCGACAGAGACGGATTCCCTGCGCTGTCATTTCTCAGTAACACCAGAAGAAAGCTGAGCGGTAGATCGACCGGAGAAATGCTTCCCTAGACGACATTTAGGGAATGAACTGCATTGTGCGCGGCTTTCAGGATTGTGCCTAGAAGTGCGAAAACCAGCAGAGCCTGTGCTCAAAAGCTGGTGGCTGTGTGACTGCATTGATGCACCTTCCCGTGTCTGCGAGTGTACAGACGGCTGTTTCACGTTTACACAAAGGCACCTGGTCGGGTTTTTCTTCTGTCCGTGAACACGCGTTTCCCTTGTCTCTTCGGAACAGACGTAGCTCTCTGCATGCTGAACGACGTGGTAAAACGCGTCTGCCTATATTTTGGTAAACAATCGAGGGTGCTTGTTCCGTCAGCGGCATTTCCGCAGACGACTCCCCAGAGCCAGTTCTGAAAGCTCCGCACACCAGGACTGAATGTAGAACCAAGCAACTGCACAGGTGCGCGCAATCACATATTCTGAGGGACGTCATTTATGCCACAGCAGCACGAAGGTATTTGAGTTCAAGCACGTATCAGAAACAATGTGTGGACCGAGGATCTGTGGGTATTTGCTCCATACGGCACGCTTCGTGGTAGCTTACTTGCCGATCGCAGGCTTAGCGGTTTCTATACACGACTCGGTATAGGGAGAGAAAGAGAGCGCATCGGAAAACTTGCGTTTTCTGCGCTGGAACCTAGTTGCTACGCATTGTTTTTGTCCACGTGAACACACACGATTCCCCACTGAAAACCAAGCAGAAACCTTTCCATAAGCTCCCAGGTAGGTGCACTCACCACCTCGCGCGTACGAACGCAGCTAGAGAAAAGCACCTACATTTTCACACACTGATGTTTAAGCAAACGCCTGGCCATACACATGCACATATCCGCAAGCACGCCCACTCCCATCTATGCACAGAGAGAGACGTACGTGATACGTGCTTACATGTTTGAGGGTAAACAGGTGTGCATTGATGGTTGTCGTACTGCATCACGCATACGTGGCTGCACGAGAATATTCTTTTGGAGGGTACGTGCAGATACGTCCCTGTACTTGGACGACCGTGTGCGTGAAAGTATGTGTGTCTACAAACGATTGTCTGTCCACATGCGTGTGCCTTGATGCAGGCTCCATTCGTGCTTAAGCTGGAGTGAGTGCACAGCTGCGCCGTTTGTTGGCCAGGTTCCGCGTGTTGCACGACGTTGCCCAGTCCTGCATTTCTCACGCGGACAGATGCACGGGAGCTCTGTATAGACGGCTGTGTCATGTTCACACAAAGGCACTTGGTCGGGTGCATCCCAGATACAGCATCCCAGATTCAGCATCCCCGATACAGCTTCCCGGATACAGCATCCCAAATACAGCATCCTAGATACAGTATCCTAGATACGGCATCCCAGATACGCCATCCCAGATACAGCATCCCAGGTACAGCATCCCAGATACAGCATCCCAGATACAACATGTCGAGCTGTGCTCCTCTCCCACACCAAGTGCTGATCGTGGGGCTCAGGGTGAGGGGGGGCAGCGAGGGGGTCCGTGGACTGGAATAAGTTTTGTTTGGGATTTCTCAAACGCCTCTGCTGACACATCGTATAAAAACCGATTGCTATAGTGCTAAGGAACGAACAGGAGGATGAGCAACAGACTGCAGAAACTGCTTGCGTTTCGGTTTATTGAAAAATTCTTATTGAACTCAAAAAGCAATACGATCTTGCAGTGGTCTTCTAATATCTAGTGACAGCTTTTAATGTACTGGTTTGGAACTTTGAGATGAGATTTGAGATGAAGGGCTGTTCCATTGTGGGATATTGCAGGAGTAAATTTCAGGCATTTCAGCATGCCTGGCAGATCTGCAGCTTGCTAAAGACCTCAGGCTGTTTGGTTTAATCAGACTTTTGTAGATCCCACCTTCACTGGTCAAAGCACCGGCTGCCAATGTGTTTTCTGGTGTTGTCACTTCTTTCTGACCAAAGACGGCAGAGGCAGCAGCTCTACTGGTGGTGTCTGTTTTATTGAAACATGGGGATCTACAGGAACTTTAACCCGAAAGCTCAGGAAGCTGTGGTCCGTGGTCTATCTTTGTAATGTTTGTAGATTGTTCTGCAACGTTTGTGAGTGTGAACTGCTGTGCAGGTAGAAGGAAGAAAGCTGTGTGAGCTAAAGCAGCAGGAAGGCTGCAGCCGTGTAAGCCGGGGGTGCAAGCGGCACGAAACGGGCTGCAGCGGCGGAGCCCTCGGTCCCGGGCCGTCCCGGGCAGGCGGCGGAGCCCTCGGTCCCGGGCCGTCCCGGGCAGGCGCAGCCCGAGCGCTCCCGGCCCCGCTGCCGCTGCCCCGCCGGGGCCGGGGCCGCGCTGCGGGCGGACAGCGCCGCTCTGCGGCCGCCGGCGGCTCCGGGCCGGGAGGGGGGGCGGGGCCCGGTGGCGGGCGCCGGACGGGATTGGCTCCGGCGCCGGATGGGCGGGGCCACGCTGCGTAAGTGCGGGGGCGGAGGAGTGCGTGCCGCCGGTGCGGCGGCGGGAGGAGCGCGCGAGGAGCGGCGGGGCGGGCGGTGAGCGAGGGGCGGGCGGACACCGGGGAGACCGGCCGGGGCCGCCCCGGTCCCGGCTGAGGGGGGAGGCTGGAGGGGGAGGGACGGGCTGGTTTGGGCAGGAGGAAGGCGAGGGGCAGGCAGCCGCAACAGCGCGGCCCCGGGCCGGGCCGAGCAAGGGGCGAGGGGGAAACACGCGGGCGGCTGTGAGGGAAGGGAGCCCCGGGCTGAGCGCTGCGCGGGGCTCGGGCGGGGCCGTGGGGCGGAGAGGGGAGCCCGTGGTGCCACAGGGCAGAGGGAGGAAGGCGAGCGGGAGGGGGCGGCGCCAGGGGGCGCGAGGGGCGGGGGCGGCGCTGCCGCGGGGAGGGGCCGGGAACGGGGGGAGCGGCGGAGGAGCCTGAGGGCGGGACGGCGCGGAAGGAGCTTGGGCGGGAAAGGCTGAGGGACCTCAGGGAGGGGGTGACATCGGGGGGGCTTTGGTGGGAAAGACTGAGGGACCTCAGGGAGGGGGTGTTATCGGGGAGGCTTTGGCGGGAAAGGCTGAGGGACCTCAGGGAGGGGGTGACATCGGGGGGGCTTTGGCGGGAAAGGCTGAGGGACCTCAGGGAGGGGGTGACATCGGGGGGGCTTTGGCGGGAAAGGCTGAGGGACCTCAGGGAGGGGGTGACATCGGGGAGACTTTGGCGGGAAAGGCTGAGGGACCTCAGGGAGGGGGTGACATCGGGGGGCTTTGGCAGGAAAGGCTGAGGGACCTCGGGGAGGGGGTGACATCGGGGGGGCTTTGGCGGGAAAGGCTGAGGGACCTCGGGGAGGGGGTGACATCGGGGGGGCTTTGGCGGGAAAGGCTGAGGGACCTCGGGGAGGAGATGGCGTCGGGGAGGCTGCAGGGGGCAATGCTGAGGGAGCTCAGGACGGGATGGCACTCAGGTCTGGTTTTAAAGGGAAATGCTGAGGTACCTTGAGGAATGGACGCTGGGCTGGGAGCTATGAACACATCAGACTGGTTAAGAGAGTGTTCATTGAAATAAATAACTTACGCTTTTTCTATGGATAAACAACATTTAATCCATTTCCTTGTGTTCCGTAAAAAACGTGTTCATTAGAGCATAAGCAAAACAGCGCCGGGTGCGCGGGGGATTCACTCCGCCCAACACGCACACCTTTAACGATAAGAAGTGTGCTTAAATACAGTATGGTATTACATATTCATAATGACCCCAGAAACGCCTATACATATTCATGACCTTTCCCGCTTTTTATTAAAATGAGTCTCAGATAACCATTTACATATTCCCCTCCTTGGCCCTCCCCTGTTGCGCCTGCGCAATGTCACTTGGTGAATTTGAGGAAGGGTCTTTAGGGGTCTTTGGATGAAGGCTCCTTCAGCTTCGTCACAGTGGACTTTTTACCTTTGGCTCATTAGGAGGAACTGGCTGGAATCCAAGCTACCAAACCGACTGGAACCAGACTGGTGCCCTCCTTTTTGCTGTAAATCTTGGCTATCTTGTCTCCTCAAGGTTGCAGCTGGTGCTGTAGAACTTCTTATCTCGGCATTTAATGAAGTCCTGCTTTTTTTAGCACAATTAGTTACATACAGCTCTAAGCTAGATATTAATAATGTGGTTTAAAAGGTTAGCTTGTTAGTAGGCCCTTATTATATAGTTGCTTAACCCTTAAAATGTTAGTTCCCTCTATCAATATAACTTCCTAAACAAGTTTCATAACTTTTTACATAGAACTTAACCACCCTTTCCTTTCTCCAGGTTCAGAGCCCGTGCCTCATTTGGTTATACCTGTAAACATTAAACATCTTAGCACGAATCACAACTGCATTTTTCACATCATGACAGAAATTTGTGCAGTGAAGTATTCCAGCAAAGAGCGGGAGAAGAGCCAAACTTAGATCAGGCCTCCTAGGACGCCTGCAGGTTTGGGGACAGGGATGACGAGGTTGTTAATCCGGTCCTAACTGTTTCTTTGTCTGTCCCTCTCTTGCAGCACCTGACTGAATGGAGGAGCAAGTGGACGGGAAGTTCCTGCGCCACACACAGATCACATTTATCGCTCTCGCCCTCAGAGACCCGGAGATCCAAACCGTTCGCATCGTGCCTTGAAGCAGCCTGTGCTCATGCACTTCTCCCAGGGAGAAGGCGGGATGGCAGTGACTGGCCACGTTAAGCCACAGGGTGCACACTGTGCAGCTGTCAAGCCCAGCTCTGCGTTAGCTCACACCTGCGGTTTTGCGCCGCACATTTGAGTTGTCGCTGGTTGTTGCAGCGTTTGGCTTTGGTGAGGACAGCGTGTGTTTGTCAGCAGTTGGTGTAGGTGGGATCTGGAGGAGAAAGCGATATTTCCGTGCCAGAACTGGTTGGTGTTTGCATGGTATTGTGGCGGTTGTTCCCGCAGGCGATGAGTGCTGGAGCATTATTGCAGGATGAGGGGATTTTGGAGGCTTGTCTGTGAGATGCACTAGAGGCAGCAGTTGAAAGCGAAAGGCTGAGATTTGGAGGGTTTGTCGGTGGGTTTTGGACGGTTGTCAGCTGAAGAGTTGGCTGTTTGCAGGTGAGGTGTAGGGCAGAGGGTGAAGCTGACTTTGCCTGGGCGGCGCAACTGGCTGGGTGTGCAGAGCTGAGGAGAGCGGGCTGCTGCGGGTGACCCTAAAGCTGGAGAACCAGCCGGCAGCTCCAGACGCTCCCGCTGCCGGGCAGGGCCGTGCAGGCCAGTGCCCCGGGGCACAGCGACGTGACCCTCCGCAAGTACCAAAGAGCAGATGAGGACCGTGGGCATTTGTACTGAGCTGTGACATCTCTAACCCGTGACATTGGGGTCCAGCCTGAGCAGGACACATGCGGAAGCTGTGCTGCAGGGACGGCAGAGCTGAGGGGAAGGGCTGTGCCAGGGGTTGGTGCCAAGGCAAGGTGGGCGCGCTGTGGGGTGTGGGGAGGTGTCAGCCCCGGACTCAGCCCCTGTCTGACTGTAGTGCCCTTGGGCTGGTGTAGCTCAGTCCTCTGTGTGTTTCTCTTCAGGGGGAGCAGCACGCAAAGGAAAAGCAAGGAAGGAGGTGAACCCATGAGGAAGAGTGATGGATAAAGGAGGGTTGGAGCGCACCTGCCAGTCAAGAGGGATCAAGAAAGAAGACACCAGTGGTGGAACCGCAGGTCAGGAGAGCTCAAGGAGGGAGAAAGGTGACTGTGGCTGTATGGGTTTTTCTAGCTCACACACCAATGAAAACAGTTTGGATAATAAAAGAAATGTATGCAAAACCAATAATTAAAGGCAGAGAATGTTTATATGCTATGTATGGGGTAGACCTGAAGGTATATTTCTTCCTACAACGAAGGAGAATTCGCAATACATGCTGCTGTCAGCAACGACCAGTAAGCGACAAGACTCTATTTACTGATGCCTCTGGTCGCTCACATAAAGTTGTAATTACATGGCTAAACTCAGATACCCAGTGCTGCAAACACAAGGTAGAAAAAGAGACCAAGAGTCAAACAAGTTCTTGAGCTGACAGCTGTTAGGATCGCTTTGAGGTGTTCTGTAACAAGCCTTTGAATGTTGTAACTGGCTCATATTATGTGGCTGGCATACTTAACCGCCTGGAAGCTTCTTTTCTTAAGGAAGAGGATAATCCTCTTTTGATGGCTGAATTGAGAATGCTATGGTTTCTAATAAATCATAGACATCATAGGTATTATGCAATGCACACCCGCTCTCGCAGTGGCCCTTCCAGGACCACTTGCGGAAGGCAGTAGGAGGGCCGATGCACGAGCTGTGCCGCTCACTGTGCCTAAAGCCTTGGAGCAAGCTAAATGATCACATAAATTCTTTCACCAGAGTGCAAAGGCGTTAAAACGACAACTTCAAATGACAGTGGATCAGGCCAGGAGCGTTCTTATGTCCTGCCCCGATTGCCAACAGTTGGCACCCGCGCCATCCACAGAGGGTGTTAATCCAGGAGGGGTTACTGCCAATGAAGTACGGCCAGCGGATGTAACGCATTGTTCTGAATTGGGTAAATACGTACGTGTTTCTGTAGACGCTCATTCCAGATTTCTCGTTGCTGCTGCACGCGCTGGTGAAAGAGCACGAGACGTCTGTAACATTGGTTGGCATGTTTTGCTGTTTGAGGAGTTCCACGATCTGTAAAACCAGAGGAAAGCGGAACGCACACTCGATTAGAGGAGCGATCCCCCAGCGCGCTGTAATAGAAGTGCCTGCTTTTTAACACTTTCAAAACAGTGTTAAAGAGTCTGTTTGACGACTTTTCGGTATCATTTCTGGCGACGAGGATGGGATAATCTGCCTGACCTCCCGTGGATCCCAGGATCTCTGGGACCTTGTGCCGGCACCGGGGAATTCCTGGAAGGGACCACAGCTCCTCGGACCAGCTCGGGACGCGGGTCAAACCCCATCAATGAGATAAGGCACTTTCATTGTCTGGTTGCGTTGGCACGCTGCCTGCGCGAGACGTGGGCGACACCAGCGCGTTGGGTCTGCGCATTCGCGTCTGCGCATTTTGGTAAACTGGGTAACTTAAAAAAAGAAAGAAATTTAAAGAGGAAAATGAGAAAACAATAAATTAAAGAGAAAAACGAGGGAACAGCAATTTGATAAAGGTACCTTTAATGATTTTGCTATTTGTGCCTTAGCAATTGTATAATTGTTTCTGGCTTTAGTGGTTTGTTGTTGTTGTTACTTGTGTCTTGGGGGATTTTATAGTCCAGTACTTAGGGTTCACCAATTGTCTGTTATTGTGATTGTGAAGTAGGTAGTGGACAATCGGCAGGAGGATTCGTGAGAAATCCCTCCCAGGCTTTTTCTGACATTGGAAAAGGATCGTTTGCTGTTCAACAGGGCGTCAACCAGGGAGAATCTGATTGAATATTGTAATTAATGGTGGCCACTGTAAATAATATTAATATGCTTCACAGGTCTAGGTGGGTATACTTTGAGATCTGTGGTATAGTAATGTGCTGCATGTAATATGTAGTAAGATATCTATTTTAAATCATATATTGCCTATTACATAAGGCATATTACACAATATATAATGTTACATATGCATTGTCTTTATCCTCTTCAGATCCATTTGTTTTGAAAAAGGATAATCAGGGAAAGAAATGCAAACCAGTAAAAGGTTTGTTGAAGAACAGCTATTGGTGTAGAATACACAAAGAACATGAGATCAAAATTGTCCCTCGGTCAGTCCAGGGTGGGATCCTGATATCCTTATATCGGGGCACAGGCTGCATTGGTATTGCCAGTGCATTTTATACGGGATTAGACACACTGCGCCTAAAGCTGTAAATATGCCAAAACCTTCTGAGATTAAACAGGATTGTGAGGAGTCTCCCACTGAGTTTTTACACCGTCTTAAACCAACAGCTCAGAAATATATTAATATAGATCCTGACTTGGAGAACAGAGAAATAGAATTCTTAGTTGACTGGGAGCTCATTATTCTGTGTTAAACACTATGCAGGGAATATTAAGTAGCGATTCTGTAACAGTTATGGGTGCCACAAAAATTGCGAAACACGGCCCTTTAACCTGCTGCTTAGAATGTTTGTATGTGGAGTCTGTACTTATTGATTGTGTACCATGTGTCTTCTCTTGTGCACAACGAATGGTTGAAAAAAGCTTTAATGGTGCAATGGCTGTGCAGTGACACGCTGCTATGGCTGCAATTGTTAAACAAAGAAGGGGAGATGTGGCAGGGTTGTGACATCAGGCCCGTGAGAAATTGCAAGAGTCACAGTGTGAGAACAAGCGCTGGTGGAACAACACAAGCAGCAAGGACTGTGTGGGACATGAATCATCAGGGACAGAGGGATTGGTACATCAGGGACAGAGGGATTGATACGCGGTGGGTACATGAGGGACACAGGGATTGATACGCGGTGGGTACATCAGGGACAGAGGGATTGATACAGGATCGGTACATCAAGGACAGAGGTCCGCGATGTTTCAAATGCAAACCTGAGTTTGTATTAAATGTCTCTCTGCATCTTAAAGAGAGTCTGTGCCTCATCTGCTACACCCCTTTATCTGTTTCCCAAATTACGATTTAGACTGTATTTACCGTTGTAAAAACAAAGCTTTCCCCCCTTAATTTTTGTCACGTGTTGTAGTTAGAATTAACAGAGATATTGGAGCCCATCGTAGCTAAACTGGAAAAAGACAGCAGCCGTGTGTATTTTTAAATAAAGACTAAATCAAGTGTGCTAGCTCATTATCTTTAAGCGTTTTACTGTGATCACGTCTCTCCCAAGGTTTTGTGTCTGTTGTATCAAGGCCTGACACCCATGGCCACAGTGGATGAATCACCATGGGCACAACACCAGGAACCTGCCTGTTCGTGTCCAGGATATCCACTCCAGCAGACACGTTTTAATTGGTACTTGCATTATGGATTAGATGCAACAAAAATCCATACTTTCTTTTGTCCTTTGCTATAGAGGAGGGGGTTGAACTTTTCTATAGCAGATTCAATCACTTGTTGTAAAGCAATGAAATAAATAACTTAGGCTTATTTCTATGGATAAACAACGTTTAATTCAATTCCTTAATTGTATTCCTTAAACACTTGTTCGTTAGACCATAAGCAAAACAGCGCTGGGTGTTAGTTCGTTAGTAGGCCCTTATTATGTGGTTGGTTAACCCTGAAAATGTTAGCTCCCTCTATCAATATAACCTCATAAACAAGTTTCAAAATTTTTATGTAGAACTTACCCACCTTTTCCTTTTTGCAGGTTCAGAGCCCGAGCCTCATTTGGTTGTATCTGTAAACATCAAACGTCTCAGCACAAATCACAACTGCATTTCTCACAGACAGAAGTGCCTGATCTCCACAGCTTGCCTGGCAGTGCAGAGAGCAGGAAGTGCGGTGAGTCCTGGGCCTTTGGGGACATTTCACCCTGTTTTGTGTCCCAGTCCCTCCCTGCTCCCTCCTCTTTCCTGCTGTGCCCTTCTTCCTCTTCATCTCTTCTCCCTCTGGCCCTCTGCTGCTTCCTCACCTATTCCCCCACCTTTCTGAATCTCTGTGCAGGGTTTCTCGTATCTCCCTCTCCGTCTCCACCCCTCTGTGTTCTCATCATCCCCGGTTTCTCTTTGTCGTCATTCTTGTCTGTTGCTCTGTCCCGCTCCGTGCCCCATCATTTCTCACTGTATCCCTCTGTCCTGCTCCCTGCGCCTATTCCTGCCCCTCTTCTTTTTTACTCCCTCTTCCTCTTGCTGCCCACCCCAGGATTTTTTCCCAATCTCTATCCTGCCCCAATCCTTATTGTTCTTTCTCTCTCCTGCTCCCTCTCTGTCTTTCTGCCTGTCTGCCCTTTCCCTGCTGCTTCTTTCTCCATCTCTGTCCAGATTACTGCCCCTTTTCCTTCTTGATGTCTTTCTGTCCTGTTTGTCTTTCTGTCTTCCTTGCCTGTTCCCAGCCCCATCCCCTCTCACTGTATCTTCCCTGTCCAGCTGGCTCTGCCTTTTCTTTGTCTTCTCATCCTCTTTCCTGCTCCTCAGCCCTCTTTTCCTCTTCCTCCAGCTCATTGCTGCATGTTTTCCCTTTCCAGTCTCTTCATTTTGATCTAAACTTTGCTTTGTTTCTCAGTCCCTTTGTTCTCTTCCCTTCCTGTTGCCTCTCAGTGGGCAGTGACGACCTGGTTCAGAGACAGCACGGCGACCACATCCCAGGTCGCTCGGTCCATCAGCACACAGATGCCACTGTGGTGGAAAGCAAATGGCGTTTATTAACAAGTAACACAGCGTTATATACCTTAGGTTTGCAACGTCACGTCCATCTGCTTGCCTCACATACTCCTACCTACCTAGGGAGGGGCTACTATCTTTCTGTACAGCGCGAGATCTTCCGGCCTCCAGACCCTAACTACCTACAGGTATGCGTCACAACCCCCCCTGGACACCGTTTGTGTCACAAACGCCCCTGGACAGGGTGTGTCTCACAAACGCCCCTGGACAGGGTGTGTCTCACAAACGCCCCTGGACAGGGTGTGTCTCACAAACGCCCCTGGACAGGGTGTGTCTCACAAACCCCATTGGACAGCATGTGTCACAACCCCCCCTGGAAACTATGTGTGTCACGAACACCCCTGGACAACGTGTATGTCACAAACGCCCCTAGATAGGGTGTGTGTCACAAACCCCATTGGACAGGGTGTGTGTCACAAACCCCATTGGAGAGTGTATGTGTCACAAACCCCATTGGGACAGCGTGTGTGTCACAAACCCCATTGGACAGCGTGTGTGTCACAAACCCCATTGGACAGCGTGTGTGTCACAAACCCCGTTGGACAGCATGTGTCACAAGCCCCCCTGGACAGTGTGTGTGTCACGAACCCCCCTGGACAGTGTGTGTGTCACGAACCCCCCCTGGACAGTGTGTGTGTCACAAACACCCTTAGACAGGGTGTGTGTCACAAACCCCATTGGAGACTGTGTCTCTCACAATCCCCATTGGACAGCGTGTGTGTCACAACCCCCCCCATTGGAGAGTGTGTGTGTCACAAACCCCATTGGACAGCGTGTGTGTCACAAACCCCATTGGAAAGGGTGTGTGTCACAAACCCCATTGGAGACTGTGTCTCTCACAATCTCCATTGGACAGCGTGTGTGTCACAATCCCCATTGGACAGCGTGTGTCACAACCCCCCCATTGGAGAGTGTGTGTGTCACAAACCCCATTGGACAGCGTGTGTGTCACAAACCCCATTGGAAAGGGTGTGTGTCACAAACGCCCCTGGACAGGGTGTGTGTCACAAACGCCCCTGGACAGGGTGTTTGTCACATACCCCATTGGACAGTGTGCATGTCACAAACCCCATTGAACAGCGTGTGAGTCACAAAGCCCATTGGACACGGCGTGTGTCACAAACCCCATTGGACAGCGTGTGTGTCATAAACACCATTGGACAGTGTGTGTGTCACAAACCCCACTGGACACACAGATGACTACAGTAAAAAACCAACACTGAAGGTATGCAGGTCTTTATTTCTTCTAGTTGAGGGGATCAATAAGAGATTTAGCTGCTTGCACTGTTTTTGTTACTCACACACTGATGATCTAGTATAGAAGCTACAAACCTCACAAGAAGCAGACCCAGAACCTCATTTAAGTGCCCTAAGGTCAAATTAAGAAGTCATTTAGCTGGTTTTCTCAGTGACCCCCCTGCTCTGAGGTTCCTCCTTGCACAGTGACTATCAACGCCAGAAGGAAAATTTACTTTAATCCCGCACGCAGGTGAATTTTGGGTTTTTAAGTTTCTTTCCTTAAATGAATGATGTATGTCTCTCTTACATGGTTAAGTAAAGGTTCACAAAAAACCCGCATTTCTTTGCTGGACTTTTGTTTCTTTTCAGTGGCAAAATTTGTCACTGTACAAATATTGGATCAGATGGCAACTAAAATATCATGAAGTTAGTTGACATTCCTCCAATACCCATCTATATAAACAGATTGTTATCAGTTACTAAAATGGTTAAAAATCAGTCTTACTGCTCGTCAGTTGTTATTAATGAGAAAACTGTTTTACATAACTGACCTGAAATGCAGATGAATCCAGAAGGAAAAAAAGCCTCGTTGTATGAAGACAAGTTTTCTGTTTGGGCATAAACTGCATAAATGGACGTATGAGAACAAGAGCATTCCACATAGTCTGATGTGTCGTCAACCACTTTGCAGAACCCGCTGTCGGACAGCCAGCTGCAAAACAAAATGTTCACAAAGCTGGAAATCGACTTGTCTAATTCACACGGTAAACAGGCTTGAAAATTGTTGTATCTCTGAAAACACCGGGTTTTCTAAACTACTGCATAAGTTTATCTTCATCTATTGCACATCTTTCATGTGCAGTTTTTAGAATAGCATATTTACGTGAAATTAAAACAGCTTTTAAAAAAACATATTATTAAAAAAATATAAGTATATAGTAATGAACTTTGTTTTTCTGCTAGAAATTTTTTTTGTGGCCATGTTTTAAAACTTACACAAGATTCACAGTCCCATCTGAATTTTTAACTAGTGTGTTGCTTATACTTGCACAGTGCTTTAGCCCATTCTGAAGAACACTTGCTGTTTGCTGTTTTGAAACTAAAATACATGTTCTCCTTCAGTATTGCTGAAAATTTTGGAAAAGGATACTACAGGTGACATCCTAAGCCATTTCTAGTGGAAACCACATTGTTCTGTGATACAATGTCTAGATAAAAGGAGAGTATGCAGGTAAATTCTGCTGCATCTCCTTCCTGAATAGTTTATATCAGTGACAGACTGATAGAATCCAGACCATCTAATGAAATCATATCTAAACTAACTAGTTGTCTGCAGGATATAGAATGGAACTCTCTCTAATTTCATTTATACTGTGTGAACAGGAAAGAAATAGACAAATCAAATAATAGGGCGTTGAAGGGAATACACAGAAAACTTTAGCACATCGCTTGCAATGGTGTGAGTAGCAATAAGAATGGAAAATGATCAGCAGTTCACCACTTCTGAAAAGCAGGATACATCAAGTCAAGCTAGCAGCAGCAATATTAAAAACTACCAGGAGATGGCTTTTCTGTCAAAAAGTAAGAGCCCTACAGAGATCATCGTCAAAAGTTATGCCCAAATTCTGGATATTAGCAAATAAGGAATATTCTGTTTCAGTGACTTGAAGCAATACCAGAGACGCAGGTTTAATTCTTTGTAAGAATGGACTCGAAATGTTGTCTGATAACAACTGTAAAGAGTACAAAAGACGCTAATATTAATGAAGTGATGCCATTCTGGAATTTATGGCCTCTCAGCATTGCCCAACACATCATTACGTAAACTAAACAGTACTGTAATGAAAAAAATCAATAGTAGAAGTCTGAGAAATCTCTAAGTTAGAATAACTACGCATTTTATTATACAGAATGTTTTACGTGCTGGTACAAAGGCCAGAAAAGTTAAGGGAAAAAGATGGATAAGAAATAGATCAATTTCGTACTTGCAGGCGATCTGATCGGACTTGATGGGATTTTATACAAATACACATGGTAGAAACTGGAAAACTAAACAGATTAATAAAACAACCTTTCAGCAGCTTGGCTCCAGAGGAGACATAGAGACTTTTGTGGAACAATCCGACTTCCTGTAGCATAAATCCGATAAACAACTTCATTGTTATCTTTCAAAGGGTATGAACTCCGACCCTTCAAACTCATAGAAAAAGCCTGAAACAATACACACAACATAAACACAAACTTAATATTAAAATTCAACAGTCAGTGCTCATTTTAATCACAAACACACTAAAACGCTCACATTATTTTAAAGACATTTAAGATGGTTCGAGTAATATATAAATTAATTTATTGAAAAAATAAATTGCATTATCTTCCAACCTTGTTCTTCAAGGCAAGCTCTTTGTCTCCAGTAAGGAACCACTGCTGACTGCTATATTCTGTGAACTGTACAGATTCACAGCTCTCGTCTTGAAGAGGGGATAACACAACAGAGACCTTTAACAAATGTTCAGGTACTTGAATAAAATCTCCATCTTTTCCATCAAATCTGTGTCCGTTGATTTGCTAAGGAAACCAGTTGTGAGCCATTATTGCAATGTACGGGCAGCTGTCAAGGCTATTTTTACCTCTGTTGAAGAGGAAAAGCAACAGGGCTGGTAAGTGGAACTGAACTTTCACTATGCTTCACATAATTAGTCTAAAATGTATGCGTAATTAATATTTTATTCCTTCATCATTTTAGGCTTTATTACATTTAATAAAAAGACAGCTTCCGTTTCTGTGAAAAAAGGAGGGGCGGAATTATGATGTATTTTGGCTTCTCCATTTCTCCTCTGGATTTTGCTCACTATGATCTGTAAGAAAAACCATCCCATGGTAAAACAGGTTATCATAATATTCATCTTTATAACTTGATGTAGAGAAGAGTCAATAACAAGGAGAAGCATTAAAATGGATGATCTAGCTCTTATTCCCAAGAGATGACACAAAAAACTTGCAATAAGGAATTTGAACTTTCAAGTTCTGGACACTGTTCCAGATAGCACTGTTATTTATGCCATTTACTGTCTGTTGGCTGAGATGGGCATCTTAACCCCTATAACTTATGAAATGTCACAGAAAGTTACATCTCCAAAAGAAACTGAGAAAGAAATCTAAAGCATGCTGATTTTCACCTGACGGGAAAAAAGAAAAAAGGTATTTTTTTATTCTAGATTCAACTACCAGTTTTTTAATAGGTTCACAGTGGGAGAAACCCACTGTTGAGAAGTGTCTGTGTCATAAAACTGTCATTTGTTTCTGCAGTCATCTATTTTCCCTGCCCATTAGCCTGGCCACAGGTTATGATGCACTTGCAGAAAAAACTAGGAATTTGAAACTACATGTAAAAACTATGAGTTGCTTTCAGGCAATTCTAAATAATGTTCAAGTGAGCAAAACCATGTACACAGAAATTAGAGAACGCCAGTAGAAATTTTGGGTTACTTACTGTCACCTACATCTTAAAGCATAGCTCTCCATCATATAATTACGTTATTTTCTTAGCAAGATTAATTAATCCTTTTCTAAGCAATATTTAAGCTAATGGTGACTTAATACATCCCAGATCTCCTGACTTCTACTCTCAGAGCTACCCCGCATTTGTGACACCAGCTCTTAGAGCTTTCTAAGATTCCGACAGAGTGCAACACGTTTTCATACAGGTAACAAGTCCCTTTTCTAAAAAAATATCATTTACATTTTTACTGTATTAGCTTTCTGGTATTTTCAAAACGTATTTTGAATTCAAGGTTACTTACCTTTCTCCCGGTGACCCACACATTACCCCTGTCAACAGGGAAAAGGCAAATTTCCCGGTCACCGCAGCAAGCAGGCTATATCCTCGTGTGTCCTCGCGCTTTGGGCTAGCCAGGGTGCAGAGTATCTCATAGAAAAGGCTTCTACTTTTATCAGTGAGTAACTGTTTCTCACCAACATCTGTCACCTAAAGGGAGGAGAAGAAATGGAACATTTTATGCACACAAGTCTGCTTGTAACATTTCCTCATAAAACGAACATTTATCCCAGTGTTCATTCTGAAAGTTCAGCATATTTTTCATTTCTTGATCACTGCGGCCAAGGCATCAGGTGCAGTCTATGTCAAAACTACACAAAGATATCCTTACTAATGTGGATTTATTAAAGAAACCATGTGGGACTTTTCATTCCTTCGCAAGTCAAAGATCGTTGCGCCCTGAGGATTCTTGATATGATTTCTGTGTCAAAATGGCAACAGTCACAAATGAATTATTCTTCATTAATATTTTTATACTGTTTTGTGTCTAGGTATTTAAACATTTTCCAGCTCCACATTTAAACACTTTCCAGATCCATTTTGCATTGCTCCACAAGTCCAGAAGAGCCAGGAAGCCACAAAACTAGTCCCAGGGTTTTCAGAGAACTCAGGGCAATGCTGAAGTGCTCAGGTACTTGCCAGCCCGATTGCCAGAGATAATGCAGAGGGAAAAAAAAGGAAAAGAATATGCAGGCCTGGTTAAGACAACAGCAGAAGACTCCAGCTGGTCCTGGTAGGACTTGCTGGTGTGTTGACTGTATTCAAATGTGAAGATAAGAACAACCTATCAGAGAGCAGTGTAGGGGAAAGGGACCTGGGGGTCCTGGGGACAGCAGGATGACCATGAGCCAGCACTGGGCCCTTGTGGCCAGGAAGGCCAATGGTACCTGGGGTGGGTTAGAAGGGGGTGATCAGTAGGTCAGAGAGGTTCTCCTGCCCCTCTGCTCTGCCCTGGGGAGACCACACCTGGAATCTTGTGTCCAGTTGTGGCCCCTCAGTTCCAGCAGGACAAGGAACTGCTGGAGGGAGTCCAGCGCAGCCACCAAGATGCTGAAGGGAGTGGAGCATCTCCCGTGTGAGGAAAGGCTGAGGGAGCTGGGGCTCTGGAGCTGGACAAGAGGACACTGAGGGGTGACTCATTCGTGGGGATCAATATGGAAAGGGGGAGCGTCAGGAGGATGGAGCCAGGCTCTTCTCGGTGACAACCAATGGTAGGACAAGGGGTAATGGGTACAAACTGGAACACAGGAGTTTTGGAGGTTCTGCTTAAATTTGAGAAGAAACTTGTTCCCGGTGAGGGTGGCAGAGCCTGGCCCAGGCTGCCCAGGGAGCTTGTGGAGTCTCCTTCTCTGCAGACACTCCAACCCGCCTGGACACCTTCCTGTGTAACCTCATCTGGGTGTTCCTGCTCCATGGGGGGATTGCACTGGATGAGCTTTCCAGGGCCCTGCAACCCCTGACATTCTGTGAATCTGTGATTCTGTGAACCCTGAGCCTCACTGCCTTGTGCCAGGGCTAAAACCAACAAAGATATGCCCTGAGAATCAAGAAATCGTAACAAGCTCTGTGAAAGCGTGACACCAAAGGGAAAATGTGGCACAGCACAAAACATCGTGCTATAGGTACATACACAAAATCAATACCAGTTGTTCTTTTCAACCTATTTGATTGTTGATTGCCAGCCACCATCCTAACTTGTAGCAGGCAAACGTCTTCCATGACTGGGACTTCACAGCTTCTATTTTTACCTTTGTCTGGGTCCCTGGGTCCCTGGGTCCCTGCTGTGGATGCTGTCCTTGATCTTATCACAGGCCTGTGTGTTATTTTACTCTTATTAAAGTCATTGGTCATTCAAGAAAGAGCAGGAAAGGTTTACCTTATCTATTATATGCATCACAGCAGTAAGCTGCTCTTCTGTGGTTTCTGTAGCCACTTTGACATTCAGATTCTGGAGGACTCTGTGTAAGATGGTGTCATCAAGAGGCTGATGGAGTTGATCAATGAGCCCCCAAGCTGGCAAGGAGTCCAAATCGGACACAATGGTGACCTTAGCAATGCCATACACGTCATCTGCCCTGGCACCGCCTGTGGGATTAGAAAGTACAACCTGGAAACGCTTTGGAAATGGGTTTAAAGATCCTGTCTTTGGAGTCAGGGTCACATCCAGGAACATATTTCTCTGTCCAGGTTCAAAAGTCAATAAACCCTCAGATCTGGCAAAATCTTGTCCTGCCACAGCTGGAGATATGAAGGTCCGGCCAATAGGTTCAGGTTTCTGTAGCTCCTTAAAACAAATCAGAAGAGTTTGGGGTAACATTATGATAGATACAATCGTTCAAAACCAGCTGCTGTAGAACTCCTGTTGTAAATAGGTAAAATTTAAGTGTGTAAAAAAAGAAACCCTCTTTCAAAATGCAGTTAAGAATTATATAACAATTACCTTCAATGAAATATCTCCCTGAAGTAGCAATCTGTCACCTGTAATCACTGACTACCCAGGGAAAGAATTATATATATTGTCGATAGTGTACAGGATCCCTTTCGTTCTTTTGCAAAACAAAAATCACAAAGCTTTTTCTGGGTGAACAGATGTTACAGAAACGTTAGCACATCTGTAAGGTGAATTCCAGAGGGCAACAATGTAAGTTTAGGTCTGTAGCATGAAATTCCCTCGGTTCAGGGTACAGGCAGGCATTACACATACATAAAAACTAAACAAAAGGAAAAAAATAAACCACTCTGGAAACCTGTGCCCAAATTAATATCAGTTCATGATATTTTTAGTCCCAGTAAAGATACCTAGGAATGCTATAGGGCCTCATTTCTTCTGTGAAGTAGCACTCTTTTCACCTTCCACGAGGTCTGCAGATTCTTCATATCCTTACTGGTTTTGTCAGTTGCCACAACCCTGGTATTATATCTCGTAATATAACAAACTTTCCTTAAGTGGAAACTAACATTCCGGGCTATTATTCAAATTCAGTAGTATTTCTTAATTTAGTAAGAACTGATTGTATACTGACTATTAAGCAAAGATGTTTATTTGTGAAATACTAGACCGCTTTTGAAAACATTTTGCTTTAATTAGTAGAGTTTACTTATGGAATAAATCAGAATTTTTCTTTTGAGTTCAGAGAACTTAGTAAATCAATGCAGTGTGTATCTCTTTCAAAATTGCTCTAGAACAAAATCACATCATCTGTGCAAATTTCAGTAAGAAGTTTCCTTTTGTTTACCCCTTCCAATCGAGAACTAGGAAATGGAGCAATAAGTGGTAATAAAAGCACCAGTGGCAAGAGCATTGTTTAAGAAACCTTTGTAGAAATGAGATAAACATCTGTTTCCTGTCTGCCACGGCTTCTTATTTTACAGGTACCAAGAGCACCAATAATTTGGTGTGTGGTCACGCACACTCATTACCTAAAAGTATCTGAAGAAGGGTTGCTATATAAAAATTATAAACAGGTAAAGAAATGCTCCCTATATTTCAGCCTAAATATACACTGGACAGTAGCAATTTCTTCTCCATTTAACATCTAAATTATAATGAACTTTTGGCCGGAAAGAATGTGAAAATTTGTTATCACGCAATTCAACAAAAAATGCACTGGTCAGCTATAAGAAATGGATGGAAATATCACGTAATCCCATGCAGTTGAAATAAATATGCATCCAATACAGCAATAGAATGCAAAGCATTTTATTGTAAAGGTTGATGGAATTACACCCCTCTTGCAGCCTGTTCCTTGACGTTGAAATCAAGGAAGGAATCATGTTTTTGCAGTTGTGTTACTTCTGCTAAAGGAGAATCTTCATAATCTGTCAGTTAATAATGAGGTAGTCATTTAGAGATAAAAGGGTCCCAAGTTAGAAGTGTCTGATGTTACAGCTGTAAACATAACCAAAAAAATGAAAGGGGATGGTAAAATAGGCTTAAGCACGTGAGATTTTTTAATCAGATAATTTTAGTTTAGAACTTCAAGAAAATGCAATAAAATCTGATGAAAGCGCTCCTTCTCTTTTCCTCAGTGTGCTCTGTGTATTAATACATTTTTCACCTAAAACAGCAAGTGTGTTGGCATCTGAATCTTGACAGGCATACACATAATAAAAACTTAATTTGAGAGAAAAAAGCCTCAAAACTTTGAGTATTTCAAGAACTTTAGGACAAAGAAAGAAATGTATTTAATGCCTGCCTGCCCGTTGTCTTTGAGGTAACTGAAAGGTACTATGAAACAAATCACTCTTGATAATACAAGAGTGAACAAGGCCTTTTTACTAGTGGAAAACAAACAAAATTATAATGTATGGGCCCGGCAAATGCTTGACTGCTTCCTGAAAAAAATGCTAATGACAGCCAGATTCACTTTACAGAATGAACGATTTACTAGCAAAAAAATAAGTTAAATTATAAAAACAGCAACAGACGCTTTACCTGCATGCTGGAGCTGACCACTGTGGTGACCGATGTACTAGAATCTCTATGCACTTGCAGGCTGATTAAAGTTGTCTTCTTGTGAGCCACAGCAAAACGAGATCCCACAGCAAAATACACTAAACCACGAGGAGCGTCGCTTTCAAGGACGGTTATAAAAGCAAATCTGGCACTGCTGTTCAATGCAGCTCCTGTGCTTACAGCATAAAGCTCAACAAAAAAATACGTCTCAAATTCAGGTACCTGTAAAGGAGGGATGATTTTCATGTCATTATAAGACCCACTAATTATTTGTTTTTAAAAAGTTTGCATTATTTTGTATGCACAATGGATACTAACACTATAAGCATGCCTCTTGAAATGTGCAGTAAGTGCAAGGAAGTATTAATATATCCTAAAAATAATAATGTTGCAGCAATGCCACGTGCAATAATGACATCGTGAATTTTTGCATGGGACTCTACCGCAGTAAAACAGCTATTTGTATACTACACGTATTGTTACCGTCAATTTGCCATAAGACAAGATGGTAAATGCTTTAAGAGCTCAATTTTCCAGATTATGGAGTTACACAGCTGTACATTTTGTAAGGAATTTGCTCTTTCACTTAATTTTTGCCTTATGAAAAGGCATGTACCCACCTTCTTACCTGTGTAAAAAACTCCATAGAAGAGTGAGTATGCAGTTTTGAATCTTCAGTTAATATTGACTGTATTTTTATATTGAACTCTGCTAACCACAGTTTTGAATAGTCTGGAAATACAGGCTATTGAATTTCAGCGTTCACATGTCAAAGAATTAGTCTAGGAATTTCTACAAACTGAATGCCTGTTTATTGAAAATAAGGTAGCAATATTAAATTACACTATGACGTGTTGCCCTACCTTTGATTTTCTACCTACACTACAGATATAACATGTTTAGAAATAGATATCCGATTCCTGAGATTCCATAAATAATTGGAAATATGGCATCCGAGCCTATTAGATGCACTGAGGAAGCAGCAAACCAGCAAAAAAAACTCCATAGTTCTTTACAAGACAACAGCATTATAAAAAAGAGTTGGTAATTGAAGACGATTTCAAGTATAGATTTTTGTTCCGGGTCTGGATTTTTGGAAATTCTACTGTAATTCTAGGAAAGCAGGATCCAGCTCTTAGCAAATGAAGTCAGTGCAACTGACCAAGCAAAAACTTTCTAAAAGCTAGATGTCATACCATACGCCATAAAAACGTAAAATATTTATTGAATGCATTTATTACTTCATCATTTCATAATGTATTTGTTGCTAATTTATAAGCTATTTTATGGAAGAAGAACTGGAAGAAGAATTAAAGAATATTTGGGGGGGCTAAACGGCATATATTTTTAATCGAGTAGTCATCAAGTAATTATTTACATGGAATGATCTTGACTAATGGATGACAGGCACAAATTCACTGTAGCGCCACAGGGAACTAACCTTCCATTAGCACCTGTTTGAGTGGCACACGCTTGTGCTTCATGTGGTATAAATGCATGTTTCTGACGCTGCCAGTCCGCTGTCATTAAATAATGAAGACACTCCTCTGGAATAAACAGGTTCAAAATCCCAGTTTGCTCAGCGAGGCCACCTGTGATCCACTCATGCATATATTTTATTCCTTGGCTCTGTAATTTAAAAATTACATCCGAAGATGCAGAAGGAAAATAGCCCTCTGAGCTAAGGGAATGCACACAGTTCCCTAGTGGGAAATGATTGTTTCCCACATCCTACATCTTGCGTTGTTTTCTAAAGTGTAGTCAGACAAACTGTAGAAACCTTCTCATATTGTCTTTCTTCCATTCCCCAGACCTCAGCTTTGCCACTAGCCTGACGGTTCAGATAGTTTATCGGAAAATGTCAAACTCTTCACTCTGAAAGAATGACAAACGTTAATCTTTCCTTTCTTAAGGGACTGTTCTAAGCACCAGGTGTTCAAACAAAATGATTTTTTCCTTTTGTTTCCAGTAAAAATTGTTGCAATAAAAGCGTTTTGGTTTTTTTTTTTTTTGTAGAATGAGGTGGTGTTAGTCGCAGGATATGCTTTCTATAAAACACCCTAAGAAGTCCTTTAACTGATTAAAAATTTACTGTGTGGAGGATAAGAATGCAGCAAATGAATACACATCTCACTGAGATAACTCCATTCTTTTTTCTTATGGTTCTATAAAAGATCTGCATTTTACTCTTCAAATTAAATACTCATCTTCCCAAGTTTTTAGCAGTCACCATGGACGCAGCACAAGCCTGTAAATAAACATGTATTTGCAGAGGAGCTGAGCAGATGTCAAGTTACCATCTCCAGACTGTGTCCCATACATCACTTCCTCCAGATCAGAGGGTTTTTTCAGTCTTGATAAGCTGCAATTCAACACCACAGGGCTATACACAAATGAGTAATAATTACTTACGTTCTCAGGCTTTAGTTCAATGGAGATGTTGCACAACGTTTGACCTGCCATGCAGGTAGTGGATCCCACCACGGATACCAGTTCATTCTCCAAGTTCACGCCATCCTTCAGAAGGACAACAGCTGTTTTATTAAAGGTCACACGCCAAAAGATCTTCACCTCTTCAAAAGCCCGATAAGCAAATCGAGAGTATATATGTACTGCAGGAGATCACTGTTGTTTTAGGAAACATAAACCACGGAGGTAACACACGTTTTCTGTTATGATTCAAAGCTTATCACCAGGGAACAAACTGCTGTAGGATGAAAACGTCTCTTTTTTAATTTAAATTCCTTCACCTGACATGTGTTTAGATCACAAAAACATCACACAGGAAGAAAATAAAGCAATTACACGGAGCTAGATTATTCTCAATTTTTATTTCAGAAAACATGACATTAGCTGCATAAGAGACACTGGTTCTTGGAAGGGAGTTGCCCGTCTACCTTCCTTAATACTACAGTGACCGTTCGCCTGGAAAACCAGGTAGGATTTGTCTTTCCTCTAAGTTTAAGGAACGTGAAGTACTTGAGCATATTTGATTAAAAGTACACATCAATGTGCAACATATGTAGATATATATATATGTGCTAATTAGAAAAAATATAGTGTCTGTGTGACTGAAAACATTATCATAGTGCTGACACTCAGGTGCCTTCTTAATTGCTCATTTTAGTATTCATACCTACATTGTACTACACGGGGAGTTGAGAATTTGAATTACACCTCGAGCAGGGCAAATATTTTAACTCAAGCAAATCTTTCACACTTGTAGCCTTATAGTGTAAGTTGGAAAATACTTGTTTTTCCTGTCTCTGCTTTATCACAGTAGAGTGACAGACCTAATCACATTCACAACTTAAAGCCAGTTCATCAACTTCTGAGAAGTTACTAAAGCAGCTGAAAGGCAGATTTATTTTAAAACTCTTTGAGAAACTCTTCCACTAACAGCAGCTCCTGTGGTTAACAACACAGCATGTTACAACATGTGGGAAGCACATTCGAATCGGCTGTTGCCTGCACCTGTTTGGTTGCCTTGTGACAATCAGCAGCACCTCTCTGTTCTCCGAGTCTTCATCAAGTACGAGAGCGCTTTGTACTTCTGGAACAAATCCCAAAATGCCGTTCTGGAGATCACTTCCTATAGAGGAAACAGTCCATGAAAGTAAGCAAGAAAGTTAAGCTGAGACTAAATTATAACCTTCATGTGAATAACCACTAAAAAAAATTTAAAATAGGTATCAAAACAATGCTACAAAGTATCATCTGGGGACACCTTGAGAAAATTTATTATAATATTTCTGGGTTTAATTTACACTACATAGTTATCCAGAACTTTAAATGTTGGCATTTCTAAATTTTATTTTAACCAGTAGAATAAGTACTTTTGAAAGCAGATATAGCAGGGTACGGGATGAAGATGGGCTTCCAAGGACAGCTTTCTTATTCGTCCCACTCATACTCTTGTTGAAGCCATTAATTTTTCCAAATTGTCACATCAGCTTTTCTTCTGCATCTTTAATTCCGTGTGTGCAAGTATGGAGCTGCACAATACTTCACTGTTCTCATGGGAATGTAAACATCTTTGGCAAAACAGCAGTGTATGGAAAAAAAATCCAGGTTTCATGAGGGGAAGCTAATGTCTTCACAGTGTCCCATTAAATCTTGTTACTAAAGGATTTCTCCTTTACAGGTAGCAATGGCTTTACTTACCAGTGCATGCTGAATGTCAATATAGAGACTGATACTTTGCACAAACCCCATTGTATGTAAAAGTGACAAAATGGCAAAAGTAAAAATCTAAAATGCCTGCAGTGCTACTGGATCTACATAAAAACTACTCAAGATTAGTCTTTTCCCTTAAAGAGTAAAACAGGGCAAGAACAGAGATAAGCATAATCTCTAAATGTATTTTGAGCTACGTTGCTAAGGGACGCGTAGTAGCTTTGTACATTAGATGCTTCCTCTGCTCTGGAAAACTCAAGATTTCACAATAGAATACCCTGCTTATCGTCAAGTAGATTGCCAATCTTTACATGAAAATTGCTATGAAAACATAGTCATTTACTGTTATTAATTTTCCCAGGGAAATAATATTACCTGCAATAATTACTGTTGCAAAAGCAGCAAATCCCTATTCATCCTTTCCTTCTACAATCTGAGCTCCATATTCAGGATTTGAGAGGAAAACATAAAACAATTCCTGTCCTTCAGGCTCGTCATCGTCAAAAATCTTTATGGACACCCTGCTTTCTCTTTGTCCATCCAGCAAAGTCAAAGAGACTGACTGTTCCTCAAAATCTTCCCCTTCCATTGCCCAAGTGAAGTTGGATCTTCCATCAACGGAAGGAAATCCTTCATAAAAGGATATGAATCTGCTCCACTTTGTGCACTCACTCCCCCAAAGGTTTTAATGGTTACTTCAACATCACCAGTAAAACCCTTGGTCCTTCTGATATGAAGTATCGCTGTGTTGGGGGTACTGTTGTTGGCATCTTCTTCAACATAAATAAACTCTGGCCCCAAACTTAGTATTCCATGAAGAATATCATTAGCGAGGATATTAACGGTTGCAACACTGAAAGCTGGATTCAGATGTGGACTCCAGGCAAGCTTCACAGGTTGAACATCCAAAATTTCCACACAAGTCAAATTTACAAAAAAAAATTCCTCAATTTCAGAGACAGAGTCATCAATTATTGATATTTCTATCACAGCGTTTGTCTGAAAATGTAAAAACGTAAGCTCTCCATTGTAGATGGGTACAAAGTCCTCTAGTGGTTTGGCACTTCCTGGAATGGTCTGATATGTCAATTTAGTGAGATTACTTTGAAAACCAAACAATCTTTGGACATGTAGTGTGACTGCCCAAACATCATCCTCAACTGAAACAGACCTTGAGTTAAGAGCAAACTGGAAGATCCCCATTGGCTCAATTTCAGCTCTTGTAAAACCCGATCTGAAACAGAAAAGACACCAAAGTTGACAGAGGAAATACGAAGCGTGAAGAAAAGTAAAACATTAAAGCAGATTAATTTCCAGTGAACAATCAATGATGGCTGTAAGAAAGCGGATCAAACAAATGTCTAATAGCAGAGGGAAGAAATAGCAACCATACCAAAGCAAGATGTAACATGATTGCCTGAAAAATGATTTTTTAATAATAGGATCGAACAGCCCTCCTCAGATGCAATGCACCCAAATCAGCACAGGATACAGAGTAAAGTTTAAATAAAATAAAGTCTTCCTGAGAAAAGGGAGAAGCAAAGTAAAGTATGATGTTTTTCCGTTCTGGACACAATGAAAGAAGATACATTACAATACAGCCACCCCGAGTAATACCAGTTTTATCTATAGAACAAACTTCCCATTTCAAAGGAAAACTGAGGGATAGACAGATCCTAACAGATCTACAGTTAGAGCCAGGAAGCTAGAGAATGAGAGGAAGTTATTTTAAAACTTACAGTGGGGCTTTGAAATACTAACTGCCCCCTCACAGGAATTTTTTTTCCAGATCTGAGCCCTGTGATCAATATAAACTTAAGCTCTACTTCATTCATATTAAATAGATCCCTTTCTTATTAGAAAATAAGCATAGAAGCAAAACTCTTCGTTAAATCTTGTGTCTTATACCTGTCTGCAGAACTGACCTATTATTCAGTGCTAGAGGCTATCAAATGGCACTAAAATTACAGTGATTTTGGTCAAAAAACTAGACCATTTCCACCACTAAGGGAGCCAAAAGCTCTTCAAAGTCACCTTTACCCTCCATGGGATGTCATCTTCAGTTTTCTAGGAAAGGTCATTCTCACATACTTAATGTATTTGATTCACAGGGTAAATAGGGGCTCTGAGGACACCAGTCCACAGGACAGACAAGCCCAGGAGAAGGGCTCAATCTCAGGATTTATCCATCCATTTCACTCCTGACTTCCTTCAGATTTGCCACTGTAATTGTAACATGGCGAAGCCAAAACCTTTCTCCATACGTGGTGTTACTCCATGTCCATTCTTTTTATACCACTTCTAGCTATCAATGGCTAAGGATGAATGAAAATAAAATAGCTTGAAGAACAGATAACTTATCTGAGATGGAAAACTACATTAAACGTAATGGGTTTGTTTTTTTAAAAAATAAAAAGGAGGTTTATATAAATTAGGTATTTTCAGAACATTTCTTGTTTTATTTTTCTTATTATAAATAATTTGTTACGTAAGACCTTCTAAATATGGATTTTTAGGGACACAAATGAAAACTGGTAAGAGTTGCTTTCAGTCTTCAGCTTCCCGGCTAAAACTGTTGATCTTCATTGTCTTGACTGTCTCCGTTATTCTAGGCACCTATGAAATAGACTGGAGTTGGATAAAAGCCTCAGTTCTGAACAGGTCAGATCTAGATCACTTTGTTCTCACCTGAGACAAGCTATACAAATTTATCAAAGAATGGACTACAAGTTACTAGCTGCCTAGAATAATAACAACAGGGATTTGTATAAGTTTTGTATCTGTACACAGGTCATAATTCTTATGGCATTGGTGCGACTCAAAAACACAAGTAGCATCCTTACCTCAGGCGAGCCCCACCAGACACATTGCTGTGCGCTGCTGTTAAAGTGATGGCAAATGACTCACATTTATTTAGGCTTGGAGTGGCCTGAAATGAAATCACTTTACTTTGCTCACCAGAGGAAAATGCAACAGTACCTGAAGGAAAGAGAGAGTGAGAGAGAGCAAAAGTCAAAATAATCCAATAGGAATCCTCTTTTTATCTGGCAATGCGCTAAAGTACAGACTTTAATCACAATTCCACTCCATTTAGGGAGAAGAAAACTGGATAAGGGTCTTTCCTATATGAAGCTGTCCTTCATGGCCACAGCATCGTGCCTGCCTCCCAGACATGGATCTATGAAGTTGAAGGGTTTTTTTGCTTATAAAATGCACACATCCCTTATAGCTAAAAATTAGACCATACCATTTCAATCTAATGACGCTTTATTAATAGAGAGAGCATACAGAGGTATATATAACTAAAAGGTGGTATCATCACTTATGCAACTTTCGTAGCTGTTTCCTCAGACTGTTACTCACCAAACAGAGGAGTAATATTGCCTGACTGAGCAAAGTCAGTGATCAGGTCTGCTGGGTATCCTGAGATCCAGCTCACGATGACAGAGCCATAAACTCCTTTTCTGGTGATGACAGCCTGGCCTGTCCCTGCTATAATGTCTGTAAGTCGTAAAATCACAGATTCAAAGCCAACCTGTGGAAACATAATGGATTTTGTTATAGAAAATGGAATAAAAGTGAACAATAACATATATGAAAGAGTACTATATTTTGTAAGGTAGGCATCTTAACAGTAGTTACACATGCATATAAATATATGTATGTACATGTCTATCTATGTTTGTGTATATATATATATAAATGCTTTCTTCACAACTCTTCAACGTTTCTAAATCTTAGACTTCTCAGAATTAGATATCAGGGAAAAAAAAGGAACCAGTATGAATGACATTTTGGTACTGAAAACACTGACTATAGCATTTTGTGTCTGTCATTCAAAAGGAAAACAAACCAACCTGCCCTTAATGCTCACATGCAATGGCTGTGGTACCATACAGATACACACAGGTCTAAAATAAAGTATTATTTGTCTATCCAGTGAAAGTAAGTTGTTGTCACATTACATTGTTCACAAAACCATTCTTGATAGTATGATGTACTTTTCTTTCTTTGACCAAAAAATGGGAATGAAAAGATAATTCACACATTCTAAAATGATAAGTGGATGTATAGTAGTAAACAATGTTTACAGAAAGACCATTTGCATTAAGTTCAATTCCAAATTGAAAGACAAAACAGTGTGTCAAGAGAATTAAAATCATTACATAAAGACTTCAATAAAATTTAAGAGACAAAAACTCAGCATGCTGTTGTCTTTGCTTGCCACATAAAAAGGGAACTGTAGCACATATGCCATATTGGAACAGGTATAGTATATTTTTTCTGTCTCATACAAAGCAGACAAATGGAAAATTCCCCACTCAGTGATTAGTCAAAGGTACTGTCAAGTGCACTAAAACGCAGCATGACCTCCACTTCTTTTTGCACATGAGACTGCATGCATGCTCTTATCTACTTTGGGGCTGCTGTACTTAAAGGAATAACATCGTCCAGAACTAGCTATTTTCCTCTAAGTCTCAGAACTTCCACTTCATGTAAACAAAAGTATAAGTAAATCATCATATTTATGCTATTTACATTTTATAGATGAAGAGACCTTTTCAAACTGCATTTACACATCTCTATATGAATTTGTATCAGAGAAAAGACAATATACAGTACAAGTAATAACTGGAACAGTCTTGTTGGTCATTAAATTGGTTGCAATGATGAAAACTTTAAGGAGCAAACTGAATTCTTATAGCGGCTGCCCTTTGTAATGAAGTGTACCTTCCTTCTGCGGTAGAAAATTACACTGCAGTCAGTCTACTGACCTGTGAATTGGCAGCTTCCTCAGGAACAAGCAGAATGGCTGACTTCGCTTTTCCTAATATTTTGGCACATCCTTGGCACTTGTCCCAACCAGGCTTACGTTAGTCAGTTCCAGGGTAAAATTCAAGCCCAGTACAATAAACGCCTTTGAGAGGAAGAATGCAATTAAAATGGTGGCAATGGAATTCCACTGAAAACACGATAACCACCAGTTCAAAGAGTTAAGTGGCAGAAAAATCAGCAGATTTTGTTGTTTGCATGAAAAAGCAGTGTTTTCAAGTCAAGCGTTTTGTTGATTATCTTTCTATAAAGAAACACAGTTAAAACAGCAATATTGTGATTGTAATTTACCAGCAGTTAATGGAAAGATGAGTTTATAGAGCAAGTATTGCCATTTTACTGAACTGTATCTAACATAGTGGGTCTCAGCTTGATCTTAACTCTTAGGGTTAATAAGAATATTTGAATACATAAAATAACAAAATATTGAACTGATAGTAACACAAAGCAATGATGGAAGGAAACACTGGATATTTGAACGCATGCATAGAGTGATTTTGCAGTTATTACCTGAAAATGTGATATTTGAACCCACTTCTAGTCCATAAATAGGAAATTCATTATACCAAAACTCTCTTTTCTGCTTCTTGACAGTGGACAGTATTGAGAGTTCAGTATCTTATTCCAGCACATTTGTATTGTGATGAACACAAATGGAAACAATAGATACCACGTGACTTAAAAGGATAATACAGACCTGGTTGCTTATTGGCACTCTTTTCACTCCAAAGCTGGCACCGTCTTTTATTGTGAGGTATCCCACCTCATTCTCAGGCTCAATTAGTGCTTCTTCACAATGAGATGTGATATGGTACTCCACAATTGCTTCTCCAAATGCCCCAGCATGCCGAGTTACATTGATCTGAACATACCGACGATCCAGGTTCCTCTCTACGAGTACTGACTGCTGGTCAGAGTACAGGGCGAACACTCCATAGGGGTCATCATTTGCAAACACATTGATTTCCGAAATTCTTTTCTCTTGGTCTAAATCTGCTCCACCTTCTACTGAAATCAGCTGCACCACATAGTTCTCAACCAGTCCTGGAACATCGTCAGGTAACAGGTAGATGATTATCTCAGCTGTGCTCTCCTGGTCAGCAACGACAACAGATCCCTCTGTCCTAAGAAAGTCACCCGTGATGTCAGATTCACTACGTATTTCCCAGTAAACCTGAAATTTATTTAGAAAATGCACAAAATGAAGGCAATATCACCCACAGAGTCGGAAACTTTCACATTCATGGTTCAGTATAGATTGCATACGGAATAGGTTGGGTTTAAATGGGTAAAATACAAATTTGTTTAAGTATGCATAGAAAGAAGCACATAGACTATCTTACAAAGTGGTGTGTTGTTCTTCCAGCAGTACTGTGAATGCAAAGATTACCTTTGTATATCCTCTGGACACCTACGTAAAACTATACGGAATCTCTGAACAATTGCTTGAAATTATTTCTATTTTTACACCAAGATATCCTTGCTGTTTTTCCAGTTTCCAGAATTCCTCACAACAGAAAGGTGTGAAGAGTTCTCATTAAACACATTAGATGCTTTTTATTAATTTTTTTTTTTTTTTAATAAATGAGTACTTGTGAAAATGCTGACTTGCAAACAACTTTAGGTAAAGACAATGTAAGTGATGATTCTAAAATGTCTGATTCTTACCTTTACATATGGCTGAAAAAGAGTAAATTGTGAGGATCTCAAAGAAAGCTCACTATGAAAGTCTGGTCTCTCCTGTTCTCCCATCAAAAGCACAGGAGCAGAGGGAGAGAGGAAGCAAGACAAGCACTCCAGTGCTGGTTTTCTGTTGTTTTCACTGACCAGGGGAGACTGAATCTGACTCTACAAACCACAACTACTAGAGCTGAGGCCTTGCTAAACTCAGTCTAAAAGGCGACATTTCAAAATTTGAGAAATACGCAATTGAAAGGCACAGAATAAGATCTCCCTCCATGCATTGATACAGAGGATTATTTCAGATTATAATGTTGATTAGGAAGAGAGTGAGAATACCGTTATGTTTCCCATGGTGCCCTGGATTCGTCTGACAAACAGTGTAATACTTTGTGGCCCTTCCACTGCAGAGGGTTCTGTGAAGTTTTTCTCAGTTAACGATTCAGGAGCAAACTGTACCATTCTGTTGGGATCACCAAACTTCTGTATCTTTAAGGAAGTAATTGAATAAAAAAAAATTAAACAATCAGAAATGTAAAGTGAATAGTATTCTTGTTTGAAACATTGAGATTTTCATTGCTAGATGCTATAGGGAATGTATCAATTAGTTCTTCCTCTTGAGTTTTCTCCTCTTAAGAAGACTCAAGAGTACATCGGTATTTAGAAGAGAGTCTGAGAGAGTCTGCTCTCTAATAGGTCATTTCCCAACTTATACTGGAACCTGGGGTTGTTCCTGCCCAGACACAAGACTCTACACTTGCCCTTGTTCCATTTCATTAAATTGCTCCCTGCCCAACTCTCCAGCCTGTCCAGGTCTCCCAATGGCAGCACAGCTTCCAGGGTCAGCCACTCCTCTCAGCTTGGTGTCATCAGCAAACTTGCTGACAGTCACTCTGTTCCCTCATCCAAGTCATTGATGAATATATTGAATAATACAGGCCCCAGTACTGACTCTTGAGGGACTGCACTAGATACAGGCCCCAACTGGACTCTGCCCCGTTGACCACGACCATCAAACCCATGTAGCAGGGGAGGCAAAAGAAAAAGAGGCAAATGACAAGCTATTCAGTCATTATGATTACCCTTCAAAGCTTTGCAGGATAAATACCAATAACAGAGATCTCAAGAGGAAGAAAAGCAATATGACTTACTATTAGTGTAATGCTGTTTGCCTTAGGATCTAGTTCTGCTTCACCTTTCATAAGGCTCAGCCTAATAATGAAGATCTCCTGAACTTCAACTTCTTCACGAGGATGGATTTGTAGATTAATAGTTCTCAGCCCTCCTTCCCCTTCTCCAAAATAGAATGATCCGTTCACAGGGTCACCAATGTCACTATTCAGGGGAGATAAAACCTCTTCTGAATTGGGTCCCAAGATGTCCCAATTAATCTGTGGAAGATACCAGTTAGTTTCAGATTTACAGTAGTGACATATTATAACTGCCTCCCAGGTCGGGGGAAGTGACAGAGTAACACAAGCGACATAAAAATTCTTGCATCTGCTAACAAGCTACATTTAAATATGTGCTCTTTTTACAGAACACAACATATTAATAATTGATTATATGTGGGAAAATATAGAATCCTTTGGAGAAAAATAAACATTAAAAATAGAAATTCTGAAGTGCTAGTTAGCCACAATGCCATTTTATTAAATTCTAGATATTAGTTACAGAAAAGAAAATAAACTGAGGTTTCTGTAGCACGTAACAGGAAATGCACAGGCCAGTTTACTTTTCTCTTCCTTTCACAAGTTGTTTTGAAAAGCTCACCAAATAAGTATCCTGACCAGAAACATTCCCTGGCAAGTGTGATATCAAGACTGAGAACGACAAATATTTTCTGCAATAGAAGTTTTTAATGCCTCCAATCACGATTCACACTTCCTCAGGCTGATTAAAAGCTAGAATATTTTCAAAATTTCCCACAAATTAGATTGGTTTTGAAGGGGTCCTATTCAGCATCTTAAAATTATTATTTTGACACTTAATTGTTTTTCAGTTTTCTTCAATGACTTCTAGGAAAAGGCCAAGAAGACCACGGCAGCTTTCACATGAGGAGAGCAGTAGCTCATGGCCTTTAATGCCAATTTTCCAATCATTTGCCCAGACTGTGGAAGCCTTATCTTGGTTCATATTTATACTTTCACTTTGGCAGTGATACATACAGACTAAAAAAAAGTCTAGAGGCCTCATAGTAAACAATTTACTGAAAATAAAAATAAATTGACCAGCTTCAGGAAGTAATTCAACTGAGTTCAATTAAATTAGCGGTGGTGCATGAAATTAACTATATTTTCAATGGGATTGGGAGATAGTTCAAAATAAAGTACACCAGACCATAATAAAAGGAGAAAAGCAGGAGGACAAAGAGAAGATCAAAAAAGTAACAATATTTTCTGTTCTTCTGCAACTATACAGAATTCACACTTAATGAAAAGCTGCAACTATCCCATTAGAAATCAGTCACAAGGAAAAAAAGACCTTCTGAGACACACAAGAACAAAAAATTAAAATTATGATTTGTCATTCAACCATGCGTCCAGCTGGATCTGTTTAAAGATATACAGAAGTCATCTCTGTAAGCATACAGCAGAAGATTCCCCCCATTTGCAGAGAATGGTGATATCTGAAATAAAAATATTGTTTTATTTCCCACATGTGCTAAATTTAAAAAAAAAAAAAAAAACAATCAGCAAAATATTTTATTATTCACAGCAGTACTATTAACACCCAAACTTTCTGATAATCTAGGTAAAAAGAATGTAGTTGTTTGCATAAAATTTAACAGGCACTATGAAACTCCAATAATAGCTTCTTTTCCCTCCCTTTAAATATTTCAGGGCTGCAGAAATTTGCTTTTCAATTCAAACTCTGCTGACAGGCATACTGCACGTGCTAAAAAACGGTTTCTCAGAAGTAGATTAGTGAATAAATATCTGAAAAAAATAATTACCTTTCTTCATCATCTGTGATAGAGATATAGATAAAAGTCTGGTTCTGGCCACGATAAAAAATGACAGAATCATTATGGATGATGTAGTCAACGTTCGGAAGTGCAGAAATACTTCGAGAAAGGAAATCGGCTGTTACATCGCCATACGTTCCACGCTTTCTCACAACAGGAATCATGATTAATCCAGCAACCTCTTGCACTTCAAGAAAAATTGGGAAAAAAAGTTATTTTATTTCAAAATTTGTGAGAGAGCCACAGGCTTATCCTCTAAACCATAGTGAAAACCTCTGGTAAACTTACCCTGTAGAAGGATATACTGTGGATCAAATTCTATGATGCCTTCTGCATTATCACTTTTTGCTATAGTGACTCGTACTGTGGAGATATTTCCTATTACTGGGGGTTGATCTATCTGTAGATCATTTTCCTTTACGGTGAAATCAAATCCACTTGCAAGAACATAAAAAGGAATATTACATTAAAAAAAAATCTTGCAAAAGTATTGTAATGCAAGTATGACAATTTTCAATTACCACAAATACTTTTATTTTCTGACAGTTACCACTGAAGATTTTTGGTCATAGATATTGTTGTGCACGGAAGAAATGTTACCAGCACTGTGAAGCTTGAATTTTAATCTATTAAGTCACTATTAAGATCTTTACCATAAGCTCTTCAGAGCGATAACGTGTCTGCAGTTCTGATTTACTTCCCCGTGTTGGGAGGCATCTTGAGCTGTATTTTTACCCAGAGCACTTTATAGTTTCTTTGTGCATACAGCCCAAAGTTGGCAGCTGAAAACTGAGCTGTCTTTCTGCTTTTCAGGAAAGAGACATGCAAAACAGAAGGGAAATGGGACTTACGGGTAGCACCCAGAGGTAATTTGGTTTTGAAGGCAGAAAGATACGAGAATAGTACTATGAGATCACTTGAGAAATGTTCTGTGTGCTGCTTGTCTAAAAAGCTAGAGGCTAATCCTACTCATGACATTGTCGGTGAACTGAAGCATGGCAAGAAATTGTCTATACCATGATCTAGTACATGTTCTAAACTGGTGCTGCACAAAGCATCCCTTTGTCTGTTGGGATTCTCAGGGCAGCATGAGAATCTGTTTTCTTGCTTCTATTTGCTGTTTCACTAAGGGAAAGTGTTGTAAAACTTTTTCTCCAATTCTGTTAGAAGGTATGGTAACATTGTGATTTCTTCATCTTGTTTTCAGCTGACTGAATGCAGTGAAAGAATTGCATCTTGTTTCAACTAAGACCCAGTGCTGCTTTGATTATGCTGATCATCGTAACAATGTACCGAATTTCAGTTCAAGCACCAATCCTGAACTGAATCCTGAAAAGCACAAAGCATCTTCAAATATAATTGACTGCCTTCCCCTATTCCTTTGATTAGAATCCTCTTTCCTTTAATGAATCTATGTTGTAAATAATTGGAAGACATATCTAAAGCTCCTCAGCAATACTGAAAAGACACCTACGTAGTATGTTCTGCCCTTCTTAAAAAACAAGCATCTAATTTTTAAAATACTTATGATTTTAGAAGTGATAATGAAATGCAGCATTCAATTAATTCTTGCCAAATGTGGAGCCTCATAGCTTTTGAAACAGAGCTGTTTTGGATAAATGAGTGATGTACTCACCTAATAAGAGCAGTCCCATTATAATTTCCTGAAGGTTCTCCAATCAGAACATGCTGGGATGAATGAGCTATCCCAACCACCCCAGAAGCTCCTTCATCACCCACAACAATGATGGTTGCAACACCTATGAAGAGAACAAAAGCTTCTCATGGTAAAACAAAGCTAACTAGTGAGGTATTTTTTTAGCATGTTTGGTGACACAGATGGTTAAGCACCAGCTTCCCGGGGAGCCCATGGAATCCCCAACCTTGGAGATATTCAGAATGTCAGTAGACAAGGCATTCAGTGACCTGATCTCATTGTGAAGGCAATTCAACAAGGTGACCCCCCTAGATGGTCTCTTACAAACGAAATTATTCTATGCTTCTTACAGGTCTGAACCTGGTTTTGGTTTCTGCTTGTTTTTGTTAAACAATTCTTTACAGACAATGTTGATTAGCTGAACACAAAAGTCTACGCCAACACTTGATTTAGACGGAAAAAATACGATCTAAAATTCTCTTTGATTTCTTCAGATAAGAAAAAAACTGAGGGAAAAATACTGACCTCCTTTTGTCACAGGAGCTCTGCTAGCTCGTTTCTTCTCTGTTGTTTCTGGGGGGAGTTGGGTTTTATTTACGGGGGGGACGTTTGAGTCGATTCATGTGAAGATACACAATTCTGCACTAGCTTTTAAGAAATGTGTATTTTTTTCAGACCACTTCACTTCTTCACAGAATATCAGTTCTAACTATAACATTCAGCACACATTCGGCTCCTCTCTTTGACTTGTACAACGAATCCCAAAAGACACATCTCCTTAGGACTCAGGGCGTCTAGCACACAGACAGCCGCGGCGCGAAAGCCGCGCCCACCGGACACAGAACCCGCCGCGCCTCGCCCCGAGCTCCCGCCGAAGCGGCGCCCCGCTCGCCACGCCACCGGCTCTGCTTTTCAACGTCCCCCCGACTAACGGGGGCTGCGCCGCTCCCGGAGGGACTGCCGGACCGGGCACGGGCGCTGCGCCGGAGGGAGACACGGCTCCAGACCGCCAGCCTACAGCGCACCTGCCCGCAGGGTCACACGCCTCCCGCCAGCTTCGCCCGCTCGGCGGGGGGGAACCGGAGACGAACGCCTCCGCGCCGGCAAATCCCGCCCCCCCGTTCCACCGGCACGGTCACCCCCGCCGCGGCCGCACTCACCTGCCGCCTCTTCCGCCGCTCCGCTCCCGCCAGGCGCTCGTGCTTTGGGCATGCGCGGTAGCGAGACCGCAGCACCCGCCCCTTGCCGCGTCCCGGTTGGCTGCCTGGGACACGTCAATCACCTCTCTCGCCGCCTAGCAGCGCTCGCGACTCGGGCATGCGCAGTACGGAGACCTCAACGCCCGCCCCTCTGGCAACCTGATAGGCGGACAGAGTGGCGACTGACGTGCCTAGGCAGCCAACCAGCGCTCCGCCCCTCCAGCCCTCCAGCCCTCCCGCGCCAGCAGCCGCGTTGCAAAGGGAACAATAAACCGCGCTCCCCTGCTTTCCGCTGAAAAGGGGGGCGGCTGGGTCCCCGCAGCAGAAAAAACCCTTCCGTCCTGCATTGCCCTTCGCCAGTACAACTGCACAGCTGGGAACTCGGCAACGTCAAGCGGCCGTCTGACAGACGCACACTCGGAACTTGACTCGGCTGGCGATTTTGGCTGGCTTACACACACGGACTTGCACTTCTCTGAGGAAACTAGTTCTTTTTTAAGCACAGCCTCTCCCTGGGGAAGAAAAAACGCCCCCTCCGAGCTCCCAAACACTAGGCAGCCGTGGGGAAACCACTGAAAGCCAAGACCGACAGCAGCAACGTCGAGTGCAATCTGGCTTCAATTCTGATCACGCACTTAATGGCCTCTCCCAGGCCTACCAATGACTGCTCCTTTTCTGGAAGGACAAACTGAACGTCCTAAACTGAAGACTGCACGGAACACAGCTCCACTGGCAGCCAATTCGCCTCTTCTCCGGCTTCCACGGGGAATATCTTGTAGCGTCCTCCAACTCGCAAACGTTCTTCCTCAGTCCACGGCCCCAGACGCGGAATCTCCTGAGCAGCGAGCGGAAACAACAGCGCGGGACTTTCTTCACGGCACCGAGAAGGCGGCGCTGGCGAAAAAGCAGGCCAAAGCACCTGAACCCGTCTGCCGCCCCCAGTGAGTGCACAGCTGCGCCGTTTGTTGGCCAGGTTCCGCGTGTTGCACGACGTGGCCCAGTCCTGCATTTCTCACGCAGACAGATACACGGGAGCTCTGCTAGTAAAAGAGCAAAGACAGTTGTAGGCAGAACTGAATGCTGCTCCGAGCTACTTCTCACCTATGGCAAAAGCTTCACAGGAGCCCGAGGAAAGGCGCTCAGCAGCCGATCTACAAGAGAAACGAAACAGATCATGCCTTAACGCGAAAGAGCAACAGGGCGTTACTGCGCAAGCTTGTCCCTGATCTACAGCTGAGAGCGAATACTTGTGTGCTTGTCGGAGAGATTGTGTCTTACCTGTAAGTGTCTGGGAGTTTGGGGCAGGTCAGTGTGGCTGGTTCGATAATCAACGTCTAGGATAGCTGCAGAGCGGTCCCTGTTGGTGTGGGGACAGTGTGCCTGTAGGTCAGTCTGTGTTCCTAGCGCCTCCTGTATCGATCCGTCGCTCCACACGCATGTGAGTCCATGTCTTTCTCTCCACAAGCATGTGTGTTGATTTCGTCACACATGTGCATCTGTGTTAGTGTTGAGCTCAGCGGAGTGTGTCTCTCGACACTTGGTGTGCGTTGGCTGTGCCTGTGTGTAACGCAGCACAGCCATGACTGCCTCGGTGAAGAGAGACCAGGGAAATCATCTAGGCAGAGTCAACAAAGGAAAACCGAAGAGGGATTGACGTGTGCTCGACAGAGACGGATTCCCTGCGCTGACATTTCTCAGTAACACGAGAAGAAAGCTGAGCGGTAGATCGACCGGAGAAATGCTTCCCTAGACGACATTTAGCGAATGAACTGCATTGTGCACGGCTTTCGGGATTGTGCCTGAAAAGTGCGAAAACCAGCAGAGCCTGCGCTCAAAAGCTGGTGGCTGTGTGACTGCATTGATGCACGTTCCCGTGTCTGCGAGTGTATAGACGGCTTTTTCACGTTCACACAAATGCATCTAATCGGGTTTTTCTTCTGTGCGTGCACACGCGTTTCCCTTGTCTCTTCGGAACAGACGTAGCTCTCTCCATGCTGAACGACGTGGTAAAACACGTCTGCCTATATTTTGGTAAACAATCGAGGGTGCGTGTTCCGTCAGCGACATTTCCGCAGACGACTCCGCAGAGCCAGTTCTGAAAGCTCCGCACACCAGGACTGAATGTAGAACGAAGCAATTGCACCGGTGCACGCAATCACATATTCTGACGGACGTCTTTTATGGCACAGCAGCACGAAGGTATTTGCGTTCAGGCACGTATCAAAACAATGTGTGGACGAGGGTGTGTTGGTATTTTCTCCGTACGGCATGCTTCGTGGTAGCTTACTTGCCGATCGCAGTCTTAGAGGTTTCTATACACGACTCGGTATAGGGAGAGAAAGAGAGCGCATCGGAAAACTTGCGTTTTCTGCGCTGGAACCTAGTTGCTACGCATTGTTTTTGTCCACGTGAACACACACGATTCCCCACTGAAAACCAAGCAGAAACCATTCCACAAGCTCCCAGGTAGGCGCACCCACCACCTCGTGCATGCGAACGCAGCTAGAGAAAAGCACCTAATTTTCCTCACTGATGCTTAAGCAAACGCCTGGCCACACACAAGCACACATCCGCAAGCGCGCCCACTCCCATCTATGCACAGAGAGACGTACGCGAAACGTACTGACATGCTTGAGGGTAAACAGGTGTGCATTGATGGTTGTCGTACTGCATCACGCATCCGTGGCTGCACGAGAATATTCTTTTGGAGGGTACGTGCAGATACGTCCCTGTACTTGGACGATCGTGTGCTTGAAAGCATGTGTGTCTACAAAGGATTGTCTGTCCACTTGCGTGTGCCTTTTTGCAGGCTCATTTCGTGCTTAAGCGCGAGTGAGTGCACAGCTGCGCCGTTTGTTGGCAAGGTTCCGCCTGTTGCACGACGTTACCCAGTCCTGCATTTCTCACGCGGACAGATGCACGGGAGCTCTGCTAGTAAAGGAGCAAAGACAGTCGCAGGCAGAACTGAATGCTGCTCCAAGCTACTTCTCACCCTTGACAAATGCTTCACAGTGTCCCGAGGAAAGGCGCTATGCAGGTGATCTACAAGAGAAACGAAAGAGATCATGTCTTAACGCGAAAGAGCAACAGGGCGTCACTGCGCAAGCTTCTCCCTGATCTACAGCTGAGAGCGAGCACCTGTGTGCTTGTCGGAGAGACTGTGTCTTGCCTGTAAGTGTCTGGGAGTCTGGCGCAGATCAATGTGGCTGGTTCGATAATCAACGTCTAGGATAGCTGCAGAGAGGTCCCTGTTGGTGTGAGGACAGTGTGCCTGTAGGTCAGTCTGTGTTCCTGGCGCCTGCTGTATCTATTCGTCGCCCCTGACGCGTGTGAGTCCATGTCTTTCTCTCCACAAGCATGTGTGCTGATTTCGTCACACATATGCATCTGTGCTAGTGTTGAGCTCAGCGGAGTGTGTCTCTCGACACTTGGTGTGCGTTGACTGTGCCTATGTGTAACGTATCACAGCCATGACTGTTCCGGTGAAGAGAGACCAGGGAAATCATCTAGGCAGAGTCAACAAAGGAAAACCGAAGAGGGATTGACGTGTGCTCGACAGAGACGGATTCCCTGCGCTGTCATTTCTCAGTAACGCCAGAAGAAAGCTGAGCGGTAGATCGACCGGAGAAATGCTTCCCTAGAAGACATTTAGGGAATGAACTGCTGTGTACGCTGCTTTCGGGACTGTGCCTGAAAAGTGCAAAAACCAGCAGAGTCTGTGCTCAAAAGCTGGTGGCTGTGTGACTGCATTGATGCACCTTCCCGTGTCTGCAAGTGTATAGACGGCTGTTTCACGTTTACACAAAGGCACCTGGTCGGGTTTTTCTTCTGTGCGTGCACACGCGTTTCCCTTGTCTCTTCGGAACAGACGTAGCTCTCTCCATGCTGAATGACGTGGTAAAACGCGTCTGCCTATATTTTGGTAAACAATCGAGGGTGCTTGTTCCGTCAGCGACATTTCCGCAGACGACTCCGCAGAGCCAGTTCTGAAAGCTCCGCACACCAGGACTGAATGTAGAACGAAGCAATTGCACAGATGCGCGCAATCACATATTCTGAGGAACGTCATTTATGCCACAGCAGCACGAAGGTATTTGAGTTCAAGCACGTATCAAAACAATGTGTGGACCGAAGATCTGTGGGTGTTTGCTCCATACGGCACGCTTCGTGGTAGCTTACTTGCCGATCGCAGTCTTAGCGGTTTCTATACACGACTCGGTATAGGGAGAGAAAGAGAGCACATCGGAAAACTTGCGTTTTCTGCGCTGGAACCTAGTTGCTACGCATTGTTTTTGTCCACGTGAACACACACGATTCCCCACTGAAAACCAAGCAGAAACCTTTCCATAAGCTCCCAGGTAGGTGCACCCACCACCTCGCGCGTACGAATGCAGCTAGAGAAAAGCACTTACATTTTCACACACTGATGCTTAAGCAAACGCTTGGCCATACACATGCACATATCCGCAAGAGCGCCCACTCCCATCTATGCACAGAGAGACGTACGCGAAACGTGCTTACATGTTTGAGGGTAAACAGGTGTGCATTGATGGTTGTCGTACTGCATCACGCATACGTGGCTGCACGAGAATATTCTTTTGGAGGGTACGTGCAGATACGTCCCTGTACTTGGACGATCGTGTGCTTGAAAGTATGTGTGTCTACAAAGGATTGTCTGTCCACTTGCGTGTGCCTTTTTGCAGGCTCATTTCGTGCTTAAGCGCGAGTGAGTGCACAGCTGCGCCGTTTGTTGGCAAGGTTCCGCCTGTTGCACGACGTTACCCAGTCCTGCATTTCTCACGCGGACAGATGCAAGGGAGCTCTGCTAGTAAAGGAGCAAAGACAGTCGCAGGCAGAACTGAATGCTGCTCCAAGCTACTTCTCACCCTTGACAAATGCTTCACAGTGTCCCGAGGAAAGGCGCTATGCAGGTGGTCTACTAGAGAAACGAAAGAGATCATGTCTTAACGCGAAAGAGCAACAGGGCGTCACTGCGCAAGCTTCTCCCTGATCTACAGCTGAGAGCGAATACTTGTGTGCTTGTCGGAGAGATTGTGTCTTGCCTGTAAGTGTCTGGGAGTTTGGGGCAGGTCAGTGTGGCTGGTTCGATAATCAACGTCTAGGATAGCTGCAGAGCGGTCCCTGTTGGTGTGGGGACAGTGTGCCTGTAGATCAGTCTGTGGTCCTGGTGCCTGCTGTATCGATCCGTCGTTCCATACGCGTGAGAGTCCATGTCTTTCTCTCCACAAACTTGTGTGCTGATTTCGTCGCACATGTGCATCTGTGCTAGTGTTGAGCTCAGCGGAGTGTGTCTCTGGACACTTGGTGTGCGTTGGCTGTGCCTATGTATAACGCAGCACAATCATGACTGTTCCGGCGAAGAGAGACCAGGGAAATCATCTAGGCAGAGTCAACAAAGGAAAACCGAAGAGGGATTGACGTGTGCTCGACAGCGACGGATTCCCTGCGCTGACATTTCTCAGTAACACGAGAAGAAAGCTGAGCGGTAGATCGACCGGAGAAATTCTTCCTTAGACAACATTTAGCGAATGAACTGCATTGTGTATAGACGGCTTTTGGGATTGTGCCTGAAAAGTGCGAAAACCAGCAGAGCCTGTGCTCAAAAGCTGGTGGCTGTGTGACTGCATTGATGCACCTTCCCGTGTCTGCAAGTGTACAGACGGCTGCTACACTTTTCACACAAATGTATCTAGTCGGGTTTTTCTTCTGTGCGTGCACACGCGTTTCCGTTGTCTCTTCGGAAAAGACGTAGCTCTCTGCATGCTGAACGACGTGGTAAAACGCGTCTGCCTATATTTTGGTAAACAATCGAGGGTGCGTGTTCCGTCAGCGGCATTTCCGCAGACGACTCCGCAGAGCCAGTTCTGAAAGCTCCGCACACCAGGACTGAATGTAGAACGAAGCAATTGCACCGGTGCACGCAATCACATATTCTGACGGACGTCTTTTATGGCACAGCAGCACGAAGGTATTTGCGTTCAGGCACGTATCAGAAACAATGTGTGGACGAGGGTGTGTTGGTATTTTCTCCGTACGGCATGCTTCGTGGTAGCTTACTTGCCGATCGCAGTCTTAGAGGTTTCTATACACGACTCGGTATAGGGAGAGAAAGAGAGCGCATCGGAAAACTTGCGTTTTCTGCGCTGGAACCTAGTTGCTACGCATTGTTTTTGTCCACGTCAACACACACGATTCCCCACTGAAAACCAAGCAGAAACCTTTCCACAGGCTTCCAGGTAGGTGCACCCACCACCTCGTGTGCAGGAACGCAGCTAGAGAAAAGCACCTACATTTTCACACACTGATGCTTAAGCAAACGCTTGGCTATACGCATGCACACATCTGCAAGCGCGACCACTCCCATCTTTGGACAGAAAGACGTACGCGAAACGTGCTGACATGCTTGAGGGTAAACAGGTGTGCGTTGATGGTTGTCGTACTGCATCACGCATCCGTGGCTGCACGAGAATATTCTTTTGGAGGGTACGTGCAGATACGTCCCTCTACTTGGACGACCGTGTGCGTGAAAGCGTGTGTGTCTACAAACGATTTTCTGTCCACATGAGTGTCCCTTTTTACAGGCTCATTTCGCGCTTAAGCTGGAGTGAGTGCACAGCTGCGCCGTGTTTTGGCAAAGCTCCGCGTGTTGCACGACGTTGCCCAGTCCTGCATTTCTCACGCGGACAGATGCAAGGGAGCTCTGCTAGTAAAGGAGTAAAGACAGTCGCAGGCAGAACTGAATGCTGCTCCAAGCTACTTCTTACCCTTTGCAAATACTTCACAGTGCGCGAGGAATAGCTTTCCGCAGCCGATGTACAAGAGAAACGAAAGAGATCATGCCTTAAAGCGAAAGAGCAACAGGGCGTCACTGCGCAAGCTTCTCCCTGATCTACAGCTGAGAGCGAATACTTGTGTGCTTGTCGGAGAGATTGTGTCTTGCCTGTAATAGTCTGGGAGTTTCGCGCAAGTCAGTATGGCTAGTTAGATAATCAACGTCTAGGATAGCTGCAGAGCGGTCCCTGTTGGTGTGGGGACAGTGTGCCTGTAGGTCAGTCTGTGTTCCTGGCGCCTGCTGTATCGATCCGTCGCTCCACACGCGTGTGAGTCCATTTCTTTCTCTCCACAAGCATGTGTGCTGATTTCGTCGCACATGTGCATCTGTGCTAGTGTTGAGCTCAGCGGAGTGTGTCTCTCGACACTTGGTGTGCGTTGGCTGTGCCTGTGTGTAACACAGGACAGCCACGACTGCTCCGGTGAAGAGAGACCAGGGAAATCATCTAGGCAGAGTCAACAAAGGAAAACCGAAGAGAGATTGACGTGTACTCGACAGAGACGGATTCCCTGCGCTGTCATTTCTCAGTAACGCCAGAAGAAAGCTGAGCGGTAGATCGACCGGAGAAATGCTTCCCTAGACGACATTTAGGGAATGAACTGCATTGTGCGCGGCTTTCAGGATTGTGCCTAGAAGTGCGAAAACCAGCAGAGCCTGTGCTCAAAAGCTGGTGGCTGTGTGACTGCATTGATGCACCTTCCCGTGTCTGCGAGTGTACAGACGGCTGTTTCACGTTTACACAAAGGCACCTGGTCGGGTTTTTCTTCTGTCCGTGAACACGCGTTTCCCTTGTCTCTTCGGAACAGACGTAGCTCTCTGCATGCTGAACGACGTGGTAAAACGCGTCTGCCTATATTTTGGTAAACAATCGAGGGTGCTTGTTCCGTCAGCGGCATTTCCGCAGACGACTCCCCAGAGCCAGTTCTGAAAGCTCCGCACACCAGGACTGAATGTAGAACCAAGCAACTGCACTAGGTGCGCGCAATCACATATTCTGAGGGACGTCATTTATGCCACAGCAGCACGAAGGTATTTGAGTTCAAGCACGTATCAGAAACAATGTGTGGACCGAGGATCTGTGGGTATTTGCTCCATACGGCACGCTTCGTGGTAGCTTACTTGCCGATCGCAGGCTTAGCGGTTTCTATACACGACTCGGTATAGGGAGAGAAAGAGAGCGCATCGGAAAACTTGCGTTTTCTGCGCTGGAACCTAGTTGCTACGCATTGTTTTTGTCCACGTGAACACACACGATTCCCCACTGAAAACCAAGCAGAAACCTTTCCATAAGCTCCCAGGTAGGTGCACCCACCACCTCGCGCGTACGAACGCAGCTAGAGAAAAGCACCTACATTTTCACACACTGATGCTTAAGCAAACGCCTGGCCATACACATGCACATATCCGCAAGCACGCCCACTCCCATCTATGCACAGAGAGAGACGTACGTGATACGTGCTTACATGTTTGAGGGTAAACAGGTGTGCATTGATGGTTGTCGTACTGCATCACGCATCCGTGGCTGCACGAGAATATTCTTTTGGAGGGTACGTGCAGATACGTCCCTTTACTTGGACGACCGTGTGCGTGAAAGCATGTGTGTCTACAAACGATTGTCTGTCCACATGCGTGTGCCTTGATGCAGGCTCCATTCGTGCTTAAGCTGGAGTGAGTGCACAGCTGCGCCGTTTGTTGGCCAGGTTCCGCGTGTTGCACGACGTTGCCCAGTCCTGCATTTCTCACGCGGACAGATGCACGGGAGCTCTGTATAGACGGCTGTGTCATGTTCACACAAAGGCACTTGGTCGGGTGCATCCCAGATACAGCATCCCAGATTCAGCATCCCCGATACAGCTTCCCGGATACAGCATCCCAAATACAGCATCCTAGATACAGTATCCTAGATACGGCATCCCAGATACGCCATCCCAGATACAGCATCCCAGGTACAGCATCCCAGATACAGCATCCCAGATACAACATGTCGAGCTGTGCTCCTCTCCCACACCAAGTGCTGATCGTGGGGCTCAGGGTGAGGGGGGGCAGCGAGGGGGTCCGTGGACTGGAATAAGTTTTGTTTGGGATTTCTCAAATGCCTCTGCTGACACATCGTATAAAAACCGATTGCTATAGTGCTAAGGAACGAACAGGAGGATGAGCAACAGACTGCAGAAACTGCTTGCGTTTCGGTTTATTGAAAAATTCTTATTGAACTCAAAAAGCAATACGATCTTGCAGTGGTCTTCTAATACCTAGTGACAGCTTTTAATGTACTGGTTTGGAACTTTGAGATGAGATTTGAGATGAAGGGCTGTTCCATTGTGGGATATTGCAGGAGTAAATTTCAGGCATTTCAGCATGCCTGGCAGATCTGCAGCTTGCTAAAGACCTCAGGCTGTTTGGTTTAATCAGACTTTTGTAGATCCCACCTTCACTGGTCAAAGCACCGGCTGCCAATGTGTTTTCTGGTGTTGTCACTTCTTTCTGACCAAAGACGGCAGAGGCAGCAGCTCTCCTGGTGGTGTCTGTTTTATTGAAACATGGGGATCTACAGGAACTTTAACCCGAAAGCTCAGGAAGCTGTGGTCCGTGGTCTATCTTTGTAATGTTTGTAGATTGTTCTGCAACGTTTGTGAGTGTGAACTGCTGTGCAGGTAGAAGGAAGAAAGCTGTGTGAGCTAAAGCAGCAGGAAGGCTGCAGCCGTGTAAGCCGGGGGTGCAAGCGGCACGAAACGGGCTGCAGCGGCGGAGCCCTCGGTCCCGGGCCGTCCCGGGCAGGCGGCGGAGCCCTCGGTCCCGGGCCGTCCCGGGCAGGCGCAGCCCGAGCGCTCCCGGCCCCGCTGCCGCTGCCCCGCCGGGGCCGGGGCCGCGCTGCGGGCGGACAGCGCCGCTCTGCGGCCGCCGGCGGCTCCGGGCCGGGAGGGGGGGCGGGGCCCGGTGGCGGGCGCCGGACGGGATTGGCTCCGGCGCCGGATGGGCGGGGCCACGCTGCGTAAGTGCGGGGGCGGAGGAGTGCGTGCCGCCGGTGCGGCGGCGGGAGGAGCGCGCGAGGAGCGGCGGGGCGGGCGGTGAGCGAGGGGCGGGCGGACACCGGGGAGACCGGCCGGGGCCGCCCCGGTCCCGGCTGAGGGGGGAGGCTGGAGGGGGAGGGACGGGCTGGTTTGGGCAGGAGGAAGGCGAGGGGCAGGCAGCCGCAACAGCGCGGCCCCGGGCCGGGCCGAGCAAGGGGCGAGGGGGAAACACGCGGGCGGCTGTGAGGGAAGGGAGCCCCGGGCTGAGCGCTGCGCGGGGCTCGGGCGGGGCCGTGGGGCGGAGAGGGGAGCCCGTGGTGCCACAGGGCAGAGGGAGGAAGGCGAGCGGGAGGGGGCGGCGCCAGGGGGCGCGAGGGGCGGGGGCGGCGCTGCCGCGGGGAGGGGCCGGGAACGGGGGGAGCGGCGGAGGAGCCTGAGGGCGGGACGGCGCGGAAGGAGCTTGGGCGGGAAAGGCTGAGGGACCTCAGGGAGGGGGTGACATCGGGGGGGCTTTGGTGGGAAAGACTGAGGGACCTCAGGGAGGGGGTGACATCGGGGAGGCTTTGGCGGGAAAGGCTGAGGGACCTCAGGGAGGGGGTGACATCGGGGGGGCTTTGGCGGGAAAGGCTGAGGGACCTCAGGGAGGGGGTGACATCGGGGGGGCTTTGGCGGGAAAGGCTGAGGGACCTCAGGGAGGGGGTGACATCGGGGAGACTTTGGCGGGAAAGGCTGAGGGACCTCAGGGAGGGGGTGACATCGGGGGGCTTTGGCAGGAAAGGCTGAGGGACCTCGGGGAGGGGGTGACATCGGGGGGGCTTTGGCGGGAAAGGCTGAGGGACCTCGGGGAGGGGGTGACATCGGGGGGGCTTTGGCGGGAAAGGCTGAGGGACCTCGGGGAGGAGATGGCGTCGGGGAGGCTGCAGGGGGCAATGCTGAGGGAGCTCAGGACGGGATGGCACTCAGGTCTGGTTTCAAAGGGAAATGCTGAGGTACCTTGAGGAATGGACGCTGGGCTGGGAGCTATGAACACATCAGACTGGTTAAGAGAGTGTTCATTGAAATAAATAACTTACGCTTTTTCTATGGATAAACAACATTTAATCCATTTCCTTGTGTTCCGTAAAAAACGTGTTCATTAGAGCATAAGCAAAACAGCGCCGGGTGCGCGGGGGATTCACTCCGCCCAACACGCACACCTTTCACGATAAGAAGTGTGCTTAAATACAGTATGGTATTACATATTCATAATGACCCCAGAAACGCCTATACATATTCATGACCTTTCCCGCTTTTTATTAAAATGAGTCTCAGATAACCATTTACATATTCCCCTCCTTGGCCCTCCCCTGTTGCGCCTGCGCAATGTCACTTGGTGAATTTGAGGAAGGGTCTTTAGGGGTCTTTGGATGAAGGCTCCTTCAGCTTCGTCACAGTGGACTTTTTACCTTTGGCTCATTAGGAGGAACTGGCTGGAATCCAAGCTACCAAACCGACTGGAACCAGACTGGTGCCCTCCTTTTTGCTGTAAATCTTGGCTATCTTGTCTCCTCAAGGTTGCAGCTGGTGCTGTAGAACTTCTTATCTCGGCATTTAATGAAGTCCTGCTTTTTTTAGCACAATTAGTTACATACAGCTCTAAGCTAGATATTAATAATGTGGTTTAAAAGGTTAGCTTGTTAGTAGGCCCTTATTATATAGTTGCTTAACCCTTAAAATGTTAGTTCCCTCTATCAATATAACTTCCTAAACAAGTTTCATAACTTTTTACATAGAACTTAACCACCCTTTCCTTTCTCCAGGTTCAGAGCCCGTGCCTCATTTGGTTATACCTGTAAACATTAAACATCTTAGCACGAATCACAACTGCATTTTTCACATCATGACAGAAATTTGTGCAGTGAAGTATTCCAGCAAAGAGCGGGAGAAGAGCCAAACTTAGATCAGGCCTCCTAGGACGCCTGCAGGTTTGGGGACAGGGATGACGAGGTTGTTAATCCGGTCCTAACTGTTTCTTTGTCTGTCCCTCTCTTGCAGCACCTGACTGAATGGAGGAGCAAGTGGACGGGAAGTTCCTGCGCCACACACAGATCACATTTATCGCTCTCGCCCTCAGAGACCCGGAGATCCAAACCGTTCGCATCGTGCCTTGAAGCAGCCTGTGCTCATGCACTTCTCCCAGGGAGAAGGCGGGATGGCAGTGACTGGCCACGTTAAGCCACAGGGTGCACACTGTGCAGCTGTCAAGCCCAGCTCTGCGTTAGCTCACACCTGCGGTTTTGCGCCGCACATTTGAGTTGTCGCTGGTTGTTGCAGCGTTTGGCTTTGGTGAGGACAGCGTGTGTTTGTCAGCAGTTGGTGTAGGTGGGATCTGGAGGAGAAAGCGATATTTCCGTGCCAGAACTGGTTGGTGTTTGCATGGTATTGTGGCGGTTGTTCCCGCAGGCGATGAGTGCTGGAGCATTATTGCAGGATGAGGGGATTTTGGAGGCTTGTCTGTGAGATGCACTAGAGGCAGCAGTTGAAAGCGAAAGGCTGAGATTTGGAGGGTTTGTCGGTGGGTTTTGGACGGTTGTCAGCTGAAGAGTTGGCTGTTTGCAGGTGAGGTGTAGGGCAGAGGGTGAAGCTGACTTTGCCTGGGCGGCGCAACTGGCTGGGTGTGCAGAGCTGAGGAGAGCGGGCTGCTGCGGGTGACCCTAAAGCTGGAGAACCAGCCGGCAGCTCCAGACGCTCCCGCTGCCGGGCAGGGCCGTGCAGGCCAGTGCCCCGGGGCACAGCGACGTGACCCTCCGCAAGTACCAAAGAGCAGATGAGGACCGTGGGCATTTGTACTGAGCTGTGACATCTCTAACCCGTGACATTGGGGTCCAGCCTGAGCAGGACACATGCGGAAGCTGTGCTGCAGGGACGGCAGAGCTGAGGGGAAGGGCTGTGCCAGGGGTTGGTGCCAAGGCAAGGTGGGCGCGCTGTGGGGTGTGGGGAGGTGTCAGCCCCGGACTCAGCCCCTGTCTGACTGTGGTGCCCTTGGGCTGGTGTAGCTCAGTCCTCTGTGTGTTTCTCTTCAGGGGGAGCAGCACGCAAAGGAAAAGCAAGGAAGGAGGTGAACCCATGAGGAAGAGTGATGGATAAAGGAGGGTTGGAGCGCACCTGCCAGTCAAGAGGGATCAAGAAAGAAGACACCAGTGGTGGAACCGCAGGTCAGGAGAGCTCAAGGAGGGAGAAAGGTGACTGTGGCTGTATGGGTTTTTCTAGCTCACACACCAATGAAAACAGTTTGGATAATAAAAGAAATGTATGCAAAACCAATAATTAAAGGCAGAGAATGTTTATATGCTATGTATGGGGTAGACCTGAAGGTATATTTCTTCCTACAACGAAGGAGAATTCGCAATACATGCTGCTGTCAGCAACGACCAGTAAGCGACAAGACTCTATTTACTGATGCCTCTGGTCGCTCACATAAAGTTGTAATTACATGGCTAAACTCAGATACCCAGTGCTGCAAACACAAGGTAGAAAAAGAGACCAAGAGTCAAACAAGTTCTTGAGCTGACAGCTGTTAGGATCGCTTTGAGGTGTTCTGTAACAAGCCTTTGAATGTTGTAACTGGCTCATATTATGTGGCTGGCATACTTAACCGCCTGGAAGCTTCTTTTCTTAAGGAAGAGGATAATCCTCTTTTGATGGCTGAATTGAGAATGCTATGGTTTCTAATAAATCATAGACATCATAGGTATTATGCAATGCACACCCGCTCTCGCAGTGGCCCTTCCAGGACCACTTGCGGAAGGCAGTAGGAGGGCCGATGCACGAGCTGTGCCGCTCACTGTGCCTAAAGCCTTGGAGCAAGCTAAATGATCACATAAATTCTTTCACCAGAGTGCAAAGGCGTTAAAACGACAACTTCAAATGACAGTGGATCAGGCCAGGAGCGTTCTTATGTCCTGCCCCGATTGCCAACAGTTGGCACCCGCGCCATCCACAGAGGGTGTTAATCCAGGAGGGGTTACTGCCAATGAAGTACGGCCAGCGGATGTAACGCATTGTTCTGAATTGGGTAAATACGTACGTGTTTCTGTAGACGCTCATTCCAGATTTCTCGTTGCTGCTGCACGCGCTGGTGAAAGAGCACGAGACGTCTGTAACATTGGTTGGCATGTTTTGCTGTTTGAGGAGTTCCACGATCTGTAAAACCAGAGGAAAGCGGAACGCACACTCGATTAGAGGAGCGATCCCCCAGCGCGCTGTAATAGAAGTGCCTGCTTTTTAACACTTTCAAAACAGTGTTAAAGAGTCTGTTTGACGACTTTTCGGTATCATTTCTGGCGACGAGGATGGGATAATCTGCCTGACCTCCCGTGGATCCCAGGATCTCTGGGACCTTGTGCCGGCACCGGGGAATTCCTGGAAGGGACCACAGCTCCTCGGACCAGCTCGGGACGCGGGTCAAACCCCATCAATGAGATAAGGCACTTTCATTGTCTGGTTGCGTTGGCACGCTGCCTGCGCGAGACGTGGGCGACACCAGCGCGTTGGGTCTGCGCATTCGCGTCTGCGCATTTTGGTAAACTGGGTAACTTAAAAAAAGAAAGAAATTTAAAGAGGAAAATGAGAAAACAATAAATTAAAGAGAAAAACGAGGGAACAGCAATTTGATAAAGGTACCTTTAATGATTTTGCTATTTGTGCCTTAGCAATTGTATAATTGTTTCTGGCTTTAGTGGTTTGTTGTTGTTGTTACTTGTGTCTTGGGGGATTTTATAGTCCAGTACTTAGGGTTCACCAATTGTCTGTTATTGTGATTGTGAAGTAGGTAGTGGACAATCGGCAGGAGGATTCGTGAGAAATCCCTCCCAGGCTGTGTTTTCTGACATTGGAAAAGGATTGTTTGCTGTTCAACAGGGCGTCAACCAGGGAGAATCTGATTGAATATTGTAATTAATGGTGGCCACTGTAAATAATATTAATATGCTTCACAGGTCTAGGTGGGTATACTTTGAGATCTGTGGTATAGTAATGTGCTGCATGTAATATGTAGTAAGATATCTATTTTAAATCATATATTGCCTATTACATAAGGCATATTACACAATATATAATGTTACATATGCATTGTCTTTATCCTCTTCAGATCCATTTGTTTTGAAAAAGGATAATCAGGGAAAGAAATGCAAACCAGTAAAAGGTTTGTTGAAGAACAGCTATTGGTGTAGAATACACAAAGAACATGAGATCAAAATTGTCCCTCGGTCAGTCCAGGGTGGGATCCTGATATCCTTATATCGGGGCACAGGCTGCATTGGTATTGCCAGTGCATTTTATACGGGATTAGACACACTGCGCCTAAAGCTGTAAATATGCCAAAACCTTCTGAGATTAAACAGGATTGTGAGGAGTCTCCCACTGAGTTTTTACACCGTCTTAAACCAACAGCTCAGAAATATATTAATATAGATCCTGACTTGGAGAACAGAGAAATAGAATTCTTAGTTGACTGGGAGCTCATTATTCTGTGTTAAACACTATGCAGGGAATATTAAGTAGCGATTCTGTAACAGTTATGGGTGCCACAAAAATTGCGAAACACGGCCCTTTAACCTGCTGCTTAGAATGTTTGTATGTGGAGTCTGTACTTATTGATTGTGTACCATGTGTCTTCTCTTGTGCACAACGAATGGTTGAAAAAAGCTTTAATGGTGCAATGGCTGTGCAGTGACACGCTGCTATGGCTGCAATTGTTAAACAAAGAAGGGGAGATGTGGCAGGGTTGTGACATCAGGCCCGTGAGAAATTGCAAGAGTCACAGTGTGAGAACAAGCGCTGGTGGAACAACACAAGCAGCAAGGACTGTGTGGGACATGAATCATCAGGGACAGAGGGATTGGTACATCAGGGACAGAGGGATTGATACGCGGTGGGTACATGAGGGACACAGGGATTGATACGCGGTGGGTACATCAGGGACAGAGGGATTGATACAGGATCGGTACATCAAGGACAGAGGTCCGCGATGTTTCAAATGCAAACCTGAGTTTGTATTAAATGTCTCTCTGCATCTTAAAGAGAGTCTGTGCCTCATCTGCTACACCCCTTTATCTGTTTCCCAAATTACGATTTAGACTGTATTTACCGTTGTAAAAACAAAGCTTTCCCCCCTTAATTTTTGTCACGTGTTGTAGTTAGAATTAACAGAGATATTGGAGCCCATCGTAGCTAAACTGGAAAAAGACAGCAGCCGTGTGTATTTTTAAATAAAGACTAAATCAAGTGTGCTAGCTCATTATCTTTAAGCGTTTTACTGTGATCACGTCTCTCCCAAGGTTTTGTGTCTGTTGTATCAAGGCCTGACACCCATGGCCACAGTGGATGAATCACCATGGGCACAACACCAGGAACCTGCCTGTTCGTGTCCAGGATATCCACTCCAGCAGACACGTTTTAATTGGTACTTGCATTATGGATTAGATGCAACAAAAATCCATACTTTCTTTTGTCCTTTGCTATAGAGGAGGGGGTTGAACTTTTCTATAGCAGATTCAATCACTTGTTGTAAAGCAATGAAATAAATAACTTAGGCTTATTTCTATGGATAAACAACGTTTAATTCAATTCCTTAATTGTATTCCTTAAACACTTGTTCGTTAGACCATAAGCAAAACAGCGCTGGGTGTTAGTTCGTTAGTAGGCCCTTATTATGTGGTTGGTTAACCCTGAAAATGTTAGCTCCCTCTATCAATATAACCTCATAAACAAGTTTCAAAATTTTTATGTAGAACTTACCCACCTTTTCCTTTTTGCAGGTTCAGAGCCCGAGCCTCATTTGGTTGTATCTGTAAACATCAAACGTCTCAGCACAAATCACAACTGCATTTCTCACAGACAGAAGTGCCTGATCTCCACAGCTTGCCTGGCAGTGCAGAGAGCAGGAAGTGCGGTGAGTCCTGGGCCTTTGGGGACATTTCACCCTGTTTTGTGTCCCAGTCCCTCCCTGCTCCCTCCTCTTTCCTGCTGTGCCCTTCTTCCTCTTCATCTCTTCTCCCTCTGGCCCTCTGCTGCTTCCTCACCTATTCCCCCACCTTTCTGAATCTCTGTGCAGGGTTTCTCGTATCTCCCTCTCCGTCTCCACCCCTCTGTGTTCTCATCATCCCCGGTTTCTCTTTGTCGTCATTCTTGTCTGTTGCTCTGTCCCGCTCCGTGCCCCATCATTTCTCACTGTATCCCTCTGTCCTGCTCCCTGCGCCTATTCCTGCCCCTCTTCTTTTTTACTCCCTCTTCCTCTTGCTGCCCACCCCAGGATTTTTTCCCAATCTCTATCCTGCCCCAACCCTTATTGTTCTTTCTCTCTCCTGCTCCCTCTCTGTCTTTCTGCCTGTCTGCCCTTTCCCTGCTGCTTCTTTCTCCATCTCTGTCCAGATTACTGCCCCTTTTCCTTCTTGATGTCTTTCTGTCCTGTTTGTCTTTCTGTCTTCCTTGCCTGTTCCCAGCCCCATCCCCTCTCACTGTATCTTCCCTGTCCAGCTGGCTCTGCCTTTTCTTTGTCTTCTCATCCTCTTTCCTGCTCCTCAGCCCTCTTTTCCTCTTTCTCCAGCTCATTGCTGCATGTTTTCCCTTTCCAGTCTCTTCATTTTGATCTAAACTTTGCTTTGTTTCTCAGTCCCTTTGTTCTCTTCCCTTCCTGTTGCCTCTCAGTGGGCAGTGACGACCTGGTTCAGAGACAGCACGGCGACCACATCCCAGGTCGCTCGGTCCATCAGCACACAGATGCCACTGTGGTGGAAAGCAAATGGCGTTTATTAACAAGTAACACAGCGTTATATACCTTAGGTTTGCAACGTCACGTCCATCTGCTTGCCTCACATACTCCTACCTACCTAGGGAGGGGCTACTATCTTTCTGTACAGCGCGAGATCTTCCGGCCTCCAGACCCTAACTACCTACAGGTATGCGTCACAACCCCCCCTGGACACCGTTTGTGTCACAAACGCCCCTGGACAGGGTGTGTCTCACAAACGCCCCTGGACAGGGTGTGTCTCACAAACCCCATTGGACAGCATGTGTCACAACCCCCCCTGGAAACTATGTGTGTCACGAACACCCCTGGACAACGTGTATGTCACAAACGCCCCTAGATAGGGTGTGTGTCACAAACCCCATTGGACAGGGTGTGTGTCACAAACCCCATTGGAGAGTGTATGTGTCACAAACCCCATTGGGACAGCGTGTGTGTCACAAACCCCATTGGACAGTGTGTGTGTCACAAGCCCCCCTGGACAGTGTGTGTGTCACGAACCCCCCCTGGACAGTGTGTGTGTCACAAACACCCTTAGACAGGGTGTGTGTCACAAACCCCATTGGAGACTGTGTCTCTCACAATCCCCATTGGACAGCGTGTGTGTCACAATCCCCATTGGACAGCGTGTGTCACAACCCCCCCCATTGGAGAGTGTGTGTGTCACAAACCCCATTGGACAGCGTGTGTGTCACAAACCCCATTGGAAAGGGTGTGTGTCACAAACGCCCCTGGACAGGGTGTGTGTCACAAACGCCCCTGGACAGGGTGTGTGTCACATACCCCATTGGACAGTGTGCATGTCACAAACCCCATTGAACAGCGTGTGAGTCACAAAGCCCATTGGACACGGCGTGTGTCACAAACCCCATTGGACAGCGTGTGTGTCATAAACACCATTGGACAGTGTGTGTGTCACAAACCCCACTGGACACACAGATGACTACAGTAAAAAACCAACACTGAAGGTATGCAGGTCTTTATTTCTTCTAGTTGAGGGGATCAATAAGAGATTTAGCTGCTTGCACTGTTTTTGTTACTCACACACTGATGATCTAGTATAGAAGCTACAAACCTCACAAGAAGCAGACCCAGAACCTCATTTAAGTGCCCTAAGGTCAAATTAAGAAGTCATTTAGCTGGTTTTCTCAGTGACCCCCCTGCTCTGAGGTTCCTCCTTGCACAGTGACTATCAACGCCAGAAGGAAAATTTACTTTAATCCCGCACGCAGGTGAATTTTGGGTTTTTAAGTTTCTTTCCTTAAATGAATGATGTATGTCTCTCTTACATGGTTAAGTAAAGGTTCACAAAAAAAAGGCATTTCTTTGCTGGACTTTTGTTTCTTTTCAGTGGCAAAATTTGTCACTGTACAAATATTGGATCAGATGGCAACTAAAATATCATGAAGTTAGTTGACATTCCTCCAATACCCATCTATATAAACAGATTGTTATCAGTTACTAAAATGGTTAAAAATCAGTCTTACTGCTCGTCAGTTGTTATTAATGAGAAAACTGTTTTACATAACTGACCTGAAATGCAGATGAATCCAGAAGGAAAAAAAGCCTCGTTGTATGAAGACAAGTTATCTGTTTGGGCATAAACTGCATAAATGGACGTATGAGAACAAGAGCATTCCACATAGTCTGATGTGTCGTCAACCACTTTGCAGAACCCGCTGTCGGACAGCCAGCTGCAAAACAAAATGTTCACAAAGCTGGAAATCGACTTGTCTAATTCACACGGTAAACAGGCTTGAAAATTGTTGTATCTCTGAAAACACCGGGTTTTCTAAACTACTGCATAAGTTTATCTTCATCTATTGCACATCTTTCATGTGCAGTTTTTAGAATAGCATATTTACGTGAAATTAAAACAGCTTTTAAAAAAACATATTATTAAAAAAATATAAGTATATAGTAATGAACTTTGTTTTTCTGCTAGAAATTTTTTTTGTGGCCATGTTTTAAAACTTACACAAGATTCACAGTCCCATCTGAATTTTTAACTAGTGTGTTGCTTATACTTGCACAGTGCTTTAGCCCATTCTGAAGAACACTTGCTGTTTGCTGTTTTGAAACTAAAATACATGTTCTCCTTCAGTATTGCTGAAAATTTTGGAAAAGGATACTACAGGTGACATCCTAAGCCATTTCTAGTGGAAACCACATTGTTCTGTGATACAATGTCTAGATAAAAGGAGAGTATGCAGGTAAATTCTGCTGCATCTCCTTCCTGAATAGTTTATATCAGTGACAGACTGATAGAATCCAGACCATCTAATGAAATCATATCTAAACTAACTAGTTGTCTGCAGGATATAGAATGGAACTCTCTCTAATTTCATTTATACTGTGTGAACAGGAAAGAAATAGGCAAATCAAATAATAGGGCGTTGAAGGGAATACACAGAAAACTTTAGCACATCGCTTGCAATGGTGTGAGTAGCAATAAGAATGGAAAATGATCAGCAGTTCACCACTTCTGAAAAGCAGGATACATCAAGTCAAGCTAGCAGCAGCAATATTAAAAACTACCAGGAGATGGCTTTTCTGTCAAAAAGTAAGAGCCCTACAGAGATCATCGTCAAAAGTTATGCCCAAATTCTGGATATTAGCAAATAAGGAATATTCTGTTTCAGTGACTTGAAGCAATACCAGAGACGCAGGTTTAATTCTTTGTAAGAATGGACTCGAAATGTTGTCTGATAACAACTGTAAAGAGTACAAAAGACGCTAATATTAAGGAAGTGATGCCATTCTGGAATTTATGGCCTCTCAGCATTGCCCAACACATCATTACGTAAACTAAACAGTACTGTAATGAAAAAAATCAATAGTAGAAGTCTGAGAAATCTCTAAGTTAGAATAACTACACATTTTATTATACAGAATGTTTTACGTGCTGGTACAAAGGCCAGAAAAGTTAAGGGAAAAAGATGGATAAGAAATAGATCAATTTCGTACTTGCAGGCGATCTGATCGGACTTGATGGGATTTTATACAAATACACATGGTAGAAACTGGAAAACTAAACAGATTAATAAAACAACCTTTCAGCAGCTTGGCTCCAGAGGAGACATAGAGACTTTTGTGGAACAATCCGACTTCCTGTAGCATAAATCCGATAAACAACTTCATTGTTATCTTTCAAAGGGTATGAACTCCGACCCTTCAAACTCATAGAAAAAGCCTGAAACAATACACACAACATAAACACAAACTTAATATTAAAATTCAACAGTCAGTGCTCATTTTAATCACAAACACACTAAAACGCTCACATTATTTTAAAGACATTTAAGATGGTTCGAGTAATATATAAATTAATTTATTGAAAAAATAAATTGCATTATCTTCCAACCTTGTTCTTCAAGGCAAGCTCTTTGTCTCCAGTAAGGAACCACTGCTGACTGCTATATTCTGTGATCTGTACAGATTCACAGCTCTCGTCTTGAAGAGGGGATAACACAACAGAGACCTTTAACAAATGTTCAGGTACTTGAATAAAATCTCCATCTTTTCCATCAAATCTGTGTCCGTTGATTTGCTAAGGAAACCAGTTGTGAGCCATTATTGCAATGTACGGGCAGCTGTCAAGGCTATTTTTACCTCTGTTGAAGAGGAAAAGCAACAGGGCTGGTAAGTGGAACTGAACTTTCACTATGCTTCACATAATTAGTCTAAAATGTATGCGTAATTAATATTTTATTCCTTCATCATTTTAGGCTTTATTACATTTAATAAAAAGACAGCTTCCGTTTCTGTGAAAAAAGGAGGGGCGGAATTATGATGTATTTTGGCTTCTCCATTTCTCCTCTGGATTTTGCTCACTATGATCTGTAAGAAAAACCATCCCATGGTAAAACAGGTTATCATAATATTCATCTTTATAACTTGATGTAGAGAAGAGTCAATAACAAGGAGAAGCATTAAAATGGATGATCTAGCTCTTATTCCCAAGAGATGACACAAAAAACTTGCAATAAGGAATTTGAACTTTCAAGTTCTGGACACTGTTCCAGATAGCACTGTTATTTATGCCATTTACTGTCTGTTGGCTGAGATGGGCATCTTAACCCCTATAACTTATGAAATGTCACAGAAAGTTACATCTCCAAAAGAAACTGAGAAAGAAATCTAAAGCATGCTGATTTTCACCTGACGGGAAAAAAGAAAAAAGGTATTTTTTTATTCTAGATTCAACTACCAGTTTTTTAATAGGTTCACAGTGGGAGAAACCCACTGTTGAGAAGTGTCTGTGTCATAAAACTGTCATTTGTTTCTGCAGTCATCTATTTTCCCTGCCCATTAGCCTGGCCACAGGTTATGATGCACTTGCAGAAAAAACTAGGAATTTGAAACTACATGTAAAAACTATGAGTTGCTTTCAGGCAATTCTAAATAATGTTCAAGTGAGCAAAACCATGTACACAGAAATTAGAGAACGCCAGTAGAAATTTTGGGTTACTTACTGTCACCTACATCTTAAAGCATAGCTCTCCATCATATAATTACGTTATTTTCTTAGCAAGATTAATTAATCCTTTTCTAAGCAATATTTAAGCTAATGGTGACTTAATACATCCCAGATCTCCTGACTTCTACTCTCAGAGCTACCCCGCATTTGTGACACCAGCTCTTAGAGCTTTCTAAGATTCCGACAGAGTGCAACACGTTTTCATACAGGTAACAAGTCCCTTTTCTAAAAAAATATCATTTACATTTTTACTGTATTAGCTTTCTGGTATTTTCAAAACGTATTTTGAATTCAAGGTTACTTACCTTTCTCCCGGTGACCCACACATTACCCCTGTCAACAGGGAAAAGGCAAATTTCCCGGTCACCGCAGCAAGCAGGCTATATCCTCGTGTGTCCTCGCGCTTTGGGCTAGCCAGGGTGCAGAGTATCTCATAGAAAAGGCTTCTACTTTTATCAGTGAGTAACTGTTTCTCACCAACATCTGTCACCTAAAGGGAGGAGAAGAAATGGAACATTTTATGCACACAAGTCTGCTTGTAACATTTCCTCATAAAACGAACATTTATCCCAGTGTTCATTCTGAAAGTTCAGCATATTTTTCATTTCTTGATCACTGCGGCCAAGGCATCAGGTGCAGTCTATGTCAAAACTACACAAAGATATCCTTACTAATGTGGATTTATTAAAGAAACCATGTGGGACTTTTCATTCCTTCGCAAGTCAAAGATCGTTGCGCCCTGAGGATTCTTGATATGATTTCTGTGTCAAAATGGCAACAGTCACAAATGAATTATTCTTCATTAATATTTTTATACTGTTTTGTGTCTAGGTATTTAAACATTTTCCAGCTCCACATTTAAACACTTTCCAGATCCATTTTGCATTGCTCCACAAGTCCAGAAGAGCCAGGAAGCCACAAAACTAGTCCCAGGGTTTTCAGAGAACTCAGGGCAATGCTGAAGTGCTCAGGTACTTGCCAGCCCGATTGCCAGAGATAATGCAGAGGGAAAAAAAAGGAAAAGAATATGCAGGCCTGGTTAAGACAACAGCAGAAGACTCCAGCTGGTCCTGGTAGGACTTGCTGGTGTGTTGACTGTATTCAAATGTGAAGATAAGAACAACCTATCAGAGAGCAGTGTAGGGGAAAGGGACCTGGGGGTCCTGGGGACAGCAGGATGACCATGAGCCAGCACTGGGCCCTTGTGGCCAGGAAGGCCAATGGTACCTGGGGTGGGTTAGAAGGGGGTGATCAGTAGGTCAGAGAGGTTCTCCTGCCCCTCTGCTCTGCCCTGGGGAGACCACACCTGGAATCTTGTGTCCAGTTGTGGCCCCTCAGTTCCAGCAGGACAAGGAACTGCTGGAGGGAGTCCAGCGCAGCCACCAAGATGCTGAAGGGAGTGGAGCATCTCCCGTGTGAGGAAAGGCTGAGGGAGCTGGGGCTCTGGAGCTGGACAAGAGGACACTGAGGGGTGACTCATTCGTGGGGATCAATATGGAAAGGGGGAGCGTCAGGAGGATGGAGCCAGGCTCTTCTCGGTGACAACCAATGGTAGGACAAGGGGTAATGGGTACAAACTGGAACACAGGAGTTTTGGAGGTTCTGCTTAAATTTGAGAAGAAACTTGTTCCCGGTGAGGGTGGCAGAGCCTGGCCCAGGCTGCCCAGGGAGCTTGTGGAGTCTCCTTCTTTGCAGACACTCCAACCCGCCTGGACACCTTCCTGTGTAACCTCATCTGGGTGTTCCTGCTCCATGGGGGGATTGCACTGGATGAGCTTTCCAGGGCCCTGCAACCCCTGACATTCTGTGAATCTGTGATTCTGTGAACCCTGAGCCTCACTGCCTTGTGCCAGGGCTAAAACCAACAAAGATATGCCCTGAGAATCAAGAAATCGTAACAAGCTCTGTGAAAGCGTGACACCAAAGGGAAAATGTGGCACAGCACAAAACATCGTGCTATAGGTACATACACAAAATCAATACCAGTTGTTCTTTTCAACCTATTTGATTGTTGATTGCCAGCCACCATCCTAACTTGTAGCAGGCAAACGTCTTCCATGACTGGGACTTCACAGCTTCTATTTTTACCTTTGTCTGGGTCCCTGGGTCCCTGGGTCCCTGCTGTGGATGCTGTCCTTGATCTTATCACAGGCCTGTGTGTTATTTTACTCTTATTAAAGTCATTGGTCATTCAAGAAAGAGCAGGAAAGGTTTACCTTATCTATTATATGCATCACAGCAGTAAGCTGCTCTTCTGTGGTTTCTGTAGCCACTTTGACATTCAGATTCTGGAGGACTCTGTGTAAGATGGTGTCATCAAGAGGCTGATGGAGTTGATCAATGAGCCCCCAAGCTGGCAAGGAGTCCAAATCGGACACAATGGTGACCTTAGCAATGCCATACACGTCATCTGCCCTGGCACCGCCTGTGGGATTAGAAAGTACAACCTGGAAACGCTTTGGAAATGGGTTTAAAGATCCTGTCTTTGGAGTCAGGGTCACATCCAGGAACATATTTCTCTGTCCAGGTTCAAAAGTCAATAAACCCTCAGATCTGGCAAAATCTTGTCCTGCCACAGCTGGAGATATGAAGGTCCGGCCAATAGGTTCAGGTTTCTGTAGCTCCTTAAAACAAATCAGAAGAGTTTGGGGTAACATTATGATAGATACAATCGTTCAAAACCAGCTGCTGTAGAACTCCTGTTGTAAATAGGTAAAATTTAAGTGTGTAAAAAAAGAAACCCTCTTTCAAAATGCAGTTAAGAATTATATAACAATTACCTTCAATGAAATATCTCCCTGAAGTAGCAATCTGTCACCTGTAATCACTGACTACCCAGGGAAAGAATTATATATATTGTCGATAGTGTACAGGATCCCTTTCGTTCTTTTGCAAAACAAAAATCACAAAGCTTTTTCTGGGTGAACAGATGTTACAGAAACGTTAGCACATCTGTAAGGTGAATTCCAGAGGGCAACAATGTAAGTTTAGGTCTGTAGCATGAAATTCCCTCGGTTCAGGGTACAGGCAGGCATTACACATACATAAAAACTAAACAAAAGGAAAAAAATAAACCACTCTGGAAACCTGTGCCCAAATTAATATCAGTTCATGATATTTTTAGTCCCAGTAAAGATACCTAGGAATGCTATAGGGCCTCATTTCTTCTGTGAAGTAGCACTCTTTTCACCTTCCACGAGGTCTGCAGATTCTTCATATCCTTACTGGTTTTGTCAGTTGCCACAACCCTGGTATTATATCTCGTAATATAACAAACTTTCCTTAAGTGGAAACTAACATTCCGGGCTATTATTCAAATTCAGTAGTATTTCTTAATTTAGTAAGAACTGATTGTATACTGACTATTAAGCAAAGATGTTTATTTGTGAAATACTAGACCGCTTTTGAAAACATTTTGCTTTAATTAGTAGAGTTTACTTATGGAATAAATCAGAATTTTTCTTTTGAGTTCAGAGAACTTAGTAAATCAATGCAGTGTGTATCTCTTTCAAAATTGCTCTAGAACAAAATCACATCATCTGTGCAAATTTCAGTAAGAAGTTTCCTTTTGTTTACCCCTTCCAATCGAGAACTAGGAAATGGAGCAATAAGTGGTAATAAAAGCACCAGTGGCAAGAGCATTGTTTAAGAAACCTTTGTAGAAATGAGATAAACATCTGTTTCCTGTCTGCCACGGCTTCTTATTTTACAGGTACCAAGAGCACCAATAATTTGGTGTGTGGTCACGCACACTCATTACCTAAAAGTATCCGAAGAAGGGTTGCTATATAAAAATTATAAACAGGTAAAGAAATGCTCCCTATATTTCAGCCTAAATATACACTGGACAGTAGCAATTTCTTCTCCATTTAACATCTAAATTATAATGAACTTTTGGCTGGAAAGAATGTGAAAATTTGTTATCACGCAATTCAACAAAAAATGCACTGGTCAGCTATAAGAAATGGATGGAAATATCACGTAATCCCATGCAGTTGAAATAAATATGCATCCAATACAGCAATAGAATGCAAAGCATTTTATTGTAAAGGTTGATGGAATTACACCCCTCTTGCAGCCTGTTCCTTGACGTTGAAATCAAGGAAGGAATCATGTTTTTGCAGTTGTGTTACTTCTGCTAAAGGAGAATCTTCATAATCTGTCAGTTAATAATGAGGTAGTCATTTAGAGATAAAAGGGTCCCAAGTTAGAAGTGTCTGATGTTACAGCTGTAAACATAACCAAAAAAATGAAAGGGGATGGTAAAATAGGCTTAAGCACGTGAGATTTTTTAATCAGATAATTTTAGTTTAGAACTTCAAGAAAATGCAATAAAATCTGATGAAAGCGCTCCTTCTCTTTTCCTCAGTGTGCTCTGTGTATTAATACATTTTTCACCTAAAACAGCAAGTGTGTTGGCATCTGAATCTTGACAGGCATACACATAATAAAAACTTAATTTGAGAGAAAAAAGCCTCAAAAATTTGAGTATTTCAAGAACTTTAGGACAAAGAAAGAAATGTATTTAATGCCTGCCTGCCCGTTGTCTTTGAGGTAACTGAAAGGTACTATGAAACAAATCACTCTTGATAATACAAGAGTGAACAAGGCCTTTTTACTAGTGGAAAACAAACAAAATTATAATGTATGGGCCCGGCAAATGCTTGACTGCTTCCTGAAAAAAATGCTAATGACAGCCAGATTCACTTTACAGAATGAACGATTTACTAGCAAAAAAATAAGTTAAATTATAAAAACAGCAACAGACGCTTTACCTGCATGCTGGAGCTGACCACTGTGGTGACCGATGTACTAGAATCTCTATGCACTTGCAGGCTGATTAAAGTTGTCTTCTTGTGAGCCACAGCAAAACGAGATCCCACAGCAAAATACACTAAACCACGAGGAGCGTCGCTTTCAAGGACGGTTATAAAAGCAAATCTGGCACTGCTGTTCAATGCAGCTCCTGTGCTTACAGCATAAAGCTCAACAAAAAAATACGTCTCAAATTCAGGTACCTGTAAAGGAGGGATGATTTTCATGTCATTATAAGACCCACTAATTATTTGTTTTTAAAAAGTTTGCATTATTTTGTATGCACAATGGATACTAACACTATAAGCATGCCTCTTGAAATGTGCAGTAAGTGCAAGGAAGTATTAATATATCCTAAAAATAATAATGTTGCAGCAATGCCACGTGCAATAATGACATCGTGAATTTTTGCATGGGACTCTACCGCAGTAAAACAGCTATTTGTATACTACACGTATTGTTACCGTCAATTTGCCATAAGACAAGATGGTAAATGCTTTAAGAGCTCAATTTTCCAGATTATGGAGTTACACAGCTGTACATTTTGTAAGGAATTTGCTCTTTCACTTAATTTTTGCCTTATGAAAAGGCATGTACCCACCTTCTTACCTGTGTAAAAAACTCCATAGAAGAGTGAGTATGCAGTTTTGAATCTTCAGTTAATATTGACTGTATTTTTATATTGAACTCTGCTAACCACAGTTTTGAATAGTCTGGAAATACAGGCTATTGAATTTCAGCGTTCACATGTCAAAGAATTAGTCTAGGAATTTCTACAAACTGAATGCCTGTTTATTGAAAATAAGGTAGCAATATTAAATTACACTATGACGTGTTGCCCTACCTTTGATTTTCTACCTACACTACAGATATAACATGTTTAGAAATAGATATCCGATTCCTGAGATTCCATAAATAATTGGAAATATGGCATCCGAGCCTATTAGATGCACTGAGGAAGCAGCAAACCAGCAAAAAAAACTCCATAGTTCTTTACAAGACAACAGCATTATAAAAAAGAGTTGGTAATTGAAGACGATTTCAAGTATAGATTTTTGTTCCGGGTCTGGATTTTTGGAAATTCTACTGTAATTCTAGGAAAGCAGGATCCAGCTCTTAGCAAATGAAGTCAGTGCAACTGACCAAGCAAAAACTTTCTAAAAGCTAGATGTCATACCGTACGCCATAAAAACGTAAAATATTTATTGAATGCATTTATTACTTCATCATTTCATAATGTATTTGTTGCTAATTTATAAGCTATTTTATGGAAGAAGAACTGGAAGAAGAATTAAAGAATATTTGGGGGGGCTAAACGGCATATATTTTTAATCGAGTAGTCATCAAGTAATTATTTACATGGAATGATCTTGACTAATGGATGACAGGCACAAATTCACTGTAGCGCCACAGGGAACTAACCTTCCATTAGCACCTGTTTGAGTGGCACACGCTTGTGCTTCATGTGGTATAAATGCATGTTTCTGACGCTGCCAGTCCGCTGTCATTAAATAATGAAGACACTCCTCTGGAATAAACAGGTTCAAAATCCCAGTTTGCTCAGCGAGGCCACCTGTGATCCACTCATGCATATATTTTATTCCTTGGCTCTGTAATTTAAAAATTACATCCGAAGATGCAGAAGGAAAATAGCCCTCTGAGCTAAGGGAATGCACACAGTTCCCTAGTGGGAAATGATTGTTTCCCACATCCTACATCTTGCGTTGTTTTCTAAAGTGTAGTCAGACAAACTGTAGAAACCTTCTCATATTGTCTTTCTTCCATTCCCCAGACCTCAGCTTTGCCACTAGCCTGACGGTTCAGATAGTTTATCGGAAAATGTCAAACTCTTCACCCTGAAAGAATGACAAACGTTAATCTTTCCTTTCTTAAGGGACTGTTCTAAGCACCAGGTGTTCAAACAAAATGATTTTTTCCTTTTGTTTCCAGTAAAAATTGTTGCAATAAAAGCGTTTTGGTTTTTTTTTTTTTTGTAGAATGAGGTGGTGTTAGTCGCAGGATATGCTTTCTATAAAACACCCTAAGAAGTCCTTTAACTGATTAAAAATTTACTGTGTGGAGGATAAGAATGCAGCAAATGAATACACATCTCACTGAGATAACTCCATTCTTTTTTCTTATGGTTCTATAAAAGATCTGCATTTTACTCTTCAAATTAAATACTCATCTTCCCAAGTTTTTAGCAGTCACCATGGACGCAGCACAAGCCTGTAAATAAACATGTATTTGCAGAGGAGCTGAGCAGATGTCAAGTTACCATCTCCAGACTGTGTCCCATACATCACTTCCTCCAGATCAGAGGGTTTTTTCAGTCTTGATAAGCTGCAATTCAACACCACAGGGCTATACACAAATGAGTAATAATTACTTACGTTCTCAGGCTTTAGTTCAATGGAGATGTTGCACAACGTTTGACCTGCCATGCAGGTAGTGGATCCCACCACGGATACCAGTTCATTCTCCAAGTTCACGCCATCCTTCAGAAGGACAACAGCTGTTTTATTAAAGGTCACACGCCAAAAGATCTTCACCTCTTCAAAAGCCCGATAAGCAAATCGAGAGTATATATGTACTGCAGGAGATCACTGTTGTTTTAGGAAACATAAACCACGGAGGTAACACACGTTTTCTGTTATGATTCAAAGCTTATCACCAGGGAACAAACTGCTGTAGGATGAAAACGTCTCTTTTTTAATTTAAATTCCTTCACCTGACATGTGTTTAGATCACAAAAACATCACACAGGAAGAAAATAAAGCAATTACACGGAGCTAGATTATTCTCAATTTTTATTTCAGAAAACATGACATTAGCTGCATAAGAGACACTGGTTCTTGGAAGGGAGTTGCCCGTCTACCTTCCTTAATACTACAGTGACCGTTCGCCTGGAAAACCAGGTAGGATTTGTCTTTCCTCTAAGTTTAAGGAACGTGAAGTACTTGAGCATATTTGATTAAAAGTACACATCAATGTGCAACATATGTAGATATATATATATGTGCTAATTAGAAAAAATATAGTGTCTGTGTGACTGAAAACATTATCATAGTGCTGACACTCAGGTGCCTTCTTAATTGCTCATTTTAGTATTCATACCTACATTGTACTACACGGGGAGTTGAGAATTTGAATTACACCTCGAGCAGGGCAAATATTTTAACTCAAGCAAATCTTTCACACTTGTAGCCTTATAGTGTAAGTTGGAAAATACTTGTTTTTCCTGTCTCTGCTTTATCACAGTAGAGTGACAGACCTAATCACATTCACAACTTAAAGCCAGTTCATCAACTTCTGAGAAGTTACTAAAGCAGCTGAAAGGCAGATTTATTTTAAAACTCTTTGAGAAACTCTTCCACTAACAGCAGCTCCTGTGGTTAACAACACAGCATGTTACAACATGTGGGAAGCACATTCGAATCGGCTGTTGCCTGCACCTGTTTGGTTGCCTTGTGACAATCAGCAGCACCTCTCTGTTCTCCGAGTCTTCATCAAGTACGAGAGCGCTTTGTACTTCTGGAACAAATCCCAAAATGCCGTTCTGGAGATCACTTCCTATAGAGGAAACAGTCCATGAAAGTAAGCAAGAAAGTTAAGCTGAGACTAAATTATAACCTTCATGTGAATAACCACTAAAAAAAATTTAAAATAGGTATCAAAACAATGCTACAAAGTATCATCTGGGGACACCTTGAGAAAATGTATTATAATATTTCTGGGTTTAATTTACACTACATAGTTATCCAGAACTTTAAATGTTGGCATTTCTAAATTTTATTTTAACCAGTAGAATAAGTACTTTTGAAAGCAGATATAGCAGGGTACGGGATGAAGATGGGCTTCCAAGGACAGCTTTCTTATTCGTCCCACTCATACTCTTGTTGAAGCCATTAATTTTTCCAAATTGTCACATCAGCTTTTCTTCTGCATCTTTAATTCCGTGTGTGCAAGTATGGAGCTGCACAATACTTCACTGTTCTCATGGGAATGTAAACATCTTTGGCAAAACAGCAGTGTATGGAAAAAAAATCCAGGTTTCATGAGGGGAAGCTAATGTCTTCACAGTGTCCCATTAAATCTTGTTACTAAAGGATTTCTCCTTTACAGGTAGCAATGGCTTTACTTACCAGTGCATGCTGAATGTCAATATAGAGACTGATACTTTGCACAAACCCCATTGTATGTAAAAGTGACAAAATGGCAAAAGTAAAAATCTAAAATGCCTGCAGTGCTACTGGATCTACATAAAAACTACTCAAGATTAGTCTTTTCCCTTAAAGAGTAAAACAGGGCAAGAACAGAGATAAGCATAATCTCTAAATGTATTTTGAGCTACGTTGCTAAGGGACGCGTAGTAGCTTTGTACATTAGATGCTTCCTCTGCTCTGGAAAACTCAAGATTTCACAATAGAATACCCTGCTTATCGTCAAGTAGATTGCCAATCTTTACATGAAAATTGCTATGAAAACATAGTCATTTACTGTTATTAATTTTCCCAGGGAAATAATATTACCTGCAATAATTACTGTTGCAAAAGCAGCAAATCCCTATTCATCCTTTCCTTCTACAATCTGAGCTCCATATTCAGGATTTGAGAGGAAAACATAAAACAATTCCTGTCCTTCAGGCTCGTCATCGTCAAAAATCTTTATGGACACCCTGCTTTCTCTTTGTCCATCCAGCAAAGTCAAAGAGACTGACTGTTCCTCAAAATCTTCCCCTTCCATTGCCCAAGTGAAGTTGGATCTTCCATCAACGGAAGGAAATCCTTCATAAAAGGATATGAATCTGCTCCACTTTGTGCACTCACTCCCCCAAAGGTTTTAATGGTTACTTCAACATCACCAGTAAAACCCTTGGTCCTTCTGATATGAAGTATCGCTGTGTTGGGGGTACTGTTGTTGGCATCTTCTTCAACATAAATAAACTCTGGCCCCAAACTTAGTATTCCATGAAGAATATCATTAGCGAGGATATTAACGGTGGCAACACTGAAAGCTGGATTCAGATGTGGACTCCAGGCAAGCTTCACAGGTTGAACATCCAAAATTTCCACACAAGTCAAATTTACAAAAAAAAATTCCTCAATTTCAGAGACAGAGTCATCAATTATTGATATTTCTATCACAGCGTTTGTCTGAAAATGTAAAAACGTAAGCTCTCCATTGTAGATGGGTACAAAGTCCTCTAGTGGTTTGGCACTTCCTGGAATGGTCTGATATGTCAATTTAGTGAGATTACTTTGAAAACCAAACAATCTTTGGACATGTAGTGTGACTGCCCAAACATCATCCTCAACTGAAACAGACCTTGAGTTAAGAGCAAACTGGAAGATCCCCATCGGCTCAATTTCAGCTCTTGTAAAACCCGATCTGAAACAGAAAAGACACCAAAGTTGACAGAGGAAATACGAAGCGTGAAGAAAAGTAAAACATTAAAGCAGAATAATTTCCAGTGAACAATCAATGATGGCTGTAAGAAAGCGGATCAAACAAATGTCTAATAGCAGAGGGAAGAAATAGCAACCATACCAAAGCAAGATGTAACATGATTGCCTGAAAAATGATTTTGTAATAATAGGATCGAACAGCCCTCCTCAGATGCAATGCACCCAAATCAGCACAGGATACAGAGTAAAGTTTAAATAAAATAAAGTCTTCCTGAGAAAAGGGAGAAGCAAAGTAAAGTATGATGTTTTTCCGTTCTGGACACAATGAAAGAAGATACATTACAATACAGCCACCCCGAGTAATACCAGTTTTATCTATAGAACAAACTTCCCATTTCAAAGGAAAACTGAGGGATAGACAGATCCTAACAGATCTACAGTTAGAGCCAGGAAGCTAGAGAATGAGAGGAAGTTATTTTAAAACTTACAGTGGGGCTTTGAAATACTAACTGCCCCCTCACAGGAATTTTTTTTCCAGATCTGAGCCCTGTGATCAATATAAACTTAAGCTCTACTTCATTCATATTAAATAGATCCCTTTCTTATTAGAAAATAAGCATAGAAGCAAAACTCTTCGTTAAATCTTGTGTCTTATACCTGTCTGCAGAACTGACCTATTATTCAGTGCTAGAGGCTATCAAATGGCACTAAAATTACAGTGATTTTGGTCAAAAAACTAGACCATTTCCACCACTAAGGGAGCCAAAAGCTCTTCAAAGTCACCTTTACCCTCCATGGGATGTCATCTTCAGTTTTCTAGGAAAGGTCATTCTCACATACTTAATGTATTTGATTCACAGGGTAAATAGGGGCTCTGAGGACACCAGTCCACAGGACAGACAAGCCCAGGAGAAGGGCTCAATCTCAGGATTTATCCATCCATTTCACTCCTGACTTCCTTCAGATTTGCCACTGTAATTGTAACATGGCGAAGCCAAAACCTTTCTCCATACGTGGTGTTACTCCATGTCCATTCTTTTTATACCACTTCTAGCTATCAATGGCTAAGGATGAATGAAAATAAAATAGCTTGAAGAACAGATAACTTATCTGAGATGGAAAACTACATTAAACGTAATGGTTTTGTTTTTTTAAAAAATAAAAAGGAGGTTTATATAAATTAGGTATTTTCAGAACATTTCTTGTTTTATTTTTCTTATTATAAATAATTTGTTACGTAAGACCTTCTAAATATGGATTTTTAGGGACACAAATGAAAACTGGTAAGAGTTGCTTTCAGTCTTCAGCTTCCCGGCTAAAACTGTTGATCTTCATTGTCTTGACTGTCTCCGTTATTCTAGGCACCTATGAAATAGACTGGAGTTGGATAAAAGCCTCAGTTCTGAACAGGTCAGATCTAGATCACTTTGTTCTCACCTGAGACAAGCTATACAAATTTATCAAAGAATGGACTACAAGTTACTAGCTGCCTAGAATAATAACAACAGGGATTTGTATAAGTTTTGTATCTGTACACAGGTCATAATTCTTATGGCATTGGTGCGACTCAAAAACACAAGTAGCATCCTTACCTCAGGCGAGCCCCACCAGACACATTGCTGTGCGCTGCTGTTAAAGTGATGGCAAATGACTCACATTTATTTAGGCTTGGAGTGGCCTGAAATGAAATCACTTTACTTTGCTCACCAGAGGAAAATGCAACAGTACCTGAAGGAAAGAGAGAGTGAGAGAGAGCAAAAGTCAAAATAATCCAATAGGAATCCTCTTTTTATCTGGCAATGCGCTAAAGTACAGACTTTAATCACAATTCCACTCCATTTAGGGAGAAGAAAACTGGATAAGGGTCTTTCCTATATGAAGCTGTCCTTCATGGCCACAGCATCGTGCCTGCCTCCCAGACATGGATCTATGAAGTTGAAGGGTTTTTTTGCTTATAAAATGCACACATCCCTTATAGCTAAAAATTAGACCATACCATTTCAATCTAATGACGCTTTATTAATAGAGAGAGCATACAGAGGTATATATAACTAAAAGGTGGTATCATCACTTATGCAACTTTCGTAGCTGTTTCCTCAGACTGTTACTCACCAAACAGAGGAGTAATATTGCCTGACTGAGCAAAGTCAGTGATCAGGTCTGCTGGGTATCCTGAGATCCAGCTCACGATGACAGAGCCATAAACTCCTTTTCTGGTGATGACAGCCTGGCCTGTCCCTGCTATAATGTCTGTAAGTCGTAAAATCACAGATTCAAAGCCAACCTGTGGAAACATAATGGATTTTGTTATAGAAAATGGAATAAAAGTGAACAATAACATATATGAAAGAGTACTATATTTTGTAAGGTAGGCATCTTAACAGTAGTTACACATGCATATAAATATATGTATGTACATGTCTATCTATGTTTGTGTATATATATATATAAATGCTTTCTTCACAACTCTTCAACGTTTCTAAATCTTAGACTTCTGAGAATTAGATATCAGGGAAAAAAAAGGAACCAGTATGAATGACATTTTGGTACTGAAAACACTGACTATAGCATTTTGTGTCTGTCATTCAAAAGGAAAACAAACCAACCTGCCCTTAATGCTCACATGCAATGGCTGTGGTACCATACAGATACACACAGGTCTAAAATAAAGTATTATTTGTCTATCCAGTGAAAGTAAGTTGTTGTCACATTACATTGTTCACAAAACCATTCTTGATAGTATGATGTACTTTTCTTTCTTTGACCAAAAAATGGGAATGAAAAGATAATTCACACATTCTAAAATGATAAGTGGATGTATGGTAGTAAACAATGTTTACAGAAAGACCATTTGCATTAAGTTCAATTCCAAATTGAAAGACAAAACAGTGTGTCAAGAGAATTAAAATCATTACATAAAGACTTCAATAAAATTTAAGAGACAAAAACTCAGCATGCTGTTGTCTTTGCTTGCCACATAAAAAGGGAACTGTAGCACATATGCCATATTGGAACAGGTATAGTATATTTTTTCTGTCTCATACAAAGCAGACAAATGGAAAATTCCCCACTCAGTGATTAGTCAAAGGTACTGTCAAGTGCACTAAAACGCAGCATGACCTCCACTTCTTTTTGCACATGAGACTGCATGCATGCTCTTATCTACTTTGGGGCTGCTGTACTTAAAGGAATAACATCGTCCAGAACTAGCTATTTTCCTCTAAGTCTCAGAACTTCCACTTCATGTAAACAAAAGTATAAGTAAATCATCATATTTATGCTATTTACATTTTATAGATGAAGAGACCTTTTCAAACTGCATTTACACATCTCTATATGAATTTGTATCAGAGAAAAGACAATATACAGTACAAGTAATAACTGGAACAGTCTTGTTGGTCATTAAATTGGTTGCAATGATGAAAACTTTAAGGAGCAAACTGAATTCTTATAGCGGCTGCCCTTTGTAATGAAGTGTACCTTCCTTCTGCGGTAGAAAATTACACTGCAGTCAGTCTACTGACCTGTGAATTGGCAGCTTCCTCAGGAACAAGCAGAATGGCTGACTTCGCTTTTCCTAATATTTTGGCACATCCTTGGCACTTGTCCCAACCAGGCTTACGTTAGTCAGTTCCAGGGTAAAATTCAAGCCCAGTACAATAAACGCCTTTGAGAGGAAGAATGCAATTAAAATGGTGGCAATGGAATTCCACTGAAAACACGATAACCACCAGTTCAAAGAGTTAAGTGGCAGAAAAATCAGCAGATTTTGTTGTTTGCATGAAAAAGCAGTGTTTTCAAGTCAAGCGTTTTGTTGATTATCTTTCTATAAAGAAACACAGTTAAAACAGCAATATTGTGATTGTAATTTACCAGCAGTTAATGGAAAGATGAGTTTATAGAGCAAGTATTGCCATTTTACTGAACTGTATCTAACATAGTGGGTCTCAGCTTGATCTTAACTCTTAGGGTTAATAAGAATATTTGAATACATAAAATAACAAAATATTGAACTGATAGTAACACAAAGCAATGATGGAAGGAAACACTGGATATTTGAACGCATGCATAGAGTGATTTTGCAGTTATTACCTGAAAATGTGATATTTGAACCCACTTCTAGTCCATAAATAGGAAATTCATTATACCAAAACTCTCTTTTCTGCTTCTTGACAGTGGACAGTATTGAGAGTTCAGTATCTTATTCCAGCACATTTGTATTGTGATGAACACAAATGGAAACAATAGATACCACGTGACTTAAAAGGATAATACAGACCTGGTTGCTTATTGGCACTCTTTTCACTCCAAAGCTGGCACCGTCTTTTATTGTGAGGTATCCCACCTCATTCTCAGGCTCAATTAGTGCTTCTTCACAATGAGATGTGATATGGTACTCCACAATTGCTTCTCCAAATGCCCCAGCATGCCGAGTTACATTGATCTGAACATACCGACGATCCAGGTTCCTCTCTACGAGTACTGACTGCTGGTCAGAGTACAGGGCGAACACTCCATAGGGGTCATCATTTGCAAACACATTGATTTCCGAAATTCTTTTCTCTTGGTCTAAATCTGCTCCACCTTCTACTGAAATCAGCTGCACCACATAGTTCTCAACCAGTCCTGGAACATCGTCAGGTAACAGGTAGATGATTATCTCAGCTGTGCTCTCCTGGTCAGCAACGACAACAGATCCCTCTGTCCTAAGAAAGTCACCCGTGATGTCAGATTCACTACGTATTTCCCAGTAAACCTGAAATTTATTTAGAAAATGCACAAAATGAAGGCAATATCACCCACAGAGTCGGAAACTTTCACATTCATGGTTCAGTATAGATTGCATACGGAATAGGTTGGGTTTAAATGGGTAAAATACAAATTTGTTTAAGTATGCATAGAAAGAAGCACATAGACTATCTTACAAAGTGGTGTGTTGTTCTTCCAGCAGTACTGTGAATGCAAAGATTACCTTTGTATATCCTCTGGACACCTACGTAAAACTATACGGAATCTCTGAACAATTGCTTGAAATTATTTCTATTTTTACACCAAGATATCCTTGCTGTTTTTCCAGTTTCCAGAATTCCTCACAACAGAAAGGTGTGAAGAGTTCTCATTAAACACATTAGATGCTTTTTATTAATTTTTTTTTTTTTTTAATAAATGAGTACTTGTGAAAATGCTGACTTGCAAACAACTTTAGGTAAAGACAATGTAAGTGATGATTCTAAAATGTCTGATTCTTACCTTTACATATGGCTGAAAAAGAGTAAATTGTGAGGATCTCAAAGAAAGCTCACTATGAAAGTCTGGTCTCTCCTGTTCTCCCATCAAAAGCACAGGAGCAGAGGGAGAGAGGAAGCAAGACAAGCACTCCAGTGCTGGTTTTCTGTTGTTTTCACTGACCAGGGGAGACTGAATCTGACTCTACAAACCACAACTACTAGAGCTGAGGCCTTGCTAAACTCAGTCTAAAAGGCGACATTTCAAAATTTGAGAAATACGCAATTGAAAGGCACAGAATAAGATCTCCCTCCATGCATTGATACAGAGGATTATTTCAGATTATAATGTTGATTAGGAAGAGAGTGAGAATACCGTTATGTTTCCCATGGTGCCCTGGATTCGTCTGACAAACAGTGTAATACTTTGTGGCCCTTCCACTGCAGAGGGTTCTGTGAAGTTTTTCTCAGTTAACGATTCAGGAGCAAACTGTACCATTCTGTTGGGATCACCAAACTTCTGTATCTTTAAGGAAGTAATTGAATAAAAAAAAATTAAACAATCAGAAATGTAAAGTGAATAGTATTCTTGTTTGAAACATTGAGATTTTCATTGCTAGATGCTATAGGGAATGTATCAATTAGTTCTTCCTCTTGAGTTTTCTCCTCTTAAGAAGACTCAAGAGTACATCGGTATTTAGAAGAGAGTCTGAGAGAGTCTGCTCTCTAATAGGTCATTTCCCAACTTATACTGGAACCTGGGGTTGTTCCTGCCCAGACACAAGACTCTACACTTGCCCTTGTTCCATTTCATTAAATTGCTCCCTGCCCAACTCTCCAGCCTGTCCAGGTCTCCCAATGGCAGCACAGCTTCCAGGGTCAGCCACTCCTCTCAGCTTGGTGTCATCAGCAAACTTGCTGACAGTCACTCTGTTCCCTCATCCAAGTCATTGATGAATATATTGAATAATACAGGCCCCAGTACTGACTCTTGAGGGACTGCACTAGATACAGGCCCCAACTGGACTCTGCCCCGTTGACCACGACCATCAAACCCATGTAGCAGGGGAGGCAAAAGAAAAAGAGGCAAATGACAAGCTATTCAGTCATTATGATTACCCTTCAAAGCTTTGCAGGATAAATACCAATAACAGAGATCTCAAGAGGAAGAAAAGCAATATGACTTACTATTAGTGTAATGCTGTTTGCCTTAGGATCTAGTTCTGCTTCACCTTTCATAAGGCTCAGCCTAATAATGAAGATCTCCTGAACTTCAACTTCTTCACGAGGATGGATTTGTAGATTAATAGTTCTCAGCCCTCCTTCCCCTTCTCCAAAATAGAATGATCCGTTCACAGGGTCACCAATGTCACTATTCAGGGGAGATAAAACCTCTTCTGAATTGGGTCCCAAGATGTCCCAATTAATCTGTGGAAGATACCAGTTAGTTTCAGATTTACAGTAGTGACATATTATAACTGCCTCCCAGGTCGGGGGAAGTGACAGAGTAACACAAGCGACATAAAAATTCTTGCATCTGCTAACAAGCTACATTTAAATATGTGCTCTTTTTACAGAACACAACATATTAATAATTGATTATATGTGGGAAAATATAGAATCCTTTGGAGAAAAATAAACATTAAAAATAGAAATTCTGAAGTGCTAGTTAGCCACAATGCCATTTTATTAAATTCTAGATATTAGTTACAGAAAAGAAAATAAACTGAGGTTTCTGTAGCACGTAACAGGAAATGCACAGGCCAGTTTACTTTTCTCTTCCTTTCACAAGTTGTTTTGAAAAGCTCACCAAATAAGTATCCTGACCAGAAACATTCCCTGGCAAGTGTGATATCAAGACTGAGAACGACAAATATTTTCTGCAATAGAAGTTTTTAATGCCTCCAATCACGATTCACACTTCCTCAGGCTGATTAAAAGCTAGAATATTTTCAAAATTTCCCACAAATTAGATTGGTTTTGAAGGGGTCCTATTCAGCATCTTAAAATTATTATTTTGACACTTAATTGTTTTTCAGTTTTCTTCAATGACTTCTAGGAAAAGGCCAAGAAGACCACGGCAGCTTTCACATGAGGAGAGCAGTAGCTCATGGCCTTTAATGCCAATTTTCCAATCATTTGCCCAGACTGTGGAAGCCTTATCTTGGTTCATATTTATACTTTCACTTTGGCAGTGATACATACAGACTAAAAAAAAGTCTAGAGGCCTCATAGTAAACAATTTACTGAAAATAAAAATAAATTGACCAGCTTCAGGAAGTAATTCAACTGAGTTCAATTAAATTAGCGGTGGTGCATGAAATTAACTATATTTTCAATGGGATTGGGAGATAGTTCAAAATAAAGTACACCAGACCATAATAAAAGGAGAAAAGCAGGAGGACAAAGAGAAGATCAAAAAAGTAACAATATTTTCTGTTCTTCTGCAACTATACAGAATTCACACTTAATGAAAAGCTGCAACTATCCCATTAGAAATCAGTCACAAGGAAAAAAAGACCTTCTGAGACACACAAGAACAAAAAATTAAAATTATGATTTGTCATTCAACCATGCGTCCAGCTGGATCTGTTTAAAGATATACAGAAGTCATCTCTGTAAGCATACAGCAGAAGATTCCCCCCATTTGCAGAGAATGGTGATATCTGAAATAAAAATATTGTTTTATTTCCCACATGTGCTAAATTTAAAAAAAAAAAAAAAAACAATCAGCAAAATATTTTATTATTCACAGCAGTACTATTAACACCCAAACTTTCTGATAATCTAGGTAAAAAGAATGTAGTTGTTTGCATAAAATTTAACAGGCACTATGAAACTCCAATAATAGCTTCTTTTCCCTCCCTTTAAATATTTCAGGGCTGCAGAAATTTGCTTTTCAATTCAAACTCTGCTGACAGGCATACTGCACGTGCTAAAAAACGGTTTCTCAGAAGTAGATTAGTGAATAAATATCTGAAAAAAATAATTACCTTTCTTCATCATCTGTGATAGAGATATAGATAAAAGTCTGGTTCTGGCCACGATAAAAAATGACAGAATCATTATGGATGATGTAGTCAACGTTCGGAAGTGCAGAAATACTTCGAGAAAGGAAATCGGCTGTTACATCGCCATACGTTCCACGCTTTCTCACAACAGGAATCATGATTAATCCAGCAACCTCTTGCACTTCAAGAAAAATTGGGAAAAAAAGTTATTTTATTTCAAAATTTGTGAGAGAGCCACAGGCTTATCCTCTAAACCATAGTGAAAACCTCTGGTAAACTTACCCTGTAGAAGGATATACTGTGGATCAAATTCTATGATGCCTTCTGCATTATCACTTTTTGCTATAGTGACTCGTACTGTGGAGATATTTCCTATTACTGGGGGTTGATCTATCTGTAGATCATTTTCCTTTACGGTGAAATCAAATCCACTTGCAAGAACATAAAAAGGAATATTACATTAAAAAAAAATCTTGCAAAAGTATTGTAATGCAAGTATGACAATTTTCAATTACCACAAATACTTTTATTTTCTGACAGTTACCACTGAAGATTTTTGGTCATAGATATTGTTGTGCACGGAAGAAATGTTACCAGCACTGTGAAGCTTGAATTTTAATCTATTAAGTCACTATTAAGATCTTTACCATAAGCTCTTCAGAGCGATAACGTGTCTGCAGTTCTGATTTACTTCCCCGTGTTGGGAGGCATCTTGAGCTGTATTTTTACCCAGAGCACTTTATAGTTTCTTTGTGCATACAGCCCAAAGTTGGCAGCTGAAAACTGAGCTGTCTTTCTGCTTTTCAGGAAAGAGACATGCAAAACAGAAGGGAAATGGGACTTACGGGTAGCACCCAGAGGTAATTTGGTTTTGAAGGCAGAAAGATACGAGAATAGTACTATGAGATCACTTGAGAAATGTTCTGTGTGCTGCTTGTCTAAAAAGCTAGAGGCTAATCCTACTCATGACATTGTCGGTGAACTGAAGCATGGCAAGAAATTGTCTATACCATGATCTAGTACATGTTCTAAACTGGTGCTGCACAAAGCATCCCTTTGTCTGTTGGGATTCTCAGGGCAGCATGAGAATCTGTTTTCTTGCTTCTATTTGCTGTTTCACTAAGGGAAAGTGTTGTAAAACTTTTTCTCCAATTCTGTTAGAAGGTATGGTAACATTGTGATTTCTTCATCTTGTTTTCAGCTGACTGAATGCAGTGAAAGAATTGCATCTTGTTTCAACTAAGACCCAGTGCTGCTTTGATTATGCTGATCATCGTAACAATGTACCGAATTTCAGTTCAAGCACCAATCCTGAACTGAATCCTGAAAAGCACAAAGCATCTTCAAATATAATTGACTGCCTTCCCCTATTCCTTTGATTAGAATCCTCTTTCCTTTAATGAATCTATGTTGTAAATAATTGGAAGACATATCTAAAGCTCCTCAGCAATACTGAAAAGACACCTACGTAGTATGTTCTGCCCTTCTTAAAAAACAAGCATCTAATTTTGAAAATACTTATGATTTTAGAAGTGATAATGAAATGCAGCATTCAATTAATTCTTGCCAAATGTGGAGCCTCATAGCTTTTGAAACAGAGCTGTTTTGGATAAATGAGTGATGTACTCACCTAATAAGAGCAGTCCCATTATAATTTCCTGAAGGTTCTCCAATCAGAACATGCTGGGATGAATGAGCTATCCCAACCACCCCAGAAGCTCCTTCATCACCCACAACAATGATGGTTGCAACACCTATGAAGAGAACAAAAGCTTCTCATGGTAAAACAAAGCTAACTAGTGAGGTACTTTTTTAGCATGTTTGGTGACACAGATGGTTAAGCACCAGCTTCCCGGGGAGCCCATGGAATCCCCAACCTTGGAGATATTCAGAATGTCAGTAGACAAGGCATTCAGTGACCTGATCTCATTGTGAAGGCAATTCAACAAGGTGACCCCCCTAGATGGTCTCTTACAAACGAAATTATTCTATGCTTCTTACAGGTCTGAACCTGGTTTTGGTTTCTGCTTGTTTTTGTTAAACAATTCTTTACAGACAATGTTGATTAGCTGAACACAAAAGTCTACGCCAACACTTGATTTAGACGGAAAAAATACGATCTAAAATTCTCTTTGATTTCTTCAGATAAGAAAAAAACTGAGGGAAAAATACTGACCTCCTTTTGTCACAGGAGCTCTGCTAGCTCGTTTCTTCTCTGTTGTTTCTGGGGGGAGTTGGGTTTTATTTACGGGGGGGACGTTTGAGTCGATTCATGTGAAGATACACAATTCTGCACTAGCTTTTAAGAAATGTGTATTTTTTTCAGACCACTTCACTTCTTCACAGAATATCAGTTCTAACTATAACATTCAGCACACATTCGGCTCCTCTCTTTGACTTGTACAACGAATCCCAAAAGACACATCTCCTTAGGACTCAGGGCGTCTAGCACACAGACAGCCGCGGCGCGAAAGCCGCGCCCACCGGACACAGAACCCGCCGCGCCTCGCCCCGAGCTCCCGCCGAAGCGGCGCCCCGCTCGCCACGCCACCGGCTCTGCTTTTCAACGTCCCCCCGACTAACGGGGGCTGCGCCGCTCCCGGAGGGACTGCCGGACCGGGCACGGGCGCTGCGCCGGAGGGAGACACGGCTCCAGACCGCCAGCCTACAGCGCACCTGCCCGCAGGGTCACACGCCTCCCGCCAGCTTCGCCCGCTCGGCGGGGGGGAACCGGAGACGAACGCCTCCGCGCCGGCAAATCCCGCCCCCCCGTTCCACCGGCACGGTCACCCCCGCCGCGGCCGCACTCACCTGCCGCCTCTTCCGCCGCTCCGCTCCCGCCAGGCGCTCGTGCTTTGGGCATGCGCGGTAGCGAGACCGCAGCACCCGCCCCTTGCCGCGTCCCGGTTGGCTGCCTGGGACACGTCAATCACCTCTCTCGCCGCCTAGCAGCGCTCGCGACTCGGGCATGCGCAGTACGGAGACCTCAACGCCCGCCCCTCTGGCAACCTGATAGGCGGACAGAGTGGCGACTGACGTGCCTAGGCAGCCAACCAGCGCTCCGCCCCTCCAGCCCTCCAGCCCTCCCGCGCCAGCAGCCGCGTTGCAAAGGGAACAATAAACCGCGCTCCCCTGCTTTCCGCTGAAAAGGGGGGCGGCTGGGTCCCCGCAGCAGAAAAAACCCTTCCGTCCTGCATTGCCCTTCGCCAGTACAACTGCACAGCTGGGAACTCGGCAACGTCAAGCGGCCGTCTGACAGACGCACACTCGGAACTTGACTCGGCTGGCGATTTTGGCTGGCTTACACACACGGACTTGCACTTCTCTGAGGAAACTAGTTCTTTTTTAAGCACAGCCTCTCCCTGGGGAAGAAAAAACGCCCCCTCCGAGCTCCCAAACACTAGGCAGCCGTGGGGAAACCACTGAAAGCCAAGACCGACAGCAGCAACGTCGAGTGCAATCTGGCTTCAATTCTGATCACGCACTTAATGGCCTCTCCCAGGCCTACCAATGACTGCTCCTTTTCTGGAAGGACAAACTGAACGTCCTAAACTGAAGACTGCACGGAACACAGCTCCACTGGCAGCCAATTCGCCTCTTCTCCGGCTTCCACGGGGAATATCTTGTAGCGTCCTCCAACTCGCAAACGTTCTTCCTCAGTCCACGGCCCCAGACGCGGAATCTCCTGAGCAGCGAGCGGAAACAACAGCGCGGGACTTTCTTCACGGCACCGAGAAGGCGGCGCTGGCAAAAAAGCAGGCCAAAGCACCTGAACCCGTCTGCCGCCCCCAGTGAGTGCACAGCTGCGCCGTTTGTTGGCCAGGTTCCGCGTGTTGCACGACGTGGCCCAGTCCTGCATTTCTCACGCAGACAGATACACGGGAGCTCTGCTAGTAAAAGAGCAAAGACAGTTGTAGGCAGAACTGAATGCTGCTCCGAGCTACTTCTCACCTATGGCAAAAGCTTCACAGGAGCCCGAGGAAAGGCGCTCAGCAGCCGATCTACAAGAGAAACGAAACAGATCATGCCTTAACGCGAAAGAGCAACAGGGCGTTACTGCGCAAGCTTGTCCCTGATCTACAGCTGAGAGCGAATACTTGTGTGCTTGTCGGAGAGATTGTGTCTTACCTGTAAGTGTCTGGGAGTTTGGGGCAGGTCAGTGTGGCTGGTTCGATAATCAACGTCTAGGATAGCTGCAGAGCGGTCCCTGTTGGTGTGGGGACAGTGTGCCTGTAGGTCAGTCTGTGTTCCTAGCGCCTCCTGTATCGATCCGTCGCTCCACACGCATGTGAGTCCATGTCTTTCTCTCCACAAGCATGTGTGTTGATTTCGTCACACATGTGCATCTGTGTTAGTGTTGAGCTCAGCGGAGTGTGTCTCTCGACACTTGGTGTGCGTTGGCTGTGCCTGTGTGTAACGCAGCACAGCCATGACTGCCTCGGTGAAGAGAGACCAGGGAAATCATCTAGGCAGAGTCAACAAAGGAAAACCGAAGAGGGATTGACGTGTGCTCGACAGAGACGGATTCCCTGCGCTGACATTTCTCAGTAACACGAGAAGAAAGCTGAGCGGTAGATCGACCGGAGAAATGCTTCCCTAGACGACATTTAGCGAATGAACTGCATTGTGCACGGCTTTCGGGATTGTGCCTGAAAAGTGCGAAAACCAGCAGAGCCTGTGCTCAAAAGCTGGTGGCTGTGTGACTGCACTGATGCACGTTCCCGTGTCTGCGAGTGTATAGACGGCTTTTTCACGTTCACACAAATGCATCTAATCGGGTTTTTCTTCTGTGCGTGCACACGCGTTTCCCTTGTCTCTTCGGAACAGACGTAGCTCTCTCCATGCTGAACGACGTGGTAAAACACGTCTGCCTATATTTTGGTAAACAATCGAGGGTGCGTGTTCCGTCAGCGACATTTCCGCAGACGACTCCGCAGAGCCAGTTCTGAAAGCTCCGCACACCAAGACTGAATGTAGAACGAAGCAATTGCACCGGTGCACGCAATCACATATTCTGACGGACGTCTTTTATGGCACAGCAGCACGAAGGTATTTGCGTTCAGGCACGTATCAGAAACAATGTGTGGACGAGGGTGTGTTGGTATTTTCTCCGTACGGCATGCTTCGTGGTAGCTTACTTGCCGATCGCAGTCTTAGAGGTTTCTATACACGACTCGGTATAGGGAGAGAAAGAGAGCGCATCGGAAAACTTGCGTTTTCTGCGCTGGAACCTAGTTGCTACGCATTGTTTTTGTCCACGTGAACACACACGATTCCCCACTGAAAATCAAGCAGAAACCATTCCACAAGCTCCCAGGTAGGCGCACCCACCACCTCGTGCATGCGAACGCAGCTAGAGAAAAGCACCTAATTTTCCTCACTGATGCTTAAGCAAACGCCTGGCCACACACAAGCACATATCCGCAAGCGCGTCCACTCCCATCTATGCACAGAGAGACGTACGCGAAACGTACTGACATGCTTGAGGGTAAACAGGTGTGCATTGATGGTTGTCGTACTGCATCACGCATCCGTGGCTGCACGAGAATATTCTTTTGGAGGGTACGTGCAGATACGTCCCTGTACTTGGACGACTGTGTGCATGGAAGCATGTGTGTCTACAAAGGATTGTCTGTCCACTTGCGTGTGTCTTTTTGCAGGCTCATTTCGTGCTTAAGCGCGAGTGAGTGCACAGCTGCGCCGTCTTTTGGCAAAGCTCCCCGTGTCGCAGGACGTTGCCCAGTCCTGCATTTCTCACGCGGACAGATGCACGGGAGCTCTGCTAGTAAAGGAGCAAAGACAGTCGCAGGCAGAACTGAATGCTGCTCCGAGCTACATCTCACCCTTTGCAAATGCATCACAGTGGCGCAAGGAATAGTGTTCCGCAGCCGATGGACAAGGGAAACGAAAGAGATCATGCCTTAACGCGAAAGAGCAACAGGGCGTCACTGCGCAAGCTTCTCCCTGATCTACAGCTGAGAGCGAGCACCTGTGTGCTTGTCGGAGAGATTGTGTCTTGCCTGTAAGTGTCTGGGAGTCTGGCGCAGATCAATGTGGCTGGTTCGATAATCAACGTCTAGGATAGCTGCAGAGAGGTCCCTGTTGGTGTGAGGACAGTGTGCCTGTAGGTCAGTCTGTGTTCCTGGCGCCTGCTGTATCTATTCGTCGCCCCTGACGCGTGTGAGTCCATGTCTTTCTCTCCACAAGCATGTGTGTTGATTTCGTCACACATATGCATCTGTGCTAGTGTTGAGCTCAGCGGAGTGTGTCTCTCGACACTTGGTGTGCGTTGACTGTGCCTATGTGTAACGTATCACAGCCATGACTGTTCCGGTGAAGAGAGACCAGGGAAATCATCTAGGCAGAGTCAACAAAGGAAAACCGAAGAGGGATTGACGTGTGCTCGACAGAGACGGATTCCCTGCGCTGTCATTTCTCAGTAACGACAGAAGAAAGCTGAGCGGTAGATCGACCGGAGAAATGCTTCCCTAGAAGACATTTAGGGAATGAACTGCTGTGTATGCTGCTTTCGGGACTGTGCCTGAAAAGTGCAAAAACCAGCAGAGTCTGTGCTCAAAAGCTGGTGGCTGTGTGACTGCATTGATGCACCTTCCCGTGTCTGCAAGTGTATAGACGGCTGTTTCACGTTTACACAAAGGCACCTGGTCGGGTTTTTCTTCTGTGCGTGCACACGCGTTTCCCTTGTCTCTTCGGAACAGACGTAGCTCTCTCCATGCTGAATGACGTGGTAAAACGCGTCTGCCTATATTTTGGTAAACAATCGAGGGTGCTTGTTCCGTCAGCGACATTTCCGCAGACGACTCCGCAGAGCCAGTTCTGAAAGCTCCGCACACCAGGACTGAATGTAGAACGAAGCAATTGCACAGATGCTCGCAATCACATATTCTGAGGAACGTCATTTATGCCACAGCAGCACGAAGGTATTTGAGTTCAAGCACGTATCAAAACAATGTGTGGACCGAAGATCTGTGGGTGTTTGCTCCATACGGCACGCTTCGTGGTAGCTTACTTGCCGATCGCAGGCTTAGCGGTTTCTATACACGACTCGGTATAGGGAGAGAAAGAGAGCGCATCGGAAAACTTGCGTTTTCTGCGCTGGAACCTAGTTGCTACGCATTGTTTTTGTCCACGTGAACACACACGATTCCTCACTGAAAACCAAGCAGAAACCTTTCCATAAGCTCCCAGGTAGGTGCACCCACCACCTCGCGCGTACGAACGCAGCTAGAGAAAAGCACTTACATTTTCACACACTGATGCTTAAGCAAACGCTTGGCCATACACATGCACATATCCGCAAGCGCGCCCACTCCCATCTATGCACAGAGAGACGTACGCGAAACGTGCTTACATGTTTGAGGGTAAACAGGTGTGCATTGATGGTTGTCGTACTGCATCACGCATACGTGGCTGCATGAGAATATTCTTTTGGAGGGTACGTGCAGATACGTCCCTGTACTTGGACGACCGTGTGCGTGAAAGTATGTGTGTCTACAAAGGATTGTCTGTCCACTTGCGTGTGCCTTTTTGCAGGCTCATTTCGTGCTTAAGCGCGAGTGAGTGCACAGCTGCGCCGTTTGTTGGCAAGGTTCCGCCTGTTGCACGACGTTACCCAGTCCTGCATTTCTCACGCGGACAGATGCAAGGGAGCTCTGCTAGTAAAGGAGCAAAGACAGTCGCAGGCAGAACTGAATGCTGCTCCAAGCTACTTCTCACCCTTGACAAATGCTTCACGGTGTCCCGAGGAAAGGCGCTATGCAGGTGGTCTACTAGAGAAACGAAAGAGATCATGTCTTAACGCGAAAGAGCAACAGGGCGTCACTGCGCAAGCTTCTCCCTGATCTACAGCTGAGAGCGAATACTTGTGTGCTTGTCGGAGAGATTGTGTCTTGCCTGTAAGTGTCTGGGAGTTTGGGGCAGGTCAGTGTGGCTGGTTCGATAATCAACGTCTAGGATAGCTGCAGAGCGGTCCCTGTTGGTGTGGGGACAGTGTGCCTGTAGATCAGTCTGTGGTCCTGGTGCCTGCTGTATCGATCCGTCGTTCCATACGCGTGAGAGTCCATGTCTTTCTCTCCACAAACTTGTGTGCTGATTTCGTCGCACATGTGCATCTGTGCTAGTGTTGAGCTCAGCGGAGTGTGTTTCTGGACACTTGGTGTGCGTTGGCTGTGCCTATGTATAACGCAGCACAACCATGACTGTTCCGGCGAAGAGAGACCAGGGAAATCATCTAGGCAGAGTCAACAAAGGAAAACCGAAGAGGGATTGACGTGTGCTCGACAGCGACGGATTCCCTGCGCTGACATTTCTCAGTAACACGAGAAGAAAGCTGAGCGGTAGATCGACCGGAGAAATTCTTCCTTAGACAACATTTAGCGAATGAACTGCATTGTGTATAGACGGCTTTTGGGATTGTGCCTGAAAAGTGCGAAAACCAGCAGAGCCTGTGCTCAAAAGCTGGTGGCTGTGTGACTGCATTGATGCACCTTCCCGTGTCTGCAAGTGTACAGACGGCTGCTACACTTTTCACACAAATGTATCTAGTCGGGTTTTTCTTCTGTGCGTGCACACGCGTTTCCCTTGTCTCTTCGGAAAAGACGTAGCTCTCTCCATGCTGAACGACGTGGTAAAACGCGTCTGCCTATATTTTGGTAAACAATCGAGGGTGCTTGTTCCGTCAGCGGCATTTCCGCAGACGACTCCCCAGAGCCAGTTCTGAAAGCTCCGCACACCAGGACTGATTGTAGAACGAAGCAATTGCACCGGTGCACGCAATCACATATTCTGACGGACGTCTTTTATGGCACAGCAGCATGAAGGTATTTACGTTCAGGCACGTATCAGAAACAATGTGTGGACGAGGGTGTGTTGGTATTTTCTCCGTACGGCATGCTTCGTGGTAGCTTACTTGCCGATCGCAGGCTTAGCGGTTTCTATACACGACTCGGTATAGGGAGAGAAAGAGAGCGCATCGGAAAACTTGCGTTTTCTGCGCTGGAACCTAGTTGCTACGCATTGTTTTTGTCCACGTGAACACACACGATTCCTCACTGAAAACCAAGCAGAAACCTTTCCATAAGCTCCCAGGTAGGTGCACCCACCACCTCGCGCGTACGAACGCAGCTAGAGAAAAGCACTTACATTTTCACACACTGATGCTTAAGCAAACGCTTGGCCATACACATGCACATATCCGCAAGCGCGCCCACTCCCATCTATGCACAGAGAGACGTACGCGAAACGTGCTTACATGTTTGAGGGTAAACAGGTGTGCATTGATGGTTGTCGTACTGCATCACGCATACGTGGCTGCATGAGAATATTCTTTTGGAGGGTACGTGCAGATACGTCCCTGTACTTGGACGACCGTGTGCGTGAAAGTATGTGTGTCTACAAAGGATTGTCTGTCCACTTGCGTGTGCCTTTTTGCAGGCTCATTTCGTGCTTAAGCGCGAGTGAGTGCACAGCTGCGCCGTTTGTTGGCAAGGTTCCGCCTGTTGCACGACGTTACCCAGTCCTGCATTTCTCACGCGGACAGATGCAAGGGAGCTCTGCTAGTAAAGGAGCAAAGACAGTCGCAGGCAGAACTGAATGCTGCTCCAAGCTACTTCTCACCCTTGACAAATGCTTCACGGTGTCCCGAGGAAAGGCGCTATGCAGGTGGTCTACTAGAGAAACGAAAGAGATCATGTCTTAACGCGAAAGAGCAACAGGGCGTCACTGCGCAAGCTTCTCCCTGATCTACAGCTGAGAGCGAATACTTGTGTGCTTGTCGGAGAGATTGTGTCTTGCCTGTAAGTGTCTGGGAGTTTGGGGCAGGTCAGTGTGGCTGGTTCGATAATCAACGTCTAGGATAGCTGCAGAGCGGTCCCTGTTGGTGTGGGGACAGTGTGCCTGTAGATCAGTCTGTGGTCCTGGTGCCTGCTGTATCGATCCGTCGTTCCATACGCGTGAGAGTCCATGTCTTTCTCTCCACAAACTTGTGTGCTGATTTCGTCGCACATGTGCATCTGTGCTAGTGTTGAGCTCAGCGGAGTGTGTTTCTGGACACTTGGTGTGCGTTGGCTGTGCCTATGTATAACGCAGCACAACCATGACTGTTCCGGCGAAGAGAGACCAGGGAAATCATCTAGGCAGAGTCAACAAAGGAAAACCGAAGAGGGATTGACGTGTGCTCGACAGCGACGGATTCCCTGCGCTGACATTTCTCAGTAACACGAGAAGAAAGCTGAGCGGTAGATCGACCGGAGAAATTCTTCCTTAGACAACATTTAGCGAATGAACTGCATTGTGTATAGACGGCTTTTGGGATTGTGCCTGAAAAGTGCGAAAACCAGCAGAGCCTGTGCTCAAAAGCTGGTGGCTGTGTGACTGCATTGATGCACCTTCCCGTGTCTGCAAGTGTACAGACGGCTGCTACACTTTTCACAAAAATGTATCTAGTCGGGTTTTTCTTCTGTGCGTGCACACGCGTTTCCCTTGTCTCTTCGGAAAAGACGTAGCTCTCTCCATGCTGAACGACGTGGTAAAACGCGTCTGCCTATATTTTGGTAAACAATCGAGGGTGCTTGTTCCGTCAGCGGCATTTCCGCAGACGACTCCCCAGAGCCAGTTCTGAAAGCTCCGCACACCAGGACTGATTGTAGAACGAAGCAATTGCACCGGTGCACGCAATCACATATTCTGACGGACGTCTTTTATGGCACAGCAGCATGAAGGTATTTACGTTCAGGCACGTATCAGAAACAATGTGTGGACGAGGGTGTGTTGGTATTTTCTCCGTACGGCATGCTTCGTGGTAGCTTACTTGCCGATCGCAGTCTTAGAGGTTTCTATACACGACTCGGTATAGGGAGAGAAAGAGAGCGCATCGGAAAACTTGCGTTTTCTGCGCTGGAACCTAGTTGCTACGCATTGTTTTTGTCCACGTGAACACACACGATTCCCCACTGAAAACCAAGCAGAAACCTTTCCACAGGCTTCCAGGTAGGTGCACCCACCACCTCGTGTGCAGGAACGCAGCTAGAGAAAAGCACCTACATTTTCACACACTGATGCTTAAACAAACGCTTGGCTATACGCATGCACACATCTGCAAGCGCGACCACTCCCATCTTTGGACAGAAAGACGTACGCGAAACGTGCTGACATGCTTGAGGGTAAACAGGTGTGCGTTGATGGTTGTCGTACTGCATCACGCATCCGTGGCTGCATGAGAATATTCTTTTGGAGGGTACGTGCAGATACGTCCCTCTACTTGGACGACCGTGTGCGTGAAAGCGTGTGTGTCTACAAACGATTTTCTGTCCACATGAGTGTCCCTTTTTACAGGCTCATTTCGCGCTTAAGCTGGAGTGAGTGCACAGCTGCGCCGTGTTTTGGCAAAGCTCCGCGTGTTGCACGACGTTGCCCAGTCCTGCATTTCTCACGCGGACAGATGCAAGGGAGCTCTGCTAGTAAAGGAGTAAAGACAGTCGCAGGCAGAACTGAATGCTGCTCCAAGCTACTTCTTACCCTTTGCAAATACTTCACAGTGCGCGAGGAATAGCTTTCCGCAGCCGATGTACAAGAGAAACGAAAGAGATCATGCCTTAAAGCGAAAGAGCAACAGGGCGTCACTGCGCAAGCTTCTCCCTGATCTACAGCTGAGAGCGAATACTTGTGTGCTTGTCGGAGAGATTGTGTCTTGCCTGTAATAGTCTGGGAGTTTCGCGCAAGTCAGTATGGCTAGTTAGATAATCAACGTCTAGGATAGCTGCAGAGCGGTCCCTGTTGGTGTGGGGACAGTGTGCCTGTAGGTCAGTCTGTGTTCCTGGCGCCTGCTGTATCGATCCGTCGCTCCACACGCGTGTGAGTCCATTTCTTTCTCTCCACAAGCATGTGTGCTGATTTCGTCGCACATGTGCATCTGTGCTAGTGTTGAGCTCAGCGGAGTGTGTCTCTCGACACTTGGTGTGCGTTGGCTGTGCCTGTGTGTAACACAGGACAGCCACGACTGCTCCGGTGAAGAGAGACCAGGGAAATCATCTAGGCAGAGTCAACAAAGGAAAACCCAAGAGAGATTGACGTGTACTCGACAGAGACGGATTCCCTGCGCTGTCATTTCTCAGTAACGCCAGAAGAAAGCTGAGCGGTAGATCGACCGGAGAAATGCTTCCCTAGACGACATTTAGGGAATGAACTGCATTGTGCGCGGCTTTCAGGATTGTGCCTAGAAGTGCGAAAACCAGCAGAGCCTGTGCTCAAAAGCTGGTGGCTGTGTGACTGCATTGATGCACCTTCCCGTGTCTGCGAGTGTACAGACGGCTGTTTCACGTTTACACAAAGGCACCTGGTCGGGTTTTTCTTCTGTCCGTGAACACGCGTTTCCCTTGTCTCTTCGGAACAGACGTAGCTCTCTGCATGCTGAACGACGTGGTAAAACGCGTCTGCCTATATTTTGGTAAACAATCGAGGGTGCTTGTTCCGTCAGCGGCATTTCCGCAGACGACTCCCCAGAGCCAGTTCTGAAAGCTCCGCACACCAGGACTGAATGTAGAACCAAGCAACTGCAGTAGGTGCGCGCAATCACATATTCTGAGGGACGTCATTTATGCCACAGCAGCACGAAGGTATTTGAGTTCAAGCACGTATCAGAAACAATGTGTGGACCGAGGATCTGTGGGTATTTGCTCCATACGGCACGCTTCGTGGTAGCTTACTTGCCGATCGCAGGCTTAGCGGTTTCTATACACGACTCGGTATAGGGAGAGAAAGAGAGCGCATCGGAAAACTTGCGTTTTCTGCGCTGGAACCTAGTTGCTACGCATTGTTTTTGTCCACGTGAACACACACGATTCCCCACTGAAAACCAAGCAGAAACCTTTCCATAAGCTCCCAGGTAGGTGCACCCACCACCTCGCGCGTACGAACGCAGCTAGAGAAAAGCACCTACATTTTCACACACTGATGCTTAAGCAAACGCCTGGCCATACACATGCACATATCCGCAAGCACGCCCACTCCCATCTATGCACAGAGAGAGACGTACGTGATACGTGCTTACATGTTTGAGGGTAAACAGGTGTGCATTGATGGTTGTCGTACTGCATCACGCATCCGTGGCTGCACGAGAATATTCTTTTGGAGGGTACGTGCAGATACGTCCCTTTACTTGGACGACCGTGTGCGTGAAAGCATGTGTGTCTACAAACGATTGTCTGTCCACATGCGTGTGCCTTGATGCAGGCTCCATTCGTGCTTAAGCTGGAGTGAGTGCACAGCTGCGCTATTTGTTGGCCAGGTTCCGCGTGTTGCACGACGTTGCCCAGTCCTGCATTTCTCACGCGGACAGATGCACGGGAGCTCTGTATAGACGGCTGTGTCATGTTCACACAAAGGCACTTGGTCGGGTGCATCCCAGATACAGCATCCCAGATTCAGCATCCCCGATACAGCTTCCCGGATACAGCATCCCAAATACAGCATCCTAGATACAGTATCCTAGATACGGCATCCCAGATACGCCATCCCAGATACAGCATCCCAGGTACAGCATCCCAGATACAGCATCCCAGATACAACATGTCGAGCTGTGCTCCTCTCCCACACCAAGTGCTGATCGTGGGGCTCAGGGTGAGGGGGGGCAGCGAGGGGGTCCGTGGACTGGAATAAGTTTTGTTTGGGATTTCTCAAACGCCTCTGCTGACACATCGTATAAAAACCGATTGCTATAGTGCTAAGGAACGAACAGGAGGATGAGCAACAGACTGCAGAAACTGCTTGCGTTTCGGTTTATTGAAAAATTCTTATTGAACTCAAAAAGCAATACGATCTTGCAGTGGTCTTCTAATACCTAGTGACAGCTTTTAATGTACTGGTTTGGAACTTTGAGATGAGATTTGAGATGAAGGGCTGTTCCATTGTGGGATATTGCAGGAGTAAATTTCAGGCATTTCAGCATGCCTGGCAGATCTGCAGCTTGCTAAAGACCTCAGGCTGTTTGGTTTAATCAGACTTTTGTAGATCCCACCTTCACTGGTCAAAGCACCGGCTGCCAATGTGTTTTCTGGTGTTGTCACTTCTTTCTGACCAAAGACGGCAGAGGCAGCAGCTCTCCTGGTGGTGTCTGTTTTATTGAAACATGGGGATCTACAGGAACTTTAACCCGAAAGCTCAGGAAGCTGTGGTCCGTGGTCTATCTTTGTAATGTTTGTAGATTGTTCTGCAACGTTTGTGAGTGTGAACTGCTGTGCAGGTAGAAGGAAGAAAGCTGTGTGAGCTAAAGCAGCAGGAAGGCTGCAGCCGTGTAAGCCGGGGGTGCAAGCGGCACGAAACGGGCTGCAGCGGCGGAGCCCTCGGTCCCGGGCCGTCCCGGGCAGGCGGCGGAGCCCTCGGTCCCGGGCCGTCCCGGGCAGGCGCAGCCCGAGCGCTCCCGGCCCCGCTGCCGCTGCCCCGCCGGGGCCGGGGCCGCGCTGCGGGCGGACAGCGCCGCTCTGCGGCCGCCGGCGGCTCCGGGCCGGGAGGGGGGGCGGGGCCCGGTGGCGGGCGCCGGACGGGATTGGCTCCGGCGCCGGATGGGCGGGGCCACGCTGCGTAAGTGCGGGGGCGGAGGAGTGCGTGCCGCCGGTGCGGCGGCGGGAGGAGCGCGCGAGGAGCGGCGAGGCGGGCGGTGAGCGAGGGGCGGGCGGACACCGGGGAGACCGGCCGGGGCCGCCCCGGTCCCGGCTGAGGGGGGAGGCTGGAGGGGGAGGGACGGGCTGGTTTGGGCAGGAGGAAGGCGAGGGGCAGGCAGCCGCAACAGCGCGGCCCCGGGCCGGGCCGAGCAAGGGGCGAGGGGGAAACACGCGGGCGGCTGTGAGGGAAGGGAGCCCCGGGCTGAGCGCTGCGCGGGGCTCGGGCGGGGCCGTGGGGCGGAGAGGGGAGCCCGTGGTGCCACAGGGCAGAGGGAGGAAGGCGAGCGGGAGGGGGCGGCGCCAGGGGGCGCGAGGGGCGGGGGCGGCGCTGCCGCGGGGAGGGGCCGGGAACGGGGGGAGCGGCGGAGGAGCCTGAGGGCGGGACGGCGCGGAAGGAGCTTGGGCGGGAAAGGCTGAGGGACCTCAGGGAGGGGGTGACATCGGGGGGGCTTTGGTGGGAAAGACTGAGGGACCTCAGGGAGGGGGTGACATCGGGGGGGCTTTGGCGGGAAAGGCTGAGGGACCTCAGGGAGGGGGTGACATCGGGGGGGCTTTAGTGGGAAAGGCTGAGGGACCTCAGGGAGGGGGTGACATCGGGGGGGCTTTGGCGGGAAAGGCTGAGGGACCTCAGGGAGGGGGTGACATCGGGGGGGCTTTGGCGGGAAAGGCTGAGGGACCTCAGGGAGGGGGTGACATCGGGGGGGCTTTGGCGGGAAAGGCTGAGGGACCTCAGGGAGGGGGTGACATCGGGGAGACTTTGGCGGGAAAGGCTGAGGGACCTCAGGGAGGGGGTGACATCGGGGGGCTTTGGCAGGAAAGGCTGAGGGACCTCGGGGAGGGGGTGACATCGGGGGGGCTTTGGCGGGAAAGGCTGAGGGACCTCGGGGAGGGGGTGACATCGGGGGGGCTTTGGCGGGAAAGGCTGAGGGACCTCGGGGAGGAGATGGCGTCGGGGAGGCTGCAGGGGGCAATGCTGAGGGAGCTCAGGACGGGATGGCACTCAGGTCTGGTTTCAAAGGGAAATGCTGAGGTACCTTGAGGAATGGACGCTGGGCTGGGAGCTATGAACACATCAGACTGGTTAAGAGAGTGTTCATTGAAATAAATAACTTACGCTTTTTCTATGGATAAACAACATTTAATCCATTTCCTTGTGTTCCGTAAAAAACGTGTTCATTAGAGCATAAGCAAAACAGCGCCGGGTGCGCGGGGGATTCACTCCGCCCAACACGCACACCTTTAACGATAAGAAGTGTGCTTAAATACAGTATGGTATTACATATTCATAATGACCCCAGAAACGCCTATACATATTCATGACCTTTCCCGCTTTTTATTAAAATGAGTCTCAGATAACCATTTACATATTCCCCTCCTTGGCCCTCCCCTGTTGCGCCTGCGCAATGTCACTTGGTGAATTTGAGGAAGGGTCTTTAGGGGTCTTTGGATGAAGGCTCCTTCAGCTTCGTCACAGTGGACTTTTTACCTTTGGCTCATTAGGAGGAACTGGCTGGAATCCAAGCTACCAAACCGACTGGAACCAGACTGGTGCCCTCCTTTTTGCTGTAAATCTTGGCTATCTTGTCTCCTCAAGGTTGCAGCTGGTGCTGTAGAACTTCTTATCTCGGCATTTAATGAAGTCCTGCTTTTTTTAGCACAATTAGTTACATACAGCTCTAAGCTAGATATTAATAATGTGGTTTAAAAGGTTAGCTTGTTAGTAGGCCCTTATTATATAGTTGCTTAACCCTTAAAATGTTAGTTCCCTCTATCAATATAACTTCCTAAACAAGTTTCATAACTTTTTACATAGAACTTAACCACCCTTTCCTTTCTCCAGGTTCAGAGCCCGTGCCTCATTTGGTTATACCTGTAAACATTAAACATCTTAGCACGAATCACAACTGCATTTTTCACATCATGACAGAAATTTGTGCAGTGAAGTATTCCAGCAAAGAGCGGGAGAAGAGCCAAACTTAGATCAGGCCTCCTAGGACGCCTGCAGGTTTGGGGACAGGGATGACGAGGTTGTTAATCCGGTCCTAACTGTTTCTTTGTCTGTCCCTCTCTTGCAGCACCTGACTGAATGGAGGAGCAAGTGGACGGGAAGTTCCTGCGCCACACACAGATCACATTTATCGCTCTCGCCCTCAGAGACCCGGAGATCCAAACCGTTCGCATCGTGCCTTGAAGCAGCCTGTGCTCATGCACTTCTCCCAGGGAGAAGGCGGGATGGCAGTGACTGGCCACGTTAAGCCACAGGGTGCACACTGTGCAGCTGTCAAGCCCAGCTCTGCGTTAGCTCACACCTGCGGTTTTGCGCCGCACATTTGAGTTGTCGCTGGTTGTTGCAGCGTTTGGCTTTGGTGAGGACAGCGTGTGTTTGTCAGCAGTTGGTGTAGGTGGGATCTGGAGGAGAAAGCGATATTTCCGTGCCAGAACTGGTTGGTGTTTGCATGGTATTGTGGCGGTTGTTCCCGCAGGCGATGAGTGCTGGAGCATTATTGCAGGATGAGGGGATTTTGGAGGCTTGTCTGTGAGATGCACTAGAGGCAGCAGTTGAAAGCGAAAGGCTGAGATTTGGAGGGTTTGTCGGTGGGTTTTGGACGGTTGTCAGCTGAAGAGTTGGCTGTTTGCAGGTGAGGTGTAGGGCAGAGGGTGAAGCTGACTTTGCCTGGGCGGCGCAACTGGCTGGGTGTGCAGAGCTGAGGAGAGCGGGCTGCTGCGGGTGACCCTAAAGCTGGAGAACCAGCCGGCAGCTCCAGACGCTCCCGCTGCCGGGCAGGGCCGTGCAGGCCAGTGCCCCGGGGCACAGCGACGTGACCCTCCGCAAGTACCAAAGAGCAGATGAGGACCGTGGGCATTTGTACTGAGCTGTGACATCTCTAACCCGTGACATTGGGGTCCAGCCTGAGCAGGACACATGCGGAAGCTGTGCTGCAGGGACGGCAGAGCTGAGGGGAAGGGCTGTGCCAGGGGTTGGTGCCAAGGCAAGGTGGGCGCGCTGTGGGGTGTGGGGAGGTGTCAGCCCCGGACTCAGCCCCTGTCTGACTGTGGTGCCCTTGGGCTGGTGTAGCTCAGTCCTCTGTGTGTTTCTCTTCAGGGGGAGCAGCACGCAAAGGAAAAGCAAGGAAGGAGGTGAACCCATGAGGAAGAGTGATGGATAAAGGAGGGTTGGAGCGCACCTGCCAGTCAAGAGGGATCAAGAAAGAAGACACCAGTGGTGGAACCGCAGGTCAGGAGAGCTCAAGGAGGGAGAAAGGTGACTGTGGCTGTATGGGTTTTTCTAGCTCACACACCAATGAAAACAGTTTGGATAATAAAAGAAATGTATGCAAAACCAATAATTAAAGGCAGAGAATGTTTATATGCTATGTATGGGGTAGACCTGAAGGTATATTTCTTCCTACAACGAAGGAGAATTCGCAATACATGCTGCTGTCAGCAACGACCAGTAAGCGACAAGACTCTATTTACTGATGCCTCTGGTCGCTCACATAAAGTTGTAATTACATGGCTAAACTCAGATACCCAGTGCTGCAAACACAAGGTAGAAAAAGAGACCAAGAGTCAAACAAGTTCTTGAGCTGACAGCTGTTAGGATCGCTTTGAGGTGTTCTGTAACAAGCCTTTGAATGTTGTAACTGGCTCATATTATGTGGCTGGCATACTTAACCGCCTGGAAGCTTCTTTTCTTAAGGAAGAGGATAATCCTCTTTTGATGGCTGAATTGAGAATGCTATGGTTTCTAATAAATCATAGACATCATAGGTATTATGCAATGCACACCCGCTCTCGCAGTGGCCCTTCCAGGACCACTTGCGGAAGGCAGTAGGAGGGCCGATGCACGAGCTGTGCCGCTCACTGTGCCTAAAGCCTTGGAGCAAGCTAAATGATCACATAAATTCTTTCACCAGAGTGCAAAGGCGTTAAAACGACAACTTCAAATGACAGTGGATCAGGCCAGGAGCGTTCTTATGTCCTGCCCCGATTGCCAACAGTTGGCACCCGCGCCATCCACAGAGGGTGTTAATCCAGGAGGGGTTACTGCCAATGAAGTACGGCCAGCGGATGTAACGCATTGTTCTGAATTGGGTAAATACGTACGTGTTTCTGTAGACGCTCATTCCAGATTTCTCGTTGCTGCTGCACGCGCTGGTGAAAGAGCACGAGACGTCTGTAACATTGGTTGGCATGTTTTGCTGTTTGAGGAGTTCCACGATCTGTAAAACCAGAGGAAAGCGGAACGCACACTCGATTAGAGGAGCGATCCCCCAGCGCGCTGTAATAGAAGTGCCTGCTTTTTAACACTTTCAAAACAGTGTTAAAGAGTCTGTTTGACGACTTTTCGGTATCATTTCTGGCGACGAGGATGGGATAATCTGCCTGACCTCCCGTGGATCCCAGGATCTCTGGGACCTTGTGCCGGCACCGGGGAATTCCTGGAAGGGACCACAGCTCCTCGGACCAGCTCGGGACGCGGGTCAAACCCCATCAATGAGATAAGGCACTTTCATTGTCTGGTTGCGTTGGCACGCTGCCTGCGCGAGACGTGGGCGACACCAGCGCGTTGGGTCTGCGCATTCGCGTCTGCGCATTTTGGTAAACTGGGTAACTTAAAAAAAGAAAGAAATTTAAAGAGGAAAATGAGAAAACAATAAATTAAAGAGAAAAACGAGGGAACAGCAATTTGATAAAGGTACCTTTAATGATTTTGCTATTTGTGCCTTAGCAATTGTATAATTGTTTCTGGCTTTAGTGGTTTGTTGTTGTTGTTACTTGTGTCTTGGGGGATTTTATAGTCCAGTACTTAGGGTTCACCAATTGTCTGTTATTGTGATTGTGAAGTAGGTAGTGGACAATCGGCAGGAGGATTCGTGAGAAATCCCTCCCAGGCTGTGTTTTCTGACATTGGAAAAGGATCGTTTGCTGTTCAACAGGGCGTCAACCAGGGAGAATCTGATTGAATATTGTAATTAATGGTGGCCACTGTAAATAATATTAATATGCTTCACAGGTCTAGGTGGGTATACTTTGAGATCTGTGGTATAGTAATGTGCTGCATGTAATATGTAGTAAGATATCTATTTTAAATCATATATTGCCTATTACATAAGGCATATTACACAATATATAATGTTACATATGCATTGTCTTTATCCTCTTCAGATCCATTTGTTTTGAAAAAGGATAATCAGGGAAAGAAATGCAAACCAGTAAAAGGTTTGTTGAAGAACAGCTATTGGTGTAGAATACACAAAGAACATGAGATCAAAATTGTCCCTCGGTCAGTCCAGGGTGGGATCCTGATATCCTTATATCGGGGCACAGGCTGCATTGGTATTGCCAGTGCATTTTATACGGGATTAGACACACTGCGCCTGAAGCTGTAAATATGCCAAAACCTTCTGAGATTAAACAGGATTGTGAGGAGTCTCCCACTGAGTTTTTACACCGTCTTAAACCAACAGCTCAGAAATATATTAATATAGATCCTGACTTGGAGAACAGAGAAATAGAATTCTTAGTTGACTGGGAGCTCATTATTCTGTGTTAAACACTATGCAGGGAATATTAAGTAGCGATTCTGTAACAGTTATGGGTGCCACAAAAATTGCGAAACACGGCCCTTTAACCTGCTGCTTAGAATGTTTGTATGTGGAGTCTGTACTTATTGATTGTGTACCATGTGTCTTCTCTTGTGCACAACGAATGGTTGAAAAAAGCTTTAATGGTGCAATGGCTGTGCAGTGACACGCTGCTATGGCTGCAATTGTTAAACAAAGAAGGGGAGATGTGGCAGGGTTGTGACATCAGGCCCGTGAGAAATTGCAAGAGTCACAGTGTGAGAACAAGCGCTGGTGGAACAACACAAGCAGCAAGGACTGTGTGGGACATGAATCATCAGGGACAGAGGGATTGGTACATCAGGGACAGAGGGATTGATACGCGGTGGGTACATGAGGGACACAGGGATTGATACGCGGTGGGTACATCAGGGACAGAGGGATTGATACAGGATCGGTACATCAAGGACAGAGGTCCGCGATGTTTCAAATGCAAACCTGAGTTTGTATTAAATGTCTCTCTGCATCTTAAAGAGAGTCTGTGCCTCATCTGCTACACCCCTTTATCTGTTTCCCAAATTACGATTTAGACTGTATTTACCGTTGTAAAAACAAAGCTTTCCCCCCTTAATTTTTGTCACGTGTTGTAGTTAGAATTAACAGAGATATTGGAGCCCATCGTAGCTAAACTGGAAAAAGACAGCAGCCGTGTGTATTTTTAAATAAAGACTAAATCAAGTGTGCTAGCTCATTATCTTTAAGCGTTTTACTGTGATCACGTCTCTCCCAAGGTTTTGTGTCTGTTGTATCAAGGCCTGACACCCATGGCCACAGTGGATGAATCACCATGGGCACAACACCAGGAACCTGCCTGTTCGTGTCCAGGATATCCACTCCAGCAGACACGTTTTAATTGGTACTTGCATTATGGATTAGATGCAACAAAAATCCATACTTTCTTTTGTCCTTTGCTATAGAGGAGGGGGTTGAACTTTTCTATAGCAGATTCAATCACTTGTTGTAAAGCAATGAAATAAATAACTTAGGCTTATTTCTATGGATAAACAACGTTTAATTCAATTCCTTAATTGTATTCCTTAAACACTTGTTCGTTAGACCATAAGCAAAACAGCGCTGGGTGTTAGTTCGTTAGTAGGCCCTTATTATGTGGTTGGTTAACCCTGAAAATGTTAGCTCCCTCTATCAATATAACCTCATAAACAAGTTTCAAAATTTTTATGTAGAACTTACCCACCTTTTCCTTTTTGCAGGTTCAGAGCCCGAGCCTCATTTGGTTGTATCTGTAAACATCAAACGTCTCAGCACAAATCACAACTGCATTTCTCACAGACAGAAGTGCCTGATCTCCACAGCTTGCCTGGCAGTGCAGAGAGCAGGAAGTGCGGTGAGTCCTGGGCCTTTGGGGACATTTCACCCTGTTTTGTGTCCCAGTCCCTCCCTGCTCCCTCCTCTTTCCTGCTGTGCCCTTCTTCCTCTTCATCTCTTCTCCCTCTGGCCCTCTGCTGCTTCCTCACCTATTCCCCCACCTTTCTGAATCTCTGTGCAGGGTTTCTCGTATCTCCCTCTCCGTCTCCACCCCTCTGTGTTCTCATCATCCCCGGTTTCTCTTTGTCGTCATTCTTGTCTGTTGCTCTGTCCCGCTCCGTGCCCCATCATTTCTCACTGTATCCCTCTGTCCTGCTCCCTGCGCCTATTCCTGCCCCTCTTCTTTTTTACTCCCTCTTCCTCTTGCTGCCCACCCCAGGATTTTTTCCCAATCTCTATCCTGCCCCAATCCTTATTGTTCTTTCTCTCTCCTGCTCCCTCTTTGTCTTTCTGCCTGTCTGCCCTTTCCCTGCTGCTTCTTTCTCCATCTCTGTCCAGATTACTGCCCCTTTTCCTTCTTGATGTCTTTCTGTCCTGTTTGTCTTTCTGTCTTCCTTGCCTGTTCCCAGCCCCATCCCCTCTCACTGTATCTTCCCTGTCCAGCTGGCTCTGCCTTTTCTTTGTCTTCTCATCCTCTTTCCTGCTCCTCAGCCCTCTTTTCCTCTTCCTCCAGCTCATTGCTGCATGTTTTCCCTTTCCAGTCTCTTCATTTTGATCTAAACTTTGCTTTGTTTCTCAGTCCCTTTGTTCTCTTCCCTTCCTGTTGCCTCTCAGTGGGCAGTGACGACCTGGTTCAGAGACAGCACGGCGACCACATCCCAGGTCGCTCGGTCCATCAGCACACAGATGCCACTGTGGTGGAAAGCAAATGGCGTTTATTAACAAGTAACACAGCGTTATATACCTTAGGTTTGCAACGTCACGTCCATCTGCTTGCCTCACATACTCCTACCTACCTAGGGAGGGGCTACTATCTTTCTGTACAGCGCGAGATCTTCCGGCCTCCAGACCCTAACTACCTACAGGTATGCGTCACAACCCCCCCTGGACACCGTTTGTGTCACAAACGCCCCTGGACAGGGTGTGTCTCACAAACGCCCCTGGACAGGGTGTGTCTCACAAACCCCATTGGACAGCATGTGTCACAACCCCCCCTGGAAACTATGTGTGTCACGAACACCCCTGGACAACGTGTATGTCACAAACGCCCCTAGATAGGGTGTGTGTCACAAACCCCATTGGACAGGGTGTGTGTCACAAACCCCATTGGAGAGTGTATGTGTCACAAACCCCATTGGGACAGCGTGTGTGTCACAAACCCCATTGGACAGCGTGTGTGTCACAAACCCCATTGGACAGCATGTGTCACAAGCCCCCCTGGACAGTGTGTGTGTCACGAACCCCCCTGGACAGTGTGTGTGTCACGAACCCCCCCTGGACAGTGTGTGTGTCACAAACACCCTTAGACAGGGTGTGTGTCACAAACCCCATTGGAGACTGTGTCTCTCACAATCCCCATTGGACAGCGTGTGTGTCACAATCCCCATTGGACAGCGTGTGTCACAACCCCCCCCAGTGGAGAGTGTGTGTGTCACAAACCCCATTGGACAGCGTGTGTGTCACAAACCCCATTGGAAAGGGTGTGTGTCACAAACCCCATTGGAGACTGTGTCTCTCACAATCTCCATTGGACAGCGTGTGTGTCACAATCCCCATTGGACAGCGTGTGTCACAACCCCCCCATTGGAGAGTGTGTGTGTCACAAACCCCATTGGACAGCGTGTGTGTCACAAACCCCATTGGAAAGGGTGTGTGTCACAAACACCCCTGGACAGGGTGTGTGTCACAAACGCCCCTGGACAGGGTGTTTGTCACATACCCCATTGGACAGTGTGCATGTCACAAACCCCATTGAACAGCGTGTGAGTCACAAAGCCCATTGGACACGGCGTGTGTCACAAACCCCATTGGACAGCGTGTGTGTCATAAACACCATTGGACAGTGTGTGTGTCACAAACCCCACTGGACACACAGATGACTACAGTAAAAAACCAACACTGAAGGTATGCAGGTCTTTATTTCTTCTAGTTGAGGGGATCAATAAGAGATTTAGCTGCTTGCACTGTTTTTGTTACTCACACACTGATGATCTAGTATAGAAGCTACAAACCTCACAAGAAGCAGACCCAGAACCTCATTTAAGTGCCCTAAGGTCAAATTAAGAAGTCATTTAGCTGGTTTTCTCAGTGACCCCCCTGCTCTGAGGTTCCTCCTTGCACAGTGACTATCAACGCCAGAAGGAAAATTTACTTTAATCCCGCACGCAGGTGAATTTTGGGTTTTTAAGTTTCTTTCCTTAAATGAATGATGTATGTCTCTCTTACATGGTTAAGTAAAGGTTCACAAAAAACCCGCATTTCTTTGCTGGACTTTTGTTTCTTTTCAGTGGCAAAATTTGTCACTGTACAAATATTGGATCAGATGGCAACTAAAATATCATGAAGTTAGTTGACATTCCTCCAATACCCATCTATATAAACAGATTGTTATCAGTTACTAAAATGGTTAAAAATCAGTCTTACTGCTCGTCAGTTGTTATTAATGAGAAAACTGTTTTACATAACTGACCTGAAATGCAGATGAATCCAGAAGGAAAAAAAGCCTCGTTGTATGAAGACAAGTTTTCTGTTTGGGCATAAACTGCATAAATGGACGTATGAGAACAAGAGCATTCCACATAGTCTGATGTGTCGTCAACCACTTTGCAGAACCCGCTGTCGGACAGCCAGCTGCAAAACAAAATGTTCACAAAGCTGGAAATCGACTTGTCTAATTCACACGGTAAACAGGCTTGAAAATTGTTGTATCTCTGAAAACACCGGGTTTTCTAAACTACTGCATAAGTTTATCTTCATCTATTGCACATCTTTCATGTGCAGTTTTTAGAATAGCATATTTACGTGAAATTAAAACAGCTTTTAAAAAAACATATTATTAAAAAAATATAAGTATATAGTAATGAACTTTGTTTTTCTGCTAGAAATTTTTTTTGTGGCCATGTTTTAAAACTTACACAAGATTCACAGTCCCATCTGAATTTTTAACTAGTGTGTTGCTTATACTTGCACAGTGCTTTAGCCCATTCTGAAGAACACTTGCTGTTTGCTGTTTTGAAACTAAAATACATGTTCTCCTTCAGTATTGCTGAAAATTTTGGAAAAGGATACTACAGGTGACATCCTAAGCCATTTCTAGTGGAAACCACATTGTTCTGTGATACAATGTCTAGATAAAAGGAGAGTATGCAGGTAAATTCTGCTGCATCTCCTTCCTGAATAGTTTATATCAGTGACAGACTGATAGAATCCAGACCATCTAATGAAATCATATCTAAACTAACTAGTTGTCTGCAGGATATAGAATGGAACTCTCTCTAATTTCATTTATACTGTGTGAACAGGAAAGAAATAGGCAAATCAAATAATAGGGCGTTGAAGGGAATACACAGAAAACTTTAGCACATCGCTTGCAATGGTGTGAGTAGCAATAAGAATGGAAAATGATCAGCAGTTCACCACTTCTGAAAAGCAGGATACATCAAGTCAAGCTAGCAGCAGCAATATTAAAAACTACCAGGAGATGGCTTTTCTGTCAAAAAGTAAGAGCCCTACAGAGATCATCGTCAAAAGTTATGCCCAAATTCTGGATATTAGCAAATAAGGAATATTCTGTTTCAGTGACTTGAAGCAATACCAGAGACGCAGGTTTAATTCTTTGTAAGAATGGACTCGAAATGTTGTCTGATAACAACTGTAAAGAGTACAAAAGACGCTAATATTAAGGAAGTGATGCCATTCTGGAATTTATGGCCTCTCAGCATTGCCCAACACATCATTACGTAAACTAAACAGTACTGTAATGAAAAAAATCAATAGTAGAAGTCTGAGAAATCTCTAAGTTAGAATAACTACACATTTTATTATACAGAATGTTTTACGTGCTGGTACAAAGGCCAGAAAAGTTAAGGGAAAAAGATGGATAAGAAATAGATCAATTTCGTACTTGCAGGCGATCTGATCGGACTTGATGGGATTTTATACAAATACACATGGTAGAAACTGGAAAACTAAACAGATTAATAAAACAACCTTTCAGCAGCTTGGCTCCAGAGGAGACATAGAGACTTTTGTGGAACAATCCGACTTCCTGTAGCATAAATCCGATAAACAACTTCATTGTTATCTTTCAAAGGGTATGAACTCCGACCCTTCAAACTCATAGAAAAAGCCTGAAACAATACACACAACATAAACACAAACTTAATATTAAAATTCAACAGTCAGTGCTCATTTTAATCACAAACACACTAAAACGCTCACATTATTTTAAAGACATTTAAGATGGTTCGAGTAATATATAAATTAATTTATTGAAAAAATAAATTGCATTATCTTCCAACCTTGTTCTTCAAGGCAAGCTCTTTGTCTCCAGTAAGGAACCACTGCTGACTGCTATATTCTGTGAACTGTACAGATTCACAGCTCTCGTCTTGAAGAGGGGATAACACAACAGAGACCTTTAACAAATGTTCAGGTACTTGAATAAAATCTCCATCTTTTCCATCAAATCTGTGTCCGTTGATTTGCTAAGGAAACCAGTTGTGAGCCATTATTGCAATGTACGGGCAGCTGTCAAGGCTATTTTTA